>NC_141689.1:273245885-274445885 GCF_964263255.1 Lissotriton vulgaris | reverse complement strand
GGTAATTCCTTTTTATGAGACAGCACAGTATTCCAAGTGGGATTGAGTGAAGGTAGATATTTTATTTTTATTAGCCACTTTGTAGATCCATAACACTCTTTTTGTCATATTTTGTGGAAAGTTTTTAAGAAAAGGGGGGACAGCCAACATGTGTTTCGCCCAATGTGGCAAGTTGAACCTGTGCTTTCTCAAAGCTTTAAAGAAAAGGAAATACAATGAATACTAAAAATAACAGGATAAGAGGACCCCCAAAGGAAAACACTAACTTGGTGTGCAGGTGAAGATAGTAGAAATATAAGATTTAAAATATATATTTATTTTATTAATACCTTAAAAAGAGCTTCAAAGTCATTTTTTAAAAGAGCATGTGTGAAAAGTAAGGGAAAAGAAACTTTCCAAGGACTATTTTTAATTCATACACTCTGAGACAAGAAATAAAAGAGAAAGCGGAATCAAGTGCTGGCAAGAACAAGTCTCCAAAATTGGTATCCTAGATGTCGATAGAGCATTGAGATGAAATAGGAATAAGAATGGTGATTAAGGTGGAGAGGTGAAAACCTCATTCTATTCAATTCAAGGGATGATGTTATATACAAGACAGCTTCATAATAAGACTTAAGTAGGTTCATGCAGAATCAAAGGCATGCCATGAAAGAGTTGTCTTAAGTTAAAAGGTGGTGAGCTACAATGCCTTGTTATTATGTTCAAAGGTCATAGAATCTGATGAAAATTGAATACATTCCAATTTGTATTATGGTGATATTTAAAAACATCCACAATCTAGGGAAAACTACATTTTTTTGAAGCAGGTTCAGGGCCTTGAACGGTGGAATGACACAAATATATAAACACTTGAAAACATAGTCTGGAGAGACGACTACGTATTATCTACAATTGATATCACCAGTCTCTACACTTCAATCAAGCATCCTGATGGAAGACCAGCAACCAGAAAATCTTTACAGACCAGATCAGTTCACTTCACAGCCAGAAACAAAATGATACTGGATATGTTTGAAATTTGCCTATTCAACAACTACTTTCTTTTCAATGGCAATTTCTTCTAACAACTCCAGGGTATTGCTATGGGGGTAAACTTTGCACCATCATATGCCTGCCTCCTGATGGGTGAGGTGGAAAGACACTGGCTATGGGTTGGAAGAACAGATGATGCCACCAGTAACCTAATTATGTGGGGAAGGTATATCATATCGATGATATCCTGCTTGTGTGGCACGGTCCAGAAGAACACCTGAAATCGTTCATCGATTCCTTTACCCCCAACAGATGGAGATTGACATCACATACACCATCTCAAAAACAGAAATTGAATATCTGGATTTAGCAATCTATATCGAGAACAACAAACTGAATACCAAAATACACAGAAAACCCACCTCTGCTAACTCGATCCTACATGCAACAAGTAGTCATCCAAATCATACCATCATCAATATTCCTACAGGAGAATATCGAAGAGCTCGCATGAATTGCCGCTCGAATGAGGAATACACCATGAACTCCAATGCAATAACCGAATGTCTGAAACAATGTGGATATAACGATCAAGTCCTCAACAAAGCCCAGAAACGGTTTGCTTGTACTGAACGACATCTGCTTCTGCATAACAATCGTGTTAGAGAGCGTAAATGGGTGATTCACTTTACCACACAATATAATAACAGACATCAATGTATTCGGAATCCTTAATAAACACTGGCACCTTCTGAAAGAAAACCCCACTGTATCTAATGCTCTTCATGACACACCATAACTTAGTTTTTCCAGAAGCAAAAATCTGAGGGACATTTTTTGCCCATCCTTCTTGGAAATCAAACAAGAGCCAACTACCTTCCTGCAACAACCCAAGGGATTTTTCACCTGCTCGAACTCTTCGATTTGCAAACTGGGGAAATCCAGAACAAAGGAAGTTACAGGCAATGGCCATATGTATAAAACAAATGATTTTATCAACTGTGAAAGCACCAATGTGATTTACTTCCTCACTTCTCCTTGTGAACAACATTACATTGGGAGTACTATCCGACTATTGAAAATCTGTATTCAGGAACACTATCGAAACATTCATAAGTCAGACACTAGACAACGGCTGGTGGAACAATTTTTGTCACAACACTGTCGCCAACAGACTTTCTCTTTCCTTTGTCTCAAAAAATTGAAACAGCATAAACGAGGCTGTAACTTAGAACAACGCCTCCGCAAAGAGGAAAGTGCCTTGATCGTATGCCTGTAAACTGTGGAAAAGAGCCTTAATAAACAAAACAAGTGGCACCACTGGCTCTAAGGGTCTACTTGGCTCGTTCATTTGTTCAGACTCAACCCACAGACTGATATGATCCTATGGAGGACAATTTCACCATCTTGTCCTCACACTTTCATTCAATCTAATATTTTCATCAGACAAGCCTTGCATCATCGGCATATCAGCACAAACCCTGCATATGATGCATTAAGTCTATTTTTCTGTCTTTTTGAAAATTTGTTCTTATGCTCAAAAAGTTTTATGGTAAATTTTTGTCTCAACATGCCCTTCAACACTATATTCACTGCTGATAGAATACTATGTGTATTCCCTTTCAAGCGTTACGACTAAAATTACATTTGTTTCTTCTGAATGTTTACATTACCAGTACTAATATTGTCTCTGGTACAAGAGGAGTGTTTCATTCTGAATCTATTTCTGTTTAATAATTTTGTCACTCCTCTCTCATCCTTACTATCTCTGACTTCACCAATGTAGACAGGTCATTTATGCTTTTTCCTCCAATCTCTATGACTATAATTAAATTTCCCATATCATAGTCATGCACATTCTGTATCTGAATCTGCACATATGCCGTCAGAATTCTTTTATGGTTTTCTACGATCTTTCTGATCTTTTTCTCAATGTCAATGTTCTCTATTTTTCTTACTCCAGTTTATCCTGAGAGCTCGGATTCACTCCAATATGGCGGCAGCCTTGCTTTCACAAAGGCCGCCCGTAGACCTTTGGCCTCCACCATTTCTATTGAGCTGACGCTCTTTACGTAGGGCCAGATATAGGTGGCCGTTTCAGGCCATTTACTGATCGGTAACGGACGATTTTGGCCGTTACCGATCGGTAAATGGGTGACAGGTATGTAGGGGGCACTTTTTTACCGATTCGGTAAAATTACCGAATCTGAGGCTCCCAGGTGTAGGTGGGACTCTTCTGAGTCCCAGAGGCCTTACAGAATCGGTATTTTACCATCAAATCCAATTTGATGGTAAAATACCGATTCCGGTGTGCATGCACATGTGTGCATGCACACCTATGCCATGTGACAGGCAGACCTGCCCTTAGGGCATGTATGCCTGCCACATTGCACCCGATCCTGTTTTGGGGGTGCCAGAGGGTGTCAAAGTGACACCCCCTGCACCCTTGTGGAAATCGGTATTTACCGATTCGGTAAATACCGAATCGGTAATGCCCATTCATTCCTATGGGCTTCAAAGCCCATAGGAATGAATGGGCATTACCGATTCGGTATTTACCGGATCGGTAAATACCGAATACTTCTGATTCGGTATTCCAGCACATCTGGAATACCTACATGTCCACAGCTTAGATTTACCGATTTTTAATTACTGAATCGGTAAAATTCGGTAATTAAAAATCGGTAAATCTATTTTACCTACATCTAGGCCTTGGTCTCTCCTACGCTGGTGACTTTCGGTCTTTACCATATTCCCTAATAATATACTTTATTGCCTTCAGGAATTAGTGCGAGTACTGTGTGGTCAAATAATAATGATAGTTTCCATAAGTTTATCCGGAATTAATCCTCCGGGTGACTACTGGCGCTCACTTCCGGGTCATATCGAAGCCTTGTACCATTTAAGATGGTGGTGCTTCTGACTACTGTCACACTTTTATAGACGGATTTATCCAGGGACTCAACTTACATATCTCGACTAAGTCACCCATGCTTCATTGCTTTCTGTCTTTTTACATTTGTGCTTCGCTGTACCACCTTAACCAGAGAGCTCTGCTTAAGCGTTTACACAGTCACATTTGTTTTACAGGCTTAAAAGTATGCTCTGGTTCCCTTCTTCCAAGCGATACTTAATCTCCTACAAATGCGGAGATGCACCACACTTGAGAATGTGGCCTTGACAGCTTAAAAACTGCAAACTCATGCAGTCCTCATTTTTTTATTTTTTCACTTTTTCATATTTTTTCTACTTTGGGATAGAATGCAATTTGTACTGGACTAAACAACGTATATACCACTTCTTGATACTAGTCTGAAGCTCGGTGACATTTCGAGGAGCCATCCTTGTACCATGCAGTCTGGCCATTTTAACCTGGGTTCTGTTGTGTCAGCTATAACTTAAAAAGGCACAGACACCAGCACAGCTGGATGAACGGGTAAAGCGGCTGGGCAAGAACGACCGGAAAGAACTTGGATCGCTAGAGGGCTGCCCGCCTACAGTGAAAGTAGGGCTGATACAGCAGATGATGTGCCAGCGTCATTGCTGGGGAGACACGAGTAACAGCCACTAGTGTGTACAGGTCCTCCGTGACCTGCTGTTATGCACGCAGTGCTGCGGAGAGTGGCCGAGTGCGGGAATCACTGAGAGGTGACTCAGATGGATGGGACGCCACATATGGAACAGAGCAGCGCACAACCGCACTGTGCTGGGAGGGACTGAGAGGTGGTGGATGTGCAATAGAGAAGGAGCTGAAAGTATCAATGACAGATGAGTCTTGGTGCTAATCTGAGGCCCATGATGGCAAAGGCACTGTGACAAGTATAGGTCTGGGATTCAGGTGATGCATTACTTTGTCCCCTGCCTGCGGCAGTTTGCGAACACAGAGCAGGGAGTAGGTGCACTGCCCAGACGACGCCTGGGGGCACTTGGAGGGGTGAGCCAGTGAGGCGACGGACCACAAGGAGAGAGGAGAGTATCAAAATGGTGAGGGAGGCTTGATCATCAGAACCGCAAGATTGCCGATGGTGGTGTACATGTGTGGGTCTGCAGACTGAAGGATGAACCTGCCTGAGAGCAGGGGGCCATGTCATAAGAGCACATGGGAAAGCTCAGAGGGAAGCAGACGGGAGCGCCCCGGGAGCAGGAAGAAGAAGCGGGAGCCCCGGACAAGTAGGAAGGGCTCACACCTTACCCAGAAGGGATGTTCCAACAACAAGTGGAGCAAATACTCAAAGCTAATACAGACATGTGGGAGGACAGAGTCTCCCTCTATGCTGATGACATGTTGATATACCTGTCCGATCCAGCCACTGGTATCCCTATATTGCTTGACTTATGCAATGCACATGGTATCCACTCTGGTTACACCATAAATTGGTCGAAATCGATTATTTATGAACTGAAGGGTCCTCTGCCACATATACCCAGCGAATGCCAATTGACTATTGCATACCCCTCGTTTAAATATCTAGGAATTTACGTCACCCGAGACGCCTCGATCTATTTTACTCAGAACCTGTTACCTCCACTCACTCGCTTAAAGGCAGATGAAAGATATTGGACAAATTTACCATTGACACTTCCAGGTAGAGCGGCTTTATTTAAAATGAAGGTACTTCCATGTTTTTTGTACATATTGGAGAATACACCGACCCTAGTCCCACCCTCGTATTTTCAGAAGGTGACAGCAGTCCTTTCAGGTTTGTTATGGGGAGAACGCCCGGCTCGGGTGGCACACATAAAACTTAACCGCGGATAGTATGATGGTGGGATAGCACTGCCAAATATACAGTTGTATTACTGGGCGTCCCAAATCATGGTGATAAACCAGTGGATCCACGCACCACAAGAAGACCCAGCTTATATGGCTGACAGAACACAGCTAGGCACACACAGTCTACTGGCGCCATTATATAACAAACGTCTAATGACAAAACTGATAGGCCCGACAAAGCATACGATAATACTATGGCACAAGGCGCAGACTAGATTAAAATGGGGGGACGTAATAACTAAATTTACACCTCTGTGGGATACTAAATCACTGGGGTGTCTGAGGTATAGTAAGGGATTCACCCAATGGGACAATATAGTAATTTCTACAGTGGGAGACTTATGGACGAGTACTGGTATGATCCCATTCTCACTCTTACAACAACAATATGACTTAGGACCTACTGAGACATATAGGTATATACAGATAAGACATGCATTAATGACAGCCATAGAGCCAGAGACAAAGGTCCCTGAATCATCACCGTTGGAGGACCGCCTGCTCACTGATTATATGCAGGGGCTACATCACTCACTTATCGAAAGCTGCTAAACAATCTACCGGATCCATTAACTAAATTATGGGATAAATGGGCGGAGGAGTTGGGGGAAATGGATGAAACGGACTGGAATGAGGCATTGGCGTCCCCGGGAGAAGCAGGAGTATCGGCCCGCTTCCGATTGGTACAATTTAAAATACTGCACAGAGTGTATTACACCAGAACTACTCTATACAGAATACACAGGGCGGATCACCCAAACTGCTTGAGAGGCTGTGGAGAGGAAGGAACACTCCTGCACACACTTTGGGGATGCCAGATCATTAGCGAATACTGAAAGAGAATCATGAGGACCATTTCACAAACACTGGAAGTATCACTCACACCATACCCGAGGGTCGGTTTATTGAATATATGGGGGAAGACGGATTTAACACGACAGGGGCAGCAGTGGGTAGTGATAGGAGCGATGGCGGCCAAGCGCGACATAGCGCAAAAATGGGGGGCGGCGGACGCACCGACATTGACACAATGGTGCAAACACATGGACAGATTGATGGTAACCGAGCGAGCGGTTTATAAGATAAGAGCCAACCCTCGCAAATGGAACAGGATATGGCTACCCTGGAATAAGTATAGGGGTGACCTGTGTGAACCTTTACCGGAAGAAGGAGATGATAGCTCTGATGAGGAGGATGAGTATCTCACTCGAGAATATGGACCCTCCTGTTAAACTATTGCAGATTACACAGTCTACATTGTTGGATTAGAATTACTTTTGCGCTACATTGAGCAACACATACATTCTACCTGGTCATTAGTCTTCTATTTTACCTTTCACTTTGACGTTTTCCTTACGTAGTTCCCCTCTTGCAACAAAGCACACAAAAAAAATATTTTCAGAAAAGACCTCCCCTACTAATGTGCAATGTTGCTTTGATTTCACCCTTCCATCTGTCACTCCTTTTGCAGTAAGGCACGAAAACATCTTACATTTCTTAATATAGATTTTTCCTATTGTTGTACAATAATACTTTGAAATTACTGATGTACTTTGGATTATATGTTGATATATATTCATCTTGTTATTTCTATACACATTTTGTGGTATTTCCACTGCTGATGATCCTGAACTTGCTCCAAATATCTGTGTGTTGCTTTATAACTATGGAGGTACCTATATATGGACTATATGTTGAATCTATTACTATAGACAGATCTTGTAAGTCTTATATATTTGTGTCATTCCACCGTTCAAGGCCCTGACCCTGCTTCAAAAATATGTTTGTCTTCCCCAGATTGTGGATGTTTTTAAATATCACCATGAAACAAATTGGAATGTATTCGATTTTCATCAGATTCTATGACCTTTGAACATAATAACTAGGCATTGTAGCTCACCACCTTCCAAGACAACTTGTTCATGGCATGCCTTGATTCTGCATGAACTCACTTAAGTCTTCGCATAAAGCTGTCTTGTATATAACATTATCCCTTGAATTGAATAGAATGAGGTTTTCACCTCTCCACCTTAATCACCATTCTTAGTCCTATTTCATCTCATCGCTCTGTCGACATCTAGGATACCAATTTTGGAGACTTGTTCTTGCCAGCACTTGATTCTGCTTTCTCTTTCAGTTCTTGTCTCAGAGTGTATGAATTAAAAATAGTCCTTGGGAAGTTTCTTTTGACTTACTTTTCACACATGCTCATTTGAAAAATAACTTTGAAGCTCTTTTTAAGGTATTAATAAAATAAATAAATACTTTAAATGTTATATTTCTACTATCTTCACCTGCACACTAAGTTAGTGTATTCCTTTGGGGGTCCTCTTATCCTGTTATCTTTAGTATTCATTGTATTTCCTTTTCTTTAACCACATGGCTGCTGGGCGTTTTCCCCCCCCTGTGCTGGAAAACCACTGATGCCATTTGTTCATGACGAGCTCAGCTCGTCATCAGCACACGACACCTTTGGGTGATGACGAGCTGAGCTCGTCATCAGCATCGAAAGGGTCAAAGCCTTGAGAATGCCCTGGTTCAACTTGCCACATAGGGCGTAACACGTGTCAGCTGTCCCCCCTTTTCTTAACAACTTTCCTCAAAATATGACAAAAAAGAGTGATATGGATCTACAAAGTGGCGAATAAAAATAAAACATCTACCTTCACTCAATTCCACTTGGACTATGGTGTTGTCCCATAAAAAGGAATTACCCCAATGAATAAAATAGACTGTTTGAAGGGAGGAACATATGCTTACACCCTCACTCCTACTTGTTAATAAGAGGCTGAAAGGTCCAGAGCCTTGAGCAACGTTCCTCCAGCACTTTTAGGAATTCATATCTAGTACCAGGATCTCTGGACCGTTCGTTTTCCTTTAAATCCTAATGTGTCATATATATATATATGTATCTCAGAACTTGGTGTGGACTGACACTTATGCTTGCATGTCAATGGCACACAAAGTGTGCCATTGACATGCATTTGGTAATTTGGTCCTGTAAATGGGCAACTTGAGAAAATATTTGTTTACATGTACTCCCTAGATAACATGACAGAAGACATGGCCAGGAAATTTGAGAGTCGACAGACACACTATGTCAACGTAAGGAAAATAGTTCATGGATATAGAACAATGGAATGAGTCTATGAAAAGGCAAAGGTCAGTGGAATATGGGGATCTGGGAGGAGGTCTGAGAACCCTGTGCCAACAGTGAGCCAGAATGTCAAACAGCAACAGGCCAGCACTCAAATAACTCCCGGACCCTCAAGCACACCAACCAGGCCAGCCACAGGCAGTGAAAGTGTCAAGCATGGCCCACCCTCCACCTTCTACTATTCCCTGGTGAAGATGATGAAGAGAATGGACAGGAGATTGGGTCATTTAGAGGATGAGATTACCAGCATGACATGCCAAGAGGCTCTGGCAAATATAGTGACTCAGATCTGACTTTCTTCCTCGGAGCATTCGCTTCCCTGTCATTTTCATTCTTCAAGTAAATTTTTTATCAATAGGCGTAGTGATAGTTAGGATTATAGTGTAGGTGTAGGTTTCGCTGCTCGACTTAGGACGCAGTCGCTTCTTTGCACATTGGGGACATCTTCTGGGGTCATAACTAGTGTATAGCTAGTTTAGCTCTTACCTACACTATAATTGTACCACCACTCGCATTTTGCGGGACTTAGGACTTCTTGGAAACCGCATTGCGGTATTTTGGCCGCCATCTTGGGTGTGGGTAGCCAGGAGATGCCGATTAACGGGCGCCATCTTGGGTGTGGGGCCAGAGATCTGCCTCGCAGGACTCCCGCTCTTAACGGCTATATAGGATGTGCCACTCCCAAGCGCGCAGCGTTGGCGCGCAAACAGGCTTACCTCTGGCGCACCGCGCACCTGTCGCGCCCAGCGCCAGCCACGCTGTCCCTGATTCTCAAACTCCTGTCACCTATTCCAGGACTGAGCTTATTCAGTTGCGCCAAATCCCCCAGGCAAGCCAGGCGCTGAATACCAACTCCGTTAAGTCGGAGGTGCTTTCCTGTGGTCTGCTTAATGTCCGCTCGCTTTATAAACATCATGTTGAAATCGCACTACTCATAGATTCTCATGGGTTGGATGTGCTCTTTCTAACCGAGACGTGGACTTGAGCGGACAGCGATGTAGAACTCAGACTGGCCTGTCCTCTGGGTTATAAAATAGTGCACTGCCCGAGGCTGGGAAATAGAGGTGGAAGAATCGGTCTCATCTTTAGAGACTCCTTGGCCTTTTCCCTATTTGAGGTCAAAGCGGTCCAAGGATTCAAACTCATGGCTTTTCGCTCAAAGGACACAAAGGTGTTCTGCAAACCGGACTGCTCTGCTATAGACCGCCGGGCTCTGCATTATCCAAGATACCAGATCTGGTAGATCTAATTTACGATCTCTCAAATTCACATGCCAGATTACTTATTCTGGGGGACTTCAATCTATGGCCTAATGGGCCTCTAGATACGGCCTACAGAGAACTGTGCCAGGCCTGCAGCAACCTCCAGTTGCAACAGCTGGTACTATCTCAGACCCATTTGAAGGGTCACGCCCTAGACCTGGTCTTCTCAGAACCCTTCCAGGTGGTGATAAGAGAAATAGCCTTTCAATGCTGGACGGACCATGCATTAGTTCACTTCTCCCTTTACCTTCCCGCAGAATCTCTCAGAAGGAATGGCTGGGACTCCGTCAAGGCCAATAGGCAATGGTCCAAACTTCTGCACAACCCTGATCTTCCTTCTTTGCTCCCTGGAGGTTTTAAATTGAGGTAGAATGTCGAGGCTAGCTATTCTAGCCTGTGTCAGCATATTACCAACTCGCTGGACACGCTGGCTCCTCTACGAAAACCTAGAGCCAGGCGAAGGCCTGCCATGCCATGGTACTCGAGCAACCTTCTCCAATTGAAACACCGGTGCAAACAGGCAGAAAGGGTTTGGAGTAAGCATGGGCAAATTTTGCGAATTCGCGATCCGCGAATTTGTGGATTTGCGAATTCGCGATCCGCAAAATTCACGAATTTGTGCGAATTTTTGTTTTTTTGCGTGTTTGCGGGGTTTTTTGCGTGTTCGCGGGGATTTTTGCGTCTTCGCAAGCCGCTTGCATAGCGAAGTTACCCATGCAGTCGTTTATGGGAGAGGGAGAGAGAGATAGATAGATAGATAGATAGATAGATAGATAGATAGATAGATAGATAGATAGAAAGAGAGAGAAAGAGAGGGAAAGAGAGAGTGAGAGAGAGAACGAGAGAAAGAAAGAGAGGCCGGATCTCTGAAGGGCCAGAGTCCTGAGTTGCCCCTACAGAATATACAGCTTTTTATTTTTAGCAAAATGCATATGAAAATTGTGCTGTAAAGGTATCTTTTAGTTTAACCCCTCCTGACAACTCAAAATGGGTGTATTTGCCATCCTCTCCCTTCTTCCTGTTTTTTATATCTGTAAGTGCTTCCTGATGAGGTTTAATTCCTTGGACAGGTGCCTCGTTGCCTACTTGTAACTATTCTGTGACCCTGCTTCAAGGGTCAGAGAATAGTTGCAAGAAGGCAACGAGGCGCCAGGAAGCAATTAGCAGCAGGTGTCCAAGTTGAAGGTAATTTGTTTGTAACCTTTTTGTAAAAGGTTACAAAGAAATTAGGTTCAACTTTTGCACCTGCTGCTGTAACCCTTGCTTGGCTGAAAATTCGTCCCCGCTGATTCGCGGATTTTACCGCGATTTCGCGAGTTTCGCGGATCGCGAAATCGCGGAAAATCCGCAAATTCGCCCGCAAAACGGATTTTTACGCCCACCCTTAGTTTGGAAGAAGTCCTATTCTGAGACTGCTAAATCTCTATACAAACTAGCACTGCTGGAGTACAAAGCCCAGATTAAATGCGCCAAAGCTAAATACTTTGAGGTCACACTGAAGCAGGCAACTAACAAATCGCAGGCTTTGTTTAAAATAGTAAACGACCTTTCCAGGCCGACTTGCGCGGCTAACAACATCCCAGCCTCACAATCTCTCTGCGATTCTCTAGCAAAAGCATTTGAGGATAAAATTGCTAATATTCTGAGTGGCCTCTCTACTCCAGGCACTTCTTGCTCTCAGTCCTTGGCCGTCCCTGCATTATCTCACACTACAGTCGAGTTGGAAGAACAGGCAGCTCATCGGCGGCTGGAGAGCTTTTCTCTCCCCCAGTTCGATGAGTTTTGTGCTTTAGCTAGTGGGGTGTCTTCTGGCTCCCCTCTTGATCCACTCCCGCACAAACATTGGAAATCTTTTCAGGAGGAACTCTTCCAGCCTCTATACTCCATCTGCCATCAGTCTTTTAGCACTGCCACGGTCCCTGACAGCGGGAAGCTTGCAGTGGTCTCCCCTCTTCTAAAGAAACCCACTCTTGACCCCACCTGTCTGTCTAACTATTAGCCAATCTCGTTGCTTCCTTTTCCAGTCAAGATCATGGAGAAGCTTGTGACCCGGTCTCTATCCAGCTTCTTGGAAAGTAACACCTGTCTGGATGTGGCCCAGTTCAGCTTCCGGCCTGCTCACAATACGGAGTCGGCGCAGGTGGTCGTGTTGGACACCCTTCGATCACGGGCCGACAATGGTCGAGCTGCCTTTTTAGTGCTGCTCGACATGTCGTCCGCGTTCGACACGGTCAGCCACTCCATTCTTATCAACAGGCTGGTGGAGGCCGGGGTAGCAGGATTGGCACGAAATTGGCTAATCTCCTATCTACAGAACAGACACCAGGTGGTGGCTCTACCTGGCTCTACCCCCTTCGTTCAGGTATTAGGAGAGTAGGACAGGGTGTCCCTCAGGGGTCAGCGATCAGCCCCATCTTGTTCAACCTGTACCTCTGCCCCCTGATTAACTTGATCAAATCCTTCGGCATCTCAGTGATCAACTATGCCGACGACACCCAGCTCATTTTCTCCCTTGAAGGAGAAGATGCTGTGTCTACAGAGACCTTCCACCGCTGCATGAATGCCACTGCCGACTGGTTGAAAAACAACTCTCTCCAGTATAATAGCTCTAAGACCGAGGTACTCAACTGCTCATCGGATCGTGTTCCGCGTCCTCTACCAACTGACCTTTGGCCTTCTTCTCCCTTGGGCAATGTGATGGCGGCGGACTCCGCCCGCAACCTCGGAGTCATGTTGGACTCTAACCTTCAGCTGGACGGCTTTGTGAACAAAACCATTTCAACATGTATGCTTCTACTCAGCACTTTGCGGAAAATCCTTCCCCTGCTTCCGATCCAGGCTAGGCCAGAGGTGGTGCGTGGCATTATCCTTAGCAGGATAGATTATTGCAATGCACTGCTTCTGGGGGCACCTGTCACTTTGATCAACAAGCTGCAGCGCATTCAAAATATGGCTGCGAAGTTGGCTCTCTCTAGGCCGCGCGCTGCCTCCTCTTCCCTTGCACTTAAAGACCTCCACTGGCTGCCAGTCCAGCAGAGAATCCTTTTTAAATCATCCTGCCTGGTCTTCAAAGCTCTACACGACCAAGACCCAGTCATGCTACACAATCTCTTTTCCTGGTACCACGCAGCGAGACCTCTGCGTTCCTCTTCAGCATATCTTGTGGTGGTTCCGAAGATCCAAAGGCTACGGATGGGGGGCCGGTCCTTTGGACACGTGGCTGCCAAGCTCTGGAACTCCCTCCCTCTGTCCTTGAGAAGTCCTAAGGACTTCCCATCCTTCAAGAAAAGTTTGAAAACCCATCTTTTCCCTAGAACAGCATAACAACGTGACTATGTAGCTGGTCCAGTAGCGTCAAAAGCGCCAGGATACCCTCTGGGTGACAGTTTCGTGCTATATAAGTGCATAATACATACATACATACATACTTAGGCGAGTAGAGTACATGATGGACCTGTTTTCCTGAGTTCATAGTTGGTATATGTTGCTTTGTCAGAGAACTCTGGGCAACTGTACATCTTCCTCTGATTTGAATTCTGTATGGAATCATTTCCATACTTAAGACACTGAAAATGGTGCTCAGAAAGTGAGATTACACACTGCACAACACAGGTAGACTCCTACCGTAGAACTCTGTGTGAAAGTGAGTTGGTATGTAAGAGTCGAATTATTTTTAAAGCTTTTTAGAGGATGCTGATCCCTTCCTGTATTGTGATGTAAACTGCTGCAGAACACTAACAATAACCCCCTAGTGCCATTTTGCAAGTTGGTCTACTTTTTGTGTCAATTGAAAATGTGCAAGAAGGGACATCAGCATGGACACCATCTATCATTATTTGAAAATATTATTGCCTAGTGTGCAACACCATGCAGCTCACTTAAGAGCAGCCAACAACAATGTTTTCACATAGGTCTCCCATTTACATCTCCCCACGGGAGTTGTAGCATTCATACAGCTTCACTGGTCTTCCACTTAAGCTAAACTGTATGTGCAAATGATTTGACATGTGGATGAACTCACGCTTAACACGCTAGGCCTCTCAGTGTCAGAGTAACATACGTTGTCTATTTTGGCATGTGCTGAGTGACTGAACACTTATCAGTATACACAGGGAGTCAAGGTGCACTTCCATACCTTGTTCACTGTCATTTACATTATTGGAATGCCCTTGTTCATACTTCTGTGGCACAAGTTTAAGGCACGTCCATGAGGACTATGGGCATGGCTATCTGCCTAGTATTAGATCAACAATCCAGAGTTTGCATCTGCAATGTTTCCAAGGTCTATCCACGATGTGCTGCTCTAGTCCTGGTTTTTAGGTCTCACCCGAGACAGCGCATGCGCTATCTCTTCGAGACATTTAGCAAGTGGCTTTTAAAAGTGCCACCAGAGGCTTTTGCTGACCTACGGCTTGCGTTCTTAAGCTTGTGCACATGCACAGCTGCCATCTCTGTTTTTATTGCTGTAATCAGGCTCCTCTGCTTGCACTACCCCCTCCCTTTTCCCCCTCCCTCCTTGTCAGCTTCATTTGTTTTCTTCTAGCTGTGAATCATGCTCCTCTGCTCGCGCTCCCTCTTCGTCAGTTTCATTTGTGTCTTCTATGACTGCGAATGCTCCTGTTTCCATCAGGCACACACACCATCAGTCATCAATGCAAGCTTTCACCAGGCACACACACCACCAGCCGTCAGTACTTGCTTCCACCAGGCACACACACCACCAGCCTTCAGTGCACGCTTCCACGTGGCACACACACACCACCAGCCGTCAGTGCACTCTTCCACCAGGCACACACACCACCAGCCGTCAGTGCATGCTTCCACAAGGCATACACACCACCAACCGTCAGTGCACACTTCCACCAGGCATACACACCACCAGCCGAACCACCAGCCAACAGTGCACGTTTCCACCAGGCACCAGCCATCAGTGCACACTTCCACCTGGCACACACACCACCAGCCGTTAGTGCACGCTTCCACCAAGCGCACACCACCAGCCGTCAATGCACGCTTCCACCAGGCACACACACCACCAGCTGTCAGTGCACGCATTCACCAGGCACACACACCACCAGCCATCAGTGCACGCTGCCACCAGGCACACAAGCCACCAGCTGTCAGTGCACACTTCCACCAGGCACACATACACCACCAGCCGTAAGTGCACACTTTCACCAGGCAAACACACTACCAGCCATCACACACCACCAGCTGTCAGTGCACGCTTTCACCAGGCACACACACACCACCAGCCGTCAGTGCACGCTTTCACCAGGCACACACACCACCAGCTGTCAGTGCACGCTTTCACCAGGCACACACACCACCAGCCATCAGTGGACGCTTCCACCAGCCGCCAGTGCACCCTTTCACCAGGCACACACACCACCAGACGTCAGTGCACGCTTTCACCAGGCACACACACCACCAGCCATCACTGCACGCTTCCACCAGGCACACACACCACCAGTCGCCAGTGCACCCTTTCACCAGGCGCACACACCACCTGCCGTCAGTGCACGCTTTCACTGGGAACACACACCACCAGCTGTCAGTGCACGCTTCTACCAGGCACACACACCACCAGCCGTCAGTGCACGCTTTCCACAGCACACACACCACCAGCCGTCAGTGCTTGTTTCCACCAGGCATACACACCACCAGCTGTCAGTACACGCTTTCACCGGGCACACACACCACCAGCCGTCAGTGAACACTTTCACCGGGCACACACACCACCAGCTGTCAGTGCACGCTTTCACAGGGCACACACACCACCAGCAGTCAGTGCACGCTTCCACCAGGCACACCCACCACCAGCCGTCAGTGCACACTTTCACCAGGCACACACACTACCAGCCGTCACACACTACCAGCCATCGGTGCATGCTTCCACCAGGCACACACCACCAGCCATCAGTGCACGCTTTCACCAGGCACACACACACCACCAGCCGTTGGTGCACGCTTTCACCGGGCACACACACCACCAGTTATAAGTGCACACTTTCACCAGGCACACACACCACTAGCCATAAGTGGCTCACTGGTTAGAAGAGGCAGAGCCTGAAGCAGAGGTCGGCCCGGGACCAGGGTTCAATTCCCGATGCGGCAGGGTCTTGGGTCAATGTCCGCGGACTCGATAATACTCGCCTAGGTGCCTACGCTAACCATGGGTCCCACTTTGCAACTCTGGGCAATAGCTTGCTTAATCTCCACAACGGCCCTATCAGCGCAGGGGATGCCTGACTTCACCTTGGGGGTGCCCAGGAGGAACCATCTCACAGGGAAAGCCAGGACGGGTTCCCCAGCGGTATACGCACCAGGATGCCCCAAGTGATGGGGTAACAGTGCGCTTTAGAAGTATACATACATTTACATTTACACGCTTCCACCAGGCACACACACCACCAACCGTCAGTGCACGCTTCCACCAGGCACACAAACCACCAGCCATCAGTGCACGCTTCCACCAGGCACACACACCACCAGCCATCAGCGCACACTTTCACCGGGCACACACACCACCAGCAGTCAGTGCACGCTTCCACCAGGCACACCCACCACTAGCCGTCAGTGCACACTTTCACCAGGCACACACTACCAGCCCTCTCACACTACCAGCCATCGGTGCATGCTTCCACCAGGCACACACCACCAGCCATCAGTGCACGCTTTCACCAGGCACACACACCACCAGCCATCAGTGCACGGTTTCACCGGGCACACACACCACAAGCCGTCAGTGCAGCAGACAGGCTCTTTTCAGAGTTTCTTGGTAAATATGTGTTTGATGCCTGGGAGGGAGTGGGTCTAGTTTCCTTAAATCATGCTGAGTATGCAGGTGCAGTGCATGAACTCCTGTGTGAGTGAATCATGCTGCCTGGGGCTCACTCACTCCACACTTGTAAATTGTGCCTGTACTAGGCTTTTTCTCATTTACATAGTTCGGCACATGTGCACAGCTAGGCAGCCCCAGCACCAGAATGGAAACAACATTACCTGGGTATTGTATATTCAGCTCCTAGTGAACGCAATCGCCAATAGAGCATCAATGCCGAGCACTTGGGCAGGAGCAGTAATTCTTCTCATTTATAAAAAAAGGGATTGTTCGATACCGGGAAATTACAGGCCCATAAGCCTGATTGACTGCATCCAAAAGGTGTTGGCAAGGGTGGTGCATGGTAGAATCCAGGCTTGGATGGAGGAATGTCATATCCTCTCTGATCTCCAGGCGGGGTTCCGACAATGTACCAGTACAGTGGATCAGGTCTTAAGGTTTATTCTCATCTACTGGCGCAAGGTAACTCTGGGGAGAGGCACCATTTATGCAGCTTTTGTGGACCTCAAGTCAGCATTTGACTTGGTCCCGCGATCCAAGATGTGGCATACTCTGTTAAAGTTGGGCATGCACTGGATATCCTGGCTTTTGTTGTCAGATTACACACGGACAACTACGCTCAGGTTAGATGGGATGCGGCGGGTAGTACTAAAGCAAAGTTCCCTGTTGAGAAGGGGGTGAGATAGGGGTGCGTTCTAGCACCCACCCTCTTCTCAATGTATATCAATGGGGTAGTAAAATAGTTCAAGGACTTCCCCGCAGATACCCCGAATTTAGCTGAGATTAAGATCCCGCTACTAATGTTCGCCGATGACACTCTCATTCTTTCAAAGACGAGACAGGGCCTCCAACGTGCCCTCTCAAGATTTAAGGAGTTCTGTGTGGACCATGATCTTATTGTTAATGTTGACAAAACAAAGTACATTGTCCTACATAACTCCAAAAAAGTCATAGGCGAAGTTCGAATGAAGGACGGGGCCTTGGAACAAACGGAGAACTTTACCTATCTGGAGGTAACTATAGACAGGAAACTAAGTTGGAAGCCACAAATAGACTGACTTACTGTCAGACACGCTCAACTTTCAGGCGCCCTGCTCAAGGAGCATAGACGTTCTTTCACCAAACCCATAGCTCCTATGCTATAGATTTATAATCCCAAAATTGGCGCCTCAATCCTGTATGGAAAACCAACAGCTGATGGACAGAATGCAGAACAATGTCATACATTCACCGCAGTACAGAGATCTGGGCCTAAATCCATCGTTTTTTTGCACTCCACACCACCCCGGTACAGACATGGCCATATGCAAATCAGGGTTGACCCTGTGCCTCATGGGAACAGTCCAGCCCAAACTGCCAAGCCATGTCTTTACTGGACCGGAATCAAGCATCTCAGGACCGGTTTCTGGCTATCAGCCGTCTTAAGCCAGGATAGCTTGACTCCAGTGGTGTGGAGAGCAAGGGACTCACATCTGAGCATACCCATCCCGCTCGGGTGACAAATGCAAAACCAACAGTTGATGGACAGAATGCAGAACAATGTCATACATTCACCCCAGTACAGAGATCTGGGCCTAAATCCATCCTTTTTTTGCACTCCACACCACCCCGGGTCAGACATGGCCATATGCAAATCAGTCTTGACCTTGTGCCTCATGGGAACAGTCCAGCCCGAACTGCCAAGCCATGTCCTTACTGGACTGGAATCAAGCATCCTAGGACCGGTTTCTGGCTATCAGCCGTCTTCAGCCAGGATAGCTTGACTCCAGTGGTGTGGAGAGCATGGGACTCACGTCTGAGCATACCCATCCCACTCGGGGTGACAAATGCAAAACCAACAGTTGATGGACAGAATGCAGAACAATGTCATACATTCACCCCAGTACAGAGATCTGGGCCTAAGCCCATTGTTTTTTTGCACTCCACATCACCCCGGGTCAGACATGGCCATATGCAAATCAGTCTTGACCCTGTGCCTCATGGGAACCGTCCAGCCCGAACTGCTAAGCCATGTCTTTACTGGACCGGAATCAAGCATCCTAGGACCAGTTTCAGCCGTCTTCAGCCAGGATAGCTTGACTTTGGTTTTTCTTTGTTGGCCATAAGTTGGCAGGGTATGCTCAGACGTGAGTCCCTTGCTCACTTTGCCACTGGATCCAAGCAAGCTTGGCTGAAGATGGCTGAAATGCCAGAAACCGGTCCTCTGTAGCTTGTTTCCGGTCCAGGGAAGGCATGGCTTTTCAGTTCGGGCTGGACTGTTCCCATGAGGCACAGGGTCAGACTGATTTGCATATGGCCATGTCTGAACTGGGGTGGCAGAGTGGGCTAAAGAAATGCGATGGATTAAACCCAGATCAGTTGACTGGGGGTGAGTGCTTGTATTGTCAACGCTCCGTCCATCATTTCCCTTGGTTTTTCTTTGCTCGCCATAAGTTGGCAGGGTATGCTCAGACGTGAGTCCCTTGCTCACTTTGCCACTGGATTCAAGCAAGCCGGGCTGAAGACGGCTGAAATGCCAGAAACCGGTCCTCGGTAGCCTGTTTCCGGTCCAGGGGAGGTATGGCTTGGCAGTTCGGGCTGGACTGTTCCCATGAGGCACAGGGTCAGACTGATTTGCATATGGCCATGTCTGAACTGGGGTGGCAGAGTGGGCTAAAGAACGGTGATGGATTAAACCCAGATCAGTTGACTGGGGGTGAGTGTTTGTATTGTCAACGCTCTGTCCATCATTTCCTTTGGTTTTTCTTTGTTTGCCATGAGTTGGCAGGGTACGCTCAGACGTGAGTCCCTTGCTCACTTTGCCACTGGATTCAAGCAATCCGGGCTGAAGACGGCTGAAATGCCAGAAACCGGTCCTCGGTAGCTTGTTTCCGGTCCAGGGAAGGCATGGCTTGGCAGTTCGGGCTGGAATGTTCCCATGAACAGGAAAATTGTGTGGTTTAGCAGTGTCAAGAATATACTCTTGGGGATGAGCCGTTTGTGGGCCTCCCCTTCCGGAAGCACATTCCCAAGCAAAACCGAGTTAAAGGCAGCCTATTGGAGCATGATTAATATGAAATGCCTTACAGTTTCTTCCACCCATACTCTGTTTAAAGTCTTTCTTGACATTAAGCATGTACCAAAATAGGAGGGGTATTGGGATCTAATCACATCAACTCGAGACAGGAAATTATCCCACCAGTTTAGGGTGGGAACATTACCTATACATGCCTTCTCTTCTAAATGGAGTAATACAAATACAAACATCAGTAATTGCCCTTTCTGTCCGGACAGGACTGAAACTCTGGCCACATCTTTTTTGTCTGTCCAGCTTACAGTAGACCTAGATGTTGTTGGTTGAAACCCATATGTTCTAGCCTGGGTACTAGGTCCAGTAGTGAGGCTTTCAGAATCGTAAAAACAATAGTTGAAGGTCCTATTGTGATTGCTACAGCTAAGTTCCTGGGCTGGGTTGGGGTGATCCAATGGATTGAAAGGAGGCATAGGTAACTGTTTATGTTTTGTCCTATACCTCTATCACCTCAAAATAGCACTATGCACTTTATTGTAGAGCCATGATGCTCTCTTTAAGATCCCAAACTGACTGCCGATTTTTTATGTAGGCCGCCTACCACAGGGGTGTTTTCGAGTCATTTATAACTTATTTATTGTTTTATGAAGATTATCTAGGGTGTAAGTTTTTAATCAAGCTAACTAATACATTTCTTGTTATAGTGATATGTTGTACTGTTCTATTTGGCCTTCATGTTTATGTTGTCCTAACTTTTGTGATTTTTTACAAATCGAAATAAAGTTTATGAACTGAACTGAACTGGAAACAACATTCAGAGCAATGTAAACAAGTTCATTTGATGCAAAAAACTGTTAACAAAAACCATGTCCAGCTATTGTAGATCTGGCAACTTAAACAAAACAGCAAGAAAAAACAAACAAGCCTTGGCATAGCCAATAGGTCTAGATTTTTGGCCCCTATAAGTATTTAGTTATGCAGCAGAATATCCTTGGTGCAACAACACCAACTGTTGCATGGCTAAACACTTATAAGGCCCCAAATGTGAGACCTATTGGCATGCCAATGCTTGTTTAATTTGCACTGCGGAACTTGTAGTCCTGGTCAATAATGTTACTTGATTACATTACAAGTCCCAGGATTCATGGGCCAACCTGGACTGGTGTAACTCATCACACATTGGCTAACAAAACTTGGCAGGGCCAGACTGGAATGAATAAATTATGACCAGGCAGTAAAACAATAGTTATGTGATGGATGAGTTAACGTGAGACATTCCTGCCATTTTCCTTGCACAATGTGCAGTGCAGTTCTGCCAAGTGTCTTGCTGTGCTGCCCTGCATGACAGTTTAAAACATATGGTCCCTTGCTTACACTTACCCTGTAGTTCTTCCGGGTCCTCAACCGCAGCACTGTCCTGTCCTTCCACTCCTGCCACCAACTCTGTTGGGATGAGTGATGCCACCTGCTTGTCCAGTGGGTCCAACTCCTCCTGGATATCAGGTCCTCCTAAACTTCATGGCTGCCTTAAAGTTCCTCAACAGTTTTTCTTTGGTCCTGAGCTTGTAGTCGAGGCACCTCTACTTCCACTCAAGTATTGTACTTTTTGTTTCACCAGCACTGTTTATCTTATCCACTATGCATTCCCAAATCGCATCCCTTTTCTCTAATGGGAATTTGGAGGTGATAAAGAAAAGGTGTTCATTCTTTGTCACCTCACTGATTAGTATATGGTTCTCTTCTTCCCTTAAGTTGTACTTCCTTTTCCTCACCCACAAGACTGCTGTCTGGCCATCTTGGCGGAGGTTGAGTTCTACCTGGCTGGTAGATGGTGTCCCTCCATTTTTTGCAGTTATTGGTGTTCCGAACTACTGTGGATTGAAATGCACCATTTCTTGAAGCTTCTCGCCATGTAATCCACTGCTGTGTGACGCAATGCTCATTTGTGGCATACAAAGGTGCTTTAAGACACACAAATCAGCTTTGCAACAGGTAGGTAGGAGTTGCGTTGCAACATTTTGCATCACTAGTCACACTGATGCATCAGAATTTTTGGCACACCATCGGTCATTGCTCCATGGTGCGTTCTACCCTAAATACTGTGCATCCATGTTGCAAGGAAATGCTACAACGCAGCACAGGTTATTTCTGACCCAATGCTGCCTCAGTGCAGCATACTGATAGATGCTCATTATGTCCCAAATGAACTGTTGCCCTTTTCGGGTTCTGAAACATAACTGAAGCAATAAAACATGTAGGGGCAGAGAGACTCATGCACCTTTGTTACACAACTAAGAATGCACTATCATGTGTAAGCATTAGTCAGAAAGTGCGCCTATTCTGTCCGAACCCTTGTAAGATTGATGATGAAAGGAGTGCAAAACCTCACAAACTCTCACCTGTTAATCTGTGAAGTGCGTTTGACTGTGGCGCAATCCCTAGTCTCTGGCCGCTTCTGGGGCCTTATTTATGAAGGACTTGCGCCGCCGGTGCGTCACTTTTAACATGGGAAAAAGTGACGCACCGGCGGCGCAAGTCCTTCATAAATAAGGCCCCTGGCTTCTGGTGTTTTTTTCATGGTGCCCGTTTATTTTCTGTCCCTCCATCTGTGAGAAAGCGGTACACATTTGTCAATAAACGGGAAGAAGGCAGCTAAAGTATTTCAAAGAAGTCAGATCATGTCCAGTGCTACATTTGTGAAAGAATAAATGCCCAGGGCCAAAGTTTTGCTCACAAGCCTGCTGCTGGCCGATTAGGGGGTGCCAAATACCAGGGATGCATATCCCCGATTCCACCTCATGCCTCTTTCTTGCTCCCACAGACACTCCTTGCCTCTTTATCTCTCTTTTTCCTCTTCTTTTTCATGCCTAATTTGTTTAATTCTCACTGTT
Organism: Lissotriton vulgaris; assembly: GCF_964263255.1. Lineage (NCBI taxonomy): Eukaryota > Metazoa > Chordata > Amphibia > Caudata > Salamandridae > Lissotriton > Lissotriton vulgaris. Next base: position 274,422,972 of record NC_141689.1, on the reverse strand, counting down.
TTCCCATGTTTGTCTTCCTTCTTCTTTTTCCCTTTTGTGCCTTTCTCTAGCCTGATGAGGAAATATCAGTGCCAGTAGGCCCGCCTGCTGCCACTGACTCAAATTAAACATGGAAGCGCCAAGCATCTGTCAATCAATCAATAAACAATCAATCAGGATTTATAAAGAGCGGTTGATCACCCAATAGGGTTTCTGGGCACTTGCGTATAAGAAGCCATTCAGCAGTGGCCCACGCAGCTAAGACCAGTGGGTCGGGGTGGGAGGGAGTCGACAGACGGCGATGAGGGGAAATGTAATTAAAAAAAAGGAAACCACTTACCTTGTGCTCCTCACATCACTAACTCGGCGATGCAGCAAGTGCAAAAGTGTTTTTTTTATTTTTTATTTCATTTTCCCTCGTCATCATCTGTTGACTCCCCTCCTGATCCGCAATACCACCCCGCCGCTTTTACCTGCACAGGCCGCTCCTGATAGCCATTCATACAGAGGTAGACAGATAGCAGCAACAGCACGTGCCCATCAATGTAAACTCAAAACAGAGAGCTTCTAGAAAGATTTAAGGAAACACTCACATTTATCCCATTTACAGAAATGTGCTAATCTATCTTCAGAGTCAAAACAGAAGAAAAATGATCAGGTGTGATGGTATGACTGTGATATGTTCAGGCACACCTATGGTCCAGTTTGTGTAATGGCATGGAAAAACGTTTAGTTCACCCAGGCTACTCTAATGATGTCTTCTACCAAAACCACAGCCTATGCCTAAGTGGCGTAGTGCAGGCAGATACTATTGGGTAAGGGGATTTAGGCCATGGGTTGCCGGAAAAGATGCTCTTTCTTAGAACAGCAATTTTCTTGGTGGACGAAGCTAGGAGGCTGTCACATAGCTCATTTGAGCCGGGTTGTCATTAGGCTATGGATCACCGTCTCCGTGTAGGCTTGAGAAAGGTATTTGGCTGAATTATCCACCTCAGTACTCCATGCTTGGAAGTATTCTGTTTAGCTCTGGTGTAAGGTGATAGTGTCTATTGAGAGCACTCTGCAAGTGGTACCATGGGACTCTACCTTTGATAAACCAGCGGTTTTCCAACGCTCTGCCTTGATGGTGCAATTCGCAAAGTGTATCTTTGAACCTTTTATTATTTTTCCTGGGATTAGGATTGCGATCGACAAGATGACAAGAGTATCTATTGCACAGAATTTCTTTTTTTTTAAGATGCTAGAATTTTCTATACTGCATCCAAATGTGCCTTGGTAAGTCCAGCATGAGTTGCGTCAAATTGGAAGGATAGAATTTACATTTCTGTGGAATACCGTCTTCTGGAATGGTTTAAAGAATTCTCTTTGATTGGATAAATTAACGAAACTATGGTCTGGCCAGGACAACTGCTAGGAATCGATAAGGAGGAGTTAATGGAAAATAGGTTAATGCAATGTCTTGTGAGTGAGTTGGAACATTGACGAATTGGAAGATACCAAAAGAGCCGATTTCTTCAATGATGCTTTGACTGTAAAAGGATCATATGGTCACATATTAGGTACTGGGCAGGCTATGAATGCCACGGAAGGAATGGCACACCTCAATGGTAGTGAAATGCCCAGTAGCATGGAAAAGTTGTCATGGGCCCTAATGACAGAAAGCAATGAAGCCCCATAAGCCTCTGCAGGAAAAAAAAAATAAGACTACCTACTTTTCAGACGCCTTGCCAAGCCCCTCTTTTTGCCACCCCATCTTTGTCTCGCTTTTCCTCTATTCCTTGCTCTCTACTCTTGTTCTTGTTTCTTCATCTGCTCATCACCCCCACATTTTCTGTCTCCCTTCTCTTTTACTTTGCCCTAGTTACATGTACGTATGTAGGGAATTTGTAGAGCGCAGGATACCTCCGCGCGAACATAGAAAACAGGTCAGCCAGGCACAGACTTCCATAGCTCAAGCCTTGAATAATTCCGGATGGCAAAGGAAGAAGAAACAGATAATATGCCCTAATGCACACTGCCTCTTTGTTGGCACTCTAGGTAGCTTGTTAATGCATTTGGTGAGGGAGTACCACACAGAGGAGGCAGAGTAGAGAAGTCACAGCACAGGTTCCTAGTAGCCAGTCACAGCCTGTCAGACATGTGGGAGACATAGGACAAGCATGTCTCTGCTTACAGGATTATACTTGAAATGATGTAGCCTCAGACCAATGTCTGATCCACTGCTTACCATTGTCTGGGGTCCAGTGACTACATGTAATGCAGCCCGCCCAGTGGCTAAAAGTCTTAGGAGATTGAGTTGCCCCAGACATTCCAATTGCTCTAACTTTTCCCTCACTATGACTACCAATCTCTGAGCCATATTTTTTTCCCTGGCTACTCTATCCCAGCTTGCATCAAATGTCTGCCATTTTACATGGGCCATTACATAGAGACTATAAGGACTTTTTCTGCTCTTTCCTGAACTAAGTGCCAGCACCTGGGCTATATGCAGCCAGTGCAAAGAAATATTTCACACAGTTATACCAACTGCAAATGCTGCTTCTAATCACCCACTCCACTTGCCTTGCTGTATGTTTTTTTAACTTTTTTACTCAACATAGATAAGTTTTGATGTTCTAATTTTAAGAGATGTGGAAGAAATAAGGTGTAGCCTGTTCCATCTACCCATATGTTTTACATGTGCTTTCCATCTTCTGACATGGCAGCCATCAAACAAAGCCACCATTACAGGAGATAGGAACAAAACACTTGTCAGGACTACAGGGACATATAGAAAGCCTTTTAAACTTAAAACTATACCCAGGGTGTTGTCAGATTTTCCACTTTTGTTGCAAGTGATTTCTAGTGTTTAAGCTCTGCCCACCCTAAAATGATACACCCCTTTGAAGCACACATTTTAGATCTCGCCTTTGAGACATCTGTAACTGTCTTGCCAGCCTAGTGTTTTAAAAAAAATATATTATATATTAAACTCACATATAGGGCTTTTTTGTCAGCTCTCTTCATCCATTGGTCTGTTCAGGTGTCTTTCACTCTTTGGTTCTGCCAATCACAGCCTCTAACATGGGGAAACGTGACAGCCCACTTCACCAATAGGCTTCACTAACTATGACTGATGGCATTTTGCTTGTGTGCAATGCGCACATTCTCCAAAAATAACCCCCTCAATTCACGGATGCTGAACCAGGCCCTCTCTTCAGGGCCACCCCAGTTTGTTCCCTACCTTTACTGAGCCTATTTCTGTTAACGTTTAGCTATCTTACTCTGTGCACTTTACGTCTGCTAAAAACGGACAAAACGGAGGTGCTTTTCTTTAGCCAGAAATCAGCCCCCCCCCGCCTCCTTGTGGTGGCCTACTGTTTTGAACCCCCCTCCCAGTTCTGTACAGTCGGCCCGCAATCTTGGCTTCCTTTTCGACAATGCTATGTCCTGCAAAGCTCAGGTCAACAGAGTCACCGCGGCCTGCTTTGGAAAGTTGCGCATGATCAGGAAGATCTTTCCCTATCTCCCTCAGACGTCCCGCAAAACGATTGTCCATGCTCTCATTACGGCACATTTAGATTATGCCAACTGCCTGTACGCCGGTGCCCCCCTCTACCTCATTGATCGATTGCAAATTGTTCAGAATGCGGCAACTAGACTCATTGGAAACATCCCTACCCGCAACTCGGTCTCAGCCTACCGGAACGAACTTCACTGGCTCCCCATCTCCCGTCGCATTCAATTCAAAATCTTGATCCTTGCCTTTCGGGCTATACATGGAATTGGCCCGGCTTACCTGAGTAAAAGACTCAAACTATCTGTTTCAGCCAGATCTTTGAGATCAAACAGCCTTCGTCTATTGGTGGCACCCAGATTTAGGCTCGCCAGGAGTGGCGGCAGAACGTTCGGAGGGACCGCGCCCAAGTATTGGAACAGCCTTCCTCTGCACCTTATGTTCATTGAGTCAGAGCAAGTCTTCCGACGTAAACTTAAAACCTGGCTGTTCACCAATCTTTGATTAAGTTAGCCTTGTGGCCCTATGTTGCTTCAGGTTAGGATGGACATGAACCTGGTAGCTCCCTCCTCGTGATTAACATGTACTCACAGCGCCGGGACACCCCCGTCTGGGGTAGCTGCGCGCTTTATAAGCTTCTTAAATAAATAAATAAATAATTAGTGCTCAAGAGCTTGTGCTCTCCCTTGAAAATATGGTAAAATTGAAATACACCTGATTGGTCCATTTGATTAACCTATAAGTCGTTATTAAATTGTACTATATGTACCCGTACCCATGACCTGTAAATTAAATGCTACCAGTGAGTATCATCCAATAAATTAGTCTTGTACGAAATATGTTTCAGGCCTGCTAACTGCAGTCAGTAGTGGACACTGCCATTTTGACCTTGAAAAACAAACCTTTTGCCAGGCCTAATACTTCAGTTATAGTACTTATATGTAACCCTAAGGTAGGCCCTAAAGGCTCATAGGGCAGAGTGCATGGTATTTAAAAGGAGGACATGTGTATTTCAATTTTACATGTCCTGAGAGTGAAAACTCTTAAAGTCGTTTTTCACTGTAGCAAGGCTATCTCTCCCATTGACTAACCTTGAGTTTACCTTATTACACTTAAGAAGTGATAACTTCAGCTTGGGAACAAATAAAGAAATTCTTCTTCCATTTGTTTGAGCTGTAATTTTAAGTTACAATTCTGAAAAATACACTTTCAGAAAGTTAACACAAGCAGATGATGGACGGTGTGCTGAAACTTTTCAGAAACTCACCTTTAATCACAGATCTGCGTTTAAACCATCATCAGTCTTTAGCTCACTTCGCCACTCCAGTTCAGACCAGCCATATGTAAATCAGTCTTGACCCTGTGCCTTATGGGAACAGTCCAACCGAACTGCCAAGACAGTCCTTACCAGGACTGGAAACAAGCATCTTGGGACCGGTTTCGGGGTAACGCCCCTCATCAGCCAGGCTAGCTTGAATCCAGTGGCAAAGTGAGCAAGGGACCCACATCTGGGCATATCCTGCCAATTTAGGTCACACAAAGTAAACACAAATAGATGATGGACGAAGCACTGAAACTTTTCAGATGCTCACCCCCAGTCACTGATCTGGGTTTAATCCATTGTCATTCTTTAGCTCACCTCAACACTCCAGTTCAGAACCAGCCATATGCAAATTAGTCTTGACCCAGTGCCTCATAGGAACAGCCCAGCATGAACTGCCAAGCCAGATCTGAAACAAGCATCCTGGTACCGGTGTCGGGATAACACCCCTCATCAGCCAGGCTAGCTTGAATCCAGTGGCAAAGTGAGCAAGAGACCCACATCTGCCAACTTAGGGCAAAAAAAACCAAACACAAGGAGATGATGGACAGAGCGCTGAAACTTTTCAGACACCCCCAGTCACAGATCTGGCCCAGATCTCAGCACTTGGGTGAATGTATGACATTGTTCTGCATTCTGTCCATCAACTGTTCTTTTTACATTTGTCACCCGAGTGGGATGGGTATGCCGGACTGGGGTGAATGTATAACATTGTTCTGCATTCTGTCCATCAACTGTTGTTTTTGCATTTGTCACCCCGAGTGGGACGGGTATGCTCAAACGTGAGTCCCGTGCTCTCCACGCCACTGGAGTCAAGCTATCCTGGCTGAAAACGGCTGATAGCCAGAAACCGGTCCTAGGATGCTTGATTCCGGTCCAGGGAAGACATGGCTTGGCAGTTCAGGCTGGACTCTTTCCATGAGGCACAGGTTCAAGGCTGATTTGCATATGGCCATGTCTGAACTGGGGTGGTGTGGTGAGCAAAAAAACGATGGATTTACGCCCAGATCTCTGTACTGGGGTGCATGTATGACATTGTTCTGCATTCTGTCCATCAACTGTTGTTTTTGCATTTGTCACCCCGAGTGGGACGGGTATGCTCAGACGTGAGTCCCGTGCTCCCCACGCCACTGGAGTCAAGCTATCCTGGCTGAAGACGGCTGATAGCCAGAAACCGAACCTAGAATGCTTGATTCCAGTCCAGGGAAGACATGGATTGGCAGTTCGGGCTGGACTGTTCCCATGAGGCACAGGGTCAAGGCTGATTTGCATATGGCCATGTCTGAACTGGGGTGGTGTGGCGAGCAAAAAAACGATGGATTTAGGCCCAGATCTTTGTTCTTGGGTGAATGTATGACATTGTTCTGCATTCTGTCCATCAACTGTTGTTTTTGCATTTCTCACCCGAGTGGGACGGGTATGCTCAGACGTGAGTCCCGTGCTCCACACCCCACTGGAGTCAAGCTATCCTGGCTGAAGACGACTGATAGCCAGAAACTGGTTCTAGGATGCTTGATTCCGGTCCAGGGAAGACATGGCAAGTGAATGTATGACATTGCTCTGCATTCTGTCCATCAACTGTTGTTTTTGCATGCATCTCCCAGATGCGTCACGTTGTATATGTCCATTTAACTTTCCCCTAACAAGCCGGACAATATTGTGGGTCTTGATATGCTCAAGTATTTTAGGGCTACGATACATTGTTCCCCAGAAGGTGTGCGTGTAATTTTTAATGATAACTATCCTGTAGTTGAGGGATGTGCACTTACACCAGACCGCATTCAAGCTATTTTAGGCACGCCTGTGCCCTGTTCTCAGAAAGATATTTGTGCATTCATTGGCCTTACTTCTTTTTGTATAGGTACGTGTATGATGGTCAGGTTCTATAGATTCTAGTCAAGAGTTAATCATGAATAAAGTTTCAAAGGAATTATTTAACGAGAATTTTCAATATGTAGTATACAAAAGCATTTATTTCAACATTTCTGTGACATTGTGATTCACACTAATGAAATGGAAACCACAAGCAATAAAGAAAGAAAAAATACCAATTACTTCATTGGATCAAGTGAGGATATCAGGACATAAGTCTCAGTTATTTTCTTATGAGGCAATGTTCTTGTGGAAACAATTCTTAAGTTTATAATACACGTTGAATATTTACAAAATGCGCTCGAAGTGACAAGGAAAGGGAGACAGTTGAGTAGGTTGGGTGTGGTTGGGTAGAGGTGAGGACTGGGTAAAGGGTGTTGTGGCCTTATTACAATCACAGTGGTTACAAGTGCAACCTTTACAGACTAATATAGTTCATTAGTTCCGTTATATTCTTTAGCATAGGATCTGTATTACTCGATGGGTTGCTTCCTATGTTAAGAAAGTACTAAACAATCCGGTCTACGTTTCGACCCCCTGGGTTAAGGGTTGATTGAAGCCTCAAGCTGGGGTCTTCTTCAGGACAAAGATGTGCAGGAGCGCCTAAGAAATATATTTTTTAAGGAAGACTGAATCAGAAATGGTACTTCGAAAAGGTACTGTGTTACTACAAATACTCGAGTGAAAAGTGGGCTTCTTACTTCATATAGGGCCGTCCAGTGGCCTATTAGGGATGGACCTGCGTCGGTTCCATGTTGTTGTAAGAAAGCCTGAAAATGTATTAAAAGGGGAATTGAGGTACTGGGTAACTTAGGATGAGACTGTGAGCGAGCATGCTCGAAGAGATACCATCCGGGGACACTTACTAGGGCATCATAGGTTTTCCAATCAACAGGTTCAGTGGTCTCAAGTCTGGGCGCGTCCGGATATTATGAATCAATCTGGAGATTAAAAGAAAAAGGGTGTGTTGTTGTTATCTTGTCTGATTATATGGAGGGGTAGTCAGACCAAAGTCGATATTTAAAAACCCTTATTACAAAACAATTAGACATCTTGATGTGAAAAGATGTCGTTGTGGCAGGACCTAGTAAAACTAAGTTTCCCCACATAAACATAATGATCGAGATTTGTGCGTTAAAGACGCAATGCACAGTCTAATTGAATCTTACACCTTAGGGAAGGATGCAGTTCGACATACTCATTGCTGGACGGAAAGATATCACTTGTTGTCAGAACACTTCTGAAGAAAGTTCGGCAGGCTTAAATGCGGTTTAAATTATCGAAAACACCGTCTGGCTAACGATCCATGTCGGATCAGCTTGTTTTACCAGCAGGGTAGAGTCGGAGCGTGAAAATTACCTTGTTTAGGAGTAAAGCACATCGGGTCCTCAGGACTCAATCCTCCTCCGTGCTTGTCTCAGCGCTGCCCGGTCGCGAGTGAACCGCGAGGTGCAGACGCTCAATACTTCCTGGAGGCTCGGCGGAACCGACCAATCAGGTGGCAGCGCGAGCCTACTGCCAAGGGAGAGTCTTACAAGTGCGAGATCGGAAGCGTTAGGCGGTCTCCTTCGGCTCAAGGCACCATTCCGGCGCGAGTGCGTTTACTAGGCAGATTATATTAAAAAGTTACAAGTCTTATCTAATGGGGGGATAAAGCGTACAGCGCTTAATACCATCCTGTGTGTGGCCCCATATCTAATGAGTGGATGCTGGTCTTGTATGAGATTCTTACCTAGATATGTCTATCATTAGTCTAAAGAAGAAATAGATAAGTATGTAATACATATACAAACATTTGAATACTCTGAGTAACATGCCGACATACTTGAGCAAGCTGTGCATTATGATATGATAGGCCTGTGATAACTCTTAACACAAATTGTAACTTGAGCATTGAGTAGTTGAATGGCATGCAAAATCTCATCAGTGTATATTTAGTATTCCATCATGAGGACACCATAGGGGTGTAATACAAAAACAGTGTACATGTTCACTTGGCAAATCAGGATCCTAGAGCTATTCACAATCAATCAAAGCCATTTGGGAGAATGTTGTATCAAGTTCATTTAGTCCATTTCTTACGGAGTTAAAGCGCTGCATCCATTTACATTCTCTTACATTTAAGACAGAGTCTAAGTCCCCACCCCTGGGTCCAAGCGTGATTTTTTCTATAACCACCCATTTGAGAGATTCAGGTGTGTGGTTTTGTGACTGAAAGTGGTCCACTAGGGGTGCCCCCACAGTTTGACATCTTATTCTGCTACAGTGTTGTAGTATCCTGTTTTTAATCTTCTGCTTGGTTTGGCCAATGTAAATAAGGCCACAAGGGCACAGAATGGCATATATCACACTGTTACTATTGCAGTTCGTCAATGTTTTCAAATCAATGGTGATGTTGTTGTGGGTAATGCTCTTAGTTTCAATGCATAGGGCGCATGCCTTGCAATTGCTGCATTTATAATTCCCAATGATATTGGGGAGATTCCACATTGTTTGTATGGTAGGGGCTGCTGGGGTGTCTAACAAAGAGCGAACTACCATATCTCTGATACTTTTGGCCTTTTTGAATGCATGCATGGGTGGTTCTGGGACTTCAATCACGTCTGATATAATACTCCAATGGTTGTTGATTATCTTGCGGATCTGATTGCTTTTGCTGCAGAAGGTTGTGACACAGATCATTCTATTGGCTGGAGTCTGGCGATTTCTTGGTACAAGTAATGTCTCTCTATTGTTAAACTAAGCTCTTTTTCGTGCTCTTTTGACCAATCTTTTGGGGTATCCTCTTTCCAGCAATCTACAGATCAGTTCATCTGATTCAGCAAAATAATCCTCCTTCATGGTGCAATTCCGCCTGATGCGGAGGAATTGCCCAAAGGGCAAGTTGTCACGGAGGGCCCGTGTATGGTGGCTCGTATACCTGAGTAGGGTGTTCCTCTCGCTAGGTTTCCTGTACAGAGTGGTGTTCAGTATGCCTTCTCGTTCTTTAATCGTAATGTCCAGAAAGTCAATATATTCATTACTGTGCTTCGAGGTGAATTTAATGTCTTCCGATTGGGTATTCAGCCATTGAGTGAATGCATCTAGGTCTTGATCCCGCCCCGTCCAGATCATAAAGATGTCATCTATGTATCTGTGGTATTCAGATATACTGCTCACAAAGGGATTGTTGGGTGATAAAATGGTGTGCTGTTCAAAATCACTCATATAGAGGATCGCCAGATCAGGAGCAAAGGCTGCCCCCATGGCTACCCCCTTTCTTTGCATATAAAATATGTTTTGAAAAATGAAAAAGTTTTTTGTCATCGCGATCTCCAGGAGGTCTGTCAAGAATTCAGTGGGTACCCCCGCAGGTTGAGGTCTAGTGGCTAAGGCTCTTTGTATAGTTGTTAGAGCTGGCGCCTGAGGGATACTTGTGTACAGAGACACGATATCCATTGTTACCAGTAGTTGGTTATTTTTGTCAAAGGGTTTTTGGTCAACTAGATTGATTACCTGCATGGTGTCCCTCAGGTAGGTAGGTGTCGCTTCCGCTAAGGGTTTCAAAAAACTGTCCACATATTTACAAAGAGGCTCCAGGAGGGAGCCACACCCAGATATTATGGGACGCCCTGGTGGTTTGTTGGGGTTCTTGTGGACCTTTGGTAAAGTATAAATCGTGGGGATCCGTGGCTGGTCCACATTAAGGTAAGTGTATTCTTTGTCTGTCAGGAAACCAATTTCCTTCCCTTTTTGGGTCAGTGTCCTGATTAGGTTTCTGATTTCCGGGGTGGGATTGATTCTAAGTGGTTTATAGCTGACTCCATCATTCAGCTGGGACTCGATCTCTTGTTTGTAGTCATTGACATCCATGATGACTATAGCTCCCCCTTTGTCGGCGGGTTTGATCACTAAAGTCTTATTCTTCTTCAGGTCATCAAGGGCGGTCCGTTCATTCTTGGTGATGTTTTGTTTCACATATTGTTTTGTCCTGCATAGTTCGAGTACATCTCTCGTAACCAGGCTTTCATAGGTTAGAATCCGATGGTTGACCATAGCGGTGTGGGGAGTAAAGGTTGATTGTGGTCGTAGATTGGTGAACGCTCTGGATGTATTCGGAGCTTTGTGTTGGAAGTAGTTTTTTAAGCGGATCTTACGAAAGAACTTAGTCAGCTCAGTCTTAATGTTGAACAGATTCAAATGAGATGTCGGCACAAAAGACAGACCCTTGCTGAGAACCTGGATTTCATCCTTTGTCAGGATTTGGTTGGATAGATTCATGATTGGGTTGTCTCTGCTTACCAGCGGTAGGTCTTCCTTCTGGTGTTGATCTCTCCATGGTTGTCTTGCTGGAATCGTACTTGCTTGTTGGTGTAGCCTTGCTGGCGCGAGTTGTCCCAGTTCTGTGTGTTCTGTCCCCTGGTAGGTCGTCTGTTCCAGTTTCCGCCCCGTCCTCGGGGGGGTCTCCAGGTGCTGTCCTCTAAAAAAGGTTGCTGTTGTCGGTTCTGAGGGTCTTGTGGAGGTTGGTACCATTCTTCTTGATTGTGGTAGCCACTGCTTGTCCCGGCTCCTTCGTTATCACTGCTACCACTGTAAGACGAATCTGAGAAGTTTGTATATCTCCTCCCTCCTCGTTGTCCACCTCTGTAGCCCCCTCTGCCTCTATTGAAGAAGCGTCCCTGGTTGTCTTGCTTGAAATAGTCTTCGGCTAGGTAAGGGTATGTTCTTTTTTTATTATAGTACTGGATGTCTTTGGCCAGCTTTTCAAGTTTTTTGTTTTGTGACTCTACGTCAAAATCCTTGAGGGTTTTGTTCAAACGTTCTAGAGTATCCTTTGCAGTAGAGAAAGCTGAATGGCTGGTGATCTCAGCTCTCAAATCAGTTATTTCTTTGGTCAGCTGTTCCACCTGGTCTCTACAGAGGTGGACAACGAGGAGGGAGGAGATATACAAACTTCTCAGATTCGTCTTACAGTGGTAGCAGTGATAACGAAGGAGCCGGGACAAGCAGTGGCTACCACAATCAAGAAGAATGGTACCAACCTCCACAAGACCCTCAGAACCGACAACAGCAACCTTTTTTAGAGGACAGCACCTGGAGACCCCCCCGAGGACGGGGCAGAAACTGGAACAGACGACCTACCAGGGGACAGAACACACAGAACTGGGACAACTCGCGCCAGCAAGGCTACACCAACAAGCAAGTACGATTCCAGCAAGACAACCATGGAGAGATCAACACCAGAAGGAAGACCTACCGCTGGTAAGCAGAGACAACCCAATCATGAATCTATCCAACCAAATCCTGACAAAGGATGAAATCCAGGTTCTCAGCAAGGGTCTGTCTTTTGTGCCGACATCTCATTTGAATCTGTTCAACATTAAGACTGAGCTGACTAAGTTCTTTCATAAGATCCGCTTAAAAAACTACTTCCAACACAAAGCTCCGAATACATCCAGAGCGTTCACCAATCTACGACCACCATCAACCTTTACTCCCCACACCGCTATGGTCAACCATCGGATTCTAACCTATGAAAGCCTGGTTACGAGAGATGTACTCGAACTATGCAGGACAAAACAATATGTGAAACAAAACATCACCAAGAATGAACGGACCGCCCTTGATGACCTGAAGAAGAATAAGACTTTAGTGATCAAACCCGCCGACAAAGGGGGAGCTATAGTCATCATGGATGTCAATGACTACAAACAAGAGATCGAGTCCCAGCTGAATGATGGAGTCAGCTATCAACCACTTAGAATCAATCCCACCCCGGAAATCAGAAACCTAATCAGGACACTGACCCAAAAAGGGAAGGAAATTGGTTTCCTGACAGACAAAGAATACACTTACCTTAATGTGGACCAGCCACGGATCCCCACGATTTATACTTTACCAAAGGTCCACAAGAACCCCAACAAACCACCAGGGCGTCCCATAATATCTGGGTGTGGCTCCCTCCTGGAGCCTCTTTGTAAATATGTGGACAGTTTTTTGAAACCCTTAGCGGAAGCGACACCTACCTACCTGAGGGACACCATGCAGGTAATCAATCTATTTGACCAAAAACCCTTTGACAAAAATAACCAACTACTGGTAACAATGGATATCGTGTCTCTGTACACAAGTATCCCTCAGGCGCCAGCTCTAACAACTATACAAAGAGCCTTAGCCACTAGACCTCAACCTGCGGGGGTACCCACTGAATTCTTGACAGACCTCCTGGAGATCGCGATGACAAAAAACTTTTTCATTTTTCAAAACAAATTTTATATGCAAAGAAAGGGGGTAGCCATGGGGGCAGCCTTTGCTCCTGATCTGGCGATCCTCTATATGAGTGATTTTGAACAGCACACCATTTTATCACCCAACAATCCCTTTGTGAGCAGTATATCTGAATACCACAGATACATAGATGACATCTTTATGATCTGGACGGGGCGGGATCAAGACCTAGATGCATTCACTCAATGGCTGAATACCCAATCGGAAGACATTAAATTCACCTCGAAGCACAGTAATGAATATATTGACTTTCTGGACATTACGATTAAAGAACGAGAAGGCATACTGAACACCACTCTGTACAGGAAACCTAGCGAGAGGAACACCCTACTCAGGTATACGAGCCACCATACACAGGCCCTCCGTGACAACTTGCCCTTTGGGCAATTCCTCCGCATCAGGCGTAATTGCACCATGAAGGAGGATTATTTTGCTGAATCAGATGAACTGATCTGTAGATTGCTGGAAAGAGGATACCCCAAAAGATTGGTCAAAAGAGCACGAAAAAGAGCTTGGTTTAACAATAGAGAGACATTACTTGTACCAAGAAATCGCCAGACTCCAGCCAATAGAATGATCTGTGTCACAACCTTCTGCAGCAAAAGCAATCAGATCCGCAAGATAATCAACAACCATTGGAGTATTATATCAGACGTGATTGAAGTCCCAGAACCACCCATGCATGCATTTAAAAAGGCCAAAAGTATCAGAGATATGGTAGTTCGCTCTTTGTTAGACACCCCAGCAGCCCCTACCATACAAACAATGTGGAATCTCCCCAATATCATTGGGAATTATAAATGCAGCAATTGCAAGGCATGCGCCCTATGCATTGAAACTAAGAGCATTACCCACAACAACATCACCATTGATTTGAAAACATTGACGAACTGCAATAGTAACAGTGTGATATATGCCATTCTGTGCCCTTGTGGCCTTATTTACATTGGCCAAACCAAGCAGAAGATTAAAAACAGGATACTACAACACTGTAGCAGAATAAGATGTCAAACTGTGGGGGCACCCCTAGTGGACCACTTTCAGTCACAAAACCACACACCTGAATCTCTCAAATGGGTGGTTATAGAAAAAATCACGCTTGGACCCAGGGGTGGGGACTTAGACTCTGTCTTAAATGTAAGAGAATGTAAATGGATGCAGCGCTTTAACTCCGTAAGAAATGGACTAAATGAACTTGATACAACATTCTCCCAAATGGCTTTGATTGATTGTGAATAGCTCTAGGATCCTGATTTGCCAAGTGAACATGTACACTGTTTTTGTATTACACCCCTATGGTGTCCTCATGATGGAATACTAAATATACACTGATGAGATTTTGCATGCCATTCAACTACTCAATGCTCAAGTTACAATTTGTGTTAAGAGTTATCACAGGCCTATCATATCATAATGCACAGCTTGCTCAAGTATGTCGGCATGTTACTCAGAGTATTCAAATGTTTGTATATGTATTACATACTTATCTATTTCTTCTTTAGACTAATGATAGACATATCTAGGTAAGAATCTCATACAAGACCAGCATCCACTCATTAGATATGGGGCCACACACAGGATGGTATTAAGCGCTGTACGCTTTATCCCCCCATTAGATAAGACTTGTAACTTTTTAATATAATCTGCCTAGTAAACGCACTCGCGCCGGAATGGTGCCTTGAGCCGAAGGAGACCGCCTAACGCTTCCGATCTCGCACTTGTAAGACTCTCCCTTGGCAGTAGGCTCGCGCTGCCACCTGATTGGTCGGTTCCGCCGAGCCTCCAGGAAGTATTCAGCGTCTGCACCTCGCGGTTCACTCGCGACCGGGCAGCGCTGAGACAAGCACGGAGGAGGATTGAGTCCTGAGGACCCGATGTGCTTTACTCCTAAACAAGGTAATTTTCACGCTCCGACTCTACCCTGCTGGTAAAACAAGCTGATCCGACATGGATCGTTAGCCAGACGGTGTTTTCGATAATTTAAACCGCATTTAAGCCTGCCGAACTTTCTTCAGAAGTGTTCTGACAACAAGTGATATCTTTCCGTCCAGCAATGAGTATGTCGAACTGCATCCTTCCCTAAGGTGTAAGATTCAATTAGACTGTGCATTGCGTCTTTAACGCACAAATCTCGATCATTATGTTTATGTGGGGAAACTTAGTTTTACTAGGTCCTGCCACAACGACATCTTTTCACATCAAGATGTCTAATTGTTTTGTAATAAGGGTTTTTAAATATCGACTTTGGTCTGACTACCCCTCCATATAATCAGACAAGATAACAACAACACACCCTTTTTCTTTTAATCTCCAGATTGATTCATAATATCCGGACGCGCCCAGACTTGAGACCACTGAACCTGTTGATTGGAAAACCTATGATGCCCTAGTAAGTGTCCCCGGATGGTATCTCTTCGAGCATGCTTGCTCACAGTCTCATCCTAAGTTACCCAGTACCTCAATTCCCCTTTTAATACATTTTCAGGCTTTCTTACAACAACATGGAACCGACGCAGGTCCATCCCTAATAGGCCACTGGACGGCCCTATATGAAGTAAGAAGCCCACTTTTCACTCGAGTATTTGTAGAAACACAGTACCTTTTCGAAGTACCATTTCTGATTCAGTCTTCCTTAAAAAATATATTTCTTAGGCGCTCCTGCACATCTTTGTCCTGAAGAAGACCCCAGCTTGAGGCTTCAATCAACCCTTAACCCAGGGGGTCGAAACGTAGACCGGATTGTTTAGTACTTTCTTAACATAGGAAGCAACCCATCGAGTAATACAGATCCTATGCTAAAGAATATAACGGAACTAATGAACTATATTAGTCTGTAAAGGTTGCACTTGTAACCACTGTGATTGTAATAAGGTCACAACACCCTTTACCCAGTCCTCACCTCTACCCAACCACACCCAACCTACTCAACTGTCTCCCTTTCCTTGTCACTTCGAGCGCATTTTGTAAATATTCAACGTGTATTATAAACTTAAGAATTGTTTCCACAAGAACATTGCCTCATAAGTAAATAACTGAGACTTATGTCCTGATATCCTCACTTGATCCAATGAAGTAATTGGTATTTTTTCTTTCTTTATTGCTTGTGGTTTCCATTTCATTAGTGTGAATCACAATGTCACAGAAATGTTGAAATAAATGCTTTTGTATACTACATATTGAAAATTCTCGTTAAATAATTCCTTTGAAACTTTATTCATGATTAACTCTTGACTAGAATCTATAGAACCTGACCATCATACACGTTCCTATGTTAACTGACCCAGGTCAGAGAGTTCTTAGGGTATACCCCATTGTAAACTCATTACTTCTTTTTGTAGGCACTGGATACCAAGCTTCTCACACATTGTTAAACCTTTGTTGGCTCTTCTGACTAAAGACACTCCAATGCCCGTTCCATGGATGACTGAATGCCAGAATGCTTTCCAACAGTTGCGTCAAGCTTCCTGTTCTGCACCGGTATTAGGCACTCCAGATTATACTAAGGCGTTTACACTCTATGTACACAAGAGAGATGGTTGTGCACTTACAGTTTTAGTACAGACACATGATGACAAGCAGCGTCCTTGTACATATTTTCCAGCTGTCCTCAATCCAGTTGCTCGTGCATTGCCTGGGTGTTTCCGCACCTGTGTCCATATGTCAGAGTGAAGGGATAGTCTTGTCATATAGATTGTTTGTGTTAGTACCCCATGAAATTGATGCCCTTCTGAACCAAACTAAAATGCGGCATTTAACTAGTGCTAGGTTGACAGGATACAAATTGACACTTTTGGCCCCTCATATCACCTTGAAAAGATGTTCAATCCTGAATCCAGCTACTCTGTTGCCATGTCCAGCGACTCAGACCCAGTCACAAGAGCCTCATGATTGTATACTCCTTACTGAGGAACAGACAGAGGGTCGTGTCGACTTGCAAGGTACGCCCCTCTCAAATGTTGATGGGGAACTGTGGGTTGATGGGTTCTGCTTGAAATTACCAGATGGCACAACATCAGCTGCATATGCAATTACAACACTTCAGACGATAGTTGAGACAGCTCGTATTCCACAGGCAGCTGAGCTAATAGCTTCGACAAGAGCTTGTGAACTTAGTACTGACTTGTCTGTGAACATTTATACAGACAGCTGCTATGCTTTTAGAGTGGCTCACGATTTTGGGTTACTCTGGAAGGAAAAAGGCTTTCTTACACCCCATGGGATGCAAATAATGCATGGAGAATTGGTACACAGTCTTCTGACTGCTTTGACATATCCAAAGATAATAGCAATTGTTAAGTGAGGCGCACATAAGAAAGTTACTGATAAAATAGGACAAGGTAATGCCTTTGCAGACCACACAGCTCATGAGGCTGCACGGCAGCGAAGTACCACTTCTATGTACGTAGTGAAGTAACAGGCTGAATGTTGGCATGATACCAGGCAGGAAGTGCTAGACATGCAGAGATCTTCTTCTGCAAAAGAACTTGAGCAATGGTCTAAAGAAGGAACATTGGATGATGAGAACTGTTGGAGAAATAAAGACATGACCAGGTGGAGACTGCCCACAGCCTATTTACAGCCTATGATTCATATGGCCCATGGGCCGGCGCACGTTGGAGCCTCCTTGATAACGAAATTACTTACGCAAGTTTGGGAGCATCCAGAAATTCCCGGCACTGCTAAAAAGATAGTGCAGTCCTGTTTGATTTGTTTTCAGTATAATCCTGGAAAAGACACAAAAACACCTACAGCAGGGTTTGCCACACCAATTGCACCTTTTGAAGTTTTACAAATGGATTACATCCAGCTTGAACGCTGTAATAATCTGAAATATGTACTAGTAGTGGTATATGCCTTCAGTAAATGGATAGAGGCGAACCCTACGAAAGATAATACAGCTCTTACTATGGCAAAGGTGCTTTTAAAATAATGTTTCCCCAGATTTGGTGTCTGCAGACATTTTTTGAGTGATAATAGGTCCCTTTTCATTGGGCAAGTTGTCGAGTATGTCCTGATAGGATTAGAGATTAAGCAGAAATGTCATGCTGCCTTCCATGCACATTCAGCAGGACTAGTGGAGAGATACAATGCTACCCTCTAGCTAAGATTCAGGCTTCCACATCCTTGAAATGGCCTGATGCTCTACCCTTGGCATTGTTGTCTATTAGATCAGTGCCACATTTACGTTCTGGCCTTACACCTTATGAGGTGGTATTTGGAAGGCTATGAATATTTGGGGAATTCCTAAGCCACGCCCCATTCATGATGTACCATGTGTCTTGATGAGTGACTACCTCTCACAGTTGACTGACAGTTTGATTTCTATTCATCAAGAGGTTCGAGAAGCTCTTCCTGACAGGTCGGAAGGTGAAGCCCATGGACTACGGCCCGGTGATCATGTAATGATCCGGTCCTTCCAGAGATCGAGCAGCTTGGAACCCAGGTGGTGCAGCCCAGAGCCGCTCCTCCTAGCGACGGGAACTGCGGTTAAAGTGATGAACAAGAGGAACTGGGTGCATTCTACCAACTGCAAGAAGGTGCCCTCTACCCTGGTGGAACCTACTGCCCTGATTGACCATTGAGATATCCTGGATACAGAGAGAGGCCAAGCCATATCACCTGAAGAACCTGAGGAAGTTTTCCCGGACCACACGATTCCTGGTGCATCTCAATACCAACTGCGGCCCCGGAAAGAAACTGCATTGTTGGAAAAGACAGGTTGAGCAACCATCCTGGGTTAGTGGAAAACTGTGCTGAAGAGGGGGGGATCTTTTTGTATAGTGACACCCGTCTTAACCCTCAGTGAAGAAACCAATGGCTGCCCAGGACTTTCGTGTTCCAACCATTTTGTTACTTCAACAACGAGATAAATATGCCTATGGAGAAAACATCAATTGCTGCGAGGATTTGCGACAAGAGGATAATGTGCATTGTTGGGTTTACTGTTACTTTGATCACTATGGGAGTGATAACCTGAGTTGTCGATGAAGTGGCTCCTGCTTGATAAATACTGACTGCCACTACTCCAGCACCCATTGAACACCACTATTGTACTCTCCTTTAATATTATGAGCAGAAGCATAGACCGTCTAATCTGAACAACACGTTCATCCAGATGTTGCACCACAAGCACAATGCTACGGACATTAATGACTGTTGGGTGTGTGGAATGATGCTAGCTCATCAGAAAAAGGGAGGAACACCTTTTATTCCTCTTACCTTTTCTCATAATGGTTCCTGTCAAGTCTGGTTTGCACTTTTATTGGCTTCTCAAGTGGCTAATATCACTGATATGAGTGCAGGGAGATTAAACTACTATCTTACTAAAGCGTGTTATCCTGATGAGGAAGGTGAGCCACAAGCTAAAGGGACTAAATGGGAGATGGAGGAGTACCGACGAGGAAATGCTTCTACACATTATGTTTACCCAAATACACGAACTGCTTAGGGTAATGGCCCATTTGGTATAGCTGTCACTAGAGCCCGAGCAGATTTATGCGTGAGCAGTGTTGGAGGAAATTCGAGTGGGAAGAAGCAAATGTGCTCTGGTTTTAAACATTGCTGGCACCAACAACAGTAGTTTCACGTCTTCACATAACACGGATTTTATCTGCGGAAATAAGGGATACTACCATCAACCTGTTGGATGGTCTGGAATTTGCTATGTGTCCTTTTTGTTACCTCGTGTATTTCTGTCACCTGCATCATATCACAAGGACTATTGACTGTTTAATGACATTTCCAAGAACAGATACAGAAGAACAATAAGTAATGATGAGGTGGATCAGACTGACACCGCACTACAGCAATATGTTAATTTTAATTTGAGGCTGTCCTTCTTTGTTGGTGCTGCCGTGAACAGTAGGAAAATCAGATGTTAAACTCAGGTCATAGAGGCCGTGACCAACTAGACAGCTATGGCACTCAGAAACATCACAGAGTAACTGCAAATTGCGAAGATTGTGGTGCTCCAAAACCGTATGTTCCTGGACGTAGTCCTTTTTTTTTTTTTCTTTTTTTTTGGCCTCATACATACCACCAGTTAATAAATGCTCTAAATAGGCGCTCTTCAAGCCACTGACACAAACTATCCTTCCCAGCCCTCGTGTTTGTGGATAGCCATAGAAGATTGCCCAGAGGTATGGTCATTACCCGTCCAACTTCCTCTCGTGATGGTACTTGCTGCTTCGGAAGGACAGGACCACTAACCTCTGGCATAATCATTGGACTATTAGTTTATTTTTCAATCCAGGCACTCAATGCTGACCACAAGTTGGCAGACTTTTCGCCCCCACATAAGATGTCAAGTTTACTCACCGCCATGATGTTTTTAAGGCAACCTGCAAACGTCGGGGGGGATACAGACTTCCAAACTTTACAGATCTCTCTTCTAGCGATAACTATTACATAAAAAATAAACTGTGACAAGTTACTGTTAAGTACATAATCAGGTAGCAGACCAAAGAAGACTAATCTGGAGGTGCATAGAATTGGAACTGAAAGTACCTCCTCTAAAAACTTACACACTTGTCCCCAAAAGTTACTTATGTTAGGACATTCGAAGAACATGTGGATATCATTTGCGCCCTGTAAATTGCACCTTGGACAAGAATATTGGACTGCAGAGATCCTGGAAAGTTTCGCTGGGGTCCAATACACTCTGTACATTGTGTATAAATGGTTTCTTCTTAGGTTAGAAGGTTTAATTATTTTTTGAGATATGGAGAAAGAATCTATCCACAATTTCTCTAATTCCTCGGAGGTCTGGACTGGGGAAGGGTCCCATAGTGTAACGATCTCTGATTCCAAATTATCTTTGTTATTTAATAATAGATTATACCATTGTGCCGTCTCCCCTTTCATTCCTCTAGGGTTACTAAATAACTCCAAAAGAGGGTTCTCATCGTCTGTATCCCAGTTTTGGCTTCCCCACCAAGCCGAAAGTTGATAAAACTTAAACCTCGTGAGCATACCACCGGTTAAACCAACTAGAAATTCCCATTTTAAAACTTTCGATGCATCACATAAGTCCCCCCATCTCAAGAGACCAGCTCTTTTTAAAGGGAGAGCTAGTTGGTCCATTAAACAATCAGGGGTAACAGGGGAGTCCCAGATTGGGGAATATTGATGGTAGTACTGGATACATAACAATTTACAGATCTGCAACCAATAATATAAAGCTGCCTTCAGGACTTTCAGCCTAACTTTTTAAAAAAACTTTTTGTCGCCAAACTTAAACAGAAAGAAATCAGTACCATAAGGAAGATCCTGCAGCATGGCCTGGAAAAGTAAACTGTTTGAGGTAAAGTCCAATTTATTGGCTAATATCCTAAAGTTTTTAAGCTGGAAGGCATAACAGTAAAGTAATAAATCCGGGAGAGCAAAACCACCTAATTTTAATCCCCTCCTTAGCTTCTTCCAAGCTATCCTTGGGGTTTTTGTTGCCCAAATAAAAGACCCAATCCTACCTTGCAAGTTGAGGATATCTTTTCTACTAAAAACTAGTTCCTGGACGTAGTCCTGGCTGATTGAAGTGGTGCATGTCGCATCATCGGAAGTAGCTGCTGCATGTACATTCCTGATCATGCCACTTCAGTTTTTGAAGCAATCTCTAAGTTGCATGGAATTGCTGCTGAGATTCACACTGATACTAGCGCATGGATTTGGCCTGCTAGTTTTGGACATTATTCACTACCTGGGGCTGGAAACTATTGACAGTTCTGTGTATATTAATTGCAATTTTACTGACATGTTGCTTATGTATACAATGTGGTCCAATGCTTTTCTCCATCTGTATCACTGCTTGTACACCTTCCAGACGTGATGTTAAACAAATGAATGCCCAGCGTATAATAGACAAAGAAGTTGATCAAATGATGCAAATTGATATACATGATGTATACTTAGACTCCTCTACATTATAAATGTCTTCAGCTAATGCTAAAAGGGTCGCCTATAGAAATTTGGCAGAGATCGATGTTAGCATTTAGCTGAAGCCATCTTGTTTTCGGCAGCCATCTTTTTTACCATGTGCTCGCCATGTGCTCAGTCCTTCTTCACTGTCACTGTCGCTTGCCCTTCAGCTTTGCTCAAGAACTGGCTATACTTAGCCTCTGCTTCTCTGCACGTGCTCAGAAGAGTCTGTAGGTGCCCATGCACCTGCTCTAGTTCATCACTGTCAAGCTGTTTTTACTGAGGTCGACAATCCATGACCTCTCCTCCTCTGTTGACTGTGTATTCTCTGTATGACCATCTATGATTATACCTCGTCCTATGTGTGCTTGTACTGCCTTCTTTTGAGCTCCTGTGTGGGTATAAAAGACCTATGGTTCTTCTACTCCTTGTGCTACTTCATACACTACGGTAGTGTGTTGTGTGAATGTAGTTCCACCTCATGAGGTATAATAAAACATCTTTTTGCTATTTCAGCTTCTGTGACAACTTCTATTTACTGGTCTGAGGACTTGTGTGCAGAGAAGGGCAAACCCCTAGCACTGGTAGGCCTTGCTGAGGTCTACTTCTAAAGAACTACAGCTGATGCCAACATTCAACCAGACATTTGTCACCCGGTGCTACATGCACTCAAACTGAACTACCTCATAGGGATGCTTTTTTATCACAAATGTCACTTTACCTGCTGCTAAAGAAATCTTTATCTTATTTGGACAGCTCAAAGAGGCTTTCCACCTAATGTGTGATGTGCCCCCTTTATTATCTACCTCATTTTGACGCTTTAATATGTAATGTTTCCTTACCTGCTGCTTCACAACCTGTATATTTTCCCCTCAACTGTCACAGAATGGTTTTCACCTTTTTGCAAACTGTGTATCTAAATTGACCTGCCTCTTTTTGATGCTCTTATATTTCAAATGTTTTGTTACCTGCTGATATGTTATCAGTATTTTTAACCTTATGTGCTACGTATACCCAAATTTATCTACCTCATTTTAATCCTTTATATCTCAATTGTTGCTTTGCCTGTAGCTGACCGATCTGTATTGCATTTAGAATTGTGACCTGATGTTCTCTGTCTAATGTGCTTCATGCTCCCAAACTGAGCTACCTCATCTGGATTTTAATTGCCCGAATGTTGCACTCCTTAATTAGCCACACAATTGCACATAGCACTCTGTCTCTTAGTATTATTCTGATCTCCCTCCTACTTTTCACTTCTTCTTCCCATCTGTCTCTATTGTGCGGTCTCCCCAACAGGTAGATCACTATTTCATCCTCTCCTTCTCCATCGTGCTGACAGAGAACACGGTCTCAACTGCTGGATATCCACCCTCGCCCGCTAAACTCATTCAAGATTTAAAGCATATCATCGCACCTTATTGGACTACCATCATCAATTCCTCCTTGTCCACAGGGTGCATCCCTGTTTCCCTCCAGCTTGGCCAAATCACTCCCACCCTCAAAAACGCCACTGCCAACCCCACCGACCTTAACAATTTACGTCCTATCTCTAATCATCCTCTTCTATCTAAGGCCCTCGAAAAATGCGCCTTGCTATGGTTTTTTCAATGAATATATATATATATATATATATGTTCACTAACGTGTGTGAAACCTATAGGTGTTTCGTGAATATATATATATATATATATGTGTATATATATATATATATATATATATATAAATATATATATATATATATATATATATATATATTCACTGAAAAAACCATAGGTTTCACACCAGTTATAGTTAGGAATTAGCATTTAAAAAACTTATTAAATTCACTGACAAAACCAGTTATAGTTAGCTGGAAATTTTACTGACATAAAACCATTGAAATTCCCACGTTATAGTTAGTTGGACTCACTATAACTTGCGCGCCTGCAATGCACTGCTGATGACGTCACATATTACATCACTCATGACATGGTCAGTGACATCACTCATGACATCACTGATGACACCATCCTTGTGACAGAGTGACAGACCTAATTTCAGTGTAATGTAATGCTTGAAACACATATTCAAAAATAGAAACAAACATTTTCAAAAAAATGGAGATACCCAAACCAGTAACAACAACCAATTCAGTAATTCCACCATCTATATACTCATCCACTCATTCACCAACAGTTCTATATAGTCACTCATATATATACTCACTCATCATATGTAGTGATACACCTATACATCCTGTTACACATCAGCAGTCATCCAAAAGTTACTCACACACATACTCACACATGCACATAAACTATTGAACATCCATTTATTTGCATATACATTTATACACACACTACCACCCTACTTCTAAGGAAACTTACACATACTTACTCTCTTAAACAATCACTTATAGAAACACATACTTATTTAAACAGGAACTCCTACAATCTCTCACTATATATACTATACTCACTTATATACATCAATACTCACATATACTAGATTAAAACATATGTCGTTACTAATGAAGACACTAGTGAGACAGTCATTCACTCACTAACACACACATATACACACTCGTCCACCCATACAGTCCTGCACATATGCTGTCTTCAAAACACATACAAACAGTGAGTCAGTCACCAACCCCTGCAGCCACTTATACACAAAGAGAAACACTGATACAAACATTTAAATATTTAAACAATACTCGCTAATATATATATTCACTAAGATACACTTAATAAGCCAGTTAACCAACCAATTTTTTTTTTAAAAACATCCATTTACACACTTATTTAAACATTTATTCTTCCATCGACCTTTACAAATACATATATCAAACAAATTTATTTTTCAGAAAGACACACATTCACTGGATGGTGTCATCAGTGATGTCATGAGTGATGTCACTGACCATGTCATGAGTGATGTAATATGTGACGTCATCAGCAGTGCATTGCAGGCGCGCAAGTTATAGTGAGTCCAACTAACTATAACGTGGGAATTTCAATGGTTTTATGTCAGTAAAATTTCCAGCTAACTATAACTGGTTTTGTCAGTGAATTTAATAGGTTTTTTAAATGCTAATTCCTAACTATAACTGGTGTGAAACCTATGGTTTTTTCAGTGAATTTCAAAGGTTTTTTAAATGCTAATTCCTAACTATAACTGGTGTGAAACCTATGGTTTTTTCAGTGAATTTCAAAGGTTTTTTTAATGCTAATTCCTAACTATATAAGACCTGAAAGCCCACCAGGAATCTCCAGTATGCGCCAGGGGACTGCATTGCAGAGAGGTGTAATGAAGCCACAACCCTTTTTACACCTCTCTGCAACGCAGCCCCCGTGCATGTTTGAAGAGGGGAAACTAATTCCCCTTGCATACTGGGGGTCCCTGGGGGCCAATTAGCCCACCTGGAACCTCCAGTATGCGCCTGGGGCTGCATTGCAGAGGTGTAATGAGACTATGCCCCTTGTTACACCTCTCTGCAACGCAGCCCACTGCCGCGTTTGCAGAGGGGGAACTAATTCCCCTTGCATACTGGGGGTCCCTGGGGTCAACTAGTCCACCAGGAGCCTCCAGTATGCGCGAGGGAGCTGCATTGCAGAGAAGTGTAATGAGGCCACACCCTTGTTACACCTCTCTGCAATGCAGGCCACTGGCGCGTTTGCAGAGGGGGGACTAATTCCCCTTGCATACTGGGGGTCCCTGGATCATATCTGCCCAAACACGGATATTCCGAACGATTGTAAATGACTTTTCTTGAGAAACATTTGGATTTGGAAAATCATGTCCTATACTTTGGAATTTTTGAAAGACTGACTTTGAGGATGCTATAAATTACTCAAGTCTGCCCGAATTGTGTGGGTAAAATTGATACCTAGTCACTTTTAATAAGAATATACTTATGTCTCGTCTAACATTTGGAAGAAATATCTAGTTATATGACAACGGGATACCGACATAACTTGAAGGAAATAAGAACGCCCTGAAGAAGTTCTGTTGTACAGAACGAAACGTTTCGGCTGGCTGTGGTACATAAACTTAAGGAAAATAAAAGCATTTGAATATACACCAAGATTCAGCGCTTCAATAAGTACTCTAAGTGATATGATTTGATTGGACTCATTGTGAAAGTGGTGCTGTGCCAAACTTTGGAATATTCTCCACTACTCTCTACTACTTACTCTCTCCTACTCTCTACTACTCACTCTCTACTGCTCTCTACTACTCACTCTCTACTACTCTCTACTACTCACTCTCTACCACTCACTCTCTACTACTCTCTACTACTCACTCTACTATTCACTCTACTACTCTCTACTACTCACTCTGCTACTCTCTCTACTGCTCTCTACTACTCTCTACTACTCACTCTCTACTCTCTATTACTCACTCTCTACTCTCTACCTCTCTACCTCTCTACCTCTCTCTTCTTCTCTCTCTACTAATCTCTACCTCTCTACCGCTACCTCTCTACCTCTCTACCTCTACACCTCTTCCTCTCTACCTCTCTCTACACGCACACATATAGACATATATGCATATATATATGTGCATATGCATTTATATATATGTATGTGTATGTATAAAAAAACAACTAAACATTTTTTTTTCTAAACAGCTACTTTTAAAACTGTCATTCTTTTTCCCCATGGTACGCTCCCCGGTACGCTCCCCGGTGCGCGTACCGGGCGCTCCCCCCGCGAAAATCAAAAAAAAAAAATTTTTTTTTTTGCCCCGCGGGGCCCTTTTATGGCCCCCACATCAAACCTAGGGGGTCAAGGGGGGGTCTACTCTGCCCCCTTATGGTCATTTCCCTCTTTGTTTTGGCCACCTCTCGTGTCTCGATCCTACCGAGACACAAGATGGCGGCCGCTCCGGACTGTTTAGAATGTTTACAGACACCCCAGAGCCAATCAGCTTTCTGCGCGCAAGTCGCGTGGCGCGCCCGGTGCGCGTACCAGTGCGCGTACCGGAGCGCTGCTCTAGATATATATATTTTTTTGAACCTTAATTACTCAAAATCCACTGGAGCACATATCTTGAGACATAGCAAAGGCACATCGGGCTACCAGTCCCTACAATTTTGCCAAGTTTGGTGGAAATCCATTCAGCCGTTCGGGCTAAAAGTGAAATCGACCGCCCTATGGAAATTAACATGGGGAAAACGCGTTTTGGGACCCCCCTTTTATCTTGGCCCCCGCTTGACGAATCCCCCCCAAACTTCCAGGAAGGACCGGAACGCCGCGAGGCCATTTTGAGGAAATTTTCAGGCAGATTCGTCAACCGGCGCCAAAGTTATTCCAAATAGAATTTTGAGATTTAACATTGAAAAAAATCCTAACTATAACTACCTACTGGCGACCGCCAGTAGGTAATATATATATATATATATATATATATATATATATATATATATATATATATATATATATATATATATATATATATATATATATATATATATATCAGGAACACTCCAATCTTCACAATATAAGAAAGGCACTGACTCCGTGAAATTTCAAATTCCAAATAAGTTTTATTCCACTTTTAGGCTGCTTTGACGTGTTTCGGTGGTTAGCTCCCGCCTTGTTCACTACATCTCTGCATTCTGTGACTCAATTTATACCCCTGTGACATTACATTACATCATGAATGTTTGACTCTTTTTTCACGGTATATTGCAGCTTGTTTTACATTTTGACTGCCCTGTTGCCATGACTGTGCTAGTTGGTTTTGACAGACATAGAAGAGTTCTTGGGGCATGCGCATTCCTACATAACGTCATCATTGCTTGCACATTTTGCAGTTACTATAGAAACCTCCCCGCAATGACAGCCTAGTGATTCCTTCTTTCCTTCCAAAGCGCCTGGCTGGTGTGGTTCGGCGGTCCCTGTGTGCGGAGTATTTCTAACAGTGAGTTTTGGCATGTGTGTTTCACAATTAAACGGGGTCCTTGAATTACGCGCAGTTAATTGGCGCTTGTATCCCCTCATGTATTGTGAATAATCACTATGTATGGAACAATATCTTGTGGTGTGGTTAAAATATTAAACTGTGGAGTGGGTTTGGGGACTAATGCCTAGGGTGACTCCGGTGCGTCATGTATCGGGCCCATAAAATTGCGGAGGCCCCAGGTTTATACCCGTGTGTAGTGTAATAGCCTAAGTATGTGTATCGCACGCTTATAGTGCTTGGCTATTTCAAAGTACCGCTGGCGCTTATCCCTCTTCTCCAAGTGGACTAATATATATAGTCACTAAAAAACCCATAGGTTTTCCACACGTTATAGTCAGGAATTAGCATTTAAAAAACCTTAGAAATTCACTGAAAAAAACATAGGTTTAACATGGCTGAAACCTATGGATTTTTCAATGAATTTCTAAGGTTTTTTAAATGCTAATTTTTAACTATAACGTACCCATTCAGGTTTAGTAAATGACAATTTGTAAATGTATTAATTGTTATATCTTTTTTATACTGATTTACTACATTATTTTAAACTATTTATTTTTAGATGTTTTATTTTTTAAATTACATTACACATCTTTAATATAAATTTTAAAAAAATGTTTTAAAAAATATTGAAATTGTAATATTTTTTTTATTTTTTTAAATTTTTGTAATTTATATATATTTTATATAGCAGGCAATGATATCCTATGGAAGGAAATTCAAGTTACTGGTAAGTACAGTTGAATTTACTTTTCAGGAATAGTAGTGAGCTAGATTAGGGAATTAATTCCTCTTCAATTCTGAGGTCCCCTGTGAGCCAACAAGCCCACCAGGTACCTCCAGAGCTGTGTTGCAGAGAGTCATTTAAGGGCACGCCCCCTTTTGACAACACTCTGCAGCACAGCTCCGTGGCGCTTACTGGAGATACCTGTTGGACTAGTTGCTCCATAGTGGACCCCTGGATTGAACAGGAATTAATTCCCCAACTTAAAATGCGCCTCAGGGCATGTTTGCACTCACAACACCTCAAGCCCCGCCCCCTACCTTCACCACTGTGCTAACGCGCCCTGTAGAGTGTTCTAAGTTGGGGGATTAAATCCCCTTGCATACTGGGGGTCCCTGGGGGCCAACTAGCCAACCGGGAACCTCCAGTATGCGCCAGGAGGCTGCGTTGCAGAGACGTGTAATGAGGCCACGCCCCTTATTACACCTCTCTGCAACACAGCACCCGGGCGCATTTGCAGAGGGGGAACTAATTCCCCTTACATGCTAGGGGTCCCTGGTGGCCAACTAGCCCACTAGGAATCTCCAGCATGCTCCAGGGGGCTGCATAGCAAGGAGGTGTAATGAGGCCAGGCCCCTTTTTACACCTCTCTGCAACGGAGCCCCCGGGCGCGTTTGCAGAGGGGGAACTAATTCCCCTTGCATACTGGGGGTCCATGGGGGCCAACTAGCCCACCAGGAACCTCCAGTATGCGCCAGGGGGCTGCATTGCAGAGAGGTGTAATGAGGCCACCCTCCTTTTTACACCTCTCTGCAACGCAGCCCCCTGGCGCGTTTGCGGAGGGGGAACCAATTTCCCTTGCATATTGTGGGTCCATGGGGGCCAACTAGCCCACCTGGAACCTACAGTATGCGCCAGGGGGCTGTGTTGCTTTGCCGCGGGGGCTGGTAGTCCCCGGGGCAGTGCGGGGGAAATTGGGCCTTCCCACACTTCTTTTTCACTATGCCCCCGGGATTTGGTCCGGGGGGGGGTAATTTGAAAAAAAGGAGACCAGGGTTTTAAAAAAATATTTTGGGGCCTTGGGGGTCCTTGGGGGACCACCTGAGCAAGCCTAGTGGGTCAAGCTGTTTCTACCCTGCCCCCTTTTTGCGTTCTACACGTTTATTTTTCTGCTTTCTTGTGCCTCAGTCTACCGAGGCACAAGATGGCTGCCAACACTTTCTGGTTTGGAGTTTTGACAGACAGTTGCTTGCAGCTCGTGCTCGTACTCTTGATTTTCTCAGGAACTACTGAACGGATTTACACCATTTAACAAAAAGTGTGATCTGCAAGCCAAATTTTGTGTAAAGGTCCTATGGAAAATTGCATGGGGAAACCATGTTTTGGGAACCCCCTTTTTTCTCGGCCCCCGCTGCACGAATCACCCCCAGACTTTCAAGGAAGGAGCGGAGCGAAGCAGGCCATTTTCTTGGGGAAATTTGCAAAGATTTGTCCACCGGCACCAAAATTATTCCAAATAGAATGTTGCGGATTTCCTATGGAAACTAGGTTTTAACTATAACTACCTACTGGCGACCTTTACTTTTCGATTCCCTGCCACTGGAATCAGTAAGGAACGGACACCACTTTTCTGCATGCAAAGTTATTTATTTTCATGCTCCTGCCACCGTTACATGTTTCAGCCCCTTGAGGCCTTAGTTACATACATATATATATATATATATATATATATATATATATATATATATATATATATATATATATATATCTGCTCCACGAGTGCCGGGAAAGAGTTCAAGGCTGTCTGGGCGGTCCGAGTAACAAAGCTGGCGCTTTGCGATTATCCGCTCCCAGGTTCCAAAAACAGTAAAGAACCACTCGGACACCTCGAGTGCTGCAGCTTGGATTTATTTAGCAAAGGGAAAAACGACGCGTTTCGGGGATTAGCCCTTGATCACGCTCGAAAACAATAAGTGCCACCATGTTTAAATACATAAAAACTCTGCACCTCACGTGGCTTACACATACAACTGTGGCGGCCATCTTTTAACATGCATTTCAGCCTCAAAAACACGTAAGTGTAATATGTATCGTTTCATGACATATTCCAATGATTTCATCTTTGTTATATATATATATATATATATATATATATATATATATATATATATATATATATATATATATATATATATTCACTGAAAAAACCATAGGTTTCACACCAGTTATAGTTAGGAATTAGCATTTAAAAAACCTTTGAAATTCACTGAAAAAACCATAGGTTTCACACCAGTTATAGTTAGGAATTAGCATTTAAAAAACCTATTAAATTCACTGACAAAACCATAGATTTCACACCATTTATAGTTAGCTGGAAATTTTACTGACATAAAACCATTGAAATTCCCACGTTATAGTTAGTTGGACTCACTATAACTTGCGCGCCTGTAATGCACTGCTGATGACGTCACATATTACATCACTCATGACATGGTCAGTGACATCACTCATGACATCACTGATGACACCATCCAGTGAATGTGTGTCTTTCTGAAAAATAAATTTGTTTTATATATGTATTTGTAAAGGTCGATGGAAGAATAAATGTTTAAATAAGTGTGTAAATGGATGTTTTTAAAAACAAAAAATTGGTTGGGTAACTGGCTTATTACGTGTATCTCAGTGAATACATATATTAGCGAGTATTGTTTAAATATTTAAATGTTTGTATCAGTGTTTCTCTTTGTGTATAAGTGGCTGCAGGGGTTGGTGACTGACTCACTGTTTGTATGTGTTTTGAAGACAGCATATGTGCAGGACTGTATGGGTGGATGAGTGTGTATATGTGTGTGTTAGTGAGTGAATGACTGTCTCACTAGTGTCTTCATTAGTAACGACATATGTTTTAATCTAGTATATGTGAGTATTGATGTATATAAGTGAGTATAGTATATATAGTGAGAGATTGTAGGAGTTCCTGTTTAAATAAGTATGTGTTTCTATAAGTGATTGTTTAAGAGAGTAAGTATGGGTAAGTTTCCTTAGAAGTAAGGTGGTAGTGTGTGTATAAATGTATATGCAAATAAATGGATGTTCAATAGTTTATTTGCATGTGTGAGTATGTGTATGAGTAACTTTTGGATGACTGCTGATGTGTAACAGGATGTATAGGTGTATCACTACATATGATGAGTGAGTATATATAGGATTGACTATATAGAACTGTTGGTGAATGAGTGGATGTGTATATAGATGGTGGAATTACTGAATTGGTTGTTGTTACTGGTTTGGGTATCTCCATTTTTTTGAAAATGTTTGTTTCTATTTTTGAATATGTGTTTCAAGCGTTACATTACACTGAAATTAGGTCTGTCACTCTGTCACAAGGATGGTGTCATCAGTGATGTCATGAGTGATGTCACTGACCATGTCATGAGTGATGTAATATGTGACGTCATCAGCAGTGCATTACAGGCGCGCAAGTTATAGTGAGTCCAACTAACTATAACGTGGGAATTTCAATGGTTTTATGTCAGTAAAATTTCCAGCTAACTATAAATGGTGTGAAATCTATGGTTTTGTCAGTGAATTTAATAGGTTTTTTAAATGCTAATTCCTAACTATAACTGGTGTGAAACCTATGGTTTTTTCAGTGAATTTCAAAGGTTTTTTAAATGCTAATTCCTAACTATAACTGGTGTGAAACCTATGGTT
This sequence comes from Lissotriton vulgaris, assembly GCF_964263255.1. Taxonomy (NCBI): domain Eukaryota; kingdom Metazoa; phylum Chordata; class Amphibia; order Caudata; family Salamandridae; genus Lissotriton; species Lissotriton vulgaris. The sequence continues at coordinate 274,390,737 of NC_141689.1, read as the reverse complement.
TTTTCAGTGAATTTCAAAGGTTTTTTTAATGCTAATTCCTAACTATATAAGACCTGAAAGCCCACCAGGAATCTCCAGTATGCGCCAGGGGACTGCATTGCAGAGAGGTGTAATGAAGCCACAACCCTTTTTACACCTCTCTGCAACGCAGCCCCCGTGCATGTTTGAAGAGGGGGAACTAATTCCCCTTGCATACTGGGGGCCCCTGGGGGCCAATTAGCCCACCTGGAACCTCCAGTATGCGCCAGGGGCTGCATTGCAGAGGTGTAATGAGACTATGCCCCTTGTTACACCTCTCTGCAACGCAGCCCACTGCCGCGTTTGCAGAGGGGGAACTAATTCCCCTTGCATACTGGGGGTCCCTGGGGTCAACTGGTCCACCAGGAGCCTCCAGTATGCGCGAGGGAGCTGCATTGCAGAGAAGTGTAATGAGGCCACACCCTTGTTACACCTCTCTACAATGCACGCCACTGGCGCGTTTGTAGAGGGGGGACTAATTCCCCTTGCATACTGGGGGTCCCTGGATCATATCTGCCCAAACACCGATATTCCGAACGATTGTAAATTACTTTTCTTGAGAAACATTTGGATTTGGATTATCATGTCCTATACTTTGGAATTTTTGAAAGACTGACTTTGAGGATGCTATAAATTACTCAAGTCTGCCCGAATTGTGTGGGTAAAATTGATACCTAGTCACTTTGAATAAGAATATACTTATGTCTCGTCTAACATTTGGAAGAAATATCTAGTTATATGACAACTGGATACCGACATAACTTGAAGGAAATAAGAACGCCCTGAAGAAGTTCTGTTGTACAGAACGAAACCTTTCGGCTGGCTGTGGTACATAAACTTAAGGAAAATAAAAGCATTTGAATATACACCAAGATTCAGCGCTTCAATAAGGACTCTAAGTGATATGATTTGATTGGACTCATTGTGAAAGTGGTGCTGTGCCAAACTTTGGAAAATTCTCCACTACTCTCTACTACTTACTCTCTCCTACTCCACTACTCTCAAATACTCACTGTCTACTACTCATTCTCTACTATTCTACTACTCTCTACTACTCTCTCTCTACTACTCACTCCCTACTACTCGCTACTCACTACTCCCTACTACTCACTATCTACTACTCTCTACTACTCACTCTCTACTACTCTCTCTCTACTACTCACTCTTTACTACTCACTACTACTCTCTACTACTCACTCTCTACTTCTCACTCTCTACTACTGTCTACTACTCACTCTCTACTACTCTCTCTCTACTAGTCTCTACTACTCACTCTACTACTCACTCTCTACTACTCACTACTATTCTCTCTGCTACTCATTCTCTACTACTCTCTACTACTCACTCTCTACTACTCACTCTCTACTACTCACTCTTTACTACTCTCTACTACTCACTTTCTACTGCTCTCTACTACTCACTCTACTACTTACTCTCTACTACTGTCTACTACTCACTCTCTACTACTCACTCTCTACTACTCTCTACTACTCACTCTACTATTCACTCTACTACTCTCTACTACTCACTCTCTGCTACTCTCTCTACTGCTCTCTACTACTCTCTACTACTCACTCTCTACTCTCTATTACTCACTCTCTACTCTCTACCTCTCTACCTCTCTCTTCTTCTCTCTCTACTAATCTCTACCTCTCTACCGCTACCTCTCTACCTCTCTACCTCTACACCTCTACCTCTCTACCTCTCTCTACACGCACACATATACACATATATGCATATATATATATGCATATGCATTTATATATATATGTATGTGTATGTATAAAAAAAAACAACAAAACATTTTTTTTTAAACAGCTACTTTTAAAACTGTCATTCTTTTTCCCCATGGTACGCTCCCCGGTACGCTTACCGGTGCGCGTACCGGTGCGCGTACCGGGCGCTCACCCCGCGAAAATCAAAATTTTTTTTTATTTTTTTTTTGCTCCGCGGGGCCCTTTTATGGCCCCCACATCAAACCTAGGGGGTCAAGGGGGGTCTACTCTGCCCCCTTATGGTCATTTCCCTCTTTGTTTTGGCCACCTCTCGTGTCTCGATCCTACCGAGACACAAGATGGCGGCCGCTCCGGACTGTTTAGAATGTTTACAGACACCCCAGAGCCAATCAGCTTTCTGCGCGCAAGTCGCGGTAAGCGCCCGGTGCGCGTACCGGTGCGCGTACCGGAGCGCGGCTATAGATATATATATTTTTTTGAACCTTAATTACTCAAAATCCACTGGAGCACATATCTTGAGACATAGCAAAGGCACATCGGGCTACCAGTCCCTACAATTTTGCCAAGTTTGGTGGAAATCCATTCAGCCGTTCGGGCTAAAAGTGAAATCGACCGCCCTATGGAAATTAACATGGGGAAAACGCGTTTTGGGACCCCCCTTTTATCTCGGCCCCCGCTTGACGAATCCCCCCCAAACTTTCAGGGAAGGACCGGAACGCCGCAAGGCCATTTTGAGGAAATCAGGCAGATTCGTCAACCGGCGCCAAAGTTATTCCAAATAGAATTTTCAGATTTAACATTGAAAAAAATCCTAACTATAACTACCTACTGGCGACCGCCAGTAGGTAATATATATATATATATATATATATATATATATATATATATATATATATATATATATATATATATATATATATATATATATATATTCTCACAGAAAAAAGGGTTGCCCCACTGAAGCCATCACACACAGAGGGGTATCAGCACAAATGCCCCAGGCGGCAGCAGACTCATTGTACCTTCCACGCTTTGTGTTAAAAACCAAACACGTTTCAAGTATCTTGTACCCTTAGTCACTGGCAATTCATTCACATACCGTAACAACACAAAGAGAGGGAGGGTCATAGGGAAATGTTAAAGACCAGCCTGGATTCACATCCCAATTATTAGAATATAAACAACACAATGAACCGGGGGTCTAAATGCCTTAATTCAGGCAAATCAAACACACTCTGCTTCTGGTGGAGTGTTGCATATATCGCACAAATAAGACACCAAAGATTGCCTTCTGGACAGTTAGAGTTAATAAATAGAGATTGGAGTTGATGGTCTCATGTTGAAATTGATTAATATTTAGTTCCATGGTTCCACTTCTTGCATTTCTCTGTTCTATCTCACTGTTTACAGAGCGGGCCTCAATATCCTGAGCATGGTCCAGGTGAGGTGAGGTCCAGTCCCCGGTCAAACTGGGTGAGCGAAATTCATTTTATTGCATTTTTATGTTTATTCACCATAAGGAATTTAACCAGGAACTGAAGACTTATATTTGTTTATTTTGATTGATCATAGATGTTATGTTATGTTATAAAGCTTTTTGTTACGCGCTCTATTACTCAAGAGTATCCTGGCGCGGTGAGTCAAAAGAGAAAAGGGGCAGCCAACATAACATACAAAGAAAATAACAGAGTGATATTAAACAGATGGGTTTTAAGTCCCTTCTTGAACTGAGAGAGTGAGGGGGCAGTTCGAAGAGCCAGGGGAAGAGCATTCCATGCTCTGGCTGCCTTGACAGAAATGGACTTGCCTCCTGTTCTTGAAAGCTTGAACTTGGGCTGAACCATCTGACACAGGTTGGCGGAGCGGAGAGCCCGATTAGGAGCAGAAAGGGCGAATCTATTCCGCAGATAAACTGGACCCAACTGATGGATAGCACGATAGGCCAGGACCAGAATTTTAAACAGAATTCGGTTGGCAACAGGTAGCCAATGAAGACTACGCAGATGTCCACGAACACTGGATCTCCTAGGTAATTGAAACATCAGTCTGACTGCAGAGTTTTGAATCACCTGGAGTCGATGGACCATATAGTCCGGTAGGCCGCTAAAGAGTGCATTTGCATAATCCAAACGTGACAAAATCAGCGCTCTTAGCACAGTCTCTCTAGCCTTACCAGGGATGAAGGGGAAGAACCTTCTGAGGGCCTTTAGAGTGGCTTAGCAAGTACAGGTTAATTTCTTAATATGCTCCCCGAACTTTAGGTCCTGCCCGAACCAGACACCCAAGTTCTTTACAGGGCCTCCTATTGAGTTCGGACAGGGTAGATCGGAGGGCCAGATTTGCTCCCTGAAATTATCCGGGAAAGACCCATAGAGGAGGATCTCTGTCTTCTCCTCATTACACTTAAGTTGGGCCAATGCCAGCCAACGGAAAACTTCCGATAAGCAACTCTGGACGGTCAAGGGGTCTAAGTGGGTTTTTGGCCAAGTGAAGAGCAGCTGGGTATCGTCAGCATATGCCATTATTTTGGCACCCAGCTGCTCAGCTAGATAGACCAGGGGGGTCACATAAACATTGAAAAGCAGAGGGCTTAAAGTAGACCCCTGCGGGACTCCCGTAGTTAGTTCCTTAGACTTGGATGCATGAGGGGGCATCCACACTTGCTGTGATCTGTCTTTCAAAAACGAGGTCAACCAGTCCAAAGCACGGCCTGAGATACCGATGGCAGCTAGTCTGGCCAGAAGCATCGAATGGGGCACCGTATCGAAGGCGGCAGAGAGGTCTAACAAAATCAGAACCGCCCTGCCACCTCCATCCAGGCACTCCCGAATTGCCTCTGAAACCTCGATTAATGCCGTTTCGGTGCTGTAGGCCGCTCTAATCCCCGATTGGGCTGGATGAAGCACGTGAGAGGACTCAATAAACCCTTCGAGTTGTCTAAAAACAATCTTTTCACATGTTTTAGCCAGAGCTGGCAGTAGTGATATGGGCCGATAGCTGGAGGGCACAGCCGGATCCAGGCCGGACTTTTTCAATAGCGGGAGGAGCTTAGCTTGCTTCCAACTCAAAGGCACGGAAGCCGAACGGAGAGATAAATTAACAATCCTAGTTACCTCCTGGCAGACTATAGACGACACCCCCCCCAAAACCCTAGCGGGGCAGGGGTCGGAGGGCGATCCAGATTTAAGGGCAGACAGGACTGTCAGAACATCCAACTCGGAGGCTGGGGAAAAGGATGTAAACAGACCCTCCGTCGGTACAGCTGCCAATACGGGCAGTGAAATGGATGTCTGGAACTTGCTCAAAGCAGTCTGGAGATCCTGCTGGATCTTTAGAATCTTTTCGGAGAAGAAAATTGAAAGCTCTTCGCACCATTGATCGGAAGAAGGTAGAGTAGGTAGCGCGGCTCTAGGAGAAAGAAAACTCTGGACTATGGCGAAAATTTCTTTACTATTATTGCTGGCTTTTTCAATTCGCCCAGCATAGTAGCTACTTTTGGCCGCCTTAATTTCATTGTAGTATTCCTTTTGGGAGCAGCGCAGCAGCTTCTTAGCCTCAGGCAAATAGGCATGCCTCCATGCCCTCTCCAGTTTCTTACACTTCAGCTTCTGCTCCCGTAGCCCATGGGTAAACCAGGGCTGGGAAGGCGTGAAGCGAGGTCGGCAGATGTGATTATTCTGCAAGGAAACTGCCGAGCCGTTCGCCATCCAAGTATTAAAAGCGTCAACCCCCGCTTTGATTTCCGTGGTCGGCGACGACTGGCAGCCAGAGAGGAATTCGGAAAGGGATGCAACATTGATACGTTGCAGATGGGCCTGAGGATGAGTTGACATTAATCCAGAGTCAATAGCCAATGTCCAAGAAAATCTAATCAGTCCATGGTCGGTCCAGGGCATAGGTTCCGGCAGCTCCATAGTGATGTCAAAATTGGAGCAGACTAGATCAAGGACGTGGCCACCCACATGCGTTGGGGTCTCCACCCATTGTTTAAGATGGGCCATTGATAAGGTCTCGCCAAATCTAATGGCCTCACTGCAGTCCAGCATATCCATATGGATATTGAAATCCCCCAAGAGGAGATATTTTATTATTATTATTATTATTATTATTCTGAGTTTTGTATAGCGCCTGGTTACCAATAGGCATCCCAGCGCTTATCAGAGCATAACACTACTAAAAAATGCAGGGATTAAACGGAGAACAAAAAAGTTTTTAAAAGTTTACGGAACCTGAGAAGACTGGCTTCGGAGCGCAGTTGTAGGGGCAATGAGTTCCACAAGGAGGCCACATTTATTGAGAACCTTCTGCCACCAGTTCTTGCCTTTTTCACCCTGCCAACATGAAGGAGATGTTGGTGGTCAGAGCGAAGGGAACGAGAGGCCTTGTAGGGCTGGACCATCTCCTCCAGAATGGGTGGACCTGCCCCGTGCAGAACTTTGTGGGCGATGCAGAGTGACTTGAATTTCACCCTGTCCCTCACAGGGAGCCAGTGCAGTGCCCTCAACGCCGGGCGGGCAGATTGACGCCTAGGGAGACCCGTCAAAAGCCTGGCAGCCGCGTTCTGCACTTGCTGCAGTCTGTTCAGGGTAGATTCGGGTGCGCCCAGGAATAGCGCATTGCTGAAATCCAGCCGCGAGATGATAAGTCCCTGGATGAGAAGCCTTCGAGTGGCCACTGGGAGCAGGGGCAGAATTTTCTGGGCTGAACGGAGCAGGCCAAAGCACACGCCAGCCGTCTTTTTGGCGTGGGTTTTAAACGATAGGTCCTGCTCCAGCCATACCCCCAAGCTCTTGATCTCCTGCTTGGGGGGGGGCATCGGTCCCAGACAGTCTGGCCAGCTGCTGGGGGACAAAGATGGAGAGGAGTTCCCCAGCAACATCAGTTCCGTTTTGGAGCCATTTAACTTTAGCGCTGAGTTGCACATCCACGAGTAGATCTTTTCAAGACACGTGTGCAGCCGGTCGGGATGGTGCGCCGACTGGGAAAGGCCTACGACCAGCTGAGTATCATCAGCGTAACTGATGATTTTAATACCCAGCGGCCGTACCACATTCTCCAGGGGGGCCATATAAACGTTGAATAAGGTAGGGCTCAGCGAAGAGCCCTGTGGCACACCGCATTGGAGAGGGGTAGAGGATGATTTTTCCTGGCCTTCCCACACCTCAAATGTACGACCTTCCAGAAAGGAGGCGAACCATTTGAGGGCAAAACCCGTGACTCCCACCCCCGACAGCCGTTGGAGAAGCACCTGATGGTCCACGGTGTCAAAAGCAGCGCTGAGGTCCAGGAGGATCACTGCCACTGATCCCCCCGAATCCAGCATGCTCCTCGCATTCTCCACGACCGCTAGCAGGGCGGTGTCGGTCCCCTGACCGGGGCGAAAGCCCGTTTGGGAGTCGCCCAGGAGGGAATTGGCTTCCAAAAAGTTGGATAGGCGGCTATTCACCAGCTTCTCAGCCACCTTACTGATACCCGGCAGCAGAGAAATAGGCCGAAAGTTGGCAAGATCGGTGGGATCGAGGTTAGGCTTTTTCAAAAGAGCCTTGACCACCGCCCCTTTCCAACTGGGGGGGACCACCCCATGGGCGAGAGACAGGTTTATCAAGTCCGTCACAGGGCCGACGATAGTGGATGACACCTGTTTAAGATATTTAATAGGTGCTGGGTCTTTCGGGGAGCCGCTCTTCATAGATCTCAGCACCGACAAGACTTCCTCCTTAGTGACTGGACCGAGGGAGGCCAGCTCCACCAATTGTGACTCAGGTTGAGAGCTGGGATTGGCCTCCAAAGAGGAGACCTCACCTAGCCGGGGAAGGGAAACCAATATGTTGTCAATTTTGCTTTTAAAATACAAGGCCAGTTCTGTGCATTTTTTGCGAGGGTCCTCGTGGAGAACCTGAGGATCGGGGGCATTGAGTAGCTCCTTAATGACCCTGAATGACAATTTACAAACTGGAGTGTGCGGGGTATGATGGCTTCTTCAAGATCCCCTATGAAGTTGCCAACATAACCTGGAGGGCGATAAACCAGCGAGCCACCCAATGTGAAGTGTGAATTAAAAACAAGGCTAAAGTGTAAGAGTTCTGCTTCACTGAAACCTTCCAGGGGTTCACACGTGAGGGTCCAATGCTCTCTATAGATCACTGCGATCCCTCCCCCTCTGCCACTGGGGCGGTCTGCTCTAGTGATCTTAAACCCTCGTGGGATCGCAAGTTCTACCACCGGGGCGCACGAATCGTTCATCCAGGTCTCCGTAATGAAGAATAAGTCAAGCTGATTCTCCCCTAGGATGTCGAAGATGTCCGCTGCGTGCCTCACTAGAGATCTAGCATTAATAAGGGCCGCTCGAATCCGCATGGTATCCGTGCTAACTTGGGCAAGGTGGACCACAGGCTCGGGGAGGCGGTAGCTACAGACCGAGCACACTCTGGCCTGGCTGTCGCTTACCACCCAAGTATTACTCTCCGCGCAGCCACAGGTTCTAAGTGCCATCAAGTCTGCACGAGTATAGCTCAGTGCAGTATGGGGCTGGAACAAGATGTGACACCCTGGGGGCCCTGCCCTGGGCCCGTCTGGGACACGGACGGGCACAGACGGGCCCTCCTTTGGCGCTCCTTCGGCGCGCAGACGGCGCGCCCGCTGCGCGGTCGCTGACACATGGCGTTATAAGCGGTCGGGCGATCTGCCGACTAGAGTGCCAACCCCGGGTACCGCTGGGGTCGAGCGCTGAGGCCGGCGCCAGGAAAGGGGCGTGTGTAAAAGACGCAACAACTGTGCAAATAGGCAGGAAAAGCACCCCACAGGCTGTCAAAGTGCAGCGGTGTGAAGCGGAGCCAGTGCTCGGTAAGGGAGAGGGTCGGGAGGTTTAAAAACACTCAAAAATGAAACAGATGTGAACAGATAAATACAATTAATAAAAAGCAAGTAGCAGCGTCAGGGCAGCAGCAAAATGGTCACAATGGCGTGCAATGTGGCAGCGTTCTTCTAAATATACTCACAGCCCGTTCGCCATTCACATCCCTTGATGTGGAGGATCAGATTTTTCATTTATTCACTTAATCACAGCAAGTATTCTACATCATAGATGTGTTAATTTTTACTTATATTTCACCAACATATGCAGTAGCAATTGTAAGAGAGCAGAGGCACTGAAGAAAGCCTAGGGACGATTAGCCCGCTTGGCTGAAACATGTTGGCCCTTTTTTGGCAGTTATTTGTTTAAACTGCGTTTTGCATTGTTCTGTCTTTAACTAGGGGGTTGTGCCCGCACTCCTAATAAAAGTTTTTTCCTGTTGGGGCACACCACCTTATTTTAATTCACCACTCACTGTTATTTCTTGCACTGCTTCCCCCCTTTTTTTCAGTGGGTAATTAAATTATTGCTCACTGGACTTTTCCAGAGTGAATTTGGGCGGGATATAGCCTCGTACATACTGGCGTGATGTTCTCTATAAACAAGAGATTCACCATCCCCTGAGCTGGCTGACCAAATGATAAAATTTATCACCTTGAAGAGTAGATGGTTACCCAGGGACCTGATGATGAATGGTCCACGATTCTTACCCTTAAAAAATCATACTCTCGTACATTAGTACATGGGATAGCCATGGCCGAATACTTAAAAGCGAGCTGTGCACCCCCAGGGTTAATAGTTACAAATGCTCCTCGCCGGACAAGGCCTTTCTGAAAGACTGGTCTCTTATAGCCTGGAGGTGTACACGAGACTGGCCAATTTTGATTTTTAGCACGGCCAAACGGTTATCAGACGCTATCTTGATTGAGATTAGAGTTTTGGAGTCCCAAATACAAACCACTTCTCGTCAACAGTGTTCAAGAAACAACAAGATGAGTCCAATAAGAGCACTAAAGAGTTTAAGGACTCCATCTTACAAATCAAAATTGACAAATTTAAGAAAGATCTGGCCAAGTTCCAAAACATGAGAAAGTATACCCATATACGAGTGACACTTACTCTCCCCCTGAATTTAGAAACAGCGGCAAAAGATGTGGATCCAATTATTCTGGTTCCAGTACAGAAGGAAGTAGTGACTCAGACAGTTCTGGTACACCAGTATACCAACCAATAGGACGTGGCCGATCAAACAGTTTAACACCTATAGAGGACAACCTAATTCCCAATATCAACAGTGGTGGCCACCAACCCCATGGGGTCATCCTCCCCATCCTACACATCCACCACATCCTTTTCAACCCCCAATGGGTCCTTATTCGGGGTTCCGAATGACTATCTTAACCAGTCTTTTTTAGGGTCTGGCCCCCCGGAGGTCACGGGGGAGTAGACGGAACCCACAATCACAGGTCCATTGGGACAAGCAGTCAGGCCCATTTACAGGGACAAGGAGTCACACAAAGAGGAATCCCCAACAACCAGGGACATCAGGGAACCAAGCCTCATAGTGAATCTATCCATTAAAGTGCTCAGGCAGTTAGAAGAACAGGTACTAGGCAAAGGGTTAGGCTTTGTCATGACACATAGTGGTGACCCCTTCCAGGTTCAATGTGAACTGGCCCAGTTTTTTCGTAAATTACGACTTCATTATTTCTTCAAAGACGAAGAGAGTGATCAACATGACGTGTCCACTCCTAATACGGGTTTGAAGCCAAATCATCCTTTTGTCCACCAACACAGGGGGTACCGCCCCAATTCTTGGTTTTTGAACAAGCGGTCAAAGATGATATTCCCAAACTATGGGACTCAAAGCCATATACCCAGAGGAATTTACCCAAGGGGGAACATCAAGCACTGCAGGCCCTGTCGCAAGATCAGTCGATCACGATCAAGCCTGCCAATAAAGGTGGCTCGATCGTGATCCTTAACACCAGTGACTATAGGGCAGAGTGTATTCGCCAGCTAGGAGACGCACGAGCCTATGAACCTCTCGCTCAAGACCCCACTGAGAATCTCATGAGACAGATTAGCATACTTGTAGAGGAGGCACTTGCTGAGGGATGGATTACGGCACGGGAGGCCCTATTTTTACAGAAGCAACACCCAGTGATGCCGTACTTTTATATTGTACCAAAAGTGCATAAGCCCCAGAGACCCCCCATGGCAGACCCATAATCTCTGGCCTAGGTTCGGTTCTCGAACCTCTAACCACATTTATGAACTATTTTTTGAGACCCATCATGCAACTAATGCCCACCTATCTACAGGACACTAAAGATGTGCTGAGGGTGATCCCTGAGATAGAGTTTGATGCCGAAAGAGACTTTTTAGTCTCTTTCGATGTTGAGTCCCTCTACACTTCGATCCCCCAGGATGAGACTTTGGAAGTCATTATATCCATCTTGGGGGAGGCGGCTCTGGACACAATAACGTTGGTGCCCTTCATAATGTCCCTAGCTAAACTAGCGATGAAAGACAATTTCTTTCGCTTTGAGGATACTATTTATCTTCAAATATCAGGGACGAGCATGGGCAGCGTCTTTGCGCCGAGCCTAACGAATCTTTATGTACACCGATTTGAGCAGCAACACATACCACCAATCCTTATTTCACGTCCATCGCTGGTGGAAACGTTACATTGATGACGTGTTAGTGATATGGCGGGGGAGCCATGAGTCCATCTTGGCTTTCCATCAGTGGCTCAATGCCCAGAATCAATACCTAAAGTTCACTATGGAGATCAGTAAAGTTAGGCTAGCCTTTCTGGATTTATCCATATACGTGACATCCGCTGGCTTGCAGAGTGAGCTTTATCGCAAGCCCATGGCAGGAAACTCTCTATTATTATACGAGAGTCAACATCCCAAGGCTCTCAGAGACAATCTGCCTTATGGGCAATTTCTTCGGCTGCAAAGAACTTGCTCAACTGATCAAACCTTTAGGCATCATGCGAGAGACCTATCCAGACAGCTTACAGAGAGACACTATCCGTTACCTCTGATCAAGCGCTCACTGAAGAGAGCAAAAAACAACCATCGTGAAGCACTAATGGAACGTCCAGTACCTAAACCACCTATGGATAGGTTGACCTTTGTGAGTACTTTTAGTACCAAAGCAAACCATATCCAGAAGATTGTCCGGAGACATTGGCGCATTTTGAATCAGAGTAGGGACAAAATCGCCCAACCTTTGTTTGCGTTCAAGAGGGCAAACAGCATACGAGATCGGCTGGTTCACACGCGTCCAAAAGAGGTGTCCAAAAGAATGATCGGCACTCTATGGAACCTTCCTGCTGCAGTAGGCCACCACCCCTCACTGTTATTTTTTGCATTGCTTTCCCCCTTTTTTCAGTGGGTAATTAAATTATTGCTCACTGGACTTTTCCAGAGTGAATTTGTGCCGGATCCAGCCTCATACATACTGGCGTAGTGTTCTCTATGTTCAAGAGATCCACCATCCCCTGAGCTGGCTGACCAAATGATAAAATTGATCACCTTGAAGAGTTGATGGTTACCCAGATTCTGTTATAGCCTGATCCCTACCATATATCATGTAGAGACTTGTGTTCCTTGTGTTTGAATTCATTGACATCTCACATGTGCGCGGACACTGCAAAAATGATTAGAGACCATGTTTTATTGCGTATACGAGCCCCGCACACATAGGCGTCCCAAAGGCTTTATGGTTAAGGTAGAAGCCAAGCTCACAGTCCCGTTCAAACCCCAGTGGGTATTTGCACGATTGCGCAAAGGTTCCAAGCACAAGTGAAAAAAACCAAATGTTCCTTTGTAGGTAAAAGCGCTTAATAGATGGAAGTCAGGCTTCCATGATATATATATATATATATATATATATATATATATATATATATATATATATATATATATATATATATATATATATATATATATATATATATATATATATATATATATATATATATATATATATATATGTATATATGTATATATATGTATATATATATATATGTATATATATATATATATATATATATATATATATATATATATATATATATATATATATTCACAGAAAAAACCATAGGTTATAGTGGATATATAGTTAGGAATTTGCATTTACAAAACCTTGAAAATTCAATGAAAAAACCATTGGTTTTAGGCCATATATAGTTAGGGATTTGCATTTACAAAACCTTATTTTACTCGCATAAAACCATTGAAATTCCATATATAGTTATAAGCGCTAACTATATATCGCGCACCCGCAATCCACTGTTGATGATGTCACATATTACATCATTCATGACATGGTTAGTGACATCACTGATGACATCACTGATGACATCTCAAATGACATCACTGATGACATCACTGATGACAACATGCAGTGACTGTATGTTTCTGTAAAGTTAAAATATCTCTTACATATTGAAGAATGAGTGGATATATAAGTGTCTGGATGAAGGATTTAGTAGGTGCATGACTGACTGTATGAGTGAGTGATTAAATGTGTCTCACTGAGTGCATGGGTTAGTGACTAAACTGTCTTAATTTGTGCATCATTATGTCTGTTGTTCTGTAAACTGTTGCATGTGTTGATAAGTAGCTATATGAGTAACTATATGGGTTATTGATTGGTTGCCCAAGTATTTGTATGGGATACTGAGTGTGTGTGTAGGTGGCTGGGAGGTGTATGACTCTGTGCATAGATGTGTGAGCAGTTGATTCACTAGATGTATGGTTTCAAAAGTGCATGTGGAAACAGCTGTATGGGTGGTTGACTGTGTGCATGAGTGCATTGGTGAGTGAATGGATATCTCAGTGCTACATGTCAAAGTAAGTACATATGTAAAACACAGTACATGTGAGAGTTGACATATATAAAAAACTGTGCATAAGAGCCAGTGAATGTGTGAGTGGCTGTATGGATCATTGTGAACTTGTATCAGGGATTGTATAATAGAGTAAATATGTGTTAGTATATGTTTGAATAAGTAAATTTTGTATAACTGTATAGTTGAGGAAATGGAGGTGTGATTGATTCTTTGCATGACTGACTAGGTGTGTGAGTAACTCCATGGATGAGTGACAGTCTGTGAGTGTCTGTTTACACTGATTGTATCTAAGGTTATATTAGAGTCTGAAGAGGTTCATCGTATTATCACATGAATGATATCATCAGTGATGTTATCAGTCATGTCAAATGAGATGTTTTCAGTGATGTCATCAGTGATGTCATTTGAGATGTCATCAGTGATGTCATCAGTGATGTCACTAACCATGTCATGAATGATGTAATATGTGACATCATCAGCAGTGGATTGCGGGTGCGCGATATATAGTTAGCGCTTATAACTATATATGGAATTTCAATGGTTTTATGCGAGTAAAATAAGGTTTTGTAAATGCAAATCCCTAAATATATATGGCCTAAAACCAATGGTTTTTTCATTGAATTTTCAAGGTTTTGTAAATGCAAATTCCTAACTATATATCCACTATAACCTATGGTTTTTTCTGTGAATTTCATTGGTTTTTTAATAGCAAATATGAAAAGCTTTAAAATGTCAAGTACGTGATAGATAAAAACATTTTCGTATTTATGCACGCTGATGTGCTTTGAACACTGCACCCCCCCTCCCCTCTTTTGTCTTAGTAGTACTCTCTCTTTGCAGATAGTGAACGGTAGTTAACGCAAGCCTTTGCCCCCGTTGTAATCCGTCGTGCCTGCTTGTCTCTCCATTTGATTGATTGTTGTCCAAGCATTTACTGTTTTAGAATTGGTTCTCTTTGGATCATTCTCTATTTACAAACAAGCACAAAGTCGCAATACTCTGTTTAGTCTTTGCAGATAGTGAAAAATCGTGTAAAAAAAATAAAAGTAATCGAGCAAAATCAGTAGGCCACTAATTGGATCTCTTTTTGACCTCGCTAAAATAGAAATAGTAGGAACAACCCTTCATGAGAAATACGAAAATAGTGAGATGAACTGAGCTCCACACCATGAGGGCTGCAAGACAGCTCGGCTCCATCACCCATCCCGCACAAAATAACGACAAACCCTATGCAAATATTAAAAATATAGACAACACACCAGCAAAGAAACAGGGTAAAACATTTTATTAAAAAACTATTTACATAACGTTGGTTTATAAGATGATGTCAGTAGTGGACCGATGTGTGAATAGATCAAAAGCAGCACAAGGCTCCAAGATCCGGATGGCAAGCTCCTGGATGTTGGGTGCCATAGTTTAGAGTTCTGAATTTGAGCCTTTTTCAATGCCTGTGCTTTGTTGAATCAAAATGGCGGCTTGACACAAAGCTGACTCAAGCGTTGCTACTGATGCTATGCAGACCAAAACTGGTTTTCAGTTTGTACATTTTTCTAGATTTTTCAATCCAAGTTTGGTTGACTTTGTAGAACGATGGCTTCAAATTTTCAACATACGGTGTGGTGGTGCTGACTGGGAGGGGGCGCTTCGCTCCTGCCCCCTCCCCAAGTAAGATTTTCATACGTGAAAGTACGTTAATGGTTTTGGTCCCTGAGATGCTTCGATGTCACTGCCATTCTCAAATAGCATAAGTTCTGGATGTTGGGTGCCATAGTTAAGAGTTCTGAGCAGTGCTTGTAACACTGTCTGAAGCTTATTTCCACCTACTGCAGCTTCACTATTCTCAAAGTAAGTGAGTGTCGTTTGTGGACCTGACTGCATTAGAAAACAATGTGATATGTTAGCTTCCTAAACAGCTTGACGGAGGCCCCTGAGGGGCGGTGTGATGGCCATGGACTCGGAGAAGACGCTTGGCTCCGACACCCTCCCCAAGTCTTATAACACTGGTGTAGCCTGAGATCGCCCCCGACATAGGCGGCCGGCTCCCGGGGTCCGGCGGAACTTTTTGCCTTTTGATGACTCTTCAATTCTGGACCTTGTCCCACAATCCGTTTGACCTGAAGACAAGCTGTAGTGGGGCGCCCCTTTACCGTTTTAGTTGCCATTCCGCCCGCTTTTGCTACACTGTGCCTCTTCCGCCATTCAGCTGTTTACCGCCCGCTCTTGCGACTACAGCGTCTCGCTCATCATGTAGTTGAGTTGCTCCCGCTCTTGCAGTGCAGCGATAGGCGGCTGCCACAGGACTCTCAAAATGGCGGCCGGCTCTTCGGTTTTGGGCCTGGTCCACTAAAATGGCCCTGGGACACCTTGGAACTTGGACGCTTCCCTGATAGGGCTTGGGTCCCATTCTCGAAAAGCGTCCCCTCAGCCGTGAAGATTCTACAAAAGTCTTGGGGGCCTCCGACTCCCGCAGGCTTCTGGTGGGGAGCGGCTGCCATGATTGCTCGTGGAATGGCCACGACGGAGCTACGAGATGGTAGTGGTCTCATGCTGACGCCAGCTTTAGTCTGAAACATCCAGAAACACTATAGACTACCAATTCGATCAGTTCCGGTAGCGCCCCAACATGACCCGGAAGAGAAGAACTTGCCCTCCCCTCTTTGACTGATGGTTCTTGTTGCCTGTCCCCTCTGTTGTCATTTAACAGAACTTTTTGGACTGCTGAAAGGGGTTGTGTTCTGAACGCTGGTTGGTGGAGACATTTTGACTATATTCTTGACCTACGTTGTCGCGTAATGCGTTATATGACACGCCGCGTTAGCGCACCCGGAAGTGATCCGAGGCGCGGCGCGCAGCGCGTAACGTAAGCATAACAGGTCATGTGACTTGTTAATAAAACTTTTCATTGGTTCATTTTACTTTTGTTAATTTAATGATGAAAAGCTTGGTCATATGACCTAAAAATTACGCTTTTTATTGTTTTCGAACAATATTTTTTTTTCAAACATATGTTATAATATTCCAGGCTAATGTACTTTCCCGGAAAATTTACAACTGTCTTGCAAGTAAAATATATTCCTTTTTCGAGAAAAAGGGCGTTTCTTCCTTCCATGACGGAGCCGTTGAGTAAAAGAGATTCGGCCTGCTGTCTTAGTCGCCAATACGCCTGATTATCAGATTCTTATCGATCACTTTATGTTGCAGACATGAAAAACACAACTGCCCTTGACCATTTATCTTTACTGCGTTCCTACATATTATACCTTTTATCCGTCATGTAATTGGACTGCTTTATTTCACTTGCCTTTTACTGATTCGAAAACAGTGACTAAAAGTAAAAACTTTACCAATGTAAATACTACTACCGTGTTTTGTTTTAAAAACCTTTATTGTGAAAATGTCAGTATACAAATACGGGCCTATAACCACGTGGGCCGGCCACGGAGCAAACTGAAATCGTATATGATGAGGAGACATTTACACTGTAGAGGAACGTAACGAGCGGGCCATTAGGTTGCAAGAACTAAGGTGTCTAACAGTTGCGGAATCGGTGGACATACATTTTGTAATTAAAATAGGACAGGGCCACTTACAATAACATTTTCTAGATATACATTTGCGGGCAAGGAGTTACGAGTCCCATTTATACCGGCGCCATTTTGGGCGAGGCCGGGCAGGTCCAAGATATAGTCAAAATGTCTCCACCAACCATCGGCCAGACCAGAACCCCTTTCGGCCCTTTGTGCTACAAGATGGTGTCTTCCATTCAGAAAATATTGTTGGCAGCATTTTGAAAGGAAACAGAAACAGCCGTTCTCCTAGTGAGTTTCACATTGTTACATTTAGGAAGAATGTTGAAGAGTAGTATGTGGAAAATCTGAAGCCATTTTTCTACAAACTCTCAATCAGACTTGGATGGAAAAAAAAAACCTGAAGAATGTACAAACTGAAAACCAATTTTTGTCTGTATAGCATCAACAGTAACGCTTGAGTCAGCTTTGTGTCAAGCCGCCATTTTCATTCAATCAATAGCGTCCCCCTACACACATTCAGGGACCTGGTCGTGTCTTCAGATGAAACGGATTGTAGGAAAAGAAGCAGAAAGGAAAAGGAAAAAAGTTCCGCTGGACACCACCTTGGGCAATAGTGAAGCTGCAAAAGGTGCAAATAAGCTTCAGACAGTCTTCAACTTACTCTGATTCTTATAATAAACTTCAGATAGTCTTACAAGCACTGCTCAGAACTCTCAACTGAGGCACTCAACATCCTGGACTTGCCATTCGGATCTTGGCGCCTTGTGCTGGTTCCGACCTATTCACACATCGGTCCACTACTGACATCACCTCATAAGCCAACGGGGCACCCCACGCCGACTTTCGGCGCAGCATTGTAGGATGGCCACACCAGTGCGGCAACTTGCTGGACACAACATCGGGGCCATCCAGATCTCGGCGCGTTCGACTCACTGTACCGCAACAGTGACCGCAACTCAGCTGGACACGCCGTCTTTCGGCGCAGCATTGTAGGATGGCCACACCAGTGCGGCAATTTGCTGGACACCACCTCGGTGCCATCCGGATCTCGGCGCGTTCGAGTCACTGTACCGCAACAGTGACCGCAATTCAGCTGGACACGCCGTCTTTCGGCGCAGCATTGTAGGATGGCCACACAAGTGCGGCAATTTGCTGGACACCACCTCGGTGCCATCCGGATCTCGGCGCGTTCGAATCACTGTACCGCAACAGTGACCGCAACTCAGCTGGACACGCCGTCTTTCGGCGCAGCATTGTAGGATGGCCACACCAGTGCGGCAATTTGCTGGACACCACCTCGGTACCATCCGGATCTCGGCCCGTTGTGCTGCCTTCGGCCTATTCGCACATCGGTCCGCTACTGACGCCGCCTCACGTGCCAACGGATTTTCTACGCTTTTTGTAGCCCTATGCCGCATAACAGGTCATGTGACTTGTTTATAAAACTTTTCATTGGTTCATTTTACTTTTGGTTTCCTAAAGATGGAAGGCTTGGTCATATGACCTAAAAATAACACTTTTCATTGGTTTAGAACATTTTTTTTTCCCAAACGATGAAAGCCCCACCTTGTTTCTGGATCATTCAGACTGAAGCTGGCGTCAGCATGAGAGCACCACCATCTCGTGGCTCCGTCGTGGTCATTCCGCGAGCAATCATGGCAGCCGCTCCCCACCGGAAGCCTGCGGGAGTCGGGGGCCCCCAAGACTTTTGTAGAATCTTCACGGCTGAGGGGACGCTTTTCGAGAATGGAGCCCAAGCCCTAGCAGGCAAGCGTCCGAGTTCCAAGGTGTCCCAGGGCCATTTCAGTGGACCAGGCCCAAAACCGAGGAGCCGTCCGCCATTTTAAGAGCCAAGTGGCAGCCGCCTATCGCTGCACTGCAAGAGTGGAAGCAACTCAACAACATGGTGAGCGAGACGCTGTAGCCGCAAGAGCGGGCGCAACTCAGCTAGATGGCCGCCACCTGGGGAGGCCCGTTCACGCCGCCTCCCCCACCCCCGGGCCGCCGCACGCCAATTTTCGGAGCAGCATTGTAGGATACCAAAACCAGTGCGGCAGTTTACTGGACATCACCTGGGTGCCTGTCGTACATGTTGTATCAGCCATGTGACACTGGACACAGTCCCATCAACATCTCAACGCGTTCTGCTGCCTTGGGACTATTCGCACAACAGACCGCTACTGACGAGGCCTCCCCCCGCACCACCCGGGACGCCCCACGCTGTTTTTCTGTGCTGCATTGTAGGATCCCAAAACCAGTGCGGCACCCAGGCGACATCACCTGGGTGCCGTCCAGAACTCTGCACGTTGTGCTGCCTTGGGACTATTCGCACAAAAGACAGCTTCTAACCATTGTTGCTTTTTGTGTTGAAAAATGTTTAAATGTTTTTAGTTTTTGTCCTGTTCGTTATAGTTAATAGTTAATAAAGTTTTATAATCTTACTTTGTTGGAGTGTTATCTATTTTTAAAAAATCGGGTGAATGGGGCCTTGAATCGGGTTATTGTCATGTGTGGGCTTTGGAAGTGTGCTGCTGCAGGATCGGACATTTCAAACTCAAATGCACGTTCTTTTTCTTACCTTTCCGAAGCATGGAGCGCAATAGCAGGCAGAGAAAGGGTGATGCACGTGTTGAACACTACCTGACCTGGCAAGTTGCTGGCAGTGCCCCCCCGCCCGCTCCTGAAAGAGGGCACACACACACCGCCGCCCCGAGTACTTCACAAATCTTTAAAAGACCATGCGCTTGTTCATGAGGCTTAAATGGTTTATCACCTCTTCTAGAACCCCTGCATCGACCCTCTGACGTTTCCTGGAAAAATTACCATGTAACACAATACCAAGCCCTGTCAGCTGAAACCCCCAAGGAATCGCGGGGCATATTATCAAGGGGGTTTATCTCCGCTTTTTTGGCTTTAAAAGCCATGAAAGCGGAGATAAAATTATCTCCCTATTACCAAGCTGTCACTAACACCAGTTAGTGACAGCTAAAAGGAGATAGCGACCATCTTGGGCCCCGCTTTGCATGTCAGTGATACTTATCACTAATGACATGCAAAGTGGCGTGCCAAGATGTTAGCGACTGGAAACAGTCCCTAACATCGCTATCTTCTATTACCAACTTTTGGAGATATTCGCGCTAAGCGCGAATATCTCCAAAATCTAACACCTGCCCTGAGCAGTTCTTAGCCATGTTATCTAATGGGAGGTGGATAACATGGCTAAGAGCATTTGCTCGATAATACATGAATATCGCTGACTTTTCTGCGATAATAGCAAGGTTTATCTGCGATAAAAATCGCCGATGTGCGGCGATAATTTTTGTCTCTAAACAAGTTAGAGACAAAAATTATCGCTAGTTGTTCGTAATATGCCCCCGGGTTTTTGCTTGCAGAAATCGGGAGGCGGGAGACTAGCACTGAAATCAGTAGTCACACGCCTGAATCGGGAGGGTTGGCATGTCTGAATTCTCTACAGCTGGGGCCATAAACTACATCCGCAGGGCTAGGTGATAGCCTAGGTCCGGCCTGGACAATCGGACACAGAGGAAGAGGAGTGTCAGAGGGTGCGGTAGTGAATAGGGTGAAAGGGAGGTGTCGAGCGGGCACAGGGTGTGATTCTCAGAGAAGAGCAGCGCAGATGGGGGAAGTATATGGCCCATGCATGAGAGAGAGAGCGGGGGTGACCATTGCGTGGGGGAGATGCGTGCGAGGGTGGGGAGCCATGCTGAGAATCGGCGGCGTGCAGAGAGTGGCCCTGGTCAAGGCATCTAAAATGGCTGCCGTGCACGACAAAATTGTGGCATTGGACAAAACGCAAGATGGCGCAGACAATGTTTATCAATAAGGATTCATTTATAACAAAATATTTACTCGCAGTGACAAAATGGTGGTCAACACTTCCTGATTTCCATCGAATCGAACGTTAACAAACGTCACGCAGCAAAAAAAAAAAAAAAAAAAAAAAAAGCTCACGCACAGAGCAGTTTTTAACCATGTTATCCAATGGAAGGTGGATAACACGGCTAAGAGCATTTGCTGGATAATGCATGAATATCGCTGACTTTTCAACGATATTCATGCATTGTGGCCGATGTGCGGCGATAATTTTTGTCTCTAAACAATTAAAACGAAGCACAAAATGGCGAATTCCCGTTTCGCTACCAGTTTGCGGCCCAGTTCGCGGCCCGTGAAGCGCTTCTACCGTGAAAAATCATTTTTTTTTTCTTTTCCCCACGGGACCCTTTAATAACCCCAACAACATTCCTAGGGGGTCAAGAGGGGGATACCTTGCCCCCTTTCATTAAATTCCCCTTTCGTTTTTCACCTCTTCTTCTCTCTCGATCCTACCGAGAGACAAGATGGCGGCCGCTCCGGACTGTCACGCAGCAAAAAAAAAAAAAGCTCACGCACAGCCGCTGGAAGAGATGTATCAACATATATCAGCCTCCTCAGCCACCCTCAGGAAACATAGGGGATTAGGATACGTCTCCCGCACCCCCTTATACCTAGTAATTTAATTAACGAAGCACAAAATGGCGAATTCCCGTTTCGCTACCAGTTTGCGGCCCAGTTCGCGGCCCGTGAAGCGCTTCTACTGTGAAAAATCATTTTTTTTTTCTTTTCCCCACGGGACCCTTTAATAACCCCAACAACATTCCTAGGGGGTCAAGAGGGGGATACCTTGCCCCCTTTCATTAAATTCCCCTTTCGTTTTTCACCTCTTCTTCTCTCTCGATCCTACCGAGAGACAAGATGGCGGCCGCTCCGGACTGTTTAGAATGTTGACAGACACCGGAGAGCCAATCAGCTTTCTGCGCGCAAAGTTCCAAAACGCGAAAAGTAAGCGGACCGGATCGCTGCCCGGAGCGCTGTTACAGATATATATCTTGATTTAAACGTTAATTTCTCAAAATCCACTGAAGCACATATATTGAGACCTAGCAAAGGCACATCGGGCTAACAGTCCCTACAATTTTGCCAAGTTTCGTGCAAATCCATTCAGCCGTTCGAGCTAAAAGTGAGTCCAACCGCCCTATGGAAAACTCAATGTAAAAAACGCGTTTTGGGACCCCCCTTTTTTCTCAGCCCCCCCTTGACGAAACCCCACCAAATTTTCAGGAGCTGCTCAGAAACAAAATGTGCCATTTTCCTGAAAATTTCAGCCGATTCCGTCCACAAACGCCAAAGTTATTAGACATAGAATTTTCAGAAATCCCATAGGGAAAAAATCCTAACTATATATACCTACTGGCGATCGCCAGTAGGTAATATATATATATATATATATATATATATATATATATATATATTACCTACTGGCGATCGCCAGTAGGTATATATAGTTAGGATTTTTTCTCTATGGAACTTTTGAAAATTCTATGTCTAATAACTTTTGGCGTTTGTGGACGGAATTGGCTGAAATTTTCAGGAAAATGGCATATTTTGTTTCTGAGCAGCTCCTGAAAATTTGGGGGGGGGGGTCGTCAAGAGGGGGCCGAGAAAAAAGGTGGGTCCCAAAATGCATTTTTCCCATTCATTTTTCCATAGGGCGGTTGGCCTCACTTTTAGCTCGAACGGCTGAATGGATTTGCACGAAACTTGGCAAAATTGTAGGGACTGTTAGCCCGATGTGCCTTTGCTAGGTCTCAATATATGTGCTTCAGTGGATTTTGAGAAATTAATGTTTAAAACAAGATATATATCTGTAACAGCGCTCCGAGCAGCGCTCCGGTTCGCGTACTTTTCGCGTAACGGAACTTTGCGATGCGAAGCTGATTGGCTCTCCGGTGTCTGTCAACATTCTAAACAGTCCGGAGCGGCCGCCATCTTGTCTCTCGGTAGGATCGAGAGACAAGAGGAGGCCAAAACATAGGGGGAAATGAAGGAAAGGGGGCAAGGTAGACCCCTTCTGACCCCCTAGGATTGATGAGCGGGATATTATAAAGCCACACGGGGCCAAAATTTTTTTTTACAAAATTCTGATTTTTTCGCCGTAGAGACGCGTCTTGGTACGCGAACCGGGCAGCTAACCGGGAAGCTAACCGGCAGTGTAACGGGAGTCTGAGGAGTAGCTGATTGGCTGTCAACATTGTAAACAGTCCGGAGCGGCCGCCATCTTGTCTCTCGGTAGGATCGAGAGACAAGAGGAGGCCAAAACAAAGGGGGAAATGAAGGGAAAAGGGCAAGGTAGACCCCTTCTGACCCCCTAGGATTGATGAGGGGGATATTATAAAGCCACACGGGGCCAAAAAAAAAATCCGATTTTTTCGCCGTAGAGACGCGTCTTGGTACGCGAACCGGGCAGCTAACCGGGAAGCTAACCGGCAGTGTAACGGGAGTCTGAGGAGTAGCTGATTGGCTGTCAACATTGTAAACAGTCCGGAGCGGCCGCCATCTTGTCTCTCGGTAGGATCGAGAGACAAGAGGAGGCCAAAACAAAGGGGTAAATGAAGGAAAGAGGGCAAGGTAGACTCCTTCTGACGCCCTAGGATTGATGAGGGGGATATTATAAAGCCACACGGGGCCCAAAAAAAATAAATAAAAAAATAAGATTTTTTCGCCGTAGAGACGCGTCTTGGTACGCGAACCGGGCAGCTAACCGGGCAGCTAACCGGGAAGCTAACCGGCAGTGTAACGGGAGTCTGAGGAGAAGCTGATTGGCTGTTAACATTGTAAACAGTCTGGAGCGGCCGCCATCTTGTCTCTCTGTGGGATCGAGAGACAAGAGGTGGAAAAAAAAAGGTGTAAATGAATGAAAGGGGTAAGGCAGACCCCTCCTGAACCCCTAGGATTGATGAGGGGGCTATTAAAGTTCCCTGCGGGGCAAAAGAAAAAAAAAATTGAGATTTTTCGCGGTAAAGGTGCTTCCTGGTACGTTAACCGGGCAGCTAGCCGCCAGCGTAACGGGAGTCCGACATATTGTGTTTTTTGAACGTTTGTGATATGTGCACGTGTGGATTTTGTCTAATTAAGGTTAAAAACATATATATATATATCTTTAAGCGTGTTCTGGCGCGCTTACGTTTTGGGTTTGGTTTGCGCTGCAGAGACGATACGTCACGGTTATGCGATGCATCATGAGGCGTCTCACGGGCTACGTGATACGTCACTTAATAAAGAATATATTTTACAGCTATAGATATTAGCTTTTAAAAAACCAATGAAATTCACAGAAAAAACCATAGGTTATAGACCATATATAGTTAGGAATTTGCATTTACAAAACCTTGAAAATTCACTGAAAAAACCATAGGTTATAGACCATATATAGTTAGGGATTAGCATTTACAAAACCTTATTTTATTTGCACAAAACCATTGAAATTCCATATATAGTTAGTTGCACTAACTATATATCGCGGACCCGCAATCCACTGCTAATGATGTCACATATTACATCATTCATGACATGGTCAGTGACATCACTGATGACATCACTGATGACATCTCAAATGACATCACTGATGACATCACTGATGACAACACCCAGTGACTGTATGTTTCTGTAAAGTTAAAATATGTCTTACATATTGAAGAATGAGTAGATGTATAAGTGTCTGGATGAAGGATTTAGTAGGTGCATGACTGACTGTATGAGAGAATGATTAAATGTGTCTCACTGAGTGCATGGGTTAGTGATTAAAGTGGCTTAATTTGGCAATCATTATATATGTTGTTCTGTAAAGTGCTGCATGTTTAAATCAGTAGCTATATCAGTAACTATATGGGTTATTGAATGGTTGCCCAAGTATTTGTATGGGAGACTGAGTATGTGTGTGGGTGGCTGGGAGGTGTATAACTCTGTGCATAGATGTGTGAGCAGTTGATTCCCTAGGTGTATGGGTTCAAAAGTGCATGTAGAAACAGCTGTATGGACAGTTGACTGTGTGCATGAGTGTATTGGTGAGTGAATGGATATCTCAGTGCTACATGTAAAAGTAAGTACATATGTAAAACACAGTCCATGTGAGAGTTGACATATATAAATAACTGAACATAAGAGCCAGTGAATGTGAGAGTGGCTGTATGAATCATTGTGAACTTGTATCACGGATTGTATAAGAGAGTAAATATGTGTTAGTATATGTTTGAATAAGTAAGGTGTGTATAACTGTATAGTTGAGGAAATGGAGATGTGATTAATTCTTTGCATGACTGACTAGGTGTGTGAGTAACTCCATGGATGTGTGACAGTCTGTGAGTGCCTGTTTACACTGAGTGTATCTAAGGTTATATTAGAGTCTGAAGATGTATTATCACATAAATGATATCATCAGTGATGTAATCAGTAATGTCAAATGAGATGTCAGTGATGTCATCAGTGATGTCATTTGAGATGTCATCAGTGATGTCATCAGTAATGTCACTGACCATGTCATGAATGATGTAATATGTGACATCATTAGCAGTGGATTGCGGGTCCGCGATATATAGTTAGTGCAACTAACTATATATGGAATTTCAATGGTTTTGTGCAAATAAAATAAGGTTTTGTAAATGCTAATCCCTAACTATATATGGTTTATAACCTATGGTTTTTTCAGTGAATATATATATATTAGAGCCTGCTTCTCATCCACCTTGGATAGTTGGACACAGAAAACGACACACCAGGAAAATCCAGCACAAAACCTTTATTGTGCACTTATGGAACAAGGACGACGCGTTTCGGCCTTAGCCTTTATCAAGTTACCACCATTTTGTTTTCAAACATATTTAAGTCCGTTATCCATGACAAAATCATAAAGATAGAAAACATACTATCAGTTTCTTTCAAACACATATTCGTAAAGATAGAAAACATACTATCAGATTTCTTCTTATATAAATTCATATAGAAACAGTCTTGTAAATCAATGAATCTACATATGCACATATTTACAGATTTACAATTGAAACATCCGTAAGGTTACTATGTATACGGGTTACGTCAATGAACCATGTGACTGTTTCTTGTCACGAGATGGTTATCGACCGCTATATAGCTGGGAATTGTAGTATTTTGCCACCTACATGCGCGGTTCGATACTGATCTCAAATGCAGAGCTGTGTAGCCCCGTATGTGAGAATCGACTAATAGTACACATATTTATGTATTATTAGTAAAGTTTAGTGTGTCCTCGGGAGCTCCCTGAGTAGTCTGTAGTATATATATTGTCATGGGAGGCGGAAAATAGTTAGGTGGTGTGTCAAACGTTTAAGTGCTTTTAATGGGATAGTGAGGAAATGGTGACCTAATAGTGTGAGTGTGTAATGTAGTGACTAATAATAAGGATAGGAAATGAAAGTTATCTTTCCGATCAGGAGTGACTAGTGTATGGCTTATCGATCACAATTTATAGATGCTAAAGTATGCAAGGTAACACCACAATTGTGGGTTACTGAGCGCGTCATAGGCGCAATAAGACTAGAATGTGTTGGTAAGCCATTGTTTTAAAAGGTGATAGTGATTTAAAAGTTTATTACAGAACTCATCATACACGAGAGAGCCTTGTTCTGTCCCTGACAGCTTCATACACCAATATGTGAGGATAACTCCTCCCCACAATTAAGCCCCTTTGGGGTCTTACAATCCAGGTCTATTATGTATCTGGATTATTTGATTCTTAACTGTATTTCATAGTCTCCGCCTCGTATATTTTTGGGGATTTTGTCAATGCCATAGAATCTTAGACTGCTGTTGTTACTTTTGTGTGTCTCTTCATAGTGGCGGGCCATCGGGTAATTATGATCCCTGTTGGTGATGGCACGTAAGTGCTGTAGAATCCTCACCTTCAATGGGTGTTTGGTACTGCCTACGTATCGGAGGCCACAAGGGCACTCCAACACGTACACAGTGAACTCGGTGTTGCAGTTGATTTGTTGCCTAATCTGTTTTCTTTGTCCTGTGCCGATTATGAACTCCTTACAGGATTTGCCATTACGATCCGCTTTACAGCCACCGCAGGTAGTAAATCCGAAAGGTATTGGGGGCCAGTTCACTCGGGATCTTTTTTCGGGATAACTTTGGACCAGTTGGTCCCTGAATGATTTTGCTCTGCGGTAAGTAACTTGTGGTCCCTGTCCTACATATGTGCCTATGATAGGGTCAGTGGTAAGTAGATTCCAGTGTGTCCTCAAAATTTTATTCAGTGCCCATGCACCCCTACTGAAATTGGTAATCATGCGGGGTGGGCGCGGTTGGCTTCTTATGTTAGTCTCAGTCTTTCTTTTTGCTGAGTCCGAGATTTTAAATAGGACTTCTTCCTGTTTCATACCCTTTACTTTATCCTGAGCACTTTTGAGGATCTCATCACTGTATCCCCGCTGCCTGAACCGCAGAGCCATGGCCCTTTGTTCTTTTTCAAAATCCGCATCAGTGCTGCAATTGCGGCGAGCCCTCAAAAGTTCCCCATAGGGGATACTTTTTTTCAGAGGTATGGGGTGATGGCTCGCCGCATGCAGCACTGCGTTGCCCGCTGTGGCTTTACGGAACAGGCGAGTGGTAATACGTTCCTCTTTTATCTCAACAGCTATGTCGAGAAATTCACAGTATTGTGTACTCACTATCCCATTAAAAGCACTTGAACGTTTGACACACCACCTAACTATTTTCCGCCTCCCATGACAATATATATACTACAGACTACTCAGGGAGCTCCCGCAATTGCAATTGTAAAATGCCCAACGCGTTTCAAACAACTTGTGTCCTTGATCACGGGCAGAAAACAGGGAGTGGCTTGCATTTGATGAGAAACACCTTGATAAGTGTTCCAAGTCCCGCCTTTTTGTGCGTATGCCCGTGATCAAGGACACAAGTTGTTTGAAACGCGTTGGGCATTTTACAATTGCAGATGGTGTTTTTACCTGCCGCGCTGTACCACTTCAAATAAAAGGCATCCAAACCTTCCGCAGTGGCATCTTCATGTGGAGCAACCTCATGGATTTTGTGTTTAGCGGCTGTACTCGGCCGCGAAGATGCCCGCTGCATTCTCTGCAGATCCCGCGCTAGGGATACACCGAGCGCACAGGAGCAGAAGGGCCGGTTTGAAGATGCTGGGATTGCAGCTCGGCTGAGTTCTAAATTCCAGATCAACCCACTGGGGAAATACAAAGACTACGAGTGCAGGCTGTGGCGGCACCCACTCGGGTTCAAAGGTGAGAAACTACAGGTACCATCATGCCATGCGGCATACGCCCACAAAGGCGGGACTTGGAACACTTATCAAGGTGTTTCTCATCAAATGCAAGCCACTCCCTGTTT
Organism: Lissotriton vulgaris; assembly: GCF_964263255.1. NCBI lineage: Eukaryota > Metazoa > Chordata > Amphibia > Caudata > Salamandridae > Lissotriton > Lissotriton vulgaris. Next base: position 274,362,486 of record NC_141689.1, on the reverse strand, counting down.
TCTGCCCGTGATCAAGGACACAAGTTGGTTGAAACGCGTTGGGCATTTTACAATTGCAGATGGTGTTTTTACCTGCCGCGCTGTACCACTTCAAATAAAAGGCATCCAAACCTTCCGCAGTGGCATCTTCATGTGGAGCAACCTCATGGATTTTATATATATAGAGGAGGCAACTGCACAGCTGAATGACACCACTTGTTACAGACACTGTGATCTGGCGGTCATTAAGAAAGCCCAGAGTACATTTTATTCCATGCTTATGGGTTGGAGATCATCTGGACTCATCAGCATGGATGAACTCAAATACCTCAAGAATGATTTCCCCATAATGCCTGTCCTCTATCTGATCCCCAAAATTCACAAGAACTCAGAAAAGCCCCCAGGCAGACCGATCATCTCTGCATGTGGGGGTTTACTTGAAAAAACTACGATCTATGTGGATTCATTTTTGCAGGAGTATGTTGGGGGATTACCCTTGTACGTTCAGGACTCAAGTGACTTTCTAAGGAAGCTAAGCACTGTTGAGTGGGATCCATCTTACCTGCTGATCACAATTGATGTTACCGCCCTATACACCAGCATCATCCATGCGGATGGACTTAGGGCTGTAGCACATTATTTGGGGTATCGTCCGATTGCGTTGGTGGAACACAATAAGATGCTGTTGTCTATGATAAATTTCTGTTTAAACAATAACTATTTCATGTTTAACAAACAGCATTTCCAGCAGGTCAGAGGGGTAGCCATGGGGGCCTGTTTCTCTCCCAGTTACGCCTGTCTCCACATGGGGTACTGGGAGAGACAGGTTCTCAGTGGCGAGTACGCTGTCATCTGCAGGGACCACATTGTTCGGTGGTTCAGATACATCGATGATGTTTGTATGATCTGGAAGGGAACCACTGAACAAGCAACAGAATTTATCGCCAAGTTGAATGTTAACAACTACAACTTGTCATTTACATCAGACATCAGCAATACTCATGCCACCTTCCTAGATGTAGCAATTGATATCAACAATGGAGAGATTCAAACATCATTGTTCAGAAAACCGACGGCAGGCAATACAGTGCTGCATGCCCATAGTCATCACCCACCACATCTAATCCGAAGCATTCCCTACGGGGAAATGCTGAGGATTAGAAGAGCGTGCAGCACTGAAGCCCAAAATAAAATAGCGCAATAAGCATGCAGACAGCGATTCTTGGCTCGGGGCTATGATGAAAAGGTAGTTTCAGCAGCCATTAGGAAAGCAAATGCCATACCCCGGTCTGAAGCCCTAGCACATAGGGGGTCACATAATTCCATCATGACTCCTGTACAACAACCTGTCAGACTCATTTGGTCTTTTAACAGCCAACATTGTGCTTTACGCAAAATTGTAAATGAGCATTGGGGCTTAGTTAAGTGTGATCCAATCATAGGCAATGATATGCCCGCAAAACCGGCAATAACATACAGAAAAGCCTTTTCATTGCAGGACGCACTGGTGAAATCAAGTCCCGAACTATTGGTTAGGCAAGACTGGTTGGCTGGCAGTAGAGGCTTCAGAAAATGTGCTTCGTGTAAGGCCTGCATACAAGGGGTTAACAAGACAGAGTATTGTATTCCCTTCTCAGATGCCCCATGTAAGATTAAGAAGAAGCTCACATGTAAAAGTGAATTCTCAGTGTATGTTTTGGAATGTCCATGTGGGTTAAGATACGTGGGCAGCTCCAAACTACAGGTGCATAAAAGGGTCCTACAACACCTAAGGGCCATAAAGACCAATGACCCAGTGTACCCCGTGGCTAGGCACTTCAGGGAAAAACACAATAGCAACAGTGCGTTACTGAAGTATTATGCCATTGATTCCATCGCACCCATGAGAAGGGGTGGAAACAGAGAGGCTGCGTTAAGGAAGTTAGAAACAAGATACATCCTCATGTTAGACAGCAAGTCACCCAATGGGCTTAATGCATCGGAAGATTTTTATACCTGTCTGTAGACCACTTATCTTTTCACCATTTTGTTGTATTTTTGTAATTTTGTTTCTTGAGGACAACACAGTATGTCATTTCAAAAGATCCCACATTACGGCTATGTACATGTAATTCCAGCTTGGCCAGTGAGGTCCTTTGACCTAAGTTTTGTCCGCTTGTCTAAGGATATGCTCAGTGATCCTATCATTTTGTTTGACAGACCTGATTATAATTAATTTAACATCATGGTCATACTTGTAATCAGATTGGAGCGTCTATCTCTTGTTTTTAATCACATTCACTATGCACTTTATGTCCACATTTTAGTAATGCAACCAACGTAGCGTCTTTATTGGTTTTGTTTGCCGGTTTATACCAGATCGTAATGGATTTTACGGGAATGGCCTTGAGTGGGCATCAACAATGGTCTTAAAGGTTATACTAGTAGAATAAATAGTATTGCCCAAGGATCAATATGGATTTAGCCATATACAGGTATAATGTCGCATACTCGGACCATGATGTTGTATTTGCTGATATATGCAAGGTTCGTTTGATATAGAGTTGTCTTTATACTCTTCTGAACAAAATGTCACCAATGGATTTACCCGGACATTGTACATTTTATTTATTTGTATATACAGGCTTGTAGAGGGTTTTTTGGGATTTATCCCAACACTGGCAAACTGATAACAATGTTAAGTGTATATTCAATGTCAGAAATATAATTGACGTGTAGTATTTTTACTATGTTTATCTAACTGCTGCACTTTACGCTATTTTGATTGGTTACTGCTAAATGCACTTGCACTTTAAATTCTGCCATTTCCCTGTGTAACACCATGTGACCAAGGCCTTTGAGAGGCCGAAACGTTATGCTGTTGGTTGTTGCAGAATAAAAAACAACTCACGGAATATCTTTGGGTCTGCTGTTTTCTTGAGGCAGCGTTGCTGCAGGATGCTTCTAGTGCCTTGCTGAGAACCCGTGTGGATATATATATATATATATATATATATATTCTCGCTCCAGTCTGTACCTAGCGGATCACTCGTGGGCGGGTGCTTCTCGTGGTGGTGCACCATACTATATTCTGCTCCCTACTCACAAAATCCACTGCCAGGAAATGAGTAACAGCACTCGCGGGGGGATTTTCAGAAATGTATTCTCAACAAAACAAACAGACACGTTTCGGGTTGCCTTCGACAGTGTTACTGTGAGTAAGGAGCAGAATATATTTTTATATATATATATATATATATATATATATATATATATATATATATATATATATATATATATATATATATAGTAATTGTGGCTACTGCAGTACCCGCATTGATGTTTATAAATTCATTAGGAAGATCAAATTGTGCAAGTATTGCACAATCAAGAATAACCTTGAGCAGAAAAAGAAAACAGCTAGTGGCAGCAATGTTGCCACTGATGGTGCTCAAGCCAAGGATATGGTGCTATTACGCACATTACACAATTTGAGAGACAACAGAGAGGGTCCCTGCAGTACCCAGGAAGCAGCAGAAGAAGAAGGGGTGAACTTATCCTGTTCAGGCCACAGTCCATTCAAGCCGGTTTCCACTTTTGTACCAAACATGCCACTGATGCCATTGACATTTACCATGACAGAGTCATTGAGGAACTAAAAAAATTGCAACACAATAGCAAAGCAAAGCAAAGGCCACCGAACCATCAAATTCAAAGCTATTCAACCCAGATGAACAAACTCAAAAAAGATAACACCATCGTCATTAATCAATCAGATAAAGGTGGTAATATTGTTCTTTGGGGAAAAAAAGATCACATCAAAGAGGCCTACCGTCACCTTAATGATGGTGAATGTTATACACGAGCCAATATTGCAGAAGAAGAAAAACAAGGTGGTCCCTCTTACTAATTCATAGAAAAAGGGGGGATAGCACTTGCCTGTACGATGCCACTATAGCTCACGAGATCTTTACAATTTCAAGCCACTCATAACAGTTTATACCAAATTGTAATACTCAACACAATCAAATAAAATATCTTAGTCATTTATTAAAAAAATTTTTTTGACAATGTTAAACATCAAATAACTGTGCCACAGAAAAATGTTAAAAAAGAGTGTCAGTATCATGCAACAATGATATACATCTCTTAAGTATATATAATGAACAAATTAAAAACAACAATGATTTAAAAAACCAAGTAGTCCTCCCTTTCTGCTTTGTACAATATTGCAGAAGTACATACAATCGTCAAATCATACAAGGATGATTTAAATGAGTGGAAAAGGGAAAGACTCATCACTAATGATGAATATATGTTTTCTCAACATCCCATTTTGCCAATATATACTTTGTATCTAAGGTGCACAAAAAAGAGACACTGGTTCCTGGTAGACCAATTGTGTCATCCATCAACAGCACCTTTGAGAACACTTCCAAATATATAGACTTTTATCTTCAGGAGTTTGTGACCAGCCTCCCGGCCTATATCAGGGACACCACAGAGTTTTTTCACCTATTGAGTAACTGTGAGTGGTCAGATGATTATTTATTTTTAACCATGGACATATCTGCTTATACAGTATCTCCCACATAGATGGCATAAGAGCTGTGGAATTTTACCTATGTAAAAGACCAATCCATATGTATCGCCACAATCAAATGTTGATCAAAATGATCAGCAAATGTCTACACAACAATATTTTTATGTTTGACAATCTGGTGTTTAAACAATTGAGAGGGGTGGCTATGGGGGCATGTTTCTCCCCCAGCTACGCGGGGCTCCATGTTGGCTGGTGGGAGGAACATGTCCTCAGGGTAACATATGCCTCACTATGGTCATCTCATGTGGTAAAATATTGGCGATACATCGATGATGTGTTCATTATCTGTCGGGGGACCAAAGATCAGGCTATGAGTTTTGTGAATAAGATCAATGCAAACAAATTAAATCTCCATTTTACTGCTAATATTGATGCAATGGTGGCCAACTTCCTCGATATCCAAGTGAAGGTTCTAGATGGGAAGATGAAAACATGTTTATACAGGAAGGTAACATCAGGGAATACCATATTGCAAGCAGGAAGCTTTCATCCCCAACATACGATTTTCCAGTATTCCGTACGGCGAGTTTTTACGAATACATAGAGCTTGCAGTACCACTGAGGATAGACAGCTTTGCCAATTGGAGGCTAAGGCTAGATTGGAGGACAGGGGCTATAGTTCCAGTAGTCTGGAAACAGCCATGAGGAAAGCTAATGCCCCCAATCATTTCTCTCTTTTGGACCCCAGTAAGAATACACAAGTGGCAGATGTAGGCTCCAATAGCAAAGGGGAGATCAGATTGATCACTAGTTACAGTAGGCAGGCCAAGCAGATCAAGAATATAGTTAAAAAAGAATGGCCTATCATACTCACTGATCAAATATTGAGAGAAGTGGTCCCCACAACCCCAACAGTTACTTTTAAGAGAGCATATTCAATGCGGAATGAACTGGTGAGGAACAGTGTAGAATCCAGCTCCACTGGTAACTGGCTGTCCCCACGCAAGGGTTTTTTTAAATGCATCTCATGCCGTGCATGCAAATTAGGCATAAATACCACTTCCGATACTACCCCTTTTTCTAAAGACCCTATAGCTCTTAAAGCACATTACATATGTCGCACAGAGTATGCTGTGTACATTTTAAGATGCAGCTGTAATTTGCACTATGTAGGGAGTACGAAATTACAAGCACACGTCCGCATTTTGCAGCACTTAAAAGCAATTGTGAACTCCGACCCTGCATACCCTGTTGCCCGTCATTTTAAGACCACCCATGACAACAATTTAAAGTGTTTACAATACTTTGTCATAGATGCAGTAGTCCTCAACAAAAGGGGGGGGCAACAGGGAGAGATCGGCAATTGGAGTCACGCTACATAGTAGATTTAGATTGTAAGGCACCATTGGGGCTGAATTTAGGGGAAGACCTTTACAGTTTTTTGTAATTGGACTACCTATACATCATTGGTAGAAACCCTGTACAGTATTTCCCTAGATGACATCTGTGTACCTTTATGACCTAGACATATATGACCCGGACAACTCTAACATTTCCCTTTATAGTTAGAACATCAACAATTAACAATCCTTCAAGTACATTGAGATCTTGCCTGAACGAAACGTGGGGTCATCATTTTTTGGAACTCTTTTGAGATTCTAAGAGGTGGGTGAATAAGTCTTGCCCCATTTAGGAAAGATATGGTTGTGTTTGATGGGCATGAGTACTTGATAAGATTGTTATTGTGCCTGCGAAGAGGGAACCCTGTAGGCTTTTGTGTCCCACAATACAATGTCCTGAATTAGCGTTCTTGGGGGTTGGAAAATGGGAGCCTAAAGAATTTTAACATTAATATCAACTCTAAGGGAAATAAAAGACTTTGATAGATCTGTTGAAGATACAATTGTCATTATTCATAAATGAATTTGCTTAGATTTAAGACTATGCCTAATTAGGGGTGTTGCACTCTACATTGATGGGGGGTGGCAGAATGATGTATTGTAAAATCATGAAATATAGAGTTGTGACTGTATTATAATTTATTGTTTAATTATTTTTTAATTAGGAAATATTCGCTGTTGTGGGGAGAGAACTATTTTTATACATTGTCCTGAAGAAGGTGGTACATAATAACTCATAGGCCACCGAAACGCGTTGACGCATTACAAAGTTTTACATCCAAGGAACAACACGGGTGCCACATTGATGATATGATTAATGGACACTTGTATGAAATTACATTGAGTTCCATGTGGAGTAACGTAAATTAGGATGTTTTTATGATTATGCACTTTCTTGTTTGTTTGCTCTCCAGTTTTTAGGACCGTCTATGTCGATACATTTGCGTATTATTTATCATGTGCACTGTATAATCCATCTCTAATGAAGTTTTTTAACTATTGTTTGATTTATATTGAATGTTCTATTTTCATTTAAAGCAGATTGTGTATTTTTATAATTTAGTGGTGTTTTTGTATTGTTTCACATAATTGACTATCGGGGTCCCAAGGTATGATGAGTGGTATGGTGTTGTGAAAAAATTAAAGCAAGATTGTAGGGTTGAGACCTATAAACATTACTGACTTGAACATGGTGTAAAACTTTCCCAGGAGAAATTTTCTTCTTACCTAAGTGTGATTCATTATACAGGGACGAGAAAAAAGTGGGTCTCAAAACGCGTTTTCTCCATGTTAATTTCCATAGGAAACTTTAGACAAAGCTACTGCCCGAACTGCTAACAGAATTACACCAAATATGGCAAAAAGGTATTGCTTGCTTCAGAAAGAGCCCTTTTTTGGTGTAAATCCGTTCAGTTCCTGAGAAATTAGAAAAATAAAAAGTTTTGATATCTGGGCAGAGCCAAACCACACTTCTCCTCCATTGCACAAGCTTCACTCTGATTGGCTGCCAACACTCCAAATCAGGAAGTGTTGGCAGCCATTTCGTAACTCAGTAACCGAGTCACAAGAAAAAAGTTGAAAAACAAGAAAAGGGGGCAGGATACAAACCCCCTGACCCCCTAGGCCTGCTCTGGAGCCCCACGACCAAAACGCATTTTTTGTTCTAAATGGCAGAATTTGCGCTGGGTGTGCAAGTCCTTCTGAGAAAATAAAAATAAAATGAAGTGTGGGCTCCCGCGCTTCATTATTGTTAAGCCCACGGGTGCGCTAGGTCCTGGGGCAATCCCAAATTATATAGCGGGCCCCGCAGGCCACCACCTCCTCGGAGCTTGAGTAATGATTTGCGGGGGCTCACAGCCCCCCACAGCCCTGGGGACCACCACCTCCATGGGGCTCTCATATTTTTTTTAATTAAAAAGTTTGTAGGGGGGCATGAGCCCCCCACATGCGCCAGGGACCACCACCTCCCAAGGGTTTTGCAAATCAAACGTAGGGCCACGCAGTCCCCCTGCAGCCCCGGGGACCACCACCTCACCAGGGCTCTGTTTTTTCTCTAAAAAATGTGTGTGGGGGGCTTGAGCCAAAACACATGCCCTAGGGACCACCACCTCCCTGGGGCACTCTATATTTAAATATGGGAGTCCGTTACTGACCCCAAGGGCATCGGGGACCACCACCTCCCTGGGGCTTTAGAAATGAAGGGAGGGTGCTGTCCTGCCCCCCTCCTGGAGCCCTTGATGTCGCTGGGAACTGCCACCCCCCAGGGTCAGTTCCTGCAATGTCCTGGGGTGCTCACCCCCAGGGCATTGCCGTTTGCTATGGCAGGGCAGGAGCACGGCTCCCTCCCTGTCATAGCAAACACTGCTTTGCTTGATTGAAATGAGAGCAAGTAAACCTGCTCTCTCTTCAATCAAGCAAAGCATGATTGCTTTTGCACAAGGGGAGCTTCATGTCTGCAGCTTCCCTTGTGCAAAAGCAATGCCGGCTCCCGCAGGAGACAGGGGAGCTGGTGTGACAGTGGGGACATTGGGGCTTCCCCCAGGGTCCCCAATGAAAAGGCCAGGCCCCGGAGGATGGGGTCCCTGTGGCCCCCTTCAAACGAATTTAATTAAAAATGCAAATAGACAGCCAATGCCCCGGGGATGGGGTCACCAGGTCCGAAATTGGCCTCGGGCGGGGTGCCACACAGCCCCCTTCCCATTTTCTTTAAAAAAATATTTATAAATAGGGGTCAGGCCCTGGGGGAAGGGGTCCCCAGGGCCCAAAAAATAGTAAAATAAAGGGGGCCACACAGATAACAAACTAAACCTTTATGAGCATGTTGCAGCTACTATGCGGGCATGCTTCCATGCACTCAGCCTGCTTCGTAAAGTCTTCCATTTCCTCCCCTCTTCCACACGCAAGACCCTGGTACATGCTCTGGTTCTAAGCCGCTTGGACTACAGCATCGCCCTGCTATTCTCTGCATAGGAAACCTCCCTGAGCAGCCTACAGGTTGTCCAGAATACGGCTGCCGGCCTAGTAACCAGTGCTCCCCCCGAAAACCCTCACTTCCCCTGCTTCCAAACAACACTGGTTGCCCATACCCAGAAGGATAACATTTGAAATCAGCTGTATGGTGTTCAAAGCCTTAAATAAAATGGGACCAAGATATCTGGCCGACAAACTGGTCAGATCCACTCCTTCGCGCACCCTCCGATCAGGAGGCAAGGACCTCCTTTCTGTACCTCGTATAAAACAAACCAGACTAGGAGGCAAAGCCTTTTCCTACCTAGCGCCTCAAACCTGGAACCAACTACCTTTGGACATTCATCAATGCACCAACTTCATGACCTTAAAACCTTACTTTTCTGAGCCACCTTCCTCACTGTCTTGATTGCGGCCTTAGCGCGGAGATACCCCAACCAGGGTGAATCAAGCGCTCTACAAATTATATAAATACATTTTAAAAAATGTTTTTAAAGCTGACATCTCGCTGGAGGTCCCTCCCCCTTACTGCACCACTCTGCAAACATGCCTGTGGTGTGTTGTAAGTTGAGGAATTAATTCCCCTTGAATACTAGGGGTCCCTGGGGGCCAACTAGCCCACCAGGTACCTCCAGTATGCGTCACAGAGCTGTGTTGCAGAGAGGTCGTCCAAGGCCATGCCCCTTTTTTACACCACTCTGCAAATGCACCTCGTGGCGCACTGCTGCTGGGGCGATGAGGTCTACTTGTGTCCTGCTTTGCGTGATTGAAGCGAGAGCAGGTTTACCTGCTCTCGCTTCAATCAAGCAAGGCAGTGTTTGCTATGACAGGGGGGGCGCCATGCTCCCGCCCTGCCATAGAAAACGGCAATGTCCCGGGGGTGGGCAACCTGGGACATTGGGGGGTGGTGGTCCCCAGGGACATATAGGGCTCCAGGAGGGGGGCGCGTAGCCCCCTGCCTTTATTTCTAAAGCCCCAGGGAGGTGGTGGTCCCCATAATATAGATTGCCTGTTTCTGTACCTTTCTTGCCTCTTTTTACAGCTCTGTTGGTTCATACTGCACTGCTCTTGCCTCTTTCTGCACCTCTCTTGCTTCTTTCTGCACTTCTCTTGCTACTTTCTACACCTCTGTTGCTTTTTTCAGCAATTCTCTTGTCCCTTTCTGCACTTTTCATCCTTCTTTTTTGCAACCCTCTTGCTATTTTTGCACCTCTGTTGGTCTTTCTGCACTACTCTTGCTTCTTTCTGCACCTCAATTGCCTCGTTCTGCACATCTCTTGCTTCTTTCTACACCTCTGTTGCTTCTTTCAGCAATTCGCTTGCCTCTTTCTGCACTTCTCTTGCTTGTTTCTGCACTTCTTTTGCAAATTTCTGTATCCCTTTTGCCTCTTTCCGCACCCTCTTCCCTATTCCTCCATCTCTTTTGTTTTTTTCTGCACTTCTTTCTGCATGGCTCTTGCTTCTTTCTGTGCCTCTGTTGCAAATTTCTGTGTCCCTCTTGCCTCTTTCTGTACCTTTCTTGCCTTTTTTGACAACTCTGTTGCTTCTTTCTTTACTTCTCTTTCCTCTTTCTGCACCTCTGACTTAGAGGTAGTTTTAATACCCCTGCCCTATTATGTACTAGGGCCTTACAGGGGAGGTCATGCCAATCACAGGGGTACCCGAACCCAGTGTACCCAAGTGTATGCATGTGTTTTCCCTGTATTCTAAGTGTCTTTCAGGATTGCACTGGCTCTGGGCTTGGTTAGTCAGAGTCAGTTACCTCCAGTACCAGTCAGCAAAATGTTTTGGACACAGAATGACTTTACAACAAGGCATCTTTCTGCACCTCTGTTGGTTCTTTGTGCATATTTCTTGCTTCTTTCTGCCCCTTTCTTCGTCTTTCTGGACTTCTGTTGCGTCTTTCTGCATTTATTTTGCTTCTTTCTGTGCATTTCTTCCTCTTTCTGCACATGTCCTACCTCTGTAGCAATAGTTAGAAATTAGCATTTACAAAAACCTTTGAAATTCACTGAAAAACCATGGGTTTCAGGGACGTTATAATTAGAAATTATCATTTAAAAAAACGTTGAAATTCACTGAAAAAACATAGGTTTCAGGGACGTAATAGTTAGAAAATAGCATTTTAAAAAATCATAAAAATTTAATGAAAAAACCATAGGCTTCTGGGACGTTATAGTTAGTTGGATATTTCACTTGTACAAAACCAGAGAAATACGGCCGTTATAGTTAGTTGAGCTAATTATAACTCGTGCCCCCGCAATGCACTGCTGATGACGTCACATATTACATAATTCATGACATGGTCAGTGACATCACTGAAGACATCACTGATAACAGACAAAGTTACATAACCAAGGTCTTCCCCACTGCCAGAGGTAACATGGTTGCGTGCGCAGTCAACAGCACAATGTAATGTTGTAGGGCCCAGGGCCATCATGCATACGTAATGAACACAAGGAGACAGTTGGATAGATAGTGGAACTGCCTACGGGCACGTGCCCTCGGCCCCTTTTTATTACCAGGTTCACATGTCCAGTGATGTCTGTGCTGGATGCGTGTGGGGTGAGTGTAAGCCAGCCCTCAGGAAATGGTTGGTGCTGGCAACAACTACAACAGTGATCATTGGATCACACACAGAGATTCAAACAGAAAGGGTCCATGACTTGTGGTGCACTGAGGTAGGAGCACCAGAGATGAGTGTGCTCATGTGAAGAAATTGTTAATGTCCCTTCAGGATATTCCTGCTGCCTGAGGTGACATTGTTGCGTCTGGTGTCTACAGCATGAAAGTCAATCATAAATGGTCCATGAGTTGTGATGCACAGAGTTAGTTGCACTTGTAGAGCTCAGCATGTGCGCAGCCAGCAATGATGGCTTGGATTGGATATGTGTGAGACCTGCTGACTGCAGTGTAGGCTGGAGGCAGCAGTCAGCAAGGACCCACAACCACGTGGTGTTGACTTGTGATACACTGAGCTAGTGGCAACAGTGGCTCTCAGCGTGTGCACAGCCAGCAATGATACGTGGTTCGGGCAGGCTGCACTGGAGCAATGTTTTTTACCTAATGAATTCTGCCTCAATAAGGCCATGTGGTGTTGACTTGTGGTTCACTGAGTTAGCGCCATCTTAAGTATTCAGCGTGTGTGCAGCCAGTGATGATGCGTGGTGCGGGCAGGCCACACTGGAAGCAATGTGTTTTGCCTGCTGGACTTTGTCATCTGCAATTGCAACTCAATCTTAATTGTGAGCCCTGCTGTCCCAAGTGTAGATGGAAGGCAGTAGTCAGCACAATTAATAAATCAAGACTGAATTCAAATTGTGAGCCCAGCTGACCGCAGTGTAGGGACATGGAACAAAGATGAAATATGTATGGAATACATTGTCGAAACATGTAGGTTTCAGTGATGGTATAGTTAGCTGCCTACTGGACTCTGAAATTAATGAATCAAGACTGAATTTGAATTGTGAACCCTGCTGCCCACAGGGTGGGACAGAGGCAGCTGTCTGTAAGGGCCCACAGGCATGTGGCATTGAGTTGAGCTGCACAGTTAGTGGCACTGGCAGCACTCAGCGTGTGCACAGCCAGCGATGATGCGTGGTCCGGCCGGGCCGCACTGGGAGCAATGTCTGTTGTCTGCTGGACTCTGCAACCAATGAATCAAGACTCAATTTGAAATGTGATCCCTGATGACCGCAGTGTAGGCCAGAGGCAGTGGACAGCAAGGGCGCACAGCCATGTGACGTTGACTTGAGCTGCACAGAGTAAGTGGCACCTGAAGCACTCAGCGTGTGCGCAGCCAGCGATGATGCGTCATCCACGCAGGCCTCACTGGATGCAATGTCTGTTGCCTACTGGACTGTGCAATTAGTGAGCCCGGCTGACTGCAGTGTAGGCCGGAGGCAGCGGTCAGCAAGGACCCACAGCCACATGGCGTTGACTTGAGCTGCACAGATTGGGAGCATTTGGTCTTCTTAACTGATTATACTCTCTTACACAATTTGCATCGGCACTAATCTTGAATTGTGAGTCCTGCTGACCGCAGTGTAGGCCAGAGACAACGGGCCTGAGTGCTGACTTGATTGGAACTGTGAGCCCTGCTGTCCACAGTGTAGGCTGAAGGCAGCGGACAGCAAGGGCCCACAGCCACGTGACGTTGAGTTGGGCTGCATGGTTAATGGCACCAGAAGCATTCAGCCTGTGCGCAGCCTGCGATGATACGTGCTCCGGGCGGGCCGAAGTGGTAGCAATGTCTGTTGCCTACTGGACTGCTTCATCTGCAATCATGACTCTGAATTGTGAGCCCTGGTGTCCGCAGAGTACATCGAAGGCAGTAGTCTATACAGACATAACTCTGCGGTGCTGTGCCGCTGGGTTCACAGGGGGTCTGTGCCGAGAAGGCCGGCGGTCATGGCAGCAGTCTCGTGGCAGGGTGATGGCCGACGCTCTGGCAGACACGTTGGCCCTCCTAGGAGGGATCCCCGCCCAGATCCCTGGCCTATTTATTCGCACTCCTACGCTGGAGTGGCATATGTTGGGCCAGCCCACTTTGCTTCCGCTTACCGTGGGTGACGACACAGCTACATGATGAGATCTTCCCCACTGCCTGAGGTAACATGGTTGTGTCCACTGTCCACAACAATACAAGCACCAGCAGTGTATGCACACATGGAGAGGTCTGTGCTCTGCATAGTGAGTTCTGTCCAGCACATCACGGCTACACTTGGCATTGTGTGCATTGTTATTGATGGGTGACTTGCCTCCTTCACACATACTTGGTTCCCACCTCTCCCAACATTCAGCTATTGTGTGGCTGGGGGGCCATGCCATTTTGGGAAGGTCCGCTGTCCTGTTCTGCGCTGCCTCAGTGATAGTAGGGGTGGTGGTCCGTGGGCGGTACCAGGGGGTGGCGGTGGTGGCGGTGGGTGTTGTGGCCTTCTTGGGTGTCGGAGCTGCATGAGCAGTAGCTCTATGACATGTGTTGGTCTTCAGATGGGGCTCTGGGCAGGACTCCCTTTCATACTGTAGGCAGTCTTCCTGCTTTACACCAGTAAAAAGCAAATATTAAAATCTTACTGGTAATGTGGCTTATTGCCTGTTTTTGGATAGCATCACAGATTTGGCAGTTCGTAGAAAATATCGGTAAGTGGTATTTTTGTGGTTTTTTTTGCACGCGAACGCCTACTCTGCATATCATTAGCGTTAATTGTCACTCTCTTTCGTGGCGATGTTTTTTGCGGAAGCTATCGCTGGAAAACTGGCGATATCAGCAGTTTTCAGCAGGTTGAGAATGTGATGATAATTTTTTCACACCTTTTGCTGCGCTAAGGTGCCGATAACTTCTTGAGAATACCCCCCATGGTTTGTTTTTTTTCATTCGGTTTTGTGCACCCAGCTGCTTTTTTAAAAAGAAAATAGTAATAATCTTTTGGCCCTGGGGGTTTTTGTGGGATCCCCTGAGCATGCCCAGGGGGTCAGGGTGTTTGTACCCTGCCCACTTTTTTTGTTTTGTCATCTTTTTTCTTGTGATTCACATATAGCATCAACAAAGTTCTAATAAACACAAGGGCTAGTATTAGAGTCACCCTATAACCCAACAGTGGGGACTTATCGTCGCGTTATCAGCACTTTAGTGCAGTAAAAGTGGTGAAAGAATTATCGCCCCATTCTTAAGTTGGTACACACTGCCACATTGCCCACAGGCTGATAGTACCAACACAGCGGACAATCAACATCCTTCCGCAGACAAAGCTGCTGGCTGTGCTGCACCTGTTGGCCTCTGGTACCTTTCAACTAACAACTTCGAGAGTCGATGGAGTCTCACAGCCAGCCCTATTAACCACATCGCTGCTGTGCATTTTCCCCTCCTCTGCTGCATGAGGGTCATTCCCATTGTTCATGGAAAGGGGCGACCACTCGGTCCCCCCGAACGTATGGTAGGGGGCCCGGATCCCCCCGGGAAACCATTTTGGGCGGGGGGCATGTCTCGGCTGGTATGCCCGAAGCGGCGTAGCCGGGGCGCACCTTTTCCCGCCCAAGGAGGGTTGTCCCAGACACCTACACCGTTGGCCACGCCCCGTAGGCGTACCAGAGGAGGGTACACGCCCTCCCGAAGAGGAATAAAAGGAGCAACAATCCGGAGAAGCATCCTCTTGTTCCTGTGCTTGGAAGCTGCACCCTCTCGTTGCGCGTGAGCCCTCGACGGAACAAGGAGCAATTTTTAAGAACTTGTAATTTTTGTGTTTCTCTTCCAGGAGCCTTCTCTTCCAGCGACTTCGGACCTCCGGATCCAGGACCTCGTTGAGCCGCTAAGCAGCAAGGGTCGAGTATCCGACAACGATGCCTTGCAAGAGGGCCGGAAAGAAGGCAGTGACGGAGCAGATGCTCCGCATGCTGATGAAAGATATGGCGAGAATGAAAAAGCAGATGGCGGCAATGAACAATACGGGCAGACCGAAGAAGGTCATCGGACCAGCATTGCCGGGAGTAGTCCCCGAAGGGAGAGGTAAAAGGGCCAGGAATAGGGCGGCAGGGGGGGAGGCCCCAGTTCCTGAGTCACCCCCGACAAGCCCAGTTAGTCCAGTCGAGGCCCCGGTACCGATCCCGGATGCGGGCCAACCGATTCCGGTTGTAGTTACGCCCACCAGCGAGGAGGAAATGCCTCCGGAGTTGGCCGCCCAGTTGGCCGCATGGCTTGGGAAGGGTACCGAGGGTGCAGCGGCACCCGGAGACACGGCCAAAGAGGCTAGGTTGCTAATGAAGCAGTTGCGGCAATTGCGAGATGCTGCGAAGGCGAATCTCCCTCTTGTCCCCTCACAGATTCCCTCGGAAGAACCAGCGGCTGGCGGTGGAAAATCAGCGGGACCAGCTATGGAGTCTGGTAAGCAGCCATTGCCAATGGCAAATGGGGGGTCTTTACCCTCAAGAAGGGAGAAAGTAGTTCAGCATATTCCACTGGCCACGAAAGAAATAATTTGGGCTGATAAATATGTAAATATGTTTTCGCTCCTGACTGACCATCACGAGATTGAGTATGTTAAGGCTCAGAAGGATTTGTTGCATCCGAGTGTGTGGCGCGCAAAAATGGCGGGCTTCAGGGTAGATGAGACGATCTCTAATTGGGCCAAGGCCTTTGGGATGTTTACTGCTATTATCGGGGAACGTAAGCCAGAGATTTTGACTGAATTGGCCTGTTATCAGACACGCATAATGGATTTCTATGAAACATATGAGGGCGATCAATGGAGGGGTTATGATAGTAAGTTTCGTAAGGCCAAGGAGCACGATTCGTCTCTGACGTGGGACTGTCTCGACTCCGTCTCTTGGCAGAAGCAGCTCCTGCCGGGCACGACGAAGTCGTCCTCACTTGGCGAGTATGGGTCGGCGCCTTCCCGCCATCAATTGGCGGCGCCCTTTCGAGCAAGCCCCGCTGGTGATCACCAACCCCGGAGTGGTGGGAATGGGGGTAGGAAAGGGGTTTGCTGGAATTTTAACAGAGGCAAGTGCACGAGGCCACAAGGGACATGTAAGTTCAGGCATGAGTGTGCAGGATGCGGACATTCTTCACACCCAGAGAGTTTGTGCAGAGCCAAGAATGGGGATACCGGGGGTAGAGGAGGTGCCAAACAGGTCTAATATCGGCCGCGGGGTACCACTACCTACCCCCGTAGATATCATGGCAATGATCCCCTGGCTAAACGAATACCCTGATCATGTCTCCGCTGGGGTGTTACGGGACAGCTTCTCGTATGGTTTCCACATCCCGGCGGGGGATTTTCGGGGGGACTCGCTGTGTAAAAATCAACTGTCCGTTCAGCAGCACCCGGTGGTGGTAGAAAACAAGATTGCGAACGAAGTTGCCCGGGGCCGGGTTCCGGCCCATATAGGCACCCGCCAGTTCCTAATTTCATTTGTTCACCGTTGGGAGTAGTCCCCAAGAAGGACCCAGGTGAGTTTAGGTTAATTCATAACTTGTCGGCTCCTAGGGGTGTTTCGGTAAACGATGCGATTGATCCAGGAGTCTGTTCGGTGCAGTACGCATCCTTTGATGAGGCCGTCGCCATGTTGAATCGCCTGGGGCCGGGAGCGCTGATGGCTAAATCGGATATTGAATCGGCATTTCGGTTGCTCCCGGTACACCCTCAGGATCAGCGTCTGTTAGGTTTTGTGTTTCAAGGACGCTATTACATGGATAGATGTATGCCAATGGGTTGCTCCATCTCTTGTGCTTATTTTGAGAAATTCAGCTGTTTTCTGCAATGGGCGTTCACCAGAGCTACGGGCTATACACAGGTTATGCACTACCTAGATGATTTTTTGTTCTTGGGGCCAGCCGGTGACACGGAATGTGCGCAGGCTTTACTGGAATTTTGCAATCTCATGAAACGGTTCGGCGTGCCATTGGCACCGGGGAAAACGGTGGGGCCATCTACTTCACTCGAGTTTCTTGAAATTGAGCTCGATTCAGTGGAGGGATGCTTCCGTTTGCCCAGGGACAAAGTAGTGAAATTTAGGGCCTCGCTAGAATTGTGCATTAGCAAAGAAAAGGTAACTCTCCATCAGTTGCAACAAGCGGTGGGCCAGCTTAACTTTGCCCTTAGAGTGATACCAATGGCCAGCCCCTTCTCCCGCTCTATTGCACAAGCCATGGTCGGTCTCAAAGAAGGACACCACCGCACGAGACTGTCTGCAGAGGTTCGCCAGGATATGCGCATATGGTTGGCATTTCTGGCGGATTTCAACGGTCGAGTGGTATGGAGCAAGCCACCAGCATCCTCGGACGAGCTGGGTTTGTGGACCGACTCGGCAGGGAGCGTAGGATTTGGCGCCATCTTTGGTAATCGATGGTCGGTGCAAACATGGCCGGCGTGGTGGCACACCAGTGGGCTCACAGGTAACATTGGGTTTCTTGAGTTGTTCCCCATTTTTGTGGCCCTGAAGGCATGGCCGGACAATTTCCGTGATCGCTCAGTGG
Organism: Lissotriton vulgaris; assembly: GCF_964263255.1. Classification (NCBI taxonomy): domain Eukaryota; kingdom Metazoa; phylum Chordata; class Amphibia; order Caudata; family Salamandridae; genus Lissotriton; species Lissotriton vulgaris. The sequence continues at coordinate 274,344,644 of NC_141689.1, read as the reverse complement.
TGTTTTGGTCCGATAACATGACCGTGGTTGAATGCATAAATAACCAGGCAGCACGCTGCAAGTGGATTTTGAGATTATTAAAGGAAATTGTACTACTGTGCATGAGACTGAACGTTCAGTTTAGGGCAAGGCACGTGCCGGGTGTGCTGAACCAGGCGACTGATGCACTCTCTCGTTCCCACATGCAGGCCTTCAGGGGTTATCTACCTTCCGCGGATCTAGTGGCGGCACCATTTCCCAAAGCTCTCTGGTTACTCGGTGCCCCGGATTACAGGACCTCGTGGGAGCCAGCCTATCCCCCAGGACATGGAAGGCGTACGAAGGAGCGTTTCGTTCCTATTGTGCATTTTTGGGTCCAGCAGGAGGGGATAAGTGGGGGCAGGAGGAGTATGTACTGAAGTTTTTAGTAACACTCCACAAGGCAGGCCGATCAGCAGCAACGGCCAATAGGCACCGGGCCGCCATTGCATTCATGGCGCAGGCATATGGCATCAAGGACCCCACATCGTCCTTTTTGGTAAAGAAGGCGCTGCGAGGGTGGCAACGCCTCGAGGGTCATAGAGTGGACGAGAGGCGCCCGATTGGGTTAGAAAGATTGTCCCTGTTGATGTCGGTGCTCCCCGTGACATGTTCCTCCCAGTCCGAAGCAGTGCTATTCCGGGCCGCTTTCGCATTAGCATTCCATGGAGCTATGCGGGTGATCGAGCTGGTGGCAAGAAATAAGAAGGATATGGGGGGAGGCCTGTGTCGGGAACACGTTCAGATCAAGGGTGATTCAATGGTAATCACAATAGCCAGGTCTAAAACCGATCAGGGTGCGATGGGGGACAGTATTGTTGTCCAGCGCATGCGAGGGTCCCCCATGTGCCCGGTGCAGTGCGTTAAGGGATATCTGGCGCAAAGGGCAGTAGCATGGGGGGGAAGCTTGCCGAGACACAACGACGCCACCCCACTGACAAGGTTTCAGTTTCAGCGGGTGTTAACTTTGGCAATCGCGGCAGCGGGCTTGGACCCGAGCGATTTTGGGACCCATTCCTTCAGGATAGGGGCTGCTACAGAAGCTACAGCCAGGGGTCAGAGTGTGGAAATGGTGAAACAATTGGGACGATGGTCCTCGAACTGTTATAAAAGGTATGTGCGGTTGCACATGTTGTGAAGCCAATGTCATGCACTCACGCTTCTTGTCTTTTGTTTGGTTTACAGTGTCGCGAGCCTGCGAGGCGGGGCGGACTGTGCAGTCGACCCGACACCTGGGGACCAGCGGTCAAAGACCACCGGCTGTGGAAAGAGTGGTGTGGGTCGTGGGCCACTCATACGTGAGACGTGCCGCGGACGTATTCAAAGCAGGTGACATGATTCACGCAGCTGGGGAATACGGGTACAGGGTGACCTTCCACGGAAGGGGCGGGCTCTGTATTGACCAGTTTCAATGTTTTGTCGAGGGACTGTTAGGGCGGACAAGGTCACCGCCGTCTATAATCATAGTACATCTGGGAGGCAATGATTTGGTGGCGCTCGGTCGGCGAGTACTCCTCGAGCGGGTTCTATCCACTGTTAGCTGGCTGGCAAAGAGGATTCTGGGGTGCACGATAGCATGGTCACACATGATTCCAAGGAAGGTGTGGCGGGGGGCCCTCTCTGTGTCAGCTTTGAATCATTCAGTAAAGAAAGTCAATAACAAGCTTGGTAGATTGTTTCATTCAGCACAGTTGCACAGTATTCCGCATGGATGTATTCGGGGGGACCACATGTATCTCGAAGATGGGGTTCATCTGTCCCGGGAGGGGAATGTCTTACTCATAGGAGACTTCATAGCATGGTTAAGGGGTTTGTAGAGCATGACCTTTAGTAGGAGTTTGTGGGGGGGCCGGATAGCCGGTCAACTATCCGGCCTGTGGCGGTAAGGTCATGATCGGTGAGCAGTAATTTCAAGGTCCCTAGAGGAGGGGCGCCACCCATTATGGATGGGAGCGCCCGGGGGGAGGCGGCCATTGGCCCCTCACACGGGGAGGCGGCACCCATTAAGTATGGGGTCGCCGAAGGGAAGGCGGTCATAGGCCCCTCCCAGGGGAGGAGGCGGCTCGATGCCCCTCCTAGGAATTTCCCGGTGCCAGGATATCCGCGACGGTGGATGTGATGTACAGTGTGGGGTGGGAGGGGGGTCCACGCTACCTTCTAGACACCTCACACGAGTCCTCGGACGACCACTAAGATGGCGTCGAGTTAAGTAAAGGGCCCCCGCTAAGACAAGGGAAATTGGAAGTTGGCACAGAGGTACAGTCCTCTGTGCGCCCGCCACTCACACCGTGAGGGGGGAGTTCTGGTAGTAGGGATCTGACACCGGTTAAGACCTTGCCTTTGGCCCGTAATGTTAGGATGTACAATTTTATTTAGAAAGTATGCATTTGCAGGATGTTTAGACTCGGCTAGGAGAACCTTTGTATTAGAGATTTGTTAAGGTTAGCCAATAAACGTGTCTGCATCGGAATGTCATAAATGAAAATTGTACATGATATGAAACGTTTATTTTAATGTTTTAATTTTGTTTCATATTTTAATAAATACGGCCGGGAGGGTAACTCCCTCCCGCCTTCCAAAAGTTCAGAACTGCGTCCGTCTTCCCATCCTTGGGGATTGTGTTGGGAGGGGGTGACAGGCATCCCGGCCATATGGAAAGGGGCGATCACTCGGTCCCCCCCGAACGTATGGTAGGGGGCCCGGATCCCCCCGGGAAACCATTTTGGGCGGGGGGCGTGTCTCGGCTGGTATGCCCGAAGCGGCGTAGCCGGGGCGCGCCTTTTCCCGCCCAAGGAGGGTTGTCCCAGACACCTACACCGTTGGCTACGCCCCGTAGGCGTACCAGAGGAGGGTACACGCCCTCCCGAAGAGGAATAAAAGGAGCAACAATCCGGAGAAGCATCCTCTTGTTCCTGTGCTTGGAAGCTGCACCCTCTCGTTGCACGTGAGCCCTCGACGGAACAAGGAGCAATTTTTACCCACCCACCAGCCCCTAATCGCAATGTTAGTAGTGCAATAAAATCGATTTGCTTTGATAGTATCCTTTTTGGGTTGTAGTGGGTATTAAAGATGTTGCTGTTTTATTGCAATAAAATGATTTGCTTCATAACATTTTCTCTCCCAGTGCAGCGGACTATCATAGTCTAATTGAGAAATGTGTTGAATAAATGTTAGAATGTTAGGTCATTTGCTTTCTTCAATAGGTTCATAAAACGTCGTATTTATTTTTGGTCGGGCGGTAAGGTCATGATCGGTGAGCAGTAATTTCAAGGTCCCTGGAGGAGGGGCGCCACCCATTATGGATGGGAGCGCCCGGGGGAAGGCGGCCATTGGCCCCTCACACGGGGAGGCGGCACCCATTAAGTATGGGGTCGCCGAAGGGAAGGCGGTCATAGGCCCCACCCAGGGGAGGAGGCGGCTCGATGCCCCTCCTAGGAATTTCCCGGGTCCAGGATATCCGCGACGGCGGATGTGATGTACAGTGTGGAGTGGGAGGGGGGTCCACACTACCTTCTAGACACCTCACACGAGTCCTCGGACGACCACTAAGATGGCGTCGAGTTAAGTAAAGGGCCCCCGCTAAGACAAGGGAAATTGGAAGTTGGCACAGAGGTACAGTCCTCTGTGCGCCCGCCACTCACACCGTGAGGGGGGAGTTCTGGTAGTAGGGATCTGACACCGGTTAAGACCTTGCCGTTGGCCCGTAATGTTAGGATGTACAATTTTATTTAGAAAGTATGCATTTGCAGGATGTTTAGACTCGGCTAGGAGAACCTTTGTATTAGAGCGGATTTAGGAAACTTTGTTGTTTTTGCTGTACTAGGGATTCCCGGCTTGAGGAGTCATGTCCGATTCCTCCGGTTGAAACTCCCACTTATGAGCTCTATTCTAAGCATGGTGTTGGTCCCATTGCCTTTAACGATGCATGGATCCGATACACAAAGAAAGATGGTGTCTTACGGTGGCTACAAAATGGTAGCTTTGAGCCTGACATATTAGATAATCCGGAGTCAATTCTGTTTAAAAGAAAAGCCCGGCCGGCAATGTTTGAATCTTTCCGCCTTTGGCGTAAGGAAGTTAAAAAGAGAGATATTAAACAAGCAAAAAGAGATAGGAAAATGAAAGATATGACGGTTATACAGGCTGCCCAGCAATTTAAAGACAATGAGACTAATCGAGCGATTGAGGTCTCGGATAGACAGCATCGGATGGCAATCGATAGGTGCTATCCTGTGTTACCCCCACAACGTAAAGATCTTGATGAAGATCCCTTAATGTCACATTTGTTGAAATTACTTCTGCCTTATGTGCCAGGTGCTAATGCACCTGCATTATTGCCACCTGTGCAGCAACCTGTTGTTCAGCCAGGAGCTCCGGCTCCCACACCCTTGCCTCTTCCAGAAAATACCGCCTGCACCTCCTTTGCTACAAACTTCTGTACCTCAGTCTCCTTTGCCTTTTGTGTCTCTTGCAACGGGTAGCCCTTCTCTACCTTTGCTTATGACTTCATCTCCAGTTTTACTCCCTACTTCTTCTCCGATTCGTAATCGGTTAGTTAATACTGTTTCTGGTATTTTCTCCCCCTCTTTGGCTTGTTCAATAGGACTCCGTAGTCAACTCTCAGATTCCGAGGAACGGGTTGTTTTTGACTCCCTTGCTCATAGATGGATGATGAATGGTCCATTATAAGTGTATCCGATATACTGAGTACCTTTCTCCAGTGGAATGCACCTACACAGAGATACGTTTTTAATGTTATGTGTGACGCACTCACTAAAGGATGGGAGGATATGGAATTGGATCTAACTCCACAGGGTCTATTGGAGGTACAGGATAAGTTCGATAAAGGACTTATAGTGGGTCCTGAAGTTAAGTATTCTATACTGACACTTGTTACTTTTAGGTCCTTATCTTCGTCTCAGACTATTCCAGAACCTGATCCTGCAGTTAGACAGAAAACGAAGAATTATCCTATGAGAGAAGTTCCTCCAGTATGGAGGGACGCGGTTCCGCAAGCGGGCCTCTTCCACCTGTTCCTGCTCATTTTCAGAGTGTATGGGTACATGTTCCTTGGAAACGAGCTGAAGTTTTAGCACTTAAGCTGTCTTTGCCGGACCCCCGTAAAATCCTGCTGGTTATTATAAAGAGTTGTCCCAGACTGTTGATGCATGTATTATGAATTTGGCTGATGTTGATATGCTGATGGGGAATGTAGTTCCACAAGCATTGTGGGTTCGGATTCGTAGAGAGGACCACGACCAAGCTTTGGGTGGTAATTGGGCCAATATAGTCGCTGTAGATACAGCACAAGTGGGTGGTGCTAAGCCAGACGATTTGATTACACAGTCACCTGGAATAATCATAACTTTCATGAAGACGATGATGCCTGCCTTACGCGTTAACTGGGATAAGTTAGCTGCGTGTAAGCAGAAGAAAGATGAGAGTGTTTCTGATTTCTTTACTCGGTTTGAGGAGACATTTATTGACCATAGTGGTCAGTATTTGAGTACTGAAGGGGGACAGCGATTATTTGTGGATACATTTGTTTTCAACCTGCTTCCTGAATTGTCTCACAAGTTGAAAGATTCGGAAAGTTCTTGGGCTGTTTCTTCGTCTGCCCAAATATTAGCTACTGCTCAATATTATGAGAATATGGACAAGGAGGAAAAAGATAAGGCTGAGAAGAAGACTAAGGATTTAAAAACGAGAGTTCTTCTTCAGCAGGCTTATCTTCCTCGATCCGGTCAGCGTCAGTTCCAGCAACCTATTCAGTCTCAAAGGTTGCTGCAGAAACCTAAGCCTTTTGTTCCGAGACCTTTCCTTGGTCCTAATCAGTGCGCCTAAGGTAAAGAGGAAAGCCATTTTAAGAGTAGTTGTCCGGTTTTATTACAGCGTAGTGGTGGATTTCAAGGACCGTGAGGCTGTGGTGGTTTTCAATCAGCACCTAGGGGTAGAGGGCGAGGTGCGTTGTCTCAGGGGCAGTGTTCCTTTCCCCCTCAGAACTCTTCGAATTATTTTAATCAGCAGAATACTCAGTCTGCGCAATATTACAATGATGATTATTGTGTTGAAGGTGAGGTTCAGGATTTTCATTCCAGTTAGGACAGCCATGGACAAAGTAAGGGAGTCGTATCAGTTCCAGTGTATCAGATGTTGAGGTAGTTGCTTTGGGTGTTGCAGAGCCATTCCTGTTGGATACTGGTGCAATGAGAAGTTCTATGATTAATTCAAAACTCCCTGGGGCACCTTTGTCTGGCTTAACGAACGGTTCTGTAAGATTTTCTGGCGCCCCAATTGCTAACCCAGTTTCTTGTCCTTTGCCTCTTTCGATTGGTCCTTGCAATCTGGAAGCTCCACTTATTTTAACGACTGGTTGCGGAGAGAATTTGTTGGGTTTGGATCTGTTGAAACGTCTTCATGCAACGTTGTGTTGTTCCGCCACTGGCGTGCGTCTTACTTTGGGTAAGAAATTGGTTTCTCCTATATATCTATTGAAGGATAGTTTTCCACCTGAGTTACAGTCTCTTCCTGCTACACTTTGGGCTACAGGTCCGAATGATGTTGGTTTGTTACAGATTCCTCCTTATGTGGTTACTATCAAGCCTAATGTTAAATTGCCACGTATTCCACAGTACAAGATTTCTAATGATGATGAGCGAGCCTTGATGGCTATTATTTATGATCTGGTCCAGAAGGGCGTGGTTGAAGAAACGAGAGACAATTTTTGTAACAGTCCTGTTCTCCCCATTCTTAAACGCAGTGATCCTTCTCAACCACCTGTGTATCGCTTTGTGATTGATCTTCGGGAGGTCAACAAGATTGTTGTCCCCCAGTTTCCTGTGTTCCAGATATCACTGCTTTGCTTACTATGATACCCGCATTGGCGGCATGGTTTTCTGTTATTGATCTGAAGAATGCCTTCTTTAGTATTCCCATTGCTGAGGAAAGTAGAAATAAATATTTTTGGCTTCTCTCTTGGAGGCCGAAGTTTCCGGTTCAAGCGTGCTCCTCAAGGTTATTGTGAAAGTCCCTCTATCTACAGTCAGGCTTTAAAATGTCAGCTTGACGCGTTCATTTTGCCTCCAGGTGCTACTTTGATCCAATATGTTGACAATTAGTGATTGCTGCTGATTCAGAGGATGTTTGTAAAGATGTGACGGTTTCTTTGTTGCTTAATTATCAAAGGAAAGGAGGAGGAATGATTGTCCTATCAGTTCCCCAGGCCATCTATAGTTAATCAGAGGTAGATAGGACACTTGTAACCACGTTTGCCAGGAGATCTGTTGAAAAACCCTCATAAACGCTGTGTCTTCGAAAAGCGGTTTATCTCTGTTCTCAGCCCCACACTAGCGTTGTGGCATTTATCATAGGGTTCAACAACGTGCACCATGCCAGCCTCACCCGAGGCAATCTCTGATGTATCATGGCAGTCTCCAGAGATCTCCAAATGTAACCCCACAGGCAGGTTTTTCTCAAAATTAAAAATAGTTTCCAGACAACATCCGTACTTTATTTAGTTGTTGGACAACTAATTAAAAGGTAAAATGGGTATGCTCAGTGGACCGAGTTATAGAGTCTCAAGCATATCACTTTAATTCACAAAAAAGTCGACATGTTTCAGCTCTCTTGGCCCCGAAGGGTCTATGGAGCTTTCGTCAGGACGACATATAACATAAAGTATTAAAAATACTTGCACGATTTGTGTTAGTATTAAGTGGGTTCAAAAGTCTTACCCACTGTGGTTCATGATTGTTTTCACCTGGAACAAAGAAAATATTTGTGGGGTGGCTAGAAATTCATCATGGTATAGTGTTGTATATACAGTTTACATACATTGTGTTTTCACATAATACTCTAGAAGGTGCTAGTGGCGAATTAAAAGGGAGCAACATTTCATGAAATTAGAAATCATATGTAGATTAATTAAGAATTAAGTCAAGAATTAAGTCAAGGGCTGAAGTTTTCGCCTTGTACGCAAAATAGCAAGTGTAAGGTTTCAAGTTCACATTATCTAAAGGCAATCATGCTCTCAGCCCTAGATTGTGATGTTTAAGGTGAGCAAGTGAGCACAGTACTATGTTAGGCACATTCTCTTATATTGCTAATCAGTAGTATCATTCGGCAGTATCACTCGTGCTCACACACGCATTTAATATCGGCAATGTCCTTCTATCACCTTTCGGCAAGGTTGCAAGTTAAAGTGTTATCCGAACATATATCAGAGAAGTTATTTCCTAAATTTAAAAATATAGCTCAATCAATTACCTGAGACTGTAGGTGAATACTCCGTGAGCCTAAGGAAAATCACCAAGCACTGTGTTATAAGTCGAGTCAAATCGGGTGTGTTCATGGTCCCGCACTTGTAGATTTGTATAAAGGTTCTTACCTAAAAAGCGGTATCGATCATTCCCTTCAGAGGGTATGGACTATTTAGTCCCAGGCTGGATTCAAAGAGAGAAGGAAGAACCGGGTTACATTACCGCACAGTTAATCTGCACTCAAGTCGGGAAACAACCTTCTCTCCCCGTCCTCACCCGCGTAGGAAGCAGGTTTCGCTCTTGTGCTGACTCTGCCCTCTGGACGCGGAAACCATGCCTTCTACGGGGTTTTCTGCAGGGGAGGGGGTAGTCATAGAAAGAGGGCTGAGCGCAGTCAGAGGCCTCTTGTCATGGTTTTCAACTTGGATGAAAATATTCTATAGTGGGACGAATTATATGCCATGTACACAAATCGTGTATAATTAGCCAAGTCTTGTATTCATTTTTCAAAAAATTGGCAAACCATATGTAAGTAGGTTAGGAAATTGCGTTACGCCTCCCCCATATTGCTCATAAGGATAGCGTGTATAGTGCCTCCCCAATATTACTCAAAAAGATAACATGTGGGGTAAGCTTATCTTTTTTGTGCAATGAAAGCAGGTTACTGTGGCGGAGGAGATGGTCATAGAAAGAGGACTGTTCATGGTCCGAAGCCTCTCGTCTTGGTTATAAACTTAGAGAAATGTTTTGAGATGAAAATTCTCTTTTGTGGGACAAATTTTGTATCATAGATATAGATTGTGTATAATAATCTATATTTACATACAGCTTTGGGGATTTTAGTAAACCATATGTAGTGAGTCAGAAAAAATGTGTTATGCCTTCCCCATATATGTAGAGATAACAGGTTGTAAATTAGCGTCAATCTATTGCTTATCTCTATGTGTACATTCTAGGAGTGTGATCACAATTCAGGTAGTTAAAAACAGCAAAGGAAAATTGTCTCAGATAATTCACTAGTTACTGGTAATTAAAGGTCCAGGCCACTTCTGTAGATATAAATCACCCAAGGGCTCATAGATTACTGCATGTGATATTCAGGTTCGAGTAATGTTCTTGACAAAGTTAATTAACGGGCAATGTGGCGCCATGATATGTCATCATTAAGGCCATATTTGTTCGTCTTTAATCGGTCTACCCAACGTCATTCTTTCTCATAGAGGATCTTTTCTGCATTGGGAGTCCCTTCTTGTAATCTTTCAATGACTGTCCACTTAAAATCCTCGGTGTTGTGCCCCACCTCTATGAAATGGGAACAGAGTTTACTTGTGTTCTTTTGGAGTCGAATGTTACTTTTATGTTCTCCAATTCGTAATTTGACCTTCCAGCAGGTCATCCTGATGTACTTCTTTTCGCAGGGACATGTTACCATGTAAATCACATTTGATGAATTGCAATTTGTGTGTTGTTTTTGGATCCACCTGAAGGTTGGGGTCAATTGCAAAGTCTTTGTGGTGGTGGTAGATATACAGGCCAAGCACGTTCCGCATGGGTAATGTCCTGTTACTGGTGTCCTATGTGGGTCTCTGATTTGTCTCAATACAGTTTTCTGTCGAGGACGGGTGTGGACCAGTAGATCTCGGAGGTTTTTAGTACGTTTATTGGCAAATCGAGGCTTAGGCCAATTGTATTTGCCCGTATTAAGTATATGCCAGTTCTTATTGATCAGTTTGTTCACTTGATAGGTTGCTGGACCGAATGTAGTGACACATGTCATAAGATCTTCTTCTGGAGCTTTTGGGTAAGTTGCCAGGAGACATTCTCTGGATTGGTGTTTCGCCCTTTTGCGGGATTTTGATATCGTGGACGGTTTATATTCTCGTTTCAGAAGTCTGTCACTGAGTTCCTTTGATTGTTTGTTGTAGTCAGTCTCACGACTACAGTTTCGTTTAAGTCTAAGAAACTGACTATACGGCAAGTTATCTCTCAATGGTTGGGGATGGTAACTCTTGTAAGATAACAAGCTGTTCTTAGCAGTGGGTTTTCGGAAAGTTTTGGTCTCTATTTTTTCGTCTTTGATATAGATAGTGAGGACCAAGAAATCGATACTGTCATTATCCACTGTGTACGTAAATCTGAGCCACTGATCTCTGGTATTCAACCACTCGATGAATTGTTTTACATCTTGATCGTTCCGCCATATCAACAAAATGTCATCAATAAAGCGCTTCCAGTATAATATACTGGAAGCGAAAGGGTTTGCTGTCGTGAGGACATGCATGGTTTCAAAGTTGCTCACGTAGAGCTCAGCTACCGATGGGGCAAAGGCACTCCCCATCGATGTACCATGGCTTTGTAAGAATAGTTGTCCATCGAATTCGAAGTAATTTTCTGTTAATGCTAACCGGCAACACTCAAGGACAAAATGTCTAGGTGTATTGAATTGCCAGTCCTCCATGAATAGGACATCTATCTTCCAACATATCCAATGTTTCTTTTTGTGGGAGACTTGTATACAAGGATTCTACATCCAATCCAACAAGCATCATTGTGGTAGGATCAAAAGGCATGTCTTTTATTTGATTCAGTAAGTCTTGTGTTTCTTTGTTGTGTCATTTGTCTGATCTACATCATAAAGTGTCCCCTTCTAAGTTGCAATATTGTCGCCAAGAGGTTACCTATTTAGGTCATCTCTTGTTGAAGGCGGGAAGATGATTGACCCCAGAACGAATTTAAGCGATTGCACAAATGTCTGAGCCAACTACACAGAGAGAGGTACATATTGTAGACAATGGATTCTGAATTTTTCTTTGTTAGCTAAGCCTTTGCTGGCGCTTACGTTGAAAGATACGCCTCACCCTATCTCTTGGACCGATGAATGACAAAAGAGTGTTTCGGATTTACGTAATGCTTTGTGTTCTGCACCTGTATTAGGTACTCCGGATTACAGTAAGCCTTTTACACTCTATGTGCATGAAAGAGAAGGTAGTGTCAGTTTTTAACTCAACTCAACCATTTGGAGACAAACAACTGCCATGTGCCTATTTTTTGGCTACAGGGATACAGTAGCCAAGGCATTGCCCAGTTGTCTCAGAGCTACAGCAGCGGCGCAATTTCTATTCGTCAGTCTGCTGGATTGGTATTGGACAACACCCTTGTTGTTATGGTACCACATACAGTAGATACTCTTTTGAATAGGACTAAGACACAACACCTCACGATTGCTCGCTTGTCTGGATATGAGCTGATGCTTTTGACTAGCCATATACATATCAAGCTGTGTAATACTCTGAACCCAGCAACATTGTTGCCTATACCGGATGAGAAAGGCATTCAGGAACAGCATGATTGTTTACTTCGAACAGAGGAGGAAACGAAAGGCAGAATAGATCTAAGAGATATACCACTTGTGGATCCGGATGGGATCCTATGGGTAGATGGATCTTATTTTAAGCTTCCTAATGGAGAGACAACTGCAGCTTATGCTGTTATTACCTTGATAACTGTAGTGGAGACAGCACATATTGCACAGAATTCAGCCCAAGCAGCTGAGTTAATTGCTTTAACGAGAGCATGTGTTTTGGCGAAAGGAAGGAGAGTAAACGGCTACACTGATAGCCAATATGCTTTCGGTGTGGCTCATAGTTTCGGTCGCTTGTGGAAGGAAAGAGGGTTCTTTACTTCCACTGGGACTAAAATACAGCATGGCCAGTTGGTGACTGATCTTCTCGACTCACTTGCTTTGCCTACACAAATAGCAATAATCAAGTGTAGCGCTCACAAAAAGATTACCGATGATGTGGGTCATGGGAATGCTTTTGCAGACGAGGTAGCAAAAGAGACAGAGAGAGATGTTACAAGTCGTATGTATGTTGCGGGCCCTGCAAGATGGATCAGAGAAGGAGGAATGTGTGAGGACACAATAGAAAGTGTGAGAATGATTCAAGAAGAGGCTACTGAGAAAGAGCTGAGTAAGTGGAGAGAAAGTACGGGAATGTTGGACGCGACTGGGTGTTGGACGGAATTGTCAAAGCATCAACGATGGCTGTTACCAGACGCTTATCAGACCCCCCAGGATATTGCGGCATGGATTAGCAAATTTAGTGGCACAAATATGGAAATTTAGCAGCACAAATATGGAAATTTAGAGGCATTTTTGCAGCACTTTATTTTACTCATAATCATTCATTTTCAGCCTGAAATCAATGGAAGCTGTTTTAGAAGAGTATTCCACTTTGAAATAGGCATGTTTAAAGTGTCTGCAGCCCTAGGGAAGCACAGCACCAGTCCTCACCTTGTGGGAGGGAGCTGTATTTATCCCTGGGATGTTCTAGTGTCATGTATGCACCCCTATTGGAGCATCGCTGCCTACGGATCCGAGAGGCAGGACACCTCTTCCTCAGGCAGCCTCTTTTGCCAATTGTGGGTGCCACTGATGCCCAGCAACATTGGTAGCAACATAATATTTTTTTTATTTGCTACAAAGATATTGGGAACAGATGAAAAATGTGACAGTAAATCTGTTATAGGTTACTCAATTGGTGACATAGAGGCTGCATTTTAAAACACCTTACAGGGTTAAGATACCTGTTGTAGAGACCATTAAGTGCCCTACAATTTTGAGGGGATTTTAATAGAGGTAAGATAACTTTTGCTCCAAGCCCTCCTACTGGCTGCACGTTGCTGCACCCAGCCGAATACAAACAGCTTGCAGGCGCTGCTGAATTATCAGACAGCATTTTTCTCTGGGAAATTAGCTGCCGGAAGTGAGATCCGGTGGGTTCCCCCTACTTTTCAGCACTGGTTGCCATCTCCAAAGAAATTGATAGATCATTTAGTTTGATAATTGTAGTTTTCTTGTCGGTTACTTTGAACAGTGCATTCTGCGCAGACAAGAAACCTTGTGTCATGCAGCTACAAGGTTCAATGGCCACCGCCTGTCTTCCCTTTCCTTGGAATTGTATGAGCATGAGTATTGACACCCTGATGCCTGTAAAGGCCTATCCAAGAAAGCACACATAATGACATTGTAAACAGCTGTACTTTCAACACAGACAAAAAATAATTCTATTTCCATTTCAAGCGTTGACTCATTCCTTCTCTCTCTCTTAATTTTCTTGCTTTTCTGTTATTTTTCTCAATTCTTGTCGTTCCTATTCCTTTACTCTGTTTTCATTGCCCCATCCCTTTCTCTTCTCTCTATTTCCTTTCTCTCCTTTCTCTTTTCTCGTTTTCAGTTTTGTTCTTGCTTTCATCACTACATCTCTGCATCTTGTACTCTTTCTCCCTTCTTCTCCCATCTCTTCTGCTCCTCTCTTCCCCACCTCATCCTCGTTCTGCCCCCCTCAAGGCCTCTCCCTTCCCTTCCCTCTTTAGCCTTGGCCTCCTTTCACACATCTAATTCTTCTTTCTCATCTCTCCTTTGCCCTCTCTATCTTCCTTCCCACCCTCACCAACTCACACTCACACCTTCCATTTCTTTTCATCCTTCCCTTTTCTAGCTCCTTCACATCTCACACTTCTCTCCCCTTCTTATCTCTTCACCTTTCCCCCTCCTCCAATCTCTCTTCCCCTCGCCTCTACATCATCCAGCCCTCCCCCGTTTGTGCCCCTTCACTCTTTCTCCCGCTCCTTCTCTTCCTCTTCCAATTCCAATCCTCATCCTCACGTCTCATTCGCAGCTCCCCCTCTCCACGCCGCTCATCTTTCTGTCTATCGCAGTTTATTCTTCAGTTAAATGCCCACATTTTTTTTCCATTTAAATGCCCGCAGTTTATTCTTCATTTAAAAGCCCGAAGTTTATTCTTTATTTAAATGTCCGCAGTTGTCGCTGGTCACATCGGCCCCCCCTACCCCCACACCTCCTTCGCCTGCTCCCCACAGGATGCTCAGAGATTTACCATGGGTGGGAGGGGGCGGGGGTTACATCTAGGAGTGAAGCTGCCCCCTGCTCCCCGCGAGGACGATTTGCAGGAATACACACATGGGGCCGACATTCCAGCAAGTACGGCGAGATCTGCTAAAAAGAGACCTCCCCCAGCCCCTAAAACATTAGACATTGTTGAAACGTTTATCTGCTGATGCATGCAAAGGCCTAACAAATTGGCAACACATATTGACATTGCAGACAGCTGTCCTGTTAGCACAGACACCTAAAAGGGGCCTCCTTTCAAGAGAAGACCAACCGTCCAAATTTCGTGGGCAGTTTTGTAAAAATCGCGGGATTTTTACACAACTGCCGATTTCGCGATTTTCTTGCAAATTGCGAAATCGCGAAATCCTGGAGGGTCTGGCTTATGTACTACCTGTAGTTACTATGGCGCATGGTCCAGCCCATATTAGTGCAAAGGGCATTTGTAAAATCTTGGCTCCAGTATGGCAGAATGATGGAATTCCTAAATGTGCAGAAAACGTAGTGAAGCATTGCATTGTTTGTCTAATGCATAATCTGGGAAAGGGAACCCCAACTCCAGCAGGTCATTTTACCCCCCCTACATATCCTTTTGAGGTATTACAAATTGATTACATTCATATGGATCATTGTAATAACCTCAAGTATGTTCAGGTGGTGGTTTGTGCCTTTTCCAGATGGATAGAGGCCTACCCCCTAAAGGACAATACTGCCTTATCTACTGCTAAAGTTCTTTTGAATGAGTTTTTCCCGAGGTTTGGTTTGACGCGTATTGTCTGGTCTGAAAATGGGAGTGAATTTGCAGGCCAGATCATGCAGAAAGTATGTGCAGGTCTTGGTATCAAACAGAAATTCCATGCGGCAAACTATCCTCCGTCAGCAGGATTGGTAGAGTGTTATAATGGAACTCTCAAGCTCAAATTGGCAAAGTTTCAGGCGAGCACAGGTCTCACCTGGCCTGATACCTTACCATTAGCACTCCTGTCTACAAGAACTACTGTTCATTCCCGTTTAGGTCTCAGTCCATAAGAGGTCGTTTTTGGACGACGAGCAAATGTCTGGGGAGATCCTCGACCTATAAGTATTCTGATATTCCATACCCAATGCTGATTGACTACTTGCATGACCTCACCACTAAATTACATGTTCTTCATCAACAGGTTCAAAATGCTTTGCCAGAGGCCTCCGCAGACCCAGGTCATTCCATCCAACCTGGCGACTGGGTCTGCGTCAAGAACTTTCAGTGTAAGCTGAATCTGGAACATCGTTGGGGCCCACCGCGTCAAGTGCTACTGACTACACAGACGGCAGTAAAGGTTGTTGGGAAAAAGAACTGGGTCCATGACGTGCACTGTAAAAAGATACCCCTGCCCTTGCCTTTTGATCAGTGGGTTTGTGAGGGTATAGCTGACAACGAAAGTGAAACAGTGCTTAGATTTGTGCTGTTTAGTAGTGCATGCCTGGACCACACAAACTCTGAGAAAGAAGACGACGACGTGTTACAGGAGGCCTTCCCAACACATCTGCATTTGAACACCGTGAATCCAGAAGCTTT
Source organism: Lissotriton vulgaris (assembly GCF_964263255.1). Taxonomy (NCBI): domain Eukaryota; kingdom Metazoa; phylum Chordata; class Amphibia; order Caudata; family Salamandridae; genus Lissotriton; species Lissotriton vulgaris. The sequence continues at coordinate 274,328,902 of NC_141689.1, read as the reverse complement.
GTTTAAGGACCAGACGATCCCCAATAAGACTCGATATAAATTGCGACCGAGAATGGTCAAAAACAATTGACTTTTTCCTTTTTACGATTTTTCTGATTATACCTTTTTGTTTTGAAAATAATTTTTTTACATTTGTTTTCTTCCACTATCCATCAAGTTGCAGGGTCACGGTAGGAGTCTTAAGCTTTGACCTGAGTAGTGACCTAGGGTCTGCAGGACTTGCAGTGTCATAGGACGGCTAACAATCACAGCTAAGTGATCTAGGAAGATTATCGTGAGCAACGCCTTTAGAGTAATGGATGCTAAAGTGGAAATTAATGATCAGACTGTAAATATGAAACAACGATTTAAGAAATTGATGGTTAGTCCATGTGGGACAACCTTATGTATTTTGATATGCTTATGTACTTTATTAGCGTGTGGAAGTTGGATTGTTTATGTTCTTCAGCCGTTACCTGTCCCTACCTCTGTCCCCATATCTTTTTCTGCTACTGCCTCCCCACATCAGTTTTATACATTTTCAGGACATGAACAGATTAGGAGGACCGAATACTTCAACAATTCGTTTATTCAGCTATTACACCAACACTAATTAGTAATGAATACTACTGATTGTTGGGTTTGTGGGCTCATGCCTCATAATACAGAGAGAGGCATGCCGTATTTGTTTTTTCCATTCTCCTATGAAGGTTCCGCCTGGGCTTATTTGGCTATGTTTTCTAACCTTTATCAAAATCAGCTGCGATATCCTCCTGGCAGTCCATATGGTGGTGGAGCAGACTTTAGTCATAGTACTTTAATTAAGGGAATTGTGACTATGGCTAAGATTGCCCAGATTAGTGAGATTCCTACAGATGAGAAGAGAGCATACGATGGATGGAACATAACGCGATATGTTACTAGCTTGACAGAAAAGGCTAAACTAAGGAGCTCTCCGCCAATCTGGACTCTACCTCATCGAGGTAATTTCTGTTTACAAATTAATGGTCAGAATGTCAAGAATAACCAGCCATAGAGGAGTATCTGTTCTCATACCTATGTCTATACACCTCAGATTCCCTCACCGCTAGTGCCATCACAAGGCACATATTTTATCTGTCATGATAGAGCCTATACATGGCTTCCTACTTATTTCTCTGGAACATGTTATGTGGCTTTTCTTCTTTCCCCAACGTATACTGCTCCTTCAAGTCATTACAAAAGGAGACGTGGTAGGCGTCTTTGATCAGAAAGACACAGCAGGACAGGAGGCAGCTGACTTCATTAAAGGGTTGCTTCCTTTCTCGGGCCCAATGGCCAATAGCAGAGACATCAGACACCTAGCTCGTGTTGTTGAGGCTACTATAAATGAAACTTCTGGAGCCTTGAGTAATGTGACAGTCGAGCTTCAGGCGGATCGTCTTATGACTTTACAAAATCGGATAGTTTTAGATATTATCCTTTCAGATAGGGATGGAGTCTGTAAATTGTTCGGGTCTAGTTGTTGTGTTTACATTCCTGATAATGCCCCTACTGTATACCAAGCTATCTCTAAGTTACATACCATCTCCGAGTCTATACATCAGGACACAGGAGATTGGTCTGTGATGGGATGGTTTTGGGGACTACTGTCCCCATGAGGATGGAAGATATTAACTAATGGTCTTGGCCATTATCTTCTCTTGTTGCCTTTGTGTGCAGTGTGGACCTGCAATATGTGGTCTTTGTGCCGCTATGTGTGTCCCGAAGCCTGCGTCATGAAAAACAGAGAACATTAGAATGATGTTACAGCAACAGATCGATGACCTTATGGCCTTTGACATCGACTCAGATTGACTTGAGTCCCTGATGTATTGCCTGAGTAATGGCAAAAGGAGGGCTGAGGTTCTGCGATTTCAGATTTTGTCCCGTATCTAGCCGCCATTTTGTGTCCTGTCGTCATTTTGTGTTGCCCTTACTCAGGCAGCACGGCGAACGATATGCTTTTGATTTTTCCAGCTGCTACGTGTCCTTTCCGTTAAAAAGTAACTCCATCGTCCTTGTTCATGAAGCCCGATGTCAGGGTTTGGCTGAGTTCGCTAATCTATGTCTGGTTCGATTGATCCCTGTTTCGGCTGACTATTTGCCCCCTCCTATTCTTCCCTTATACTATCCTATCTGGCTGGCCTTCACTATTCTCTGCTTGTATGCTCCTATTACACAACTATTATTTGAGACACACAAGCATGTCCTGCCACCTGCGAGAGGGGATTGTGAACACCATCACTGATTAATTTGTCGGGAGGGGTGACACACGGGGTCCGAGAAAGGGGCGTATTTTGAGACACCTGATAGCTTGTTTTCCAACTTTTCTCATTGGTCCGTTTTGTATGTGTAGGCAGTAGGATATTGTAAATGTGTTTCCTATATAAGATTGTACGCCACGGATTGAAGTGGCAGTCTCCTTAGAACCCACCTCGAGTGTAACTTCTAGGATAACTGTGCTTAGCTGCAGCTAATAAACCTGGCTTCCACGCTCAATGGAGTGTATCGTGTCTCTGTTAGTTACAAGGCAGGTGAATCCGGGGATTTAGGCATGCCCTGCGCCACCCGGCCCATAAGGTCCGGTTCTCCACTTCTTCAATAAAGGGGAGACAACTGCTTGCTTCCAGCAGGAGGGGACCATCCCACTGTACAAAGATTGATTGCACAGCTTTCTGAGAGGAGGAAACAGTTCGGCACCAAACACTTTCCAGACCCTGTGTGGAAAAGGGTCTAAAGGTGAGCCAGAGGAGACTCCAAGCACAATCTGCTCAAACACATCAGTGGAAAGAATGTCAAAGTGATCCAAAAGAGGCATCTGAGCCGAGGTCTCCCTCATCACTCCTGATTCTTCCTGCCCAACCAATGAGAGGTCAATGGTCTTATCAACCATACTGTTCTCCTTTAACCCTTCGATCATTTTATTAATCTTATCGCCAAAGAAGGCGACCAGACTGTTGCAGAGTTCCTGGGTAGGGGGGATATTATTTTTTTATACAGGCTGTGTTGGCAATATCGTTCAATATCTTAAAAACACTTTTGGAGCTATTGGTGGCATTCAAAATTACATCTGAAAAATACTTGGCTTTAGTAGAGACAATGCTTTTCTTATAACTAGAAATGTTCTCAGTCCAGATAGATTTATCTATAGCACAGTATCCCTTTCTCCATTTCTGCTCTGCCTGTCTACAGCCAAGTTTTACATTTTTCAAAGCAGTGTTGTACCAAGGCGCTGAAGGTTTACCATCTCTTTTTATTATTTTAAGAGAGGTGATCTGATCAAGGTGATCATTAATGTGTGAACAAAAGGCAGCATAAGTATCCTCCACCTGTTCCCCCGGCTCAAACAAGCCTTCAAGATTTATTTATTTATTTATTTATTTATTTTATTTTAAAGGTTTTATATAGCGCTGGCTGGAACTGGAGGTATCAGAGCACTTTACATGAGTATCAGACCATAATTGCAGGTTACATTGTAACAAAGGTTACACAGTTATTAGAGCCTGGCAACATAGTGACAAGGCAACATAGTGACAAGTAAGGTTGAGACAAACAAAAAGGACATATACGTAAGGGTAAAAACAGGCAAGGGGAGAGATTCAGGGGAGGAGGGGGTAGGAGCAGGGGAGGTAGACAGAGAATGGAAGAAGGAAGAGGAGGGGAGGGTGAGAGACAGAGCATGGTAAGAGGAGGGAGGGGTGACGGGGACACAAACCGGTAGACGAGTCAGAGCTGCGTCCAAAGTCCAGTAAGCTGTGATCCTAGAGGAAGTGGTATCATTTCCCCATCTCTGTTGGGAGAGGCTCCCTATATGCAGTGGACTCTCTCAGAGGGGTCTCTATGACTTCAAGGCCTACATACTGGATCCTTCCCCAAAAAGGGGAGAGTGAGTGCTTTGGCAAGGGGTGCCATACAATACCTCAAATGTGAGTGGCTCCCTAGGCGCTGTGGACTCTCGCAGCGGGTTTGCCGAGACTCCAGAGTATAAATATTGGATCTTTCCCCAACAAGGGGAGAAGGAGTGCTTAGTCAAAGGGCACAAAAGGACAGACGGCTAGGCGGTGTAGCGGGCAAGGGGAAAGATTCAGGTGAGAGGGGATAGGAGTAAAGGAAGTAGGACAAAGAAAGAGTGCTAAATGGGAACAGATAGATAGATAGGAGACAAAGAAAAAGCAGAGTTACATAAATACGATGAGGGGGGTGGGCGAGACAGGGAGATGGAGAGAAAAATTGTGCCCAAAGTCCGACTGGGTAGGTGAAGTTCAGGGGATGAACCAAGGCGGATCTCCTCAATAGCTGAATAGAGCAGCTCCACCGGACGCCGGACATAGTGTTCGGACTCCGGGATAGAGATCAGGAGTTCTTAGAGACTGTCAGATTTGGGGGGGGGGGAGAAACCATGTACCAAATGAATTCCAGATGCCATCTTGAGGTGAGGCACAGTCCTGGTAGGATTATTTGGAAGATTTCAGCTGGGGGGAAAAAAAGTAAAAAATGGCGGCCACCTCACTGTGGCACCCACAGCTGCAGTTCTCGCTCCTCTTCACCTCTGCCAGGCCAATAGGAACAGTTATGTTGCAGCAGGATAACTCTGTAGGTAGGGGGTTAACGATTTCCTTATGGCTTACGGAAATCTAGCTTTCCTCAGCACACCGTTCCAGTCCCTACTAAGGAAACGTCTTGTCTCCTTCCCAACGGAGTCATTATGTTTTATATCAACCAGAACAAATTTTATCAAATAGTGATCAGACCAGCCAACCGGAAATGCCTCCACAGCTTCCAGTGAACTTTAATTGGCAAATATCAAGTCCAAGGTATGTCCCCCCGTATGAGTAGGTCTATCACCCACTGACTAAGGGACAAATCTAAGCATGATTGTAAAAAGTTATTATACCCTGGGCCCATGCTCCCATTAGCCCATAGTTTCAAATCCCCTGGTATAAGAAGTCTGGCATGAGAGAAAGCCATGTTACTGAACACATCAATCAGATTTTTCTGTTGAAGCAGGCTAGCCCCTCCCGGTGGCCAATAACAAATAATACCTGTCAGCACCTGATGCCCAAGGTCATTTAGGGCAAAGCCCAGTAGCTCAACCCCATCAACCACGTCGATATCCGCGGGTGAAACGTTCCAGACCTCCTTAAAAAAATCCCAACCCCTCCACCTCTACCACAGGGGCGTGACTTATGAAAAGCTTTATAGCCCTGATTTGCAATGGCCTTACTCAGTAGTGGGTGCGTGTTTGGTATTAACACTTGCTCCCAAAGCCCATCTTTAAATTTCCCTTAACCCCACCTATTCTTGAGTATTTATTCCCCATGTTCTCACCACTCTTCCTGATCCTTCCCGTAATTAGTACAAGGTAGTACACTGACATGGCAGAGGTCTCTGCGATGTTCGCGGAGATCTCTGCACAAAAAAGATGGGAAAGATGGAGGTCTCCAGCTGTATGTTTGTGAATGACATTTTGTAGTGAGTAGCTGTATAGTAGTATTACTTTTCTCACTAAAAATGCAGTTTGTGAATCATGCCCTAAGCATACAAGATGGCTGGCACTATTTGCAAGTCGTGTGAGTGTTTAGCGGCTTCATGGGACATCAGTCCTTCGTGTCTTCACTCAGCTGTGTATCATAGTGCATCTATCTGAGACAAAAAGCATGTTTTCAGGTGGTGCCTAAAGCCAGGGCCACTGGAATTAAGTGATTGTGTGGCCACTGCAGCGTTCACACAATTATGAATTTGCAGCATTGGACATATAATCCATTATCTGCTGCATAATCTGCAGATTTTAACAAAAAGTATTTGTATGTAGCTCAAACCGTTCAAAAGTTACTAAAACGCAGTAATACATGTTGCAGGGAGGTGTAAGACCCTTTGCAAATGTTGACTGATCACTTTTTCTGTTGCTTACTACTATATTTGGGTGTTAAACTGGTACTAATGGCACTAATGATATGAAACCTATTCCAGACATTGCTAACACATGTAAAAAATGGCAACATAATAAAGAAATACTATCATAAAATGTGCTGTATTACGCTGAATATTTAGCCCTTTCTTGCCACATAATTTAGTTAAGAATGGCACATAATTTGGCCCTCCCTGATGCCTAATTCTAGTGGCCCTGCCAATACCCTGTGCCCATCACCATCCTCATATGCTCCTGGAGATGCATAGATTCAGAAGATTAGGAATATCAGGTCTCTGCACTAGGCCTGTAGACCAGTATGTGGATCTGAGCTTTTCCCCCACAACCTGACAGTTTTCTTCTTTTCATTTCCTGTGTGGTATATTATTTCTCTGCTTCATAATGTGTAGAAGTTTGATCGAAAAAGTAAACCGATACTCTTAATAAAATTAGATAATTTCATGTGAGGATCAGTTTTACCATTTTGACCTTTGAAAAAGCTGAGATTAGTGTTATTTCTAACAGATTTTACAATAGCTTTTCTTCTTTTTACCGATTTACTAAATGTATTACTTTGGGGCCACCTTTATATTCCTCTCCTTGTTTTTCTTTAGGCAATAGTTCCTTGTGATTTTGTTTTTAAGTTCTCCAACGCAATTGTTCACTTCGCATTTGACCCAGATATAATTATGTGCTCTTCGTTTATGTTCTCAATTTACTGTATCTGTAGTGGAATATTTTTCATTTTTCTACGGTTTGGGTTATCTCTTCTATTTTGTTATTGGGTATTCCCTGGCTCATAAAGATTGCTGCTATATATGTGAAATATGAATCTTGATGTAATCGAATAATCCACAACTATATGAACTGTAATAAAATTGTTTTGCTGACATATGGCCAGGTATACTTTTTTCTTACCAGGTTTTCTTGCCAGCGACCCAATCTCTATTTTATCAGCAATCCTTCGCTGCTTTTTAACTAATCACCCTTGTTTAAAATGCTTTTTTTCTTAAAGTTTAATGTATGAAATATCTACTAAATATCATGGGCATTTTTCTTTGTATTGATGTCGTTGGATTTATACTTTACACTCTGGTTTTAAATACTGTTTGTATCAAATTGATTCCAATCGGGACTACTTATGATATCTCTGGCAGACCAAGTCAACACCTGACAATTAAAAGCGAAACCAGCATCTCTAATAGTTAGATATACGTTTGAGTCTGCCCGTCAAGGTGTGAAGAAGGATATTGCATCATATGTTTATCACAAACCTGCATATGTATGGGAGTTTGCACTGATGATTTATAGCTATTGCTTAGTACCAGCAAAACATGGATGAGAAGATCTGGTAGTATGGGATGCTATCAACAGCATGCATACTTTCTGTACTTGCTTTTGCCTTGTACTGCATTCTTCCTCTGTCAAGACAATGCTGGGCTTAGCTGCCATCTCCTCTCTCTTGGCTTGCATTCTCTGCTACGTTGCTGATGGATTGACATAGTTTTTGAGAACCTCATGAAGGGAATGTGAAATGCACATCTGGCTAAGTGATAATAGTTTCTCAGGACCAAACGAAGGTTCACAAACACCTTCTATAGACAAGCATTGAACATGACAGACACAGGTAATCAGAAGGGTATTGTATACTTTTTTGTAACGTAAAATTGCCATAATGAACGTTATGTGGGGCCTGGGTAGTGGGGATCAACACTTTCTGTTGCAAGTTTTTCATAAAAGAGCAAGCTTATTAAGTAGAAATGTTTTACAAATCCATGCTTCGTCTCCATGGCCACAATTCACTACCAGACACTGTTGCCCCTTAATCTCACTCTTGCCGGTCCCTGCTTTCTCCCTTTCTGAATATTTTTCAGTCTTACTTCTTTCATGCTTGGGTGTTTTTCTCTCTCTTGGTCACAGTAGATATCTGATGAGGACAAATAGGCACCAGTCCACAAAAATAAGTGCTGGTGGGCAGGGCCGGCTTTAGTGCTGGTGGCTCCCGGTGCGCTAATAATTTTTGGCGCTCCCACACTCCATGACCACCTCCTCCGATTCTTTCACTATCACCAGGTAAAAGTGCTCCTCATCTCTCCAACCATAAGTGATTGCTAAAAATAGCACCCCTCCACGCGTCATCACCCAGTGCGCCACACCAGTCGCCCTGCCCAAAGCTGACCCTGATGTTGAACCCCACTGCAACCACATGCTCAAATTGAGCACTGGATAATAGTATACACAAGGCCCCCTCTTTATTTCCACCCCCTATCATTCAAGGTCCATTTGAGGATGCGCGTATATTCTAATTTCACAGTTGTGGAGAATAGCAAGTGAAAAGTTCCCCCACAATATAAGTGTCATAGTGAGTGAGGAGAACCGAACACCTTTATTTTAGCGCTTATTGTCTGCATGAGGAGTTTTTGCTCGGCCCAGCTATGGACAAAATACATATGCCACTAGCACATTCATAAACTCATGTACATAAATGCATAGGATTGCAAACTGTAAAACTTAAGAAGCATTGAATAAAAGTAAACTTCCTGCTAAAGTCTATATGAGAAATATGAGGTAGTTGCACACTGGCGTCCAGAGACTGAAGACCAGATTTACGAATTTTTAAATGAATGCAGGGTTGCAAAAAATTGAGATTCAATCAATCAATCAATCACAGCATTTGTATAGCGCGCTACTCACCCGGAAGGGTCTCAAGGCGCTTGGGGAAGGGGTCCTCTACTGCTCGAACAGCCAGGTCTTGAGTTGTCTCCTAAGGCGAGGTGGTCCTGGGTCAGCCGGAGGTGGATGGGGAGGGAGTTCCATGTCTTGGCCGCCAGGTAGGAGAAGGATCTGCCTCCGGTGGTGGCTCTTCAGATGCGTGGTATGGTTGCGAGGGCGAGGCTGGTAGACCGTAGCTGGCGGGTGGGTGTGTAGAAGGTCAGGCGGTCGTTGAGGTACTTGGGGCCCAGGTCGTGGAGAGACATGTGTGCGTGGGTGAGGAGCCTGAACGTGATCCTCTTGTCAACGGGGAGCCAGTGCAGGTCCCTCAGGTGGCCGGAGATGTGGCTGCGTCGGGGGATGTCCAGAATGAGTCGGGCGGAGGCGTTCTGGATGCGTTGGAGTCTTTTCTGTAGCTTGGCTGTGGTTCCGGCGTAGAGGGTGTTTCCGTAGTCCAGTCGGCTGGTGACGAGGGCCTGGGTGACCGTCTTCCTGGTTTCGGTCGGGATCCAACGGAAGATCTTGCGAAGCATGCGAAGGGTGTGAAAGCATGATGAGGATACGGCGTTGACTTGTCTGGCCATCGAGAGGGAGGAGTCCAGGATGAAGCCCAGGTTGCGTGCATGGTCTGTTGGCTTGGGGGCGGAATCCCAGGGCTGGGAGCCACCAGGAGTCGTTCCAGGCGGAGGGTGATGGTCCCAGGATGAGGACTTCCGTCTTGTCTGAGTTCAGTTTCAGGAGACTGTTCTTCATCCACTCGGCGACGTCTTTCATCCCTTCGTGTAGGCTGGTTCTGGCGGTGTCGGGGTCTCTGGTGAGGGAGAGGATCAGCTGGGTGTTGTCGGCGTAGGAGATGATGTTGAGGTTGTGTTGGCGTGCGATGGCGGCTATAGGTCTCATGTAGATGTTGAAGAAGGTGGGGCTGAGTGATGATCCTTGGGGAACTCCATAGATGACTTCGGTGGCCTCGGATCGAAACGGGGGAAGGCGGACTCTCTGTGTTCTTCCGGCGAGGATTGAGATGATCCACTTCAGTGCCTTCTCTTGGATGCCGGTGTTGTCGAGGCGTTGGACTAGGGTGCGGTGGCAGACAGTGTTGAATGCTGCGGAGAGGTCCAGGAGGATGAGTGCCGCTGTTTCCCCGTTGTCGAGCAGGGCTCGGATGTCGTCAGTGGCTGCGATGAGGGCGGTCTCGGTGCTGTGGTTGGCTCTGAAACTGGACTGCGAGGGGTCGAGGGATCCGTTTGTCTCAAGGAAGGCGGCAAGCTGTTTGTTGACGATCTTCTCGATGACTTTGGCTGGAAAAGGGAGGAGCGAGATGGGTCGGAAGTTTTTGAGGTCGGTGGGGTCTGCTGTTGGTTTCTTCAGTAGGGTGCTGAGCTCGGCATGCTTCCAGCTCTCCAGGAAGGTGGCGGAGTTGAAGGAGGTGTTGATGATGTCCTGGAGTTGGGGTGCGATGGTGGAGTCGGCCTTGTTGAAGATGTGGTGGGGGTAGGGGTTGGTTGGAGAGCCGGAGTGGATGGTGTTCATCGTGCGGGCTGTGTCTTCGGTGGTCACTGTGGTCCAGGTGCGGAGGGTGGTGGTGGGGTTCGTTGGTTCGGTGGTTGGGTGCGTGGATGGTGCGCCGAAACTGTTGTGGATGTCGGCAATCTTGCGGTGGAAGTACGAGGCGAGGGAGTCGCAGAGATCTTGTGAAGGGGTGATGTCGTTGCTGCCGGTGCTGGGGTTGGAATACTCCTTAACGATGCTGAAGAGTTCCTTGCTGTCGTGGGCATTGTTGTCCAGTCGCTCCTTCAGTGATTTCTTCTTGGTAGTGCGGATGAGCTGGTGGTGCTTGCGGGTGGCGTGTTTGAGGGCGGCCATGTTGTCAGTGGTCCGGTCATGGAGCGAGGCTTTCTCGAGGGTGCGGCAGGTATTCTTGGAGTCTTTGAGTTCTTCGGTGAACCAGGGGGCTTTCTTGCTTCTGGGTCTGCTGGGAGGGTTCTTCAATGGTGCGAGGTCATCGGCGCAGGCGGTCAGCCACTGCGTGAAGTTGCGGGCTGCTTCGTTGGCGTCTGATGTGCTGGCGGGTGGGTTCTGGTTGATGGAGGTGGTGAGCTGGTCGGCGGTGATCTTGCTCCAGTTCCTGTGAGGAACCTGTTGCGGGTGGTAATGGGTTGTGGTTTTTCTGAATCTGAAGTGCACGCAGCTGTGGTCGGTCCAGTGAAGTTCGGTGGAGTGGCTGAAGCTGATGTGCTTGCTGGATGAGAAGACGGGATCAAGCTTATGGCTAGCGTAGTGGGTGGGGTTGTTGACCAGTTGCTTGAGGCCGAGGTTGGCGAGGTTGTCCAGCAGGGTGGCGGTGTTGCGGTCCTTGTTGTTCTCCAGGTGGAAGTTGAGGTCCCCTAGGAGGATGTAGTCGGCGGAGGGGAGGGCGTGTGGGCTGATGAAGTCTGTGATGTCTTCGCTGAATTGCGTGCGTGGTACCGGGGGTCGGTAGATGAGGGTGCCTCTGAGGGTCATCTTTGGGTCGGTGTGAATCTGGAAGTGGAGCTGTTCGGCGGTGGCGAGGGTGTCGTCGGCGTCGGTCGTGATACGGATGATGTTCTTGTGGACGATGGCGATGCCTCCTCCGGTCTGGTTGATGCGGTCCCTCCTGATGATCTTGTATCCATCCGGGATGGCGATGGCGATGTCGGGGGCTGAGGAGGCGTTCATCCATGTTTCAGTGAGGAAGGCGATGTCTGGTGATGTTGTGCCGAGGAGGTTCCAGAGTTCTACGGCGTGTCTGTGGACGGAGCGGGTGTTGAGCAGGATGCACTTGAGGTCGCTGCTGGAGTTTGGCTTGGCGGGCGTGGTGCAGGTTCGGAGGCAGGAGAACTTGCAGGTTGCGCAGGTGAAGGGTCCGTGAGTGCGTCTTGGGGCGGCCCGGCAGCAGGTGGGGTGTCGGCCGGCATTGATTGCGTTGAGAGCCGCGGCGTTGTAGGTCTGTCGGGTCGTCATGCATTGCTGGGGACCAGGGGTCCTGGCACTGGGCACGGTCCAGGCGCAGACGGGCGCAGACGGGCTTGCCTTTGGCGCGCCTTCGGCGCACAATCGGCGCATACGCGCAGTCGCCATTTATGGCGAAGAGGGAGGGAGGAGCAGCTGGGAGGCGGGAGCGGGGAGGGCACAGAACGAAAAGGGGGCGTGGTGGGCACAGGGGGCTGAAACAATCAACAAAGCCTACACAACAACGTGCAGGGGACAGCAGTGACAGTAAACAAAAAGGCAAAACAATTAGGAAACAAGAAAAAAAAGGTTAAACACAGTTTCAATCAAACGCACACACGCAAAATACGGCGGAGGGGCAGGGAACAGGAAGGCAGGCACAACGAGGCAGCGAGCAGCAGCGAGCAGCAGCGAGGCGAGGGGCACACACACAGCTGGTGGCCGTGCGGCGCGGGGGTGTCCTGAGAACACACAAAGCCTTGGTGCCCGAAAGGCTACATTTTATTGAAGACAAAGAGGTGATTATTACGCTGTCTTTTCTTTCTTTTTGTTATCAAAAGCAAAGTAAGAGAAAAAAAACGACATTACCCAGAAAAACTGTTAAAAGACTACAAACAGTGAAATCACAATAGTGCAGCCAATAGGACGTTAAGTAACCCGATAATTGTCTTGACTGAGTGCAACAAATCATCTTTTCTTGTAATGAGTTAACCAAGATAAAGCATGGAAAGAAACAATAATCCGAATAGAAAGTTAATAGCATAGTCAAAAAGTCTGCAAGGCAGTCCAAAATGAAACAGTGGTGGGAAAATACTCGCTTCTGTCTCTTTAATAAAATCTAAGGTACGAAAATAAAGGTCACAGTGGAAAGCTGACTACAAAATCACGTGTGTGGAACCGCATTCAGATACATTAAATAATTCAACTGTCACTGCACAAAATGAATGATTTCTGGTGATTGCATTTGCATCACAGAAATGAAATTAGTCAAAACATAAGAACATGGAATAAATCAGCATTGGTACACATTGGTGCTCAGAAAAAGAGGCAAGCGGTGAGTGCTCAGGGAGAACTGAGTGATGGTGTGAAGGAACGGAAAGTTAATGTGGTTCAGATACATCCAAGCTTTTTAGAACCAAACCTGCCTTGTACTTGGCAAAATAATATAATCACAAACATAACATTGTAGGCACAGATCAACATGTCTCTGTCACCTTTGTTTGATAAAAATAGCAATTACAATATGTCAACGTTTCGCCTCTGTAATCATAAAGGTAGCTTCATCCTTGTTGGGAGGTCTTCATCAGGACTCAAGACACTAGTGAAGGAGGGGAAGGAGCACCATTAGGTAGCAGCATGTATAATCCGGCTGTATTTTCAAGCTGAGGGACCGGAAGCTCTTCGAGATGGAAACAAATTCCAAAAAAAGGGAGTGAAGGGTGCCACGAGTACACCTAGATATCCGGACTGGGTTGCTTAGTAACCGGTGGCGGCTCCGGTCTTAATCGAGATTGCTCTTTAATGAAATCTAGCCTTTCTGACACCAACGCTAGGAAAATCTTAATTTTTTAGACCAGAGGCTCATATTATGTTTGTTCAATGCACTGCAATAACAAAATCATATACATGGGTAATTGGTTTACATTAGAAAGTTCTGAAAGTATTAACATTCAACCAATCTGCAGATTTGAGAATGTTGTGCAAACTTGTTGCTGCCCAAGAGACCCTAAAGCCAATAGCCCCTCTGGCCAAATGGGTGCCAAAGGGAATCAATCAAGGACATGGTCCATTCAGGTATGTAAGAGCTTTTATAAATGATATTGGGAGAAGTAACAAGCGTGGGGGTGAGTTTACATACAGCGATGAGCGTACTAAATGAGTTTGGTGGTAATATGGGCTTGTTTGATGCCGAGTAATTTGGGTTAAAAATGTGCGACACATTAATAATGACACAAGTACAAACGTATTTTTTGTTTGTTTGATGTTACACGGGTGGGAGCAGAGGGGAGGATTAATAATGCACACTATGTTTCAGGTTATTGCGGGGTTAGTTAAGATGATTATTCCATGTTCTTGTTATATGATCAAATCAGTGATTGGATGTTATTATTATTATGATCTTGTGGCTGATGAACACATATATATCTTTGACATACTATAGAGACCCCTGAAGAAGGTTTAAAATAAATCGAAATGCATTGGGTGTAGAGATCATAAATAGAAGAACTCGGAAATCTGTTTTACTGTTCTAGAATAGGCCTCGATGGGCAATTTTGAAAGAAGCAACATGCATAAGATTGTGGAATTCCGAGTCTTTGACGTGATGGATTAACTGTGAATAAAAACATGATTACCAAGAATTAAGACTTGATTACTGTGGTTTAAGTGGATGAAATTCAAACACGAGTGCATAAGGCTGTGCAACCCTTTCGGATCTACAAAAGGCAGGTCCATATTTCCGGAAAGATCAGGGAATGCATCATAATGCCGCGCCTCCTTGGGTGAGACTTGTTTTTCTCGTTCTACGTGCTGCAAGCATCGAAGGATTGTTTTTGTGCAGAAAGGTGTCCTTTCCTGCAAAAAAACAATCCAGCGTACAAACCAGACACCCTTGCAACATGATGCAAGGGTGCCTGCATTGGCGTGAGGCAGCCAAAAGTGCACCAGTAATAGAAAAGAACAGGTGCACAGGTGATGTTTAATACTATGCATTCCTGTCCCTTAACTCAGCGCATCAAGTTGGCTAGCTGTGTTGCTCTGTGTGAAAGATTGATAAATTAGCCCCTTCGTTTGTTACAGTTCATGACATGATTGTTTGATGTTTATTTTGACAACCCTTTTTTACAGATGTGAGTTCACAGATTTGACCATGATTACTAGTACTCAAAGGATTACCTTTTTATTTAAAAGGCAATGTTAAAAAAAACATCACCCTAATTGCTCGTAGGTGTTATGCTGAAAGAGAGGAATGGATGCTTGCAGATGCATTTTTCGTCCACAGATGAATCACAGGCAATTAACAGAAACAATTCTAATTAACTGACATAATTAAAAAACTAATAATGTTGAACATCATTGTTTTGCACAATGACATTAGCTTTTAGAGCCTAGCAACACATCAAGGCTTCATGTCTATATTCGCCGAGTATATTATTTATCCTCGGTTTCCATGGTAACAAAATTGACAATGGCAACAGCAATGCGAATTCCTAAATTGTTTTGCCATACTGCCTCTTGAGTTATGCCAATGGAAGTAATTTGTTGTGTCTGCATAATTTTCTTTTAATTATCAGCTAATGAAAATCGCATTCATTTGGGTAAAACAAAATATTCACGATCAACTTTTAGTCACCTGTCCAATTCACAATTTAATGTGTTTAACTTTTATACTTTCTTTTCACTTATTACCTGAGACGAAGCCAATAAAACATTGTTTAAACACACAAAGCTGCTTTGATGTTTTGGGTGTTTTTGCCATGCATAATACTTTAAAACAACTTTGTGCCAATTATAAATGGGCCATCCTGAAATCATTTTACTTTTTAAATTGAACTCAAAGGATTAGCAATGGAATTAATTTTGTAAACTTTAATTGAAGAATTATATCTGCTCGTTCCCTCATCTCTTGATTTATTTCAGAGATTTATTTCCATTTAAAACACTCTCATCCTGTTCCCTTGGTATTAATTTAAATCTTATAATAAAGGAAATATAACATCAGAGTTGTTTTTAATTCACATTAAAGACTAATTACAATAGTTATTTTGTCAAATTACACCGGCACTTTTTATAGCAGGGTTATTATAATTTGGAGTTCATTTGAGAGTTGCCAACATACAAAACTGTTGGAAGTTCTTAGGATCAGATATGCACAGAGGTACTGTAAGACACATTACAAAAACAGATGTGGCAAAACACTGCACTGCAACATATCGCACATAATGCTCACTTTGCACTTTTTTTGCCAATGATGTGGAAACAGAGAAATTGGTCACCGTTTTTGTCTTTTGTAAAAGATTGTACTTTTTCATTAAAATGTGAAAAAATCGTTAATCCATGCATATTCTCTTTATTCTGTATTGCACGTGCCTACGGTTTACTCTCGACTGTCGTCAGATTCTTCCATTGTATAAGAAACTTTAAATCTCTGCTATGTTCACTGAGGCAATAGTATCTTCGCACCTCACCGGCAAGACCACCTCAGCCGGAATCAGATAAATTGAGTAACTGAAACTGGGCAATATTTACACGTAATGTACCAGAGTAAATATGGCAGAAATGGTGCCTCATCACAGGCTCGAAGGCTGGGTGCTGGAGGACGCATCACTACTGACTGAATCCACTGTTGTGAGAGGCCACAGACTCCCCACCTACCATTGCCAGGTGAGGACAAGATTCATCAGCACATAGCCAAGTTTCATTAGTCTCATCTTGACAGGGAACCATTTCATAATGGAACACATAGGGAGCATGGGGGTCTTATAGATCCCCCTTACCACCTCCTGATGTCTCCACGTGATGGACGGGCACAAGACCTTGACCACCTTATTTGAGGTCTGCATTTGGCATATCTTATATGCAGTGGTTTTATGCAGCTCATGGTCCAGGTTGGAAAATGTGCCACAATGAACAGGAAATGCATGTGGCATGCCACAATACAAATCATGGAATGTCAAGTTTGGAATGCTAGAAAGTTCAAACAGCTCTTTCCCTTTGGCATTCCAGAAATTACTTAAGCTATCTTTAAATAAACAAACTGTGGAGCACCATACTCTCAGCAGTGGTTGTTTTACTTTGCATTTAGAATCTCAGTATGTACAGACAAGCATTAAAACAAACAAGTACCATGATCAGATATGCAGGTGATCAGCAGACACTGCCAATCAAGACACAATGTATTTGGTGTTAGGTGTCTCTATCAGTTCTGTAGGAAGAAAGTATCCTCACAGTGAAGGCAAAGACATTCTGCCATCCAGCAACAAGTAGTAAAGAGTGGTCTCTTTGAGGACGTGCACCATATGAGCGCCCTCAGAGATAACTCCATAACACCCCTCAAAATAACTGCAAAAGCCTCAGACACTCATGTGTCCCAAATCTTATGTTAAAGCTGGAGCAATTAGGGTTCATAGTTCTATTTCTTTAGAGAAAATCAGAAGGTCAAATTTCGGCTAGATTCCCATTTTGCTTGAGCAAAAGTGGAAAAATAAATGCCCATTGAATGCATTATTTGGGATGGTGCTGTTTGCCAGTGGTCAGTACCAGCGTTAAGACTTTCATTACGATGGCAGGCAGACCGCCAATGACAGGCCATCAGTGGCAGTCCACCCGCCATCTAGTGCATCGGTCTGACCACTGCATTACAATGCAGCTGGTTGGGACACAGAGGTGGTGGATAGGAACGCCGCCTCTAACAGGATCAAAGATCCCATTGGGACAGCAGTTGGATTCCCAATCCCTAGAATGGGGGCAGTGTAGAGATTAGGATATTCCTTTCTGACTGTCTTTTCATGGCGGGTCCACCACCATGAACAGGCAGCCGGAAAGGGAATTTGGGGTCCCCTAGCATGGCCCCATCCTTCCTCCGCGATGTGGCCAGCGGGACACATGTGGTGCCCCCAAACATCCATGCACTGTGTGCCAGCCACTTAATGGTGCCTGTCACACAGTGCATAGATGTTTAAAAACATCCTGTTTTCAATTCCGGCTTGTGCTGCTGCCCTTTTCTGGGCTGCATCACAAGCCACAATTGAAAGAGGTATGTTTATGACTTCCTATGCAGCAGTTGCATCCGAATATGGAGGGTGCGACTGGCGATCCCAATCACGCAACAATGACAGCTGGACGCTCGTCCGACCACCATCATAATGACCCCCTACATTTTGGTAGCCAGGATCTAATTTAAATCAGCAGACTTTGAGCCAGAGCAAGATAGAGAAAGGCAGAAGAGGGGAAAAGAATGACATAGAGTGGAATAGATAAAACAGTAAAAAACTGGGACAACAGGAATGAAACATACTTGCAAGTGTGACACAAAGAGGTAGGAAGTGTAGATCGATGGATGAAAGATGCCTGAGACGGAATCAAGAGATTCCTTGTGATGCAGCGGTTTACCAGCAACAGGTAATCTAACTCCACATACTCTCCTGGGCCCATAAATTCACTTCCCAATCACGCTGGTAATAACCGCTGTGTCAGGTTTTGAAACTCTTTAGATTAGTTAGCTTTAGTCCCTAACTAGTTGTTTCACTGATCAAAACTTCTTTCCTCTGGTCAATGGATAATTTTAGTTAGAACCAGTTGATAGTGAAATGACATCAGATTTCTAATCACTTACACATCAGAAATGATCACACAGTCGGTATTTCTTTTAAAATTTTATCTCAGATTAAATTCTTGTGAACCACTTACGCAGCACAAAATAAACCCCCTCTCTCTTAGGAAGGAACATTTAAAAATATCAATCAAGAATACATTCCTTTATACTCTGCAATGACCCTGCTCGGAAAAGAGAGGACATAGAGAAAACACATAAGCGCATATAAATACATGGAAATATTTACCAAGTATGGTGTGGAAACCAACGCCCAGGCCTAGGAATTGGAAAAGGTCCCCCAGGAAAGATCTGTTGAACAAAGGCTTCAGGACCGGACTTCAGGACAGGACAGACAACCTCTCTATCACCAACGCATGCGTAGCACCCCTCTCTGACACTCTCTTCCTCCTCGAGATTCTTCTGCGATCTTCTTCTAAATTAATTTGCTTAAGATGATTGGTTCAGAAATTCAATTCTTCTTCAGCATACAAGTCTGAGATTTCTCTGTGTTCTCGGACAGTATCCCGGCCTCTCGTCTCCTATGTGCTCTCCGCTCTCTAACTAACTAATGCTACAACAATTATACTTTTCTGTATGCTTGGACCACCCACTAATGTTTCAAATTTATGAAGCACCTATCTCTGATTGGACAGGCAAGGGGAGGTGATCATCACACCAGTCTTTATTCCCAACCGTATTCACCATGTAATTGTCACATTTAGAGAAAAAAAACAGTATTTCTCATGTACTTCAGTAGACTATTGTTCCTGTTCCCATGAATGTATCAGCTTTTCATCCTTGTCCGAAGAGTTGACATGGCGTCTTCCAGCTAGATTGCATCACACATGCGTAGCAGAACGATAGTGAACAGACTGTGGCTCCCAACTGCAAGCCCATAATAAGCACTATTGAAAGATTGAAAAGACAAATATTTAAATCGAAAATAAATGGTTTCACTGTATACCACCTACCTCTACTCTAATCCTGTTTACTTATTATTATTCTACCCACATTAGCATTATTATAATTGCTGAGTTTAGTTTTACAGCAAGCAGGTGGCAAGCATGTGAGTTTCAAGCGGCCATCTTGTTAGCTACTGCGCAATTGCAGAAAGTTTCCCTCCAAGCATAGATACGTCATACTACGTAGATGCAGTAGACGCATGCACACTAAACAATTTCAGTTAGTGGCCATCTTAGCATCACTCTCGAGTTACTGGTTAGTAAAACACATATGCAAGCTTCCATTTAATACTCAAGTGTCGTGTAAATGAATATTATTACCATAAACAAGGTTTTAATACGGGGTTAGTAGTTACATGGGAAGATTGCACCCGAGCAAGTCTCTTTTTTCACGAGTCCTTGCTCCATCACTTGGTATTAGGCAACACCACTGTTCAGCAATGCTTCTAAGAAAACATTTTGATGCCAGAACCTCTTAGTATTTTTATTATTATAATATCATTATTATTATTATTATAATACTTTAAAAATTCACCTATAAATCAATATCAATGTAATAAAATAAACAGTAAAAATATCCTAACACCGAATGTTTAAGATATCCTAAATTGTAAAAAGATCCAAGTGTAATTTTATTTTAAATGATAAGGTAGTGGGAATAGGGAGTGAGTTGATGTCAGTTTTCAGTGTGCGAGGAGGCACAGGCAGCACTTGTGACACCAATTGTGTAAGCTAGGAAGTTCCAAAGAGACTGTGAACAGGACAGCTAGACAAAAGGGGCAAGAAGGACATTGGTTCGAGCCATAATTGAGGAGGTACAGGCCAGTGCATTACAGGGTGAAATAAGAATGGAGTCACACAAAGACCATGTGAGGGCTAAAGGAGACCTGGTGGCACATTAACTATTAATTCACACAACGCGACGCAACAAGGTAACTTACTGTGCTGCGTTGCATGAAAGGGAGAGCGCAGAAATGCTCCATATTTACAAATATATGGAGCATGTCTGCTCTGTCCCCACACTGCTGCACTGTTTGTTGGCTAGCCCCAATGCAGATACCAATGCACAATGCTGCAGGAGTGCATTTGGTACAGTCATGATTGTACAGGAAGGAGTACCGTACAGGCATATTCCTCTTCCTATGTAAGCTAAAGAATAAGGAACACATGAAAAGAGAAAGTAAGGAGGAAAAATAAAGATATTGCTCCTTGTTAAGTCTTTGTCAGGCAGGGGCAAATCTAGGTTTGCATCAACATCAATCACTGGATTCAAGGAAATGGCCATGCTCAACCCATTTAACGCCTTTCCAACAGAAAGTAACATGAAACAGCACTATGCACTTTGCTGTCCTGGTGGTTTGTAGATGAGAGTGCTATGTTGGCTGAAGTTGATTGTGATTTAGAGCTTAAACAACAGGTATTTGAAGTTGGAGGATGATGTGTTCATAGAGGTGGTGCAGCGGATTGCATTCTTGTGTATGACAGCTATTCTGCCTCTGGGCTTGTGAAGTAGACCCTACCTGCCAATCTTGTAGTCTTGGAGGAAGGCTGTGGCAAGATTAGGTGCCGCAAGGTTTCCATGAGGGAAAGTAGGTATGGGGCATTGTTGAGCAGCAGGTCCTATACCTCTGTGGTGTGTTCAGTGAGTAGGCAGTTGTTGAGGGGAAAACATATTGAGTGCAGAGTATTGTCTGGGTATTTTCACAACTGTGTGATTATGAGAGAGAGAAGAGTTAGGTGCTGATGGTGCAGGTGTAGTGAGTGTTCTGTGTGGGTAAGTGCATGAAAACTTGCAGAATGCATAGGAGAAGGCATCCTCAGTGTTATGTGGTGCAATGATACAGCAGCATAGGGAGCAGTGGACGTAGGTTGAGGGCATGATGGGTCAAAGGGGGTAGCAGTGGGGCGGAGGATCAGGATTCCTGCCACTGGGCATGGTCCAGGCGCGGACTGGCACAGACAGCACTTATTGTGCAGATGAAAAATGGGAAATCCAGTGATGTCACTTCCTGTGGAGCTAAATGACGGGAAATCCAGTGATGTCACGTTCTGTGGCGATGGATGATGAAAATGAGCTCACTTGCTTGGCTTCTCTTCTAAAGACAGTTTTGGCAGGAAAACATGTGCAGTATGAATTCAGTCTCCTGACAGACCTCGTTGACAGACAATTAAAATGATACTGTTTTTATTTGATCAGGTCTCAAGTATATCAAAAGTAGAAAAAAAGTAACACTTTACAGATGATTATATCTGGGATATGGTTATTGTCTCGCAGCATCTTACTCATTTGCATGCGTGCAGGTAGTAGACATAAAGGCCCAAGGCAGAAATGCACCTTATTTACCATAATACAGTCCATGCCTGTCCTTCCCTACTGCTGGCACAAATTTGGCTACCTAGCGCCCATGCAGTTACCCTCTTGTCATGATGCAAGGGTACTTGCATTGTGGGCAGAACTGTTTTTGTGGAGGAAGGCACACCTTTCTGCACAAAACCAATCCTTAGAGGCATTTCCCCCTTTCAATGTGTGCAGCAGAATACAGCACACTTAAAAAGAGGGAGCAACGAGGAGAAACAAATATATTTCTCCACCTCATGCCTCACCTGTGAAGGCGAAGTCTTTTGAAGCATTCCCAGGTCTACCACTAATGGTAAATCTGGGAATGCTCTAAAATCGATGGGTGGTTACTTGGGAATACCACGCGTGGAACTCCTCCCTGGGGCTAAGTAACTCAAGGCATTGATTTGCGCTGCCTTGCATTACTTCAGTTTTATCAAGCCATGCAGTACCATGCATGGTGACCTTGCGAGGCTTGATAAATCCTAATTAGGTTTTGTGTCCCCTTTGCACTCCTTTTCGTGGCACAAGGGTGATACAAAACTTTGATAAATCTGGCACAAAGTGTGTAGTATCGTACACCGAAAAATGTGAGCAAGTGTCATACAACTTGGTGGTAAGAAACGCCCTGTAAACAAAGGCGTTAAATTGTGGAAGTGCAGAAACAGTGGTGATGATGGGCGAATTGTTGAGCTAAGAGTTGCCAATGGTTAGAAGGCTGGGTTGCATGTGCATACACAGGCAGGTACCTTGCCATGGTTTTTAAAAAAGGTAAGAATATTCATTACAAAATGGGTGCTGTATAAGCACATACCTGCACAGCAGCCATCCAGAATAAAAACAGATTGGCAAAGCCAGTAGGTTAGTGCCCAGTAACAAAGGTGAGACCTTTTTTAATGCTGGTTTCATTTTTGTCAATTTGATTATGTTTTTCCCATGCATCAACATCTATTGCAGGAAGGTCAACTGGTCTTCCCTTCTCCCTACACTTCCTGGCTGCTGCTAGACCCCCCTTCTCTTCGAAGGTGTGACTTCTCAGCAGGCACACCACTAGTTGCTAAAAAGCAGGTCTGCACCTAACAGTGCTAGGAATGGACTTAGGCTGAGCTATGTTGCTCCTCTCATACATTGTTGAGAATGTAAGGAATATTAAGTGTTGGATCACACAATACAGAACATCTGGATGTTATGTAGAAAAGGAAAATGGTGACTAGGTTGATTGGTGTGAGCCGGGAAATCTCATAAAAGTGTTATTAGTTTTGTTGCTTGGATATGATTTTACATTAAATAAATGGAAAGACCAGAGGTGTTTGGCAAAACATAAACAAGCTGCTTTAATGAAATACTGTGGTAGGGAGAGTATTGAGAGAGGCATATCTGAAAACAGTTTCAAAGTACAGAAGATAACCAGAAAAACCATCAGATAAGGGGGCACAGGTATGGCCGCACTGAGAACCAAAGTGCTCGACTGGCCCCCCTCCCAACCTCGGGGAGAGCTAGTGTGGGACAGTGTGTGTGAATCCAGATGTTCGGTGTGGTGATCACGTGATCACCTTTTGTGGTGTGCATGTTGTGTCCTGGCTGGCCAATCTCCTAGGTCCTGTTTGTGGTATGACTACCTATCTGTGGGATTGATCAGGGTTTTCCCTGGGTGCGCATTTGTCTTTGGGATAAGTGAGACCCCATCTGTGACTTGACACTGAAATGGCATGGGTTGTGGTTGCAGGGCCTGTCTAACCACGTATCTATGACTCAGGTTTTTTTTGGGGGGTGTGATGTTTATATAGAGTTAACTCGACCTGAAGGTTTTCAGAGCGCTTTATGTAAGTACCAGTTGCGTTAAAGATGGACAAATTTATTTTTGTTAGGTATATAGGAGATTAAGTGATTTGCCCAGAATCACAGGATGTTAAGCATCCCTGCTGAGACTCAAATCTGGTTACCTAGCTTCGAGGTCGACCGTTCTAGCCATTAGGCCTGAATGATGAGGTAAGGATAATGTGGCGGTCATTGATATATTTATACATTTTTAACATGTTTTTATTAATTTTCCAAACTTATCAGCATGAGACTCACATTACATCATACACATAATAATACTGTGTTGCAGCCATATACTTCTACACTATACATTCAGCAAGTAAACATCGTGTGCTGCACATTTCACGTAAGTGTCTGACCTTTTTCCATCATTGACATTTCCTTAATCACTGTTATCAGAAGCTAGAGTCACATGTACACAGACATAGATATTTGTATCAATCTTTCAACTACACCTAACAGTGCCATGTGCTCTCCTTGTTGACAGTGTTACCTTCATTATCATCCTTGTTTTCCACATAGGTTTTATATAATGGCCAAAAATTCTTTGGTCTATTTCTTGGTGGTAGTAGTTCACTATAAACCTCAGGTTGTGTGCTGCAATAGAGCATCTCCCTAGACCATTGTGCAATTGTGGGGCTAGGCCCTCTCATCCAGCCTATCGCTACACATCGTTTGGCTAGTAGCAAACCCATATCCATTAATCTCCTTGCGCTCTTAGGGATCGCCTTGGAGTAACCCAACAAGGCAAGGGCCGGTTCTGGCAGCAGTGTCAGTTTTACCACTTGATTTAGTTCAGCAAAAACCGACCCCCAAAATTGTGCCATGCCCGTACAAGTCCAGGCCAGGTGAAAAAAATCTGCTGCCTGCTCATTACACCGATCACAAGTCGACTCCTCTCGAAGCCCATAACTATGAAGACGTTCCGGGGTATAATATGTCCTATTAAGGAATTTAAAATTAATTAATCTATGTCTCCAGTTCAGGGATATACCCTTTGTACTGAGAGAACAATAAAACCACATACTGTCAGTGATGTCCCTCTGTAAATCCCTCTGTTCGGCCAGCCTTGCCTTTGTGTAATCACCCTGTCTAGCAGCCATTGAGATATGGTAAATTCTGGATACTATTTTAGTGGTCTCCTGTGTTGAGATAATGTTAGTCAAGGCTCTCATTTCAGGAGGCTCCATCATATCTACACCCAGCTGTTCACGTGACGCACTCTTTGAAATTGGAATCGGGTAAGCAGGTTCGGTATCTCATCTTCTGTACTCAAATCCCCCCAGCTTTTTGCTAATCCATCTGAGAAGAGGTCCCATATTGTGTGTATCCCCAATGTGTTTAGTGCTGCCACAACTCCGTTATCTGCACACAGGGATAACCATCAACATCAGTCAAGTCTAGCGACTTGAGAATATAGTATAGCGCCGGCTTGGAGCTGTCGCAGATAGTGCAAAGCGTGAACTACGGTGATGAGGGAGTCCATAATCCCTGTACGTCTGTCAGGGGGTTAAAACAGCAAGGCCGGAGTGGAGTGGGGTTTGCAACTACTGATTCTATGCGGATGTAAGGTATCTCAGGTGGTCCATAAATCCAAGAATGTGCCTGTTCACTCTGAGCAGCTCTGTAATATAGATCTAAGTCAGGGGCACCAAGTCCTTTCATCGAGAACGGAAGAGTAAGGGTCCGCCAACGAACACGTGCCTATTTACCTGCCCAAGCCAGATGAATCATCAGAGCTTTAAGATGTTGAAAGAAAACCTTTGGTAACACTATAGGAATATTTGTAAAGAGGAACAGGAATCAAGCCAAGATAACCATCTTCATAATGGACACCCTACCCATCAGAGACATTGGCAACCAAATCTACCTCGCTATATCATCTTCAAGCTTACTGATCGCTACCCCATAGTTTTCCCGAAAAAGCACCTCCGAATCTGTGTGAAGTTTAATACCTAAATACCGCACCTCCGCTGTGGACCATTTTAGCGGGTATTCTGGCTCAAAGGCCATTGTGGAGGGAGTTAGAGGCACTATTATAGACTTGTTTCAGTTTACTCGTAAACCAGACAAGGCTCCGAAATGCACCACCTCCCGTAGCACTGTGGAGAGGTTGTCTTCAGGTCAACGAACATACAGCAATGTGTCATCCCCATAAGTGGATACAATCAGTGTATATCCCGGGAACCTTATTCCCCTGTCGCTATGATATTCCCTTAGTGCGCAGGCTAGGGGCTCTGCCACCAGTGCATATAGAATGGGTGACAATGGGCAGCCCTGTCTGGTACCTCTAGTAATGGGAACAGGGTCAGTAACCAGGTCACCTATTTTGGTGCAAGCTGTGGGAGTATTATACAACACCCCTAGAAGTTGGATGAATACCTGCCCTACCGCATCCGAAGTAGAACATGCTGTAGGAATGGCCACTCCACCGAGTCAAATGCCTTCTCCATATCTAAAAATATTGCAACCGCAGGGATCTCCGGTCTTGTGTGCTAAAGGGTGGCAAACACTGTACGTAGATTATATGTACAATTTCTGCCCAGCTCAAAGCCAGCTTGCTCAGGTGCTACCATAGTGGGGACCAGTGGGATTAGGAGGTTCGCTAGAATTTTCGCAAACATTTTTGTGTCCACATTAATTAGGGATAACGACCTGTACGAGGCACAGTCACCCGGGGGGTTTACCCGGTTTGAGGATTGCAAATATGATTGCTTCCCTCATAGATGGCGGTATTGTCCCGGTAACGCACATATCTTCAAACAATATGAGTATTGATATAATTTTTACCCACGTCCTCAGTATTGTGCGCACAGTTGTCATAGCGTACATCGATATTGTCTTTACAGGTATCGTCACTGTTATGCGTCTATAGATTATTGCATCAAATTACATTGCTTCTACCGCCATTGACACTGTTATGCAGGCGTAGTTTATGGCATACATTGGCATTGCATTTATTGGTATTGCCGTTGTCGGGCTTGCATATATCATGGTATACATTGACCTCGTATTCACCCATACTAACAGTAGCTTCACTTTAAACGTACTCATGAAGGGATGAATCTTTGCCAATGTATTAGAATGGAGCACAAATAAAACACGTCTCTAAAATAAATATTGTCTTCAGCATTTGATGTTCAGTTAATGATGAGAAGGCTGATGAATTTTTACAAGTTTATTTTTCTGTTTAAGAGATTAGTCTGTATTTTTGTCATTTTCTTTAGATTAGTCAAATAAATCCATTTACAGAAATATTGAAAACCTTTTGGTTAGAACAAGAATTCAAAACAACAGCATGTTCCATAAACGAATTAGTCCATATCTTAATCTAAAGGATCTAACCTATCCTATCAAAAACCCACAAAGAGTTCCTTTTGAAACAGAGCAGGTAAGATTTTGAGCAAAAGACTAATGACCAAGAAAAGGTTGAACTCCCTAAAAAGTTCTAGAAACTCAGGCGAGTTCCCTAACAGCTGCAATAACAACCTTCAAAACAGGTAAAAGGAATTAATCACAGCAGTAGCTATGACCAGCATAAGGATAGAAAGTCTCCTAAAAAAGAGTCAGGAAAATAAAGAAATCACCATTAGCAGTAGCTAATGGCAATTTTAGCAATCACAACAAAGTGTTAACAGGCATGACAGGGTAGGAGTGTATTGAATGCCTTGACTCTCTACACATACTTTATAGAAAGCACAAACCATGTTCCAAACTATGGGGCATATTCACAAGCACCTATCGCCACCAGTGACAATGTGGTGGCGATAGGAACCTCGCCTTATTCACAAGGCAAGACTGCCTTGTGAATAGGCCCCCTTTCACACTGTGTTTAGCATGAAAGGGGTGTGAAGTGGGTGTTGTGGTGGGTGTTGCCCCCTAGTCACAAGGGCAGCGTAAATAGGAGCTAACCCCAAACTTAAGACCAGGAAAACCTTGGTCTTAAGCTGGCGATACGAGGAGAAATGGCGTATTTCTCCTGTTTTTGCATTTTCCATGTGTGCTGCCTTGTGCAGCACACATGGAAAATGAAAAATGCCATGGTTTGTTTATGTACAGGAAGGAGTACCTTCCTGTACATAAACAAACCTTTTTTTTTAAAATGCTATTTTTTATAATTTACATGTATGCTGCATGAAGCAGCACACATGTAAGTTAAAAACTGGCATTTTAGGTTTGTTTATGTGCAGGAAGAGACACCTTCCTGTACATAATCAAACCTCCCTGCTTGCAGATACTCTTACAGTCTGGTGCAAGGGTGCCTGTGTTGGCGCTAATTTGTGAAACCTAGCACCATTGATGGGGGAAATGCAAGACTGCACAATATGCTTGTGAATATGGTGCAGCCTTGCTTTTCCGAAGTGGCAGGGAGAGGTGTTAAGCCAAGAAGGCTAACGCCTCTCTCCACCACTTCCTTGTGAATATCCCCCTTTGTTTGTTGACAAATTTCTAACTAATAGTAAAGGATCTTTCAATGGTATGTCCTCTCCTGTCTCGATTCCCATGGTAAATGTCCATGATGGCATGTAGTTATTCGAACATGGCTACAGTGTATTACCAAAAGATACATCTCGGAAAGTTAGCTATTTAGTGTAACATGGTGTAACAATGGACTGCTCTACGAAGTGAAACATTAATATCTCGCATGTCCTGGTAGAGCATGGAATTGAAACCTACAAGCATTTTCTTTCATTATTATACTTGTTCATTACAAGCATGTGGCAGAGGACACAATCTAAAATATATTGAAGTCACATAGAGTGAGGAAGGAAAGAAATACAATTTGTAGCAAACAGCACATTTCAAGATGTCAAGTTCTACAGTTCGGTTATAATGTTAAATAAACATTTACTTAAACATGTTTATTTTATTATAGGGATAGGAAAGAATTCATGAAAATATTGAGGCCTAGCAGTAAAAAACTATGGAAATGGGAGCTTTCTGAAGAAATAAGGTGAATTTTAACTTTTTGCACGTATAATAAAAGCACATTATCTCTAAAAACAATGTTGACATGCATCATCAGTGTTAACGTTAACTCACAATTCGACATTGTTATGATGTATATGTAGGTAAAAAATGTAAACTTCCACATAGGTTAGTGGTCTAGTGTTTTAACACGTTAGTACAGGACTGATTTAGAGTATGACAGATGGGTTACTCCATCACAAATGTGATGAATATTCTGTCCGCTTTATTACAAGTGCATTATATCCTATGGTGCTTGCAATAAGGGAAACTGGATATCCGCCTCATTGTGATAAAGTAATCCATCTGCCACACACTAAACTAGACTGTAGGAATTTCCAGACTCTTTAGCTCCTGCTTCTGAGTAAGCACTGGTCCATCTGCACAGGAAAGCATGTAATTTAGTCGCACACTACCTGGCAACATAATGCTTGGCTGTGGCTTTCCGTTATCGCTTAAGTTTGTCACCCAGTCTTTTGTGTCCTACATGTTTGTTTTGTTTTTCCTGTGTCAGCCCATTGGTTCCTTACTCCTTCTGCTTAAGTTAGGAAGGTCTGCTGCACCCGT
Organism: Lissotriton vulgaris; assembly: GCF_964263255.1. Lineage (NCBI taxonomy): Eukaryota > Metazoa > Chordata > Amphibia > Caudata > Salamandridae > Lissotriton > Lissotriton vulgaris. Next base: position 274,300,343 of record NC_141689.1, on the reverse strand, counting down.
CTCTCTGCTTCCTCCTTCTGGCAGGCAGGGCTCTAGTACCCTTTGAAATCTGTTGGATCATGTTAATCTGACTACATGTAATTCTACAAACACTATAGTCCATTGAGTTTATATTATTTGGGCTGATACCCTCATCTAACCCTACATTCTACCCCAATTCATTGTAACCGGTGTCCATAATAGTATGGAGTGTTTCAAGGGGTATTGGGTGTGATCCACCTAGCAGGAGATACCCTGGACTTTGTGTTTTCAAAAGCTTTGATCATACTCTTCCTCCTATTTGATGTTACAACTCTCAGATTAGTGTTCAAATCACTCTCCTTGGTCCAAGTATTCTCCACTCTTGTGGATTCCCTGCTGTGCCTCAATGCAATTAAATTAAAATGGACCCATCTTTAGATCTGAAAGTTTGGAAAGTAGCTTCCCAAGTGTCCATGTGCTTTTATGATCCTTGAAGACAGCCACATACCACAACTATTTTCATCCCATCTACACAACAAAAAGCATGGACTGGCTAGACTAAAACACAATTACATCATTTCCATTCTAATGAGGTTTTCACAAATCGAATCAGGAAGGCTAAATCTGATATGCATAAGAAGCACATTGAATTCTCCTCTAAAACAGTCAATAGCTCTGCTTTAAATATGTTAATGTACTGACCCCTTGATAAAGCTGATACGACTTCCTTTTGTAATTGGGTGTTCTGACCCTTTGACAAAGCCATTAGGTCTGTTCCATTTAAAATAGCACCCCTTTTTATTGTTACTTTATGTTAAAAAAACATCAAAAATTCAAAGAAAAAGCCAAAGGTTAAAGTGATTTTATAGTTAAATCTGTTAATAATATCTTACTCTATAATTTAAAAAAAACTTGGGAACTCACAGAAATAAAAACAAATGTTAAACTGATGCTATAATTAGGTGAAAATATCAGTTAAACTATAACTTTTTAAAGTATAAAAATCACTTAAAGTCAGCAGCTATAGTTAACTGAGGTAACTATTGTTTGCGCCCCCACCATGCATTGCTTATTACATCACATATTACATCAATCATGACATCAGAAATTACATAATTAATGACAACACTCCCCATGGTTGGGGCATAAGTTATAGTAAATATGGATATAGATATATATCAATATATATAAAGGAAATGCCTTTTTTGCTTTGCTTAAAATTTGCTGCAGTCTGACAAATCTTCACAAAACTCTCCCAAAAAGTGCTCTTTTTGGCCTAGTTTGTGCATGGAAAGTTTTGAGGTGATCCTTCAAGCGGGCCAAAGAGAGAATATAGCAGGATGGAGGGGGAGAGGGGGGGTCCCAAAGAACACAATCACTAAATCTCCATCCATTTTTCAAAGACTTTTGTCAGAAGTGTTTTTTCAAAAACTGCTTATTGGAATTACACTAAATTTGCCAAGAAGCTAGATCTTGGTTATCAAATTGTGCTTTTTGTGATTTTATGTAACTCAGTTGAGTAGGTTTTGAGAATTTAAGGTTTAGAAATATTTGTATTTCGGGCAGTTGGGTAAAAAGGGACTCTTCAAGAGTTTCTTAAATCCAATTTAAAATAAAAGAGCCTTCTGATCACCCCCTTGGGTCCACAATAATAAACAAATTATTGTTTTTCTCATGATCCTGTTGGACTCCTGTGGGATCGTGGCAAAAAGAAAAAAAAGAAAATGGCATCATAATTTTTTTAATCAAATATATAGGGAGGGGGTCATGATCAGGGTCTTCCCTTCCTTGGGCCCATTTTGGGCCAAGGACACTGTCCCTGGGGCTAGGTATATTAATTAAGGGGTGGGGGCTGCGCGACTCCCTCCCCGATCCTTGTAAGTTCCTGGGGACCATATCCCTCAGACAATTTCTTTAAAAACATGGAGAGGGGCCACCCGGCCCCACTCCTGAGCCACTGAAGTCCCGGGGCCTTGTAGTGACCGGATAATAATTTTTATTTCTGAGTAATGGTGACTTTGGTCTACTACCATCCTAGTATAGTGGTTAGATCCCTTTTTTTAGCCTATTTGTAGGACTTGCCTATTGGCTTTGGCATGATTCTATGGGCCCGATGTAGGTAGCCCTTTACCGATCCGAAACGGCCGAAAATACCGATTTTCGGCCGTTTCCGATCGGTAAAGGGCTACCGAGATGTAGGGGCACATTTTCGGTAATTTTACCGAATCGGCATCATTACCGAATCGGTAAATTTACCGATTCGGTAATATGTACCGAATCGGTAAAATAATTACCGATTCGGTAATATTTACTGATTCGGTAAAATTACCGAAAATGCTATGTAGGTAGGCAATGTACCTTCTGCACATGGCTTTCAGAATCGGTATTTTACCATGGAATACAAATCCATGGTAAAATACCGATTCCGGTGTACATGCACATGTGTGCATGCACACCTATGTCATGTGACAGACAGACCTGCCCTTAGGGCAGGTATGCCTGCCACATGGCACCTGTGCCTGTTTTGGGGGTGCCAGAGGGTGTCAAAGTGACACCCCCTGCACCCTTGTGAATTCTTTAATTAGCGATTCGGTAAATACCGAATCGGTAATGCCTAATCATTCCTAAGGGCTTCAAAGCCCATAGGAATGAATGGGCATTACCGATTCGGTATTTACCGAATCGGTAATTAAAGAATTGCTAAGGATTCGGTAACGAATCCAGATGTTGGGACCTACATACCATTTACCGATTTTGAAATACCGAATCGGTAGGATTCGGTATTTCAAAATCGGTAAATGGAATTTACCTACATCGGGCCCTATGTCTCTTTTGCCTCTTTTCGGGCCTAAAGGCCTAAACTAGAGAGCAGCCATCGTGTCTTCCTGCCTCAGTTGTCTGAGGCGCTTGTAGGTCAGAAGTGATGTTTAGAGTTGAGGCTGTTATTCACTAGTTACAAACCGGTGAGGATTTGCCCTTATCGAAGGAATGTGCTTACTTCCCCGGGCTCTAGACGCAACTACAGCTGGCCACTGTGGGAGCACAGGGAGCGCGGTCTTGGTACAGGAATTCGGTGGGAGGCAGGGTGCTTGCAGAGAGCCTCCCATATTATCAGAGAACAGAAGAGCAGAGAGGTCAGATGGTTTTTGGAATTGAAGAAGTCAGCTGGTTTGCAGAGCTGGAGCTGAGAGCTGGAGCTGTGAGCTGGACAGCTGATCTGTGGAGCAGTTACCTGGCAGATGGAAGAGTTGGAATTGTTAGCAGACGATGAAGTTACATTTGGAGTGCAGTTGGAGTGAAGCTAGTACGTTGGTGATGGTGACGGAGAGAGAGTCCTGATTCCACCAGAGAGAGGAACAGACAGTTGGACCCTTCTTAACAGGGTGAGGTATTCTTAGCTAGTTTGCACTATATATAATCATTCATCCCCTTTTGTTTTCTAGGTTATATTTAGGTTCCTGTTTACATCAATAATTTCCTACTGTATTATTGCAATGTTTTCTTTGTCTTGTTCTCTTTCTAATAAAGAGACCCCAATGTGCATTAGTATCATTTGTATGTTTTCCTTTGGGCGGGAGTAAGTGGGCTTTCCATAGCCAGGTGCTGACGTACAGAAGGCTGGTGATCCCCTTCTTACAGGTAACTGAAGACAGTGAAGTGTACTGCTTCTGATCAGAGAATAACTGCAAATGCATTAGTCAGATCTGTGTATCTTTTAGGTGTGTATGTGTGCATTCTCATGATTAATTATTTTCCCTTTCATCTATATTGCTATTCCTCCTTGTCATCCTATTAGTGTGTAAAGAGGCCCCAAAAGTAGTAATTGCACTTGAGAGTTGTTTACTAAGACAGAATTTACCTTTCTTTTTAGCCAGGGGCTGTCGTATAGAAGGATGGGCAATTCCCTTCTTACAGGGAACTGAGAAATGGAAGTCAGGGTAGTTTTGATAGGAAATAACTCCCAGTAAATATTAGGTACTTAGGAACTAGAGAGAGAGAGAGAGAGAGCAGAAGGTATTAATAGGACTGTGAGATCGCTCAAGATAGGGCGTTAATGAGAACACCAATTCTGATTGGTGTGTAATGAGATTGCTCAAGATAGGGCATTAGTGAGAATACCAATTGTGGATGGTGTGTAGTGAGATCGCTCAAGATAGGGCGTTAATGAGAACACCAATTGTGGTTTGTGTGGTAGAGTGTGCTGTTCTCCATTTTGAGAAGGAGGGTAGAATAGCCCTGGCCAGATTGTCGCGGGCTATTAGGTGAGATCATAGGATGAGACATGGAATTCCGTAGGTATTAGTGACTATTCTTAGTAATCCCTTAGATCTAGCAGTGTTTTTAATGGTATAAGCTTGTATATTGTGAATTCCCTATTCCCGGGTAAGTACTCAGGTACTGTTATAAATAGGATCCGGGAAGGGATGGTGTTACGTTTTGGCCGGGTTGGTTGCATCTAGGTGAGTGGATAGTTTTTGGTCCGAGAATCCGGTCATTACAGGCCCCCATAACCCAGGGCCAATCGTTAAAAAAAGGCAAAAGGGGTCGCGTGGCCTACTTCCTTAAGCCTTTGTAGGCCCTGGGAATCTCATCCCCTGGGGCCAAAGTAAACCTTAAAGGGAAAGTGGTCACGCAGCCACCTCTCAATTAGCCCTGATAGGATCTGGGTACGCCATCCCCTTGAGCCAACTTACTTATTATGTCCTGGGAAGCCCACCCTTGGACACAGTAGACACCCTGCCCGCACCAGAGGGAAACAGGTGGGAGCAATCATACAAGTCTGCTTTCCACCGGTGAGAGAATAAACATTCTCCCACTACCTGTGAGCAGACTTGCATTCTTTTACCCTGCCCGCACTCTTGCGGGCAGGTAAACAGTACACCTTTGGTGCTTAGTTGATGCTTGACATGAGCATTGGGCCCTAACATTTAATTAATGCAGGCCCCGGGGAATGGGATCTGTGGGGTCAAAATAGGCTCAGGGAGGGGGGCCATTTGCCTCCCTTCCCTTTATAATAACAAGCAGCTCTGAGTAATGGCTTCCCTGGGGGCTAATTCGGCAGGGGAAGGTGGGTGAAGCAGCCTCTCTGCTTTTTTATTATATTTGATATAGCCCTGGGGATGGGAGTCATCAGGGCCTAGAAAGGCTAAGGGAGTTGGGGCTGCACCTTCTCCCCTATTTAATTGTATTTGGCCCAAGGGGATGGGGTCCCCTGGGCCTTTTAAGACCCGGGGATGGGGGCCACTTGGACTGCCTCCTCGTTTTTGTGGAATTTAGTCTTGGGAATGGGGTCTCCGGGGACCAATTACGGTTCAGGGGGCTGCACACCTAACATACTCTTAATTATGTAATTTGAGTAAACAGAGGACTAATAAAGCTTAGAGAGGGGGCCATGTGATCCTGCTCCCCTTTAAACTAAGAGTATTCAAAACGGGGTAACCCTGTGTCCTTCAGAACTGGGTAAGTAAATATATAAACAAAAATGGTTCTGTTGGGTAAGAAATGTTAATAATAAATGCTCAAAATGAGTAGCATGAAAGTACAACACAACCTCTACACAAAATAACTGAAAGGAAAGTAACTCACTGTTGTTACTTATTATACAGATTATCCAACAGAAAAGATTCAAAAGGATTGGGAGTGAGACAATCGATTTAAATTGTTACTTTTATCCGAATTGCATCATTCAATGATATCCAAAGTAAACAAAGAAAAGTAAATGCTGTCAACAGGAAATTTACACATAAGTGACAAGTGAAGTGACACAAGTGCTTATAGTGCTCAAAATGTGAACAATTTATACAGTTCAGGCATAAGTACAGTTTGGTATATATACAGTTTGGGAAGTCAGAGGTATAATGATACAGTGAATCCTATCCTTAGTCTGAAGGAATCCTGCAATCTCTGAGCTTAAAAGTACGTCGATGTTTCGACCCTAGCGGTGCCCCAGTGGGTGGTCACAACTGGTCTTCCTCAGGACGGGATACCCACCTTGGGGTTGGCTACCTGCGGGGGGGGAGGGGTTGACTAAAGGCCCAAAGGCCCTCTACGGTAGGTGTTTGCTTTATGTAAGGTAACAAAATATTACTTTACAATAAAAAACTAAAAATGAATTTAAAAAAACAAAGGTTAAACTGTCATTATAGTTAGAGGAACAAGATAATGTTTTAAAGTAAAAAAAACAGAGAAATGCACCAGTTATAGTCATCTAAAGTAACAAAAACTCATGCCCCTGGCCATGCACTGCTAATAACCCCACATATTACATCACTCATGACATCTTTTATGACATCATTGATAATATCACTGCAACATTTAAAGTTACTTTAGATAACTATAGCTGGTGAATTTCAGTGGCTTGGTTAATTTAAAACAGTATATTCTATCCTTCATTTTTACTTAATTATAACATCCTTTTAACCTTTGATTTTTTAGTGTATTTCTAAGGTTTTTGGAAAATGTCTCACTATAACTGTCACTTTAAACGTTTTTTCAGTGAATTTCTATGCTTTTTTTAACATAAAGTAAGATGTCCATTGCTGTGAGTGGCAAGAGGTTGGCTGTCCAACCACATTCCACACATGGCCTTTGGCCGGGTGCAGCATGGGGCCAGGTGAGAGGCTTAGTTAGTGGCCCGGCCTTGCAACCCCTTCACACATGTTTGGCTATATCACATAAGAATTTAAAAGGTGTCATTGTAAGTAAGGCAGAACTACTGGTGTTATCAAAGGCTTAAATAAACAAAATAGTAGTAATAGGGCTTATTGATCGTAGGAAGGTGTCAGCAGGGGCACTTTGTCGGAGATCTTTTGTCCCTAGCTGTTTGGGGCAGTGTTGTTGAGGGGCCAGGTAGTGTAGATAAGAAGATGTAGTGAAGGTATAGGCGAAAGAAGGAAATAAAAATGGTAGCCAGTGGTGCTCCAGAGTAACAATTTTAATCTGATGAGCCTACTGGTCCCTTTTTAAAAAACGGATAATAATAGCCAGTTAAGGAATAATGTCCAGTCGGGGCTATGCGGTCTACATGTTTCTTATGTCAGACTGATCACACAACAATTCTTCAGGACAAATAGTAAATGTTCTATCCATACTGAAGTCAGACCACTAGTACAACCATGTTGTTGGTCCAACAGACATCTAGTAACCTAACAGTGAGGTACCTTAATAGGAAGTCGACCAACCCGATGTGGGTGAATAACTTGCTCTCGAGTCAACGGTGGAGGGATGATGCTGAATAATGTGTTTATCAGCATTTGCTGAGTTGGACAACACCTACCCTGTCCTTCACCATCGCAGGAGTGGCAGAGATCTCTGTATGGAAACTAGAAGGCATGGAGATCTCCTCCCAAATGTTTGTGAACTGCATTTTGTGCTAAGTAAATAGTTCTACTGGAGTAGTACTTAATGCAATCCCTTATTACCAGGAATACAATGTGCATATTCTCCATGGACCACCCCACCACTCTCTGTGGCCCCTCAATGTTCCCACCATCCGATGAAAGTTTGCCTGTTTAATCTGTACTGTTCAAAAGGTCAACCTTTCTTTAATAAATGTTTATTTGATCAACCTCTATGAGTTTAAGAATGTGTTAGAGCATTGTTTTTTCTAGCTTGAGAAAATTGGGTGACAGGCAGTCATTGTGTATACAACAGGCCGATTTATTTTCCTTGGTTTCTCTATAATCAAACAAGTACTTTCCAGAAAAGTAATAATATGTCATTTGTTTCCTTTTGAAACACTCCTTCCTAATCTTTGTATAATACAGGACATATGGCATGTGTGTTGCCTCTCCCTCCTTCCTCTTGTGGGTTCGAGTCGGCTCTAGCCCCTTCTCGCATAGTCTTTAGCGCCAATCCATGCCTTTCTCTTTTGTGAACTCCAGTAGCTCTGTAAGAGCGAGGTAATCATCCCTCTTGGCTGGGGGCTCTTTGCCCTTCTGTGCCCTTTTTGGCGGCATTCTGCACTTAAAGAAAAAAGGCGTTAGTACCGCTTAATTGCTACATGCATTCGGATTATCCTCCCATCCCTTATGCTAAAATTCAATCCCGGGAGCTCCCTGCACCTGCGCGCTCTGTAATTACTGCTGTGCCCGAGGCCTCAAATAACATAGTGAACTGGGTATTCCTCGCCTAAACAGGGATATTGATGCTCTATCACCAAAAATCCCTTGCCCCACATGCTTGCACTACAGGAAAACAACTCGCACGCCATATCACATGCCTAACTACTAATAACAACGCATCACACTGCAAGGCCCGCTAACCGTATTCCAGAGTCGGATTGACCCTCGCTAAACCACGGTCCACGCGACGGTCTTACGATTACTTCTTCCAGCTACGTCCGACTCCTGGGCGGTCAGCAGACAAAGAGGGGGTCCCCAAGATGGTCGCGGGCTTTTAAGCCTCGCGCCCTAAGACTGCTTCCGGGGTGGTACTATGACGCGTTTCCTTTGGTCCCCCCTTTCTTTCACTTCCGGGTCAGATGCCCCAGAAGCGATTCCTTGATGGTCGGCCCTTTGGCTGCCACTAACGGCGCCACGCCCTTAAGGGGGGTGGCGCCTCGCATTTTCCTTGGTTTCTCTATAATCAAACAAGTACTTTCCAGAAAAGTAATAATATGTCATTTGTTTCCTTTTGAAACACTCCTTCCTAATCTTTGTATAATACAGGACATATGGCATGTGTGTTCCTCTTTCCAATATACAATGATGGCACGCTCACCACACTCAACTAGTAACAATCACTAGATATGTTGGTTGATAATGAAATTTGTGACTGAAAGAGTGCAACACCTTCAAAGACAGATTTGGTTTAACCACCTAAAGAAGCCAATAGGAAATATGATGGGGATAACAGCACCATGTACTCCAATCCATTTGTTACATATCACAGCATAGTCGCTGCTATCCTATATTAAAGACGCATATCACTAAGGCATATGCTTGGGTGACAAAACATGTAATGTTGACTCCAGTTTAGTTTCCTGATGATCCATTGATGCTCTTAAAAGCTTTACACTTTACCAAGTAGGATTGTTGCTGATATAGTTGAGAAAATTAATTCTGGTAAGCAACGTTTTGTGACTGGACTCTCCATACAAAACTGTGTAGGTTTGGGACGTTTTTTAGCATGATCCTAGCTACAAAATACCAGAGCACTTTACAGAAGTACAGACACAAAGGACTAAAGAAGAAGGGGTTGAAGGAGGTAATGCAATACTACATCATTACTAGAGAAAACTGGATTCCTAAATATTGAAATCATTTGAAGGATGAGAAATTCCTAGAACATATTATATAGCTGCCTTGTAACTGAATTGTCCTGCGCCACAGTACGAAAACCATATTTATTTAGGCCTTCTAAAATGTAACTAACAGCCCGATGTATATATTGGCAGTAAGCATTCTCCGTCAGAATGGCAGCTGACTATTCTTACAGTTAATATAATGGTCCTCCTGTCAAATGTATATGCGGGAGAACCATAGGTTGATATAGTTTAGAGTAACTCAATTGCTGAGGGATATCCTTTGCATATAGTACAGCTCAATCCGGAATCCAACACTGTTGCACACGTGTTCTAACTGGAGACCACACAACATAGGGGAGTCATCCAGCCCAGCGATTCAATTTCAACCGCTCAAGTGTAGTTGCACATGCACACAGGGCAGAACTGTATTGCTTTTTTCCAGAGATTGGGCTTTACTCTCAGCTACCTCCAAGCCGACCCATGTGCAAGTACCCCTTCGAAAGATCTCAGCATCTATGGGCAGATTAGTTGGCCCTCCCAACAGTATCAGAGATTAATTGAAAACTGTGTTCAAAGTGAAACAGACCCACTGATACATGTTTTCTCCTCCTTAGATGCTTCCCAAACCTATGTCCTGATGATGAACCTGTCTAAATTATATGCTTAAGGTCGAAACGTTGACAAGACACAATAATAGTGCACCGTTTTATATTTGATTCTGTAGCACTTCACCCTGTGTCAGAGTGTATATCAACCACATGTGCATCCTGGATCAGTCACTATTTCATGTACATAGTTTGTATAGGCCCAATGCACTTCACACTCACTTATTTCACTTGCACTGCATTGTTAGTCGATTTCGGATCAACTTCTTATATTCAATTTGACTTAAGCACAAAATATCAATGTTTGTTTTTCAATTGTTAAAGAAATATAAATAAAACGGTCTTATTGAGCAATGGAACCAATCCTTTTATGGTTAAAATGACTCTCTCCAATGAAGTGGAGGTTCTCACTTCCCCCTTGTGGGACCACTAGTTTCTTTTATTACATAGTTTGTCAACAGCAGAGAATGGCTATACATTTGCCCATCCAATTTACTTGGGCTGACATATAGCTGTGTTTTTTACTGCCCGTCACCGCCAGGAAAACCCTAGTGGTAAGAGGCAGTAAAAACGAAAAAGGTCCATGTCGCCATGGGTGATGACTTTCATTGAGCGTGGTGCTTTTGTTTTTTTTATTTAAAAAAAATCATATTTTGGGATTTTCTTATTGAAAATAAAAAAACACATTCGTTTGACAGACAGCTCTGTCATGTTGACAGACCATGCATCTAACTTTAAAATGCATTGACAGGAACTTTAGTGATGGCAGTTCTTCACAGTGCTTCAGAAATGACTACCGGGTAGATGGTCATTTCTAAATTTGGCAGACATTTAGGGGCAGATTTACAAGCCCAGTGCCCCACTTTTACGCCGCCGTTGCATCACTTCATGACACAGCGGTGGTGTAAAGCTAGCTCCATGCGGCGGGGGATTTACAACATAACGCATCTAGGGAAATGTGTCACGTTGTAAAGCCCTACACCACAAAAAACCTGCAACAGGTTTCATGTGGGCGTTCCGGCGCAGGGGCAGGGGCGTTCCAGTGCAGGAACACCTCAGAAAAGTGCCTGAGTGAAATGTCTGACCCCGCTACGTCAAAACCTTGGGCCTGCTTGAAGCAGGCGTAAGGTGTGACGCATCATGTGGAAGATAGGCCGGGTTGGCAGAGTGCTGGAATTGCGTCATGCCCGCGCCAACCTTACTACAGCAGATGCGACACGCATCTGCATTTCCTTGCGCCATGATGCTCCGCATTTATGCGGAGCATCTCTGGTGGGGCAAGGAGTTGTGCAAGGAGTGTGATGCGTGTCGCAAATTTCCAGGCACATCCCTGCTGATTTGCAGGGATACACCAGGAATTGTAACTCTGCCCCAAACTCTGTCAGGGCGATGGAGTAATGTACTCCATTGCCCTGTTGCAGTAAACTCCTATAAATAGACCTTTTTATAATATATTTGGTTGCAGGTTTTTCAAATACTGTTTTATTCCAAATACAACTAGACCAGGGTTCGAGTCAATTTAAAAGTGCAATTCTTGAGTAATATAGCAAAATAATATACTTGCAATTTTTTACTTTGAATGGCAGGGGTGGTAATATGTTCTTTACTAACAGTCTTTATATTAGTTTTCCTTCCATAAAATACAGACCGCCATTTAAAATTATCAGAAAGCAAATTCATTGCAAGTGCATGGAAATTTTTGAAATGACAAGAAATACTAACATGGCAAACCTAAGAAGCAGATCAATGCTATTGTAGGTTCTTGATTTCTGTTCTTAAATGTAGTAGAAAACATTGTTAAACTTGAAGCAGTCTTTTAATCTAATTGCACACTTGAACGAAGCTGCAAACGGTAAGTGTTATGAAATAAACTGTTGTGTATTTTATCAGTGCAGTGGGTACATCTTGAAACAGACCCGATGCCTGTCTGATACTAATGACTTCATTACATCTGCTTTGATCTTTTAAGGGTAGGGCTACCTAATAGTTTCACCACGGTTTCTTTCAGCTGTCAGCCCATTCAAGTGACTCTCTCTGAAGTGCTGCCACTCATTGTCAGAGGGGAAATCGTCTAAAGATTGAAAGGTCTTTAACACAGGATGCTCAAGAAATATACCCTCTGTCACCCATGCTCACAAAAAGCATGTGCACTTGTTAAGCGTCCTGAACCCTTCCTCCCACACTGCAGACTTCAAGATGCTCAATGGAGGAGCCTCATTAAATGTTGATAGCTTTCAATTCTTAAAACAGGTCTACTGACACTCCACTGTTTACAGTTTATTTCTACTGGGTACTTCTCTTTAAGCTTTTCTTATTTAAAGGACAAAATAAAGTTACATTCAACAAGCACCAGTCATATAAGAATAAAATCGTACTTTGTAATGTCATAATGCAAACGGGAATATGATCATCAGCATGCTGAGGTGAAACATAGACAGTTTAGTAAAGGCAAGTTCCTACCAAAGTTTCAGTCATGTGCTGGCATTCGTGATGCACAAGAAAGTTTTAATGGAAGGATAATTATATATTATACAATCCATATTGCAGTTTCATAGAGTTATCAATCAACTTTCATATTACAGTTCTTTGTCATTCAGAACACAGTCGGTTCTTTCAATATTATTTCATTGGTCATATATCATTGGGAACTACGGGACCGATTAGGATGGCGGACGGATGCATGACCGCTGGGCTGGAGGCGGCGTAAAATGCACCTCATCGTCCACCAGCAGCGGGCCTTCCGTACGACATATTAGCAAGGGAAACTGGGCACATTTACCGTCCACCGCGTAAAAACGTGAACCGCCGCTGGAACACACCAGACACCACGCCGGACGGAGCTAATCCAGGCCCACTGCCTTTCGGAATGATGTCCCGACCGTCCGCAATATTACGATGTCGCAAACAAACCAGAACACCGCAGCAGAAACACCTCCATCTCATAGACGGCGGAGCACCACAACGGAGAGGGAAAGCATTGCCACGAGACCAACCACATGGACCCGACCGCCATGGACCCAGCCCTAGTGGGTGTGGACCCTTGCATGTCAGGTTTTCCACCATGGGGATGTGTTTTTGATGTGGGTTATTGGGGGAGGGGTGTGTTCATGGGAGGTTTGGGTCCTGATAAGCTGGATTTCATGGTACCTTGCGGCCACCTTTTTTTTGCGGTCTGAACGCCGCAGTGGATTAGCTTTGACCCTTCTACTGATACTTACATTTGTCGATGTTATTTTCCGCTACGGTCGTGGAGGGTGATTCTTCACCTTGCCCTGGTGGTGTTATTCTAATCGTGTGGCCGGTCAATCCGCGGCACTGTCGGCGGTTGGAGCTGTAACTGCGGCCCCTACGTCCGCGGCGGTCGGCTTTTCTATTGTTCCGTCCGCGGTCGGCGGTCTTTGGAGACATCCGTCCGCCGCGGTCGGGTTTTGCTGGAGGGGAATTCTAATAGCACCGCCTGTTTCCCCATGGTGCGGTCGGACGGTCATTTCCCGCGAGACTGGCGGTCCGGACGCTTTCCATCCACCATTCTAATCGGCCCCTACATCTCCTCATTATTACAACGGTCAGTAGGTATGGTACAGCACCTTTTCCCGGTGAACAATAGTGACACTGCAAAACAAGGAGAAATGCTTTATTTCTACTCGTTTCTGCTGTTTCTATGTGTGCTGCATTGTGCAGCACACATAGAAGTAGCAAAACACCATGCATGATGGTTTATGTACAGGAAGGTGTCTCTTCCTGCACACAAACAATCATTTTAAAAATGACGAGTTGCAACTTCTATGTGTTGCACAAAGCAGCACAAATCAGCACACATAGAAGGTACAAAGATTGTTGAAGGGACACCTTCCTGCACATAAAAAAATAATTCCTTCCAAACACAGGCACCTGTGCATTATAGTGCAGGGGTACCTGTGTTGGCGCTTAGCAGCTGTAATTGGTGCCAGTGCAGGGCTGCACTGCATTGTTGTAAACACCGTGCAGAGGGAAGTCCGCCGCAGTCCTGATGGTTCTGCCAGAATCTTTCTCCTGCGTTGATGGCGTCAGAGGCAGAAGCTGCTGTCGAAGGAAGTCCAGGCCAAGATTTCTGCTGTCCAGATTACAATGTGCCTTTCAGTCGAGGCAACCTTGGAGAAAAAACCTCCAAGCACGAGTTGGCAGAATGAAAGAAAAAAAGGTGAAAACTCATCTTTTTAGGGTCTTACTGGATGTAGCAGGAGAAGTTTTTGGTCCGAAAGGACCATCAGCAGCCAAAGGGACTTCATCCCCCAACCAGTAGTGCACCAGAAGGCCCATTTGTAGAGTGGTGAAGAAAACTTGTGGTGGGGCCTTGGATCACATCTCAGCAATCCAGCTGTGTGGGACTTATTGGCGGAAACATGAGGGGTTGTTGGCACCCAAGGACCATCAGCAGCCATGGGGACTTAATCCCCCGACAAGTTGTGCACCAGGAAGCTCCTTGCAGAGCAGTTGAGAAAGGGGGCCCTCCAGTGACATCCTCTGGTATGGGTGTTTACATTTTTATTTTTTTATTATTGTTTTAATGGGGAATTTCAGCCCAAAGACCCCATTCCCCGGGGCCTGGCCTTTTAAAAAATATTTTTTTTATTAGGGGAGGGGGCATTGGGGTCTCGCGGCCGCCTCCCCTCTCTATGCTAATGCTGGCCCAGGGGACCCCATCTCCCGGGGTACGGCCTCTCTATTCGCAGTGCCCCTAGCGCACCCAGTAACCTGTGTTGGGGACTGCGGGGGAGCCCCCCATTCCCAGCTGGCTCCCTGCCTCCTGTGGGAACCAGCATTGCTGTGACAGACAGGGGGTTGTCAAGCAGATGGTGTGTGCCCTCCCAGAAGCAGGAACATTTGACATGTTCCTGCCAGCTGGAAGCGGCCATTTAGGGCCTTATTAGGAGTTTGGCAGTCTTCTTGTAGGACTGGCACTTCGACGGTCCCAGGGCCAATAATGGCTCTGGGAGGGGGACCATGTGGCTCCCCTCCATATCGTAAGCATGATTGGGCCCCGGGGATATGGTCCTCAGAGCCAAAATCAGCCTGGAAGTGGGCCGCACAGAGCCCTTTCAGTATTCTAATACAACCGGGCTGTGTGCGCCACCCTCCTCCTTTATAAAAAAAGGTATTTCCCCCCCAGGACCTGGCTCACTCAGAGGGGAAATAACCAAGCCCGGGAGACCATGCTTGTTTTTTTTTTCAGTTTTGGAAATTTCTGGATCCTCTGCCAATTTGTGTCAAACTTTACAATAAAAACAAATTTGGCCCCCAGCAGGGTACCTGTGGAACCTCACCACCAAACCTAGGGGGTGAGTGTATTTCTACCCTGCCCCTTCTCTTTTTTTTATGTTTTTCCTGGGACTCGGCTAAGTCCAAGTCCCAAGATGGCTGCCAACACTTCCTGGTTGAAGTGTTGGCAGTCAAGCAGATCTCATTTTGCGATCTGTCGGATCCGAGGAGTGTTCGCGTCCCTAGATATATAAATCTTTTTCCTTTAACAACTCCAAAATTACTGAATGGATTTACATCAAATTACAAAAAGATATCTTTGTGGAACAAGATCTAGCTTTCTGCCAAATTAAGTATAATTCCTTTTAGCGGTTCGCGCTGTAGTCGTGTATAAAGTCCCTATGGGAAATTGCACGGGGAAAACAGGTTTTGGGACCCCCTGTTTTCTTGGCTTCCGCTTGTCGAATCACTTCGAAACTTTCCAGGCTGCAGCTGAAGTGATTGCCAACTAGTTTTGAAAATTTAGTGAAGATTTGCCAAACTGTGCAAAGTTATTAGCAAACCAAAAAATAGGTCCTAACTATAACTACCTACTGGTGACTCCTGGTAGGTAATTTATGTATATTATTCATTACCTACTGGCGGTCACCAGTAGGTAGTTATAGTTAAAATGTTGTTTCTATATAAAAAGCATTTTTTCTTTTGCCCATATCTTTGGCACCGGTTGACGCAGAATTTTCAAAACTAATAGGGCGCTCCGGTCAGCTCCTGTCTTGAAAGTTTTGGGGTGATTCATGAAGCAGGGGGCGAGAAAAAAGGGGGGTCCCAAAACATGTTTTCTCCATGTTAATTTCCATAGAAAACTTGAGACATGGCAACAGCCCGAACTGCTGAACGGAATCACACCAAATGTGTCAAAAAGGTAGCTTTTGGTCCAGAAAGCACCCTTTATTTTAAATGGGGTAAATTCGTTTAGTAGTTTTTGAGAAATGTAAACATGTACAGATATCAATATTTGAGAGTTGTGAGATCTTGACAAGCGACAAGCGGCCACCCGCCGCTGATGCAAAGAGAGGTGATAGATTGAGGCAATCTGCAAGGTGGACAACAACGGCAAAACGGGCGGCGATGGGCAATGGGCAGGAGGCTGGGTGGAAGGTCGATTAACAAGCAGAGTGGTAACCTTTGTGAAGACAGAAAGTCCTGGGGGTCAGTAATGAACCGTAAAAGTTCTATAGTTCGGTAATGTTACAAGCTCACCTCCGGATGGCTGACAGCTGGCTGGCCGGCTGACTGGCTGGCAATGTAAGTGCTGGGCAACGAAAGGCTGGATGCGAGAGGCAAGCGGGTCTCACCCTCTCTCGATCTCTCTCAAGCCTCTCAAGCCTCTCAAGCCGCACTATACGCCGTATGGCTCGCTCCGATGTGAAGCGGGAGTCAGGGGCGGGGTCAGGAGCTTCCGCAATCCGCAATCCGCTTTTGCTCCCGATTTCCCGGCTTCCTAGATCACCTGTCTCCCCGCTCTGCTCTGCTCCGTGCCCGCCACCCGAGTCCGCAGAAGGAAGGCAAGAAGGCAAGCGGGGCGTTTTCCCCACGGTTTCCGCACGACCGCACGGTCTCCGCAGTCCGCGGTCAGCAGTCAGCGGTCAAAGGTCCAAGGACAGCCCGGACAACTCGCGGCTCTCTGCACAGCCGACCAACAGCTCCCGGCAACAGCAACAGCAACACAAACAACGGCAATTGTGAGATCTGATTGGCTGAACCCTCCCGATCTCGACCGTGTTTCTGATTGGCTGCCAACACTTCAAACCAGGAAGTGTTGGCAGCCAAATTGTGACTCGGTTGAACCGAGTTACAATCAAAAAGGTAAGAAAATGATAAAAATCAATAATGGGGGCGGGGAAGAAACACCCTGACCCCCTAGACCCAGTCACTGGGCCCCAAAGGGACCGCCAGGCCCAAAAAAAGCATTTATTTAATATTTTCGGCGGGAATTGCATAGGGTATGCGAATCCCACTGCGAATCCCACTGAACTTTTTCTTTTCTAAATGAAGCACAGTCTCCTGCTCTTCGTTTCTTTTAAGCACCCAGGTGGGCCAGGTCACGGGGCAATATTTAATTATTATGCAGGGCCTGTGTGGTCCCTGCAGCCCCAGAGACTTCCACCTCCCATGGGCTTTATCAATAATGTGCAGGGGCACATGGCCCCCGCTGTCCCGGGGACTTCCACCTCCCCGGGGCATTCAGTTTTTATGAGAGAGGGGGCCTCACTGGGCCCGGTAAGCCCCGGGAGCTTACCGGGCCCAGTGCAATAATTGAATAGAAGTGTGGGGGTGGGTTCCTACCCCCTCCACACTGCCCAGGAATCACCACCTATGTGGGGCACTAATTATTCAAATAAGGGGTTGCATACATGTTGGTCCCAACGTTATGTTTTGTCAGACATTTCACTCATACAAAACCAGGGAAATTCGGCCGATATAGTAAACTGAGCTAACTATAACTCGCGCCCCCGCAATGCACTGATGATGACGTCACATATTTCATCACTCATGGCATGATCAGTGACATCACGGATAACATCACTGATGACATCTCAAATGACATCACTGATGATATCATCCAGTGACTGACTGGTTCTAAAAAGTTTAAGAATGTTATATATATGTATATATATATATATTTATATATATATATATATATACAAGCCAAGCACTATTGAAGAATGAGTGGGTGTATGAGTGTCTGAATGGATGACTTAGTGGGTTCATTACTGACTGTATAAGTAAGTGATTGAACGTGTCTTAGTGAATGCATGGGCGATTGAGTAATCTTTGTGAATGTCTGTATCAATCTGTCAGTTGGTGTGCAAGTGGCAGCATGGGTCGGTGAGTGGCTACATGAGTCTCTATATGGTTTAATGATTTGTTTACGGATTACCTGTATGGGTGCCTGAGTGTCTGTGTTGTGAGACTCCCTGCATGGATGTGTGAGTGGGTGATTCAGTGGGTGTATGGGTTCATGAGTGCATCTGCGAGAGGCTGTATGGGTGAGTGACTATGCGTATGGCTATGTTGGTGAGTGAATGGATGTCTCATTGGTATTTGTGTAAGTAACAACATATGTAAACAACAGTATATGTGAGTGTTAGAGTACATAAGTGACTAATTGTGAGAGTGAGTGATTGTGAGAGTAGCTGCATGGATGAGTGTATGCTTGTGTAAGTGATTGTAGAAGAGATTAAGTATATTGTACTATTGGTATGAATATGTGAAGTGGTGTGTGTATATAACTGTATAGGTGAGTAAATGGCAGTGTGATTGATTCTTTGGGTGACTGACTAGGTGTTTGAGTGACTCCATGGGTGAGTGGCGGTGTGTGAGTCTCATTATGGGTGTATGAGTGCATATATCAGTGACTGTTTTGATGAGTGACTATGTGTATAAGTGACTGTATCGGTTATTGAGGTGGATATGAGTGTAGACCTATGAATCAGTGAGCAGGTATGTACTAACTGCTATTGGTGTGTTTATGGTTTCGAGATTGGTAGTCTGTATTTTAGAGTGGGTCTATGAAAGGTTGTATTAGGGTGTGCATCAGATGATCATGTGAATGTTGTCATCAGTGATGTCATTTGAGATGTCACAAGTGATGTCATCAGTGATGTCACTGACTATGTCATGAGTGATGTAATATGTGACGTCATCACCAGGGCAATGTGGGGGCGCAAGTTATAGCGGCTGAATTGTTCTGGTTTTATACGAGTGATTAACCATAACACCTCTGAAACCTGTGATTTTTTCAATGAATTTCAAAGGTTGTTTAAATTCTAATTCCTAACTATAACGTAACTGAAACCTGGGGTTTTTTTTCAGTGAATTTCTAAGGTCTTTTAAATGCTAATCCCTAACTATAATGTCCCTGAAACCTCTGTTTTTTCAGTGAATTTCTAAGGTTTTTTTAAATGCTAATTTCGAACTATGCCTATATAGGTAGGACATGTGCAGAAAGAGGAAGAAAGGTGCAGAAAGAAGCAAGAGAAGTACAGAAAGAACCAACGGAAGTACAGAACGAGGCCTACTTCGACTTTACCTTACTTCAGACTCATACAAAGTAGCCTAATCACTAATCCTTCTCCCAAGATCTCTTAAACCTCACTTTTCTCTTAAAGGTTCACCATTCATCGACTGCTCAGAATGCTAGGCGTAGCAAATATAAAACAGCAATCCTAAGCATATCACTGTTGTAATTCTAACCAAGTTTGTGAAGGTATGCATGCGTGTGTCTCCGCTTTTACATACTGACACATTATATAACAATAGACATACAAATAGTTAAATACGTGTATTTTAAACAGCATACTCTGTAAATTTGTGCAAAAAAAGGTAGAAGCAAGAGAAGTACAGAAAGAAGCAACAGAGGTGCAGAAAGAGGCAAGAGGGGTGCAGAAAAAAGCGGGAGAGATAAGGAAAATAGCAAGCGAAGTGCACAAAGAACCAACGGAGGTGCAGAACGAGGCAAGAGGGGTGCAGAAAGAGGCAAGAAGGGTACAGAAAAAGGCAAGAGAAATACAGAAAGAAGCACCAGAGGTACAGAAGGCGGCAAGAGAACTGCAGAAAGAGGCAAGAGACTTGCAGAAACAGGTAAAAGAGGTGCATAAAGAAGGAAGAGGGGTGCAGAAAGAGGCAAGAGGGGTGCAGACATTTACAAGAGAGATGCAGAAAGAAACAAGAGCAGTGCAGAACTAACCAACAGAGGTGCAGAGAGAAGCAAGAGGGGTACAGAAAAAGGCAACAGCGGTGCAGACAGAGGCAGTACAGTTGCAAGAAAAGGGAGGAATGTTTCAGAAAGATGCAAGAGAGGTGTAGTAAGAGGCAAGAGGGGTGCAGAAAGATGGGAGACGAGAGCAGAATGAGACAACAGGGGTGCAGAAAGAAGCAAGACAGGTGCAAAAAGAAGCAAGAGAAGTGCAGAATGAAGCAACAGGGGTACAGAAAGAGGCAAAAGATGTGCGGAAAGAAGCAACAGAGGTACACAAGGAGGCAAGAGAAATGCAAAAAGAGGCAAGAGAGTTGCAGAAACAGGCAAAAGAGGTGCAGGAAGAGGGAAAAGGGTGCAGACAGAGGCAAGAGAGGTACACAAAGTGGGAAGAGGGGTATAGAAAGAGGCAAGAGGGGTGCAGAAATTTGCAAGAGAGGTGCAGAAAGAAGTAAGAACAGTGCCAAAGAAACAGCAGAAGTGCAGAAAGAGGCAAGCGGGGTGCAGAAAGATGCAACATAAGTACATAAAGAAGGAACAGAGGTGCACAAAGAGGCAAGAGGGGTGAAACAGGAAGAAAGAGAGGTGTAGAAAGAGGCAAGATATTTGCACAAGGAGGGAAGAAGGGTACTGAAGGATTGAAGAGGGGTGCAAAAAGAAGCAACAGAGATGCAGAAAGAGGAAAGAGGGATGCAGAAAAAGGCAAGAGAAGTACAAAAAGAAGCAACAGAGGTACAGAAAGAGGCAAGAGAAGTGCAGAAAGAGGCAAGAGATTTGCAAAAACAGGCAGGAGAGGTGCAGGCAGAGGGATCAGGAGTGCAGAAAGAGGCAAAAGAGGTACAGAAAGACCAAAGAGGGTGCAGAAAGAGGCAAGTGAACTGCAGAAAGAGGCAACAGAGGTGCAGAAAGAGGCAGAACAGAAAAGGAAGGAATGGCGCACAAAGATGCAAGAAGGGTGCAGAAAGACGGAAGATGAGAGCAGAATGATACAACAGGGGTGCAGAAAGAAGCAAGACGGGTACAGAAAGAAGCAACAGAGGTACACAAGGAGGCACGAGAAGTGCAGAAAGAGGCAAGAGAGTTGCGGAAATATCAAAAGAGGTGCAGAAAGAGGGAACTGGGGTGAAGACAGAGGCAAGAGAGGTGCAGAAATTTGCAAGAGATGTGCAGGAAGAAGCAAGAGCAGTAACAAAGAACCAGCAGAAGTGCTGAAAGAGTCAAGAGGGGTTCAGAAAGAGACAACAGAAGTGCATAAAAAGGAACAGAGGTGCACAAAGAGGCAAGAGGGGTGCAAAAAGAGGAAAGAGAGATGCAGAAAGAGGCAAGAGAGTTGCACAAAGAGGGAAGGAGGGTACAGAAGGAGGCAAAAGGGGTGCAGAAAGAAGCAACTGGGGTGCAGAAAGAAGCAAGAAATATGCAGAAAAGAAGCAACAGAGGAGCAGAAAGAGGCAAGAGGGATGCAGAAAACTGCAAGAGAAGTACAAAAAGAACTAACAGAGGTACAGAAAGAGGCAAGAGAAGTGCAGAAAGAGGCAAGAGATGTGCACAAACAGGCAGGAGAGGTACAGAAAGAGGGAACAGGAGTGCAGAAAGAGGCAAAAGAGGTGCAGAAAGAGGGAAGAAGGGTGCAGAACAAGGCAAGAGGGATACAGAAAGAAGCAAGTGAGGTGCAGAAAGAGGCAACAGGTGCAGAAAGTAGAAGAGATGAACAGAAAAGGGCAAAAAAGTACAGATAAAGAAAGAAAGGTGCAGTAAGAAGCAACAGAAATACAGAAAGAGGCAAGAGAGATGCAGAAAGAAGCAAGAGTGGTTTGCACACCATTAGTACCTATTTAATACCTACATGGAGCAATAAGTAACAGGTGACCATTTTTGTGTTACAAAGGGCCTTCTACCGCGCTGTAACACCTGTTGCTGCATTTTTCCAATGTGGAAAATGTATAACTGTGCAAACGTCGGTGCAGCCAAACAGTCACTTAATTCCAGTGACTCTGCTCATACTTCTGACTAGGTCCATAAGTGCTCCTCAGTAGTTCCTTCTTTTTTTGTCTCATTGAGTTTATAGTTTGTCTTCTATGGAAACGAGGAAGACTTAACCTGAGTTTACCACTTGCAACACAAACTAACATACTACACAATTACTCTGCATAACACATAATCCCACTCTACATAATTCCTAAACACTAAATACCACATACTTTCTATCCACATATTTTCACTGCACAACATACCACATAATGCCGCTACACACAACCTACATCCACTCCACTCCAAGAAAAATGTGTAAAACACTTTTACATTTACAATGTCAATAGCTTGAACTCTAGCAAATGCAAAACCTATTACATTACATTACAAATGCTTCTTTTACTAGTAGTCATGTTTGCAGAGAGGTGGAGAAAGGGGGCTGGGCCTATGACCAGCGCTCAGGAATTACGCTGCGTAGGACTTATAGGAGGCAGCAGAAGAGCTTCTTGGTCCCCAAAGTCCCTCAGGAGAAAAGTGAACTTCCTCCCCCAACCGGTAGTGTGCAGGGAGGCACGCTTGCAGAGTGGTAGAAAAAGGGGGGCATGGCCTCCGAAGACCTCTTAGCAATCCCACTGTGTGGGACTTACTGGAAGTAATAGGAGGTGTAGTTGGCCCCCAAGGACAACCTTAGGGGCCAACTACCTCTCCTATTACCTCCAGTAAGTCCTACACAGCAGCATTGGTAAGCTCTCATAGTAGGCCACGCCCCTTTGCCCACTAGTCTGCAAACGCACTCCCTGGTGCACTCTTTGATGGGGATTAAAGTCCCCTTCACTGCTGGGGGTCGTTAGCGGCCAATTAGCCTGCCTGTTACCTGCAGTAAGCCCCACACACTGGGATTGCTGAGAGGTGGACACAGGCTGTGCCCCCTTTTTCCAGCACTCTGCAAACGTACCTCCTCGCATGCTCTTGGTTGGGGGATGGAGTCCCCTTGCCTCCTGCGTCTCCCTGGGGGCCATCTAGCCCTCCTGTTACCTCCAGTAAGCCCCACACAGCTGGATTGCTGCGTGTGGTCCGAGGCCATGTACCCTTTTTATACCACCCTGCAAACATGCCGCCCGGCACACTGCTGCTCGGGGATGAAGTCCACTTTAGTCCTGAGGTCCTCAGGACACAAGAGCATCTCATCCCCCCACCAGCAGTGTGCCAAGAGGCACGTTTGCAGAGTAGTTTGAAAAAAGGGCATAGCCTCGTACCACCTCTCAGCAATCCCATGTGTGGGGCTTACTGAAGGTACCTGGTGGGCTCGTTGGCTCCTAAGGACCCTTATGATTTAAGGGGACATAATCCCCCCACCCAGAATGCGCCAGGAGGTGCATTTGCATAGTGGTGCAGAGAGGAGGCGAGATGCCGGCTTTTCTTTTTTCTCTTCTTTGTGGAATGGGGGCTGTGTGGCCTCCCTTCCCTTAACACTTTTTGGGCTGTGTGGACCCCATCTCCCAGGGCCTGAGCCATTTTTTTTATTTAAAAAAAAACAGGAATGTGGTCCCCCTCCTGAGGCCTCTCAGCCCTGGGTACCCTATCCCCTGGGGCTCTGCCTCCCATGTGGCCCTCCTTCTCTGGGCCACTTTTGGCCCCGGGGACCCCATCCCCCGGGCCCTGGCCAGCCTTTCTTTTTTTAAATGTTTTTGGGAAGGAGGCTGCGTGGCCCCCCTCCTGAAGCCAATCATGGCCCCGGGGACCCCATCTCTCGGGGTCTGGACAGTCTTTCTTTTGTTTTGGAGAGGGGCCACATGCCCCCCTCCTGAGGCCAATTATGGCCTGGGGACCCCATCTCCTGGGGCCTGGCCTCATTTTGGGGACCACGGTTGGAGCCCCAATGGCCGGCAGTCCCCGCCTCCTGCGGGAGCCAGCATTGCTCTTGAGCAAAGGGAGCTGCTTACATGCAGCTCCCTTTGCCCAAATCTGCCTCGCTTCATGGAAGGGGGTGGGGGTCCCCAGAGCCATATAGTGGTCCACGCGGGGGCTGCGCGGCCCCCCTCCAACAAGTCTAAAGCTCTGGGAAGGTGGTGGTCCCCGGGGCTGGTGGTCCGCAACAGACCCCCATATTTATATAAAGTGTGCCCTGGGGAGGTGGTGGTCCCTGGGGCAGTGTGGGGGGGTCAAGCCCCCCACACAGTTTTATAAAGTTACCCTGGGGAGGTGACGGTCTCCAGGGCATGGGTGGGCCAACATGGCCCCTTGCATATAATTAAACAGATGCTCCAGGGAGATGGTGGTCCCCGGGAAGCTTGGGGGGCATGAGCCCCTCTACACAGGGTGCAGGGGCCCCCTCTTTCTGTACCTCTCTTGCCTCTGTCTGCAGACATTTTCCCTCTTTCTGCATCCCTTTTGCCTGTTTCTGTAACTCTCTTGTCTCTTTCTGCAGTTCTCTTGCCTCCTTCTACACCTCACCCGCCTCTTTCTGCACTTCTCTTGCTTCTTTCTGCACCCTTCTTCCTTTTTCTGCACATCTCCAGCCTCTTTCTGCACCTCTCTTGCCTCATTCTGTACGCCTCTTGGTTCTTTCTGCACTGCTCTTGCCTCTTTCTGCACCCCTCTTGCCTCTTTGTACACCTCTTTTGCTTCTTTCTGTACTTCTCTCTCCTCTTTCTGCACTTCTCTCTTCTCTTTCTGCACCGCTCTTTCCTCTTTCTGCACCTCTGTTGCTTCTTTCTGCATTTCTATTGCCTCTTTCTGCACTTCTCTTGCTTCTTTCTGCACCCCTCTTGTCTCTTTCTGCACCTCTGTTGTCTCTCTCTGCACTCGACCTCCCTCTTTCTGCACCTCGCTTGCTTCTTTCTGTACTTCTCTTGCTTCTTTCTTTCACCTCTCTTGTTTCTGCACTTCTCTTGCTTGTTTCTGCCCCTCTCTTGCATCTCGCTGCACCTCTGTTGCTTCTTTCTGTACTTCACTTGCTTCTTTCTGCACTGCGCTTGCCTCTTTCTGTACCCCTCTTACCTCTTTGTACACTTCTTTTGCTTCTTTCTGTACTTCTCTCTCCTCTTTCTGCACCCCTCTTGCCTCTTTATGCACCTCTGTTGCTTCTTTCTGCATTTCTATTGCCTTTTTCTGCACTTCTCTTGCTTCTTTCTGCAAGCCTCTGTCTCTTTCTGCACCTCTGTTGTCTCTTTCTGCACTCGTCTTCCCTCTTTTTGCACCTCGCTTGCTTCTTTCTGCACTTCTCTTGCTTCTTTCTGCACCTCTCTTGTTTCTGCACTTCTCTTGCTTGTTTCTGCCCCTCTCTTGCATCTCTATGCACCTCTGTTGCCTCTTTCTGTACTTCACTTGCTTCTTTCTGCACCTCTCTTGCCTCTTTTGGCACATCTGTTGCTTGTTTCTGTACTTCTCTTGCCTCTTTCTGCACCTAGTTTTAACCTCCCTGCCCTATCATGTACAAGGGCCTTACAGGGGGGGTCATGGCAATCACAGATGCAGTCAGAGAATTTTTAACGTTTGTGGCAGGTGCGAGAAATAGTTGGGATATTGCACCGGGGAAAACAGAAGGTAATGATTTAGGCTGAAAACAGCAGAAACAATAAATGCGTAGAAACTTCTGGGGTCACGTGCAATACGCAGGTTATCAGTTTGTTTGGTAATTACAATGGGGATGGAAAGGCTGGTGAAAGCCTGGAGGGAGATGGAGGGAAGGGACTGAGGAGGTTTATTCGGAAATGTTAGGTTTGAACTGGGGCATCAATCAAGGGGAGGTTATTGCTTTGTTAACATCAAGGGAGGAATGGGAGAATGTAGAAATCAATAAAGTCTGGTAGACAACTCTTGTAGTTGTAGTTTATTCTTCAAGTTACATCTTGGTAAATTCAGATGTAAGTCTTAATATAAGCCCCACCAGAAGCAGCCCATCTTCTCCAACAGCTCCACCTTCAAGAACAAACATCCATAACATTCCAAATGACATCATAAAACTAGAGCATCAGGCAGAGAATCAGGGTAAGGAAGAAGATTACATAATAAGCAGATTACTACAGAGAGATAAGGGAAAAATCTGCCATTAGACTGGTGTGTTATGCGCAAGTAAGGCGAGGGTACGTACTGTGAAAAACATGCATTCATTGTGGGGTAAAAAATGAGAGTGGTTATTCAATATGGTAGGGGGATTGTTTTTAACACATTTGCGAAACATCATGACAATAACGTGAACTGATTATGATTTTATTGTCAATTTTCAGTGACCCCTGACGAAGGGCGCTTTCAGCCCGAAATACATTGGGTTTTTATTTAAATAAATGCTGCCTGTGATGAACAGAGCTTCAGTCGTGTTCTTATACCGAGGCCCGGATGGACACATTGGGAACATAAGAAACCTTGAAAATGCCAAATATTTCCGAGTGTGGACTACAATTGCAGAGAAATTAAATATAAGAATAAGAAGAAATGCAGGAAAACAATGAACAAATTATGGAACATGGAGTAAATCCACCACATTGGCACCATTTTCTGTGCACTGGTTTGGGGCAAAATATCGCCCACATTTCTTGGAGCTATTGTTTAAATGGTGTCATTTGGGCATGGCATGGAGCCAGTTTGCACGCAGTCTTGGTACAGTTTACATGCATACATTAGTTTAATTTTGAAATATGGTGTGCATCCCACTCCCCATTGATGTAATCACAGGGGTACCCCAACCTATAGTGTACCCTAGTGTATGTAGTTGTTTTCACCGTATTCTAAGTGTCTTTCAGCATAGCACTGGCTCTGGGCCTGGTTAGTCAGAGTCAGTTACCACCACTACCAGTCAGCAAAAAGGTGGGGGCACAGGATGACTTTTCAACAAGGCCTCTTTCTGCACCTCTGTTGGTTCTTTCTGCATAGCTCTTGCTTCTTACTGCACCTTTCTTTGTCTTTCTGGACTTCTGTGCCTCTTTCTGCATTTCTCTTGCTTCTTTCTGCGTCTTTCTTCCTCTTTCTACACATGTCTGACCCATGTAGGCATAGTTAGAAATTAGCATATAAAAAGCCTTGGAAATCAAGTGAAAAAACCATAGGTTTCAGGGACATTATAGTTAGAAATTAGCATTTAAAAACCTTAGAAGTTCCCTGAAAAACCCACAGGTTTCACGGACGTTATAGTGAGTTTGACATTTCACTCGTATAAAACTAATGAAATACTGCTGTTATAGTTGGTTAAGCTAACTATAACGCCCGCCCCCACAATGCACTGCTGATGACGTCACATATTACATCATTCATGACATGGTCAGTGACATCACTGATGATATCTCAAATAACATCACTGATGATGGGTTAATTAAAAACAAGCTGAAGTTTCAACCAATGCTCAATCTGCATTTCTGGAGTATGCAATGCTGGCCCATAGTTATGCAGAATAATCTGTTTTGTGTCCCTGTTGATCTGGATCCGTAAATATCCGGCAGATTCTTCGCACCATGTCAGCGGGAACTCACAATCCCATTGCGCCGTGTGAATCATCAGAGGGAAAATCTCAGATTTGTTCCAGTTAATGCCCAATCCAGAGAAGTCACCAAACCGTATTATCTCTCTGACAACTGGATCAAGGTTTACCTGCGGGTCTCGGACATACAGTATTATATCGTCTGCATAAAATGAGACTAGGAGCAGGCCTGTGTTAAACTGAAGCCCCCTGTGTAGGTGCCTCTCTTGAAAATGTCTAACTAGGGGGTCCAGGGCTAATATAAAAAGCAGTGGAGACAGAGGACATTCCTGTCTAGTTCCTCCTGTGAGAGCAAACGAGGAGGACAGCATGCCATTCCAGCGAGGGAGCAGTGTACTATAGGGCGGTGAGGTCAATAAAGCCCTTTGGGATACCGAACTTCCTCATCACCGATAAAAAGAAAGGCCACTCCAGGGAGTCGAAGGCCTTTTCAGTGTCTAGTAGGACCGTAGCCGTAGGCTCTTCCGGTGCAATTCTGTGTATGACTGTGAATAAGGGATGCAGATTCAGAGCCGTTGATCTGTGGGGAACGAATCCCGACTGGGCCGGGGATATGAAATGGTCGAGCAACAGTGCAAGTCTCGGCGCTATCCTTTTTGCGAGAATGTTATAATTTAAGTTTAAAAGTGATGATGGCAGATATGACCCATATAATTCCTGATCTTTTCCAGATTTTGGGAGAAGAATAATTACTGCTTCGCGCAGTGAGGGGGCAGGACCTTACTTTCAAGTGCTTCGCTGTACAAGGAGGCATGGAGCAAGTAGATCCTTGTATGTTTTATAAAATATTCCAGTGAAGACGTCCAATACGGGGGCAGTGGACCCATTCATGGCATCTATAGCGCTAATTATTTCCTCCTTGGAAAATGTCTCGGCCAGAAACTGCTGCATAAAGTCCTCCATAGCTACCTCGTCAAGATATGCTCTGCGGTCTTCCTCGTTGTGCGTTATACGGGTGCAGTATAAATCTGAGTAATATTTTAAAAACTTTTTGCAAATATGCCGTCTCAGTGAGTATCTGGCCAGTATCAGAATGGATGCATGTAATGTAAGATCTACCGGTCCGAGGTCTTAATAGCTGTGCTAACGTGCGACCAGGTCTGTCCCCCTCCCCATATCTCCTTGCAGTGGCATACTTGCCAAGGAAGTGTGTTTCTCGCTCTGCTGTTTCCCTGAATTCTGTCAATAGCGCCAGTCTATGTTAAGTCTAGACGGATCTGAACGCTCAATTTGCTTCCTATCAAGAACATTTATTTGTTGCTCAATATCAGATATAGTGCCTCTCAAGGCCTTCAAAACCCCAGCATGTTTTAAAATGCACACCCCCGCCTGTGCACCTTCAAGGCATCTCACAGGGTAGCCCAAGTGCTGACAGAACTTTTATTTAGTTCGAAATATACCTCTATTGCCTCTTGCAGATCCGCAGTAAAGATTGTGTCATTCAGTACCTGCCCAGGGAAACTCCACAGCCTCTCGCAACCCTCTGGCCTAGGGATACTTATCTGCAAAACAGCCGGAGAATGATCTGAATATGTCATAGGGAGATGTAGCGTCAACCTATACCAGGTTGCCAAGTTGGGGGAAACAAGCCAGTAGTCCAACTTCGTCCAGGTGACATACTGGGCTGAGTAATGTGTGTAGTGGGGTCTTTCCGATTTACGCAGCCACCATATGTCCACTAGTCCTATCAACGCACATAGATCAATCAGAGCAAGGCGCACACGGGGCTTGGTACTAGGCGAGGAGGCTGTGCTATCGCGCTTTGGATGAAGTAGGAGATTAAAATCCCCACCCATGCATATATAGGCGGTGTCTAATTGTATGAGTTGCCCATATAAATCATGGAAAATTTCAGGATCGTCGTCATAAGGCACGTATACGTACACTAAAGCAATGTGATATCCCATTAATTTCCCAACAACCAATGTGTGTCGCCCCTCCCTATAGTTTTGAACTATGTGGAGTTTATGTATCAGTATGACTGTGCCCCTAGAAAAAGTGCTGTAGTTGGCATGATGTGTGCCCTATGACCCTGTAGGTAATGCAAGACACGTTGTTCATTTCAGCCCTGAGGAATCGCGAATGCGATGAAACACGTGTCGGCTGGCTGCATACTGTATTAAAGACTCCAAGACTTACCCCTCATGAGAGTTTTTTCGAATAATTCTGTCATTTATTACTGTTCGTTTTCCAATTGTTACTGAACATTGTGTACCATGTGGAGTGCATCGGCAACCCAGTCGGTAATGCAAGACACGTTTCCCCTTTCTGGCGATGTTTAGACCACTAACGTTCTAGGTGATCACATTCACATCCAAAGTAGTAGATAACCTACCCTGCATTGATATTTAAAATCATAAAACGCTAATTGTAAGAACACAGCAATTTAATACACGATATATAGCAATAAATTACCTGTGACAGAAATAATTGCAATCAATCCTCTTGGATGTTCCCCTCCTCCAACCCCCACCCATTCTGCGTTCCTCCTCACAGGGAATATCCCCATTAACAACTCTATCATATGAATCATGTTAACATCCCAACAGAGAACCAAACAGCAAGGTAAGATACAGTACACCTTCTGAAACAAACGTTATGTATTATATACTGGGGATGTGGCAACGCCACGCCAGAAACCCAAAAAATGCAGTAATCAACAAGGCATCTCTTGCGCCTCTCAGTAAAGTTGCTGATATACCTCACCCAAAATACTTCAACATAAAGAGCGCCATATTGCTCACTGGCAATTGAGCCACTATGTTATGTATTATATACTGGGGATGTGGTAACGCCACGCCAGAAACCCAAAAAATGCAGTAATCTACAAGGCATGTCTTGCGCCTCTCTGTAAAGTTGCTGATATATCTCACCCAAAATACTTCAACATAAGCAGCGCCATATTCCTCACTGGCAACTGAGCCACTTTGTGGCGGGGAGGCTCTCGACTTATCTCCATTCCTCTGTCCATCGCTCTTCTTGTAGTCTCTGCAGAATTCTTGGACAGCCAGCGGGATTCAACAATCAGAGACGGCCGTCAACATCAACACGGAGATGTGCAGGATCGATCATACCATATCTGAGACCCAGATTACAAAGAGTTGCCTTAATACCAGTTTATTTATGCATTGTTTCTTGTACCATTGTGCTGAAATCCGGAAAAAGTGAAAGCGTAGACCCCTGCCAGGTTATGGAACCCTGATCCCTAGCCAGCCTCAATGCGATGCCTCTGTCCCAGAAATTTAGGAGGCGAGCTATGATGGGCCTAGTTGGGCAACCCAGGTTGGGTCATGGGCCCAGAGAGCGGTGTGCACGCTCCACCAAAAAGGTTGAGGTGATGTCCTTTCTTCCAAAAATTTCTTTAAACAAAGTTTCAACAAAGATATCCATGCGGTCGGTGGATTCTAGAACCCTGAGGATGCGTACGTTGTTGCCCCTTCTTCACACCTCTAAATCTTCAACCTTTTTGGGCCACTTCTTTAAGGATCTACTCCATTCGGTCTAAACGTTTCGTGGACTGGGCCGCCCCATCTTCTAGATCTGAAATGCTACCCTCCACATTGTCGAGGCACCCTAGTGCCCTAAACCCTGCCTTCAGTTCTTGCATAAGTGCGCCAGATTCAGTTGGAGTGTCACCCGTACCAGCCACCTCCGTTCCACCCTCGGCCATGTTGATTTCAGGATTCATTGGAGCCTCAGCAGGCTTACCAAACTGGAGCAGCCTTTGTTTCGGGTCTTTGCGTCCCATCCCTTTTTACACCAGACTGGATGTGAATTGGGCCGTCTCCTGGCCTTGGATCAACCCGAGGAAGTCAGTCAAGACAGACCTGTTCCCGATGCAGTTATGTCTGCACTATCACCTGAGGTTAGTAGCGTGTGGTTAGGAAGTCAGCAGCAAAGGCACCCCACTATGTTTTCACCTTGTCTCCCGAGCTGATATTAGACCTCAACTCAGCCGCAGCCGCTTTACGTCAATCGCCAACCTCAGTGTAGTTTAATAAGGGAAGCAGGCAAATCAGACCGGCACAGGCCTCGCCATCTCAGGGGTCAAGCTGCTCCATTGACATGACACATACACTGCCATCCCAAGACCCTCAGTGCAGCTCGATCTCCTACGCCGCTCGGTCAGGCAAGCATCAGCCACAGACAGCCCCCCCTAACCGGCCCGTACAGCTGAGTGGCTGGCCCCCAGGCTCACTCGCAGCCCCTGTTACTGCGGGGCCTCCGGGAGCTCACTTGAGGCAGCAAACGGGGCAGATAAGCATGAGTGGCCTTGATCAGCAACCCACTCACCTCCAGCCGCTGGGCTTGCTGGGAATCTGTTAGCTGGGGCAGCAGCAACGGATCGCAGTGGGTGGAAGCTTCCGTTGTGTGTGGCCTAGTTAGGTCGTGCTTGCGTAGAGTCAGCGCTGGGTGCCTCCAGCATTAAATGCCTGTTCATAAGAAAATGCCAGTATTACGAGCCCTCCGGACCGTTCTTTAGGGTGCATGTATCTTCCCACAGGCAGGATGGATGTTTTACGGTATTTTGTTATGGATGGATGGTCGGATGAGGAAGGCTTTTGGACAATCCCAGCGGAGCTTCAGTGCCGCGCAGCCATCTCAGTTGGCAGTCTGACCACACCCCTCCTCATCAATAATTTCACAGCAAATGTTCCACTGATATTATCAGCGATGTCATAGAAGATGTTATGAGTGATGTAATATGTGGGTACTTGGCATTGCATGGCGAGGGCACAAGTCACAGTTACCTTAGAGCACGAGTTATAGTTTCTTCACAAAGCTAAAGGTTACGTCCCTGTAACCTTAGATCTTTTCAGCGCATTTCTATGGTTTTTTAGGGCAACAAGGGTTTCACCACGGGGTCTGGGCTGTGGGCAGGCCTTGGAGGCAACACCCTGCATGCAGCCGAACCCACACTGCTCGCAGCCTTCAGCTGTGCCTGGCAGGGTTGGACTCAGGGCCTGGTCGTCCAATCCCCCAAGAGGCTGCCAACTTATGAGGTGACCCCATCCCTGGGGCTAATCACAATATTTTAGGGGAGGGGGAAGTGGCCCCTTCCCAGGGCCATATTTCAGCTCTGGGGTCCCCTTCTCCTGGAGTCTGGCCATCTTGTAGATCAGAAGGGGGCATGCAGACCCTATCCCAGGGCCGATTTCCGACCCTGGGGACTGCATCCCCGGGGCCCTCCCGGCATAAATGTAAAAGCTGGTCTAATCAATAGTTGATTGTTTGGACTTAGAAGAGTCGTTAGTTACAGCCAAAATGAACATATGGCATCCAAGAGTTATAGGTTGGTACAGTATCTGTTTTTCCGAATCTTGATATTCCAATTTTCACCACTTCTACAGCAGTTGAAAACCACCTGTGGCACTTGTATTTATTTTCAGGGTCACCTGATGTATCATGTAGAAGTGCAACCCTCACCCTGGTCACCATATTCCTTTTTCTGCGTTTGTCCCATCCAAATGTGATTCTAATAATGATTCAGCTTCTTGCAATCCCAAAGAATGTGAATGATCGCACTAACGTATAGGACACACCTCCAGCAGTGAGATGATAAGATCAGCCACTGGTGAAGGATTATAAAGTAACTTCAATCTAGTTTCCCCTATTTTATATTTTGGAAGTTAAGCAGATAGCAACAAGATGTCTGTGAATTGGACCGATAATTGGTGTACTCGCCATCCTCTATGGTCCCCGTCTGTGACCTGAGTAAACAAATGGTCCATAAGGATGCAAATAGTTCCAAATTTATTTTATTTATTTGTTTAAGCAATTTGTAGAGCACACAAATACCCTTGGGTGTCTCGGCGCTGCGGACTGTGTAGAAAATCGAGCCAGAGGTGGGGTGCCTATTGTTCAAAAAGCCAAGTTTTTATCAGTTTCCTAAAGGCAAGTAGAGTTGGGCAGGATTTGATATGCAGAGGGAGGGTTTCCATAATTTGACAGTGGCGACAGTAAATCTTCTGTCACCCCAGGAAACATTTTTAGGGCGAGGGACCTTCAAAAGGGTGGCCGTTGATGAATGCAAGGGTCTATTGGGAGTATAAGCACACAAAGCCTTCTTCAGGAAATCAGAACCGGTTTTATGGATGGCCTTAAAGGCAGTGCAAAGAGCTTTGAATTTAATGCGGCTTAATATAGGTAGCCAATGAAGTTTTTGAACTACCGTTGAAATTGGTTGATACTTGGGGGTACCTGTGGCTCAATGATTAGAGCGGCAAACCCTGATGCAGAGGTCTAGCCCGGGACCAGGGCTCAATTCCCCGCCTCTGTGGGTCTTGGGCTCAAAAATTCCACGGACCTGATAATTCTCTCCTCGTGCCTATTCCAATCATGGAGTCCCACTCTGCAACTCTGGGCAATAGCTTGCTTAATCTCCACAACGGCCCCCACAATGCTAAGGATGCCTGGCCTTCACCTTGGGGGTGCCCAGGAGTGGACGCCTCACAGGGAAAGCCAGGATGGGTTCCACAGCGGTATTCGTACAAGCGCCTTGAGACCCTTGCGGGTGAGTAGCGCGCTATACAAGTATCAATTTATTTATCATTCTAGCTGCCGAATTCTGCACCGTTTGCAGTCTGTTGGTGACCTTTTTTTGAGTGTTGATGAAAAGGCCATTAAAGTAATACATTTTTGACATTACTAGGGTGCTAATAAGGGTTTTTACGGCAATAGGTGGAAGAAAGGGTAGGAGTTTTTTATCATCCCAAGAGTGTAAAAAGATGACGCGACAACTGTATTGCCATGTGATATAAAAGCCAGGTTGTCGTCGAACCTGATCCCGGCGGAGGCGGTGGTCCCAGATTGGTAGTCCACCAAATAGAGAACCAAACAGGATACAGCTTACCAAAAATCAATACCTCTGTTTTGTAGGAATTCAACTTTAGGCATTTTGGAAGCTGGCCGCAATTGCTCCTTCGTCATTGTGGATTGCTAGCACCAATTGTGTGTCATCAGCCTAAGATGTAAGACCCATCCCATGGGCTTTGATGACCCTGGCCAGGTCCGAAACATAGATGTTATAAAACAACTTTCCCTGTGTGAACCCCATGTGATCAAGTATAAGCGACTTGCTGACTGTTCCAAAGTCACAGGAGCTGGGAACAATAAGTTTCTAAGGCAAGCAGGCATCTGTTGGAATTGTCAGAACTGGGAGTTGGGCAGTCCAAATTCAAGTTAGTTGTAAGTTAGCAAATGATTTAAAGATCCTTTCTGAGATCATGTGATCAGTAGTATGAATTCCCCCTTTTTTCTAAATTGAATCAAGATAGGGAAGAATTCCCCTCATGAATGACACTGTTGCCCAATAAAGGTGTCTTTGCCTACAGTATGTAGTAAAGACCTCAATAGTTTGAGTTACTTCTGAGCTCTTTCCAAGCTCACCCACGGTGTAACTTCCATGCAACTGGGGAGAAAGTGTTGTGCCTTAGATAACTGATCTACAATTCGGTACATATTCATGAGACACTGTACTCCATGGAGGCTTGTAGTTTTGAGGTGTTAAAAGCTTTATTGAGGAATGCAATATATACAAAACTGTAACAGGCACATGCATCATTGGTTTTTGCATTCACAAACGGTGCGAATCGCAGAATTCGTCCGTTTGCGAATGCAAAAATATGTTTTGGGATGCATCAAACTTCATCCATTATTCGCTAATTTAGGAATCGCTATGTCATGTGCGAATTCCTAAAATAATTCGCAAAAAGTGGGAATCGCATTTCTGTTAGAAAAATGTGCATGCATCAAAAATCGCAATTTGCATTTTATGTCAAAATCGCAAATAGCATTTCTTAAAATAAGAAGTGGTCTGAGGTGGTGGTATTTTTTTTCGCTAAAGGACAACAGGTGACAGTGATTACAAAGGCATATAAGGGGAACACCAATGGATGTCAGAAGCATTTGCCATGGCTGCAGTCATCATATTTGGACGTAGGGGGAGATTGAGAGCTGCAGCTAGAAGGAGAATGATCAGTGAAAGGATATTTAGGTTGCGCATCACTTTATTGGGCCAGAGTGAACCAGAGATATATGACAAGTATAGGCTCAATGGTGATTCCATCATGGAATTGATAGCTGATCTGGACCCATATTTAGAAAAGCATACTCGTAGGACCTAAGCCATTCCCACACATGTTCAGGTGCTTTGCTCACTTCACCTTCTTGCCTCAGGTTCATTCCAAGGTGTCATAGCCATTGCTGGTGGTGTGTCCCAGAGTTCACTGTCTAGATTTTTCAATAATTTTCTAGATGCCATGCTTCATAGGATAAGGCATTACATTATATTTCTGCAAGTACTGCACAAGATTTACTCCAAACCAAGTTAGATTTCTATAATTTGGCACATTTTCCACATGTGATTGGCTGCATAGATGGCACACATATTCCTATTTGTCCTCCTTCACACAATGAGTATATTTTTCGCGATAGAAAATGTTACCATTCCCTGAATATTCAAGCCATATGTAATGCCAAAACTATTATTACTGACCTGGTAGCCAGCTTTCCTGGTAGTGCCCACGATTCCTACATTTTCAAGCAAAGTGGCATTCATGGAAGGCTATTGGCAGGAGATTTTGGTGATGGTTATTTGCTAGGTAAGAAATACATTTTATTAATACTTTTCAATGGTTGATGAATAATCTTACATTCACTGTACTAATTACTATTCTGTGTCATCATGACCTATAGGTAACAGTGCTTATGGAATAAGATCATTCATACTTACTCCCTATCTGACTCCAACTACTCGTAAAGAGCAACTGTTTAACCAAGCCCACATATCAACACGTAATGTAATTGAAAGAACCTTTGGAGTGATGAAATCAAGATTTCGCACACTTCACAAAACAGGAGGCTCCTTACAATATCGCCCAGAAGTGTGCTGTAAAATTGTTGCTGCTTGTGGCATGCTGCACAACGTTGCAACTAAGAGAGGCCTTGAATTCGATTTTGAAGAAGAAATGCCCAACAATGACAATCAACCCCCACAACCCCAAGCCAGAGTACATGGTCCAGACGCTGCAGAGGGAAGGAGAAGGCGGGCTGAGATCACACAACATTACTTTTAATACAGGTATGCCAAAGACAATGTGATAATTTTGCAATTGATTTTATTAATGTTTTCAAAAAAAGTGATTTCCACATCTAGGCCAACACCATTATAAGTCATGGTGGTATCAATATATTTCTTGTTGTAACTTTAATAATAAGCAGAAACTCAAATACATGTTCAATGAATTGGACAATACTCAATTTATAAAGCAACCTACTTCTTTCTCCCTCTGACCCTTAAGGCTTCATTTGTTACATTTTCTTTAGCCTTGTTCATTATTGTACCTTTAACATTTTTCCTCATACTACGGCGTTCTACATTTTTCCCAGAACTCCCTTCCATTGGTACATCATCATTACTTGGAGTACAGTCCTCCCCAACAGACATGTCAAAGATTGACACATTATGCAATTTTTCTTATGCAGACATGAGTGATGACATACCTTTTGAAATTTCAGTACAACATTGTCTAAGGCCCTTCTGCATAGCTACTGCATTTCTAATCAGCTGTGCAGTCTGCATGCACATTTTATTCATCACCCTACTACAAGTATGAATATACAAAACTGTCTGATTTGCCCTTTTTATGGCCATTAAAGATTGAGCATGCATTTTTGCACACATTTTGTCCAAGGATGCTGCAATTTTGTCTAACTTCTGAGCAGTCATTTCATTTGCATTATCCATGTTCCCAGATATCTCCATTAGACTTCTGTTAATGCCACTCACATCATCGGTCATGCCACTTATTTTCCTTTTGATAACACGAATATCCTTTCCTTGTAGGCGTTGAATTTTGAGGAGTTTCAGTTCCACAGCACTGGCACTGGTGTCTTCCTCATTATTGGATCTCTGCTGACCCTGACGTCTCCTGCGCCTGAAAAACTGCTGCAGTCTATGGCGTCTGTGACCTTGTGTTTGCACTGGAGTTGGGTTTTGGGGAGCCTCTTGGACTACAACATTTTCATTTTGAGTAACTTCACTGTCTGAATCTGGCAGCTGACGTATTCTTTGACGTGCATTGGCTCTCTGCACTATTGGTGATGAAGCCTCAGAGTTATTATCAATTGAAATTAGTAAATCATCTGTGAATGACTCTGCAAAGTCTATAAAATGGATATCCAGGTCAGCATCTATTAAGAAAAGAATTTGGAGAATTTACTTCACTTTGTGTATTTGGAACACTTTATTTAATTACTTAAATAAATAACTCCTGAAAAAGTAAGACAAGTTTCCTATTTCTTTACAAAGTGTCTTTTAAAACTGTATTAGTAGGTGCTTTT
Source organism: Lissotriton vulgaris (assembly GCF_964263255.1). NCBI lineage: Eukaryota > Metazoa > Chordata > Amphibia > Caudata > Salamandridae > Lissotriton > Lissotriton vulgaris. The sequence continues at coordinate 274,262,748 of NC_141689.1, read as the reverse complement.
AGTATGTTGAACAAGATTTTCAGTTTTTGGTAAACCAATTCACTAAAACTACAAGTACCACAATGCATAGCTGCTTCTGTCAAAAAACACCCGGATTTAATTTAGTTTGAACGATTTTAGGGAAGGGAAAATTGTACATTATTTACTATTGTCTTTCAAGGGCAAAGATGTTAATGAAAATGACATCAGTCATTCTTACCTTGAGAGGTTCCTGGTAGGTCAGACGTGTCAATATCCAATAAGCCAATGACTGCCTCTGTAGTAAGTGTCCCTTCCACAAGATCATCCAGGGGTGTGTTTGGCTTGTCTTTTGGAGGTCCCCCACCAGTCTTCTTGGCCGTCTTTATTCGCGTCACGATTCTTTCTTTTGCGCGACTGCGCAAATCATACCACCTTTTCTGCAGATTTGTTATGTCCCTATGTGCCACTCCTACAGCGTTGACTTTGGCTTGGATTGCCAGCCACAGCTTCCTTTTCACTCCTTGGCACTTTTAGGGACATTTTGCCAAAAAGTTGATCTTGCCTAGCTGTCACCTCCTCTATTAGGATCTCCAACTCGAGGTCACTGAATTTGACCTTTCTTTTCCTACAGTTACTTTCCTCTGAGGCATTCACAGGATCCATTGCAGTGGGACAAAAAGACAGGCTCCTCCACCTCCAACAGCCACAGCTTCAACTGCCAGTACACTCTGAAGCATTTGAAATGGTGCATCAGGTGTACTTAATTGTTTTCCTGGCTCACTGGCAGCACCTTCATTGAGATGCATCATGTGTGCGATTTCGCATTTTGCGATATCGCAAAATGCTAATTCGCACTTAAGAATTCGCATATTTTAAGCGAATCGGTAAAAATTGCGATTTTTACCGATTCGCATAACATATGCGAATTTCATGATGCATCCGATATTGCGATTCCTTATTTGCGATTCTCTAAAAATCGCAAATAAGGAATCGCATTCACTCACGATGATGCATGTGGCTGTATGTGAGATAAATAAGTAGAACCAAGAACAAGTTTTGAAATGAGTATATACAATAAAATTAAACATACAAAGTCATAAATAAATGTATTCATAATAGTGAGAGTTTAACAATCAGAAAAAAGATAAATAAGCTAGTTTTGGTTAAGATTTTCTTCTGGAATGGGGATGGAAGGAATAGTGGATGGTTAATATGTCAGTGTAATTTTGGTCAGTCAAAGAAACAATAAAACTTTGATATAGAAAGAATTATACACAATAAAATATGAGTGACATAAGGGAAAAAAAATGAATGAGATAATGGAAATTAGCAATGGAAGGTCAAAAATTTAAGGAGGCTAAAGAGTAGCCGGATTCGAAGTAGGATTGATAGCAGATAAAGCACTAATGTATTTAAATACATAGTGAGAGAATGCCAAATAAGGTGTCTATTGTGAGTCCCAAGGACGGAAATTGTGTATGATCTGTCTAGCCGATGATGATACCAAACAGCATAAAACCATGCTTTGGAGGAGATTATTGATGGATTTTGGATGTACCTTTCCATATTGCAGTCATATGTTGATAATAGCTAGCAAAAGATCAATCAGTTTTTTATCATAGTGAACAAGATGACTGCAATCGTACAAGGGGCCTATAAAATTTGATAAAATATTAAATGGAAATAAGGTATGACAAATACAATTGCTTTGTCCCAGATATCGTGCCAAAACCTTAATGTGGTCAGAAAGCAATAGAGAGTGGGGTAAAGTGAAGTCTAATATAGATGAAATATAGTGTTTGATTAAGAGTAGCAGTTCTAGATGTTTTGTGGAGTGTAAGGTATAATATGTTCCAAAGGTAGAAGGGCCATGAGCAACCGTAGTCAACTTACCACAAAATTCTCAGTGGGATTTGTATTGAAAAGGAGGTGCGGTCACTAAGGATTATGAATAAGTGAATGTTTTGGTAATGCAGTTAAAATCAGAAGAATCAAAGGAGGTGTCAGAACTGCGGAATTGTTCTCAGGCAAATTGATAAAAAATATCTAACAATATGTTGCTAAGAATGGAGGATCTGAGATGGAAGAAGGAGGGACAATTACATTTTGGAGTTATCATTAAGGAAAAGATCTCCGACCCAGATTATGCCTTTAGTCCTCCTTGCTTCCAAAAGATAGGTCTGGTACAACATTTGATAGGGTTATTGTATCAGATAAACATGTGAAAAACTAGCATGGGCAAGAAGAGGTGAAGAAAGAGATCGAGTGAGTAAATGGGAATCGTGCTTGAAAACTGGAGCAGATAAATGTGCAGGAGTGGAAGAGTGAGATAAGTATTCTTGCAAAGAAGAAGGAAAAATAAAAGATTTCTCAAATAGGTGAAGAAGAGGGTTGTGATTTTAATAAACAAAAGGCAGCAGAATGGAGACATAGGGACAGATGTATAACCTGCCAATTGGGATGCACAACAGTGCCTGAGACACTGTTTGCAATTCCCAATGGGGTCACAAATTGCATGCCACATGCATATTATTGAGGCTTTTGCAATTTGCAACCCCAGTGGAAATGTTTGGCACTCCCAGGGATGGTGGCCTGCTGAGGTCAGCAGACCTCCATGTCTAGGACTGCTTTTAAATGCATCCCGTTTTCAGTTGCATTTTTTAAGGGAAGGGCCTGCTCTTAAAAAATATTTGTGTATGCATTCACCAAGAATGAGGGGTCCCCTGGGGACCACTTCCCATTTGCAAGTGCTTTACCACCCTTCTGAGAAGGGTGGTAAACTGCGAGTGTTTTGCAACTGCAATTGTGGTCGGAAAACATTCTAACATAGCTTAAGGAGTCGCTATTAGGAAGGGACGCAGTTGGAAAGCCCCTTACTAATGAAGAGTCGCTAATCCTATTTTGGGAGTCGCAAATTGATTTGTGACTCACAAATTAGGATTAGTACAGGGGCACTGTTTTTTTTGCAGGCGCAAACGGATCTAAAAACCATTTCCTCCCGCAAACAACCTTTGTATTTCTGTCCTCAAAAGCCTTGGGATATTGTTGAAAGTTGGGAAAGATAAAGCCTCCTTCTGAATTGAAGGTTTTGAGATGGGATAGAGAAAGACAAACTTTTTTCTTGTTCTATAAAAATGTTGTTAAAAGAGAGCAATTTTTTTGAAGTAGAACTGGGTTATATGAACAGGGATCATGGATAAGGTATATAGAATTATAGGGCAAACCATTATTTTACATTAATCTAAACGACCCCACCAAGAAAGAAAAAGAAGTGACCAAGAAGGGAGTAAGATTCAAATTTAGGAAGAAGGGCTTTAAGATTTAGGGGGACAGAGGTAGCAATAAAGTTAGAGAAACATATTCCAAGATTCTTAATGTTAGTAGGAGTACAAGTGAAGCCAGAGGAGGAAAATGAGTGTTTAGTTCAGAGTCTATTTAAAGGTATGATTGCAGTCTTGTTAAAATTAATTTTATAATCGGAAATTTGGGAAAAAGTGAGAATTTTGTGAGAAAGGGCTGGTAATGAAATGTCAGGGTTGGAGATGAAAAGGAGAATGTCTTCAGCAGAGGCAGCAGTCTTTATGTGATGAGAATCATGTTAAAAACCAGAGACTGATAATTTAGTTTAATTTTTAGTAAGAAATTCTAGGGCAAGAATGAATAGCAATGGGGATGAGGGACAGCCTTGGCATACACCCCTGTGAAGAGGAATGTATCTTGAAGATTTACTGTTGACCAATACTGAGGCCATGGGGAGTCATAAAGAGTAGAAATTAAAGAAATAATAGTGGGGCTAAAACCATGCCATTGTAAGGCTTTAAACAAAAAGGGCCACTTAAGTCTTTCAAAGCCTTTTCGGCGTTAATAGTAATCGCTGAAAGTGGATAGGCTAAGCTAGGAGCTTTGCTTAAAATATTTAAAATCTTTAGTCTGGTATTGTCTGAGCCCATGCGCCCTTTGAGGAAACCAACTTGTTATGGTTCAATTAACCGCAATAGCAAAGATTCAATACGTAAAGCAAGAAATTTGGCGAAAATCTCATTGAAATGAAATCGGTCATTAACTTTTGCATGAGGTGGGATCTTTGCTTGATTTAGGGATAAGACATTTTATAGCTTCTGGGAAAGTACCTTTGGAAGACTGAGGAGTAGAAAGGATTGAGAATAGGGTAAGCAATTATGGCATTAAAAGAGGAAAAATTAGAGTAGAACTCAACAGAAAAACCATCAGAACCAGACGATGGAGCAAGGACTCGCAGAAAAGAAACTTGCTTGAAGACAATCCTCTCATTTAACTTCTAATATTGTATTAACCATGTATTGTGTAAATTAATATGCACAACATTGAACATACAAGAAAGAGAAGCTTGCCTACGTGTATTACACTCAAGTAACTCAAGTGAAATCCTAAAATGGCTGCTAACAGGAAAATGTATGATGAACTGTCGCTTGGAGGCAATTTTTGGCACATGAGCAAATGCTGTTAAAATGGCTGCTTGAGAACTCACAAGCTGAGCATCTGCTATGCCTAAACTAACACAAGCTACTTTACTAATTTTCCCCCATTGCAGAAGGAAGACACATGGCGGCGTGAGCTTCTCTTTCCTGGCCCTGTACTTCTGGAATTCTTTACTCTTTACCATTAGGATTTCTGATTCCTATATGGATTTCCGCAGGGCGCTGAAGACCTGGCTCTTCCTGCAAGCTTTTGCCGAGTAGTCTGCTTCCCTGTTTCCTCTGGTACGTCCGTCTTTAGCGCCAATAAACCGTCTGGTAAACGAGTGCTCTATAAAACCCTTAACTTTAACTTTAACTAATGCTAATGCAGGAAAAGCATTATTAAATGAATGGAATTATAGTAGAGATAGGTGGTATACAGTGAAACCATATATTTTTTAAATTAATATATGTCTTTTTTAATCTTTTATTAGTGCGTATTTTGGGCTTTTCGTATTGGCCACCTGATCTTCGTACATGCATAGGGTGACTGAGCTGGAAGAAGTGATGGGACACTTGAACACAGTCCAAGGACAAAAAGGATACATATCCTGGGAACCAGTACTCAAGTCCTGTGGATGAATAGAAATACATGAGAAATCTTACACTTGTTTCAAATATGATGTGAATATGGGTAGGAAATAAAGATTTATGAATAAAAATTAAGGGGTGGGATTTTTAACAATGGACTGAAAGACTAAATTGGAAAATAAGCATGTTGTGATGATTATCCCCCTTGCCTGTACAATCAGAGTTAGTAGTTTCATGATATTAAAACATTATTGGGAGGTACATGAATATTGTAGGGTATAATTGAGGTAGTTCTTAACTAGAGAGACGTCGATGGTGAGGTGCATGAGACCGGTATGCTGCCGAATGTGACTGAGATTTGCTGAATGCTGTAGAGCTGGGGATGCTGTCGGAGTGACAAGAAATGCTGATGAAGAATCGAATGCAGAGTCACTTTATCTTAAATTAAATTATTTAGAAGAAGATTTCAGAAGAATCTCAAGGAGGAAGAGAGTGTCAGAGAGAGGTGCTACGCAGGCGTTGGTTGTAGAGAGGTCATCTATCCTGTCCTGATTCGTGTCCTGAAGCCTTTGTCGCCTGTTCTTTCCCAGGGGACCCTTCCCAGCTCCTTGACCAGGTGGCTGGTTTTCACACCATCCTTGGTAACTATATTTTCATGTATTTGCAGATGCGCTTTTCAGTCTATTCTCTCCTTTCTGAGCAACATCATTGCAGAGAATGATATATATTTGTTTGACTGATTGATTAATTGAATCTTCCTTCCCATGAGTGACGGAGACTGTACTGTACTTTGTAAGTGGTTCACATGAAATTACTTTAGATAAAGATTTAAACCTTTCCCGGGTCTGTGGTTATTTCATATGCAAAAGAAAAATAATTCATGTCATCTCACCATCTACTAGTTCAACTAATGGTCCATTGACCAGAGGAAAGAACATTTTGATCAGTGAAAGATTAGTTGAGTATAAGAGGTAACTAATCTTGAAATTACAGCAACAGGAAAATGTATGATGAACTGTCGCTTGGAGGCAATTTTTGGCACATGAGCAAATGCTGTTAAAATGGCTGCTTGAGAACTCACAAGCTGAGCATCTGCTATGCCTAAACTAACACAAGCTACTTTACTAATTTTCCCCCATTGCAGAAGGAAGACACATGGCGGCGTGAGCTTCTCTTTCCTGGCCCTGTACTTCTGGAATTATTTACTCTTTACCATTAGGATTTCTGATTCCTATATGGATTTCCGCAGGGCGCTGAAGACCTGGCTCTTCCTGCAAGCTTTTGCCGAGTAGTCTGCTTCCCTGTTTCCTCTGGTACGTCCGTCTTTAGCGCCAATAAACCGTCTGGTAAACGAGTGCTCTATAAAACCCTTAACTTTAACTTTAACTAATGCTAATGCAGGAAAAGCATTATTAAATGAATGGAATTATAGTAGAGATAGGTGGTATACAGTGAAACCATATATTTTTTAAATTAATATATGTCTTTTTTAATCTTTTATTAGTGCGTATTTTGGGCTTTTCGTATTGGCCACCTGATCTTCGTACATGCATAGGGTGACTGAGCTGGAAGAAGTGATGGGACACTTGAACACAGTCCAAGGACAAAAAGGATACATATCCTGGGAACCAGAACTCAAGTCCTGTGGATGAATAGAAATACATGAGAAATCTTACACTTGTTTCAAATATGATGTGAATATGGGTAGGAAATAAAGATTTATGAATAAAAATTAAGGGGTGGGATTTTTAACAATGGACTGAAAGACTAAATTGGAAAATAAGCATGTTGTGATGATTATCCCCCTTGCCTGTCCAATCAGAGTTAGTAGTTTCATGATATTAAAACATTATTGGGAGGTACATGAATATTGTAGGGTATAATTGAGGTAGTTCTTAACTAGAGAGACGTCGATGGTGAGGTGCATGAGACCGGTATGCTGCCGAATGTGACTGAGATTTGCTGAATGCTGTAGAGCTGGGGATGCTGTCGGAGTGACGAGAAATGCTGATGAAGAATCGAATGCAGAGTCACTTTATCTTAAATTAAATTATTTAGAAGAAGATTTCAGAAGAATCTCAAGGAGGAAGAGAGTGTCAGAGAGAGGTGCTACGCAGGCGTTGGTTGTAGAGAGGTCATCTATCCTGTCCTGATTCGTGTCCTGAAGCCTTTGTCGCCTGTTCTTTCCCAGGGGACCCTTCCCAGCTCCTTGACCAGGTGGCTGGTTTTCACACCATCCTTGGTAACTATATTTTCATGTATTTGCAGATGCGCTTTTCAGTCTATTCTCTCCTTTCTGAGCAACATCATTGCAGAGAATGATATATATTTGTTTGACTGATTGATTAATTGAATCTTCCTTCCCATGAGTGACGGAGACTGTACTGTACTTTGTAAGTGGTTCACATGAAATTACTTTAGATAAAGATTTAAACCTTTCCCGGGTCTGTGGTTATTTCATATGCAAAAGAAAAATAATTCATGTCATCTCACCATCTACTAGTTCAACTAATGGTCCATTGACCAGAGGAAAGAACATTTTGATCAGTGAAAGATTAGTTGAGTATAAGAGGTAACTAATCTTGAAATTACAGCAACAACAAACTTAGACTCCAGCGGTTATTATTAGAGTGTGTGTGTGTTTATGGGCCCAGGTGAGTATATGGTATTGGAGTACCTATTGCTGGTAAGCCGCTGGATCACATGTGTTTTTCTCTTTACTAAGGAAGAGACAGCTGTATTAATTTCAAGAAGCAAAATTTCACAATCTAAGCTGGCAAAGTCTAAGTCGGTGTTAGGGTGTTTAAGAGGTGAAGGAAAGTAAGAATCAATTATAGACATAACTGGGTCAATCTCTGGAGTACAAAGTGATTGGTAACATTTTACAAATTTTTCGAGGATATCTGAGTCTCTGTAAAGTGAACCACCTGAGGAAGACTGTGAAGAATCAATTTGGTAACGATCCTTTAAGATAAGTAGCCAGAAGCTTGCCCATTTTATTACGACTTTCATAATATCTAGAACTGCTTTTTAACAAATAATTTGAGGCATTATCAGAAAAAGTTTTGTTAAAATGCATTTTGGCTGCTATTAACCCTTTCGATGCTGATGACAGAACGGTTCCGTCATGAGCATCGGTCGGGCTGTGCTGATGACGGAACCGTTCCGTCATGACCACGCCCATTTTAATTAGGGCCCAGCACCGGCGGTAAATCGTGGCAGCACGGATGTGGTTAAATTTGTAAAGACATCTTTAGATTGTGACGAATACCATTGATGTTCCAAATTTTTTTTATCAGATATCAGTATGGAGTGTTGAGCAAGGAAGGCTTTCATTTTTTCTTAGCAGCATAATTAATAATAAAGCCCCATGCTGTGGCTTTGAAGGTATTCCAAATGAGTTGTGGGTGTACAGGGGGATTTTGATGTCTCTAGAAAAAATTATTGGTAAAGGTTAGAAATGAGGACGAGAATTTTGCATTGTAGAGTGAAGAATTAATACACTTCCATCAATTAGGGGCGTGTTTGTGGGGGGAATAATTCATAATCTGATATGACAGCAGCATGATCTGAGAGTAAAATGGGTTCAATTTCTGCTTTAATAAGAGTACGAGACAGAGAGTTACTTACAAATATATGGTCTAACCTGGTGAGAGAGAGTTATGTGCAGGGGAAAAATGTGTAATTGCGTGCTGAATGGTGAGCGAAACTCCAAGCATCGATCAAAGCTCTGTGAGAAAGAAAAGAACAAATTTATTTGTGCATTTTATGTTGGATGAATTTGACAGTGGATTGTCTGTCAAGAAATGGGTCGCAAATCTGGTTGCAGTCACCACCTAAAAGGAAATATTCATTATTGAAAGACATGTTATCTGAAGATCAGCCCTGAACAACACCCCATTTTAGTTGGAGAATAAACATTAAAAACAGTAATAAGTATCTTATTGATGGATAATTTAGTGACAAGTCATCATCCAAATAAGTCAGTTTCCTATGAAAGAACAGAAACATCTAAATGTTCATTACAAAGGATGGCAACACCAATCCTGTTATATTGCGTTGGAGAAACAAGAAACATATCAACCTACACATTTTTCAATTTCTGTGCCTTCAAGTGTAAAAGATGTGTCTACTGGAGGAATACTAAATCTGGTTTATATTTTGCTAAGTGAGAATGAATTCTCTCTCCTAATGGGATGGTTTAAAGCTCTAACATTCCAAGTAATACCTCTAAATGGAAACAACAAGGTGAAATAACATTATCTACTGACCAACAATAAAAACTGGATAAACTGTATGTATCAATAGAAAAGAAAGGTAAAGATAGTTGGAAAGAAATAGAGGAGGGGAAGAGAACAGTTCAGTAAAGGAACAAAAAGAAAGGGAAGAAAGGAAGGGGGCAAAAATAAATAGAAAGAGGAGACAGTACAAACCACAAGTATGGTACTGAGAGAAATACCTGCGGGATTTTGGAGATGAAGGTAGAGGTGTGTATGGCACATCATGAGGACGACACAGACATGGCACTATGCAGCACAAGGGGCAAAAAAACATCAAACAAAGGTGACGACAACGGAAGAGACAAGACGAAACACTACATGAAATGAGAGAAAAAGACAATACAAACATTTGTCAGAAGAGAAAAGCAGTTTAAATGATGTGCAACATTTCAAGTAGAAGAACCAGGGGCCTCATTTATGAAAAGTGGCGCATCGCTGCGAGAAAACAGTGATGCGTCACTTTTCATTGCGACCTCCTTGCGACCCAAATGATGCGTCATATTTACAATATGACGCATCATTGCGCAAGGAATTACAGATAGGTCAATATTTCTGACGTATCTGTAATCGCAAAATTGACGCATTGCTGGAGTGTGTCACAAAAGTGACGCAACTCCAGCAATGCATTCTTTCACATGGGGAAAGCCCCATGTGAAAGGGCTTGCGTCAGTCTTACGCCTGCTGTGAGGCAGGCGCAAGATTTTGACGCAACAGCGTCCTAAAAGTGACGCAGTGAAATCTCATAGATTTCACTGCGTCACTATTACAAGGCTTTTTGCGGGGGAACGCCCCCTCTGCATACATTACATCTGACGCAGGTATAATGTAGCGCAGGGGTTTACAAAGTGACGCATCTGCTTAGATGCGTCACTTTGCAAATAGTGCGCAACAGGAGGCATGTTTTACGCCACCGATGCGTCACAAAAAGTGATGCACCGGCAGCGTAAAAGTGACGCCCGGCCTCATAAATGAGGCCCCAGGAATCTCCATTGAAGAGGTTCTGAAGGTTGATCAAACGTGTATGTTGATCTTTGTATGTACGTTTAAAAGTGCAAGGATGGAGAACGTCAAAGTTTTCACCCAAGGCATGCACCCCCAGTTGAAGAGGAAAAAAAATCCTTCAGCCTGCCTGCTGCGGGTTTAGCGACATCTTGTGTGATAAAGAGCTTCGAACCAGACCAGATTAATTGTTTTTGGATTGGGATGCTTCAAAAATCTTGAGCAGGTCAGTGTAATGCCTCGTGGTTTATATGAAGAAGGGATAAAGGAGATCTGTCACCTAACACGTTAGCGCTTTGAATATTAAGAGTCGAAGACTTAGGCAAATCCAGCAGCTGTGGCAAAAATGTGGTGAGGAAAGAAACCAAATTCTTGCCTTCAATCTCCTCCGGGGTATTATGAATGTGAAGATTATTGCAATGGCTTCTATTTTCTAAATCTTTGGCATGTTTTGAAGAGCTTGAATTTGCTTCTGCATAGAAGCTATATGTGAGGACTCATCCTGAAGATCACTGATACAACATTCTGCTTCTGCAAGAAGAGAGTCCATAGTAGACCATTTTGCATCCAAAGCGTGCTCTGGTATTTGTATCCTCCACAAAAGGACACAAAACACAAATTTCTTCTAACAAGATCTCCATGGAGATGAGCAAGCAACATTTATCTGGTGATGCTAAATCTTGTTTAAGGCATTCTGATGAAACAGCTGGTGGAGGTTTTAAAGTGGTATTTAATTTGGTACAGCTGAAGCATGATGTCACATGAGGAGCGAGAAGCTTAATTTTAATATGCACGTTTTTCCCAGAAAAGTAGACTGATTTGGATAAGGAACAGGTTAGAGACAGTATGCTATGGCTCCAAACCAAGGACACATGAGCGCGCAGTATATTCAGAGAAAATATAGCAGGAGTGACTAAAAACTCATTGAAAGCTGCTAAATCCCCATTGCAGAGGTGAACGTCATTGTAAGGAGCAACTGAACATATTTGGTACCTGAGTCAGGTTAGATGCAAATCAAAACAGCAAGATAATCACAAAAAAAGTTGTGGGAATAGCCAAAAACTCAATGAGAGCTGTTAAATCACCAGGGCAGAGGCGAAAGTCATTATGTGAAAAACAATGTGCATAGCAAGTACCTGAGTCTGGTTCGATGCTATGAGAGGTTTGAGTGGTTAGAGTAAATGGATGCTGCTTCTGTGGCTAGAGATGCAGTGGTGAAGAACAACTACATGTCATTGCCAAGTAAGTGCAGATAAGGAGCTACAAAATGAGCCAGCAGTCAGTGCGGTGATTTAATGTTCATTCCTCTTGGATATGGTACGTGGGAACTGTTGAGGAGTCGAGCGCCCAACAGAAAGGCCTCCTGCACCGTATATAGCTCCATTAGCCTACCGTAATTGCCCAGCATGTAAGTCATGCCCCTGAAGCTTATACTTTTGAACCCTTCCAACATGGTTTTGTGCTGCCCCAAACAAACTGGCAGATTTTTCTATTTAGGTATTTGAAGAGGTTTTAAGGTGTCACGGGCGGTATCTTCACAAATAGAAAATTGAAAAGGAGTGCTAAATTCATTTTTAATGTTTGCACCCTTCCCCACCTAGATAATTGACCTGATAAGGAGGTCTAATGAAAATTTTTCTTATAGGTTGCCCCATGCCATGTGTTTGATGCCCATGATGCCCAGATATTTCAGGTGAGATGTCATCCGATTGGAAAGGTTCTGACCCCAGGGAGGCTTCACCAGTGAGTACAGTCAGTGGTAGGGACTCACATCTCACCCAGTTTTTTTCTATGCAAGAACTTGGAGAAAGACGTGATTTATAACTTAAGTGCTTGGATTGACACCTTTGGCTCTGACCGGGTCCCCAGTATATCATCTGCCTAGAACAGGCGCTTCTGCACACCTGCAGAGGTCTCAATACCGTGTATGTTGTACTCCTGACAGATGATAACTGACAGCATCTCCAATGCCATTAAGGAACAGGAGTGCGGATAATAGGAAACCCTGATGGGTTCCCCTCGGGACCCTGAAAGATGAGTATATAAAGGCACCACAATTTACCACATCCATGTGGTCTTTGTATAGATATTTCACTTTTCGGATGAAATCGGACCCTAAACCCATTCTTGACATCAAGTGAAATAAGTGAATGAAATGAAATGAAAAATTCCACTTATATAGCGCATAACTGCCCGGAGGCCTCGCAGCGCTGCTGACTGATTACTGTGTTCGACTGCAGGGCAGAGTTAGTACGCTTTTGAGAACAGGTAGGTTTTTAAGTCTCTCCTAAATGACATCAGATTATCATTTTGTCTAAGGGACAGAGGCAGGGAATTCCATGCCTTTGCTGCTGAGCAAGTAAATGAACGGCCACCCCAACGGGCTTTCTTGATTTTTGCCGTAGTTGCCAAATGCAGAGAGGCCGAACGAAGAGTTCTAGGCGGCACATAAGGTGGTACCAGGGGGAGCAGCACTGCCGGGCCAGTTTGATGAAAGGATTTGTGCAGAATGCACATGGCCTTGAACAATGTTCTTGCAGCCACTGGGAGCCAATGAAGCTCCTTTAGGGCAGTTCTCGCTGACTGCCAACGAGGGATGTTAAACAGTAAGCGCGCCGCACAGTTTTGAGTGACTTGGAGTTTTTTTGTCACTGATGCCGGAGCCCCTAGATATAAAACGTTTCCATAATCCAGGCGGGAGAGTATCAGGGCCTGTACCATGACCCTTCTCGCCTGGAATGGAAGTAAGGGGAGCACTTTCCTGAGCATTTTCATTAGCCCTACGCATACAGAGGCTGTTTTAGTGGCTTGAACCGAGAAATCCAGAGCTCTATCCAGCCAGATTCCCAAACTCTTTATCTGGTCCTTTGGGAGAGGAGGGGTGCCGAGACACGAAGGCCAGTTCAACAGGAAGGTAGGAGAAGGGTTACCTAGTAACATGATCTCGGTCTTCTCCCTGTTGAGTTTGAGATGGGAGAGTTGCATCCACTCTGCAACAGCCTCTAGACACGGACCCAGGGTGTTAGACGAACCCTCCTTGTGGTCCAAAGAGACCACAAGTTGGGTATCGTCAGCGTAGGTGACAATCCGCACACCATAGGGGAGAACTATCTTCTCTAGAGGCTGCATATAGACATTAAACAGTGTGGGGCTCAGGGAGGAGCCCTGCGGAACCCCACAACTGAGTGGATGCTTAGATGATACCACCTCGCCCTCAAATACTTGGAAAAAGCGTTCCTCCAAAAAAGAGGTCAGCCATTTCAGGGCCGCGCCCTTCAAACGATGTAAGAGGGTGGCATGGTTAACAGTGTCGAACGCGGCACTGAGGTCCAACAGTATGATAGCAGTTTTTAAGTAACTCGATTCACATGGTCGAAGGCCCACTCAGCTTCCAGCAGGGTGGCAAGTTTTCTCAGTGTCTTCCCTTACCTGACAGAGACAATTTTCTCAGGTGCGTGGTGGAAGAATGACCTGGGATGAATCCCACCTGAGAAGGGTGTAAAAGGGGGAGCAAGGCAGCCTTTCATTACTCACCAGAACCTTGGCTGGCATCTTCATGCAGACATTTAGTAGAGAAATGTGTCTATAACTTGTACAGCTCAAGTGATCCTTGTCTGGTTTGAGAATGAGTGAGATTCTGGCTCCCTGAATTCCCCAACAAACCCTTTCTCACTTGCCTCCTTAAAGTAACCACTCAAAAGAGGTACCGATTTTGGTTGATTAGGTTTATAGTATTTCTCCTAAAAACCACCATCATCAGGTACCCTCTACACCGCACTGACATGTTGTCCATGGCCCTATCTATTTCTTCCTGTGAAATGTCCCCTTCTAAGGGCTTTTGTATTTGATTCATAAGTCTCCGTATCAGGAGCATGGATAAGAATGTAGATTCCTATATCGCTGCGACAAGTGGTCTGAGTGGCATAGCCTTTCCAAACAGAATGCAAACTCTGATGTAATGTCAGCTAGGTTTGTCACTAAATGTCCCTTTTCATTCTTTTTTTAGTTTTAAACATAGATTTATTTTGGAAAAATGCACCCAAGTATAAGCAATGAAACAGGCTATCAACCAACACATGACAGCATTAAATGAAATATAACATATGCAATATGGAAGCTAGATATAATTAATCGAAATAGTTGCATATAGAAATATTAATTACATGCCTTATGAGAGGTAGGAGTGGGGGAGAGAGGATGGGAAGGGAAGGAGAGATAAAGGTAAAAGAAACATTACTAGTGAGATTAAATAAATACATATGATGTTAAAAGGCCTTAATAAAATGTTTGAATCACTTATAAGGGTGATGGTTTTAGTGTGAAAACCAAAATACAATAACTTTTCTTGCAGAAATTATGCAGGTCAACATCAGGAGTATCTTAATGAGGAGTTTTTTAATTCAGATCAATACAGGATGAACAAACCAGCCGACACATGTTTCGTCACAACGTGTTACAATTGGGACTCTTCATGGCTGTAATGTTTGCAAAAGGTCATTGAAATCGCAGTACCAGTGATAATTCCGACCCGGTAGCGACACAGGTTAATCAAAAGTAGTGTTGGAAAAGTAGCCGTAGGTTCTTCCCGGTGTCCCCAAAGTTAGAGGGACGCTAGTGGACGGACGTGTAAGTCTGTATCAAGGGAGATCTTGGCTGCTGAATCCGACGTGTTGGATTCGTGTTTCAATATCCAGGGAAATGGAATAAAACATTTAACAGTAACGAATAATAGAGAGAGATATGCAGTAATATAACTTCAATTCAAATCTGATGATAAAAAGAGAGTATAAATGTAAACATAAAACAAACAATCTATCACTATCAACAAGTCATGGTAGTTTGGGGACCTCTTCCGATGAAGGATGGTGATGGTAGATTTTTGTGCAGAGGCGTTCAAGAAAATAGTCACAGGAGACAATAAGTGTTCTCTTTTTAGGAGCAGAGATTTAGTAGACACATAAGCCTGATCCAATCAATGGTTATAGCATACACTGTACCACCAGGATTGGAAGGACAGTTGTGTGGAGGGTTTCCAATTTTTTGTTATTTGCTGAAAAGCAACGGCAATCAGTAATTCCACAATGTTTGTGTTATGAGAAAGGGTAATGTACCTAAAAATGCAGCTTCATGGGTGAAAGGGAAGTGGGTATGGCAAATAGTATTAATATGATACCATACTTTTAACCAAAACTGGTGTGTGTAGGGACAGAAAAAAAGCATACGAAATAGGTCTGCGTGAGGAATATTACAAGATCAACAGTCTAGCGACAGGGTAGGTTGACATTTATCTAAGGGTAACGGAGTAAATAGAAGTTGATTATATATAAAGAAAAGTGTTTGAGTTGTTCTTGCTGATCGTGAGGTCTTTCGTAGTTTCAACCATAATTTGTCTCATATTGAGATAGGCCAAGATGAATGTAAATCAGATTCCCATTGGAGCTCAGTGGGGGTGTTAGATCTGGGTACAGTGGGAGAACTAAGGAATTTGTAAATGGCTGAAGCGTTAGAATTAGCACTTAAAGTGGGAAGAATGTTGCATTGAGATAAAGAGAAGTGTGGTGTAGAGGATAGAAGAAGTAGAGGCTCTGTTACTTGCTTGATCAGTAAATTAAATTTGGCAGAAAAGGATTTTGGTAATTGATAGAGTGATTGTGCATCAGAGAAAGTGAGGAAAGAATTATTAGAATATAACTAATGGATCCATAGTAAACCTCAGTCCCGCCAAGTCTTCCAAAGAATGGGTTTATTTTTGATTTTGATAAATTTGTTATGCCAAATAGTTTAATTAAGAAATCGGTCTTTAGGTGTGAGGTGCAATAGCATAAAAGAATGAAATAATTTATGAGTGGTATTGTGCATAGGTGAAGAGAGAGAACGAGAATTATGAATGAAAGTGAGGGATTCATCAAGGGAAAAAAGAGATATAAACGAATATTCTAATTCCTTCCATAAATGAGAGGGATTAGGAGTAGACTCATTTAATGATTTAGAGAGTTGAAGGTGTTATGATTAAGTTGAAAATCTGGAAAATTAACGCCACCCTGAGCTTTAGAGTAGCCCTGGGCGTAGTGGGCGTAGTGGGGCTTCGCGGAGCTACGTGAAGTGGGCGAGAAACTACGCCCACCTCCGCACTCCGCGTAGCCCCACTACGCAAACACCACTGGCCGCCACCCGCCTCCCTCCCGCCCTCCCTAAATACTTTCAATGAAAAGTGTAAAATAATTAAAACGCA
Organism: Lissotriton vulgaris; assembly: GCF_964263255.1. Classification (NCBI taxonomy): domain Eukaryota; kingdom Metazoa; phylum Chordata; class Amphibia; order Caudata; family Salamandridae; genus Lissotriton; species Lissotriton vulgaris. The sequence continues at coordinate 274,246,249 of NC_141689.1, read as the reverse complement.
CTTACCTTGCCCGCCGCTGCCCGCCGCGTCCCCGGGGCTCGCTATCTTCATTCTTCCGTCTTGTTTACTAATGCGCATGCGCGGGCGGCCGCGCATGCGCATGCGCATTAGTAAACAAGACGGAGGAATGCAGATAGCGAGCCCGGGGACGCGGCGGGCAGCGGCGGGCAAGGTAAGTGCGTTTTAATTATTTTACACTTTTCATTGAAAGTATTTAGGGAGGGCGGGAGGGAGGCGGGTGGCGGCCAGCTACGCTCCATCTGCGGAGCGTGCGTAGTGCCGCCTGGCTACGCCCGCTCCGCAAAATGCGGAGTAGGCGGCACTACGCACACTCCGTGCACAGAGCGTAGCTGGCCGCCCACCGTTACTTTAGAGCGCTTTAGTTTAACTAAGGACATATGTGTTTTTTTCTTATTCCATAAGAATACTGAGAGAATAGAATTATTTTTTGAAAAAGTATGCAGGTACACTAAAAGGGATAGCTGAGATCATATAAAAATTGATGGGAACAGACATCATTTTGATAGTATCAAGCCTGCTCCACCAGGACAAATATATAGGATGCCATTTATCCATAGAAGTAGATAGGGTAGAGTAAAGACGGGTCATCTTTAGGCAAAATGTTGTTCTAATAGAAGGAGCAAACAAGAGACCTAAATATTTCATTTGTTGGGGGCTCCAGGAGAAGTTAGTAGAAAGAAAATCTTGCTTAAAACAAAAGATATTCAAGGGTAGGATTTCACATTTTTCATGATTTAGCTTGTATCCACAAAGAGAAGAGAAGGCATTGACTTCTGCTACGAAGGCTAGAACGGAGAGTTGCGGTTTAGATAAAAATAAGAGAATGTCATCTGCGTAAACACTCAATTTAACATGAAGTTTGTCCTGTTGGAAACAATGTATATTAGGATTTTGGTTGATCTTAGCAAGAAACGGTTCCAAAGCAAGAATGAAAAGGAGGGGGGAAAGAGGACAGCCTTGGCGAACACCCTTCTGTAGTATAAAAGGTTCAGAAAAAGAACCATTAGTAAAAATAGTGGCTTTGGGGGAAATATATTATAAGGCAATATAGGAAATGAATTTGGAGCCAAAACTGAACCAGGACAGAGTATGGAAAATAACAGACCAATCAATCCGATCGAAAGCTTGCTCTGCATCTAAACAGATAGCTGCGAGAGAATTAAGGTATTTGTGAGCGTTATGTAATATATTGAAGAAGGTGCAGGTATTATTCGAGATATTGCGTCCTTTAATAAAACTAGACTGTTCTTTACAAATAACAGATTGCAAAATAGGTTCTAATCGGCGAACAAGTAATTTAGCAAATATTTTATAATCCGAATTGATTAATGAAATTGGTCTGTAATTTTTACATACATGGGGGTCTTTCCCTTCTCTAGGAATCAAACAAATAAGAGAAGCTTGAAAAGTGCCGGACGGGCTTACGAAGAAATAAAATATGAAAATAAAGACAGAAGATGTGGAAGTACAGCTTTGGCAGATTGAGAATAACATTTCACAGGGAATCGTTTCGGACCGGGTGCTTTACCTGTCTTTAGGAGCTTTAGGTGCGTGAGAAATATCTTTTTTGGAGATGTCTTGTTCCAAGGAAGAACAATTAACATTTGTGGGTAATTGCTTTTGTATAGGAGCAAGATAAATCTGTATGTCTATGGAGTCAAGAGAAGATTCGGGAGTATATATAAAAGTATAGATTTTTTTGAACTCACCTAGAATCTCCGAATGTTTAGTGATTGGAATAGAAACAGAGTTTAATACATAATCAATATTTGAGCAGTCTTTTTTATTTTGAGGTATGAGGCAAGAAGCTTCCTTGCTTTGTTTTGACCACCATAGTATTAAGCACTACCTCTAAGAAGGTAGGCAGGGGTATTTTCGGTGGATAACTTATTATCTTTGAATTTTTCTTTAATCAATTTATTAAGAACAGCTCCAGAATTAGTTAATGTATATAGGGATTCAAGAAATTTTATGGATTTAAGAATTTCATTCGCTTTATAAGAATATGGACGTTTCTTTTTAGCAACATAAGAAACAATACAATCTCTGGCCGTAGCCTTAAAAGAGTCCCAAACAATAGAAAAAGAGGAGACAGAGAATACATTATGTTTAAAAAATTCAGTAATGAAATCTTCAAAGGAGGACGTGAAGGTTTGGTCAGCTAGTAATGAAATATTAAAATGCCATCTTTCATTTAAAGTAGTAATGGGAAGTAATTCTAGATCTAAAATTACAGAGGCATGGTCAGAGACTAAAATAGATCCGATGACAGCATGTAGAATAGCTTGAGTTAGTGCTTTTGAGACAAATAAATAATCTATTCGAGACAGTGAAAGATGAGGGCTGGAGAAGAAAGTATATTCACAAAGCTGTGGGTGACAGAGTCTCCAAGAGTCAACGAGGGATCTGTGAGTGAGGAGATTGGTGAATTGCTGGTGCATTGATGAGGAAATGAAAGTTGATGTGAATATACGGTCTATGTAAGGGTCAATAATTAAATTACAGTCTCCACCAAAAATAATATATGGAGTATCAATGGACATGAAAAGCGAGGAAATATGTGGCCAGAAAGTGTTATCTGGTTTAGTAGGTGCGTATATATTAAATAAGGTGATAGGTACATCATTAATTTTGAGGTGAATAATTAGCCACCTACCATCATCATCTAAGTGCTCAGAAAGCAAAGATACTTTAAGTTTCTTATGAATAAGAATTACTGTACCATTTTCTTTACTAACCAACTTAACGAACCAATTTAACACCGCCAGGGGAGACCATGAGGAAGGAAAACATTCTGGACAATATTACACAACAGAGGATAGGAAACGGTAAGATATTTACGTAAAATAGGGGGAAATGTGAGAAAAAAGGGAAAATTAATCCATTATTCAAGAACGAGAAAAAATAGAAAATACATTTAAAGAATAAAGATACCATGGAAGAAAGGAGCAGACAAAAAATGACATTTGAAATAAAAGACATAGAAAAAGAAGAAAAATGAATTCAGATATTGTGAATCATTAAAACATAACATAAATATATGACTACATTTTGCCATTGGAAAAAAAATGACAGTTTTCATGAAGACAATGCTCCTGCAAAATCCATAGATTCCTCTCTGCAATAATCTTGTGAGAAAAACAATTGCGAACCTTGCCAGGAGATGCAATGTTTATTTTTGGCTGCTTGTAGAATTTTTACTAAGTAGTATATTTCAAGAAAAAGAGTATGACACCTCTTGGCTTATTTATTTATTTATGCATTTTTATATAGCGCGGACTTTACCCGAAGGTGTCAGAGCGCTTCACAATAGGAACATAACTGATACATGAGAACATTACAAGTGAGCAAAATACAAAAGCAAACGATACATTAAATGAAGCAAAAATGACAATCGTGTGCCAACAAAATACAAGAGGTAGCAAACGGTGCATTACAAAAGTGACAATCGTGAGCCAACAAAATAAAACAGGTAGCAAACGGTGCATTACAAAAGTGACAATCGTGAGCCAAAAAAATACAAGAGGTAGCAAACGGTGCATTACAGGAGGAAAAAGCGACGTGTGCCGGTTACAAAAGCGTACAAAATAAACATAGAGGAATAATACTGAAATATATGGAGGACACTCAAGCACAAGAACAAACGTTACATAGGCACTGGTGGCACTTGTGCAGGTATCGAGAACAAACAAATGTAAGAGGTAGAAAACAGTGTGTTACAAGAGAAAGTGACGGGTGCATGTTACACACGAGTACCAAACACAGGAAGGATAATACTGCAATAAATGGCAGACTCTCAAATCCCAAGAACACACTGGGAAGACACTGGGAAGACACTTCCATAGAATCAATGCCTTAATCTTAGATGAGGAAACAGAGGGAGGACGACCCAGTCCATGACCTTTTTGTATGTCAAAGGAGGAGAATCTGGAAGATCAAGCACCTGCGGAATAAAAGACTGGAAGAAAGCTAGAGGATTGGACCCTTCCAACCCCTTGGTTAAGCCATAAATGTGTAGGTTATTCCATCTACTGCGATTCTCGAGGTTTTCGACCTGTTTCTGAAGTTGTAAAATTTCAGCTTTCATAGGGGAGATTTGACAAGAAGATACCTGCAATGACTCGATTTGACCTTTCATAGAAGTAAGCTTAGATTGAAGTGAACACTAATTATCCTCCAGGCTTTGCAGACGGGTATTCGTTTCCGTCATATACGGCTTAAGAGTGCGTATTTCATCCAGAAGCAGTTCAATTGAAGGAGGTGGAGGAGAAACAGTAGGTGTAGGTGGATTTGTTTTAACTCTCGTGCTGGAAGATAGTGATGATGATGACTGGTTTGGGTGTAGTCTTAACATTGAGTTGAGAGGAAGGAGGGTTGGAAATAAGTAAAGGAGCCTGCATGGTGGATGAAATCTCAGCGAGATGTGGCATTATTATTTGTGCAGGGCCTTCTACATCATCTTGAAGAACAGAGAATGGGTTGGAGGTAGGCAGCATAGCGGATTTTGAGCAGGAGGCAGACAAATTGGATAGAATATTGTTCAACCTCCTCTGGTTCTCCCCATAGAAATTAGAAAAAACACGTGGGTAAATATATGCAGGATAGAAAATTGATAAGTCGTAATGGGATAGCACTAATGCCTCCGAGCATTCAAGGCCTAAGCAGTAATATTATCAAACCTTTAGTGATCAAACTGTAGAATAATGACCAGAAATTTGTGTTTATACAAAGAGAAATTACAGTGGTAAATGTTGAAAAGAAACCACAAGATGGTAGTTATTCTCTTCTAAAATAGCAGAATTAAACCATTTTCTGGAGAACTGGCATTTACAAATGGATAAAATTGCAGCAGCGACTAGATATCTAAAAGAACCACAAGATGGCAGTCATATGGCAGTTAGATAAGTCACTGTATGCCATAGCAAGTTGCAGGAAGCCAACAAGAATAGATATTGTAGAATCATTACATGTACGCCACTCCTCCTTCACCAAAGCAGAAAATCACTTCTGAGAAGCGATTATATGGAGACCAAAGGTCACTGAGTGCAGCACAAAGCAGAGAGGAAAATAACAGGAAAAAGGTATTACCCTCGGGCATTGATAAAAAACATTTAGGGGCTGAAGTTTGCTGGCAGAAGAAAACGTCTTGATGAAAGTGGCTTTTCTTGGATGTAAAGACCGCTATATGAGGCAAGAGTTATGAATGGAACAAAATGGCAGTCTCGAGCTCCTCACACAGCGCGCCTCATAACGAAGGCACAGTTCCATAGGAAAGCGGGCTTACCGCAGCATTACAGAGGTATCCTTTGATGCAGCAGAGATTCCACTGCTCGAGTCATCCGTCAAAGTCCCCTTTGAAGCACCGCCGTCAGCGAAAAACTTAGGCCTAGATGTATCAAGCCTTTTGCGATTCGTTAAGGCCGAAATTCGCAGAATTTTGGCCTTAAGGAATCGCAAATGGACATTTAGCATCTTTTGGGATGTATCAGAAATTAGCAAAATAAGGAATCGCAAAAAATTGCGATTCCTTATTTTGCTTATGCATTTAAGGAATCGCAATTTTGCGATTCCTTAAATGGCATGTATGAAACTTTTTAAAATTGCGAATTTGGGTTAAGGAATCGCAAATTAACACCAATTTGAGGTTTGTGTTAATTTGCGAAATCCTTTTAAAAAACAAAATATGACTATTTTGAAGGTGGCATGTGACACACATACATGCCCATAGGGCATGTATGTGTGCCATATGCTCACACATGTAAGTTTCAGGGGTGCAGCAGGGTGTCCATGAGACACCCCTGCACCCTTGAAATAATTCTCAAATTGCGATTAGCAAATTGCGAATTCGCAATTTGAGAATTACTGCACAATCATTCCTATGGGCCTCTTGGCCCATAGGAATGCATGGGGAATTATTCCTTATTTGCGAATTCGCAAAATGCGAATTCGCAAATAAAGATAATTAAGGAATCGCATAAAAAATGCAATTTTTTACATACATTCCATTTTGCGAATTCTAAATAGCGATTCGCAAAAAATCGCTATTTAAGATTCGCAAAATGGAATCTTGATACATCTAGGCCTTAGTGGCTTCCTCGGAATCGCCCGGAGTGATATCAGCCGTCCGCCTTTCGAGTCAGCCCTCAAGCCACGCTCTGTCCCTTTTCATTCTTAATTGCAGAAATGTCACATATACCCTCTGAGTGTTTAATTTATAGTGCCAGGAGTCTGTCTCCCTTTCCCCTCTTGTCTGGAAGAGTATTACCATCAGATTGGGTAAACATGGAAATTCCATCAGCATTCATATGCGATGTTCATGCCCTGTGCTCCTCTCGGATTGCCCAATCCCATAGGATAATGGACAGGCTAAGCAACTTACGAGTTTCACCCTTCACAGCCATCAGCCTCTTGAAGGGTGTATGATCTTCGTGAGTCAGCAATCTGGCTCCAAACAAACAAGGTCTGATGTGCCCTAAATCCACACAATGCCAAACACTCCATCTAAATAGTAGCCCAGTTCTGCTGCTAAGGCAGTGGACTGTGGCTAATAAATAATGCTGAATTGTTTGGCATGATACATAAAATCAATACTATAAAATAAAATTAAATAAAATAGACATCTGAATTGCAAGGCACATAAACAATTAATATGTGTGTTATATAACTGCTGCCAAACAATGCTTACCAATGTTCAGTGTTTAAATACTTTTTTACATGTATGTTAAGGAGATGGTTTAGCAAATATTTAGTATTTCATTTGCCCATCAAATGAAGATTTCATCCTATTAGTGATAGCCCCCAAACATCTTTGCATGCCTTTACCCTTGTCAGGGCAAGTAGGAGTATGTAGAATGTAGAACCAAATGAGGCAGCATGGTTATGCAAATTAGGCAGCTTAAAATGCTGACTATGTGGCATATTCTCTTGCAGTAACATTTTCATCCATTTGGGAGATGCATCACTTTGTAAAGCCCTGCGCCACATGTGGGCGTTCCTGTGCAGGTGGGGAGGACGGCGCAGGAACGCCTCCTAAAAGTGGCTGAGTGAAATCTACAAGATTTCACTCAGTCACTTTTAAGGCCATGCTGCGTCAAAGCCCTGCGCCTGCTTGAAACAGGCGTAAGGATTGACGCAGCATGTTAGGGATAGGGGCACCCGAGCCTTGCTGGAGTTGCGTCGCGCTTGCGACGCAACTCCAGCAAAGCGCCTCCTTTCCCCCTGGGTATGCGACACGCATTTGCCCATCCATGCGCCACGGTGTGCCGCATTGTAAATGTGGCGCATCAGTGGTGCGCACGGGTGGGCAGATGCGTTGCAACTCTTCTGGCGCATCCCTGCAGATTAGCGTCAGGAGTCGCGCTTGCGACGCGACTCCAGCAATGCACTGCCCATATTCCACAAGGTGTGTCACGCATCTGCCCCTCCTTGCACCATGGTGTGCCGCATTGTAAATGGGACGCATCCGTGGTGGCGCAAGGGGGGGATTGCGTGACGCATCTGTTCTGGCGCATCCCTGCTGATTTGCAGCGATGCGCCAGAAGTTGTAAATCTGCCCCTTAGTTTGATGGAGAGGGTACTCCGTTGCCACTACAATGATTTACTCTCTCCAATAAAAACTTTAAATCAGCCCATGTCCTTATGTCTAATGTCAGGGTTCTAATGACTTTTACAAACCATTCGACATTCAGACTCTGAGCACAAGAATCTCTCAAAGGCAATATCAGACCATATTGCACGGACAGTCACCTCTCGAACATACATGTTCATACTTTAATATGTTTACATCTTCTAAACTGTTAACATTCAAGAAAGTCATGTTCGAATAGATTTTGAACTGCCTCAGGTGGATTGATGGTAACTCGGTTGAGAATGGAAAACGCATATATATCAGTCTGAAAATGTACCTCTAATATTTGTGCATAGAGTCTATCTACATTTGCAAAACAATTATTAGAGTAGTGAAAAGATATTTTACATTTTCTAGGATTTACGACAAATGTAGAATGCAATATTGAGGTTTGGAACGTATCGCCAGTTCATAAGTGTGCCTCTAGATGGAAGCAAAGGACAAGAAACGGAACAGGAAAATGTAAGCATACTTAGGTGCTTGCTCCGGTTTTCATATTATTTTATATGCAAAAAATAAATAGTGTAGTGTTATATAGTTGATTAATTAAACCAGGGATTTTCTGAGGGCTTTGGCTAGTGTTACACAATGTTGATAATATTAGCAATTAGCAGTCCGGGAAAAACTGAAGCAAAAAATGTAACTATGGGGATTTTACCATTGACCAAGTTTCTACAATATGCTTCCCACTTCTACTTTATGGTGCTGTATTCTACCTAAGACCGCTTCCACCCGATTCCATCCACTAGCATTTTACCAATATCTCTTAAGTAATACGTGGGGAATTTGCAATAATGATAAGGAACCAGGTAGGTAGGTACGTTTGTTTATTGTATTGATAAAATCATTTACAATACAGATACATTATTACATCAATAAAGAATTCATGAAAACCTCGATACCAGCCAGCCCCCCGCTACAGAGTGTATCCATTGTTAATCATATTGTGAGGCACAGCTCTATCCAAAATGTCAAAATGCAAAAAAGGACTACACAAGGAACAAACAAACACGATTTTGCAACGCTTTATTTACTCATCACGCATCCAGTTTCACTATTGTAGACAATCCATGACAGACGCAGCCTAATCATTTTCAATCATTTGTGGCAATCTTCATAGGTTTTTCTTTGTTTCTTCCTTAATGGCGAGGGCCCGGATTTACTAAGGACTTGCATTGTCCTTGCCTGGCGTAAGTCTTTGCAATGCAATGTAAGTCCTTAAATGTTACTTACAAAGCCATGCTAGGGGCTGTTTGCGCCGCCTTGTGTGACTTTGCAAAGAAATGGAATGCAATGCAGCAGCTTGCTGTGTGTTGTGTTCTATTTCAGAGGTAGGTGTTCCATGTGTGGGGCATGGGCATTCCGATGCATCTACCCATGGAATTTGGCACAATCCTGGGATTGCACCAAAATGGTACGTCACCCAGATAAAGGCGTAATGTGGACAATATCTTTATTTCTCCTTGTTACTTCCTGCTTAGTGCCCCTAGGTTGTGGAATTCTCTCCCACTGGAGATTAAGGCCCAACCGTCCCTGTCCCTTTTCAAAAAAGCGCTCAAAACTTGGTGCTTTATCAAGGCCTACCAGTAAGAGAGTATATTTGCTCCAGCTAGCTTCTTTTGGTTAGGCGCCTTGACGCCCATTGGGCTTATATAAATTTGTTTTCATTTCATTTCATTTCAGGAAGAAGCCCCTTTACTGCACAAAAACAATCCTGCTCGTAACACAGGCACACGTACACCCCAGTGCAAGGGTACCTGCCCTGGCGTGATGCAACCACTAAAGCGTAGGTGCAGGGAGAGAGCTGAAGAGCGCCATGTCTTAGTAGATATGGCGCTCTTCAGCTCTCTCTCAATCTCACAACTCAGTGCAGCAACTTTGCTTGCTGCCCTGGTTGCGTAAAGTTTAAAGAAATGTGCCTGAGGTCTCTGCATCCATCTATCAGACATTTTTCTCAAGTGAAAAAACTTCAGCATTTTTGATAGCTCCAATTCAATGTTTATCTATTCATTCTCTAGGAGGAAATCAAGGTGCATATGTACAAGCCCCTTGCGCCACCAGAGCGTCCAGAGCACAGTGTGCTGGCCCATATTTTCAAGGCTTTTTCATGGCCTTTTAAATATGGCCCTCTTTCACACATTACTCTGTGAACAGTGTTACTGTGGGTGTTCCCTGCAACACCCATGGAATCTGATCCATTCCTAGATTCACAAGTTTTTGTATCAATTAACGTTTTTGTGCAGGAAGGTGTCCCTTTCTGCACAAAAACAATCATCCCTGCAACACAGGCACCCTTGCACCATGGTGCAATGGATGCTTGTGTTGGCGCTAGACAGCCTATTGTGCGCCAGCACAGCGGAAAGCACATTGATGCATCGCAATGTTGTGAATACGACGCATCCCTGCACTTTCCTAATTACACAGCACAACAAGATGGCTTGCAGCGCTGCGCTGCGTCATTATCTTGTAAATATCCCTCCAAGTGCTTTAAGTGGGCTCAGGTCCTGCAGTGAATTAGAAGTAAAGGGCAGATTGATCAAGACTTTCCTCCTCCATAAGGACAAGCAAAGTTACTCAGTGTACTGGGAAGTTTTCTTTAAAGTAGAGTACATAGCGTTGTGTGCTGCTTTGTGCTACTTTAGCAGGGCTTCTATCTATATGTGGTACTTCTGCACTCCAATGGCACCACAGTTCTTGGTGTAGAGCCAGATCTACAAAGTTTGTGAGACCTGGCTTTGTATCAAAAAATAATGCCCTTTTCAGGCAAGTTTTAAGTAGGAGGCATGTATTTATTTCTCTATATATTGAACTCATGGTATGCGCGCTGCACTGTACAGCACACTTCCTAAGTGTGTAATGCAAATATGTGCTTAAGCACAGAATTTTGCAATGGAAGGGTATCTTTCCAGTTCAAATCTTATACTAGACTAACTACATCTCGCAGTTGCACAACGCTGTCTGCCCCTCCTGCCTGTACCCAGCGCTGCCAGTGACATTCCTGTGATTGCCTCACCCCCTCAAATACTGTCTGATTGACTAATGATAGTGCAAAGTGGAGGTGGTTTCCCATCTCAACAACTCACACCAAAGAAATGACTGTTTGCAGCCTATCCCACACAGTAACTTAGAGGCAAAAGATGCTCTAGTGAATGCTGGTTTTGAAGCCCCACCCCACCACCTGGCTACTGAAATGTACTCTAGGAACAAGAGCCTTATCTGGACTTGATCACCCCTGAGATGGGGTACGTCTTGAAGTGCACGTCTCCCAGCGAACTCATTTCCCAGTGGTATGAGGGTGGAGGATGAAAATCTGACAGGCCGCTTGGGGCTTGTGTGTTGTCCCTTGGCAGGTAGCGGTGAGTACCGACTTAGACCCCTCCCACCTTTCCTCCATCGCATTGCTGGGGCCTCCTGAATGGACGATTAAGGCTATGTACCCCATGATGCCAGGTAGTAGAGGGGCCCGTGCTGTACACCAGACCAAATTGGATACATTTGCCCTAATAGAGGATACCACTAATAAACTACCAGAGGATCAGCAGCCCCCTATGGCGCAACCATCAGAAGCGACGACACCCCCACCCTAACCAACATTATGACGGCGATGCAGGGGGTGAAAATCGAGAAGGTGTCCACTGACACCACCCTGATAAGGGTGGAACTATGAAATATGGGAGCATGAGTCAAGGAGGACAAAGTCTTCAGTGTCGCTCTTCAGGCAGTCATGAAGTCATTGGAAACTCGAGGGGCGGACTTGTGTGCTACTACAGGCGCCTTGAAGGCCCACCTGGAAGCCTACGAGGGATGATCCAGAAGGACTAATGTACACATAATTGGGGCACCAGAATGTTCAGAAGGCCCGGCGGTCGACCTGTCTGTGAAAGATCTCATTCTTAAGCACCTTCAGCCCCATGACCTCTAGAACTGTTTCTCAATGGAACATGATCATAGCATACCCAGTATTCCACCCAAACCAGGCGCACTTCCGTGCCTGATCAAGGCGCGCATCTTTAACTACTGGGACAGGGATGTCATCTTGCAGAAAGCTCGTAGGTCTCCACGGGTAATGTGTGACAATAACACTTCCTTCCAGATTTTAATCTCAAAGTTCAAAGACTACGTTGGACCTTTCTCGAAGTCCCTAGGGCTCTGAGAGGGAGGGAAGCAAAGTACTCCATAATCTTTTCAGCAAAACTGTGTGTGGTGAGTGGCAGCCTGGGATTGGTTGGACGGCTAAAGGAGGATCGGGCCTCCGGAAGGCGGATGGGGAGGCGACGACCAGATGCTGAGACAATAAAACAGAGGATCTGCAGGTTTAGAAACGTGCCATTCCCTGCGAGCCCTTGTGGTTGACATCAAGATTGAGGAGACTCTGCTGTCAGGACCTTCAGAACATTGATCTTGTCAGCTGTAACATTATTAACTGTGATTTAGTGGAGAATGGTTGTGGAATGGTTTGGTGGGAACTCCAGTCCCCCTAAGATTGTTAAATGTTTTGGGGTGACAGGCGCTCTGCACAGTGAGGGGGCGGGCAGTTTTAAGTCTGTCATACAGGGAGGCAGGGAGGGGGGTTTGTGCTGGGTCTATAGTTTTGATGTTTATTCTTGTTTTGTTGTTCTTTTTGAACTTTGGTGACATCATTTCCTCCACACAGCAGTGATCTAGACCAGATTTATTTCCCTTTCTTCATTGGTGCCTTCTATCACAGCCATGGATGGATTCCCCCCAAATATGTGCTGCCCGTTAGGAAGTGATGTGGCCTCCTTGGATCTTCTGCTCCAGGATGGGTCCTTATGTGCAGTGTGTGGAGGACCTGCCTCTGGTGCCATCAGCACCTCTTGGGTATTTAAGTACCATGGCCGAGATATTGGTGACCTCTGCCTTTAAGATACTTTCCTGGAATGTCAATGGGTTGGGGGACAAGATCAAACAGGGGGTGGTGCTGCAGTACCTTAAGAGACACTCACCTGACATAGTACTTCTCCAGGTACCGCATATACAAGGCAATACCTGCTATGCATTAGACAGAGGGGCTTACAAAATGATCGCCCATGTGGGATGTACAAGGGGGTCAAAAGGAGTGGGCATCCTAGTGTGTTAAACCTTCCCGCTTCACATAGAACAGACATGGCCTGATCCCCACTGTAGATATGTTGTAGTGTGTGGACAATGGGAGGGTATCACACTTAAGATTGCTTCACACTGCATAAAGGTGCCTTTTCAGACATGACATGCTTTTTCACTAGCTTCCAGAGGGTGGGTTCCTACCGAGTGGTGACTTTATACCATTCAGGATGAGGAGGCTGACCGTTGGCCCTCTCACCCATCGACATCAGCACGTAGGCCTCTCGTAGACCTCATCGGGGTGCATGGACTAGTTGACACGTGGTGTGCCTTTAATCCCACGGAACAACAATATACAATCCACAGGGGTGCCCATGGGAGTCTTTCAGGTATTGATGACCCACTCACCTCAGCCCGACAACTCCCCTGTTTTAGAAAGATTTCTCACCTGGCCTACGTTATTTCTGATCACTCATCAGTCTGAACCACCTTAGGACTGAAGAAGGGCGGTGGTAGTTGTAGAGTAGTGCTTAAACCCTGGTACCTTAAAGTGCCTTGTATCCGTTAGAGTCTTCACAAGACTGTAGAGAATTATTTTAAGGAGAACAAAGGCTCTGTGACTTTGGCCTGGACAGTGTGGGAGGCTTTTAAAATGGGTGTAAGGGGTCAAGGCACAGCCTTGATTGCAGGATATAAAAAAGAGAGGATAGCCAGTCTTGGTAAGATGGGTAAGATTGAGAGAGAGATCAATGAGTTAGAGTCCCAGCTAGTCGCGGGCGACCGCAGTGACCTTACTCACAACTTGGCCTTAAAACAGAGGGAAAACAGGGAGGTGGCGAAGAGGCAGTAAGGACCTGCTTTTGTGCTACTCAACATTGCATCTATGTGGTCGGTGATAAGGCTGGGAATCTCTTCTTTGGTTGGATAGGGAAAGGTGAGGTCCAGATGGGTTCTTGAAATTCTAAGTGAAGCTGGAGAACATAATACGGATCAACAAGGAGTGGCCTCAGTGTTTGCAGCCCACTATACTCACATCTATGATTCTGTTAACATGACCACATGTGAACTTCTTGCTGATATCCAAATGCCTGCCTAACACAGTCAGATAGCAAATTTATGGATCGATACCTAATAGAGGAGGAGGTAACAGAGGTCATCGGTGCTCGGAATTCAGGTAAAGCGGTGGGTCCTAATAGTCTCCCCATAGAACTATACTAGCTTGCAGCCCTAGAATTAGTAAACACAAGGAGATGATGGACAGAGCGCTGAAACTTTTCAGACACTCACCCTCAGTCACAGACCTGGGTTGAATCCATCATCATTCTTTAGCTCACTTTGCCACCTCAGTTCTGACCCAGCTATATGCAAATCAGTCTTGACCCTGTGCCTCATGGTAACAGTCCAGCCCTAACTGCCAAGCCAGGTCTTCCCTGAACCAGAAACAAGCATCCTAGGACCGGTTTCTGAGTAACACCCTTCATCAGCCAGGCTAGCTTGAATCCAGAGGCAAAGTGAGCAAGGGACCCACTTCTGGGCATACCCTGCCAACTTAAGGCGAACAAAGCAAACAAAAGGAGATGATGGATAGAGCGCTGAAAGTTTTCAGACACTTATCATCATTCTTTAGCTCACTTCGCCACCTCAGTTCTGACACAGCTATATGCAAATCAGTCTTGACCCTGTGCTTGGCTGGGTCCAAACTCAAATGGCATGGTGAGCAAAAATCAATGGATTTAGGCCCAGAACTGTGTTCTGGGGTGAATGTATGACTTTGTTCTGCATTCTGTCCATCAATTGTTCTTTTTGCATTTGTCACCCCGAGTGGGAATGGTATGCCCAGACGTGTGTCCTAGGCTCTCAATGCCACTGGAGTCAAGCTATCCTGGCCGATGAGGGCTGAAAGCCTGAAACCAGTCCTAGGATGCTTGTTTCCAGTCCAGGGAGGACCTGGCCTGGCAGCTCGGGCTGGACTGTTTCCATTGGGCGCAGGGTCAAGACTGATTTGCACATGGCTGGGTCCAAACTCGAATGGCACGGTCAGCAAAAAAACGATGGATTTAGGCCCATATCTTTGTACTGGGGTGAATGTATGACATTGTTCTGCATTCTGTCCATCAATTGTTCTTTTTGCATTTGTCACCCAGAGTGGGACGGGTATGCCCAGACGTGGGTCCCGTGCTCTCCATGCCATTCAAGTCAAGCTTTCCCGGTTGATGAGGGCTGAAAGCCTGAAACTGGTCCTAGGATGCTTGTTTCCAGTCCAGGGAGGATTTGTCCTGGCAGTTCGGGCTGGACTGTTCCCATTGGGCGCAGGGTCAAGACCGATTTGCATATGGCTGGGTCAAAACTCGAATGGAATGGTGAGCAAAAAAACTATGGATTTAGGCCCAGTTCTGTGTACTGGGATGAATGTATGACATTGTTCTGCATTCTGTCCATCAATTGCATTTGTCACCCCGAGTCGGACGGGCATGCCGAGACGTGGGTCCAGTGCAATCCATGCCACTGGAGTCCAGCTTTCCTGGCTGATGAGGGCTGAAAGCCTATAACTAGTCCTAGGATGCTTGTTTCCAGTCCAGGGAGGACCTGGCCAGTCGGTTTGGGCTGGACTGTTCCCATTGAACGCAGGGTCAAGACTGATTTGCATATGGCTGGGTCCAAACTCAAATGGCATGGCGAGCAAAAAAACTATGGATTTATGCCCAGATCTGTGTACTGGGGTGCATGTATGACATTGTTCTGCATTCTGTCCATTGATTATTCTTTTTGCATTTGTCACTCCAAGTGGGATGGGTATGCCCAGACAGTCCCGTGCTCTCCATGCCACTGGAGTCAAGCTATCCTGGCTGATGAGGGCTGAAAGCCTGAAACCGGTCCTTTGATGCTTGTTTCCAGTCCAGGGAGGACCTGGCCTGGCAGTTCGGGCTGGACTGTTCCCATTAGGCGCGGGGTCAAAATGACCACTAAGTAGGAGCTCGATGCAAGACCTCCTAAGTTCGGGATAACCAAAAGCGGTTTAAATCCCTGGTAAAACCCAGCCATCCCCCCACCGGCCACCCGACTACCATCGTAATATCGAGGATAAAAAAGAAGAAAAAATCCGCTTACCCCGGAAAGATCGACAACCGTGCAGCACAACCTCTCCTCTAAAGACTCGCCGCTCCGGTGATTGCTGCGTACACTGGACATGGAGAATCATGGAGAGGTCACCAGATCTTCTCCCTGCATCGCCCACAGGCTGCTCGGTGCCCCCCTGGACTTCGCCGTCCGGGTCCCCCCAGGATCCTCTGGCTGCGACGCTGGATCGTCACACCGGAGGTCATGGCAGGACACAGGACGGGGGTGCGATCACCGGATCCTCTGCCCACATTACCCTCGGGCTGTCGGTCCCCCGTGGACTGCACAGCCCGGCCCCCAGGAGACTAGCATCAGAGAGGTGCGGGCTGGGCTGGTCAGGGCCTGTGCACCTGAGGCTGAGCGACTTGTCGTGGGACTGCTGCGGGAGCTCCCTGGGCTCCCTGGACCGTGATCCACTGCTGCTCTGCTGGGATGGCGGCGTGTGTTCCCTTGGGACACAGGTGTCCCGATCGGAGGCCCCCTCTGGACATTGCCGGCATCTTGGAGGCTTCAGTCAGAGATGTGAGTTTAGGCTCTGCTACTGCTACTTTGCTAGTTGCGGACTGCTGCATATCGTTGGGGACACAGGAGCTTGTCTCTGAAGGTCATCGCCGGGGGAACGGAGGGATCCCTTGTCCCGATCGGAGGCCCCACAGGACAGACTGCATCCCCGTGCTGGCCACCTCAGCCCCCTGCTGCTGAGGAAGTGTTGACGCGCCGGTCCGGTCAGGTGCGGCGTTCTTCTTCGCTCCACTGGGGCTTTCTGAGGGCCCCTGCCAATGCTGTAGGAACCTGGTGGGTGCCTCCGGTCGTCGGTGTCGGCTGCTCTGTTTTGCGGGATTGAAGGGGGAGTGGGATGGCGGTTCCCCCGGTGTTCGGGGAATGATCCCCCATTTTGGGCAGTCACTGCTTCAAGGACAGTAAACACTCAGTGGGAAGATGGCGACTACCTCCCACAATAATGGCCAGTAAAAGAGGACTCAAAAAGGAATGCAAATACGGCGGCCATCTTGGAATGGCCTTCATTTTTCATCTATGTTCTGCCCAGTCAATCAATACCACTTACTTAACATTGCAAAGTAATCCTAAACAGGGCAGAAATCGAAGGGTTTGAGCTTCCCTAGGGAATACAGACCTAGGGCCATATGTAGGTAGCCCTATACCGGTCGGTAACGGCCGAAATTACAGAATTTCGGCAGTTACCGACCGGTATTTAGGGATTATATGTAGGTGGCTGGATTTCAGGATTCGGTAATTTACCGAATCGGTATTTAAGGAATCGGTAAATTACCGAATTCTTAAAATACCGAATCGGTAAATTACTGAATTCTTAATGTAGGGAGCACTCAAGTGAGTGCAATTCTCATTCAAGGATTCGTTATTTACCACCAACTACAAGTTGGTGGTAAATATCGAAAACCTTTAAAAAAGCAATTTTGTGCTTTTTTAAAAGTGCCATGTGGCAGACATAAATGCCCTTTGGGCATGTATGTGTGCCACATGTGCACACATGCACGATTCAGGGGTGGAACAGGGTGTCAATGTGACACCCTGCCAACCTTGAATGTGGTCCTCCTATTACCGATTCGGTATTTACCGAATAGGTAATGGTGAATGGCTTCCTATTCATTCCTATGGGCCTCCAGGACAATAGGAATGAATGGGAATTACAGATTCGGTAAATACCGAATCAGTAATACTGAATTTTACCGATTCTGTAACATTTACCGAATAATTACCTACATACTATTTACCTAATCTTAAATACCGAATCAGGAAAATTGGGAATTAAGAAAAGGTAAATAGATATTACCTACAAATGGCCCTTAGTGAAGAACTGCATAAAATCTTTCTTGTTAATCTGGAGTCCTGGTTTTTGACACTAGTTGCAAGGATGACACCTGTATTGCAGATGTATTTGAAGTGATGCTCCGCCTGGACGGGGAGTGACATTCCTGAAGGACCCCTCTTTGAGTCCGGTGAAGAGCCGCCTCTCCGCCTGCTTTAATTGACAGCGCTGTACAGGCCCTCCGACCTCTGGGGACCTGATCTGAGGTCAACCTTTTCTTTGACCGGTGGCGAGCCTGTCGTCGCTGATTTGCCTTCGGCATTTGTACTCCTTATGCGCTAGTTTGACCTCATCCTGATGCCTTTATTTCAAATGTGTTTTTTCTTTGTCTAATTTGCACTTTACTGGAATTGTGTCCCGGCTTGTACCCTAACTCATTTATCTAAACCCGATGCCTGCCATTTAAATGTAATTTTTGCCTGTTTTTAATATATTTTGCATTTTACCCGAATCGTGACCCGATCTTTCTGGGCTAATGTCTCTCCATGCCCAAATGGTTCTGCCTCTTCCTGATTCTATTCTATTATCCCATTTCTGTTCTCCTTACACTTCCCCTTAACAATTCTCTGATCTCCCTCTTATTTTTCACATCTTTCCACCTTTCATCCCAGTCGCGTGATCCCCCGACCTGGCTTACCACTTTGACACCCTCTCCTCCCCTTTGTGTTGACTCAAAATAAGGTGGCTAACTCTGATTTTCCCTCCGTACTCCAACTCCTCTCTATCTCAACTCACAGTAATTCATAGCCCTTGCCCCAGTTCTGAGCCTAATTTCTCACATTCATTGACTTTTCTTACTCCCCCCGCCCTCTCTCCCTCTCCATCTTGCACCCCGCTAATTCTCTTTCCCGCTCATTCGATCATCCTAGTTGTCTTACTATGCCTCCCTCCAATCACACCCTCACTCCACCCAACACTATAATCACTAGGTTTGGCTTCATCTCTTGGACCATCCTTTACCCTCCCAACCTCTCTAAAAATGCCAATAAGAACCTGAAACATAAACTTTTAATTTGTCACCAAGGACCCCTATTTGTAGATAATTACCTAAGCCTTACATCTATTGTTAAAACCAACTACATCTTCTACTCTAAACGCCCCTCTAAAATGGAAAAGTATCTTCCTCCACCACCTACCCATAAAGAAATCTATCAAATTTCCCATATGGCCTTTAGCTATCCACCACTTCATCCCCCACTTTCGCTGGAGAAATTGACATCTCCATCTTCAAATCAGGAAATATCCTCATTCAAGCCTCAGAAAGCCACCTCACCATCGTCGAACACCACTTCAACCACCTATACAATCTACTATCCTCATCTACTCATTCTTCCTCAGCCACGCAAACACGAAGTCCTCACAACGACACTGCTTCTGACTCCAGCCCCACCTCCCCCAGAATCCTCTGATATCTTTGAAGTCTCCCAATCCCAGTCCTTGCATCCCACCGCCACCACTACACCCGCTCCCTCGCTTGACTCTTACCCATCTTATCTAGCCAACCAAATCATCTCCCCCCTCCTCACTGACCTCCACCCTTTCCACCCTTTCCACCCCCTCTGACGCTCTCTCACCCCTCCCCAATCTCTTCCCTCTTACCCCTCTTTCCTCCTTTCCCCTGCTGCCTGATCCCCCTACTCCTTTCCCCTCTACCCTCTCCACCCCCTCCGGTGCCCTCACACCTAACCCCAACCTCACCCCTCTTACCCCTCTTTCTTCCTCTCCCCCACTGTCTGATTCCCCTACTCCGTCCCTCCAACACACTGAATCCCCTCACTCCTTCTCCCTTACCGCGCCACAATGTCCTCCTATTCCACCCTATCTTATCAATCCTCAACCAATGCTCCTCTCTTCCCCAACCACTCCCCCCCTCGTCCTCTCATAGCAACCATCTGACCTCTGGGTTAGTGGGCGCTCACACAACTAGACTTCATCAGGTCAGAATCGGGAACAATCCCTCTCGTCCAGCCTCCTGGGTTCCCTCCTCGCACACCGCCTACCCTTTCCCCCCGGATAATCTAGAACAACCCCCCATCCCCACGGACCCCCTTTCCTCCTTATTGTCCTACTTTTTAACTCAATCACTTCTTAATATTGGACTCCACCTCTCTATCTTATCATTGGAACTCTCATCCCTCAGGAAAGACTTGATCACCCTCTCTGATACTAAATCTGCCAACCATCTACGACAACTTCGACAAAGACAACCAACACACTGAACCCTCACCAACCACCCCCGACACCCGGAAACCAGCGATTGATGACTGGACAGCCCTCACCACCAAAGACACACTGAAGACAATGAAGTCAATCCACTCAGGGGCCCCCACGGACCCCTGCCCCCACCACATCTTCAACAGAGCAGCTGACACCATCCCACCCATGCGCTGCCACACCATCAACCGCTCCCTGGCGACCGCCTCATTCCCCGACGACTGGAAACACGCCGAGGTCAACCCCCTCCTGAAGAAACCCTCAGCGGACCCCACCGACCTCAAAAACTACAGACCCATTTCCCTTCTCCCTTTCCCAGCGAAAGTCATTGAGAAAGCCATCAACAGCCAACTCGCCACATTCATTGAAGAACACAACATCCTCGACTCCTCCCAATCCGGCTTCAGAAAAAAACACAGTACGGAAACCGCCCTCCTCGCCGCAACAGACGACATCCGCACCCTACTGGACAAAGGAGAAACAGTAGCCCTCATCCTCCTAGACCTATCAGCGGCGTTCGACACAGTCTCCCACCGCACCCTAATACGCAGACTCTACGACGCAGGAATCCAGGACAAGGCCCTCGACTGGATCTGCTCCTTCCTCTCTGGCAGGACGCAACGGGTCAGACTCCCCCCTTTCCTCACAGACCGCACACCTACCACCTGCGGAGTCCCCCAGGGCTCCTCCCTCAGCCCGACGCTCTTCAACGTCTACATGGCTCCACTTGCCCCCATCGTCAGAACCTACGGACTCAACATCGTGTCATACACAGACGACACCCAGCTCATCCTCTCCCTATCCAATGAGCCCAACACTGCCAGACGCAACTTTCGAGAAGGCATGGAAGCCGTCGCCAAATGGATGAAAAATAGCTGCCTACAACTAAACACCAACAAAACAGAAGTACTCATCATGGGCCCAAACCCCGACACCTGGAGCGACACCTGGTGGCCCACCGCCCTCGGAAACCCGCCAACCCCCACAGACCACGCACGCAACCTGGGAATCATCCTGGACTCCGAGCTCAAAATAGACCGCCAGATCAACTCTGTCTCATCTTCCTGCTTCCACACCCTCCGCCTCCTTCGTAAGACCTTCAAATGGATCCCCCTCGAACACCGAAAGACAGTCACTCACGCCCTGGTCACCAGCAGACTGGACTACGGCAACGCACTCTATGCCAGAATAAACAAAAACCTCATCCGCAAGCTACAAAACATCCAGAACGCCACCGCAAGACTGGTCCTCAACCTGCCAAAACACTGCCACATCTCCCAGCACTTGCGCACACTCCACTGGCTCCCCGTCGAGGCGAGAATCACCTTTAAGATGCTCACCCAACACACAAGGCCCTCCACGGCACCGGACCAGCATACCTGAACAGCCAGCTCAAATTCCACGCACCCCAAAGGACCCTACGATAAGCCCAGCTCTCCTACGCCGAGGTCCCCCGCACCAGAAAGACCAGATCGGGAGGCCGCTCCTTCTCCTTCCTCGCGGCCAAAGCATGGAACGCCCTACCGCTCCACCTCAGACAGACAACATCGCTCCCCATCTTCGCAAGAAACCTCA
Organism: Lissotriton vulgaris; assembly: GCF_964263255.1. Classification (NCBI taxonomy): domain Eukaryota; kingdom Metazoa; phylum Chordata; class Amphibia; order Caudata; family Salamandridae; genus Lissotriton; species Lissotriton vulgaris. Next base: position 274,224,782 of record NC_141689.1, on the reverse strand, counting down.
AAACCTGGCTCTTCGACAGACCCCCTCCTTGATGGAATGGAACCTGCACCCCCCCCACCCCTAGCGCCTTGTGACCCTTACGGGTGAGTAGTTGAGCTTTAACAAACTCCTGATTGATTGATTGATTGAACCATCCCATCTCATTTGGTGACGCTCTTCCCAACATTTCTCACCCTCCTCAAAGAAGCACCTCTCCTCATGACATCCTCTACGATGGAATCCCCAGTAACTGCCTTCCCATCCCTCCTCTTATGCCTACCCACCCTTCCTCCCTGCACCCAGGGTTCCTAAATAATTCTTATCCCCCCAACCCTTTGACTGGTGAATCTCACATACCTCTTCCCAATTTTCCGGCGGCCCCGGGGATAAACCTCATCCCTACCGCCGCTAGCTCGCTCATGCCCCCTCCACCACCTTCTGCGACTACGGATCCTCCTATTCCTCACTCCACAATCCCCGTTCCTGGGGATAAGCCGCGCCCTCCATCTCCCCTCATTCGCCTAGGCCTCCCCTGCAACGCACCACTGTCCACTCTGAAACTACTCCTGCTATCAATCCCAAACCCCTTAACTGCATGCTCATCAACTGTCGATTGCCTGCACGTCATGCTACTGAAATCTTGGAGACTATCCTCAGTGAAGCCATTGACATCGCCTTTCTTACGGAAACCTGGCTCAAGGCTCACTCCTCAACTATTCTTGACATGCTCTCCCCCCTGGTTACTTTATCCTCAGAAAAGATTGACCTGACAAAATCGGGGGGGGCCTAGCCATCATTTATAAAGATTACCTCCCACTCTCACTTGTCAAGAACACCGATCAAACCACTTTTGAATACCTGGTAGCTGAACTTATAGTTCAGGGGGCTCCCCCTATTTGGCTACATAATAATTATCATCCCCCTGGTGACCCTATGTCTTTTGTAGATGAAATGTCTGACCTACTTTCCCAAGCCTCGATTTCCTACTCTAATAACATTTTCCTCGGAGACTTCAATATTCACTGGAACAATAATAATGACCCCTCGGTTTTAACCCTCAATGACCTCCTTGACATTACTAACTTGATCCAACTTTGTCAATTTTCAATTTCAAAATGCTTTATTCGGTTTGTACAAGTACAACCATATAGCAACACATAAATACAGTTTCAGATTCATATTTATGTGAATTAAATAATAAAACATTTAAAATAACAACAATATCCATACCACACTTTTTTGGTTCAATTGTAGTACAACGGTATCACATTAGGGAGCTAAGTTAGGATTAATTACTCTATATATTCCAGCAGCCAATATTATACAGTTGGTAAATGTAAAAGAAATGCAGATGTAAAGTACAAAAATTCAAAGGACCTATTATATACATAAAGTGCTATTGCTATTAACATGTCAATAACTATAAATATAAAGTGCAAAGGATTATTTTGTAAATATAGTCATTATAGCAGCAATTTTGTTTACAATAGATATCTGTGCAAAAACGCTTGTGCAAAAACTCTAGTGCAAAAAAGGCAAATTCCACTTTAAAATGTAACATTTAAATTTAATCACTCTAGCAACAATTATTATACAATAGGTAAGTACAAAAAAAGAGTGCAGATGTAAAGTGCTAAAATTTGGAAGACCTACTGTGTACAAAGTGCTATTGGCATATCAAATAAATATAAAGTGCAGTAGAATATTTTATCACTATAGACGTTATAGCAGCAGTTAGTTTGCAACAGGGATATGTGCAAAAACGCTAGTGCAAAAACGCTAGTGAAAAAGACCAAATACTTCTTGAAATATAACGGACAGGAGGATCTACGGGGGTAGGAAAAAAGTCATATTATTATAGATTTTCTTTGCCACATACATTTTAGGATATAAGTGGCCACACGATAACACACATCCGGGGAACCCAAATAAAACATCAGTTGCATTGCGGCTCTTGTATTGCACATGTTATAATTTAAAAATAATTGTTTCAAGTAAAACTTCCTAAAACCAGTATAAAAATTACAAAAGAGTAGAAAATGGCAGGTGCTCTGTTTGGATTTCCCATCTCATGGGCACAGGCATGTTCCAGGTTTTTTTACAGTGGGAAATGCCACTAGATGGTGAACTATTCCCAGCCTAAAACGGGCTAGAACAAAGCGATGGGAATTGATACTGACAAATGTGAGATAGGGGGGAAAACCTACGCTAAGATTGTATTCCATGTATAATTTGAACGTACTTTGTGTGGCATACTTCGCCACTCTAATCCCTTTTACGTGGTCCAGATAAATGGATTTAAGATCGCGCTTTGTTAAAATTGATTCTGTTAATAAGTCTTTAAAAATATCCTGGCCAAAAAGGATCTTATAACAAGATTGAATATGTTTTAGCCAGGGGATTTTCGAGTGACAATCTAGTTTAATACAATCCATAATTACTTCCTGGGTAAACCTGGTTTCTTCTTTGGCCCATATGGACCGCCACAGGGACAGGGGGCGCAATGCAATCAAATCTATAACATGATTTATGCCTAACTCTCTATGTGTGATCTCATTTGAAGCCGAAGCAGGGAGGCATAATAGTCGTTTTAGGTACTTGTTTTCCTCCTGCTGGATAGACAGGGCAATCTGGCGGTTGTATCCCCATATCCCTGCTCCATATAGAGCAGAGGACATACACCTGGAATTGTAAATGGAGATCATCTCTCGGATTCTACGACCCCCTAATTTTGAGGCAAATCTGAAAATACAGTTTACATTTCTGGTCATTTTTAGATCAACATTAGATTGTTCATTTACCCATCTCCCATCTCCGGAGAATATGATACCTAGGTAACAGAAATATTGCACAGCCTCGAGTTTATCCCCATCTAAAAAAAATGTTTTATTTTTCTTCGTTTTCTTCCCACAAGTCATAGTCATTGTTTTCCCCTTGTTAATTTTAAGCATCCTGCCATGAATAAAAATATAAAATTTGTCGATTAGCTTTTGTAACCCATTCGCGGTCCTAGAAATCAGGACCGCGTCGTCCGCGTATAAAAGGATGGGTATTTGCTTTCCATTAATAATAGGGGCATCAGCGTGGGATTCTTGTAAAAATTGGTCAACCTGATTAATAAAAAGGGAAAATAAAAGAGGGGCTAGCACGCACCCTTGTCGTATCCCTCTGCCAATTTTAAAAAAGGGGGTACATTCACCATCTGTTCCAAATCTAACCTTACTTGAGAGGCTACTATACATTCTAGCCAAGAGGTGAATGATTTCTAGCGGGGCGCCCATGGCCAATAGTGTGGGCCAGAGCAGTGCGTGTTCCACCAAGTCAAATGCGGAACTTAAATCGGCAAAGCACATAAACAAATTCCCTTCCTTGGCCTTCGTGTACTTGCCGATAATAAGTTCCAGGTTCACGCACTGCTCCATAGTCCCTAGACCCCTTCGGAACCCGTATTGAATAGGTGAGAGAATGTTATTATCTTCAACCCAGGACTCTAGTCTTGCCAGGAGTACACGACTCAAAATTTTTAAAGACGAGTCCAAAAGTGATTTTGGGCGGTAGTTACGTGCTTCTGCCCTAGAACCCTTTTTAAAAAGTGGCACAATAATTGATTGACCCCATGAAATTGGCAACTCATCTTCAATAGCAGCATTAAAATAGCGAGTCAGGATGGGGGCCCATAGGTTAATCTCAGATTTATAAAAGTCCACAGGGACCCCGTCCGGTCCCGGGGCTTTCCCCCCCTTACTCTTCTCAATTGCCTCAATCACCTCGCTTAATGTCACAGAAAACAATATTTTCTCCCATTTAAAATAGGTTAAAGTATCAATTAAAACATTGGGATTAAAATCAGAAATAAAACCAGGGGTGAATTCGGAATTAAAAATCCCTGTAAAGTGTGCTATCCAGGCCCGACAACTGACATGTGAAGTTAACTCGGGAATGTTATCATTTTTCAGGAATGGGCTGTTTACAGTGTCCCAAAAAAGTTTGTTGTCTTTGGTGTCAGCAGCCAGGTCTAATTCAGCCCATGCCTCGTCCTGTAATTCCTTCTTCCTAGTGGAGAGTGCGATTTTATAATAGTGACGCTGTTATATTCTCCCCTGTCCTCAACATGCATCTCGTGCTGCCCTCGAGCTGCTTGTTTCCTTGACGTGGCCAGTGTTCCATGCTAACGGCCGTTATTGCCCGTTTGATCCCGGTCCTGTTGGTCGGGTCTTTCTGCGCTCTACTTGAATAAACTCCTTACTGCCTTGACGCCCTGTGTACCTTCTTCATTTACCCTTTACAACATTTTGGCGACTCTTGACGGAGAACGAAGAAGGGAAAAGGCAACTGACGACGGACATCCGTGTAATGGAAGGGAAGTAGCGGAAGACCCGACCGAGGAAGAATCCCTGCGATCCAGTGAGAGGAATCGCCCTGAGGGTTGAAAATACCGTAAGCCTAATCCAAAGGTATGTGGAAAGTAACTCACCGGGGATAAATCCAGCCTTGAGTGAAGCGTGACGGAGCACCAGTAACTGTAAGCTCTTAGCCCGTCAACGCGAGCAGCAGCGCCCCAGTGTCGTCGTGGTTAAAAAGGGAAATCACTTGCTGTAGCGAAAGGCAGCATTGGTGAGCCCCACCACTGAGAAAGACAGTTTAAAAGGGCAACGCGCTCAAGGAAGCAGTGGATAACTTAGACGATTAAAAAGGTAGCGCACTCGGGGTGAAGTGCATTTTGAACCAGCACAAAGAAGTGACGTACTTTGGCTAACTAAAAAAGGTAGCGCACTCGAGGTGAAGTGCATTTTGAACCAGCACAAAGAAGTGACGTACTTTGGCTAACTAGAAAAGGTAGCGCACTCGAGGTGAAGTGCATTTTGGACCAGCACAGTCAACTATTTTTAAATGACATTCGCAAATACAGGCAACAGTGACACACTCACTTCAAAATACAGTGTGTCATACATTTGTGGTTGAAACAGCAGTGACACACACACTTATATGAAGGATCACATGAAAACCAGATAACAGTGACAGATACAGGCAACAGTGACACACTCACTTTAAAATACAGTGTGTCATACACTTTACCAGTCAAAACTGCAGTGGCACACACACTTTTATCGGGGTAACTTATACCGTTTAGTGTGTGAATTGTTTATCTTGCTATAATCTGAGTTTAGCCATGAATGTGAGCAATACCATCCAAGCCCCTGTCCCTTTCTTAAGTGCCCCAGGTGAGCCATCCATGGAATGGGATGATTGGTGTGAAGCATTTGAGAATTACATCATAGCCCTAGATGGCACAAAGTTTTCTGCCATCAGGAAAAAGGCCTTGTTACTAGGTGCCTTAGGGAAGGAGGGGCAAAGAATTTTCAAATATTTACCGGATCCCCCCTTAGATATTGATGATGTGTATAAGGATGCTTTATTTAGATTGTACACTAGATTTGCAAAACAAGAAAATGTTGTAATGCGCAGACATAAGTTTTATACTGCTCCCCAGAGAGAAAGTGAGACTATTGATGAATTCGTGTCCAGGTTGAGGGAGCTTTCTGTAAAGTGCCAGTTTGGCAATATTCAGGATGAGATGATCCGTGACCAGTTGATTGTGCAGTGTCTTAGCAAAAAAACACAAGAAAAGTTATGGGCAGCTAAGAACCCCACTCTCACAGAGGCAATCACTATTGCGAAGGTTGCTGAAGAGAGCGACAGATGTATGAAAGAACTTAAAAGAATACAACATGGGCACGCCAGCGGGCAAGATGTTGCAGTCCTGCTAACTGATAATTCAGAGAGCGTTAACCTACTACAAGGGAGACAGACAAATAGAGGGGGGAAGGCTACAACCTCGTTTAATAGGGGTGGGCAGACAAACAAATTCAGACAGGTCACACGCTCATGCAACAGGTGTGGTAGCCCTTTTCACTTGGCTGACTCAAAGAATTGTACAGCTTTGTCCAGAGATTGTTTGAAGTGTGGGAAGAAAGGACATTATGCACGTATGTGTAGAACAAACAGTGCAAAAAAGGTTGCCATAGTGGAGAGTGAAACCACTGATGATGAGGCGGAGGTAATGATGATTTCTGCAGGGAGTCAGGAATTGATGGAGGGTGTTATTTTGTCTCGCCCAAAAGCAGACTTTGTATTAAATGGGTGTGTAATAAATTTGATGGTGGATACTGGGTCATTGTACACAATTATTCCAAAGAGCTTGTTTAACTCCTCTTGCAGAGAGTCGACTCTTGTCGAATCCGACATCACCTTGAGAGGTTATCAAGGGGTGAGCATTGGTGTCCTTGGGTTCTTTGAGGCCACTATCAAGTTTAAAGGAAGAATTACTCAAGGGAAGGTTTATGTATCACCACACGGCCCAGCTATATTGGGATGGTTACATCAGTACGAGTTAAACATAAGGGTGAACCCGAGAGCAGACCCACCTGTGATGTGTATAGATAGTGACAACGAGTGTAATAGCATTCATGAAGATTTAGAAGCTATTCTTAAAAGGCATGAGAACATCTTCAGTGAGAAATTGGGGGAAGCTGTTGGCTATCAGCATGTTATCAAAATAAAGAGGGGTGTTGCACCTGTAAAACACACTGCGAGGAAAATACCTTTGTCCGCCAGAGATGAAGTCAGGAAAATTATCAAGCAGTTATTAGATGATAACATAATAGAACCTGTGGAGGCCACACAATGGTTAAGTCCTGTAGTTATCACACAGAAACCGGACAATTCTTTGCGTTTTTGTGTAGACATGCGAAGTCTTAACAGGGCTGTGATAATGGACAATTTTCCACTCCCCAATATAAATGAAATTGTGCTAAGTTTGGGTGGAGGCAAGGTTTTTTCGAAGTTGGATCTTCGCAGTGCATACCACCAGGTAAAACTTCACCCGGACTCAAAGCAGTTCACATCATTCATCACCCCGGAAGGAACATACCAATTCAAAAGACTTCCCTTCGGCCTTTGCTCTGCGGCAAGTGCATTTCAAAGAATCATCACTGACGTCCTGAAAGACATTAAAAGAGTGGTATTTTTTCAGGACGATATCCTGATTTATGGGTTAGATGTTGATGACCATAATGCAATTCTTGACAAAGTTCTCACTGTTCTTTCAAGGGCTGGTATGACTTTGCGCAAGGAGAAATGTGTTTTTGCTGTTGGGGAGGTAGACTATTTGGGGTATCATGTGTCTAGCCTGGGGATTCAGCCAAAGAAGGATCTAGTAAGTGCAATATGCAATGTGGCTGAACCTGATGACAAAGACAAGCTAAGATCCTTCATGGGCATGGTAGAATACTACGCTAAATTTGTTAAAAATTTTGCAGAAAAGGTAGAACCCTTGCGTGCCATCATGAGAAAAGGAAAAGGTTTTACATGGGAAGCTGACCAAAGGAACGCCTTTTTAATGATCAAACAAAATATTGTGGATGCTAACATTCTCTCAAGTTTTGTACAGTCATTTCACACCATTCTCACTGTAGACGCCAGCTCGGTGGGCATTGGGGCTGTTCTTACACAAAAAGGTGATGGTAGGCAGAACACTGTTGCGTTTGCTTCGCGTTCCTTGACCGAGACTGAAAGGAACTACTCGGTCATAGAGCGTGAAGCATTGGCGGCTGCATGGGCCACTCGGTACTTCCGGGTGTACCTGTGGGGGATCACATTCACACTCAGAACGGACCACAAGCCACTCTTGAAAGTTTTGGCCCCTGGGGGTATTAGGAATTGCTCAGGGCGGTTAGCAAGGTTAGCCGTCTGCGTCCAAGAGTTTATGTGCAATGTGGAATATCTACCTGGTTGGTGCAACAGTGTTGCTGATTGCTTGTCGAGGTTGCCTGACACTAAAGTACTACCCAGAGAGTTGGTCACTGAGAGTGTGGTCGCGTTCTTAGATGATCTAGAGAGTGACTTACCTTCTTCCATATCCAAGGCGGAATGGATGCAAGAAATGAAAAAGGATCTTGTGATGGAGAGTTTGATCAAGATGTGCAAGGAGGGTGTATCTAGGCAAAGTACGGTCTCTCCCGCACTCAGACCTTACGTGCAGTTACAGGATGAAATTTCTTTGCTTACTGAGTTCATCCTTGTGCGGGGTGAGAAGTACATACCACCTGTTTCCCTTAGACCCCGTATCATTGCGTTAGCGCATGAGGGCCACCTAGGACAGACCCTTACTGGCAAACGTGTTAAGGCTGACTTCTGGTGGCCGGGAGTTGATGCACAGGTGAAGAGTTGGGTGGAGCAATGTCACTCATGTAAAGAGTCGGAAAAGAGACTACAGGTTCGTGCCAGCAAGGGTACTACGGGACAGATCGTCTCGGATGATGGTGCGTGGCAGAAAGTCTGTGTTGACTTCATAGGACCTTTTCATGACCTGCTGGATTCTGAAAGGTTTGCTCTGGTATTAGTGGACTCGTCTTCTAGGTGGGTAGAGGTGGCCTTTATGAAGAGCATCACTGCTGAATCCACAGTTAAGGTTCTAGATGAGATATTTAGGCGTGAAGGGATCCCTTCGGTAGTTTTGACAGATAATGGCACACAACTTACCTCGGCAAACATGGAGAATTATTTTGTGTTTTTGGGTTTAAAGCATCTGCGCACGTCACTCTACAACCCTCAAGGGAACGGATTGTGCGAGAGGGTGAACAGACTTGTAAAAGGCACTATGCAACTGGCTTTGGCCGCTGGTCGGTCTGTGCAGAGGGAGATCAAAGAAATGTTATGGGCATACCGTACAACCATTCATAGTAACATGTCTGTCACACCTTTTGAACTCATGAGAGGGAGGCCTGCGGGTACCAAGTTGATTCCCACTTGGCTACATGGGAAAGTAGAGAACGGTAGTCACTGTAAGTCAAGGAATTGTGCTCCCAGTAACATTGCTGAAGGGGATTTGGTAAAGGTAAAACCTGGCGGGAATCAGAGTATGTTTAACAAGTTTAGAGGGCCTTACCAGGTGAAGTCCGTGGCTGGTAATTACGTTAGGCTGCAGAATGGGCAAACCTGGAATTTGCGCAGAGTTGCGCTTTACCAGAAAAAGACCAAGCCAACCACTCATGTGCCTGTCACCAAAGAGGTTATTGCTGAAGAGGCTTGCAGACCAGCCCGCAAAAGAGTTGCTCCTGCTTACTTAAAAGATTTTGTGTAATGTTGCTCATCCAAGGAAAGGAGTGGGGTTACATAGCTTTATGTTACTTGGAAAGCTTATATTCTGAGCAGTGCTATTCACAATGCTATTTACATGGTCATGATATATTTGTTCTGAGCAGTGCTATTCACAATGCTATTTACATGGTCATGGTATATTTGTTTCTTTTGCTCTTAAACTGAGAACTATGTGTTATAAGCAATATCTTTACTTTTGTATTGTGCTGTGTTTTATTTAATTTACTGTAAGGTGCTTTCTCTTTCCACTGTTTAAGGAAAGGAGATGTGTTATATTCTCCCCTGTCCTCAACATGCATCTCGTGCTGCCCTCGAGCTGCTTGTTTCCTTGACGTGGCCAGTGTTCCATGCTAACGGCCGTTATTGCCCGTTTGATCCCGGTCCTGTTGGTCGGGTCTTTCTGCGCTCTACTTGAATAAACTCCTTACTGCCTTGACGCCCTGTGTACCTTCTTCATTTACCCTTTACAACAGACGCTCTTCCCTGATCTTGCTGACATCTCTTGGGATAGCATCAAGTGAAATTTTCAGCCTTTTTAGTGATTGTGCACAGTTGTCGTCAAACCACACCGCCTTGACCTTCCTTACTTTTCGGGCTTTGTGTGTCAAGGATTTCTCAATCTCTTTTGTTATATTTAGGAAGTTGGATAGCAAGGTTCGTGGGCATGGATTAAAGGACAAACAATATTCCACATCTCTGCAACAATTTGTGATCACATTAGCTACAAATTGGTTGGGGTCAACTTTTATCCAACTTTGTCATTCTCCTACACATGACAAAGGAGCACGCTAGATGCCATCATCACTAGCAAAGATTTAGCCTCCCTCTCGCACATTGTCCCCATTGATTGGTCGGACCATCACATCATCCTCTTCACGATCAACAGCTTTACTTCTCCTCCGCCCCCCAAAAACCTTAAACTTAAGAAATTAAGCAGAAACCTTAACCTTATTCCCCCAGGCGAACTAGAGTCTAAACTTAAAGCTAAACTTCAACTTCCTCCTACCTCACAAAATGCTAACGATATTACTGAACACTACAACAAAACAATCATCGAGGTCCTTGACCAAATTGTACCAGCCAAATTAAAACCGCTAAAAGACTTCCTTTCCAAATCCCAGTTTAATGCTGAACTCAACAATGAGAGACGTGCACTTAGAATGTCCGAGCGCTCTTGGAGACAACATCCCTCTCTTTCTAACCTTGCCCTCCTTAGATCCGCTAGGAATAATTATACTCCGAGTGGGATGGGTATGCCCAGACGTGGGTCCTGTGCTCTCAATGCCACTGAAGTCAAGCTATCCATGCTGAAGAGGGCTGAAAGCCTGAAACTGGTCCTAGGATCCTTGTTTCCAGTCCAGGGAGGACCTGGCCTGGCAGTTCGGGCTGGACTGTTCCCATTGGGCGCAGGGTCAAGACTGATTTGCATATGGCTGGGTCCAGGCTGGAATGGCATGTTGAACAAAAAAACGATGGATTTAGGCCCAGATCTATGTACTGGGGTGAATGTATGACATTGTTCTGCATTCTGCCCATCAATTGTTCGTTTTGCATCAGCCCCAGAATTAGTGCCTCGGGTCCTACCCATGTTTCATGAAAGCAGAGAGGCTAATGTGCTGCTGAGCGTTCAGAGAGTGGCTATTATAGGAGTAATCCATAAGGACAGAAAGCCAGCAGAGAGAGGAATGTGCCTCATACAGGCCCATTTTGTTACTTAACACAGAGGTGAACATCCTAGCTGAACTCAGGCCGCATGTTTGATTCAGGTGATTCGACCAGTACACCCTTATCAGTTTGGCTTTATGCTGGGCAGGAGCACCACACTAAATATTTGTTAATTGCATGAGGTTTTGGGCTGCGCAGACTGGATCCGGGAAGATCCCACCGTAATGTCCCTAGATGCATGTATGGCTTCCGACACAGCAGCCATTTATTTATGCAGTGTTGGAAAGGCTTGCGTTTGGCCCTTATTTGCTGTAATGTATTCAGCTCTTATACTCTGAGCCTTTCACCCAGATGACAGTTACTGGGGTTTGTCTGCCCTTTTTTCATTGTGAGAAGGTACGAGGCAGGGCCGTCCTCTTCCCCCTTAATCTTTGCCATGGTGTTAAAGCCATTGGCGGCATGGGTGAGAACTATCTCTTTCTTCAGAGGGCTGAAATAGATTGAGGAGTAGGAAGACAGAATCTCCCTCTACGTGGATGATATTCTGCTGTATGTAGCTGGCCCCGCTAATTCGCTCTACAGAATTAGGCATGTGCTCACATTTTACCTGAGGTACTCGGGTTACACTATCAATTGGAAAAAAACACTGATATATTTACTTAGCGTAACAGCTCCAGCGTTGCCAACCAATTGTGAGGCCTAAGTAGTAACAGGTGGTTTCGATACTTTTGAATTTTCATCACACGTGACCAGAAGATCTTTTATGCACATAATCTGGAGCCGCAGTTGGCTCAAACGAGAGTAGATGTCCGGCATTGGAGGGCTTTGTCTCTGTCTCTTTTGGGGAGGGCTGCCCACTTCAAGATGATGGCCCTGCCTTGCTTTTTGTATGCTCTCCATAACACGCCATATCCTGTTCCTTCGCCCTACTTTCAGGTCATAGGATGTGTGGTGTGTACTCTTCTCTGGGATAGGGGTCCCTCACGAGTTGCCCTGCAGAAATTGACTCGGAGTTGGTTTGATGGTGGTACACCCTGTCCTGACATAAAAAGTATTATTGGGTAGCACAACTCACAGCTATTAACTATGGTGTTCATCTCGCAGAGGGGGAGCCGCAGTACAGGATTAATAGGGACAACATGAGACCTGGAGGTCATCTTACACCCATCTATTGTGGTTCTGGGGCCTCATCCTTGCTTCATCCTACCACTACTACATTAGCTCTCTGGCTCACCGCACTTCACCATAAAGCGTTGGATGGATAAAATCATGCAGCCCCCCCACCCCCCAACCCGCTTGTGGGATATGGCGCGGTTGGGCACCTTAGCAACGCAAAGAGGTTTTGACAAATGGAACTTAATTGGTCTGCTGAAGGTGAGTGATCTGTGGAGGCAGGGGGATCTGCTTCTGTTCTCAAAGTTTCAAAGAGAGTTCAAGCTGGCCCCCACCAAAACCTTTCACAATTTTCAAATCAGACACACCCTACGGAAAGCAATTCCTAGGGGGGGTACACCTACCTGAGTCCTCTCCACTCGAGGACCGGTTGTTGGATCAATGCATGACGAAACAGAAGATCTCACTCATCTATCATAAATAAAGAAATAACTCTTCAGATCTGGCTAAGCTGCTGTTGAGCTGGGAACGAGACATAGGAGATCTGGAGGAGGGAGAGTAGCCTGAAGCTCTGGCCACCCCATGGGAGGTGGCCATATGCTCCAGATTTTTATTGGTACAACTGAAAATTCTTCACCACAGCTACTACACATGTACCACCCTGGTTAAAAGGGGCAAGATAGATCGAACTTGGTGTTCTAGGAAGTGTGGTCAGGAGGGTAGGTTTATGCATATGATGTGGAGTTGCCCCACGCGCCAAGATTACTGACAGAGAGTGCTGGCTTGCCTCATGAAGTGGTGGACAGTGATCTGGCACTGTCAGACAAATGGTGCCTCCTCAATGTTTGGGCTGAAACAGACCTCAATAGAATGGATCGAGTATGGCTCACATTGGGGCTGATGGAAGGCAAGCGAAACATAGCTCGCACATGGTGATCTGAATTGAGCCAGAGTTTGGGAGACTGGAAGAAAGACTTGGATTAGTGCATGCTGGCTGAGAGGGCGGCATATGTGGGGAGAGGTTGTCCAAAATATGGATTAAAATATGGGGAAAGTGGAATGCATATAGAAGGGCCCTGGGAGGTACTGCTGATCATAGTTCGTAATCCTGATTTTTTTTTTTTTTGGTTTTTGGAAGACATTTATTGTGCACAATATTGTTGTCATACAGCGTACATTTCGTGGCATGCAAGGGCCGGTCAGTCCTTATACAGTCAAGTGGATCCTTAATTGTATGACACAGCCATTTAGCCGGTAACCCGGGGGTCTGGCAGCGATATCCAAAGACATGTATATACAACATTCTGGTAGTCAGTTATATGAATGATAGGTCTGCGTTTTATCTTTTATTATTAACATAAGCATTGCAGGTTTAGTCAAGCATTAGTACTGTTGTGCTCAGCGCTCAAGTCCCCACTGAGGATCTGGGAATCCGCTGTGATTAAGCAATAGTGAGGGAGCTGTCAATAGGTGGTGGTTCAGACGTGTGTGTATAATGCCGACGCGGGCGTGGCAAAGCGTGTAGGGGTATAGCTCACTGAGGCATAGGAGCAAACGGTGAAGCTTGGCGTGGCTTGTTTGCAGCCATTGTGTATGGAGACCAGGATATCCGGTAGTGTGGTGTATATGCGTCTCTCTAGTGTTGTGAGTAGGAGGTCACCAAGTAAAAGGCGGGGGATGACGGTAGGTGTACGGCGTATCCTGGTCGTAGATTAATGTGGGTGGGGTGTCGGTGCGAGCCCGCATCTTACTGCAGTCCTTGGGTGCTGTCGCAGCTCAGCTGTCGGCAAACGTCATGCGTTCTGTGAGGGGGTCGTTCCTTGCTAGCTGTATGATGCATCGGTTATCTTCATCTGCAAGAAGAGAGGGGTCTGGTCGGGAAACATGACCAGTGAACTAACTGTCCCCTATGTCTATGTAACGGTGGGAAAGAAACCCTCTGTAAGTGGGAAGGCAGGTGAGGTCAGGGGAGGGGGGTGGGGGCGGAGATCAGTATGGGTTCCTTTGGGGGGTCAGCTGGTACGAGGCGAGGTGCAGCAGAGTGTTCCGTATTTCTAGAAAAATTGGGGGTGGGTGGGTGCGGGGGGGGGGAGGGCAGTTAGTATGTGCCTAGGCAGGCCGAGGCGGGTGTGGCGGTAGTTGCGCCGCGTGGGGCAGGCGTCAGGTGCATGGCCGAGAGGCATAGTTCGTAATCCTGATGGTATGGATCTTAACACTGGTCTGTGTATTTTTAGACACCAGTCAAAAGTCATTATGTTGCTATCCTTATGTGATTTTGTCAGTTTATGCTGCTGTCTTTACCTTATGCTCTGAAATGTCAACTGTCACAGCAGTTTTCTTTGTCTAACTGTTTAATAAAAAGAACTTTTAAAAAATGTACCCCTAACTTTGAAATGGGCCCTTACCTGGCCCAATATTCATGTCCTTAACTTTTTAGGCAAACACATGGATCGATTTCTCAATAATGACTATAAAATCTCTGAAGGTACTTAATGTGAGCGATGCAGTCTCTGTTCACATTTAATGTTTTACTTCATCTTGCATCCCATAAGACTCAGTGTCGGCTGGTGACATTTGAAAGTGGTAAGGCATAAATGTTCGTGGTGAGTGCACCGTAGCGAGAAAGCGTAGTGACCGTCATAAGTGGGCGAATGGTGCATTTTTAAGCAAATTTGAGAACGCAAGAAGGGTAATAAAGCGATTGCAAAATTGTAGCTATGAAATCAATTAACAGATTTCATATGATAATCACGTAGGTAGCTGCTTATTCAGTTTAACCAGATCACTGAATACTGCATTGCAGACACACTGCATTAAACCCTGTACTGAAGCCCTTATATTTTTTGACAAGATAAGCCCTGTTGGCAATCAACTTCCATCCAAAAATTATCCTTACAGCTATCTTGCATGTTTGCAATATCACTTAGTACATTATCCTTCCTGTGCCCTGTTTTGTTTAAAAAGAGTAATTTTTAGATTGGAGTCTTTAATTTTCTTATAGAAACAAATATATTAACTCACCCATAAGTCTGTCCCCTCACTACCTTCAATTTAATGTATATGTTTAGATACAAATTATCTATCAACAAAAAGGCAGAGCCCAGAATGTCAAGGCAGAGTTTGCCCATTATTATTGATGTTTGTAAGTTTAGCTGTCACGCTAAACGTTCAATCCAAATAAATGTAATTAGAGAAGGTTTTCAGATAATTGTTGCTTACAGCAGCAGCGGATGCAAATACATAAAATGACCCATGCCGCACTGATAACTAGAGATTGGGTAAAATTACTGCAGGCAAATCAGGCGCCAATTCAATGCAAGTAAGAGGTCACGGACAACTGATACTATACTGAGACTGCCTCTGGTCGAATGTCTCCGCTACCTAAAGCTCTTGTTGTGTCTAGGCACAATTGTTTCACAGAAACGTGAAATGTATCTGCAGAACTAGGAGTATATTTCCTATTTTTTTCAACATCGTATTTTTAAGGAATATAAACAAAATCATACAAATGTAAAGTTTTGTTATACAAATTACAAAGAGTGGCATACCAGAGGCTAGATAAATAGTAGTAAAATGAGGTTTGGGATCAGTCAAAGGAGGGATACATGAGTACAGAATTTAGAATGGGTTATTTCAACTAAATGAGCAACAACAATATTGTGAATAAAAGGAATAGAAAATGTTTCATTCTGAAAATATGAGGTTGTGATTTAAGCATTCCAAATACCTCTGGAATGGGGTGTGCTGAATGCCTCTATCCTTTTCACTCTGCCCTTCACAAAGCTATTCCCTGCAATCTCTCCCTCTGAGTTAATCACTTACCCCCCATTTCTCCTGAAACCCCTCTTTCTTAAGTCCCTCCATCTGCATGTCTTGTACTTCATCTCCTTCGCCGTCACTGTCTTTTCACTTGTTTTCAGCGTGTTTTTTCCTTTGTCTCTTTCACTTCACCACCTTGCACGCACACTGAGCCTCAACTACCTGTAAACATTACATTTTCTTATCCTTTGGTGCGGTCAACATGTTGACATTTGTGTACTCCTTCATACACCTCCCCACAGAAACAGGTTTATAACTAGCACATGTGACAATTGTTTGATAAGCCCAGCTGTGCCACCAAGGATTGGACGAGCAAGTAGTTTGAATAAGATTATGACCCATTGGCAGGCACATATTGTCTTCTTCCGCAACTCCAGAGCTCTAAATTTTGCCCCATCATAAACACCCAGAACTCACCCAAACACCTATATGTGACTCAGTTCACAGCATGCGCTATAGAAGACGCATATTTTGGATGCTAAACAAAACTACAGAAACATTTCTTGGAAAAAAAAAATTCTCTTGGTGAATAGGGAAACATAACATGCAAGACAAAGTGTTAGACCTGGCACCATTGGCGTGAGTCTCCCTTCCATTTTATTCTGTTGCCTCATGTGTTTTTCTGGTAATAGATGCTTTGGGCACTGTGACACTGCTGTCCACTGCCACAGTGCAAGTGCTCCCTACTGTAAATTGATGTATTGATTAGTGGTTCCCTGATTGGATGTTTGGTTTACTGTCAGACCCTAGTACTGTGCACTGAGTGTGTCCAGGGCGTGCAAATCCAAATGCTGCTAGTGGCTTGCAGCACTGGTTGTGCCACCCACAGAAGCAGCCTTGTAAAGTGTGTCTAAGGTCTGCCATTGCAGAGCCTGCGTGCAATCTGGTACTGTCATGCTGACTGGGCAAGTGCAAGTGCACCCACTTGCCAGTCCCTAAACCTTCCCTTTTCTTCATATTAGTCACCAGTATGGTAGGCCCAAGCGCAGGGTGCAATATAAGTATAAGGTAGGGCAAGCCCTGATGAGTTTGGCATGTCCTAATAGTGAATTACAGCCATTTCCGTTTTTCACTATTGCAAGGCTACCTGTTCTCCATATGCTAGAATGGCCTGCTGGATTGTTACATGTTTATAATCCTAGCAGACTCAGACAAAATGGTAGAAATTCGAGTTTAGTATGCCTGGACTCAGAATAATAAAATACATCTTTTAGTAAAGTTTATTTTAATATTCTGCGTTTGCAAATACCACTTTTAGAAAGTAGGTATTTTCTTGCCTAACCATTTGAGCCCACCTCTGCTATGATGTGTATCCGTTGTCTGGTTTTGTGTGTGACAGGACTGGGGAATTCCAGGAGACAGGCTGGGGCAGCTCGGTAGTGAATAGGGAGATCTGCATCCAGATGGGAGGGAGGAGTTGCCCCTGGGACCTGAATTAGACTGTGCCCGCCCCCCCCCCCCACCCACAGTGCTGGCTCCACCCCTTGTGGTGTGTCTGATGTCACTGCCCTGCACACTGAAAGAAGAGAAGGAAGACTGTCAACAAAGTGCTCCTGGACTGTACTTGCCTTCCACAATGCTGGCTCTACCTTCTGTGGGGTGTCTGATGTGCCTGCCCTATAATGTGAAAGGGAAGATGAAGTCTGGTAAACAGAGTGCTTCAAGACTGGCTTGAACTGGGCACAGGCCCCTCTCCCCTCTCCCCCCAGAGATCAAAGGATTTTGGGGTATAAGTATTTTGACTCTGAGCCCATGAAATTAGATCACTCCTGGAACTGACAAGAAGAAACCTCTGCTGAGGAGAAGGAACCTGAAAAAACTGAGGAGAGACTTTTCCCAAGTTGAAGTGCTGCTTGGGGGATTGGCCTGCAGTGGTTGCCTGGCTGCCTAGAAAGGAGAAAGGACTTTGTGGATTTTACCTTTGCTTTCAACTTGTGCTAAAAAGATCTCCAAATGCTTGGAATAGAGCTTGCCCCCTGACCGAAGTCCCAGGACTAATGGACTTCACCAGCCTTTGTGAATTGCTGCTTTTTCAGTGGCTACAGAGGCAGGGAGATGTGACCGACTCTCACGACCGGCCGGGTGTCCTGTTGGCACCGCACTGAGCAACGTCCGTCTTGAACAGCGCAAGCTCTGCGCTCACCGACTCCGTCTCGGCGCCGTCAATGAGCCTTAGCCTACACCGCGACTGGAAGGACACCCCAACATGCAACGCCTCACTACACCAACTCGAACTGGTCTGACCGACGTGTCACTGCTGCTGACTTCGAGTCCTGTGACCGCACCGGAGTTGGGCACCGCCTCGCACACTTCGTGACGAACCGCCTGACTCGCACCGCTGTCCGGACTGACCGACGCCAGCAGAGCAGCCAGAGCAGCAGCTTGGTACATCCCCAAAGATGTGGTAAAGGAGTTTTTTAAGAATGATGATATTGGGCAGTGGTTCAGAGCCTACGAGGTAGCCATGTCTTCCCACCGGGTCCCTGAGAGAGATTGGGGAGCGGGGTTATGGGGAAGGTTCCTTAGTGAGGGGCGGGACATACTGTTGGGCTTGCCTTCTAAAGTCCATAACTCCTATAGCCACATGAAAGAAGCACTCATGACTAGGTATGGTTTGACCCCTGAACTCTATAGGCAGAGGTTCAGGAAGTGCAAGAAGATAGAAAGTATTAGCTGGGTAGAGTGTGTCACTGTCTTTTGCATAGATTGGATGGTTGGGTAAAGGGCAGCAAAGTGTATGATTTTCAAGGTCTCTTGTATTTGATTGCATGGGAGCACTTGTCTGATAATTGTTTTCCAGAGCTGCGCCAGCACCTGATTGATAGAAAGCTGACTAACCCTAGGAAGCTTGCTGAGGAGGCTTGCTGGGTCAGTACCAGGGTCCACAACGGTCACATGGGAGACTCAGCCAAAGGTGGGCAGGGTCCCCAGCAGAAGAGTGGGGGAGACAAGGGTAAACAGAGGGAGTTCCGCAGAGGGCCCCAAAG
The DNA here is from genome assembly GCF_964263255.1 of Lissotriton vulgaris. NCBI lineage: Eukaryota > Metazoa > Chordata > Amphibia > Caudata > Salamandridae > Lissotriton > Lissotriton vulgaris. The sequence continues at coordinate 274,206,060 of NC_141689.1, read as the reverse complement.
TAATTCCCAAGGGAACCAAGGGAAGGGTTCCCAGCCTCCCCCTGAGAGAAAGCCAGTAGTCTCGACAGGTAATCCTGTTCCACAGGGACCGCTGAAATGCTACTGATGTGGGGACCTGGGTCATAAGGTGACTGGTCCCATGTGCCGCCTGTTTGATAAACCAGCACCCACTGGTGCTCCGCCCCGGCAGATGGCTAGTGTAGCCTTTGGGGAGGAGGTAGAAGTCCAAGGTGGGTGGGGGCCCGCAGAGATGTTTCTTGTCTCTTTAGGAGACTGTGAGGTGGTCCCAGAAAACCAACTGCCCAACAACACTAAGAAATATGGGCAGTGGATGACCATCAATGGCCAAAAGGTGGAAGATCTTAGAGACACAGGAGCCAGTGTGACAGCTGTCAGGTGTCACCTGGTGTCTCAAGGGCAGGTTGTCCCACATGCATTCTGCTGAGTTGTTAACGCCGACAACACAGAGAGTCATTGTCCGATGGCTCAGGTTCCCTTTGAGTGGGGCGGGGTCTCGGGTACTCTTCAGGTAGTTGTGAGGCCCACCAAGCCTGTTGACTGTTTGTTGGGAAACGATTTGGAGAGCTCACCTTGGGAGAAGGTGGAGAAGAGTACTCACCTGAGGATGGTGGGTCTGCCTGGCTGGGCGTGCGTGACCACCTGGTCAATGGCAGCCAGTAGGGGTGCTCAAGAGGACCTGGAGCCTGAGAGGTAGGCCCAGGAACATTCCTTAAAGACAAGTGGCAGGGGGCGGGGGAAACCGGCCCTGAAGTTCCCACAGCCCAGGAGGCGGTAGACCCTGAGAGGGATGCCCTGGAGCCTACCAGGGAACAATTAGCTGAACTGGGGGACCTGCCTGAGCTGATCCATTGGCAGCAAGAAGGAGGCCCCCCAGGGAGGAATTCTACAGGGAGCAGAGAGAATGCCTTTCTCTTGAGGGCTTGCGGCAGCAGGCTGCAAGCCAGTTAGCAGGTGATCAGTCTGGGTCACATTGGATCTATTGGGAGAATGGCCTCCTGTATAGTGAGCCTTAGGTTGCTGAGCCTAGGTCAGCCCGTGTGCTGGTGGTACCCCAGAGCTTTAGAGTCTTCCTACTGGGGCTTGCTCATGATGTACCATTGCAGGACATTTGGGGCAGGACAAGACCTTTGATAGGTGTGTCCTCCACTTTCATTGACTCCCAATGTGCAAGAGTTCAGACACTCATTGCAGGACCTGTCAGACTTGCCAGGCAAGTGGAAAGAGTGCGAGGAAGCAGAAGGCCCCTCTCCAGCCATTCCCTGTAGTCAGTACCCCCTTTGAGCTGGTGGGGATTGACATTGTGGGGCCACTGGACCCCAAGACAACCTTGGGCAACAGGTACATCCTGGTCTTGGTGGACCATGCTACCCGGTACTCGGAAGCCATACCTCTGAGGACAGTGACGGCCCCCGTGGTGGGACGAGCACTGATGGGAATTTTCTCACGAGTAGGATTCCCTCGAGAGGTTGTGTCTGACTGGGGCACCAACTTAATTTCTAAGTATATGACGTCCCAGTGGCAGGAGTGTGGGGTAACCTACAAGCTTAACACTCCTTACCACCCCCAATGAAATGGATTAGTTGAAAGGTTCAACCGAATCCTGAAGGGCATGATTATGGGTCTTGAGGGACCCACGAGGCGTAAGTGGGATGTCCTCTTACCATGCCTGTTGTTTGCATACCGGGAGGTGCCACAGAAATCTCTAGGGTTCAGTCCCTTTGTGCTTCTCTATGGACACCCGGTCAGAGGACCTCTGAGTCTGGTCAAGGAAGGCTTGGAGCAATCTCCCAGGAAACCTCCCCAGGATATATATAGCTACATGCTGGCCTTCAGGAACCAGACTAGGAGTTTCAGGCACCTCGCTGAGGCGAATATGGAAGCCAGCCAGATAGAGATGAAGCGGTGGTACGACAAGAATGCCACTCTGGTGGAGCTTCAATCCTTGCCAGAGGGTGTGGGTCTTGGCCCCAGTGGAGCCCTGCGCGCTCCAAGATAAGTTGACCAGACCATTTGAGGTTGTTGAGTGCAAGAGTCCAGTTACCTACTTGGTGGACTTGCGGTCTCCAGGAATCCCTTGAGGGACCTGCATGTCAACCGCCTTAAGCCCCACTTAGAGAGGTCTGAAGTGTGCATGCTCTTGGTGATAGATGCTGAAATGGAAGAGGAGACTTTACCTGACCTCCTGTCAGCCTCAGAGCAAGATGGGTCAGTGAATGGTATTAATCTCTCTTCCACCTTGACCCCTGAGCAACAGAATGACTGCCACCAGTTGCTGGAACAGATTTCTGATCTGTTCTCCCTGGTTCCTAGTATCACAGATTGGTGCATCCATGATGTGGATACAGGAGACAGCTTACCTGTGAAGCACAAGTCTTACAGGGTAACTGACAAGGTAAGGGCTTGCATCAAATAGGTCTCAAAGATGCTTGCACTTGGGGTGATTGAGTCCTCCAGCAGTCCTTGGGCCAGCCCAGTGGTCTTGGTCCCGAAGGCTGCAGCGCCAGGTGCCACACCCGAACTCCGGTTCTGTGTGGACTACCAAGGGCTCTATTCAGTCACGAAGAGCAAAGCTCACCCCATCCCCAGAGCTGATGAGCTCATTGATCGGTTAGGGGCTGCACGGTACCTCAGCACGTTTGACTTGACATCTGGGTATTGGCAGATCGCCTTGACTGATGGGGCAAAGGAGAGGTCAGCATTCTCCACACCAGATGGATGGGCATTTCCAGTTCAGTGTTATGCCCTTTGGGATGAAGAATGCCCCTGTCACCTTTCAGTGGTTGGTCAACCAGGTGTTGGTTGGACTGGATGAGTTCAGTGCCACCTACCTGGATGACATTTAGTGTTCAATGTCACTTGGGAAGAACATCTGCTCCACCTCTGGGAAGTGTTGTCGGCACTGCGGAAGGCAGGCCTTGCGGCAAGGCACGTAAGTGCCAGATCGGACAGGGTTCTGTGGTGTACTTGGGACACCAAGTTGAGAGCGGCCAGGTGGCGTCCCTACAACCCAAGATTGAAACCATCCTGGCTTGGGAACCCCCCAAAACCCAGACAGAGGTGAGGGCCTTCTTAGGACTCACCGGTACTACAGGAGGTTTGTCAAGAAGCAGCCCAAGACAGTGATTTGGACTGACACCTGTCAGAAAGCTTTTGAGGCCCTGAAAGCTGCCATGTGCACGGCGCCCGTGCTCCTGGCACTCAACTTCTCCAAAGAGTTCATTGTTTAAACAAACGCTTCAGAGCATGGTGTGGGGGCTGTTTCATCACAGATGAATGAGGAGGGCCTAGATCAACCTGTAGCCTTCATCAGTAGGAGGTTACTTCCACAGGAACAGAGGTGGAGTGCTATCGAGCATGAGGCATTTGCTGTGGTCTGGGCACTGAAGAAGCTGAGACCATACCTGTTTGGGACTCACTTCCGGGTTCAGACAGACCACAGGCCCCTCAGATGGTTGATGCAAATGAGGATTGAGAATCCAAAGCTGTTGAGGTAGTCCATCTCCCTACAGGGTATGGACTTTACGGTGAAACACCGCCCTGGTACAGAACACGCCAACGCTGATGGTCTGTCCAGATTTTTCTGCCTTAGTGATGAGAAATCCCAGGAAGTAGGGCAGTTCTCCCCACAATTCAGCTGGAGGGGACACGTGTTAGACCTGGCACCATTGGCGTGAGTCTCCCTTCCATTTTTTTGTTGTTGCCTCATGTATTTTTGGATAATAGATGCATTGGGCACTGTGCCACTGCTGTCGGTGCCACATCTCAAGTGCTCCCTACCGTAAATTGATGTATTGATTAGTGGCTCCCTGATTGGATGTTTGGTTTACTGTCAGAGTTTAGTATGCCTGGACTCAGAATAATAAAATACATCTTTTAGTAAAGTTTATTTTATTATTCTGCATTTGCAAATACCACTTTTAGGAAGTAGGTATTTTCTTGCCTAACCATTTGAGACCGCCTCTGCTATGTTGTGTATTCCTTGTCTGGTTTTGTGTGTGACAGGACTGGGGAATTTCAGGAGACAGGCTGGGGCAGCCCGTGGTGAATAGGGAGATCTTGCATCCGGATAGGAGGGAGGAGTTGCACCTGGGACCTGAATAGGACTGTGCCCGCCCTCCCACAACGCCAGCTCTGAGCTCACCGACGCCGTCAATGAGCCGTAGTCTGCACCGCGACGGAAGGGACACGGTGACCTGCATCGCTTTCTTTTTGTACTCCGCAACGATCCCCAGAACCGGCTCGCACATCCGTGCCAGCCGCCTCAAGGAAAAGGTACTGTGTTTGAGTCTGTCGACATTTGATTGGGCCCGGACCATCGCAGTCCGCTGGATTTGTTAGACTCTGTGTTCTTTCAGCACACCGTAGCCTGACAAGGCTACCGACTCGCACAGAACTTTGATTTACACCTTTTTAACCAGAACTCTTGAAATGTAATAGTACTGTGGATACATTTTGTTGTTTATTGGTCTTGTGATAACTCTATATAAAGTATACTTATTTTTTTATATAAAACCTTGTGTGGTGTCCATTTGTAGTGTTGTCACTGGCTTACTGTATGTGGTCCAAATGCTTAACTTACATCGCCTCTGAACTAGCCTTGACTGCTCGCGCCACACCGCCTAGAGGGTGAGCAGGGGTTATTTTAAGAGGGTAATTCCCTTGCCCTGACTGGAGAAGAGGGTCTCTGCTTGTCACAAGTACCTACATGTGCCAACCAGAGACCCCCAATTCTAACACAAAGCTAAACTGGGGAAATATAATTAGGGACTACATCACTTCACTTCATTGTGCCGGACACAGAGCTCTCCCTTTTCCAAGACTGGTGAAAGTGGGTACAGGGCAGATGAAGAAGGCTGCACCATGCAAACCCTGTCAACTGTGACTAGCTGAACTATTGAATGGGTGAGTTTTCTGAAAGAAGCTGTAAAGGTGTTGAACATGTATATGCACCCACAACCACTGTACAAAAACATCCCAACACAAAAACGGTTACACACATATGTTACAAACAAGCAATCAATCATAATCCAAAGACACGCAGTTACAATATATCATCCCCACACCGGTACATCATCACACAGGCATCTACTCAGACACACAGAACCAGAGCTCTCAACTTTTATAAATCTTTGGAGTGAGACCTGATTAGCAATTCTAATGAGATCACAGGGATTGATGTGACACAAACTTTTTAACAGCAATGGCAACACAAAAAGTGCAATCAAGGAATGGATCAAAAAAATCAACACAAATGTAAAGTGAATAAAATAATGCAAAAAAACTCACTGGAATAGATGCATGTTCTACGGAAGTAGTGGCGCGTCAAGAGCAGAGGTGTATCTAAAGCGTCTCCTCCTGTTGTATGAAAGGATATAGGACTTAATCTATAGTAGTATTGTTTCCAGAAGCCTCAACGTGAAACCGTAGATCAGGGTAGCTGCGCGATGTTGGTGCTGTTGGACTTGTCTGCGGCCTTTGATACAGTGTCACATAGGATTCTCCAACACAGACTCAACCATCTAGGAGTGAGAGGAACTGTATTAGCATGGTTCCGTTCATTTCTTGAGAGTCGCTCTCAACAAGTGTTTCTCCAACCCCATGTCTCTAATTCTAACCCCCTTATGTGTGGTGTCCCTCAGGGCTCGGCTCTGAGCCCAACGCTTTTTAATGTCTATTTTACTCCCCATGCGGCAATTGTTGAGCAATCTGGGGTGAAAGTTGTCTCGTATGCCGATGACACACAACGAGACAAGTTTCACCAATTTTAAGCAGTGTCTTTTAAGTATCGTATCGTGGATGACGGATAGCTGCTTAAAATTAAACACCCAACAAAAAAAAGGTTCTGTTTTTTTATCAATCCACGAGCCACGGCCCATGGAGGGAGTTTCGGTGGGGCAGATAGGCGGGGCGGGAGAGGGGCAGGGTTGGGGGTGCTAAAAACTTGAGTATGGATAATTGAAGGTAAGTAAATCATTTAATTAATAAAACGAATTTCGGAGCACGCCCTGCATCTCAAAATGGGATGCAGGGTGCGCTACGAAATTTGTCACCTTTCAACTTGACTATGCTAATAGCCTCTACCTTGGTCTTCCTGAGTATTTGCTCAGGCGATTACAGATTATTCAAAACGCGGCAGTAAGGGAAATTAGTCAAGTCAAGTCAAGTCAAAGAATGTATATAGCGCTCTACATACCCAGAGGGTCTCAAGGCGCTTGAGGGGAATTACTTGTCAAATATCCACGTTTTAAGTTGCTTTCTGAATGCTAGGTGATTCTGGGTAAGGCGAAGGTGAGTGGGAAGGGAGTTCCACGTTTTGGCTGCCAGGTAGGAGAAGGATCTACCCCCCATGGTGGTTTTGTTGATTCGAGGTACAGTGGCAAGGGCTTGGTTGGATGATCGTAGCTGGCGGGAGGGGGAGTAGAAGGACAGTCGTGTGTTGAGGCATTCTGGTCCGATTTCGTAGAGTGCTTTGTGTGCGTGGGTTAGGAGCCGGAAGGTGATCCTCTTATTGACGGGAAGCCAGTGGAGGTCTTTCAGGTGACCAGAGATGTGTTCTTTACGCGGGATGTCTAATATGAGCCTGGCTGAGGCGTTTTGAATTCGTTGGAGTTTTTTCTGGAGTTTAGCGGTAGTGCCGGCGTAGAGGGTGTTTCCGTAGTCCAGTCGGCTCGTGACCAGGGCGTGGGTGACCGTCTTCCTAGTTTCGGTAGGGATCCAACGAAATGTTTTTCTGAGCATGCGAAGAATGTTGAAGCAGGATGAAGAGACGGCGTTGACTTGTCTGTACATTGAAAGTGAGGAATCCAGGATGACGCCCAGGTTCCGTGCATGGTCTGTCGGGATGGGTGCCTTTCCAAGGGCTTCTGGCCACCAAGAATCGTCCCATGCGGAGGGGGAGGTACCTAAGATAAGGACTTCTGTTTTATCAGAGTTCAGTTTCAGACGGCTAAGATTCATCCATTCGGCAACTTCTTTCATTCCTTCGTGTAGGTTAGTTTTGGCGGTGCGAGGGTCATTGGTGAGTGATAGGATCAGTTGAGTGTCATCCGCGTAGGAGATGATGTTGAGGTTGTGTTGGCGTGCGATGGTCGCGAGGGGGCTCATGTATACGTTGAAAAGGGTGGGGCTGAGTGAAGATCCTTGTGGAACGCCGCAGATGACTTCAGTGGCCTCTGACTTGAATGGTGGAAGGCGGACTCTCTGGGTTCTTCCGGTGAGGAACGAGGTGATCCATTCTAGTGCTTTACCTTGGATTCCAATGTTTCTGAGGCGCTGTAGAAGGGTGTTATGGCAGACTGTGTCGAAGGCTGCGGAGAGGTCGAGGAGGATGAGGGCGACTGTGTCTCCATTGTCCAGTAGGGTTCGAATGTCGTCTGTTGCTGCGATGAGGGCGGTTTCAGTGCTGTGTTTGGCTCGGAAGCCGGACTGTGAGGAGTCGAGGGAGTTGTTGGCTTCGAGGAAGGCGGCGAGCTGGTTGTTGACAGCTTTCTCGATGACTTTGGCCGGGAATGGAAGGAGCGAAATGGGACGGTAGTTTTTGAGTTCGGTGGGGTCCGCTGTGGGTTTTTTCAGAAGTGCGCTGAGTTCTGCGTGTTTCCAGCTTTCCGGGAAGGTGGCGGAGTTGAGGGACTGACACTGGCCTCCGGTGAAAAGAAGAATAGAGTTTAAGGCACTGACCTTGGCGTATAGAGCAGTTACTTTAGAAATACAGCCAGGCTAGAGTACTTAGATCAAAGGACCAGAATCTACTGGTGATTCCCCGTTTTGCAAAGGCCAGGATTGGTGGCTGTGCTTTCTCTGTGAAAACCGCTACATTATAGAACTCTATGCCTGATCATCTGAGGGAGACTAACTCGGAAACCATGTTCAGGAAAGCTTTAAAAACATGGCTGTTTGGCCTGCCCTACCGCTCACTGTCTAGTCTGGCTCATTCTCTATATGCTGGATGCGCTGCTAGCACCGGGACACCTCCGTCGGAGGTAACCGCGCGTTCTACAAGCTCCAATAATAAAAATTATTACCACTCCCAGGGCCTCCTCTGCACACAGCAGGTATTTGATTATTAGACCTTCATAACTGTAAATGCGAGTAATCTATATACTGCTGATTGTTGCACTTGTGTCTGTACTTCTGATTTTGGCTCTTGTATCTATACTACCGCATGTTACCAGGTACTTGTTTACACAACTTAGACATGCATTACACCTGATGTGAGAGTTAAAGAAACGTGTGGATTTTACTGGGGGACGAGGGCGTGGCCAAGATGGCGGCGAGATAGGACGTGTGTTCCTATCCCTCAGGTGCCGCCACTCATTAGCCTTGCATTATTACCCATACTGGAGCCTATCTGCACTTACGGCGAGTTTGGCAGCTCCGGTAGATATCCCGATACCGGCGGTGAGCCTCTTTTTCCAGCCTCCTGTGGTCTTTCCTGCTTTCTGTTGCCATTCCGGCCCCGGCGTTGCTGCGGCCTGACGGGCCAGGGCAGGCCTGCGATCACTTCAAAGCCCCGGTGCGGTCGCGCCCCAAGATCACCAGACAAAGGAGGCGCAGGTGCGCCTCACTAACAGGCTCCTAATCGGGAGGCCAAAAGGAGCTGTGAAGCAGCTGGCGCGGGTGCAGCGTTAGGCGAAAAGGAGCTGGCGCCATTTTGGGCTCCCCTGCTGAGGCCTGACCGGGGTCTGAGGGAGACAGCAACCAAAGGAGAGCGGGCCTGCTGGTTCTGATGAGCTGATCGTGAGCAGGGTGCCCTCGATTTGTGGTGTGGCCCTGAACTGCTGCTCTGATGGAGACGACAGCCCCCCAGTGGATCAGTGGTGAGGAGCGGAGGGCCTGGTGTGTGGGGCATGGCCTGCTGGGACTGGATCCGGTACGCAGGTCAGCGGACGGTGCAAGTTGTGGACGGGGGCCGTCGCCGGTATCTGCGGGCCGCAGAGAGTGCAATGTCTTCCCTCATGGGGCCCCCCCGGTCCCGGCGGCTTGGTGGTCTGATGAGGGCCTCATCTGATCCCCGGAGGCTGGGTAGCACAGAGTGCGCGGCCTAGTGGACACAGAGCAGCTTGCAGGTTTGGGCCCAGCTTGTTGGTTTGGCAGATGTTGTTGACTAATCTGACTAATCTGGGGGCTACTAACAGTTCCTGGTAGCGAGTGCAGTGCTTTTACTGCTGAGTGTGGCGTGATGTAACTCCTGACTGTCCTCCAGAGGGCTGGAGGATAGGAGGGCTTGCTGTATTCAGGTGGCCAGTCGGGGCTGATTCTGGTCCGCGGATCGGCGGACGGTGCATCTGTAAGCGGGACCTGCTGTCACCATCAGGGGGCTGTGGGGTGTGTGGTGCTTTCCCCTGTTGGGGTCCAGGGGGTGCCTATTTCCTAGCAGGTTGCCACGAACCGGATTGTGGGAGGGGTGACTGGTGATAGTGGTAGCACACTCCCTCCCCCATTGACAGAAGACTGTGTCCTGCGAGGTATTGAGTGGAGCTCTCCTATTAGCTTTGTACAGCCCTGAAACTGCGTGGTGGCAGTGCCCTCAATGTCTGTTTGCCACGCTATATTGACCTTTAGCCTTCCCGGCTCAGCCTAGAGTTGAGTTGTGGGGGATGCTGATCCGGAAGGGGTATTGATCGGCCCGCGGTTCGGCAGGCTTTGGTCCGCACTATGAAACAACGCCTACCACTAAATCCTGCACCCGGATGGTGTTCTTATTGGGTCATCCACGACTGTCAGCGTGAGGAAGGTGCTACTATGGGGACTATTACACTGTTTTCTACTGTGGTGGAGTGGGAAGGGTGGTGCAAAGAACAGTGATCTAATTGATCCACCATGGCTTCAGCTAGAGGATGGAGAGAGAAATCACTGAAGGAAGTCCTCCAGAAATCATCAGGGCACTCGACACCACAAGCTGATGCCAAGGCACCACCTTTGGAAGGAGATGACACAGCTTTCATGGTTCAGCTCTTTCCGGCTATCATGATGATATCCAGGAACTGCGCACCCAGCTCTCGGCGGACCTGAGAGAGGTTTGTGTGATGTTGACAGCATTGGAGAAAGAGTGGCGATGCTGGAGGAGCACGATCTGGGTAGGGAAGAGGATATACACCAGCTACAACAAGAGATGATACACCCAGATGTAATAACATCCGGATCCGAGCGGTTCCTTGGAAGGAGGAAGGCGACAACCTTTGTTTCTCGGGTATGAAGAGGTTCTGACGATTCAAATGGACTGAGTCCATCAAGTGGGTCTCCCGCGTGGTGCTAAAGCCCCCCCCCCAGATATACTTGTGTCCCTAGGGGGGGCACCACCCACTATGGATGGGAGCGCCCGGGGGGAGGTGGCCATTGGCCCCTCCCACGGGGGGCGGCACCCATTAAGGATGGGTCACCCAGGGGGAGACGGCCATAGGCCCCTCCCAGGGGGGAGACGGCTATATGCCCCTCCCCAGAATTTCCCGGGGGCCGGATATCCGCTCCGTCGGAAGAGAGTGCCGGAAAAGGAGGGGAGTCCACGCTGTCCTTCTTACGGATACCTCGCACGGGAACTCGGACGACCTTAAGATGGCGTCAAGTGAAAGGGGGCCCCCACGACAGGGGAAGATACAGTTGGCTGCGAGGGTAAAGTCCACTGCGCATGCGCCACTCATTCGTGAGGGCGGGAATTTGGTGATAGGGATCTGACACCGGTTAAGACCTTGCCGTTGGCCCTTGGTGTTAGGATGTACAAATTTGAATGTAATGCATTTGTCATGATGTTAGACTCGGCTAGGAAATCTTTGTATTAGAGATTTGTTAAGGTTAGCCTGAATACCTGTCTTCATCAAATGTAATGGAAGTTGAATTTGTACATGATACATGAAACGTTTTAATGTAAGGTTTTAAATTTTGTTTCATATTTTTAATAAATACGGCCGGGGGGGTCATGAGACTCCCCTGCCTTCCAAAAGTTCAAAACTGTGTCTGTCTCCTCCCATTGGGATTGGTGTTGGAAGGGGTGGCGGGCTCAAAGAACTGCAGCTTGTTCCCTTGAGGGCTCACGAGCGACGAGTGGTGCAGCCTTCAGAGCGCAGGAACAAGAGGACGCCTCCTTAGATTCCCGCGCCTTTTATCCAGCAGCGGGAAGGCGGGCCGTGCCCCCATCACCGCCATCGGTACACGGACTTCCGGGCGGGTGTTTAGGACAATCCTTTTTGGGAAGTAGGGGCGTTCCCCGGCCACACCGCTATGGGCATACCGGCCGTGACCTGCCCGCAACGGTTTCCCGGGGGATCGGGGCACCCATCCATACGTTCGGGGTGACCGAGTGGTCTCCCCGTTTCATTTGCGTGCACGACTTTCAATTAAAAGAATGTATCCTACGGAAGGCACGAGACCTTAACCCTGTGCATTTCTGTGGTCACCAACTGGCACTTTTCCAAGACTTGGCGGCCTCCACATTTATTAATTGCAGAGAATTCAAGCCTATTACAAACCACCTTTGAGGAAAAGACTTCCCTATTCTTGGGGTCACCTGTTTCGTCTAATCTTCAAATACCAAGGCAAACTCCTACAGATTCGGTCCTTGGAGGAAGCGTATGACACCTTGGGTCTCGAGCAGCTTCCTGCCTCAGGTGGGGATGACAAGCCTCCCCCTCGTATACGACGGCACTCCTCGGACTGGCAATGGGTCGTGAAACCAAGCTCCAAACCGGAGAGGCGGCCCTTTCATCGGTGACACAAGTTACAGATCGTCCGGAAGCCAATTGATTTTCCTGATGTATGGCATCCATCTGGGTTTACCATCTGGCACCGGAGGGATGGAACAACCCAACCGTGAGTCGTGGCGATATTCCCTGACATCGGAGTGATAGGCGGGTACTACCTGGTGCTGACTGAGTTTTTGCTATGACACCCTGGACATTGATCACAGAGACAAACTTTTGTCATGTTTCCTGGTTCTCCCACTTTTATTTTACTACTTAGATGTTTCTTATTGTTTGGGGTTGGGGTTTCTTGGGTGTTATTTTGGGGCTCCACATCAGTTCATGGGAAAGATTGGCAGGTGATTAGACTGTACTGGATAGCCTTCACTGCGCTGGTGTCATTTAGGCTTGCGCGAGTCCTTAGTCTCTCCCACCCCCCAGCTGTAAGATAGGTAGGAGGTAGGGATCTGAAAATTGATAGTATGAACGTTCGAGGATTGAATAATCCTGTAAAGCGCTCAGCAATACTCTCACTTCTGGAGAACGCCAATCTGCCTGCTCCAGTAAACCCACCTTCTAGGTAAAGATAGCAGGCACATGCGTGATAAACGCTTCCCACAACAATTCTGGTCGTCTGGGCCATCCAAGAAAAATGGGTTAGCGATTTTAGAGTGCGTTCTCAATGTAAAGTGCTTTCAACACTGGTGGAGGTTAAAGGCAGATTCCTAGCTGTTAGGGTGCAATGTAGGAATGCCCATCTCACATCAGGGTCCATTTATGCACCTAACGAACAACAGGAGTCCTTCCTTCGCCTTGCCCTGGCCGAGATTCTTGCCTCTCCTGATGCGGCGCTCTTGGTCGGGGGGATTTAAATATTGTAATGGATCCGGACCTAGATAGATTGGGAAAGCGATCACATCAGGCAGGGGCGCTTTCGCAGGCTGGGATACAGTGGTTGGATGACTGTGAGTTGTGCGATGTGTGGTGAATACAGCACCCAAACGAGCGCGACTACACCTACTTCTCTGCGACGCACAAAGCATATGCGCGTCTTCATCACTTTTTAGCCTCCTCATCCCTTCCCCCCAGCCTACACAACGCAGACATCACTCCACGCTCCCTCTCCGACCATGCTCTCATTTCAGTGCTTCTGCTGGCGCAGTGTGCGTGCTCAGCCCCATCGGGTTGGAGGCTCCCTGAATCCCTCCTCCATTCTGAGGAAGTCACTAAGCAAATCCGAGATACTATAGTTCACGGTATTCACCTGTTACAACGCATTTTTTACTCCGCACTACCACTACAACGCGGGCATTACAACGCATACCGTTACAACGCATTGCGCTGGGGGGCGCTCTAGGATAAGAGGTAAGTTTAATTTACTATCCAACACCTTCCCTAGGGTCCACGGGGACTGGAGTTAGAATAGTAAATTATACTTACCACTATCCAGCACCCCAAAGCGCTATGCGTTGTAGCGGTATGCGTTGTAAATACCGCGTTGTAATGGTACGCGGAGTAAAAGTATGCGTTGTAACGACATACATCCATAGTTCACTATTTCTCAGACAATGATCAGGGAGTTTCACCCCTTGCTGCAGTTTGGGAGGCTTTGATGTTGGTAGTGTGGGGAGAATTCATCGCGGTTGCCGCATCTTTGCCCAACCTGCGCAGAGAGAAATGCGTGGAGCTAGAAAGGGAGGTGAGAGAACTGGAGGCAGTCCATAAGCGGATGGGTGCTATGTGGGTATGGAGGGAGTTGGAAACCTGGCGGAGGATGCTGAAACATCTGGACCTACATAGGGCAGAGCACGCTCTTCTGAGGTTGCAACATAAATTCTACATCAGTGGGGATAAGTGTGGGAAAATGTTCGCACACAGACAGCGGGCGCACAAACAGAGGTCCGCAATCCATTCCATACGGGACCAGGAGGGGATGGAACACACCACAGATGCCCTTATCGTTGACTCCTTTCGTAGTTTTTATCAGCACCTCTATGCTGCGGGAGACGGTCCCTTGCACGGACCGGAGGCGTATTTGGGCTCCTACCATATCTCTCCATTACCCAAATCTATGGCTGAAAATTTAGATTCAGCCATTCGCATAGAGGAGGTCATAACAGCGATCAGGAGGTTAAACGTGGCTAAGTCTCCGGGTCCAGATGGCTACCCAGCCGTGTTCTATAAAACATTCTGTACGGAGCTGGCTCCCTTTTTAACACATCTTTTTAACTCCTTCCTGGATACCGGGGAACTGATGCCTACAATGTCTGAAGCAGCAATTTCTGTTATCTTGAAACTCAGGAAAGAGCCTTAACATCGATGCGAAATTGTTTGCGGGCATTTTAGCCTCGCGCCTTAACCCCCAAATGGCTGATATTGTAGACCCAGATCAGTCGGATTTTATACCTTCTGGACAAGAGGGTGACAATTCTAAACAACTGTTGCATCTCATTGACCTTGTACATCGCTTGCGAACGCAGGCCCTCCTTTTTCAATAGATGGGGAGAAAGACTTTGATCGCGTTGACTGGGAGTACTTGTTCGTAGTGTTGCACGCGTATGGCTTCGGTGATAACTTTATTCAGTGGGTTCGTTGTTTATACTCCTCTCCCAAGGCCTCCGTGCGGGTCAATGGATGTAAATCGGCCCTCTTCCCTATCGCCCGGGGAACGCGTCAGGGCTGTCCCTTATCCCCACTTTTATTTGCGCTCTATATAGAGCCATTTGCCCAGCGGATCCGGTTAAATCCTGATATAGTTAGTTTCAAGTTTGGAGCTGATGTACATAATATTAGTATGTATGCCAACGATGTCCTCCTTTCGCTTACTCAACCCCGGCTGACGTTGCGGTTCCTGACCAGGGAGCTTACTGCTTACGGGAACGTTTCGGGGTATAAAGTTGACTTTGCAAAGTCACAGATTCCCAATATCTCAACACGGAGAATAGGTTCTGGATTTATTGCAAGACTTTGCATTCCACTGGGCATCCACAGACATTACCTGTCTGGGGCTCCGACTAACCTCGACCATTGCTAAAATGGTCTCCCTCAACTACTCTCTGTTGCTTGAGCAAACGACCAGGGCGATGGCCACCTGGTCGCGTCACAAACTGGCATGATACGGGGAGAATAGCGGCGTGAAGATGACAGTGCTCCCAGGCATTCTTTACATTTTCCAAATGCTATCATTGTCCCCACCGCCGGGCACGATTAAGAAATTGCAAGGGCTACTCAATAAGTTTTTATGGGAGAGTAAGAAACCTTGCCTCTCGCTTGCACACATTGCTGTTTCAAAGACGCAGGGAGGACTCGATTTCCCGTTGGTGGGCGCTTACTACCAAGCGGCTTGCCCCCGCTACATTGTTGAATGGAATAGGTCCCTATCCGGTAAACTTTGCAACTTCATGGACCAATCAGTGGCTGGACTGAACATATGGCGAGAACTATGGCTCCCACACAAGCATAGAGCATGGGGACTGTATTCTTCACCAGTAACCTCCCCGATGCTTAAAGTGTGGGATTGCCTAGCAGGCCTGAAGGGTTGGACCACATTTTCTTCTCCCATGTCCCCTGTCATGGATAATCCCGATTTTCGACCGGGACGAGCATCCCCTGTTTTTCATCGCTGGAGAGAAGAGGGTTGCAAGAAAGTGGGTTCCCTTTTTGAGACTGAGGGTTTGATCCCTTTTTCCCAATTGTGTAAAGATTATGACTTGCTGTCTTTTGCTGCTTTCCACTACAAACAGGTGGCAGACTGGGTTACATGAGCTGAGAACATTGCCCTAATTTCCTGTCTCCTGACGTCCTTTGAAAAGTGTCTGGTTTGTAAGAAGGATGATCACAAACTCATATCTGAACTTTACGCCATGATTACTGCACACCCAAAGGGGCACGGCACAGAAGCGCAAGTAAGATGGGTGGTTGAGCTAGGGAGGCCCTTATCGTCTAAGGAGTGGGATAGCATTTTTTACCGTGCACATCACACTGCTTAGAAACACTGCAGGAGCCGAATCTGCATATAAAGTGGTTACTTACAGGTATTATATACCGGTGCGCAATCACTGTTGAGACAAGTCCAAGACAGATCTCTGCTTGCCGGGGTGTGGTCTCACTGGTACCCTAGTTCACTTACTCTGGCACTGTCCGAAGCTGGTGCGATACTGGTCAGCGATCATTGCTGATATTGATGCAGCATTTCAGATTACATTGCCAAGGGATCCTGTGTATACACTACTGGGTCTTCCCCATCCTAAGTTCTTCCCGCTGAAGTCACTGAGGGGCCGACAGATCACAATGGCATTTCTTGCAGCTCCTCAGGTGCTCTTAGCGCAATGGGGGTCTTCGACAGTACCTGAACCGCGGGACTGGATCCACCGGCTCTGGCAACTTTTAGCCATGGAGGGCTCATCGCTCAGCCTAGAGAGGAAAGGCAACAGATTCATGAAGTTATGGGCCCCTTACTTGCAGATTCTTACTAAAGATATGAGAGAAGTAACATGCCCGAAATATTTGCAAATCTTAAAACTTACATTAGAACCGCCCGGTTCATCCACAGACAAGGTTGCTAGATAATTGTCCATGGTTATAGTCGACTGCGGCGAGGTTGCTTAGGCAGGGCTCGAACTGATGCGGAGGGAGGGTGAGAGGAGGGTTAGGGTGGGCGGATGGTTTCATTGTTTTGTTGATCCTTTATAAAAGTGGTAGTCTTTGCTGGGTGTGCCAAGTCTTAACTATTGCTTGTACTCTCCGCGAGGTCGCCCTCCGGGACGTAGACCTGAACGCTGTGTATTTTTACGCATTTTTTGCTCTGCTGGGACCCTGATCCAGGCAGCCAAGTTGTGTACTGACAACCATACTACCACACAATAAAAATGATTGATTGTTAAGAAACGTGTGCAGAAGCACCCCTTTCCATGCAACCGTATTCAATACACAGAAGTCAAAACAATTATTTTTGTCATTGCTTTGTTTTAGATGGTCAGTGCAAGCAGTAAATGTCTGCTCTGACCATCTGACTAGCTTTAGGTGGGAGGTATTTCATTATCAAAAACACTCCTAAGCCAAGCTGCCTCTAACATTGCTAGTACTTCACTTTCCTCAGCTTTTGAATACAGGACCATACAGACCCACCTCACAGAGTAAGCACCAAGGCATCGTGTCCTGCAATCTCACACGAATGTCTGTTGCCACTTGACTTTACAGTGCTTCAAATTTGGCATTAACTCCCAGAGAAGATCTAAGGAAGCCGGAAACGAGTTGATTAATATAGCCCATGCTCACTGCCGTGAAGGGGCTGGATGCAAGGGGGAGAGCATCTTCTCATCGACAAAGAACAGAAACTGTATGGCTTCAAAATAAAGCCACACAGTGATTGGCCATGTTCGGTCATACTCCCACTCAGTGCAATCTTTGAGCGTAGGGACAAATATCCAGGATCAGAACCAATGCTTGGATTACTACCATGTTGTTTATTGTAGTAAACAGCATGAGACCCACACAAGGATTAGTTGGAGCAGGTGAACCCACTGCTCCAAGGGAGAGCAGGGAGGGAGCTCAGTTGTTTTCCCCCTAGCTACTTAACACAGCATGGAATAAAGAGGCCTGACGTGCACATGCCAGGCTGGACAGAGTAAGAGATCTGTCCAACCTGACATGCGCATGTGACTTTAACCTTTGCCTGCCTTCAGTCTGTCAATCAAAGGGATTGTCACTCCCTGTCCAAATGTGAAAGGATTACGTCGTTGTGACATTAAATTATTAAATAGATAAAAAAATATATTAAGAAATGAAATTGCACATATTTAAGGCTTGTGTCTGGGCTCGACGCTCGTACACTCCATAGGAGGAACTGCCCCTGTGACTCAAACAGAAATAAAATTAATGATGTATTGTATTAAAGATTCAAAATCCATAGCAATAAGCAATCTTTTGAGAATTTCAGTTAAGTATATGACAGCTTTCATTAAAGAGGCAAACATTTAGGCAAAGCCTTATCGGATGGCTATTATGAAAAACAGTTTACAGAGTCACAGACTCCCACTACCATTAAAGGCAGAAGGATAATTTCTTTGCCTAACAGCTCAAATCCTATGAAGAAGGGGATAGGGTTCAGATTTAAAGTCCTTTACGGGTGAGTGCATTAGCACAGAACAAAGAAAATAAAAGGAAAATGAAATTTAAATGGTTTGGCAAAGAAGGTTTCAGTGCATCAGCTACCAACGGTAGCATCAGCAAAGCAGTTCCAAAGCAAAAGGATAGTTCTTAGTAATCATCATATATGGATCAGCATAGTGTTTGGGTCTGAGAGTAGGAAAAAACAGAATGGTGTTACCCTTCCTTTGGGGCTACTTCTTTTAGTCTCTAACAAAGTCCCAGTGATGTACCATTACACCACCATCGAAAAACTGCCATATTATCAGATTCACATAATGTCACCTAGGACACTCGCAACAGTAAGATGCTTTCCCATTCTAGTCATGAGATTTGAGATTTGAAAATCCACATAGGCCTAACATTGGTGAAAAGAAAATCAAAGAAATACAAAGTATCAGTCTATAGTAACAACTGAAATCATGTTTCCACAGGAATAATTCACTGTGAACGTTGAAGAAACATTTAGCAATGTTGAAAGTTACATGTGTACTGAGCAAATAACAAAACATTTCACTAGTTGTAAAAGCATCCTTGTATTAGGTTAGGGTAAATGTCAACATTAGAGAACAAGCATTTTTGAAGAAGCCTTTAGATTGGCATTACAGATTTTAAATGAAATAAACTCTAAATCAATATCAAAATAAGTGGAATAAAATCAATTCAAATAAGGAACAGACATTATTATATTGAAATAGCTAACATTAGAAATACCCTACCACCACAATCTTTCTCAATATTCATACAAATATATAGTTTTCTAAATTCACAAAATAAAATTATTTGGTCACTTTTCATAAATTATAGACTCTCTAGTATTATTATGCAAAATGTCACGATTGTACCTAGTGTTTACACGTTTTTGCACCAACTTTTCTAAATTGTGCATTCTAACATAAGGATATACATACATTAGGCCACATTATTAACAGCACTATTTCATCAGAAAATGTTAATATTCAACATGTTCAGAAGACATTCTCATTAGTGTAACTCGTTTTTATTTATTAACATTACTTTGTATGTATGTTTTCTTCATCTTACATTTTAATGCACGCTTTTACAGTGCTTCTACTACACTTGTCTCAGTGTCACTGTGTCTAATGTATGCAGTGTACTTTCGGCTTTTCATGTATTTAATCTGTATTTAATCTGCAATTGTGCTGTGTATTATGTTTTTCAAAATCTTGAGGACTATTCTCATCCTTCACAGGATCATGGAGATAAAAGACCTGTTCTACACAAGAGTGCTTGTTCTTCCTAGGACATGAACAACGACAAGCCTACTTCACAAGGAAGAGTAGATGGAAACGGGTCACAACAAAAGCAGCTAATTTTAATAGAAAGTAAGTAGCTGCAACAAAGCACCATGATGCTTCACCAAAAGAAGGAAGTAGATAACAGCCGCTATGGACAGTGCAACAGATATCAGAATAGCCTGCATGAAACTCAAACCTGTCCTGAATACGAAGGAGAATAATAACTATATTCAGGTTGAAACACAGATGGACATTTGAAGAACCTGATGTAATTATCAAAACTCAAATTTGCATTGAAAGAGATGTTGAGTGGACAATCTCAATACTCTTCTCAGATCATTAAACAGATTCTAATGATACCTTTCTCTTCATTAGTGCCCAAGCCACTAACGGAACAATATGCCAATAAATGGGCCAAAAATTGGTTTCAGTGTTGTATAAGAACAAGCAGGTTTGGACAAAAAGAAAATGGCTTATTATGTAATTCCTTTGAGAAATAAAAGGCAGGTTCAACAGTAAATATCCAATTAATACAGAAGAAAAAAGACACCTAATACAAATTTGGATTGCAATATCGAATAAAAATAACCTCATACACATCTACAATGAGCACCTCTGGTTTTCTGGACATGTCTTGAAAATTATTTTTGGACTATCAGAACTTCAACAAACACTATAAAGCTGCCTCCATGCATTCTAATGATGTTACAATACAGTGGGGCAGATTTATGAATCCTTGCGCCACGTTTACGCCGCTGTTGCGTCACGCAAGGCGGCGTAAACGTGGCGCATCCCTACAAACGATTTACAACGTGACGCATCTGGGCAGATGCGTCACGTTGTAAAGCCCTACGCCGCTTGTGGGCGTTCCGGCGCAGGGTGGGCGTTCCGGGGCAGGTGCGCCTTGCAAAAGTGGCTGAGTGAAATCTATGAGATTTCACTCAGTCACTTTTAAACCAATGCTGCGTCAAAAGCCTGCGCCTGCTTGAAGCAGGCGTAGGTCTTGACGCAGCATTGTTAAAATGGGCCACCCCCGAGCCTTGCTGGAGCTGCGTCGCGCTTGTGACGCAACTCCAGCAATGCGCCACATTTCCGGCACAGATGCGTCACGCATCTGTGCCATTTTTGCACCATGGTGCGCTGCATTATAAATGTGGCGCACCACGGCTGGCGGAGCTGTGGCGCACTGTGGCGCATGTTAACTGGCGCATCCCTGGGGATGCGCCAGTTAACATAAATCTTCCCCAGTGTGTAGAGTACTGGAATCACCTATTCTTGAGTTGATTAGAGCATCCATGAGAGAATAGGCTGAGTAGTTGCAGGAATATTGGCGACATTACAAATATTGTGTTGAGTCTACCTATGGTAGATCAAAATAAAAAAAAATGCTACACTAATAAATTATTTTGAATTCAAACTTTAATTAATGGAAATATTTTAAATACAAATATTTTTCTGAAGTTTAAATTATAAAATATATTCCCAACTAAAGAAAAATATAATATTTTATTCTGCATTAATAAGTATTACAAATTATGGTTATAATAAATTCAAATTAATGTAATTATTTTCAGTGTAATTTATTGTTACATTTTGTTCAAACAATTGAAATAGGTTATGAAAATATTTCGAATTAAATAGTATGTATTTATTTATTTTTAAGGTTTTATATAGCGCAGACAAGATCCTTGCAGATATCAGAGCGCTTTCCAATCTGCGAGGCTAGATATACATAACAATGAAAGAAGGAAAAATCATGAGTAGCAAAACAAATCACGATTAGCATAACAAATTAAAAGGAAATTCTATGGAGGAAAGATCAGGCATGACATGAACAGTTTGTGTACAGGGGAAAAAGAGTACATGACAGGAGCATCATAGTTAATAAAAAATCCCGGGCTGAAAAATGAGATGATGTTTAGTTGGATCCTTAACGCAGAAAGGCAAATTAGCAAGGGAAACTATTGAGTCTCAGAAAAACTTAGCTTATAATTAGGTGAAGTTTGCCATGAAATGCTTTAACTTCCTTTTTGGAAGAGATGGCAGAAGCATTCAGTCGGATTTCTGGTGGAAGAGTATTTCATATCCTTGGCGCCATGCCCGAAAAGGATCGTTTATATGTTTTCTTCTTTTCGAATCTTTGAGGTTTCAGTAGTAGGTTATCTGCACTCCTTGAGGACCTTGACCCACCAGAGATTGTCAGTTTCTGAGCGAGGTAGCTGGGTCCGTTGTAATGTAAGGCCTTATGTGTCATGCAGGCTATTTTAAGATGGATTCTTGCTTCAAGTGGGAGCCAGTTTAAGGATTTTAAGTCTGGGGAGATGTGGGAGCTTCTTTTCGAGCCAGTGATGAGTCTTGCAGCGGCATTTAAAGAGGCTCGCAGGGGAGCCGTCAAAGCTTTTGGAAGGCCACATAAAGAGCACTTCTATATTCCACTCGAGGTATAACCAGAGCTTGTACAGCCAACTTGAAGTCATTGACTGGAATGAAGGGTTTCAACTTCCTCGGAGTGTTAATTTGGAAGTTTGCTCCCTTTGTACCATTGCTAATATGTTTCTGCATGGTGAGATTGCTGTCTAGAGTTATGCCAAGAGTCAACAATGGTAGGTTGAACGTTGAGAGCAGTAAGATGTTGGATCAAGGTTTGCATAGTGGGAATTTTGGCAGGTGGAGCTATAAGGAGGAATTAGGTTTTTTGAGCATTAAGTTTAAGGTGGTTTTCTGCCAACCAAGGGGGTCATTCGGATCGCGGACGGACTTGAGTCCGCCCGTGACCCCAGAGTAGGAGGGAACGTCCGCATGGACTGCGGCGTTCCCTCTGTGCAGATTAGGATGTGATCGCCAGGGTGGCGGTCACAGCCTCTATCTTTTCTGTCTGATAGACACCGCCAGACATGTTAGTGCTTTTCCACCGCGGTCGGAAGGCGACTGAGGCGGAAAAGCTGCAGACAGAATACCAGACCCACCAGCCATCCTAATTTGGTGGTGGGTCGGTGGAGGCTCCGCAGCAGTTTTCCCGCATCCTCCGGGCCGGCGGTGGCTTCCGCTGGCCCAGAGGATACGGGAAAACCGCAATCATAATATGCCCCCAAGTCTGGGTGTTCGTGAGGGTGGTATTAAGCCGTTTAATGTCATCTAGGGTGTTGATCTTAAGATAAAGTTGAGTATTGTCTGCGTACATATGATATTGCACGTTGGAAGCCTGAAGAATTTCTGTGAGAGGCTCCATGAACAGGTTGAATAGAGTTGGGGAAGTGAGGAGCCTTGTGGGACTTCCAACCTTACCGGTACTGGTTTGGAGAGGGTGTTGTTGACCAAAATATTTTGAGTACGGTTATGGAGAAAAGAAGTGAACCAATGTAACACTGATCCTGATAGATCCATTCTATGTTTGAGAAGGTCTAGCAGGTTTTCATGTTTGACCGTATCAAAGGCTGAGGAGAGGTCAAGATTTGAGATGCATTGTCGATAATGTGTGTCATGGCTGAGTCAGTGCTATGACCAGTTCTGAAGCCTGATTGGTGGTTGTTAAGAAGGTCAAAGTGATCAATGTGTTTTGCCAATTGGTGGTGAATACATTTTTCAAGTAACTTGGCCAGGGTGGGAATATTGGATATAGACCAGTAGTCGTTAAGTTCCGTGGGGTCCGCTGTTGGTTTCTTAAGGATGGGTATAACCTGTCCGTCTTTGAGGGAGTCTGGGATGCGGCTTTGTCGTAGTGAGCTATTGATGATTTTGGTCCATAGAGGTGGAAGCCAAGGGGTTAAGTCTTTCACCGCGTTGGCAGGGAGTGGATCGATGAGGTGGTTGGAGGGCTTTAGGGCATTGAGAATCTTGCCTAAGGCCTCTTCAGAGTAGGTATCGAAGGATGATATGGTTGCTTCCTTCTTAAGGTCAAGCTTTGACTTACTCCTATTTTTTTCCGACTTGTTATGTTATGTTAAAAATGCTTATAAAGCGCACGTACACCAAGCGGTTTCATGTCGCTGAGAACAAGAGAGGAAGCGGCATTAACAACACAGTTGACTTTACTGATATGACTGAGAAAATAAGAAAGTCTTTAGCAATTTCCTGAACTGCACATAGGGGGTTGCCAACCTCACTTCCACAGGAAGCGACTTACACTCAGAGTTTGTTAATACCGAAAAGTAATAGTACTCAAAAGTTTAAACTTACTCAAAATTGCGAGTTAATTTTGTGAATCAGGCCCTCGATCTCCTTTCTTTGAGCCAATGCAACTTTAGCTTAGAAGTACAGGTTGACGTGACGCTCAGCAGTAGAGCGTGTCTGATTCTGAATAAAGAAAAGAAGCCCACTCTGCCCGGGTCACATTAATCAAACAGCAGAGCATACTGAGAGATTTAGAGCCACCTTCTGGATTAGCAGAGGTCCTGTCCACTGATAAATATGTCAATCAGATGAAGTGATATAAATGCATAAAAGAGGCCCGAAAGCCACAGCAGCGAAAGAGCATTGGTTCCCCGAGCTGAATAGCCTTTGAGAGAAAACCCAAGATGAAAACCATTTAGTTTCAGTCTGGAACCATTTTCATATCTGTCTTGATGTCTATAAGAACCCTTACAACATGTAGCACAAAGAGAGGGACCGAAAAATTAAGTTCAATCTAAATTAAGAGCTGTTCTCACCAGGTTCTATGTGCACTTTTCTAATCCCCGCAATCATTGAACTGGCCTTTCTTCCAGACGTACATCCCAACACTTGAGGCTTGTGCCTGCACTTATCATACAGAACGCTATCCGAATGAATCATGAAAATACATTTATGAAATGCCTCTTAAATACAGAAAAAAAGTTGAGAACATTCCATGGCAAAATATATAAACTGTTTGAGTGTGGACAATGTTAAATATTGTCTCTTGGAAGTTTTTCAAAGAATTCTAGTTCTCTAGGAATAGTTCTACTTTAAGCAGATTACTTTGTGCCAAAAAAAGTACAAATTTGGAAAGAAAAGTCTAATCATAGTAAAAATAGAGTTCCAAAGTTAGAAGCTTGTTTTGAAAAGTGAAGGTCGAATTCAGAGTCTCGCAGAACACTGTGTGCCAACTTCTAAAGTCAGGTATATTGTTTGTAGAAAACATCAAACCTTCTAAGCTTGTAAAGAATTTGTCTACTATGGTCGGTAAAAGTTGGACTACCTTGTTAAGCAGATTAATCGTACATAGATGAGAAGCATCGCTGTCATCGTCAGTCGCATTAGCAATGTTCGAAGTAGATGGTACATGTGCGTCTGTTGCTTCACGTATCTCACCCTCTGCATTTTGCATCTGTGAGATCTCAACTAATGCCATCATCAGAATTGGTAGCTGCTGGTGACAACACAGTGCATGAGCCGTTACTGGTTCAAGCAAAGTATCAACTTCCGTTGGTAGGACTGATGGGAGTGTCAGACAGATGTCTAGCATGCTTTCTTCTCCACATAGCAGGCATTGTAGAACAGGTAAGATGCGATCTTGCCAGATTGGTCGGAATGATGGAAACCACGTGATATTCAAATCTCTTAAACAAGTCAATCCCAGTATTTGTAGCATGCGCTCACGACACTTCATTGCCAGGAGAGTGTTCTCCAAGGTGATCTGGGTGTCGATGGTGACAGGGCTTGCCATATCGGAGCAAAAGGAGCAAAAATAGTATCCCTGCTACGAGTCACAAAGTGAGAGGCAGGCCACCAGAGTGCACGAAGTTTGGAAAAATTCCTAGGACTGCTTCAAAAGGTGCTAACAGTCCGGAAAAAATCATCTTAAATACATGTACAATCCCACTCGTATCAGACATGTTTAAGATATGACCTAACATTTCTGAGAAATGTACAGGGCAGTTTGTAGTTAATAGGGTGTGTTTCTCTGCAGAAGTCCTTGCGACTTGCAGATCGTACGTCTCTTTGACCGAGGTCAGTGGCACAGTTTTTTGTAAAAGAATGGCTTTTATTCTGCTTAAAGTATCAATTCGTATAGAAGAGATGTTCAGTGAAGGCCATAACGACGACTCCCCGTCTGTCTTAGTTTTAGGAAACAACACTTGCATACAGCAAGTGACCCTGGCTGACACAGTTACGAGATAGGGGGTTCCTGGCAACATGCCACAGCAGCTGTGATCATTCAACATAATGTAACTTCCATTAGAAAGCTGCCTAAAAATTGGATCAATCACTGCAGCTGGAGAACCTTGCAGGTGGCAGGATAAGTTGTTCGAGGAACCATCGCAGAACCCGTGTAAATTAACCCCCTGACATAAGAGTGAACCGCTTAGTGCATTTTCACAATTTGTACCACTAAGAAACACTTCTTTTCCCCCACTCCAACATTTGTGTGTATAAGGTAAATCCCAGGAGATCTTGATGCATTCTTTACCCAGCCTTTCATATGCGCCTGCTGGTATATGTTTTACACAATACTGAAAATGGAAAATTGTAACAGGCAGAGTGAATGTACCGTGTATTATCCATTCTGTTGCCGGTTTCTCTGAAACAGTTAATGGTAATCTTTCCAGTTTTTCAATACTCAGCACCATATAGTCTGCTCCACTCTGTGCCAGTGTGATTTGTTTTTCTGTAGGGTTAAATGCAGAAAACAATGACGTGGTGTTGATTAGACATCAAGGTACATAGCCGGAACAAAGGTTTTGTAACGTCCAGCCCAAAAACATTATAGAACGTAATTGTGACTGACCATGTTGTTACATGACCAAGTCCTGTTCCATTATGTCTATGGCAGAGGATAGTATGCTGTCCAAAGAATATATTCTGGATGACAGAGTCGTTAACCCATTGTCAACTACAGAGAGAGATTTCACTAAATTAATACGATCAATTTCTCACATTCGTTCTGCAGTCTCTGCTTGCGTGGTTTTCCATGATTCATTATAAATGGCATAGATTCTCACTTGGGATTTACTTTTAATACTTCAACTCTGCTGATTGCTAGCAGCCTGCCTGGCTACTCCCTTACCGTCCCGCTGATTAGGAGCGGCGAACGGCTATCTTTTGGCTAATCTTTTTTTAACTTCACCCCACCCCGAACCCTGACTCCTCCCCCTTCGCGTCATCGCCTATTTAGGCTCCGCCCATTCCCTCGCGCCTTGTCTAAACCCTGTGGCAGAGGGTGGAGGCATCGCGCTGAGCGCTGGATTCTCACTTGGGATTTACTTTTAATACTTCAACTCTGCTGATTGCTAGCAGCCTGCCTGGCTACTCCCTTACCGTCCCGCTGATTAGGAGCGGCGAACGGCTATCTTTTGGCTAATCTTTTTTTTAACTTCACCCCACCCCGAACCCTGACTCCTCCCCCTTCGCGTCATCGCCTATTTAGGCTCCGCCCATTCCCTCGCGCCTTGTCTAAACCCTGTGGCAGAGGGTGGAGGCATCGCGCTGAGTGCTGGATTCTCACTTGGGATTTATTTTTAATACTTCAACTCTGCTGATTGCTAGCAGCCTGCCTGGCTACTCCCTTACCGTCCCGCTGATTAGGAGCGGCGAACGGCTATCTTTCGGCTAATCTTTTTTTAACTTCACCCCACCCCGAACCCTGACTCCTCCCCCTTCGCGTCATTGCCTATTTAGGCTCCGCCCATTCCCTCGCGCCTTGTCTAAACCCTGTGGCAGAGGGTGGAGGCATCGCGCTGAGCGCTGGATTCTCACTTGGGATTTATTTTTAATACTTCAACTCTGCTGATTGCTAGCAGCCTGCCTGGCTACTCCCTTACCATCCCGCTGATTAGGAGCGGCGAACGGCTATCTTTTGGCTAATCTTTTTTTAACTTCACCCCACCACGAACCCTGACTCCTCCCCCTTCGCGTCATCGCCTATTTAGGCTCCGCCCATTCCCTCGCGCCTTGTCTAAACCCTGTGGCAGAGGGTGGAGGCATCGCGCTGAGCGCTGGATTCTCACTTGGGATTTACTTTTAATACTTCAACTCTGCTGATTGCTAGCAGCCTGCCTGGCTACTCCCTTACCGTCCCGCTGATTAGGAGCGGCGAACGGCTATCTTTTGGCTAATCTTTTTTTTAACTTCACCCCACCCCGAACCCTGACTCCTCTCCCTTCGCGTCATCGCCTATTTACGCTCCGCCCATTCCCTCGCGCCTTGTCTAAACCCTGTGGCAGAGGGTGGAGGCATCGCGCTGAGCGCTGGATTCTCACTTGGGATTTACTTTTAATACTTCAACTCTGCTGATTGCTAGCAGCCTGCCTGGCTACTCCCTTACCGTCCCGCTGATTAGGAGCGGCGAACGGCTATCTTTTGGCTAATCTTTTTTTAACTTCACCCCACCCCGAACCCTGACTCCTCCCCCTTCGCGTCATTGCCTATATTGACGCCCCTCATGCGTCAGCGCAGCGGACGAGCGCAGCGGGCGCGACGTAGGCGCGCCGGAGTTGCGCCAGAGTTAAGCCCGTCTGCGCCCGTCCGCGGCCGGCCGGGGCCACCACCCCTGGCTCCCGCATTTACTATTCACCCGCGGCTTTGCTCCGATTGCGGGGCCATTGGTCCCTGGATCCTTGCATCATCCATCGGATGGCACTGCTGGGCTGCAACTCCCCCTGTCACGCTTGCCCATCTGGTTGCCCGCCCTCTCATGCACCATCTCCGTCCCCCTCCCCACTTATCACCGGTGACTCACATTCCCCCCCATTATCTATCATATTACTTAACACTAGATCTGCTGTTAAACATCACCATGAACTTTTTACTCTCTTAGATACTGACAAACCCGACCTTCTACTGCTTACAGAAACTTGGTTTACTGAAGCCTCCCTCCCTTCCCTCCTGGCTACCCTTCCCTCGACTTATTATGCCATCCGTGCCGACCGCCTCGGCGGGAAAACGGGCGGAGGTGTAGCTCTTATTGCCCGCTCTGATCTCCAGTTTCAAGTCCTCCCTTCTCCCCCCCTGGTCGGAATCGACTATCTGGTCGTCCGCTCTTCCTCCCTTTCCCCCCATCTAGCCATAGTACTTGTTTATCGCCCTCCTCAACTAACTCCTTCTTTTCTCCCGGCCTTCCAAGACTTACTTGGCACCCTGTCGGTCAATTATGCCTCGGCTTTAGTCCTCGGGGACTTTAACTATTGGCCTTCGGACCCTAAGGAGTGCGTGTCATCTAAGGAATTTTCAGAAACCCTTCTTTCCCTTAATTTTGTTTCTTTTGTCCACTCCCCTACTCACATTCACGGGCACATACTTGACCAGGTCTGGTCTCTTAACTGCACCCTTTCCACGTTGGTTGTTGCCCCCTGCACTTGGTCCGATCATTTTATTATTTCGTTTTCTCTCAGTCTCTCAGTGGCCAAGACTCCTATGTACATCAAAAACTCTTGGGCCCGTAACTGGGGTAAGGTTAACCTGCCTGACCTCTCGACTGCACTCCTGGCCTCTCTTCCCCCCCTATCGGGGCTAGATTCCGCAGCCCAAGCCTCAGCCATTGACTCATGGCTCACGGAGGGTAGCGACCGTTTAGCTCCTCTCCGTCGTACCTCGATTAGGCGCCCTAAAGACGCCAACCGGTGGTTTAACACCGAGCTGAAGGACTTGAAGCTTACCGTTCGAAGGGCTGAACGCAAGTGGAGGCTGGATTACTCTTTGAGTACCAGGACCCGCTACGTTCACCTCCTGGGGACCTACAAGCAGAAAATCATTGAGGCCAAGAAAGCATATTTCTCGGCGAAAATCCTATCGGCCGAGAATCAACCAAAGGAGATCTTTGCCATCACCCAGGATCTGGCGTTCTCGGACCGGACCACTCTTAAGCCCCCCCCCTCCCAGAAACTTTGCGATTCATTGAATTTTTATTTTGTCGATAAAATTGCGACAATTAAATCCAACATCCCTCCCCCTTCTCCCTCTTTTGTTGACCCCATCCTTCACCTGTCCTCAGCTACTTTTAATTCCTTTCCTCCACTTTCGGAAGATCTTTTTCTGTCCCTTCTCCCTAAAATTAAGTCCGGTTCCCCATCTGATATATGCCCGGCTCATATTCTACGGCAGATCTACACTGTCTGCTCATCGCCCCCTCTGGGCTTCCTTAACGACTCACTAGCCCGAGGGGTTGTTACTCCATCGTTAAAAGCCGCTTCCATCGTTCCCATTTTGAAGAAGCCGGGAGCCGAGCCTTCTGTGATGGCTAACTATCGCCCCATCTCCCTTCTCCCTTTTTTGGCGAAGGTGCTGGAGCGGCATGTAACATCTGCACTCAGCGCCTTCGCCGAGAAGAACGGGAGGTTGGCCCCTTGTCAGGCGGGATTTCGGCCAAGGCACTCAACTGAGTCAGTGGTGGTGTCAGTATCAGACACCCTCAGAGAGGGCATGGATGCCGGTAGATCTCAGGCGCTGGTCCTTCTCGATTTGTCCGCCGCCTTTGACACGGTGGATCATTCCATCTTGCTTTCCCGTGTCAAGGCGTCGGGCATAGGAGGATCAGCCCTCATCTGGCTCTCATCCTTTCTGAGGGACCGGACCCAGGCGGTTCATCTAGGGGAGTTTTCAGCTACCCCCTGCCAGGTCCAGTGCGGTGTTCCTCAGGGCTCTTCTCTCTCTCCTTTACTCTTCAATCTTTACATCGCTCCGCTCATCTTTTCTCTACAGCACCTGGAGGTCTCGGTATTTAATTATGCCGATGACCTCCAGCTCATCTTTAATCTTTCTTCTACTCCTGACTCTATCTCTAATTTCCAATCTACTTTATCTTTCATCAGGGACTGGATGAACCTCAACCACCTGAAACTCAATCCCGATAAAACGGAACTTGTGGTAACGGGTGGTTGTTCCAGTCCCTGGAATTCTCTTTTCTGGCCCCCCTCTTTTGGTTCTCCTCCCACTCCGGTCTCCTCTGTTAAGACTCTTGGTATTAAGCTCAACAATCAACTCACTATGCACTCCCAGATTGGTTCTGTGGTTTCTTCTTGCTTTCTTACTCTTCGCACTATCCGCTCTATTTCCCGTTTCTTTTCCTTCCCTGCACTCAAGCTAATTATGTCCGCACTGGTCCTGTCCCGCCTGGACTACGGGAACATTCTGTACAATGGCATCCCTCAGTACAGCCTCCGTAAATTGCAATTAGTGCAAAACCAGGCTGCTCGTCTTGCCTTTGGTCTCCCTAAATTCCACCACTCTTCCCCCCTCCTGAAAACTCTTCACTGGCTCCCGGTGCGGGAGCGTGCCCTATTTAAGCTAGGCTGCATGGTGTTCCAGGCCAGGACTGGCCTGGCCCCCTTATTTATATCATCGGCCATCAAGGCTTATGTCCCTGGCAGAGACCTTCGCTCCTCGGCCCAACTTCTCCTAGATGTGCCCCGTTACCGGAAAAAAAAACAGGGTGGATCAAAATTTTCCATCCTTGCCCCCATGTTTTGGAATTCTCTCCCCTTTTATCTTAGGTCTCTCACTGACTACTCCGCTTTCCGCAAAGCTTTGAAGACCTTTCTATTCCCTCAGGCTCTTCCCTAGTCCATAGTTTATTCTCCAGCCCTGTCTCAGTGACTGTCCCCGCTCAGTGGGCTGTCTTCTACTTTAGCGCCAAGAAACCGTTCAGGTGTATGTTGCGCTCAATAAATACTTTAAACTTAAACTTAAACTTATAGATACCGGAGTATATAAAACGTTTATGACGGGGTTTAGTAGGTCCTTTTAAGAAGACCCTCAGATCAACACCATCTTTAAGTAAAGATAAGTGTTGTTTTACTTCCTTTAGTGTAGCTTTTTGTAGCCACTCAAGGCACAGTTTTCCCACACTGTATGATGTTACTATCCCTGGATGTTGTCTCCGGACATATGTTGGAACTGGCCTATTGACTGTAAACCCTTGTGTCTTATCAGGAATCTATCTTGACAGTTGTTTGTGTCTGTGGGCCAGATTAACCATTTTTTCCAATCAGGATCTGTTCAGTTGTGAAGAAAAATAGTATGTACTTCGACCACCCCTTCTGTAGTGTTATTACTATCCTGTGTAGGTGTAGGTATGGACGGTTTGTTAAAATCTTTTATCTTAGCTGTTCCAAGACAAGATGTCTGTTGAACAGCGTCATTCAAAAACATTATTTGTTCTGGGATAATGCAGGATCTAAATAAAGCTTCTAATCCCTGCACCTGCCAGTCTTTTGTGCCCCAGACAGTTTTTGTCTCAATGTTGTCTTTCCAAAAGTCAGAGCTTAAAGTAGACAGCTGAGCATAATAGGCCACAGAATAAATTTGCTTAGTATTAGTCAGCATACTTTTCATACCTGTCTTATTTATATTTTTAAAGTAAAATGTTTCAGGGTTTGAATCATTCAAACCTGAAAAGTATGGATATTTGTCATAAAATGTTTTTGAGCTACCCTTTGGAGGTGGAGGACAATGTTCCCATTGGTTACATTTCAATAAATTTCTAGGATTTGCAGATTTATGCAAGAAATGATGACCATAGTGATTATAACAGTACATTTGTTCTTAATCTGTTAAAACTTATAAGTATTCATGATTTGTAAAAAGTCTGACATCATATTATTAACAGTCTCAAAGTCCCAATCATCAGAAAACATGCTCGGTGAAACAAAGTCACTCAAAGAAACCTTAAATTGGTGTAGAATCTTCAACAGCTCAGCAGGACCAAAGATGTCATAATCAGTTTTGTCCTAAGCTATACCACCAGGTATAGGAACGGCTGTGATGTTCACTGATGACAATTCTCTTTGTACACGATCAGATGATTTGTGTGGCTTGAGGAGTAAGTTGATGGTCTTACTTGCTGTATCCTTTGTACTATATCTCCCATTCATCAGCATTCCCAAAGTAAATACAAAAGTCAACCAAAGTAAAAGAAAAAGAACACACAACACAATCCAAAGTTCAATCCATGGGGAAAGCAGATAAGTCTTTTCCAGTTGATGAAAAAGTTCTGTTGCTTGTTCTTTCAAAGTTTTTTTTCCTGGCGTCGTTTCAAAGCTTTATTTCGACATAAATATATCATAAAAGCATTTCACAAATTATGTAAAGAGGGTACAAAATAAAAGATTTTGGACAGGGGTACCATAGTAGCAAAAAAGTTAAAAGCACAACAAGGTGATGCGACTTTCCCTTTTCCTTTCTCCATACCTCCCATACATAATTGTGCAATAAATAAATAACAATTCATCAAAACAAGAACACACATCACATGTTTTAAAAATAGATTAAACTATCTCAGCTTTGAAAGAAAATAAAAACAAGCACGCATTCTTCTCCACACAGCAGGCATTGTAGAACAGGTAAGATGCGATCTTGCCAGATTGGTAGAATGATGGAAACCACGTGAAATTCAAATCTCTTAAACAAGTCAATCCCAGTATTTGTATCATGCGCTCACGACACTTCATTGCCAGGAGAGTGTTCTCCAAGGTGATCTGGGTGTCGATGGTGACTGGGCTTGCTACATCGGAGCAAAAGGAGAAAAATAGTATCCCTGCTTCGAGTCACAAAGTGAGAGGCAGGCCACCAGAGTGCACGAAGTTTGGAAAAAATCCTAGGACTGCTTCAAAAGGTGCTAACAGTCCTGAAAAAATTGTCTTAAATACATGTACAATACCACTCGTATCATACATGTTTAAGATATGACCTAACATTTCTGAGAAATGTACAGGGCAGTTTGTAGTTAATAAGGTGTGTTTCTCTGCAGAAGTCCTTGCGACTTGCAGATCGTACGTCTCTTTGACCGAGGTCGGTGGCACAGTTTTTTGTAAAAGAATGGCTTTTATTCTGCTTAAAGTATCAATTCGTATAGAATAACGACGAATCCCCGTCTATCTTAGTTTTAGGAAACAATACTTGCATACAGCAAGTGACCCTGGCTGACACAGTTACGAGATAGGGGGTTCCTGGCAACATGCCACAGCAGCTGTGATGATTCAACATAATGTAACTTCCATTATAAAGCTGCCTAAAAATTGGATGAATCACTGCAGCTGGAGAACCTTGCAGGTGGCAGGATAAGTTGTTCGAGGAACCATCGCAAACCCAGTGTAAATTAATCCCCTGAAATAGGAGTGAACCGCTTAGTGCAATTTCACAATTTATACCACTAAGAAACACTTCTTTTCCCCAACTCCAACATTTGTGTGTATAAGGTAAATCCCAGGAGATCTTGATGCATTCTTTACCCAGCCTTTCATATGCGCCTGCTGGTATATGTTTTACACAATACTGAAAATGGAAAATTGTAACAGGCAGAGTGAATGTACTGTGTATTATCCATCCTGTTGCCGGTTTCTCAGAAACAGTTACTGGTAATCTTTCCAGTTTTTCAATGCTCAGCAGCATATAGTCTGCTCCACTCTGTGCCAGTGTGATTTGTTTATCTGTAAGGTTAAATGCAGAAAACAATGACATGGTGTTGATTAGTAGTAGTAGTAGTAGTATTATGCACTTATATAGCGCGAATCTGCCACCCAGAGGGTATCCTGGCGCTTTTGACTCTACTGGACCAGCTACACAGTCACGTTGTTATGCTGTTCTAGGGAAAAGAAGGGTTTTTAAACTGTTCTTGAAGGATGGGAAGTCCTTCAAGCTTCTCAAGGACAGAGGGAGGGAGTTCCAGAGCTTGGCTGCCGCGTGTCCAAAAGACCGGCCCCCCGATCCGTAGCCTATGGATCCTCGGAACCACCACAAGATATGCTGAAGAGGAGCGCAGAGGTCTCGCTGCGTGGTACCAGGAAAAGAGGTTGTGTAGCATGACTGGACCTTGGTCATGTAGAGGTTTGAAGACCAGGAAGGATGATTTAAAAAGGATTCGCTGCTGGGCTGGCAGCCAGTGGAGGTCTTTAAGTGCAAGGGAAGAGGAGGCAGCGTGCGGCCTAGAGAGAGCCAACTTCGCAGCCATATTTTGAATGCGCTGCAGCTTGTTGATCAAAGTGCCAGGTGCCCCCAGAAGCAGTGCACTGCAATAATCTATCCTGCTAAGGATAATGCCACGCACCACCTCTGGCCTAGCCTGGATCGGAAGCAATGTAAGGATTTTACGTAAGGTGCGGAGTAGAAGCATACATGTTGAGATGGTTTTGTTCACAAAGCCGTCGAGCTGAAGGTTAGAGTCAAACATGACTCCGAGGTTGCGGGCAGAGTCCGCCGCCACCACATTGCCCAAGGAAGAAGAAGGCCAAAGGTCAGTCGGTAGAGGACGCGGATCGCGGTCCGATGAGCAGTGGAGTACCTCGGTCTTAGAGCTATTAAACTGAGAGAGTTGTTTTTCAACCAGGCAGCAGTGGCATTCATACAGCGGTGGAAGGTCTCTGTAGACACAGCATCTTCTCCTTCAAGGTAGAAAATGAGCTGGGTGTCGTCGGCATAGTTGATCACTGAGATGCCAAAGGATTTGATCAGATTGATCAGGGGCAGAGGTACAGGTTGAACAAGATGGGGCTGATCGCTGACCCCTGAGGGACACCCTGTCCTACTCTTCTAATGCCTGAACGGAAAGGGGGTAAAGCCACCACCTGGTGTCTGTTCTGTAGATAGGAGATCAGCCAATCTCGTGCCAATCATGCTACCCGGCCTCCACCAGCCTGTTGATAAGAATGGAGTGGCTGACCGTGTCGAACGCGGCCGACATGTCGAGCAGCACTAAGAAGGCTGCTCGACCATTGTCGACCCGTGATCGAAGGGTGTCCAACACGACCACCAACGCCGACTCCGTACCATGAGCCGGCCGGAAACCGAACTGGGCCACATCCAGACAGGTGTTACTTTCCAAGAAGCTGGCTAGAGATCGGGTCACAAGCTTTTCCATGATCTTGACTGGAAAAGGAAGCAACGAGATTGGCCGATAGTTAGACAGACAGGTGGGGTCAAGAGTGGGTTTCTTTAGGAGAGGGGAGACCACTGCAAGCTTCCAGCTGTCTGGGACCGTGGCAGTGCTAAAAGACTGATGGCAGATGGAGTATAAAGGCTGGAAGAGTTCCTCCTGGAAAGGTTTCCAATGTTTGTGAGGGAGCGGATCAAGAGGGGAGCCAGTAGACATCCCACTTGCTAATGCACAAAACTCATTGCACGGGGGGAGAGAAAAGCTCTCCAGCCGCCGGTGAGCTGCCTGTTCTTCCAACTCGACTGAAGTGTGGGATAATACAGGGACGGCCAAGGGCTGAGGGCAAGGTGTGCCTGGAGTAGAGAGACCACTCAGAATATTAGCAGTTTTATCCTCAAATGCTTTTGCTAGAGAATCGCAGAGAGATTGTGAGGCTGGGATGTTGTTAGCCGCGCAAGCCGGCCTGGAGAGGTTGTTTACTATTTAAACAAAGTCTGCGATTTGTTAGTTGCCTGCGTCAGTGTGACCTCAAAGTATTTAGCTTTGGTGCATTTAATCTGGGCTTTGTATTCCAGCAGTGCTAGTTTGTATAGAGATTTAGCAGTCTCAGAATAGGACTTCCTCCAGACCCTTTCTGCCTGTTTGCACGGGTGTTTCAATTGGAGAAGGTTGTTCGAGTACCATGGCATGGCAGGCCTTCGCCTGGCTCTAGGTTTTCGCAGAGGAATCAGCGTGTCCAGCGAGTTGGTAATTTGCTGACACAGGCTAGAATAGCTCACCTCGACACTCTCCTTCAATTTAAAACCTCTGGGGAGCAAAGAAGGAAGATCAGGGTTGTGCAGAAGTTTGGACCACTGCCTATTGGCCTTGATGGAGTCCAAACCCTTCCTTCTGGGAGATTCCGCGAAAAGTGAACTAATGCATAGTCCGTCCAGCATTGAAAGGCTATTTCCCTGATCACCACCTGGAAGGATTCTGAGAAGACCAGGGCCCTTATTTATGAGGCCTTGCGTCAGTTTTGCGCCGCTGGTGCGTCACTTTTTGTGACAGACCAGCAGCGTACAAAATGCGCCTTGTTGCACCATATTTAAAAACTGACGCATCTAGCTAGATGCGTCACTTTTTAAACCCCTGCGCCACATGATACCTGCGCCAGGTATTATGTATGCAGGGGGGGCGTTCCCCCGCAAAAAGCCTCGTAATAGTGACGCAGTGAAATCTATGAGATTTCACTGCGTCACTTTTAGGATACTGTTGCGTCAAAATCTTGCGCCTGCCTCACAGCAGGCGTAAGACTGACGCAAGCCCTTTCACATGGGGCTTTCCCCATGTGAAAGGACGCATTGCTGTAGTTGCGTCACTTTTGTGACACACTCAGCAATGCGTTACTTTTGCGCTTACAGATGCGTCAGAAATACTGACGCATCTGTAAGTCCTTGCGACATGATGCGTCATACATTAAATATGACGCATCATTGGTGTCGCAAGGAGTGCGCAGTTGAAAAGTGACGCATCGCTGTTTTCACGCAGCGATGCGTCACTTTTCATAAATGAGGCCCCTGGTCTAGGGCATGACCCTTCGAATGGGTCTGAGATAGTACCAGCTGTTGCAACTGGAGGTTGCTGCAGGCCTGGCACAGTTTCCTGTAGGCTGTATATAGAGGCCCATTAGGCCATAGATTGAAGTCCCCCAGAATAAGTAATCTGGCATGTGAGTTTGAGAGATCGTAAATTAAATCTACCAGATCTGGTATCTTGGATAATGCAGAGCCCGGCGGTCTATAACAGAGCAGTCCGGATTGCAGAACACCTTTGTGTCCTTTGAGCGAGAAGCCCGTGAGTTCAAACCCCTAGACCGCTTTGACCTCAAATAGGGAAAAGGCTAAGGAGTCTCTAAAGATGAGTCCTATTCCTCCACCTCTATTTCCCAGCCTCGGGCAGTGCAGGATTTTATAACCCGGAGGACAGGCCAATCCGAGTTCTACATCGCTGTCCGCTCGGGTCCACGTCTCAGTTAGAAAAAGCACATCCAACCCATAAGAATCTATGAGGATTGCGATTTCAACATGATGTTTACAAAGTGAGAGGACATTAAGCAGACCACAGGACAGCACCTCCGACTTAGCGGAGTTGGTACTCAGCGCCTGGCTTGCCTGGGGGAGTTGACGTAGCTGAATAAGCTCAGACCTGGAATAGGTGACGGGAGTTTGAGAATCCGGGACAGCGTGGCTGGCGCTGGGCATGACAAGTGCTCAAACGGGCACAAACGGGCTTACCTTTGGCGCACCTCCAGCGCGCCTGCGGCGCGCCCGCTGCGAGCCAATGCTGCGCGCTTGGGAGTGGCACATCCTATATAGCCGTTAAGCACGGGAGTCCTGCGAGGCAGATCTCTGGCCCCACACCCAAGATGTCGCCCGTTAATCGGCAACTCCTGGCTACCCACACCCAAGATGGCCGCCAAAATACCGCGATGCGGTTTCCAAGAAGTCCTAAGTCCCGCAAATGCGAGTGGTGATACAATTATAGTGCAGGTAAGAGCTATACACTAGTTATGACCCCAGAAGATGTCCCCAATGAGCAAAGAAGCGACTGCGTCCTAAGTCGAGCAGCGCGGTAGTGCAAGTGCACATGAAGTGAGTTTTAAAATTATAAAACAGCAGATAGCAGCAGCTTACGCCAGCGTGCAGTGGCAGGTAAATTCTACCTGGACTGAGGGAGTTCCTGCTTAAATCACTACTCTGAGCGCGGAAGTCCTGTGAGGCAGATCTCTGGCCCCACACCCAAGATGGCGCCCGTTAATCGGCACCTCCTGGCTACCCACACCCAAGATGGCGGCCAAAATACCGCGATGCGGTTTCCAAGAAGTCCTAAGTCCCGCAAAATGCGAGTGGCAGTACAATTATAGTGCAGGTAAGAGCTATACACTAGTTATGATCCCAGAAGATGTCCCCAATGCACAAAGAAGCGACTGCATCCTAAGTCGAGCAGCGCGGTAGTGCAAGTGCACGTGAAGTGAGTTTTAAAATTATAAAACAGCAGATAGCAGCAGCAGCTTATGCGACGTCAAGGCACATAGCCGGAACGAAGGTTTTGTAACGTCCAGCCCAAAAGCATTATAGAACGTAATTGTGACTGACCATGTTGTAACATGACCAAGTCCTGTTCCATTATGTCTATGGCAGAGGATACTATGCTGTCCAAAGAATATATTCTGGATGACAGAGTCGTTAACCCATTGTCAGCTACAGAGAGAGATTTCTCTAAATTAATATGATTAATTTCTCACATTCGTTCTGCAGTCTCTGCTTGCGTGGTTTTCCATGCTTCATTATAAATGGCATAGATATCGAAGTATGTAAAACGTTTATGACGCGGTTTAGTAGGTCCTTTTAAGAAGTCCCTCAGATCAACGCCATCTTTAAGTAAAGATAAGTGTTGTTTGACTTCCTTTAGTGTAGATTTTTGTAGCCACTCAAGGCACAGTTTTCTCACACTGTATGATGTTGTCTCCGGACATATGTTGGAACTGGCCTAGTGAATTTAAACCCTTGTGTCTTATTCAGGAATCTAGCTTGACAGTTGTTTGTGTCTGTGGGCCAGATTAACCATGTTTTCCAATCAGGACCTGTTCTGTTATGAAGAAAAATAGTATGTACTTTGACCACCCCTTCTGTAGTGTTATTACTATTCTGTGTAGGTGTAGGTATGGACAGTTTGTTTAAATCTTTTATCTTAGCTGTTCCAAGACAAGATGTCTGTTCAACAGCGTCATTCAAAAACATTATTTGTTCTGGGATAATGCAGGATCTAAATAAAGCTTCTAATCCCTGCACCTGCCAGTCTTTTGTGCCCCAGACAGTTTTTGTGTCAATGTTGTCTTTCCAAAAGTCAGAGCGTAAAGTAGACAGCTGAGCATAATAGGCCACAGAATAAATTTGCTTAGTATTAGTCAGCATACTTTTCATACCTATCTTCTTTATATTTTTAAAGTAAAATGTTGCAGGATTTGAAACATTCAAACCTGAAAAGTATGGAAATTTGTCATAAAATATTTTTGAGCTACCCTTTGGTGGTGTAGGACAATGTTCCCATTGGTTACATTTCAATAAATTTCTAGGATTTGCAGATTTATGCAAGAAATGATGACCATAGTGATTATAACAGTACATTTGTTCATAATCTGTTAAAACTTATAAGTATTCATGATTTGTAAAAAGTCTGACATCATATTATTAACAGTCTCAAAGTCCCAATCATCAGAAAACATGCTTGGCGAAACAAAGTCACTCAAGGAAACCTTAAATTGGTGTAGAATCTTCAACAGCTCTGCAGGACCAAAGATGTCATAATCAGTTTTGTCCTAAGCTATACCACCAGGTAGAGGAACGGCTGTGATGTTCACTGATGACAAGTCTCTTTGTACTCGATCAGATGATTTGTGTGACTTGAGGAGTAAGTTGATGGTCTTACTTGCTGTATCCTTTGTACTATATCTCCCATTCATCAGCATTCCCAAAGTAAATACAAAAGTCAACCAAAGTAAAAGAAAAAGAACACACAGCACAATCCAAAGTTAAATCCATGGTGAAACCAGATAAGTCTTTTCCAGTTGATGAAAAAGTTCTGTTGCTTGTTCTTGCAAAGTTTTTTTTATTGGCTTCGTTTCAGGTTTGCTCGGATCCTCGGAAAACGTATCAAAGTTAATGAAATAGCCAGAGGCAGTTCTGTCAATTGTAGGGATTGCATCAGGATTTGGTGAAATCGCTGGAACCACTTGATCACTTGCCATATTAGTATAGTCAGATGCTGTTTCATTGTAGACAGGCATTTCTTGACAAACTGTTATTTGGGTCTCAAGAGACACACGTTCCATGGCTTTGTTGCATAGTCCTTTATTCTGAACTGCAGAGTCTTCGAAGGTGAGTAGTCTCTCAGTTTGAACCTGTTGAATTGTAGCCAGATTTGGGCGTCTGTTACATCTTTGGAGTTCACTTAGCCTACTACTTATGATTGGCCACATGATGTGGTTTGACCAGGTCGATGGATACGAACCTGTTCTCCTGTCTTCCAGCAAGGGGCGGCAGTACCATTGTTCTTGATCCGTGGATTGCTAGCACAGGCACTGGTTGTCTGTAACAAGGCCCAAATTCCTTCTTGTCTGCGATCTTTTCTCTGACTAGATCACCAATTTTTGGAATCCAAGCAGGCCTTGCTGGGACGGGTGGTTTCTCTTCAGTGGTCGTTGGCTTCAGGAATACGTTGCTTTGACTTT
The DNA here is from genome assembly GCF_964263255.1 of Lissotriton vulgaris. Classification (NCBI taxonomy): domain Eukaryota; kingdom Metazoa; phylum Chordata; class Amphibia; order Caudata; family Salamandridae; genus Lissotriton; species Lissotriton vulgaris. Next base: position 274,165,929 of record NC_141689.1, on the reverse strand, counting down.
TTCTTACTTCATTTAAGTCCTGCAAAACAGCCAAACGGTCTTTGATATCAAAAAGTTTTAGTTCTACCACTGAAGTGTGACGATCAAGGTCCTGGACAATCATTCTAGTTCCAAAAAGGATTTCATATGGAGTGATTCCCCCTAGAGAACTTCTTGGCAGATTGTTAAGACTACGTTGGACACTTATTAGATGTTTGACCCACCCGTCACCCGAGCCTAATACCCGAGCTGTTATAGATTGCTTCATGTCCCGTTTTTTTCTCTCCACAACCAAATTTCCCTCAGGATGGAATGGACTAGAATACCGCAATGCAACACCCAGATTGGCCATGGCCTTCTTGTAAGCTTTTGAGCTAAACGCAGGACCCTTGTCAGAATGTAGCGTGGCGACTGCGTATGTGCCAATAAAGACTCGCAAAACTTTTATAACAGTTTGAGCGTCAGCCGAGCGCTCAGGCCACATCCAAATGAATCTTGTCTTAATATTTGTGGGACTACATTTTTCCATAATGCTAATGCTGTCTAACACTGGTGTCCGTACTGGGCTAGCTACACTGTATTCAGGTATCTCGTGGCGTTCTCTGCTGCGATCTCTGTTGCAGTCATGGCAATTAATTGCAAATGTGTGAATGTGACCATTCATCCCTGGCCACCAGTATGTCTCTTTTAATTCCAGTATAGATTTAGAGATCCGCTGATGTATCAGACCCTCTCCCAAATGTGCTTTGTGTATCAAAGCACAAGTTTGGAATCACTCTATCCCCCACTCCAGGGATACGAGCAAAAGGAACGGAGTTTGCATCAATTATGTATGAATATTTAAGTGGATAGTTTTGAAGTAACGCTACACCGCTGCCTCTGCTTGTACCATTGACAGCTAGCATTATTTCGCCATCTATTTTTGTTTTTGAATGATTGATTGCAGCTACGGAAGCCATTTGCACAGCTGCCTTAGCGGCTTCATCAGCCAATGAATTCCCTGTAACTTGAACGCCATCACGTTGATGACTAAGTGTATGGATCACGTGAGCTTTTTGTAGTTCTTGTCAAAACTGAACTACCTGTTCCCAAAGCAACTTATGCTTGATTGTGCTACCTTTCACATCTTTGAAATGGTTTTCGATCCAGTTCTGCAAGTATTCATTGTAAGATTGAACGCAATAATAGGAATCGCACACTATGAGTGTGGGGAATTCGCGATCAGTATTTTCAAGCGCTATCTTAAATGCTTGCAGTTCAGCTCACTGAGCTGTACAATCTCCTAGAGATTGCAATTTAGTGACCAAAGGTCGGTATTTACCATCGCGCCAGCGACCTTTAACGATCGCGCACGCAGCACTATAAGCTTGTTTACCCCCAATTGCTGGTGGTGCTGAACCGTCTGTATAAATTATACATCCGTACTGTTCTAGAGGCAGGATCTCAGTGGGCAGAGGACATTCCTGTTCGTATTGTAGAAATTCTTGTGTTTTCAAACAGGGGTCAAAAACGTATTCAACATCTGTTGCAGCAAGAGAATTAACCCATTGTAACCATCTCGGCTGTAAAGCCTTTGCATTTGGATGCTCACTTTTGTCACTGCCTCTAAGGCAGGTACAGGAGTAACAACCATTATGCGCTTAGCTGTGCGAGGGCTCTCTCTTTTGCTGGGATCACTGACATAATATCGAGGGACAGAATATCGACTATCAAAAATATTGTGGAAAAAATATCGACAGACAGAATATCGCGTTTGTATCTACAAACAGGTAAGTACAAAAATATCGAGTAAAAAATATCGTTTACTAAAATATAGTTTATAAAAATATCGACTTTATTAAAAACAATGTTAAATTAAAATAATATTAAAAATTATTTACAAAAATATACTTAAAAATACTTAAATTAACTTATAATAATTAAATAATTATTGAAAGTTATAAAAAAAATTAAATCATATTTGTTAAAACATATATGTATATAGTAACATAATATAACTAAATAATATCCAATATTATTACCGTACAATAGCTGAAGTGTAAAAATTACTATTCCCACTCCAGTGGGTGCAACAGTAGGGAAAGCGTTGGATAGTGTAGGGGTAAAAATTACTATTCCCACTCCAGTGGGTGCAACAGTAGGGAAAGTGTTGGATTGCGTAGGGGTAAAAATTACTATTCCAACTCCAAGGAGTGCAACAGTAGGGAAAGCGTTGGATAGCGTAGGGGTAAAAATTACTATTCCCACTCCAAAGAGTGCAACAGTAGGGAAAGCGTTGGATAGCGTAGGGGTTAAAATTACTATTCCCACTCCAGTGGGTGCAACAGTAGGGAAAGCGTTGGATAGCGTAGGGGTAAAAATTACTATTCCCACTCCAGTGAGTGCAACAGTAGGGAAAGTGTTAGATTGCGTAGGGGTAAAAATTACTATTCCAACTCCAAGGAGTGCAACAGTAGGGAAAGCGTTGGATAGCGTAGGGGTAAAAATTACTATTCCCACTCCAAATAGTGCAACAGTAGGGAAAGAGTTGGATAGTGTAGGGGTTAAAATTACTATTCCCACTCCAAAGAGTGCAACAGTAGGGAAAGCGTTGGATAGCGTAGGGGTAAAAACTACTATTCCCACTCCAAAGAGTGCAACAGTAGGGAAAGCGTTGGATAGCGTAGAGGTCAAAATTACTATTCCCACTCCAAAGCGTGCAACAGTAGGGAAAGCGTTGGATAGCGTAGGGGTCAAAATTACGATTCCCACTCCAAAGAGTGCAACAGCAGGGAAAGCATTGGATAGCGTAAGGGTTAAAATTACTATTCCCACTCCAGGGAATGCAACATTAGGGAAAGTAAATACTTCATATATTATTTAAAAAAATAAAAATTAATATCTATAAAAAATTATTTAAAAGTAATTACCAATTTAATATAATATAATAATTAATCTATTAAAATTACTAATTACCATTAATTATTACAATTAGTTACCTATTAATAGAAATTAATTACAAATTAACAATTAATTATTAAATAATTAAATATTAATTAACAATTCATTCGAATTAAATACAATTAAATACATTTAAATATGTAATTACTTATAAATAAATTGCATCCCACCCTATTCCCCTATAAACCCACAACCCGCTACAGAAAATAAATTATTAAAATTAACATAATTAGCAATTAATCAATTAAATTAAATTAATTGGCAATTAAATTTTTATTAATTACCCATAAAAACTTAATTAACAAATAATTCTAAATAAATACCAATACATAATTTTACATATTTAATAATTATAATTAAATTACTTCCCACCCAATTACCCTATAAACCCACAATCCGCTACAGAAAATAAATTAGTAAAATTAACATAATTAGCAATTAATCAATTAATTAAAATTAAATACCTATTAAAATTTAATTATTTACCAAATATAAATTAAATACCAATTAATTAAAAATGAATAACAATAAATAAATTTACATATTTAATTAATTATAATTAAATAACTCCCCACCCTATTCCCCTATAAACCCACAACCCGCTACAGAATTAAATTACGCAAACATTATAAAAACAAAATTCATTAATTAAAATTAATTATAACATAAATACACACTTTTCACACATATAATAACATAAAAAACACTATAAAAAATGTGATATTATTAAAAAATCGATAATTTTAATAACCTCTAATATATACTTCGATATTTTAACTTTCTATATATTTAACATTCGTATTACATTACTTACCTTAAAGACGAGATTTTTGATGTCTATATTCTGTCCATTCGATATTTTGTCCATTCTATATTTAAAACTCGATATTATGTCCATTCGATATTTTGGACTCAATATTTTGACTGTTCACCTTTTGCTGCTGCAGTTTGAACCGCTGTCAGAATTTTTTCTGTAGAAGTGAATTTCGTTTCTGCTTGTGTGTACAAGTGTGATTTATAAGCAACAGATACTTTTTCTTCTTCATTAAAGGTTAGGTACGTGAATCCGCACCTTCCTGGAATGATTCGGATTACTAGGTTGCGTACGTTTACGTGTGTTTGTAAATGTGTTGTTGCTAACATGTCTGTTTTCACTGAACGTAAAATTTCTGCGTGTTTTTTAGTCCAATTAACTGTTTTGAAAATAGGTTTGATTAATTCGTAGAGAGGTTTAACCCTTTATGCATAATTTAGAATGTAAGTTCTTCTGAAATTTAGGAAACCTAGAATAGACTGTAAGTTTTTCAGCGTTTTTGGAGGTTGGAGCAGTGCACATTTCTCTAGAAAATTTGCTGCCAGACTTTTGCCTTCAGTTGATAATTCATATCCTAGGAAAAGGACGTTGAGGTGGGCAATTCGTGATTTTTTAAAATTTATACCCCTCAGAGGCGAAGCTCAATATTATGGTGCTCACCCTGTTCAAGTGCCTATCCAAGTCATCGTCTGTTAGATAGATGTCATCGACATATGATAATGCTTCACCATCATACGTTTGTAGTAACTCTGTTACTCTGGCTGAAAATAACCCTGAACTATTCTTGAATCCCTGCGATCAAATACCTACTTTCATGTGCAATGTTTTGACAGAAGAAACTGTTAGAAATATCTAATGTGGTTTGGTATTTTTTACGCACAATGTTATTTATTAGTGCTGCACTGTGTGCATTTTGTACTGCAAATGTTTTGCAACAGGAGTTTCAATGTCTGTAATCCAAAATTAGACGATATGTATTGTCTGGTTTACAGACAGGAAACAAAGGATTGTTCATGGACGAGGTGCATGTTTCAATCACCCCTTGGTATTCAAGTTGATCTAAGATCTCCTTGACCTATTTTTTAGCTTCTTGCTTAACTGGGTACTGCCTTTGTGCAGTTGGTTGAGTTTTTAACTGGATTTTTTGGTGAGGAGAATCCTCATTCCATCCTACATGATTTTTGCATAATGCAGGAGCCTGGGCTACTGCCCATTTCCGGGCATAAGTATATTTTTTATGAATTGGAATGTGATTGGAGAAGGCTGGCATATTGATGTGTTCGCCATGTGGACACTCCCTGACAAATTCAGGTGGCCGGTCTTGTTCAGCTAGAAGATAACGCTTAGAGAGCTTCTTCCAAAAGAGTGTTTTTATTTTCCTAGATATATCCCCCTCCATCCGGAGTGGTATTTCATATAACGTGTGTCGGACACTAACTCTGGTATCAGCAGTTTCAACTTAGATGTATTGATTCAAGTCCACTGTCTCTAGATGATCCTTCAAGATCTTGTGAGCTATGATTACTTCTGCTGTGCTGTCCAACATTGTCAGAGCCCACTCCCCATTCTTGAGTTTTGTCCTCAAGATCCTCGGAATGTCTGATTTTTAGACATGCTACTGTCTTTTTGGTGAATTGAGTTTTCTTATTTTTTGGAACGTGTTGATCGTCTTTAGACTTCACACGTTCTTCCTTTTGTTCTGACCGTCCTCTTCTTTCGGATTTCTGTGATGAAGTCTGAAAGGTATGAGAGGAACGTATATCAGTATCTTGATATCTATTAGGTTTTCTCAAATTATGCCTATTACCGAGGTTATACCTCCTTTCAGAGGGCTCCTTTTGAGGAGATCTACCTCTGGATTGAGAACGCTTCGCTTTAGAATTTTGTTTAGTCATCGTCAAAGCTTTATTTCGATATAAATATATCATAAAAGCATTTTACAAATTATGTAAAGAGGGTACAAAATATAAAGAAATTTGTACAGGGGTACCATAGTAGCAAAAAGTTAAAAGCACAACAAGGTGATGCGACTTTCCCTTTTCCTTTCTCCATACCTCCCATAAATAATTGTGCAATCAATAAATAACAATTCATCAAAACAAGAACGCACAACACATGTTTTAAAAATAGATTAAACTATCTCAGCTTTGAAAGAAAATAAAAACAAGATTTAAAAAAGGATTATCATCCGGAGCATAACTTTTTCGATCTAATCACCCATGCCCAACTGAGAAATTTGGCCACACCGCAGGCCAGAGTGGTGTTAGTGTCTGTTCGTAATATTCTCAATGCTTCACGGTGATTCCTGGTTCCTAATTGACGACAAACAGGATTCAACTATTTTCTTCTTGGATTAGAATAAGCAATGCATGCGAACACGAGGTGCGGAATGCTTTCAACCACTTCATCGCAGTGGGGGCAAAATAAATGCGTCTGATAGGGAGGCTTCCAACTGCTAGTGTGTTCACGGACAGGAAGTGTGCCCAATCTAAACTGGATGTAAAGAGCCCTGTCTCTGGGTTTCTGAATAAAGTTTAGATAGGGTTCTATGTTTGAAACCTGTTTATGCAAGCGAAAAAAACATCAGTCAGCCTACCTAGGCTGTGGTTTCTAGTCTCCTGACTGTCAACCCAAGCCCAGTAGGCACTTTTGATGACTGTCTTATTCAGCGGCATCCCTGAGTCCCAGGCTTCTCTGAATCCCAATACTGTAAGGAACCTTTTTATATTTACAAGCCAACTGATCTTGTAGGATCCCTCAAGACGCATCACTTCTCTTAGGCCGCCGGCATATTTGGATAACTCGGGTGTACGCCACAGGCGAGCCCAATAGAGAAGAGGACGTAGAGTGGCGAGATCTTTCAATGAGCGGCGTCCCAAATCGCTCAAAAATGGCTTGGTTGGAGCTCCCTGTGGGAGTGAGACCAATTCTCTAAAGAATTTATTTTCTGCCTTTACCATATCGTCAATTTTCTCAAAGCCCCAGAGCTCAGCACCATATAGTGCCGAGCCTATGGCCTTGGCAGCATAAATCACAATGGCAGGAGCAATTGGCCTAGATCTTGAAGAGCGATGGTCTCTACCTATAACACCCACAACCTGCTTATGGTTCAAGGCCATTTTCTCAATATGTGGTTTCCAGGTGAATTTATCTGAGATTCTAATACCCAAATAATCTAATGTTTTAACACACTCTAAGGGCACCCCGTCGAGTGTGAGGGTGGTCTTTACCTGCCTGCTAGGATTAAAAAAGAGGAGCTTGGTCTTTGAAGTGTTAATTGCCAGGCCCCTCAAGTTGCAAAAAAAATAAAACCTATTTAGCAGTTTTTGGAGTCCGGCAGGGGTTTTGGAAAAACAATAGGGTGTCGTCCGCAAAAAGTAGAGCGGGCACCTTATCACCCGCCAGGACTGGAACATCTGCATTTATCTCTAGTAGAAAGGAGACCACCCCGTTCACAAAAATAGAAAAGAGGGTTGGGGCCATAACACAGCCCTGACAGACACCTCTCTCAACAGGAATTTTCTCAGTTTTTTGTTCCTGTGTACCCCACCTGACTCGGGCATAGTTGTCCTCATGCATACGAACCAGGAGATTCAGGATGGGCGAGGAAATCCCCATCTCCTGTGAGATCAACCAAAAACGGTCTCGGGGGACCTGGTCAAAGGCAGTCTTTAGGTCAATAAAGGCGAGGTAAAGACTGCCTTTGCCGATGGTCACCACCTTCCAGTACAGGAGAGCCAGCTTAAAGGTCTGGTTGATTGTGCTTGTGCATGCCCTAAACTCTGCCTGGTAATCTGACAAAATATTATTTTCCTCGGCCCAGGAGAGAATCCTCTCCAATAGGACCCTGCCAACCACCTTCTGGTCAGCATCTATAAGGCTGATGGGACGATAGTTGCCAGGGTCCCCCCTGGGGCCCTTCTTGTAAATGGGAATTACCTCCGCCCCTTCCAAGAAGCGGGGACCGGGGTCCCTTCCAAGAGGGCGTTGTTCAAGAGGGCAAAATATTTGTCCCATTCTTTAGGATTCGCGTGATATAAGTCACCTGGTAGGCCATCTTGGCCCGGGGCCTTCGCCGGAATGATCTTATCTATAGCTAACTCTACCTCCCTAGCCACTATTGCCTGAAATGGTTCAGAGGGGACAAGAGACAGGGGGCAACAGAGGGGCTCTCGATTCTCCAGGTCAGTGACTCCCTCATCATTTTTTTAATTGATCATGCCACTCCTGATTGGTGATATGGTTTGGAATCAGGTCAGGGTCCCGAACGATAGATCTCCTAACCAGGCTCCAAAACAAGTCACCATTTTTAGACAGACTAAGCTGCCTTCAAGTCTATCCAATGGGACTCCTCCCAGGCCCTCTTAGCATCAACCATAGCTCGTCTATAATCCTTTGTGGTCCGTTGGACCTCACTAACATTATGGTTCTTGATTGCGGACATCAGAGAGGTTTTTTTTTCGTCTACACTCCCTATTGAACCATGCTTCTGATGATTTACGAGCCTAGGGTTTCTTATTGGAGTGGAAAGATTCCAGAAAGAGGGAACCTATCTGGTCAATAGTATCAAAATAAACATCCCCAACAGTTAAGGCCCCATCCTTTTCCGTACATGCTTTGAGCAATTTAGGGGTCTGAACGCTCAAGATTTCCCTGAGGGCTAACACTTTCTGTTCATTGATAGCAACTTTTGGCCATTTGAGGAACCGCTTACAATTTGATGGTAAGACCTCTTTAGTTGTCATCATGGGGCTAGTGTTGGAACGGCGTACCTCACTGGGCCATACATCCATCATAGAGAGGGATAATGGATTATGGTCGTTATCAGTTGACGGGACGATAATCATATCAACCACCTGTCTCCAGAGTCTCTAGTTGACCAATATATAGTTGATTCTAGTGGGGCATGAAACCCTGTTGAATGTATTTGCTCCTATGGCATCCAAAATAGTACGCCCGTTGACAGCCCTCAATCCAAATTCTAATGCTAAAGCATTTAATTTAATAACCAGCGATGACCATTTCTTAACAGGTGGTAATGACAGTGATGGTATGCCCCATCTAGCGTCCTCATTTTCTATTCCAATAAGATCGTCAGAGGCCAGCGATTTAAATCTACAGTTCAAGTCGCCGGCCACCATGACGTGGGCACTGATTGGACAAGAGAGGAGTTCATTAGATAGTGTGGAAATGATTGAGGATTCAGCTCCTCCTCTTGTGCCTCTAGCATATACGTTAAATAATTCAATAGTGATACCTCCAATGGGTCCCCTCAGAGTTAATCTCATCAGATCCGGAATGGGACAAAGGTGATGGGTAACCCTACAGTTAAGAGCAATGTTAACCCAGACCAAAAGCCCCACAGACGGAAGTCCACGCCCTACAGTAATTGCAGGTATAAAGAAACACAAGTAGCGAGATTTATGTAATGGCACTAAGCTCCATGTCTCCTGGAAAATACATAGGTCGTAGTCATCTATAAAGCTGTTCCAGTCTGGTAGTGGTAATTTGTTTCGAAGAACACCATGAAATTATTTTAAGGTTTGCAGGAGTGGCCCTTTGAGGAGTTAAACTACTGCTAGGGGCCAAAACAGGAGGGGAGAAAACCCCAACTCTAACAGAATCGCCTATATCGATGTTATTAAGTGGCATGGCTTTGTATTTTTGTTGGTCAGTCAGATGAAGAGATGTTATATTTACGTTAGGGGCTTCACCAGACATGCCATCAGAATTAATGCTGACAGGTAGTCAATCATTTAAATCAAGTGCGGAATAACCCATCTTAGATGGAGCATGAACAGGATCAGATCTCTTAGTAAATTCCATAACGGGAAACCACCTAAACTGTATAGCAGATCGTCCTGGGGAAAAGTTCTAAAATCAAGTGCTAATAGGCCCTCGGCAAGCAAATGGTTAGTAAGGGTTATCTCGATAATATCAGTGCAATTGTCCCCTGAGCTTCTTCTTTGAGCCCTTGTTATGTCAGCTGCACTTTTACGCAGGTAGTGACTCCTCCCCCTGCAGCTGAGGTCGATATCAATCAGCGCGGGGCTCCCTGGGACATGGAGTTCCACCAGGGAGAGTGCAAGTGTGGCAAAGCGCTAAGAGTCTGCACGGGAGATACAGGTATGCAGCGGGAGGTCCTGGGACATAGGACCAACAAGAAAGCAGGTTTTAAAAAGCACAGTGACCCCAGGCAAACAGCTCCTTCAGGATTTTGTTTAGTGTTCTCCCACTTATTTTTAGGATGAGTGAGAGTGTTTTTTATAAAGACCTTTTCAGGACTTTCAATTAGTAGGGGTTTCACTGGTTTACCACCCAAACTATCTCTACCTAGTTCTTCATAGGATTTTTCAATTATTCTTGCTAGTTCTTGTGGTTGCTCAGTTACATCAAATCCTCCTAGCTTTTGGCGGATTGCCACAGATGCTGCTTCACCTTTAATATTAGCTAATATTATTGTTGATACCTGTTTGAAATCTTTCAGTAATTTCATACCTAGATTTAAAGCTGGCTCTGCCCAGCATTCATTTTGAAACTGTTTCAGGACGTCTGGTGTTACCGCCATAGACGGAACACCATGTGTTTTGGTGTAGATTGCAGCAAAGACAGTACACCAAGTGTCACAGTCCTCCTGTTGTGGTGTGATTCCCATTGGTAAAAAGATTGTTAAAATCCTGTGTTTCTCATGAGGGGTAGTGACAGGAAATACTGCCTCGATTTGAGTAATTTTTTGAGCTATCCAGAATGGAGTTTGTTCCCTTTTTGCTGGTAATTTACCAATGACTGATTGTATAGTCTGTGGTGTGATTTTATTTGTGTTCCCCTGGTAAGGGGTGTGTTGTGGGATCCTTATAGGAGGTTGGACTGTTAGAGCCCGCATGACATATTGAACCAATTGTCTATGTATTTTTATTAGTTGTTTTAGTTTACCTAATAGTTCTGCATCTGACATTTCTTCAATGGCAGGATGTGGTGTATAGCCGGCCATGTTGCTCCTGGTCTATTTAGTGGACCGAGCTTCGTAATGTGATTTTGATGTTGTAGGGCGCCTTTAAACCTCAGCGCATGCTCTTGGTAAGTTAGTGGAATTTCAATATCCTCAAAAGGAATGTACTCCGTTGGAGGTTCCTCTTCTTTGTAGAAGTGAAATGCATGTGATACTGGATTTGCTTTAGGGAAGACAATCCATGAATAGAATACCTCTGCCTGACGATATTCATTTGCCTCTATTACAAAAATTACCCTACCCACTCTTTATGAGAGGTCATTTGCTATAAGTTTTATAGTGATGGCTTTCCTTAAATCTTCTGGGATGATTATAGCCTCCACATCGGTCTCTTGAAAACCTGTAACGTCAAATCCTGGTAAGGCTGCATCTGCGGCAGCTCCAACGGTTGCATGTTGTCGCCGTTAACTGACATTGTTTAATGAAAGTTGCAGAGCAAGTTTCAAGGAAACAAAGATAAGGTGCACAATATTTTGGAACACTGTATCCTTCAACATTGAACAAACCAAAAACGAATACATAGGATTTTCGTCCTACTCAGTTATGGCAGATTGTTTCTCCTTTTACCCACTCCAGACGTCTATTGGAATATTTTACGAGAAAAGCACGACTGAGTTACTTTAGTATCTAGCATTAAATTAGTGCCTTACCAAATGTTGGGCGCCATGTAGTGTAGTTCTTATATTCCCGATAGGCTCTGCGCATTGGAATAATATATCCTATAGATTAGACGTAGGACTGAGGTCGACTAGGTCTCTATCGAATATATTAAACTTAATAGTGATTGCCAGCTAGCTCAGTGGTCACTAGAAACTTTCTCGAATTCACAAGAAGGGATTAGTTTCTGACAGCTGCATAAACATGACAACTTTGTTTCCCAACAATAAGAAATATATCTCTAGAGTCGCAGAAACAATAGTATATCGCTCAGTCAATCGCGCATGCTTCGTTTCTACAGAGTTGCAGAGAAATAGAGACGGGCGTTTTCAATAAAAGATTTATTGAACAGTCTTCTTTCTCATGCAAGAAAAGTTAACTCCTACAATTGTAATGTAATTGACTGCAAAGTATGATGCGTACAGCGAGAACAATATTATAAAATAATACTGTAAGAGCATTGTATGGTTTCTAAGCCATATAAAAATACATACATAAATAACAATGACTAAAAATACTCAACTGGTGCTTCTAAAATACGCCTACCTCAATGTACCTAATCTAAGTCTAGTATGCGGGAAGAAGTAAGTATTGTGTAGCATAGGTTTAGTTTTCTTTGCCAAGAATCTATCCAAGATTTCTCTAGGTTCTTTTCAGCTCTATACCTTGGTTTAGAATGAAGGAGGTCTGGTATCTCTGTCTCGGGACTCGATTTCCCAACACCCCGCAAGGGGAGCTTGGAAACACTGGAGCTGGATTCTCAGCGAGAGAAAGGCAGCTTCTTGATCAGTGCGTCAGCTGGAGGGTCGGCTTCCTTCGGCACTTGCTGTAGCGAGCTGCGTCGGGCAAGTAGATAGTCGAACTGCTCCGAACCACTGTGCCTTGCTAGAGCAAGTGAAGGTATATTTATACCTTGAAGGTGTCTAGAAATGACATAGTTTGACGTAAAGTCGGGCATAATAACATCAGGAAAGAACCCCTAGGGAATAGTCGTTCTTTGCAAAGTACATGAGCTCTTGGACAAATCAATATTCAAGGAAGGGGAAGTTCCCCAACTGCTTAAGCCGAGTTTTCCAAGAAATCATTGTGACGTTTGGTACGGGTGGAAGTAGCCATACCTGTATTTGGTCTGCATGGGCTATGTCTAAATAAAGGCTTGATTTTTATGCCTATATTAGGGCAATGTGAATTGTATCTATATAAGGGCATGAATCAGGAAAATTCACTCGGAGCCTAAAATGCCACACAACAATCCCTGTTTGCTGATGTCAGTTTTGCTGGCCTTAGGACTCTGCACACTTTACAACTGCTAACCAGTTCTAAAGTGCTTGTGCTCTCTCCTTAAAACATGGTAGAATTGTCTTATACTCAATTGGCATATTTAATTTATGTATAAGTTCCCAGTAAAGTGGCCCTACCTGTGCCTAGGCCATGCAAATTAAATGCTACTAGTGGGCCTACAGCCCTGAATGTGCCAACCACTTATGTAGCCCTTTAAATATGTCTCAGGCCTGCCACTGCACCCTGTGTGTGTTGATTTGGCAAAATAAACCTTTTAAAGCATTTGATTCGACAAGGCGCTCCAATTCCAATTGCACAGCAATAAGAAATTCTCCCAAACTCTTCATGCTAGACAAATCTTTGTTTTATTCCATGATATCCTTCTATCAACAAACATTACTGTTCACGGTAAGGCTGGCAGTTGTCACAATTTTTTCAAATGAAGCAATTATGCCCATTCAGGCCTTTCACTGCATCACTTGGGATAACACATTTCATGTTAAGCAGCAAAATTGTTTTTAATGTTTTAATGTCCCAATGCATTTCGGGCTTTGATTTGCCCTTCATCAGGGTCAGCTGTTAAATTAAAACGAAACCACTATCAGTGTTACATATCAAAGAACTGTGATGTTGTACACTAATACATACATTCATTCAATAATATTTGCATGCAATAGTTCATGTGCATATAATTAAACCTTTTACAGCCCAGTTTTCAATGCGTGAACCAACACCCCAATTCAGCAATTCCAATACCTCATTCCTAAACAAAAATTATAAAACACCCATGTCAGGTATTCACTGAACGCAGCGACCTCCCCCACATCCATCCTCGATCAAAAACCTGCCATACAAAACCGCATTATCAATCGAATCCTCAACCACAAAATGTGCTCTCTTCCCGATGTGTCCCTGCGTAAATCTTGTTCCTCAACCCTGTCGCTCGAGTAGATTTCTTGTACCCCCAATCCCGTTTCCTCTCTGCTGGACTCTATGACCTTTCCCAAGCTCATTCCAAACCGCACACCTGCTCTTACTCCAGCGTGGATTCTGACGATATCCACCATTCCTTTCTTCATCACCAAATCGACTGATGGATACTCGAACATCTGACTCCTCCCCTTCCTCACTATTTAAACTCTTCCTTTTACCTGACTCCCTCACATCACCCAATCATAATTGTCTTCAACTCCCTTCCTTAGAAACTCTGTATTCCGCTTCCCTGTGACTCTAAATAATAATAGAGAGCAAATAGAGAGGTACCCCTTAACTCAAATCAAGGGAAGTAGGGTTAACCAACCAGTGAAAAAAGAGAGATTCCCTTGAACAAAGCTAAATTTGTAAACACAATTAAAGTTTGGAAGCGAAAACAATTACACAATTTGCATGTATAAAAAGAACACAATTTATTGGTTACACACTGATTAAAAAAGTGGACGGTTTAAAGACCACTTGACACAGATTTAAAAGAAATAACTTTAAAATACCTGACATTCAATATTGACCAGCAAGATTGATACATAAAGACAGAAAACAGTAAGACATTGAACTTGTGCAATACTAAGTGTATATTCCAACTCAATTTCTGACACCAATGTTATGCACACTACGGTACAGTGTATCAACAGGGATATCCGAGTCGTGAATTATACTGAAGAATGCGTCAACGCCTTTCGGTGGCTTCCCAAAATTCTATCCATCTTTATCAAGACTACAAATGGTATCTGTCGTAGTACAGGGGTCAGTACAATCTCCCTAAAAATGGATACACAATGAGTTAGAGTTGATACTTGGTAATTCTAAACATTTAGAAATATTATAGTCTCATACAGTTGGAGGTATAAATTCCAAACCTATTGCATCAATGTGAGCCTTCCTAGTACATTGCGGTTGGTCATACACTTCTATTTGTATTTGTAAGTACTACTCGAGCGACAGGGTTGAGGAACAAGATTTACGCAGGGACACATCGGGAAGAGAGTAACCAATAAATTATGTTCTTTTTAACTGGCCGCTTGTTTATGTATTTTACATTAGGACTGGTGCCCCATAAATGAAATTAATTGAGGCATCCTTACCCCTCCCCCACTTTGTATACGGTGTCTACATGAATGTTTTTCATTTATGATTGTGTTTAATGTGTTTTTGTATTAATGGTGTAAAAGGTCTTGACAATTGTGCTTTGTTCTTGGTCATATGTAAATGTTTTTAAAAAAAATGCAAAATAAGTAAAATATGACTGAAATGAAGAGGTCACCCGCTTAGGATTTGTTGGCTAGGTGAGGTGTAAAAACGTGAAATGTATCTATCTGGCCATCTTTTTGTTTTCTGCTCTATTCTGGCAGCATGCTTGCATAGAAAACCTCTGGGGCACAAATAACACATTGTGATACATATACCTGAAGAAAATTTGAAAAGAAAATTGAATTTCCGAGATATGTTCCCCTTTGGATTAAGCAGGAGTGGCAGCCTGGCATCAAGGGTGGCAGATAGGCAGAGAGGGCCTTGACAGTCGTTTCTTTAAAGTAATCTAGTAGTAAAGGAAGGCTGCACTTCTGTTTATTGAATTTGTCACTGCCTCCTGAGACGGGCATTTAAATCTGATTTTCAGCACCTGCTAAATGAATAGCCCCTTGGAAAGTGCTCCAGTCTCAGGGCGTCAATGAGCAAAGTTTTTCTGACAGATTGAGTGGCAAGATTGTTCAGAGGAGGCCTAAAGATTTCTAGGGAACAATCCTTTTTAGGAAGAAAGAAAATGCTGTTCTACAAGGGCAATGTAAAACATAATACAGCACGTCTGACCAAGGTCCAAGACATTCCAGTGGAAGCACTAGTATTTTCACGACCGCGGATTATTCTAGTCCTTACACCAATGTTTTCAAAAAAGGTTTACAGTATGTTCGATATGGGTGCCCCTTGGCACTTCGGCGACAGCCAGCGTGCTATAAATCACATATAACAGAATGAATTACCATTTTTGTATTTACCTCACATATTTTTATTTACTGGAAATTTGTTTGAGAAGGGTGGGTTGGACTGTATATAATCAAGGCCGGTTTTAGCACTGGTGGCGCCCAGTGCAACTATGTTTGTTGGCGTCACCCCTCCCCCATCCATGGCGGAGGTAATGACCAACTCCACCACAGTCTCCCTCACAATCACCCTTTAACAGGGCTCCTTAAGTCTCCATAACCCCTCTCTTTCAGGTGTATTTAATTAGTTATGTAATGCCACATATAACAGTGTAGGATGTCAAAGCACTTTGCATCACACACACATTACACAGAGACAATCAATCATACATGTGCAAATCCGTGTATAGGAAATGTTATATCAGGCAGAGGACTGACAACAAGGTGTAGGAGACACATGTCATCCATTACTGGTAGGCAGTATAGTTTAAGAGTGCTTGATCTAGAGCAGCACAAACTGGGAATTGAAAGCAGAATACCATAGTTGGGAGTTCTCTTTAATAATAAGAATCGATTCCTTCCCAAATTAACCCTTTTTCCAATATTAATCTATGCTCTAATCTATACTTTGCAGTGTGCATGCAGTTTTTTGATGACAGTTAATAATTCACTGTTAGACCTAGCACCTTGGCGTAGGTCTCCCTTCAATTTTTACTGTTACCTCGTGTTTTGCTGGAGTTAGATGCTTTGGGCAATGTGCCACTGCTGTACAGTGCCACAGTGCAAGTGCTCCCTATTGTAAATTGCTGTATGAATTAGTGATTCCATGATCGGCTGATTTGGTTTACTGGTCAGATCCTAGTACAGTGCACTGAGTGTGCCCAGGGCTTTCAAACCACATGCTGCTAGTGGGCTTGCAGCACAGGTTGTGCCACCCACATAAGCAGCCTGTAAAAGTGTGTTTAAGGCCTGCCATTGCAGAGCATGTGTGCATGCTGGTACTGCCATGCTGACTGGGCAAGTGCACCCACCTGCCAGTCCCTAAACCTTCCCTTTTCTTCATCTCAGACACCCCTATGGTAGGCTCAAGGGCAGGATGCCTTGTAGGTATAAGGTAGGACATGCCCTGGTGTGTGTGGCATGTCCTAATAATGAATTACACCAATTTTCGTTTTTCACTATTGCAAGGCTACCTGTTCTCCATAGGCCAGAATGGGCAGTTAGATTATTACATTTTATAATCCTAATTGACTCAGGGAACATGGTAGAAATTCGAGTTTAGTATGCCTGAACTCAGAATGATAAAATACATCTTTTAGTGAAGTTGGTTTTAACATTCTGTGTTTGAAAATACCACTTTTAGAAAGTAGGTATTTTCTTGTCTAACTATCCATGCCTGCCTCTGCTAGGTTGTTTATTCCTTGTCTGGAGTTTGAGTGACAGGGCTGGGGGGTTCCAGGAGACAGGGTGAGTCAGCCCAGTGGTGAATAGAGAGATCTGCATCTAGACAGGAGGGAGGAGTTGCACCTGGGACCTGAATTGGCCTGTGCCTTCCCTCCACAATGCTGGCTCCACCCCGTGTGGTGTGCCTGATGTCTCTGCCCTGCACTGTGAAAGGAGAGAAGGAGTCATGTCAACAGAGTGCCCCAGGGCTGTGCCTTTCCTCCTCAATGCTGGCTCTACCTCCTGTGGGGAGTCAGATGTTTCTGCCTTGCACTGTGAACGGAAAGAAGGATTCATGTAAACAGAGTGCTCCATAACTGGTTGGGACTAGGCAAAGGCCCTTCTGCCCTCAGAGGACAAAGGATTTGGGGGTATAAATAGTGGGACCCTGATCCCAAGAAATTAGATCACTTTTGGACTACAAGAAGAAACCTTTGCTGAGGAGAGGAACCTGAAGAAACTGAAGAGAGACTATCCCTAAGCTAAAGTGTTGCTTGGGGGATTGGCCTGCAGTGGTTGCCTGACTGCCAACGAAAGGAGAAAGGAACTTTGTGTGCTTTTTTTCAACTTGTGAAGGATCTCCAAGGGCTTGAGAAAAGAGCTTGACTCATGCTTAAGTCGCAGGGACAATAAACATCTACCCCCAGCTCTTTTGAGGGACTGTCTATCGCAAGGAGCCGGAAGCCCGATTCAAGAAGGAGAAGCATGTCCCCGTCGTAGCCGCTGGCGTCACATCGTGGATGTGGTCGCTGTATCTGACGCTTTGCAAAGCTTATCAAGAAATATCCCACAACCCCGAAGAAGCTTGTCACCGTCGCAGCCGCTGCTGTCAATTCGTGGATGTCGCCGCTGTAGCTGACGCATTGCACCGCATCAATAGAAGCATCTCGCACCGAGGAAGAAGCGTGTCACAGTCGCTGCCTTCGTATCTCTGAGTAAGGATGTTGCGGCTGTCGCATTGCATATGTGTATAATGTGGATTATCATTTTGCAATTTTAATTGTTTGATAACCTACCTTTGCCTGAATATTCCCTCCCTTGTGTTTGTTCCCCAAGTGTGTTGGTTGGACATCGGCTGGTGTCCCACTTCCATCGCACTTTGTGCTCCATTCCTTTGTTTTATATTACTTTCATCAAGAAATTAAAGCGTCCGGCTGGGCATTCTTAACAATATAGTTCTATCTAGTCAATATTTATTGTCTCAATTCCCTTCCTTTTCTAAGGACCGTTGTCTTTTGAAAATAAGTCGCATTGCACAACATCACAATAAGCGCCTCGCTTCCACTGAGAACTGTGCCGCCGTTTGAGCTGTTGCCGTCGCATCACTGAACAAGGGTATCGCCGCTGCAGTTGTCACATTGAGCAGAAGTGTCTCGCATCGTCAGAGAGGAGTGTCGCTGCCAAAGCCGCTGTCATCGCATCACTTAACAAGGATGTCGACGCTGCAGCTGAAGCATCGAGCCGAGACTTCTCGCATTATTGGAGAAGCTTACCGCATCAGGAAGAACTTGACATCTTTATTTCTTTGCACTGGATCTTTCCGCACTTCCATATTGCAACACTTTCATTGCCCAGCGTGTCGCATCTTAAGGTACATTGACTCAAAGTGTGGCATTTTAAGATCTAAAGAGAACTAAGCTAAATCTACCATTTTAAGTACAGTATTGTGGATTTTTGTCATTTGTGGTCTTGTGTTAAATCTATATAAAAGATACTTATTTTTAATATACAACTTGTGTGGTATCCATCTGTAGTGTTGTCACTCGATTACTGTATGTGTTCACAAATGCTTTACACACACCGCCTCTGAGATAAGCCTGTCTGCTCGGTCCAAAGGACCTCAAGAACTTCCGGTCCATCTTCCTGCTCCCGTTCCCAGCAAAAACATTGGGAAGATTGTCAACAGGCAACTGACCCGATTCCTCGAGGAGAACAACACCTCGTCCCAATCTTCATTCTGCAGCAACCACAGCACCGAAACCACGCTCATTGCCGCCACTGACGACATTAGGACCCTGCTGGACAACAGCGAAAGCGGGCCCTCATCCACCTGGACCTCTCGGCCACCTTCTACACCGTCTGCCACTACACCCTTCGCATAAGCCTCCATAACGCAGGGATCCGCGACAAAGCCCTGTACTGGATCACCTCCTTCCTCACCGGCAGAACCCAGAGAGTCCGCCTCCCTCCATTCCAATTCGAAGCCACCAAGATCATCTGCGCATACCACAAGGATCATCACTCAGCCATATTGTAAAGGGAGAGGGGGTACACAGCCCCCCTCCCCGGGTAGTTTTCGGACAACTGACCCTATCCCCTTGGGTCCGGCCAAGTTATAAAAGGGGTAGGGAGGATGTGCAGCTCCTCTCCCTCGTCTGATTTTGGCTCCAGGGACCTCATCCCCTAGGGCCTGACCAAATAAAGGGAAAAGGGGTACATGTGGCCCCCCTCCCCAGGCCGCGTTCAGACTTGTTTGGCCCAGGGACCCCATTCCCCAGGGCCCAGCAATATGCAATGGGGTGGGGAGCAGTGCAGCCTCCTGCACTGAGCCATTAATGTCCTGGGGATCCCATCCCCCAGGGCTGGCTCATTTACTTTATCCCTGGGCCCGAGGACAATTCTACGCTGTGCAAACCAACGGCTGTGTGTGGCCTGGGGTTGGCAGCCTGGTGTGGGGTTTGTCCACAGGGTTTGTTGCTGTGTAAGTCTTGTGGCCAACCCCCCACTGCACACAGTCAACTCTGTGCTCAGCATGGGGTTGGCTGCCTGCGGAGAGTTGGACGCAGGGCCTGGCTGCAAGCCAGGGACTCTGGCTAACCCCACAACACATGCAGACCAATTTCATGTACGGCATGGGGTTGGCTTCTTGCATGGGTTTGCCACAAGTAAAAAAAAACTAGAAATGTACTGAAAAATCAAAGGTTAAAGCAATGTTCTACTTAGGTGTTATAAAAAGATCTGTTCTTGTTTCTAAAAAAACCCTTAGAAATTCTCTGAAAAAAACAAAGGTTAATGTAACATTATAGTTAGGTGAATATGTCAAGGACAACATTACCATTTTTAAATTAAAAAAACAAAGAAATTCACCAGTTATAGTTATCGCAAGTAGCTATAAATTGTGCCCTAAGGTAACTATAACTCATGTCCTTGCTAAGCACTGCTAATACCCCACATATTACATCATTCATGATATCTTCTATGTTATCATTGACAATATCACTGCAACATTTACAATGAAATTATTGATGAGAAACTGTGCATGGCAGGGGCATGAGTTATACTTACCTTAGGGCATGAGTTTAATTACTTAAGCTAATTATAACTAGTGAATTTCAGTGTTTTGTTTTGTTTTGTTTAAAATGTTTATGTTGTGACTGACATATTCACCTATATATAATATTACTATAGGCTTTGTGTTTTTCAGTGAATATATATATAGTAAAAATGTTGTCATCATTTCCATAGGAAGAGGATTTTTTGATTTGCTAATAACTTTTGCGCCGTTTGACGAATCTTTACAAAACCTTTAAAAAATGTCAATCCACTTCAACTGCTTCCTGGAAAGTTTTGAGGTGATCAGTGAAGAATGGGCTGAGAAACCCACATTTTTTCATGCATTTTCCATAGACTTTTTTTAAAAGGGCTGCAGCCCAAATGGCTAACATGAATTTCATCAAATTTGGTATCAATCTAGATACCCTGACCCCCTAGCCCTCGTGGAGGGCTCCCAGAGGGAACTCCAAGGCAAAATGTTTTACATTGGAATTTTTGCTATAATCTCATGGTACTCCAGTGGGATTGTGGCAAAAAAAATTGCGCCCCCCTCCCCCTGGGCCATGAACTTTTGGAAAGGGGATGGGTTGTTCAGCCCCACTCCCTGAGTCAATTGAGGCCTCAGGGACCCCATGAAACGGGAGTTGGGCGTGCGGCCCCTCTCCCTGAGCATCATATGGCTCTGTCACTTTCATCCTAGTTGTGGTAAAATTAAAAGAGAGTGGATGACCACCACATCAGGGACTGTAAGGGCCCCAGGGACACATCCCTCAGGGCTGCTATTTTTAAAGGGCCACACAGCCCCCTTCCTTGAGCCTACAAAGGCCCTAGGGATGCCAAACTCTGGGGCCACTGTGCTCACTGTATCCCAGGGATACCACCCGTGGAACACTGTTTCCATGTTTCCTGTCCACAAGAGTGTGGACAGGAAAAATATTTCTGATCCCTCCCAGTGGAAGCTGCAAAAATGCACCTGTCAGGTAGGAGAAGACATTTGATTCCCTGCCCGCACTCTTGTGAACAGGGAAACTCAGATCCCCACCCCTCCCCTGGTGGGTAATAGTGTTTCTATTTTGTTTGAGAACGCCAATCAATTTCCCAAAACTATATCATGCTCCTGCATCATGATTAAAAACATGCACAATATTCTGGTCTAAACATGTTATATTGTTTTCAATCATTAGCCTAGGCATATATAGTAAAGAATTCGAGACAAACCTTTTGGACTCATTTTTATGATTTTTTGTTGTGTAGAGGAAGTAACCATCTCTTGTATTTTTTAGGACCCTTATATCATTGGATGAAGGAGCCTGGTGTAATTTTGAGAAATTGATCAGTTTATCACATATACCCAGCATAGATAGAGAAATTCACATTGATTGGCTTTCTCCTGCTACAACAGGAAAAGGTCCAATGAATGTAGCAAGCCAGTTGGTAAACACTAGTCAACATGTTCATAGTGGCTGCCTATATTTTTTATTTCCTAATTAATATCTCTTGATGTAGAGTCCACTGGCACCATATCTGTTTCTCACCCCAACATATGACCCAACTCTGAGTTGTACCTGAGCATTGCTGTGTCCTAGAATTGACTTGTGTCTAAGGACCTTGTTAGAATTGATTACTAGAAAGACTGTAAGGTGTGATTGACGTTGGGGTTTTGTTGTTTTTAAGTAAGTCAACCTGAGTGGGGTAAGGACCTGCAAGACCACCCACATGCTCAGACCACTCTCAGCAATCCAGTTGTGTGGGGCTTACTGGAAGTACCTGGTGTGCAAGTTGGCCCCCAGGGACCCTCAGGATTCAAGGGGACTTAATCCACCAATCCAGAACGCTCCAGGAGGTGCATTTGCTGAGTGGTGGAGAAGGGGGCATGGCCTGTGTTCACGTCTCAGCAATTCCTCTATCTGGAGCTTACTGGAGGTGTCAGTTAGGCTAGTTGGCCCGCTAAGGACCCCAGCATCGAAGGGGACTTTAATCCCCATCCAAGAGTGCCCCGGGGAATGTGTTCGCAGACTGGTAGGCAAAGGGGTTGTGGCCTGCTTTCAGAATTTACCAATACTGCTGTGTGGGACTTACTGGAGGTAATAGGAGAGGTAGTTGTCCCCCAAGGACGGCCTTGGGGGCAAACTACTCTTCTTGTTACCTCCAGTAAGTCCTACAAAGTGGTATTGCTAGGAGGTCTTTGGAGGCCTACCCCCTTTCTCCACCACTCTGCAAATGTACCTCCTGGAACTCTACGGATTGGGTGATGAAGTCCACTTTACCCCTGAGGGACTATGGGGGCCAAAAAGGGCCCCTGGTACCTTCTGTAAGTCCTACGCAACGGAATTCCTGAGCGCTGGTAGGAGTCCCAGACCCTTTCTTTCACCACTCTGCAAACGCAACTACTACGTTATAGTTATAAATTAGCATTTAAAAAAATCTTAGAAATTCACTTAAATAAACATAGGTTTCAGGAACATTGTAGTTTGTAATTAGCTTTTAAAAAACCTTACAAATTCACTTTAAAAAACATAGGTTTCAGGTACATTATACTTAGTAATTAGCATTTTAAAAACCTTAGAAATTCACTGAAAAAAACATGGGTTTTAGGGACGTTATAGTTAGTAATTAGCATTTAAAAAACCTCAGAAATTCACTGAAAAAACCATAGGTTTCAGGGATGTTATTGTTAGAACATACCATTTAAAAACCTTAGAAATTCAATGAAAAAAGCAGATTTCAGAGATGGTATAATTAGTACATAGTATTTAAAAAACCATCGAAATTCACTGAAAAAAAATAGGTTCAAGGACATTATCGTTAGTTCGGCTGTTATATCTATATCTATACTAATATAATAAAGAGAGAGCCCAAACCTTTGAGGTGGGTAATCTCAGGAACCACAACACCAATCACAACACCCAATACAGCGTTGGAAAGGGCAGTTGCAGACGCCCACCATATACATTTAAAAGGTAAAAAAAAGTGCCAGCAAAATAGTCCCTTGTGGGCGTGTCTGCGTTGTGCTGTGGGCGTGTGCTGGGGGCGTGACAAACGTTGGGGGCGTGTGGTACATTCCACCCTTCATGCCATGTCTCATATTGTGTGCTAATCCCACCCTGCTCCCTTTAAATACCCCTGCACCCCATAATCATAACCCACCCTTACTCCTTAAAATACCCCAACAACCTTAAACACTAACCCATCTTAACCCTATAAATATACCCTATACCCCAAAACCCAAACCTATCCCTAAACACTAAAAATACCCGTGTACCCCAAGACCCAAACCTAGCCCTGAACCCTATAAACACCCCTGTACCTCAAAACCCAAACCTACCCCTGAACCCTAAAAATACCCCTGTACCCCAAAACCCAAACCTAGCCCTGAACCTAAAAATACCACTGTACCCCAAAACCCAAACCTACCCCTGAACCCTAAAATACCACTGTACCCCAAAACCCAAACCTATGCCTGAACCCTTAAAATACCCCTGTACCCCAAAACCCAAACCTACACCTGAACCCTAAATATACCCCTGTACCCGAAACCCCAAAACTAGCCCTGAACCCTAAAATTAACCCTGTAACCCTAAAACCCAAACCTACCCCTGAACCCTAAAATACCCCTGTACCCCAAAACCCAAACCTAGCCCTGAACCCTGAAAATACACCTATACCCCAAAACCCAAGCCTAGCCCTGAACCCTAAAAATACCCCTGTACCCCAAAATCCATACCTATCCCTAAACCCTAAAACTACCCCTGTACCCCATAACCCAAAACTATATCTGAACCCTTAAAAAACCCAAACTCCCCAAAACATATACCTCAGTACCCCAAAACATATACTGCTATACCCATACTTACTTTATCCAAACATTAAAAAACGTGCTTTTAACATTCATGCATTTACAACTAATTTCGTTGTAAATGTATGCGTAGTAAAAGCATATAAAATGTAATGCCATGCGTTATAATGGCATTGCGGAGTCATGGTACTTTTGTAATGAAAGTATGCGGAGTGATGGTATGCGGAAAGAAAGTTGTGGAATAAAGGGTGTTTACCCTCCCCGGTAAGCAACATACGCATATTTTTTCACCACCCATTTGAAAAAGGCACAGGTCTCTCTCATTGATGGCCAGCATCGACATACACTTTTAGACACACCTCCCGCCACAAGTTCTAGAATTGCCAACTTTAGAGCTGGGGAGCTACGTTCGAATCTCGGCATCAGCTCAACATCCTGTGATTCCAGGCAAATCCCTTTGTCTCCCCGTGCCTACCACAAATGAATGTGTTCTTCTGTAATGTAAATTGTGCTCATGCCATGTTGTCGAGTTCGCGCTATATATTATTGCAAGGAAAAATAAAGTAGGGAAACTCGAGTTCACACACTACTGAAGGCGCACTCTTAAGTGCATCAGCAGTTCACTGTGAATCAGAGCGTTTCACAGGCCTGTCACAGATAAGAAATGCTATCAAAACAAAATCCTACAAAACAATATACTACTGGCCGTCAGTAATTCATACCCGGACAACGTCGGGACGGGCTGCTAGTCAAGTATATAACTATATCTCGCGTCCCCGCAATGCACTGCTGATGGCGTCACATATTACATCGTTCATTACATGGTCAGTGACATCACTGGTGACATCACTGGTGACATCACTGATGACATCTTAAATGACATCACTGATGACAACACTGCTGACATCATCCATGTGATAATCTGATGCACCTCCTCACACCCAAATATGACCTTTGATACACCCACTCTAAAATACAGACTGCCATTCTTGAAACCATAGACACACCAATATCAGTTACTACAAACCCACTCACTGATTCCTAGGACTACACACACATCCACTCATTCAACCATACAGTCACTCATTCATGCAGTCACTCATCAATACAGCACTATCATATGTACTCAGACACCTATAAAGACGCTCATACACCACCACTTACCCATAGAGTTGCTCACACACATAGCCAGTCATGCAAAGAATCAATCACACTCCCATTTACTCAACTACACAGTTATACACCCACCATCTCCCTTATTTATACAGATGCAGCTTCCTCATACGGGCTGTGCCATGTTGACTCCGGTGTTGCTGAAAAATCATTCTTGCTGCCTGGTTCTGTACCAATTGCAATTGTTTGATTAAGTAGGCTGGGATGCCACAGTATAGAGAATTGGCGTAGTCTATATGGGACATAACCATAGCTAGAACTAACTGTATAAGAGCTTCCTGTGGGGGAAAATTAACTGATTTTTCTTATTTTTCTCAACTGGAAGAAGCAGGTTGAGATCACAGAGCCAATTTGGGTCTTCATTGTAAGATCGCTATTGATTGTTACCCCCAGACTTTTAGCAGAAAATGATGGGGTAGGAGGCTTTCCTAATTCCTTTGGCCAAAAAAGAGGACTCCAAGGGTTCAGGGATCCCCCCAAATAGAATCACTTCCCTCTTGTCTGGATTGAGTTTCAGGTGATTGCTGTTCATCCAGTCACAAATAAGTTGCATAGTAGTCTGAAATTCATGAATGGATTCAGAGGAGATACTATTTGAAAACATGAGTTGAAAGTCGTCCACATGGTTGAAAGTACACACTTTCCTTTCTTTCAAAATGCTGATCAGTGGGAGAAGGTAGAGGTTAAACAGATGAGGAGAAAGTGAGGAGCCCTGCGGGACTCCTCATGTGGTCCTCATCTTAAGGGCTTTGAACTGGCCTATGGGACCGACTGAGATCGGTCAAGAGCTCAAATCATGTTCACTTACCGCTCTTCCAAACAGCAAGACATCTTTTTGATAGATTTTTATCACAATCTAAACCCTTCAACACTTTTTCCAAAGCTGTCTGTACGTCTGACACCACTGATACTAACTCAGAAGGCAATTTTTGGCATATTTGAAGGTCCCAAAAGAAGAAATAAAAGCTGTGAGGTCTTGGGATGTTTCGTCAAGATTGATGTCATGATATTGTGACATAAGGTCAATGGTGGAAAATCTTAGCACCATCTAACAATGTAACCATATCAGAAATATTATGCAGGGGATAGCTATCTACAACTACATTTTTGTGGAGTTCCCTAAAGTCAACACACAAACGAAAATCACCCATTGGCCTTTCTAGCTGCAACCACTGGCGCCAACCATTCTGTATCCTCAACATTCTCAATAATGCCATCACATCTGAGTGTTTCCAGTTCCAAATGCATTTCCTCTCTCACTGCAATTGGCACATTGTGAACTTTAATCCTAACAACAAAAAGAACCGGGGGTCTATAACGGAGCTTCAAGTACTCCGAGCTGCTGCAAAACTCCTACATAAGTGAGTTAGGCGCTAATAGAGCTATATAAGTCTCGATACCAGAATGTGTGCCAGGACTAACCTGTTGAAGGACCTACTGAGATTGTTGGTAAGACCCGTACAGAGATGTGTTGGATTCCCATCAAATAGGTATGTAGATCAAGTGTTCTCATTTGGTCATCCAAAAATGGGGTGGTATGTCTCTTGATCAATGAGACCCATCCATCGCCCTTACTCAATTGGGTCGCACCATCAATCGCTGAGGTAACCACGAACAAATGATAAAGATGGGATCGAGTGCAGTGCAAAAATCAAAAGATGTGTGAATTAAAAACAAGGGGTAAAAGGATCAATAGGCGAAAAACTCTAATGTAATTTGTCCTTTCCCTCAAACAAACAAGAACAATGCAGAGGAAGCAGTCTAAGCATATAACTGCATTTACAAGGCCAACATGTTTCAGCCGGTAGGGACAAGATCCCATGGCTTTCTTCAGGGCCAGAGTTCTAAGCATTAGCTACTGCATACATAAAGTGAACGTAATGACAATCTGTAAAGGATATACATAAATAGTCCAAAATCGTGTTCCTCTGTACCAAACGGTGTCTCCTACATCTGTTAACAAGAAACAAGAAATAAATTGTAGTAAGTCCTATCAAAACAGGAAAGACCTGGCACTGGCTTCTACTAAGTAAGCCAATTCATTTTACTAATGTTACTCACCTGAATAGTACAGGGAGTGTACCTCACCTCTCCTGGAACACAGCTCAGGAAAAAGGAGGCCCCGCTCTATGAAGGCAAGGAAGGGGTAATGAACGGAAGGGTGGACAGTACTACTCTATCTCTCCCTCCAATACATAATATAGCCCCTATAACAGTCAAGCTTCACAGAGCCACACAAACTCCTAAGGGTGGAATAAGTCACAGAGCCCATAAAAGTCCCAGGTTCCCAAGATCCATCACTTAATGTAAAAATCTTTCCTCTAAATATGAGTGTCCTCAATAGGATGGAGCTAAACTGTAGCAGGTTTAGATCTGGGCTAGCAAAAGTTTGACAGACCAAGCCTGGTCTCATATCCCGGAAACATAGGTGAACCAGTCTATGCCACCCCAAAAGGAAAAAAGGCCAAAAATAAATCCTAATGAGCCACTAACCTGTCCGGCGTTGTCTCATTGCAGGACCCGAGCTTCGTGGGAGGCAAAAATGGCTGCCCACAGGAAGCTTATAAAGGAGATAGGGGCGGAGTATCACGTACTCTTGCGGGATTCGATTGAACTACAGAGTGATGTCACAATCCACTGTGTTGTAGTTCACCCAAGAACTACAAGATGACATCATTACGGCCATCTTTGTAGTTTAAATTTGGTCAAAAATAAAGGTGCTTTATTTAACCATAGCGCAAGTGTTTGCAAGCGCGAAATAGTCGACCGAGCTGATGTCTATTTATAAAGATCCATCAAAGTGGTCTCTGATAATGATCCCCAAATGAACCCAAAGAAAGGTAGCCAATGGTGGGAAGGGGGGAGGTAGAGGAGGGGGGCTGAATCATCCGCCCCTCACTTCAAAGACTGAAGTGGTAGAGGGCTGTCAAAACAGTACAATTTCGTACTGTGCCTGCCATATCAGAATAATGATGTTGCTTGTTAGTTCAAACTCACATATAGGCAAACAGTGTGCCAAGGGTACATCTGTAGAGAGCCCTAAAGGACCAAAGTGAAGGTGGGTGACCCTAGACTCAAAGGAAACTGAACCTAATACCTCCCCAGAAGATTCAGTGGTACAGACTAGAGCACACAGTGTCCCTAGCGAAAGAACTACCTCCATAAAGTGTAGTCTAAGAGAAAGACCCGCAGCTGGCAGCTGCTCTAAACAGTAAAACTCAAACAATTGAAGAAGGGTCTGAGGGAAATTTAAAGACCTGCCCAGTTCGTATCCCCCTAACTGTAATCCTAACAACAAAAAGAACCGGGGGTCTATAACGGAGCTTCAAGTACTCCGAGCTGCTGCAAAACTCCTACATAAGTGAGTTAGGCGCTAATAGAGCTATATAAGTCTCTATATCAGAATGTGTGTCAGGACTAACCTGTGGAAGGACCTACTGAGATTGTTGGTAAGACCCGTACAGAGATGTGTTGGATTCCCATCAAAAAGGTATGTAGATCAAGTGTTCTCATTTGGTCATCCAAAAATGGGGTGGTATGTCTCTTGATCAATGAGACCCATCCATCGCCCTTACTCAATTGGGTCGCACCATCAATCGCTGAGGTAACCATGAACAAATGATAAAGATGGGATCGAGTGCAGTGCAAAAATCAAAAGATGTGTGAATTAAAAACAAGGGGTAAACGGATCAATAGGCGAAAAACTCTAATGTAATTTGTCCTTTCCCTCAAACAAACAAGAACAATGCAGAGGAAGCAGTCTAAGCATATAACTGCATTTACAAGGCCAACATGTTTCAGCCGGTAGGGACAAGATCCCATGGCTTTCTTCAGGGCCAGAGTTCTAAGCATTAGCTACTGCATACATAAAGTGAACGTAATGACAATCTGTAAAGGATGTACATAAATAGTCCAAAATCGTGTTCCTCTGTACCAAACGGTGTCTCTTACATCTGTTAACAAGAAACAAGAAATAAATTGTAGTAAGTCCTATCAAAACAGGAAAGACCTGGCACTGGCTTCTACTAAGTAAGCCAATTCATTTTACTAATGTTACTCACCTGAATAGTACAGGTAGTGTACCTCACCTCTCCTGGAACACAGCTCAGGAAAAAGGAGGCCCCGCTCTGTGAAGGCAAGGAAGGGGTAATGAACGGAAGGGTGGACAGTACTACTCTATCTCTCCTTCCAATACATAACATAGCCCCTATAACAGTCAAGCTTCACAGAGCCACACAAAATCCTAAGGGTGGAATAAGTCACAGAGCCCATAAAAGTCCCAGGTTCCCAAGATCCATCACTTAATGTAAAAAGCTTTCCTCTAAATATGAGTGTCCTCAATAGGATGGAGCTAAACTGTAGCAGGTTTAGATCTGGGCTAGGAAATGTTTGACAGACCAAGCCTGGTCTCATATCCCAGAAACATAGGTGAACCAGTCTATGCCACCCCAAAAGGAAAAAAGGCCAAAAATAAATCCTAATGAGCCACTAACCTGTCCGGCGTTGTCTCATTGCAGGACCCGAGCTCCGTGGGAGGCAAAAATGGCTGCCCACAGGAAGCTTATAAAGGAGATAGGGGCGGAGTATCACGTACTCTCGCGGGATTCGATTGAACTACAGAGTGATGTCACAAATCACTGTGTTGTAGTTCACCCAAGAACTACAAGATGACATCATTACGGCCATCTTTGTAGTTTAAATTTGGTCAAAAATAAAGGTGCTTTATTTAACCATAGCGCAAGTGTTTGCAAGCGCGAAATAGTCGACCGAGCTGATGTCTATTTATAAAGATCCATCAAAGTGGTCTCTGATAATGATCCCCAAATGAACCCAAAGAAAGGTAGCCAATGGTGGGAAGAGGGGAGATAGAGGAGGGGGGCTGAATCATCCGCCCCTCACTTCAAAGACTGAAGTGGTAGAGGGCTGTCAAAACAGTACAATATCGTACTGTGCCTGCCATATCAGAATAATGATGTTGCTTGTTAGTTCAAACTCACATATAGGCAAACAGTGTGCCAAGGGTACATCTGTAGAGAGCCCTAAAGGACCAAAGTGAAGGTGGGTGACCCTAGACTCAAAGGAAACTGAACCTAATACCTCCCCAGAAGATTCAGTGGTACAGACTAGAGCTTGACCAAATTTAAACTACAAAGATGGCCTTAATGATGTCATCTTGTAGTTCTTGGGTGAACTACAACACAGTGGATTGTGACATCACTCTGTAGTTCAATCGAATCCCGCGAGAGTACGTGATACTCCGCCCCTATCTCCTTTATAAGCTTCCTGTGGGCAGCCATTTTTGCCTCCCACGAAGCTCGGGTCCTGCAATGAGACAACGCCGGACAGGTTAGTGGCTCATTAGGATTTATTTTTGGCCTTTTTTCCTTTTGGGGTGGCATAGACTGGTTCACCTATGTTTCTGGGATATGAGACCAGGCTTGGTCGGTCAAACTTTTGCTAGCCCAGATCTAAACCTGCTACAGTTTAGCTCCATCCTATTGAGGACACTCATATTTAGAGGAAAGCTTTTTACATTAAGTGATGGATCTTGGGAACCTGGGACTTTTATGGGCTCTGTGACTTATTCCACCCTTAGGATTTTGTGTGGCTCTGTGAAGCTTGACTGTTATAGGGGCTATATTATGTATTGGAGGGAGAGATAGAGTAGTACTGTCCACCCTTCCGTTCATTACCCCTTCCTTGCCTTCACAGAGCGGGGCCTCCTTTTTCCTGAGCTGTGTTCCAGGAGAGGTGAGGTACACTCCCTGTACTATTCAGGTGAGTAACATTAGTAAAATGAATTGGCTTACTTAGTAGAAGCCAGTGCCAGGTCTTTCCTGTTTTGATAGGACTTACTACAATTTATTTCTTGTTTCTTGTTAACAGATGTAAGAGACACCGTTTGGTACAGAGGAGCACGATTTTGGACTATTTATGTATATCCTTTACAGATTGTCATTACGTTCACTTTATGTATGCAGTAGCTAATGCTTAGAACTCTGGCCCTGAAGAAAGCCATGGGATCTTGTCCCTACCGGCTGAAACATGTTGGCCTTGTAAATGCAGTTATATGCTTAGACTGCTTCCTCTGCATTGTTCTTGTTTGTTTGAGGGAAAGGACAAATTACATTAGAGTTTTTCGCCTATTGATCCTTTTACCCCTTGTTTTTAATTCACAGATCTTTTGATTTTTGCACTGCACTCGATCCCATCTTTATCATTTGTTCATGGTTACCTCAGCGATTAATGGTGCGACCCAATTGAGTAAGGGCGATGGATGGGTCTCATTGATCAAGAGACATACCACCCCATTTTTTGATGACCAAATGAGAACACTTGATCTACATACCTATTTGATGGGAATCCAACACATCTCTGTACGGGTCTTACCAACAATCTCAGTAGGTCCTTCAACAGGTTAGTCCTGGCACACATTCTGATATAGAGACTTATATAGCTCTATTAGCGCCTAACTCACTTATGTAGGAGTTTTGCAGCAGCTCGGAGTACTTGAAGCTCCGTTATAGACCCCCGGTTCTTTTTGTTGTTAGGATTACAGTTAGGGGGATACGAACTGGGCAGGTCTTTAAATTTCCCTCAGACCCTTCTTCAATTGTTTGTGTTTTACTGTTTAGAGCAGCTGCCAGCTGCGGGTCTTTCTCTTAGACTACACTTTATGGAGGTAGTTCTTTCGCTAGGGACACTGTGTGCTCTAGTCTGTACCACTGAATCTTCTGGGGAGGTATTAGGTTCAGTTTCCTTTGAGTCTAGGGTCACCCACCTTCACTTTGGTCCTTTAGGGCTCTCTACAGATGTACCCTTGGCACACTGTTTGCCTATATGTGAGTTTGAACTAACAAGCAACATCATTATTCTGATATGGCAGGCACAGTACGAAATTGTACTGTTTTGACAGCCCTCTACCACTTCAGTCTTTGAAGTGAGGGGCGGATGATTCAGCCCCCCTCCTCTACCTCCCCCCTTCCCACCATTGGCTACCTTTCTTTGGGTTCATTTGGGGATCATTATCAGAGACCACTTTGATGGATCTTTATAAATAGACATCAGCTCGGTCGACTATTTCGCGCTTGCAAACACTTGCGCTATGGTTAAATAAAGCACCTTTATTTTTGACCAAATTTAAACTACAAAGATGGCCGTAATGATGTCATCTTGTAGTTCTTGGGTGAACTACAACACAGTGGATTGTGACATCACTCTGTACTTCAATCGAATCCCACGAGAGTACGTGATACTCCGCCCCTATCTCCTTTATAAGCTTCCTGTGGGCAGCCATTTTTGCCTCCCACGAAGCTCGGGTCCTGCAATGAGACAACGCCGGACAGGTTAGTGGCTCATTAGGATTTATTTTTGGCCTTTTTTCCTTTTGGGGTGGCATAGACTGGTTCACCTATGTTTCTGGGATATGAGACCAGGCTTGGTCTGTCAAACTTTTGCTAGCCCAGATCTAAACCTGCTACAGTTTAGCTCCATCCTATTGAGGACACTCATATTTAGAGGAAAGCTTTTTACATTAAGTGATGGATCTTGGGAACCTGGGACTTTTATGGGCTCTGTGACTTATTCCACCCTTAGGATTTTGTGTGGCTCTGTGAAGCTTGACTGTTATAGGGGCTATATTATGTATTGGAGGGAGAGATAGAGTAGTACTGTCCACCCTTCCGTTCATTACCCCTTCCTTGCCTTCACAGAGCGGGGCCTCCTTTTTCCTGAGCTGTGTTCCAGGAGAGGTGAGGTACACTCCCTGTACTATTCAGGTGAGTAACATTAGTAAAATGAATTGGCTTACTTAGTAGACGCCAGTGCCAGGTCTTTCCTGTTTTGATAGGACTTACTACAATTTATTTCTTGTTTCTTGTTAACAGATGTAAGAGACACCGTTTGGTACAGAGGAACACGATTTTGGAATATTTATGTATATCCTTTACAGATTGTCATTACGTTCACTTTATGTATGCAGTTGCTAATGCTTAGAACTCTGGCCCTGAAGAAAGCCATGGGATCTTGTCCCTACCGGCTGAAACATGTTGGCCTTGTAAATGCAGTTATATGCTTAGACTGCTTCCTCTGCATTGTTCTTGTTTGTTTGAGGGAAAGGACAAATTACATTAGAGTTTTTCGCCTATTGATCCTTTTACCCCTTGTTTTTAATTCACACATCTTTTGATTTTTGCACTGCACTCGATCCCATCTTTATCATTTGTTCATGGTTACCTCAGCGATTGATGGTGCGACCCAATTGAGTAAGGGCGATGGATGGGTCTCATTGATCAAGAGACATACCACCCCATTTTTGGATGACCAAATGAGAACACTTGATCTACATACCTATTTGATGGGAATCCAACACATCTCTGTACGGGTCTTACCAACAATCTCAGTAGGTCCTTCAACAGGTTAGTCCTGGCACACATTCTGATAGAGACACTTATATAGCTCTATTAGCGCCTAACTCACTTATGTAGGAGTTTTGCAGCAGCTCGGAGTACTTGAAGCTCCGTTATAGACCCCCGGTTCTTTTTGTTGTTAGGATTACAGTTAGGGGGATACGAACTGGGCAGGTCTTTAAATTTCCCTCAGACCCTTCTTCAATTGTTTGTGTTTTACTGTTTAGAGCAGCTGCCAGCTGCGGGTCTTTCTCTTAGACTACACTTTATGGAGGTAGTTCTTTCGCTAGGGACACTGTGTACTCTAGTCTGTACCACTGAATCTTCTGGGGAGGTATTAGGTTCAGTTTCCTTTGAGTCTAGGGTCACCCACCTTCACTTTGGTCCTTTAGGGCTCTCTACAGATGTACCCTTGGCACACTGTTTGCCTATATGTGAGTTTGAACTAACAAGCACCATCATTATTCTGATATGGCAGGCACAGTACGAAATTGTACTGTTTTGACAGCCCTCTACCACTTCAGTCTTTGAAGTGAGGGGCGGATGATTCAGCCCCCCTCCTCTACCTCCCCCTGTCCCACCATTGGCTACCTTTTTTTGGGTTCATTTGGGGATCATTATCAGAGACCACTTTGATGGATCTTTATAAATAGACATCAGCTCGGTCGACTATTTCGCGCTTGCAAACACTTGCGCTATGGTTAAATAAAGCACCTTTATTTTTGACCAAATTTAAACTACAAAGATGGCCGTAATCATGTCATCTTGTAGTTCTTGGGTGAACTACAACACAGTGGATTGTGACATCACTCTGTAGTTCAATCGAATCCCGCGAGAGTACGTGATACTCCGCCCCTATCTCCTTTATAAGCTTCCTGTGGGCAGCCTTTTTTGCCTCCCACGAAGCTCGGGTCCTGCAATGAGACAACGCCGGACAGGTTAGTGGCTCATTAGGATTTATTTTTGGCCTTTTTTCCTTTTGGGGTGGCATAGACTGGTTCACCTATGTTTCTGGGATATGAGACCAGGCTTGGTCTGTCAAACTTTTGCTAGCCAAGATCTAAACCTGCTACAGTTTAGCTCCATCCTATTGAGGACACTCATATTTAGAGGAAAGCTTTTTACATTAAGTGATGGATCTTGGGAACCTGGGACTTTTATGGGCTCTGTGACTTATTCCACCCTTAGGATTTTGTGTGGCTCTGTGAAGCTTGACTGTTATAGGGGCTATATATTATGTATTGGAGGGAGAGATAGAGTAGTACTGTCCACCCTTCCGTTCATTACCCCTTCCTTGCCTTCACAGAGCGGGGCCTCCTTTTTCCTGAGCTGTGTTCCAGGAGAGGTGAGGTACACTCCCTGTACTATTCAGGTGAGTAACATTAGTAAAATGAATTGGCTTACTTAGTAGACGCCAGTGCCAGGTCTTTCCTGTTTTGATAGGACTTACTACAATTTATTTCTTGTTTCTTGTTAACAGATGTAAGAGACACCGTTTGGTACAGAGGAACACGATTTTGGACTATTTATGTATATCCTTTACAGATTGTCATTACGTTCACTTTATGTATGCAGTTGCTAATGCTTAGAACTCTGGCCCTGAAGAAAGCCATGGGATCTTGTCCCTACCGGCTGAAACATGTTGGCCTTGTAAATGCAGTTATATGCTTAGACTGCTTCCTCTGCATTGTTCTTGTTTGTTTGAGGGAAAGGACAAATTACATTAGAGTTTTTCGCCTATTGATCCTTTTACCCCTTGTTTTTAATTCACACATCTTTTGATTTTTGCACTGCACTCGATCCCATCTTTATCATTTGTTCATGGTTACCTCAGCGATTGATGGTGCGACCCAATTGAGTAAGGGCGATGGATGGGTCTCATTGATCAAGAGACATACCACCCCATTTTTGGATGACCAAATGAGAACACTTGATCTACATACCTATTTGATGGGAATCCAACACATCTCTGTACGGGTCTTACCAACAATCTCAGTAGGTCCTTCAACAGGTTAGTCCTGGCACACATTCTGATAGAGACACTTATATAGCTCTATTAGCGCCTAACTCACTTATGTAGGAGTTTTGCAGCAGCTCGGAGTACTTGAAGCTCCGTTATAGACCCCCGGTTCTTTTTGTTGTTAGGATTACAGTTAGGGGGATACGAACTGGGCAGGTCTTTAAATTTCCCTCAGACCCTTCTTCAATTGTTTGTGTTTTACTGTTTAGAGCAGCTGCCAGCTGCGGGTCTTTCTCTTAGACTACACTTTATGGAGGTAGTTCTTTCGCTAGGGACACTGTGTACTCTAGTCTGTACCACTGAATCTTCTGGGGAGGTATTAGGTTCAGTTTCCTTTGAGTCTAGGGTCACCCACCTTCACTTTGGTCCTTTAGGGCTCTCTACAGATGTACCCTTGGCACACTGTTTGCCTATATGTGAGTTTGAACTAACAAGCACCATCATTATTCTGATATGGCAGGCACAGTACGAAATTGTACTGTTTTGACAGCCCTCTACCACTTCAGTCTTTGAAGTGAGGGGCGGATGATTCAGCCCCCCTCCTCTACCTCCCCCGTCCCACCATTGGCTACCTTTCTTTGGGTTCATTTGGGGATCATTATCAGAGACCACTTTGATGGATCTTTATAAATAGACATCAGCTCGGTCGACTATTTCGCGCTTGCAAACACTTGCGCTATGGTTAAATAAAGCACCTTTATTTTTGACCAAATTTAAACTACAAAGATGGCCGTAATCATGTCATCTTGTAGTTCTTGGGTGAACTACAACACAGTGGATTGTGACATCACTCTGTAGTTCAATCGAATCCCGCGAGAGTACGTGATACTCCGCCCCTATCTCCTTTATAAGCTTCCTGTGGGCAGCCTTTTTTGCCTCCCACGAAGCTCGGGTCCTGCAATGAGACAACGCCGGACAGGTTAGTGGCTCATTAGGATTTATTTTTGGCCTTTTTTCCTTTTGGGGTGGCATAGACTGGTTCACCTATGTTTCTGGGATATGAGACCAGGCTTGGTCTGTCAAACTTTTGCTAGCCCAGATCTAAACCTGCTACAGTTTAGCTCCATCCTATTGAGGACACTCATATTTAGAGGAAAGCTTTTTACATTAAGTGATGGATCTTGGGAACCTGGGACTTTTATGGGCTCTGTGACTTATTCCACCCTTAGGATTTTGTGTGGCTCTGTGAAGCTTGACTGTTATAGGGGCTATATTATGTATTGGAGGGAGAGATAGAGTAGTACTGTCCACCCTTCCGTTCATTACCCCTTCCTTGCCTTCACAGAGCGGGGCCTCCTTTTTCCTGAGCTGTGTTCCAGGAGAGGTGAGGTACACTCCCTGTACTATTCAGGTGAGTAACATTAGTAAAATGAATTGGCTTACTTAGTAGAAGCCAGTGCCAGGTCTTTCCTGTTTTGATAGGACTTACTACAATTTATTTCTTGTTTCTTGTTAACAGATGTAAGAGACACCGTTTGGTACAGAGGAACACGATTTTGGACTATTTATGTATATCCTTTACAGATTGTCATTACGTTCACTTTATGTATGCAGTAGCTAATGCTTAGAACTCTGGCCCTGAAGAAAGCCATTGGATCTTGTCCCTACCGGCTGAAACATGTTGGCCTTGTAAATGCAGTTATATGCTTAGACTGCTTCCTCTGCATTGTTCTTGTTTGTTTGAGGGAAAGGACAAATTACATTAGAGTTTTTCGCCTATTGATCCTTTTACCCCTTGTTTTTAATTCACACATCTTTTGATTTTTGCACTGCACTCGATCCCATCTTTATCATTTGTTCATGGTTACCTCAGCGATTGATGGTGCGACCCAATTGAGTAAGGGCGATGGATGGGTCTCATTGATCAAGAGACATACCACCCCATTTTTGGATGACCAAATGAGAACACTTGATCTACATACCTATTTGATGGGAATCCAACACATCTCTGTACGGGTCTTACCAACAATCTCAGTAGGTCCTTCAAAAGGTTAGTCCTGGCACACATTCTGATATCGAGACTTATATAGCTCTATTAGCGCCTAACTCACTTATGTAGGAGTTTTGCAGCAGCTCGGAGTACTTGAAGCTCCGTTATAGACCCCCGGTTCTTTTTGTTGTTAGGATTACAGTTAGGGGGATACGAACTGGGCAGGTCTTTAAATTTCCCTCAGACCCTTCTTCAATTGTTTGTGTTTTACATTGTGAACTTTACCAAACACTGGTTTGGCATAAGCAACCAAATGCATTTTATGCACATAGGGGCATATCTTCAAGGAAGTGGCAGTACGAGGTGTTAGCCATCATGGCTTAACGCCTCACTCTGCAACTTCAGAAATGCAAGGCTTCACCATATTTACTACTATATGGTGAAGCCTTGCGTTTCCCCCTACGCTGGTGTTACACTTAGCAGTGTAGCACCAACGCAGGCTCTCTTGCACCACAGTGCAAGGGTGTCTGCTTGCAGGGGAAAGATTGTTTAAGTACAGGAAGGTGAACCTTAAATGCCATTTTGTCACTTCTATGTGTGCTGAAACCAATCCGGAGCCCTTGTTTGTACGATGCCTGGAAACCGTTAGGGCTGACCAAATTGGTTCCGGAAGGCATTCAGAGAGGTTGGGTCTTTCCGGAGCCGATTTTTACAGCTCTATGGACTTGGTTTCCAAATGAGCGAGTATGATGACTGATTTGGACAGCCTTTCCTTTTCGGTTTGCCCAGAACTAAAAGTCCGCTGGAATCGGTATTTGGGGGCCTGTAGCCGGCCCCCCTTCACCCAGGGGCTTCCAAATCAGGCCCATGGGGGAACCAAAGGGTCCCCCCTTTCCAGCCAGAATTGGTTGCCGTTGCACTCAAGACGGTGTATACAATGTTAAGTAACAAAATTCAACCAAGAAATGACAAAATGACAGAATTATCAAAACAAAAGAACTCTCAATAGGTAAATCTTGGAGTCTTTAATGTCGCAAACAGCCAGCCGACACGTGTTTCATCGCACTCGCGATTCCTCAGGGCTGAAATGAACAAAGGTTGACAATGGAGCATGTATCTCACAAAGTTATAGTATACAATAAGACCTGGTTACATGGTCTTGCATGCTCAGTAGTTGCTTCTACCATAGTGAGTGTACAGAAATGCATCTGTGATTCCTGAGTGCCACCCCAACACATCCGTGTCGTAAGTGTAAGATTTACCACTATTATCTCTAACCGTGCAGTTCAATAGTGATTCTGTGTATTAACACGTGGGTGTAGCAGAAATATTCATATTAGGAGACAGAGTCTCTGTTTGAGAAGTGATCTATTTGTGTACGACTCAATCATACTTCATGCTTAGTGAATCTGTGAGTAGTCTAGACACTCTGAACCTAAGAACGTATCCGTCACATACCTATATGGCTGTGTTCCAGTCAGAAGGTCTAGTTATCAACACGAAAGAAAAATAAACACACGACAACAGGAAGAATCTCATCACTAATTGTCATATATCCATTATTCAGGCAAGAAAAACACAGTAGTGAGAATGTGAGGTAAAAAAGATTAGAAGCTCACCGCTCAGCTGGTGATATTTCCAACCCAGCCGGGCCCTTGACCGCAGATACTCCGTTCGAGTATCCGATATAAAATCAATTCTGTAATCAGATTAGTAGTCTGAATTACTATACATAAGTCTACATTTCATTAGTTTATAAATGCAGCCAAATTAAAGACCTGTTATTTTTAATACACAGTCACCCGACTTAACACCAGAAAAAACAGCGCACCTTGGCCTGTCACATAAACGATATCTAATACGTCAGATGCAAAATGCATCTCCCCCTGATTCAAACGGTTGGTTATTTAGACATTCTATTATAAAACGAATCTGTTGTAAGTAAATACCCAATACACTTACATTAATCGGTCTGTATCAGTAGTTTCCCGCTTGAAAATCAAAATTGTATAGTTTCCCCTTTTAGTTCCCACGGCGAGTAGGGTAGTACTCTGTGGAAATTATGGGCAATATCGGTTATTGGTTCTGCTATAGACTGCGGAACTTAGATATTTATATTCGGTGCGATATAAACAAAGTCTTACCTATTAGTTGAAGGTATATTTTTAATGCCGTGATTGCCTCCGATGTATCTGGCGCTTCAAGCTAAAAAGACACCAAAATAAGGGGGGAGGAGTTATGCTCCTGGAATAATTCTACGTTTTGGTTTACTTGGCTCGATGTGAAAGCTTATGCCAGCATGTTTCAAGCAGCTTACCTTGATCAAGCGGAGAAGCGGCGTGTAATGCGTCCGGATCCGACGGCCGTGTTCCTGTTTGGACACGTGACCGGCGTTCCGACGACGCTAAGTAGCGTCTCTACGTGACGTGACAATAAACTAGACCGTTCGCATCGTTTTCTTGTCCTCCATGTTGGGTTCCCCATAGAACCCTAAGAATCAACAATCCTCATAAGGATTTGTTGCATACAGCTTATTCTCACGAATTTTTATGGCTATATATTTAATCAGCATTAAAGGCAAATATCATAAAGGGGAGGTATATTGTTACTATATTTAGTTTATGTGTTCGGCAAAGCGCGAAGTACGACCTCATGGGATTGATTGATTCCCGCACATATTCACGGTCGGTCAACGTAATCATTAGTTAGATCCTTGGACAGAAGATATATTAATCCTCCTGGTGAGCTAAAGTTGTGAACACCGTGCTTGGAAATCTACAGACTACCGGTGCCCGTCCCAATCACACGTGGGTATCTCAATACACATTAATATCCGCAGTACATTCTCATTTATCTATTGCATGTATATATGTAAAATCATATTCAATATACAAATGTTGGACATTACATAACATCAGAATCAAGCACAGGAGAGTTATTATAACATGAGGGAATCACATAATCATAGTGTTATGATGTGTGTAACATTGATTGATTGGAATAGAAATGCGTAACAGTATCATAGTCACAATCCCATTCTACATGTCAGTTACCCAAGAAATACTGCATCTCGTGGTCATAATTGAGTCCCCGTTCCACAGACCTAAGACGCATGATCCAGGTTGCCTCTGTGAGCGAATATGATGACTGATTTGGACAGCCTTTCCTTTTCGGTTTGCCCAGAACTAAAAGTCTGCTGGAATCGGTATTTGGGGGCCTGTAGCCGGCCCCCCTTCACCCAGGGGCTTCCAAATCAGGCCCATGGGGGAACCAAAGGGTCCCCCCTTTCCAGCCATGCACAATGTGGCAGGCACCATTGGGTGCCCGCCACATGGTGCAAGATTTTCCCCAGCCACCCCTTTCTTCAATGGGAGTCTGTGTTCTCGTCCGAAACAAAGACTCCCATTTAAGTCAATGGGAGTCTGACTGAATCACATCCCGATGCATACGGATGCATCATACTTGTTCGGTCGAACTCCCCCATTCTGAGTTGTTCGGACAGCATTCCGAAACCGAATCGGTCAGCATGCTTTCCGAACGAGATCTGAATTGGTCCCTTAATAGAGTGCTCAATTTTCTTAGCCACCAGTACAACTACATAAAGACTTGGATCATCCCCTTGCCACAGTTTTTCATGCACTTTCTCAATATTGCATCCTAGCATAAACTGATCTCTATTTCTTTCCTCTAACAGACCTGCAGATTGACACGAGTAAGCTAATCTCCTCAAATAGGTTATGTAGTTTTCTACTGACTCCTCTTCCTTTTGATTCCATTCACCAAAGTGATACCTCTCCAACTTTAGGAAAATAGTGTTTATCTAGATTTCTTATACAGATTTCATACTCATTAAGATCTGCTGCCTCTTCATCAGTAAATCCAGGCATTGATCAAAGACTTCTTGACCTCCAGAGCCCAAACAATGCAATAACAGAGCTGTTTCCATTTCCATACTCAAAGATGTACTACAAGCCCTAGCATACCTTTA
This sequence comes from Lissotriton vulgaris, assembly GCF_964263255.1. Lineage (NCBI taxonomy): Eukaryota > Metazoa > Chordata > Amphibia > Caudata > Salamandridae > Lissotriton > Lissotriton vulgaris. Next base: position 274,124,306 of record NC_141689.1, on the reverse strand, counting down.
AAAAAAAATTCAATTTCTGCCATTTAATAGGTGGTACCCCAGGTATTGTCAAAAAAAATGGAGATGCTGTTATGTTTTGCATTTTTACAGTTATGTCAACACTTCTTGAAACTCCTTGCAATATCTGTTCACAACAATATTGCAAACCCTGTGTAGAAAAGTAAAAGCAGTACAGTTTCATCAAATTACAGGAAATAAAGTCCTAGAAAAGTGACACCACACACTGGCACCCGAAACGATTTTTTTTTTAATTGAGCAAGTTCCTCCTGATTATTTTCATTCAATTACCAGGTAACACCAAAGTTGTATCTACAATCATTATCAAATTCCTCACAAAACCGTTGCGCAGTTTAGTTGATTTTGTATATTCAGATAATCCTCCCATCAGGAAGCGCTGGGGACGATGCTCCGCCCACCAGGGAAAGCCATAGACAATGCTTCAGAAGAACCGCTTCTCCTCACAGTTTATTGCCATCTTGCATACCGTATTGAAAAAAAAAACCCTTGCAGTAAAAGAAATCTTGGGGGGAACAGCATTCAAAATAAAGAAAAATCTACAGTAGGTGATAGCGCAGCATGAGTGCGAAAATGCTGAGTGGCATGTGTTGACTAAAACCGCGACTGTTCTGCAGCTAAGCGATCCACCTTAACCAAACAAATTCTCTGCATGAGTGTGCCCTATATTTTTCCTAGAGGCAATAAGCCCACGAGCACAGAATCTTCAACACTGGGTTTATTTCCTAATTTTAAACAACTAAAAAAGTGAAAGTACATCTCTTCTGAAGTTGATGAAAGCAGCACAACTCATGTACACATACCGAAAAACTTCAGAAAGAACAAATGCAGGAGGAACAGCCACCGCCTATTAAATGTATCAACCAGTACCAGAGTCCCATTTTCTATCAAAAACAACAAGCCATTTTAGTTGTAAATCAGGAGTACAAGTATCCTTTACCTTCGGTTTCTAGCAGCAACAAAAACAGAAAAGATAGATAATACTTCGGAGATGAGGTTCAAATGAGCCTGGTCAAGACTCAAACATGAACGCAGAAGCCTGCAACACTTTTACCAAAGCCCACAATAGACAGTACTCCAAATAGTGCAATTAAAGTTCAAGAGTATGACGTCTGGATGCAGTAATCCAAAGTCCATTTAATAGTGAATCCTTCCGATTCTTACAATGTAGAGATATCGATAGATACAAAAGACCAAATGCAACCGACACGTGTTACATCGACTTGACTTTTTCAAGGATGGTCTATTAATGTAAGACAGAAATGGAATGATGCCAAGAGCGGTCATATCCTGTAATGTAGCTGTCCTGTCAATGCAATATGCATATATCACAGTGGTCTGTGGTGTAATACTACCAAGTGTAGTTCCGGTTATGAGCATCAAGACGGGCCATGATACGCTCCCTTGTCCAAAGTCTTCTCTGTCTCGCGCCAACGCAGACACCACGCAACTTTACAATGTTGAGACCTTTCTTCTGCATCAATCTTCATTGCCAGTGTAACAAGGTGCCTTTGTACTAACAACAAGGGTGTAACCTGAAAACAAAAGTAGTTTATTACTCACAAGAAAGGTTCTATCCAGTCACTCCAGCTGCTGTCCAGCCCGCTTTCCAACTGCTCCCAGCCTTTCCAGATTCCATGTTGACCTAACAACATTCCATACCACAAGGATGTCTAAGTCACAAGAACATGTACCCATTTGTTAGATACACATTCTGTATTCTTGTGTTTTTCTTCCATTCTACTCGAATATTTTCTAGTTTTTGCCTGCTAGATGCCAAGTCTTGCCTGGACCTCAAATTCCTCCTAAATGAAAACCCATAGCTTGTCTCAAGCACACTACATTGACTTATCTTCTGTGACATCCTGTTTTACCAAGAGGGAGTCAGTGAGGAATGGTTTAAAATAAAGATCTTCCACAGGTGACCAGTAATGCCCAGTGAAGCTTTGCTGTGCTAGGATCAGGTCCTTCCTGGCGCGGATTCCTTGGTTGGGAAGTTGAACAGCATCAGGTCCAGGATATTTGCATATTATATCGAGGAGGAGGTGAAGTTTTGCATTGAAACATCAGCTAAGTACGTACACGGAAAACTGCAAAACCTTTGTTTCAAAAGAATTGTCAACCATGGTTCACTAAAACTATAGTTTACAACCGCGTCCAAAGAACAGCACTGGATAACAGCATTTTGCAAAAGCAAATTATATTTTATTATCAACAGAACAAATAACAACGCCAGGAACATAAAATGACCTTTGATTCCAGCACCATAAAATGCTAAAATAAGGATATCGATAAAGTTATCTACAAGTGCATGTACATCACTGTGCGCTGTGAATCACCTTTACTGCGCTGTCTGCTGTAAAGTCTGCACTATAGTGAGACTAATCAATCAATCTGATGTATATCATTAAGGCACAATTATCTTAGAAAGAGAGTTAATCTGTTGTTGGGTAAAAGGGATGATACATGCCATACCCGCAATGCCAGTGGGCATCAAGTCACGGGTGAGCGTTACCATGTACAAAAGCTAAAATAAACTGTGGATAATGCGATGAAAACATATTTCACAGTGCTGCTTGCAAACTTCAAACAGATAACAGTATATATCGGGCAATCCAAACACCATTGGCCTCTGCTCACTTGCTGGAATTGTGAGCTCCTGCCCTCTCCTTCTCTCCATATCGCCATGTTTTTTTCAGTTTTATGTAGCGCGAACCCGACCCGAAGGTGTCAGAGCGCTGTACGTGAGCACCAGTTCCATCACACAAGAACACAATATTTTTTTTAAGCCACGGGGAGATTAAGCGATTAGCCAAGAATCACACGATCTTTCAGCCTCCCCCCAGACTCGAACCTGGTTCCCCACCCTCAAAGTCGACTGCTCTAGCCGCTAAGCCTCATCCCAGTACAGCTCAGCAAGAAAACAGGTTCTAGAGCTTGGAGGAAGCTGTCAAAGCTGCGGTCTCTTCTGCATAATCAGTCTGTGCCATGAAATAATTGCATGTTGTCACTGCCCAAAGAAGGGATGTTACTGTCGATTGGCGGTTTAATGAGACCCTGGAGAGACACCAAAACGCTCTGTTAGAATCTCACCTTAGTTTAAATACTTCGTTTGAACAAGTCGGGACTTGTCTGTCTAAACAATAGACTTTTGAGTTAACGTGCACTGCAAATCCTTTTTTATGTGCCCTGAAGCCTCAACGTGAAACAGTCTCCAAACATTGGCAAGATACCAGCAGACACCACGATTTGGGAAGAGTAAATCCACATTGAACGGTGTTAAGTTATCGAGGCGGCAGTAAATTAAGAAACAGAGCGAGGGACCTTTGCTGAGGAAACCGTAACTGTTGCTAGAGAAAATGTTAGAGCAGTGTGGGAGAGACCACTCCTTAGAATGGGGGAGATTGCTCCTCACTGCATGTTGCTTGATAACGCTGCCAGCACTACTTGCCCGCAGCCCACACCTCTCGAAAATGCAGCGCTTGCAGGGGCAGATAGTCTTAGAATTTAAACAGAAATTCTGTTTACGATCGCGGCAGTAGGCACAAAGCACGAAGGCAGATCACTGTACTGGCTCTAAGAAGACCCGGACCTTGTGTCGATAGCATTATCGAGCTATAAGCAAAAATAGGGCACGAGAAGTGCTTAATTTGTGGTGGCACAAATTTATGAGCACCTGGACTTAAATTAATTATTGATGCAAGGGGGAGAGTGGGCTATAGGATGGAAGTTGATCTGTGGGAAGTTGAGGGGTGCTTTGCCCAGACATTGAAGTACATTCGTTTCTGATGCTATCATAAACATTACTGCTTTGCTTCTTAGATGGTTTTTGGTTGTTTGCCACTTCTACAGTTGCTGTATTTCCAATCACCACAGCTTGCTTCGGTGAAGTGCAGAGGATAATAACACAGTTTAGTGGCTTTCTTAGTAAGCAGTTAGGGCCCTATTAGGATGGAGGACGGACCTGCGTCCGTCCCCCACCCCAGAGGAGGAGGGACCGTCCGCAGGGGCAGGGGAGGTCCCTCCGTGCAAATTAGGATGTGACCGCCACCCTGGCGGTCACATCCTGTATGTTTAACATTGCGGCGGGTGCTGCTTGAAGCAGCGCCCGCCGCAATGTTAAAAATGCATGCTTCGCATTTGTATGTACAAAGCGACAGGCACCGCGCGGTGCCAGCCGCTTTGTGCATGCAAATGCATGGGGGTACCATAGGTACACCCCATGTGCACCCCCCGTCACCCTGGGGGCCCGCAACGGCCCGAAAAGAAATCACTGTATGCCTTTCCACGGCAGAGAAGCCGCTGCGGAAAGGCATCTGTTTACCCCCATCCTAATATGGCTGGTGGTGTCTGTTAGACACCGCCTCCATATTAGAGCTTTTCCGCCGCGGTCATAAGGCGACCGCGGCGGAAAAGCGGCGGACGGTCTTCCTGATCCCCCAGCCCCCCTAATCTGGCAGGGTGGTCTTTGAAGGCTCCACAGCGTTTTTTCCGCATCCTCCGGGCCGGCGGACACTTCCGCCGGCAAGGAGGATGCGGAAAAACCGCAATCCTAATGACCCCCTTTGTTCGAGTTATGGGTCTGTATGGGGTTCTAACTCAAAAGGTAGACACTGAGCAGTTCTTTCTCTGCTTCTGATCTTACACAGTTCTACTCAGATCTGCTTCAAAAGACAGCTGAACAGTCTGCTGCCTCTGTCCCAGTCTGCCCTGAAATGAAGTGTCCCAGATGTGCTTTGTCCAGTCTCTAATGGTGTGTCACTCTGCAGGCAACAGTATATCCTTTGTACCACTCTCTCTTCTCCAGTGCAACTGCCTCTAGGACCTTCCTGATAAAAGGACTTTGGAACCTGCCCTTGTCTGTAGAGCAATCGTGAAGGTAAGTACACATTGATAAGTGCAGATTTACTGTATCCACAGCCACACACCCTAAAGATAATATATCTCAAGATATGTAGTGTGGAGTTAAGAATAGTAAGTGTTAGTTTCACCTTGCTAGAGTAAAGACACAACAGAGGTAGAGGGGTCAAATGAATTTCACCTTTTACCACTTGTACACTAGGGCTGTATTTACATTGGTCAAGCCTGGGATTCCATTCAAGTTCTTTTCAGTGTTAGAGGGTAGGTATGGGGTAGATATTGAATGTGTTTAATAATGCATACAGTAGGTGCCCAACATACTCCCGCCTAATGACTTCAAAATAGGACTAAGGTGAAGGCGGACAAGGCTGTCGAGTTATATTGTAGGGAGCAGGGTTTATGTACATAGCTGATTGGGTGCTATAAAGGCATTATCGCATCACAGCCCATGACCAGAGCCAATGCCACAATAGATTTTCATGGTTGGGTAAGGAGGCAGATATTGTGTGATTTATGGTCAGTGTTGCATCTACATAATAATGGGCTGCACATAATGCCTGGCATTATTTTGTTGGGAACCAACACTGGCCACCTACTAAGAAAGACAAAATGTCTCTACAGGACCATGTTTGACTTTGATCAGTTGCAGCTGGTACTGTGTTGGGATAGGCCACAGACATATGTCCCTCCTTAGTATATGCTAATGGCTATGCTGCAAGTTTTGGCATTTAGCTCTATCATTAGGACTGGCACTGGCATGACAGCGCTGCTGTCGCCAGACATGATGTGAGTCACCTATAAATGGGCTTTAAGATGCACTTATCAGGAGAGGGGCTTTGGCTCCACCCACATGATGGCAGCCAGGAATATGTTTTGGTTGGGCAGAAGTTGTGTGTTTCCACAAAAAAGTAATTTCTCGCCACACAGCTCTTGTTTATTTATGTATCCAGCTGCCTGAGCTAGCAGCAGAATGCCTCAGCATGACGTTTCAGGGCACACACATGACATTGCAATGCAATTAAATGGTCTTAGATAACTAGATAATTTACTGCATGTGTTTAACACGGACAGCAGCACAGATGGGAGGAGGGCAGTCATTAACTTTAGATTGGAAAATACCATTTTGTTTTTGAGAGCTCAGGGCTAAACGAGTCTACATGGATGTTTAGGTGCAGCTTGACTGTGCTACTGTTGCTGACCTTAAAAGATCAACAAAAAAGACCTTTCAGAGTCTTAGTGGTAGAGGGGCTTAAGTTCTACCCGCATGTTGGTTACCCTGAGTACGGGATGTGATGGGGTTGAATTTGTGCGCTTCCACTAAAAAGCCTGCTTGTTATCAACCTTTTGGCTTGTGTCAAAATTTATACGCAATACAGCAGGACTGATTTGGTGATGGTGCCAAGCCAATGTTCCTGGTTGAAGGCCTGATCTGTTTATTATGAGAAGATTATGCAAAAGGCACAATCAGTCTGCCATATGTATTGTGAAAATCGATAGGGATTTAAGGATTTATTCTTATGTGTATTGCTATTATTCTATGTTAAAGCCTACCGATAGGTATTTTGTGTCATGGAATCTCAGACATTACCATAGTAGGTAATGGTTTTGGTGTTGGTCACTCAGTGTGAGGAAGCATTGATATAGGTTTGCTCTATGAGAATCCCTGTTAGGTAAATCTTAGGAGAGACAGAATTTAGCTTAGCTGTTAGACCTGTCAACCTTGGTATGTTCATCCCCAAAACTTTTTCCTTCTCCTATCCTGTCTTCTGAATTTTTCTTTTGTTGGCATTAGATCTCTGTGCACTTTATCACTGCATACCAGTGCTAAATCACTTGTGCTCTCTCTCTAACACATGATACAATTGGCTTACACCTGATTGGCACATTTAATTTACTTGTAAGACCCTTGTAAATGGTACTTCATGTACCCAGGGGGCCTGTAAATTAAATGGTACTAGTGGCCCTGCAGCACTCATTGTGCCACCCACTTAAGTAGCACTTTAAAACATGTCTCAGGCCTGCCATTGAAGCCTGTAGTGTGGTTTTAAAACTGCCAAATCAACCTAGCAAAATAAACCTGTAGCCATGTTTGAACCTTCCTTTTTAGGTTGAGCCTAGAGCCAGAATAGAAGCCCGGCCCACTCTTCGCCCATATTTGTCATTGACTTGTGTTATTGTCCGTCCTAAATGCTGGCTTCTGATTCATCAATAGGCTTGTTAGTTCCTCCTTAGTACCGCCTCATCTTCATTTGTCACCTCCAATGGTGAATGGCCCCTTTACTTCGGTTGTCATACTGTACGTGTTATTTAGACTGTGAGCACTATTTTCTTTCATGAGGTTCTCCTACTACAGGCATGGCATGCTTTGGTGCCTTCTCTACTACCTCATCCCTCCAGTTGTTGTGCCTTCTTCACCCTCACCCTCCCTCCCGTTGTCTGTGCCTTTCCCCTCCTCGCCCACTCTGTGCCTTCTGTTGTAGTTAAGTCTTGTGTATATGTACCTTCTCTTCCCCCATCCTCCCTCCCGTTGTCTGTGCCTTCTCTCCAACACCCACCCTCCCTCCATTGTCCGTGATGCCTACCATTTCAAATGAAATAAATGTTGCATCAATGCCAGGCCTATTGCATTGCAAATGCTTTTTTTTTAACTTTACTGTTGAGCGCATCAAAGCAGATGACATAGCCAGCTGTGCAGACCTGCCGGATAAATGCGGCTCTGCTGCAAACTCTATATTCTACTAAACTGTCTCATTGGTGGATACGCAATGAGCAAACACGGCATGTAAAAACTGGGGGGAGGGGTAATTTTCCTGCTGCGCTAATCTTTGCGCAAACTGGGGGACCTGGGTTAAAACATTTTGCAAAAGGTAGCTTCCTTTAATTTTTATGCAGTTTAGCACATGGGTTATGAAGTGCCTTCTAGTTACAGTTCAGCAAAACTGTTAGCCTGCTAACCAGAGGTTCACAAAAATGATATTTCCATATATTATTTTCAGGGGAGTAATTTGTATTATGAGATTGTTAGCTTTGAAGATTGTACTAAAGTATGCCATTGCAAACACGAGGTGCAAGAAATACCATCGGAATGTAGTGAGCACGCAGGTTCTAAAGTCACAAGGTGGACAGTTCTTGTTTAGCGCCAGCGGGCGTGGCAAACATTCAGCCTCATAGTTCTCCTAAGCGGAAATAATGCAGTGCGTAATAAACGCAATTTACGCGAGACCCAATAGATTGGGATTACGCTGGTTTAGCACAAAATGTGCCCAGCCTGTTGGTGATAAATTCTATATGAAAAATGACACGTACGCATTAATTTGTTGCAGTTGTATTGTTAGAAAGGTTACAGAGAGGGCCCTGCTCACGCGAAACTCCGGTCTTGCTGAATTCTCACACTAATGTTGCCTCCTCACTCTTACTTAAGTACACCATGTTTCAGCTGTAGGCTTTTGATTGGAGACTAATGTATTCTGGGAGTTGTAGTCTTGGTTTCCCTGAAGTGGCCTACTGCAACTGCTAACAGTGATGTGGAAGAGGACAGCCCAAGGCTGGATACAGGTCTTCTGACATGCAGTGGGGTGGGCATCCTGCTTGGTGTGTGGCATCAACAGTTTGTACTGCTCTGGAGTACAGGGCATGCTGAAAAGTGGGTGTGTTAAGAAAGTGAGCACCCTAATTCGGGGTGTAGAACTGGTGTGGGGAGTCCCAACACTCCACATGGAGTGAAACGTTAGGGTGACTTGTGCTGCCCGGCAGAGTGGGCACTAGACTCGATTTCCGACGGAAGGGAGACATTGTTAGAATCTATTGGATACAGTAGGGCGCCTGTCTCATGACAAGGAAACAGTTTAGGGACCTCATAATGCACACTACCTGCTTCAAAGAAAGCTTAACAGAAAGTAAACTACAACTTTATGTTGTCAACAAAATGTAAAGTAATGAAACTAATATTGCTTATGCATTTGTAATTTATGTAACACGTTCTGCTATGTTGATTTTTGCTATTGTTTTAGTCTTGTAAATAATAAATGTCATTAGCCAAGGCAGTGGAATTCAGTGCATTTTAAATACAGTGTGTGCTATGCTGGCATAACAATCTATTGAATCGAAGGTACACAAACTTAGTAAAAAGAAATCTTTTTGGAGCTCTCTTACTGCTGATAACATGCATTTTTGAAACTGAACAGCAACCAGGGCAAGCTCTGCATGTATTTGCTACATAGCCAAATACTTATGAGGTCCCCTTATAAGGGGAGACCTATTGGCTGTGCCAATGCTTGTTAATACATATCACCCCTTAGGTAGGCCGTAAACAGCCTATACAACAGAGTGCATTGTATTTAAAAAGTAGGACATGAGTTTTTAAGTGTTACATGTCCGATAGTGAAACACTCCTAAATTTGTTTTTTCAGTACTTCATGGCCTATCTCTCCCATTGGATAACATTGGGCTACCTTATTACATTTAATAAGTGCTAGCATTTGATTGGGAACAGATAAGGATGTCAAGTTTGATTTCAAATGAATTGTAATTTATAAACCTCTTCAATGGTAAGGTAGGATTTTAAGTCACAACTTTGAAAATGCCACTTTTAGAAAATTCAAAGAACAAGGGTGGTTAGGCCCCGTGGGAAAGAGGGTAGGTAGGGCCAATATAATGAAAAAACAGGGGAAATTTTACCTAAGCCTCTGAAATGATTTAAACACTGAATGTTATTAGGATAAACACAACTTTATTTGTTTACCCAGACAATTAGTTTTGTCATTGGTTTTTTAGATTTTGTCTTGTTTTTTTTATGAACAGAAAGGGAAATTGCCATCAACCTCACATATAGCCATATGTGGATTACATTACATTGTGCGAGTATTTACAACAATTAGAACACAAATTATGTGAAAATAATGTGAAAAAACATTAACATTTACAAAGTGCTCAACATTATACACACACATGGACAATTAATTGACCAAAACAGTTCTTTTGGCAATACTACGGCTCAAGGGAAACCATTATTCAAAAAAGACCCCTGGCCAATCGCGCTGACCTAATCGATGAAGCTAAGCAGTTTCAAATACACCAATAATTCCAAATTCTAATATCAAGTGTACAAACAAATGTCCAAATTTAAAGAGCCGACGCGTTTCGAATCCTGTTAGCTGAATCACAGGAATCTCATCAGGGCAGTATAATTCTAGTCCAAGAGCACTATTTCTAAAACAAAAAGGGGAAAAGTGCGTTTTAATCAAAAAAGAAAGAACAGTCCTCAAGCCATTTGTTATGTTAATTGACATGGTGGGAGGCGGCATACCTTATACATGAGTTATCCAATATTGCTCTAAAATCATTGAAGACGGTGTCATATGCTGTGGGTCCGCGCTGTAACAGAGCGGGAAATTGGTCAAAACGGCACGTTTGAAAAGCAAAAACATGTATGCTAGTGTGAGCACAGGGGACGGTGTTACCTTAAACTTTCTCAGTCCGGAGGCAAGCTGCCTGTTCCAAGATTAAACCTGTCGTTATCCAGAATGTTTATCTGTGGGATTTAAATTACGCCAATCAGTTTGGAGTCTCTTGTAGCTTCAATTCTAAACGTAACTGACAAACAGTGCGGAACTTACTTATGTCTGTTTACAGAAGCGCTAATACTCCTCTCCGGGTTGCCGCCAGTGGTGCTGTCAGAAAGGAAAGGGGGAACGGGTCACTGCGGTGCATATTTCTAAGCGATTGTGGAACAAAGGGGGAGTCTCACGCGGCGCCAAAGCTTACCGACGGTATTCGTGGTGCGGCGTCCCGCGTACACACTGCTGCACGGCCCGCTCTCGGTGTGGTTGTCCGAGGCTGTGCCTGAATTGGGTGTGTGTGCAGTGTTATTGGAGATTAACCAATCAGGATCTCACCGGTCCCGGTAGTATTATGGTGCCTTATGGGGATTGTAGTTCCGCTAGTTAGACCCCGTTTGTTAGGATCTGTTGATTTCACTTAAAGTATTCAACCCTTTATTGACACTATCGAATTTTAAAATGAGGTAAGACTCTTTTCGCAGCAGCATATTTTCGACCTCGGACTGATGTTTTGCATCTATCTTTGCCAGTACTGTCCATCTGAAATCAGTTTCACCGTGATTTTTTTCCAAGAAATGGTCTACCATTGGTGCGGACAGCACTTTCTTTTTTATTCGGGATCGATGTTGGGTAATTCTTACATTGACTGCCTGGCTCGTTTTGCCAATGTAGACTCTGTCGCATGGACAGACCACAGCATAGACAACGTCTTTAGTCTTACAATTTGTAAAAACCTGGTGTTTCCAATGTATGCCATTGTGGGAAAAGACACTTCCTTCAATCGTGGTTGTGCATGAAACACAATTGCCACATTTGTGGTGCCCACATATTGGTTTTAAGTTCCACTGTGTTATTAACCTCTTGGCTGCTAATGACAAGGGTAACTCGCCATGCACTTTTCATTGATTTCAATGGAAATTAGATGAGAAGCAAAATATTGCCTTAGCAGTAAAGGGGTTAAATCACTTTTCTGTGGCGGGATGTAACTGTCCGCTTTGATCAGCTGTTGTCCTATGCTCGTGTTCTTGCGCATTGCGAAAATTGGTTTGGCTAGGGGATACTCCAAAGTTTCTAATAGATGCCAATTTTTTAAAATGATCCGTTTGAAGTGGTTAGTGTGTTGACTGAAGGTGGTAACACACACTAGTTTGTCTGACTCACTTTTTTCTTTTACCTTTAGTAAAGACTCTCTCGGAGTGAATCTGGCTCTATTTTTGGAGTGTTTTAGAAGTTTTTTGGGGTATCCACGTTTCGCCAATTCGCTGCAAAAGGATGTTGCATGCAAGTCAAAATCAGATAAATTTGTACAATTTCGTCTGATCCTGAGCAGCTGCCCGTAAGGTAAGTTTTCTTTTAAACTTTGTGGGTGTGAGCTTTGATAGTGGAGAATTGTGTTCCGATCAGTTTCCTTTTTGTACAAGGTGGCCGTCAGGTTTGCTTCACTGGCACTTACTGTGACGTCAAGAAAGGTCATTTTTTGTTTACTGGAATTTAGGGTGAATTTGATATCTCGGTGACGTGAATTGAGCCAAACATGGAATCCATCGAGGTCGGTCTGGCTCCCCTGCCACAGGAGCCAGACGTCATCGATATATCTTAGCCATTGTTTGATATTGCAAGAAAAGGGATTGTCGTTGAATATGAATTTGTGTTCATATTGAGCCATGAAAAGTACTGCCAGCTCCGGCGCATAGGGACAGCCCATGGCTGTCCCCTTGATCTGAATGAAGAACTCATTCTCGAATTTAAAATAGTTGTTCCGTAAGGTGATTTCTGCCAGTGACACGATGAATGTAGTGGGGACTCGGTGAGGTCTTTCACGCTGATCTAGATATAACTCAATCACCTCCAGTGCCTCATCCTGGGGGATTTCAGTGTATAGCGAGGCAACATCTAGTGTTGCCATCAATTGGGTTTCTGCATTGAATGCTTGCCCCTCCGTTTTAGTGAGAAAATCCATTGTGTCCCTCAAATATGATTTGACATTTGGAACGAAGGGCTTTAAAAAGAAATCAATGTATTTCGAAAGTGGCTCGAGTGCAGAGTCACACCCGGAGACTATTGGTCTTCCCGGAGGCATCGTGTCGTCTTTGTGTATTTTGGGCAAAAAGTACAGAACTGGCGTTCTTGGAGATTTTTGATTGAGAAATTCAAATTCTTACGGCCCGAGATAACCCTCTTCCAGTCCTGTCTTAGTGATTCTTGAGATTTTATCCTGGATGGCATGAATCGGATCTTCCCTGGAAGGTCTGTACCACTCACGATTAGTTACATGTGTTTGGCCTTCAGCCAGATACATGGAGCGGGGCCATAGAACCACAGCACCGCCCTTGTCTGCCTGTTTGATTATAATTGATGTGTCAGTCTTTAGATCACAAATGGCTTTGCTCTGGCTTTTGCTGATATTATTTTTAGTGAACCATTTAGCTTTCTCCAATTTCGTGAGGGACGATAGGACCGCTTGCTCGAAGGCAATTATCTGTTTGGGAACATTTTGTGTAGGTGTGAACCGCGATTTGACCCGCAGTCCAGTGGTTTCCTGAATTGACGTAGTTTCAGAGCCAGCAAAGAAAGCTTTCAGTCTCACCTTGCGACAAAAATCTAATGCCTCCAGTTTGAGTTTCGTAAAGTCAGTTCTTTGGGTGGGGACGAACTTAAGGCCCAGGTTCAACAGTCTTTCTTCGTCACGTGTCAACTGTTTATTAGACAAGTTGACTACCATTGAAGGTTCTAACTCTTGTCAAATTTGTTGCGCGTTCGCATCTCCCATGGCTGCTTGAAGCGAACCCGGGATTGCCCTCCTCTGGCTAAAAAAGGCGCTGATGTTGCAGAGGCTCCCCTTCTTTTTGTGTTATTTTGCCTGGGATCTGAGGAGGAGTCGGAAGAACTTGTGTCGGAAAAGGTTGTGAACCTATTCCTAGATCTGCCCTGAAATGAAGTAAGGGCCACTCGGGACTCACCCGAGGTGTAGAAATCTTCTTTTAAAAATGGATAAACCTGTTCTAACTTAAAGGATTGGGAATCTCTATCAAACTGAGCTGTTTTGATGTTTAGAGTGTTATCTTTGAAAAGGGCAATTTCCTTTTCAATCTTCTCTAAAAGCAACTTTGCTTCTGTAGTAGTCTGAGTGTCATTAATGTTTTTGACCAGTTCCTCAATCTCCTTTTCTTCCTGACTGCAGATGCGTTGGGCAGTCTCTATTGTGTGGACCATTAGATCTCTACTGCATTTGGTGTTGATTTGGCTAAAACCTTTTTTATAATCCGCATCTTCCGTGAAGATGACTGGAATATTTTTAACCTGTAGGCCCCAAGGTATAGTCCCTGCTTTTAGATGTTTCAACAGAAAATAACCGTGGAGTTCAGTACGAATGTGTTTTTTTTGGAGGCGAGTCAGTTTGTCTCCCTCATTTCAGAGGCTTAGGTAAAATTTCCCCTGTTTTTTCATTATATTGGCCCTACCTACCCTCTTTCCCACGGGGCCTAACCACCCTTGTTCTTTGCATCATTGAGCGGGCAGAAGCCCGAGTGGATAGGGATTGACACAAATTGTGTCCTCCATATCTTTTCACTTAATTGTGAGCATTTGCAGGAGCGTTTTTTCCTGCTTAGCATGGCAGAAAAGGATACGCTGTCCTTCACGGAAAGCCATATCCAAAATCTCATCGAGTCCTCGCCATTTTCTAACATCACTCTCAGTACCTCGGCGAAACAACAAAATGAGGGAGACAAACTGACTCGCCTCCAAAAAAAACACATTCGTACTGAACTCCACGGTTATTTTCTGTTGAAACATCTAAAAGCAGGGACTATACCTTGGGGCCTACAGGTTAAAAATATTCCAGTCATCTTCATGGAAGATGCGGATTATAAAAAAGGTTTTAGCCAAATCAACACCAAATGCAGTAGAGATCTAATGGTCCACACAATAGAGACAGCCCAACGCATCTGCAGTCAGGAAGAAAAGGAGATTGAGGAACTGGTCAAAAACATTAATGACACTCAGACTACTACAGAAGCAAAGTTGCTTTTAGAGAAGATTGAAAAGGAAATTGCCCTTTTCAAAGATAACACTCTAAACATCAAAACAGCTCAGTTTGATAGAGATTCCCATTCCTTTAAGTTAGAACAGGTTTATCCATTTTTAAAAGAAGATTTCTACACCTCGGGTGAGTCCCGAGTGGCCCTTACTTCATTTCAGGGCAGATCTAGGAATAGGTTCACAACCTTTTCAGACACAAGTTCTTCCGACTCCTCCTCAGATCCCAGGCAAAATAACACAAAAAGACGGGGAGCCTCTGCAACATCAGTGCCTTTTTTAGCCAGAGGAGGGCAATCCCGGGTTCGCTTCAAGCAGCCATGGGAGATGCGAACGCGCAACAAATTTTACAAGAGTTAGAACCTTCAACGGTAGTCAACTTGTCTAATAAACAGTTGACACGTGACGAAGAAAGACTGTTGAACCTGGGCCTTAAGTTCGTCCCCACCCAAAGAACTGACTTTACGAAACTCAAACTGGAGGCATTAGATTTTTGTCGCAAGGTGAGACTGAAAGCTTTCTTTGCTGGCTCTGAAACGACGTCAATTCAGGAAACCACTGGACTGCGGGTCAAATCGCGGTTCACACCTACACAAAATGTTCCCAAACAGATAATTGCCTTCGAGCAAGCGGTCCTATCGTCCCTCACGAAATTGGAGAAAGCTAAATGGTTCACTAAAAATAATATCAGCAAAAGCCAGAGCAAAGCCATTCGTGATCTAAAAACGGACACATCAATTATAATCAAACAGGCAGACAAGGGCGGTGCTGTGGTTCTATGGCCCCGCTCCATGTATCTGGCTGAAGGCCAAACACATGTAACTAATCGTGAGTGGTACAGACCTTCCAGGGAAGATCCGATTCATGCCATACAGGATAAAATCTCAAGAATCACTAAGACAGGACTGGAAGAGGGTTATCTCGGGCCGACAGAATTTGAATTTCTCAATCAAAAATCTCCAAGAACGCCAGTTCTGTACTTTTTGCCCAAAATACACAAAGACGACACGATGCCTCCGGGAAGACCAATAGTCTCCGGGTGAGACTCTGCACTCGAGCCACTTTCGAAATACATTGATTTCTTTTTAAAGCCCTTCGTTCCAAATGTCAAATCATATTTGAGGGACACAATGGATTTTCTCACTAAAACGGAGGGGCAAGCATTCAATGCAGAAACCCAATTGATGGCAACACTAGATGTTGCCTCGCTATACACTCAAATCCCCCAGGATGAGGCACTGGAGGTGATTGAGTTATATCTAGATCAGCGTGAAAGACCTCACCGAGTCCCCACTACATTCATCGTGTCACTGGCAGAAATCACCTTACGGAACAACTATTTTAAATTCGAGAATGAGTTCTTCATTCAGATCAAGGGGACAGCCATGGGCTGTCCCTATGCGCCGGAGCTGGCAGTACTTTTCATGGCTCAATATGAACACAAATTCATATTCAACGACAATCCCTTTTCTTGCAATATCAAACAATGGCTAAGATATATCGATGACGTCTGGCTCCTGTGGCAGGGGAGCCAGACCGACCTCGATGGATTCCATGTTTGGCTCAATTCACGTCACCGAGATATCAAATTCACCCTAAATTCCAGTAAACAAAAAATGACCTTTCTTGACGTCACAGTAAGTGCCAGTGAAGCAAACCTGACGGCCATCTTGTACAAAAAGGAAACTGATCGGAACACAATTCTCCACTATCAAAGCTCACACCCACAAAGTTTAAAAGAAAACTTACCTTACGGGCAGCTGCTCAGGATCAGACGAAATTGTACAAATTTATCTGATTTTGACTTGCATGCAACATCCCTTTGTAGCGAATTGGCGAAACGTGGATACCCCAAAAAACTTCTAAAACACTCCAAAAATAGAGCCAGATTCACTCCGAGAGAGTCTTTACTAAAGGTAAAAGAAAAAAGTGAGTCAGACAAACTAGTGTGTGTTACCACCTTCAGTCAACACACTAACCACTTCAAACGGATCATTTTAAAAAATTGGCATCTATTAGAAACTTTGGAGTATCCCCTAGCCAAACCAATTTTCGCAATGGGCAAGAACACGAGCATAGGACAACAGCTGATCAAAGCGGACAGTTACATCCCGCCACAGAAAAGTGATTTAATAACACAGTGGAACTTAAAACCAATATGTGGGCACCACAAATGTGGCAATTGTGTTTCATGCACAACCACGATTGAAGGCAGTGTCTTTTCCCACAATGGCATACATTGGAAACACCAGGTTTTTACAAATTGTAAGACTAAAGACGTTGTCTATGCTGTGGTCTGTCCATGCGACAGAGTCTACATTGGCAAAACGAGCCAGGCAGTCAATGTAAGAATTACCCAACATCGATCCCGAATAAAAAAGAAAGTGCTGTCCGCACCAATGGTAGACCATTTCTTGGAAAAAAATCACGGTGAAACTGATTTCAGATGGACAGTACTGGCAAAGATAGATGCAAAACATCAGTCCGAGGTCGAAAATATGCTGCTGCGAAAAGAGTCTTACCTCATTTTAAAATTCGATAGTGTCAATAAAGGGTTGAATACTTTAAGTGAAATCAACAGATCCTAACAAACGGGATCTAACTAGCGGAACTACAATCCCCATAAGGCACCATAATACTACCGGGACCGGTGAGATCCTGATTGGTTAATCTCCAATAACACTGCACACACACCCAATTCAGGCACAGCCTCGGACAACCACACCGAGAGCGGGCCGTGCAGCAGTGTGTACGCGGGACGCCGCACCACGAATACCGCCGGTAAGCTTTGGCGCCGCGTGAGACTCCCCCTTTGTTCCACAATCGCTTAGAAATATGCACCGCAGTGACCCGTTCCCCCTTTCCTTTCTGACAGCACCACTGGCGGCAACCCGGAGAGGAGTATTAGCGCTTCTGTAAACAGACATAAGTAAGTTCCGCACTGTTTGTCAGTTACGTTTAGAATTGAAGCTACAAGAGACTCCAAACTGATTGGCGTAATTTAAATCCCACAGATAAACATTCTGGATAACGACAGGTTTAATCTTGGAACAGGCAGCTTGCCTCCGGACTGAGAAAGTTTAAGGTAACACCGTCCCCTGTGCTCACACTAGCATAGATGTTTTTGCTTTTCAAACGTGCCATTTTGACCAATTTCCCGCTCTGTTACAGCGCGGACCCACAGCATATGACACCGTCTTCAATGATTTTAGAGCAATATTGGATAACTCATGTATAAGGTATGCCGCCTCCCGCCATGTCAATTAACATAACAAATGGCTCGAGGACTGTTATTTCTTTTTTGATTAAAACGCACTTTTCCCCTTTTTG
This sequence comes from Lissotriton vulgaris, assembly GCF_964263255.1. Classification (NCBI taxonomy): domain Eukaryota; kingdom Metazoa; phylum Chordata; class Amphibia; order Caudata; family Salamandridae; genus Lissotriton; species Lissotriton vulgaris. The sequence goes on along the minus strand of NC_141689.1, from coordinate 274,106,505 downwards.
TTTTAGAAATAGTGCTCTTGGACTAGAATTATACTGCCCTGATGAGATTCCTGTGATTCAGCTAACAGGATTCGAAACGCGTCGGCTCTTTAAATTTGGACATTTGTTTGTACACTTGATATTAGAATTTGGAATTATTGGTGTATTTGAAACTGCTTAGCTTCATCGATTAGGTCAGCGCGATTGGCCAGGGGTCTTTTTTGAATAATGGTTTCCCTTGAGCCGTAGTATTGCCAAAAGAACTGTTTTGGTCAATTCATTGTCCATGTGTGTGTATAATGTTGAGCACTTTGTAAATGTTAATGTTTTTTCACATTATTTTCACATAATTTATGTTCTAATTGTTGTAAATACTCGCACAATGTAATGTAATCCACATATGGCTATATGTGAGGTTGATGGCAATTTCCCTTTCTGTTCATAAAACAAGACAAAATCTAAAAAACCAATGACAAAACTAATTGTCTGGGTAAACAAATAAAGTTGTGTTTATCCTAATAACATTCAGTGTTTAAATCATTTCAGAGGCTTAGGTAAAATTTCCCCTGTTTTTTCACTTTTAGAAAATTGCCATTTTCTTGTCCTAACCATTTTGTGCCTGTTGCCTGTGTTCTGGGTCACATGACTCGGTCACATGTGAATAGCTTAGCTGTTGGTCTTTGTGCATTCCTCCCAGACAGCGAGACAAAGGGGGTCTATGTGTTGGCAGGATGGGCCCTCCTGCCAGGATTGTTTGGGCGTAGATATTCTCTGTCCCACGTACATAGCAAATGGCTGTCTCCAGCATACACACAAAGACACTGGACACCAATCTTTTGTCACACCAGAATACCTGTAGCCTTGGCAGGGGAAGGGAAGAACTCTCCAGGACCGGATGTGGGGGTAGTTTGGATGTCACCCCCACTTCAAAGACAGACACCAGGTATACATACTGGACCCCCAGAACCAAATGTTTGGCACACTCCTGAACCTGTAGATGAATCCAGAAGGACTGTTTGTATGCTGCACACTACTTAACACAGGGCATCTAACTTAAGCCTCACTGCTTTAGTGCCAAGCTACCAGAGGGTTAAGAACCTTTTGTGGTTCATCCTGACAAGGATTGTGGCTGTTGCTTGAATAGGGTCTTCACCGTCCTCAATCACTAACCCAATTTCTTACATTAGCTAACCATAATATAGAATACCATTTTTTTAATTGTATGACTGTGTGTTTGATGGTTGCTCTGTAGAAAAGCTTATGCTGAAAACTGTAGGCTTGAGATGATTATGGTGATGAGTTCTAAGCCTGATTGGAGCACTGAAAATGTTATGTCTGATGCCATAGGTCTGGTCTTCTTATTATGAAACATTATGACAAAGGCAGTTGGTCTGGCTTATTATTTCGGAAGAGCATGTTAAAGCCTGAAAGTCTTTAACAGGGGTTGTTACCACATTGTGTTACAAGCTATTTGCAGGTATTGCGTTACATGTCATCTTGTAAATCACAGCAGTAGGCATGGGGTTTTCGCAGTGGCCACCCACCCTGACAAACCCTACTGGTATTCACTATGATGATTCTTGTTAGGCCCTGTTAAAAGGGGGTGTATATTGCACTGCAAGCTGTGTTCTCCTACTTATTTGCAATCGTATACCTGCATGCATGATGTGTGCCAGATTATGTGTACTTGAATAGGCTGATGTTGAATAAAGAGTTGAGCCAATATTAAAGGGTAAAAGCTTCTTCGGTTCTCTGGCAAAAGTCATACCAGATTTTATAGGTTTGATCTGTTTATTATGAAATGTTATGACAAAGCCAGTAGGTCTGAATTCCTTATTGTGAAAAGTGTATGTTACATACTGTTAGCTTTCAACAATGGATTGTTATTACACTGCACTAAAGTCTGTAGACAGGCATATTGTTGTATGGCATTTCACTGTTTATTTTGGTGATAAAGAGTTTTGGTGTTGCTGATCCATCCAAACATCCTATGGAGATTGAAGATAAACACATCAATCATCCCTGTTAGGCTCTTTTAGGAGAGACTATATTTTGCGTTGCCAGCAGGAATTTTGTCTACATTTGTACTTTCATTCCTGTACATGGATTGTTGCCTTGTGAAAAGCTTGTGCTAAGTGCCATGGACTTGAGTTTTTTATGATGACAAGCCAATTTATAAAAAAACTATCAGCCTTATCAGCTCACAGAGAAATGCTACATCAGATTCCTTCGGTGTGATCTGTTTATAATGAAAAGTTATGACAAATAAAGTAGGCTTTAGTTACTCATTGAGAAGGGCATGTGTTTAGGGCAAAATACTTTTAAGTGTAGATTGTTATTACACTTTGCTAATTAACTGTAGGAAGATATTTTGTTACATGGACCCTTGCAGATTATTGTAGAAGGCAAACGTTTTAGTGTTGGTGACCCATTCGAACAAACCATGGGGATATGCAATTTGACTTATGGTAATTCTCATTAGGCTCTATTGGTAGGGATTTTATATTATTTTGACAACTGTATTTCTGATTTTATTTCGGTATACCTGATGGTTGCCTTGTAGGAAGGCTTATGAACCAGCACAGTAGGGCTGAGTTCATTTCCGTGGCAGGCCAAAGAGGAAGGATTCAGGCCTGCTTGCTTATATCGAAACGTTACAATAAATGCGGTAGACTTGATATATTGATTGTGAAAAGCATATGTTAAATAGGCATTTAAAGGTAGATTGTTAACTGCTGTAGTTAAGCATAAAGATAGATATTTTGTTACTTGGAATCTTACATATTTTCACAGTAGGTAAGAGTTTGGTGCGGATTAACCCCCTCCTTCCCCCGAAACCCTCCCCACCCAGAGAAACAATGGCTATGAAAGGTTTGTATTGTCAGAATCCTTGTTATGTCCACTTAGGAGAAAAATTATTTTGATTTGACCCCTATAATTTGGTATACTATGTAATTTTATGACTGGTATGCCTGATGGTTGCCTTATGGGAAAGCTTATGTTTAGTACAGGAGGCCTGAGTTTCTTATGGTGATAAGCCATTGATAACAGCAACAGGCCTGATTAGTTCACAAGGAAAACATACTTCTGTTGCCATATACCTGATCTGTTTATCATGCACAGTTATGAAACATGCATTCGGCCTGACATATTGACTGTGAAGAATACATGTTAAAAGAAGTAGGCATTTAACTGTGGATTGTTTCTTCTGTATTGGCGTTTACCGATAGGCAATTTGTTGGATGAAATGTCAAATATTGCATTTGTAAGGAACTTCTACTGTAACAGTTCTTGCTACAAAATCTTTACAGCTGTCTGCCAGGATCTTGTAATAAATAAAACCATTAAATAATGCAAACATCCACATATATTAAATACATCCACATGGATACACAGAGGACCTTTGGTTCAGCTCTGTTGTGTCATTGGTCTGTGTGAGTGTCATTTACACTCTACTTCCATCCATGACAGCAAACTGATTGAGGTAATGGTTCAGTCCCTATCAGACACTGGCACTCTTGCCCTGTGAATGACATCAATTTCTGAGTATGTGCAGAGGTGGGTGAAACTTACAGAGTTTCAGCCGGGGAAATCTGTGGAGTTACCTAAATCCTCTGTGAGACTCCAAGGAGTTTCACGAGCTGTGGAGTTCGGTTCGCTGCGCTGCTCACGCTGATTTGTAGCGCCAAAAGGTTTTCCAGCGCTCTAAAATCAGCGTGAACTGCACCACAGGGCACACCAGAGGGTGCTGCTGCTTTCTGCTGAGCCAATAGATTTTCTACAGGAGCAGCAGCTTTCCCAACGCGTGAGGCAGCTTCATCAACCGAGCAGTAGTTACCTGCCGCAACCACCCGCATTGAGAAATATCTCGCCAGGAGGCGGTCATGTGTTTGATTTCCTCACATGCACTCATTAATAGAACGTTGGTGAGCTGCACGTGAGAAATAAAATGCACCACGTGGTGGTTGGCAGAGTTTTTATGAAACTTGGAGCACGGAGTGGACAGAACTCTGCAAACTCCGCCACAGGCGCAGAGTTTTCTGCCCAACCCTAATTACATGTATAGTGTCCCGAAAATGAATGCGCTTCAGTGCCAGGGCTGGTTGGCCACTCATTTAGTTTTGAGTTTTCTCTTTTTATAGGTCTCCCTTTCATTTCTTAGCTTCTCCTCTTTTTATTTTGATGATTGTTAAGAAGATAATACAGCACTCCAGGCAGCGCTAACGGGTCACTTGCTTGCTACTCATTTCATTTGCCTTGTGCTGCATCCCACATGGCCACCTCCTCTAAACCAGGAGACCATTAGGGAATGCTGTTGCTCAAAGTGTTTAATTATTTCACCATTCCAACATGGCCAACACGTTGGTTTTAAATGTGGCAACCAAGCTTGAACTTTGAAACAACAGTAGAATATTTACAATACCCTGGTAAGACAGACACCCACTGCCATGTTTAGGTTTGATGTAACAAGCTTAGACAGTAACATGTTCTCTTTTAATTTATCTTGCATATGTTGTTTAGTTTGTGTTTTTTAGTTGGTTCAGAGAGTGAACGCAAGAACGAGTCAGTTGATGGATGAATGAGTACAAAGATGAATGACGGAGTGCATGTATGATGACTTAGGGCCCGATTTAGATCTCCGCGTATGGGTTACTCCATCACAATGGTGAAGGATATCCCATCGGCCGAAATATAAATCCCATTATATCTTAAGGCATTTATATGTTGGCACTGTTGTGACAGATTAACCAGTCTGCCAAGATCTAAATCAGGCACTAAGTGTCCAAACCCATCATGACACAAAGGGTATTTTCATCCATAAGCCAACCTTATTGGCATTGCTAATGTTTGTTGGTTATTTCATACAACTCCAAGATCCTAAATGAGTTCGGGTAGGATTGTATTGCCACAGTCTCCAGTATCGATATTTTGGCATTGTTTTCACACACAACTTGTTATAGAGTAATAGAAGGGGGGTGGGAGCACACTGCTTCACCTCGCAGCTCCTTGTTATATAGAAATAACTGGGAAATTATACAGATTATAACAATGTCTTACTTTTGCTGCAGTAATCAGATTTAATTGCCACTTTGGTGGTCTGTGCTTTGCCTCTTGAAAGAAAGGCCAATAAAAGTGAACTCATACCAACAGCTTTAAATGGCTACACTTTATGGTCGTTTTTAGTAGAGAGGAAGAGAGCATTAGCTCTTCTGATGGGTTCAGTTATTGAAACAGGGTTTATTTCCTTTAGACATATATACTATTCCCTGATAAAAGTTTTTTAATTTCAGAACTAAGGAGGTTATTGCTAATATGCACCTTGGCTCACCATGCCAATAGTACATAATGGCATGTGTAGTCCACAAACAACGAGTTCTGATTTGTGCACTTCTGAATGAACAAAGCAGACGCATGTATTAGCAATTTAAAAACCTGTGCTGTACAGAGACATTTGATTTTTTATTTCTTTTAAATGAACCTCGTGTCGCTATTCTTATTTAGTTGCCTATGTGTTAGTGGATGTGTTTATATGGAGTTTCACAAATAAACATATTACTACTTAACCAACATAATACTATGTCAGTGAGAGAAAGAGCTATGTGGATGACATTGAGTTGAATGAGAGGCATTTGAGTTGGTAGTAAGGCACTCCTGCAGTCATTGAGTCACCAGCATCACTTGCAAGGAGATTCTGAGAGACATATCTACCACATCAAGGGTGCATTGATTACAAGTGGGATACAGCTCCATCCAATCAGAAGTGGCTTGGTGTTCCCAAATGGAGGACTGATCAGAGCCATAATTCTCAACTGTGCCAAACATTTATACTGTTGGAAAAGGTTGTTGTTCTGAAATGAAATCTGATTCTCGTTTGTAACTCAGTTAGAATTGAATCAGAGGCATTTTGCTGTGACATTGGGGTTGTGGAGCTTGCATCACTGGAGCTTGGGGCACGTTGAAATTCTGCACTTGCTGTCTCTGCACATTCTGTGACTGAACGGGGGGGGGGCAATTATTCTGCAGCTGTGTAATCCCTGGGTTTGAACCTGGTTAATAGGATTAAGACAGCATTCCCACTTCCAATGACTCATATTCAGTTGGTTTTCTTCAAAGTAGCTACATCAACCCCAGGGTAAACAACGTTTACCACAAAACTTTTTCCCCACAAGGAATCACAAGGCAGTTGTTACAACGACTGCATTGTGATTTCCGCATACAATTACACCGCAAGTCGAAAACAATGACTTGCGGAGGGTGGGGGAGGTGTTGGATTTAAAATCCAACACCTTCCTATTGTGCGCAGACTGGAGTTGAAATAGTAAATTATACTATTCCAACATCCAGCACTCCCCCCCCCCCCCCTCCGCAAGTCGTTGTTCCGACTTGCGGTGTAATGGTATGCGGAAACACAACGCAGTTGTTGTAACAACCACGTTGTGATTCCCTGCGGGGACAAAGACTGCGGGATAACGACATACATTCCAACCCCAGTACTTGGGTCAAATGGAACACCATGAACTCTACCTTGTTGTTGGAATCTACTTCCACCCTGCATCACAGATGCTCCCTACTAATACACTTCTCTCATAGGAACAACATTCCCTATGAAGGACTGACTCTGACTTGCTATCTAAGCAGTTTTCTTTTGTCCAAACATCAGTTTTTCTTTGAATTTCTTCTGCTTCATCATTACAATACATTGCATTCCTCGAGATCTCATCAACCGACTTGTTCAGGCAACAAATCAAATGCTGCTGAATCATCATGCTAATTTCGGATCCCAATCCTGTAACAAACCTGGGCACAAAATGTCCTATCCAGAGTCTCCATTTCACATTACTGCTTAAACACCTGCAACAATCTTTCATAATAGGCATGAATCGACTCTTTGGGTTCTTGGGATGTCCTGTCAATTTTGACCCAATCAACGTCATCCCCTGTTGGCACTTTTTTATTACCAAGGGCGATGGCCTTTGGTCACTGGATTTCTCATCTGCTCCTTCTCGGGCCATTCTGTGGTGATTTTACATTCTCTCCGCAAATCACTTGGGACCACGATATTGAGCAAATGCTATGTAATGTTAATCTATGTATATAAAAATGAAAGTATGCCTGTCTGTCTGTCGGTCTGTTTGTCCTTTATGCATTACTACACCATTCATCTGATCGCCATGAAACTTTGGGAAGTTGTTGAGTACACTCCCACGAAAGTTTCTGGCATAATTCTTTTTTTTAAATATCGTCCCCCCAGGGCCCTCATAATCTTTTGAATACTGATGCATGCACCAGATGGAAAAACAACAAATCGTGTATCCACAAGCACTCGAATAAATAAATAGAATTGAAACACCATTCATCCGATCGCCATGAAACTTTGGGAAGTTGTTGAGTGCACTCTCGCAAAGGTTTCTGGCATAATTTTGTTTTTAAATATCGGCCCCCCAGGGCCCTCATAATCTTTCTAATACTGATGTACGCACCAGACGGAAAAACAACAAATCGTGTATCCACAAGCACTCGAATAAATAAATAGAATTAAAACACCATTCATCCGATCGCCATGAAACTTTGGGAAGTTGTTGAATTCACTCCCGCGAAGGTTTCTGAGATAAATGTTTTTTAAATATCTGCCCCCAGGGCCCTCATAATCTTTCGAATACTGATGTACGCACCAGACGGAAAAACAAAAAATTGTGTATCTACAAGTACTCGAATAAATAAAGAGAATTAAAACGACACTTTGAAATGTTTTCCATATTATAATGAATACGTTTCAATAAAAATGACACATTGTAAATTGAATGTTATCATAACGAGTTTCCTTGAATTTTCTTTCTTCGGAGATTGCAGCAACGCGCGACGGGTAACCTAGTTATATTTATAAAGCACAAACAAATCACCCCCAAAAGCGTCACTCAGCGCTAAGCACTCGAAAACAGGACAGCGTTCCCAGAAGGAATTAAAAGAGCCGGGTTTTAGAGAAATTTCTTTACACAAGCTAAATCCGGGCAGGCTTGTATGTGCAAAGGTGACTTGTTCCAATTGATGGGGTGCCAAGTAAGAAAAGAATCTGCACCTGTATCTGGCAGAGTGAATACTGCAGGAATGCAGTAAAAATTGTCCACTAGATCTGAGCTTGCACGTAGGTGCATAAAACTGTAATTTCTTCTGTAGATAGAGCAGACATTTTCCAAAGAGGGACTTATGTATAAGTCTGACAAGTTTAAATAGTGGGAGCTTTTTTTATCGGAAGCCAATGCAACAGTTTCATTGTGGGATCTGATGGAGAGCAGGATTACATAACGCAGATCAGACGGCAGCAGTATTTTGCACCACTTGAAGCTTGGCTAAAAAAGCTTAATTTGCTGCAACCTTAAGAGCATTTTCATAGTCTAGGTGACTTACAAGTGCCTGAGTAATGGATTTTCTGGACTAGAAAGGCAGCCATTGAAAGGCTCTTCTGAGCAGGCGCATCATTACAAACCTGGACCCAAAGATGGAATTTACTCTCATAGAGAGGGCATCATCAATCAGTATGCCAGATATGTTATTGCCTTTTTGGGGGTGGGGGCTCACCCCAGTTCCAGTAAGCACCAATCATCAGACCAAAAGGAGGGAGTTTTCCTAAGAGCAAGATTTCAGTCTTCAAATTCACCCACAGCACCTTTGAGGTTTTCAAAAATCGCTCAACCTGCTTTTGTCACTTCCCTGGCTTTTCTCTCAATTTTGGAAAATCATTAGTGAATGATGCAAGATCACTCCTACTCCGAGGCACATGGACATAACTGCCACTGGGCACTTCCCGCTATGGAAAATGTGACATACCCGCTCCCACTTCTATAAATGGGGGCGGCACGCCATAGGTTTCTTTGGATATTTCTTTTTCATCCATTTACTTTCCCATTTATCTAGCTCACTCAATTTTTGAAGATGTTGAATTAGCTCTTCAATCTGTTAATTTCAATCCTGGTGTTCTCGTAATGGTAATATCCTCCTCTCCAAAACGTATGCAGTAACTATTTGCAAGACTTGGTCCGATTCAAATCTACCTCATATTACTGAGCTAACTCGGATAACCCCTGAAATAAACTTGTCCCGCTAGTCTGGTAACATCCTTACAGATAAACATAAGTTTTTTTCCTCGTAGGAATCTAATCGAAATAATTTGAGGTTTCCACTAATTATTTCATCCAACTCTAACTTTAATTTAGACACATCCACTAAATGTACTCTTACCGGTGACTGAATCATTCCTTGACTCAGTTCAGAGCTTCCACTCTCACTCAAGGAGGTATCGCACATCTTCATCCATTTATCTATTGCCTGAGCACTAAAACTATGTTGCACTATATGGGCATTAGGCACGATTCCTTCTCCAGGGGTGCTATGGTTAGCACATAGAGGGAGCTCCCAAATGTGCATGCCAATTTTTGGTGGTCTTTGGAATGATCCCATTGGGCAAAATCCTGTCAGGTTCATCATTTAATCTGCATTTTCATTAAAAGGGTAACTCACATTGGTGAGAATCAAAGGAACAAGTCCTCCTACGTTGACTCACAGGAGTATTACCTGAAAAACTCAGGGGCATATTACCAACAACTAGCGATAATTTTTGTCTCTAACTTGTTTAGAGACAAAAATTATCGCCGCACATCGGCGATTTTTATCGCAGATAAACCTTGCTATTATCAAGGTTTATCGCAAATGCGATAAAAAACGGCCGCAATGCATGAATATCGCTGAAAAGTCCGCGATATTCATGCATTATCGAGCAAATGCTCTTAGCCATGTTATCCACCTCCCATTGGATAACATGGCTAAGAACTGCTCAGGGCAGGTGTTAGCTTTTGGAGATATTCGCACTTAGCGCGAATATCTCCAAACGTTGGTAATAGGAGATAGCGATGTTAGAGACTGTTTCCAGTCGCTAACATCTTGGCACGCCCACTTTGCATGTCATTAGTGATAAATATCACTGAAATGCAAAGCGGGGCCCAAGATGGTCGCTATCTCCTATTAGCTGTCGCTAACTGGTGTTAGCGACAGCTTGGTAATAGGGAGATAATTTTATCTCCGCTTTCTTGGCTTTTAAAGCCAAAAAAGCGGAGATAAACCCCCTTGATAATATGCCCCTCAGTCCTATAAGCATGGTCAAATTATGTGTTGTATTTCCTGTCAAACCAGGTTTATTTATAGAAACTACAGGACCAATAGTGACTGGAGCAGTGAGAGCATCTGGAGTATTAAGGGCTGTGGAGTTAACAAGGGTCTTAATCTCTGATCTCCCTTCCCATCAGTTGCTGTCTCATATTCACTGGGGTGGTGCCCATCAAGAGTTAGGGCTCAGATTTACTGGTGTGGTAGCCACTCCAGAGCTTCCATTGACACCAGTATCACTTACTCTCTCCAGTTGGGTCTCAGTATACGGAGGTAGACATTCTGACTACAATGAATCCAGGAGACTATTGCTAGAGTCACTATCACTGACCTCACTCATATTGTCTGGCTCCTCTGGCTCACCCTCTTTCCCTTTCTTTCTATTCTTCTTCCCCCTTCTCAAATTCTTCACATGTTAATGCTGGGTATAGTTTGACCCCTCTATCACATTAGTTCTCCATTTCTTCTGTTCTGCATCCTACCTAGCATCATCATAAATACCTGTCATAAGCTGCACACTCCAAAGCATTGAGTGCATCAATCTGTGTCTGTCTAGGAGGCGGTTTGATCTCATATGGTACTGTTCTCATATTTTCAAGAATTCTAAGTTAAATGTACCATAGCTTGGAAACACCAGTGCACCCTCTTTCTCTGTGATCTTGTACCATTGGGTAAGCCAAATACATGTGTGAAGTCATAAATTTTTTCATCATATAGTGACCTGAGGTATCTTCGGGTGGTGCCTCTTGTCCCTCTCTAACAGGTATTATCATGTGTCTCCTGAACAAATCTTGTACAACTTTAAAACATTTTCATTTTTCATCACAAATGTCTATAACCACTGATAGAATTTTGACCCAGACCAGGAAATCTCGGTTTACCCTCGATGCTTCTCTATTTTTCACAGCCAATCCTGGCATGGCACTCTATAACGCAGTCAACCAATAACAGCCCGGCTCCACACCAACTGACCAAGTCAAGTGCACCACACGGTGACACCAATGTCACTTCTCACAGCAGTTCACCCTCCTTTATAATTTTCTATGAACACACTATTCTCAGCACTAAGCAATCAAAACAAATGCAAAGTGACTTCTACAAATAACTTGGTTTGCTCTGCTTAAGAAATCAACAGTATTCAGTCACACAAGAAATTGTTTGGAGTGACACTTTCTGACCTTGGATGAAACCTCGACCAACGGGAATCACCCAGATTGGTACAGCTTCTCCTTGTGACTAGGAACCACTATACCAACCATACCTTACTCTCATAGCAAGATAAATGTTCCTATCTCAATTGTGCCATCAATAACGTCTCATGGCAAGCACCACAAACTTAGCAGACAATTACAATATAATGTATTCTATGCTTTTCAATACAATTTAGGGATATTAGCCCGCATCAGATCCGATAATTACTTCATCTTCTCCATATTAAGCACCACACTCACACAACATTCAAAACATCTCCGCAAAACACCACCCAATGCCCACAAAAACACTGTAAGCATAGCATAAGCCATTACAATGCACGCCCTATTAATACTCACTCCTCTGCTATTACAACTCTCTCCTGAACACCAGGGACTCTGCTAATCCTCGAACTGGAAACATGGATTCTGGGAGTTAGGGCTGGGTCTGAAGTAATATAGATATTTTAACTCCTCTTACTTCAGTAACTAACCATCTTTGTTCTGCTACCATGTGCTGGAGCTCTGGGCCAACCTTACCATTTATCCTGCAAAGGATCTTTTCAGTTGCCTGAGAGGTAAAAGAGATTTAAGAACAATTAAACAATTCAATTTACAATGTAGCCCATTTGGCCACACAGTAAGGACCAAGAATCAGTAGATAGGGTTAAGTACATTTTTATTACAAACTAGCTTACCCGTTGCGCGTTGCTGCGATCTCCGAAGAAAGGAAATTCAAGGAAACTCATTATGATAACATTCAATTTACTTTGTGTCATTTTTATTGAAACATATTCATTTTAATATGGAAAACATTTCAAAGTGTCGTTTTAATTCTCTTTATTTATTCAACTGCTTGTGGATACACGATTTTTAGTTTTTCCGTCTGGTGCGTACATCAGTATTCGAAAGATTATGAGGGCCCTGGGTGTGGAAAATTAATACGGTTTGGTGAACATTATCTGCACCATCTTCCCTTTGCCCCGATGCCACACTCTTTGTCGCACACCCCCTCCTATTTAGCTGCCTTGATCAGAACCACCCTCTGCACACCTCTGACCCCCAGCACGGCTCTTCACCCTCACAAGCACCCCCACGCACTGATCACCCCCCCGCTCTCACATGCCTTGCGCGTCGGCAGCCATTTTAAGCACCATGGCCTCCCTGCCCTCGCTGATAGCCAGCGCGTCTCTCTCTCTCTCCTAACCTCGCAGGCATCCCTCGCACGCTGACAACCCCCTCCCACTCCCATATGCCTCAGGTCATAAACCCCCCTTCAGCGCAGCTCTACCTCGGAATCCCATCCTGTTCCCAGCGCAACACCTCCCTTCATCCCTTTCATGGTCCCAAGTCCTTTGATACAAACCCCTTTTCCTGTGTGTGCCCGTTTGTCTCCCTTGTTCCCAGGCCGCCACCTGGCCCTGCGGATACTGTTTATCACACCCCCGTACAGTAGGAAGCTTCCCCCTATCAAAGGACCCTCGGGTCGATCGAACACCCTTCACCCCATGAGATCCGATCAACTCCACACATTCCGTGAATCGGCGGAATGTCCAGCTGCGCGATGATCATCGCCTGTTGTGACCAGGGTGGGGATTTCAACTGTAAACGTGTGGGAACGGGCTTGAAGCGGGGATTCCTAGGATGCCTTTCCGAACATCAAAGTATTGACAGATATGTGTTTCATGTAATAAAGCAATAAACCTGTGTATAAGAGGCCAGGCCTCAGAGATGCGGTTAGAGCACCTCGTGACGATACTTGCTGTCCGAATTGATGTGTTCTCCTCCGGAGAGAATAAACCCTCGTTTCCTGCCTTTCAGTCTCCAGCGCCTGCTTCTTCATTAATTAATATTTTGTGGGTAATAGAGGCGACACCGCCGGGCAACACAAAAGGGTCTTTGGTCACTGGTTGTCTACGTACCCTTTTACAATTGGCGCCCAGCGTGGGGCCCATCAGCGACTCGTGGATCCAGTGGGAGAGGTCCTGACGACAGAGTGAACGACTGCAACGATCGGGAGGTACCCTGTCCGATAGACCCTCGTCTGACAGCCGATCATCCGAACTTCACTGGTTCCGAACAGACCTCTCTCGAGTGATCTACGGTCCTGACTGGGAACCATCAGGAGTGCCACGAGGATTACGAAGAAAAGAGGACGATCGGGCGCTGGATTCGGAAGAGAAGAAACTGTCCATGCGGTCCGGGTAAGGTCGTGTAGACACGACGAATTAAGAAATTGTTTGATTGATTGAAAAAAATACTAGTATTACTCTTTGTTAATTTATTTGGAGATTCGCTGTCGGCAAACGGAGAAACAACCGGCTCTCCCCTTGCAAACAGTGAAGGATAGGTAACGCACCCGTCGTGCCTATCTTTCTCCCCCACTGATCAATTGCCCCTCCCCATTGATTAACTGTTACGGATCGTTTTTCTGGAGATTCTCTGTCTACAAACAGGAAAGAATAGGTTCCCTCTTTGCAGATAGTGAAAGGGTAGGTAACGCAGACCTTTGCGGGCCTACTTATTCTCCCCATTGACCATTTTTTTTTTTGATTGATATTGGTTCTTGAGGTATTCACTGCCTGCAAACAACGTAGAATAGAAATATTCTGTCTAGTCTTTGCACACAGTGATAAGATAGGTAGTGCTGACTATTGTCCCCATTGTGACCCGTCATGCCTGTCTTCTCCCGACTGATTGATAGCTGGTTCGGCCCGGACCGTTTATTAGAGGTGGACCATCTAGCTCCGCTGGAAGGCACCCCTAATAAAGAAATGTTCACAAAGTATGGATTAGTTACCATAGCCTATAGCAAGCTATGGCACAAGTATACCAAAGCAAATCAAGAGAAACAGTGGCCACTGGTAGGATCCTTCGATCTTGACAAAATAGAAACGTTAGAAATAGCCCTTCGTAGTAGCAAGACCACGCCTATTATGCTCGACAGTCTCGGTATGTGGCGCAAAGAAGCAACGCAGCGAAAGGAAAGAGACGAAGTCAGAGTAGATAAAGAAACGCGACAGGCGACCTTCCAAGCGTCTGGTAGGCCAAAGGAAGGGGCAGCGACGACACAGTTCCGAGGATCAGACACAAAAAGGGAACAGTGTAAAGGGACAACCCCGAGACACAACGACCCGAAAGTAACCCCCCGACACTACGCGCAGGACGAACAGACTTAAGGCAAAACCAATGTGCTTTTTGTAAAAGACTCGGGCACTGGAAAGCCCAATGCCCGACTCTACAGAACATAGGTAAGAGCGGAGGGCCGACAGAGATAACAGACCGGCAGAAAGGGAAAAGGCGCGAGACAAAGACGAATCAGACTAACACGGACAAGACAGATAGAACTACAACGTTTGATTATGCCCGATGGCACAGATTTCGTCAGACCAATTTCAACAACATGTTTGAGTTCTGGGACTGATTACTCTCTGCCCCCCCCCACTCCGAAAAACAAAAGCAATTACAGGCCTGCGTAGACAACGCCCCGTTAGGAAAAGGACTCAAGGAAGCCAAATCTCTGTTATATAATTTAAGATTTAATTACGATAAAAATAACACACAACCAACGATAAATAGAAAAACTAGTAAAACATTCTTTCAAGTAAAACTGTACCAATAGGAGCAATACAAAACATATTACGCTCACTCCGGAAGTTCCCAAAATGTAACAGGTCAACGGTCCCGCCCATCCGGAAGGTGAAACACACAGCACGTGTGGGGCGGGGCCTGCCGACAGCCATAGACCAAATAGGTCGCCGGCGAGAATATACAGGAGGCTCCATGGGCCCGGCGGGAAATGGTCTCCCCATCCTCTCCTTCCTGGGGCGGCGTCCCCCGGGCCACGAGTAGGGAGGGGGCGGATGCAGATGACCCCCTCCCTCGTATCTCCTGGTCCGGCCATCGCAAATTCCTCCGCTGAACTGGTGCAGGGTGGGGCTGGGAGGAAGAGGCGACGCGGACGAGCCTCTTCCACCTCCACAGGTAGGAGGTTTCCCTGCCCCCGGTTCGGTGCCGAAATCCTCCAGCCGGGCAACGGATATACCTGCGCAGCACAGAACATACAAATGTCCAACGGATATACCTGCGCAGCACAGAACATCCAATGTCCGACGGACCTATTTCCGCAGCACAGAACATCCAATGTCCGATGGACCTATTTCCGTAGCACAGAACATACAATGTCCGACGGGCATACTTGAATAGCACCGGACATACAATGGTCCTCCAGAGTACTCGCCGAGTCAGGGGTGTAGGGTGGTCATCATGTACACCCCTGATTCGAAGGAACGGCGTGGGGTGCACTGGGAGAGGGAGGCGGCGCGAACGAGTCTCCCCCACCTCCCCAGGTAGAGGCGCCACAGCTGCATCCTAGCGCCCCGAGCCAATGTCCTGCTCCAACGGCACAGTGCTCCATTTTTTTCTCGCCCCAGAGAAGTCTCTACCACTCTTGAAGACACAACGAAGGGCGGCTGCTGCAGGGTCTCAAAATGGCGTCTGGGCCCCCTGGAAGGCGGGTCTAGGCCGCTGGAGTAACTTTGTCCGATATTGCAACTCGGGCACTTGCCTGCCTGGGCACGAGCCCCCACCTCCGACAACATCCCCACAGTTTTGAAGATTCTACCAGAGTCCTAGGAGCCCTCGGCCCCTACAGGCTTCCGGTGAGGAACAACTGCCTTGATCACTAATGAAATGACCACGACATAGCCACAAGATGGTGGTGCTCTCGTGTCAGCACCAGCTTCAGTCTGAATCATCCAAAAATATTGTGGGCTAACGGATTCGAGTAAGTTCCGGCTGAACCTCAACGTGATCCGGTAAGGAAGACTCCCTCCCCCTTTTTGATTGACGGTCCACATTACCAGCCCCTCTGTTAGCACAGGTTTTCGAACTGCCGAAAGGGACTCTGGTGCAACCAACCCGGCATCTCCCAAAATGGCGCCGGTATCAATAGGAACTTACGAACACCGCGTGGTGTTCTTTAGCTAACAAGACTTGATGTTCTGAGATATGTATGTGAACCTTTGTACACTTGACGAAAAAGGGAGGAGGGTTCACTTGGCGAACATTTGAAAGGATCCCGTTAAAATGTTGATTTCAATATACGATTTATTATGATATTTATTGTAACCGATACATAACGTAGCTTATGACGCATGCCCACGGTATACATCTAGGAAATGTGATTGCAATTAGTCTGACTGTGTTTCAATTTATGAAATAAATACCCTCTGATCCCTCAATTATTAATAGACATTTTTAGTTTCTTACAAATAACTAAGTAGACGTTTTTCAATGCTTTTAAAATACTGCAAAGATAGCCCCCCCTACTGTATGTGCTTCAGCCATCATCGTGTCCGGCCAAATACGATTGCACTCACATATTTACTTACTGAACGATTATGCAAATAAAGGTTTTCCAAACTGTGAACAGGTATCGCATACTTTTGTAAATGTGGGAATTGGCGGGAGGGCTATTCTGTGCGCAACCGTTTTGCTCTCTTTTTAAAGTTATTAGAAAATGGTTGTTCGGCCCCAGATTGATGGTCGAATCTAAGGTATGATACGCTGCCTCCAAATATGCGACTAGGCTCAGGAACTAACGCATGAAGAAGGACCTCGACTTCTGAGTACGGGTAAAGTGAAGCGGTGTGATAAAGGTATGATGCTCAAAGGTACTAAGGGACAGGGTTGGCCAAAGAACTGATATGCCTTAGAACATCACAGCGTTGGGAATGATTTAAGGATCCCGATAGCTAGATACATCTACAAACCAGATACCTCGCGCTAGGCGCCTCTGATTTCTTTTTAGCGTTTCCCTACACACGATCTATAATGCCACCCTCGGACCCCCCCATGAACAACCTACCACACTGCCCGCCCCCCTTAACTTCAGAAACCAAGACCCCAGGGATTATATCCCGAGGAGATAAGACGAGTATGTGGTAAGTAAAGAACGTTCGTGCCCGTACATCTGATATGCTCGAATGTTGTTCCCCCTCCCTTTCTTCCTTTTTCTCCCTCTACAGGTTACCTTGGAATCACGACTTGGGTATAGTAAAGATCTGGAGCCACGCCATGTCTGATACATGAAACGGACCTACACTGCAAGATGGCACCTAAAGACACCCATCTCAATGTACCCGGCCTAATGCTCTTCCGTCCCAAACTGCAAGCTTTCTACATTCTAACACAAACCCAAAATGTCTCATGTTGGGTAATGCACTGAATAGCCAAAATAGTACACAGCCACTCTCCATGTCACACGTGTACTACTTAGCCTATTATTGATCTCTCTCTATCTCTCTCTCTCTCTCTCTCTCCTCCACACTTTCACTCTTCCTAGCGACTGGCACCTAAGTGGCGAACCACTACCCCTGGTGCACCACCTGATTGGCTCCGAAATACCACAAGTATTTGCACAAATTTGTCCTAAATAAAAACCACGTTGCTACCTCTCCTTTTCTGCTAAATATTGA
The DNA here is from genome assembly GCF_964263255.1 of Lissotriton vulgaris. Lineage (NCBI taxonomy): Eukaryota > Metazoa > Chordata > Amphibia > Caudata > Salamandridae > Lissotriton > Lissotriton vulgaris. The sequence goes on along the minus strand of NC_141689.1, from coordinate 274,088,699 downwards.
TGAAACCTAGATTGGCCGAAAAGAAAGGGACAGGTAAGACGACTAAGGTTCCCTAATCTGACCCATATTGAGGGAACTACTTGTCAGTGGCATCCATGATAAAAATGTCTCTGGTAAACGCGACCTTCCCCGTCCCGAAACTATCTCAATACCCAAACAGTAAAAGTGATCGAGACATCCCCGTTTTCCCAAAATGCCCCCAGTTTTGTATCAGCTGCCCTGGACGAGAGTTTGAAAAATGTCCCTTGCCCCAGTTCGCTATATTCCTAGTTGTTTTCCATTAGACCTCGCTCACCCCAAGGATGAGTTGAATAGTCATCGCAAGCCCCGAATTTTTTAATAAAGTAGCCAGGTTGTAAGAAACTATGTAGAATTTAGATTAATGTTTGCGAAGTTAGGATTAAGTCAAAAATGAAAGAACTTGTTGCAAATAAACGCTGTTGAAAGTAAACTGTTTAGCCGAAAGATAGGATGCATTGATGTAATGAAAAATAGTTTAGCCTATGTTCATTCCTCCAAAAGATACCTATCAGACCATGGTGAATAGCACGTTGCACTTTTTTGTAAAATACAAAGCCCTGAAGAACGGCATAAGCTTCGTAGTACTCGTACTAGGAAAGTGGGTCTCTGCCAGAAGAATTGACGTGACTGTGATAAAATGCAATGAATAAGTATCAGACTTCGTTCCACGACAATGAAGGTAATACCAACAAAACGCCAAAGAAATAGTAACAAAGGAAAGCTGTAGGGAACCCAGCAAACCTACCATCAATTATTTATACGTTGGCTGCAAAAAAAAAAATATATATAACGGATGCTTACCCAGTTGCTTAGTGTTGGGAGAGAAATAGATTTATGTGATTACCTTCCTCTGCAGAATCTCTAAAAATTGTCTTTCCAAACTCATTTAAGGGTACCACTGTCGGAGGAGAAAGAGACCGGATGTGGGAGCACGCGGCCTGACTGCAGATCGTGGAACATCAGCGACATTGGCCAAGGCGAGACCGCAGCAGTAAGGAGACGCAGGACGAGGCACTGTTTCTGACAGAATGAAAGGAAAGGGCTGACCTGAGGCCCCTGCTTTATGATCGACATGTGCCGAAAAGTCCCCGCTCTCTGAACATGGTTATGAACCCGCCTGTCTAAATTTTCCGTCCCCCTGGTCTGTTCCCGATCTGGCCCTGCTCCATCCCCTCCTCCTCCGACCCACCATAAGGACTACTCGCACACCCCCCTCCCTCCACCTGAACTTTCAACATCCTCTAAATCCTACCGTGCCATCCAGAGAAGGGTATTTCCTGCGTCAAAAGGGAGGGAGCTCCGACTAAGTAGACCACGAACTGTGTTAAATCTCAGAACGGTGACCTAAAACACCACCAAGGGTCACCCCAAAGAGAAGCTAAACGAAGTATGTGGTTCTGCCCGCTACCGAGCACCTTGAAGATGATGGAAGCAACAGGAAATACCCACCACAAAGACCCAAGAACAGACAGACTCCACAACTCAAAGACAATTGCACCCTTCACCACAAATCCTTTTCTGTCTCCTTCTAATGGCCACACTCTGGATTATGGAAGAAAATGCACCTGCTCCAAAAACCGTAACATATTTCTCCCACGGGGTCTGGCGAAACAAAACAAAGACACACTCCTGCCCGCAGACCTCCAACGGCTCAACCCACATGGACATTCCTACTAAAGAACGAATTGTAATGCAGGTGCTCAACAGTGCTAACAGAAGATGACAAAGAATGCTGAGAACTCACTAATAATGGTCCACGACCACAAGACGCTGGAAACCTTGATTATTGTTTTCACTATGTCTCATTTCTCTCCCAACCGCCATTGAATTGACTATGCTCCAACCGAGTACAAAAAAAGAACTTACTTACGTGGTAACCTATCAGTTCCTATGACTATAAGCATCTATGATCTGTACCCAACGCTCTCACACTACATAATTTTTGTCTGATATTGCATTACTATGACTTTCCTGCAACAAGCTTAACGATGAGCCCGCCACTAAGATGAAAAGATTTTAAAATGCGATGTTTATGTACAGTTCCTTCGCCTGGGTTTTTCACTTCCTTACTTATGACCACCGCAGTAGACATAGATAGGAAATAGGCCAACAAGATGTCTTAGAAATGTTAAAGGGAGGACTGTGGAAAATTAATACGGTTTGGTGAACATTATCTGCGCCATCTTCCCTTTGCCCCGATGCCACACTCTTTGTCGCACACCCCCTCCACTTTAGCTGCCTTGATCAGAACCACCCTCTGCACACCTCTGACCCCCAGCACTGCTCTTCACCCTCACAAGCACCCCCACGCACTGATCACCCCCCCGCTCTCACATGCCTTGCGCGTAAGCGGCAGCCATTTTAAGCACCATGGCCTCCCTGCCCTCGCTGATAGCCAGCGCGTCTCTCTCTCTCTCCTAACCTCGCAGGCATCCCTCGCACGCTGACAACCCCCTCCCGCTCCCATATGCCTCAGGTCATAAACCCCCCTTCAGCGCAGCTCTACCTCGGAATCCCATCCTGTTCCCAGCGCGACACCTCCCTTCATCCCTTTCATGGTCCCAAGTCCTTTGATACAAACCCCTTTTCCTGTGTGTGCCCGTTTGTCTCCCTTGTTCCCAGGCCGCCACCTGGCCCTGCGGATACTGTTTATCACACCCCCGTACAGTAGGAAGCTTCCCCCTATCAAAGGACCCTCGGGTCGATCGAACACCCTTCACCCCATGAGATCCGATCAACTCCACACATTCCGTGAATCGGCGGAATGTCCAGCTGCGCGATGATCATCACCTGTTGTGACCAGGGTGGGGATTTCAACTGTAAACGTGTGGGAACGGGCTTGAAGCGGGGATTCCTAGGATGCCTTTCCGAACATCAAAGTATTGACAGATATGTGTTTCATGTAATAAAGCAATAAACCTGTGTATAAGAGGCCAGGCCTCAGAGATGCGGTTAGAGCACCTCGTGACGATACTTGCTGTCCGAATTGATGTGTTCTCCTCCGGAGAGAATAAACCCTCGTTTCGTGCCTTTCAGTCTCCAGCGCCTGCTTCTTCATTAATTAATATTTTGTGGGTAATAGAGGCGACACCGCCGGGCAACACAAAAGGGTCTTTGGTCACTGGTTGTCTACGTACCCTTTTACATGGGGGCCGATATTTAAAAAATATTTATGCCAGAAACCTTCGCGGGAGTGCACTCAACAACTTCCCAAAGTTTCATGCCGATCGGATGAATGGTGTTTTAATTCTATTTATTTATTTGAGTGTGTACTGGGGTAGGGTCTGGAGGGGAAGGAACTGAGTCAGAAGGCTGAAATAGTGCTTTTAGAGAGGGTTTTATTTTTAAGTAAGATTTTTTCCTTCGGTTTGTAAGTCTTATTCGGGCGAACTCGTCAGGCTCCGTTCTGACGCCCTTTGGAAAAACAGGGAGGTCCAGGGTGTTGCGGCGTTGGCAGGGAGGTGTTGCAGCCAGAATGATGATGTTGGGGGTACGCCAACACCAAAAGAAACAAAGAAATAAAGAACAGTCAGTGGGGCATCCGGAACGCTCTTGTTTAGGGACCGGGAGTAACAGAAACCATGTGCCAAGTGTATTTACAACAAAAACGGCCGTGTCGGTAGTGCTCGTGAGGTAGGGGAACAGGGGAGTCGTAGGCGGATTATTTACACAGTGGGCTGGCCACTCCAACCCGCCCAACCCGCAACTTTGCCCCGTACCTTTGTAAGCCACGCTCCTCCCGCGGGAGCGTGGCGGGGCGGGGCGCTTCGCCGGAACGTTGGCCTCCTGGCTTGCTGGATTCAGCTGGGCTAGTCGAGGCTTCGTCTTCCACGACACTTCTCTGCTCTGCACTCCGTCTCCACTCCACACTGCACTCGTCCTCTGGGGAATCGCCGTCCGTCGTCTTCCGGGAGCCTCCTCCTTTTGGCGTGGTGACGCTCTGGATGGGCGGAGTCTCGCCTTTGCGGCAAACAGTCTTAAAGGTGTAGTGTTCTTTTTCCTCCTCGCATCCCCAAGGAAACACAGAGTCAGCGGTCGGCCAATCCTCCGCAGAATGGGAAGTAGGTTGCTGGATGGAAAGAGAAAGGGGCGAGAGGGGAACAGCTGACCACCAGTCATGAGCAATGGACTCCTCCTCACACTCTTTGTCCTTACAGGGGCGACACGACCCGTCACAGAGTGCTTGTTGATACACGATTTATTGTTTTTCCGTCTGGTGCGTACATCAGTATTCGACAGAATATGAGGGCCCTGGGGGGCCGATATTTAAAAAAAATTTATGCCAGAAACCTTCGCGGGAGTGTACACAACAACTTCCCAAAGTTTCATGGCGATCGGATGAATGGTGTAGTAATGCATAAAGGACAAACAGACAGAAAGACATACTTTTGTTTTTATATATATATATAGACTTGCTTACCCGTCGCCCGTTGCTGCGATCTCCGGAGAAAGGAAATTCAAGGAAACTCACTATGATAACATTCAATTTACATTGTGTCATTTTTATTGAAACATGCATTTTAATATGGAAAACATTTCAAAGTGTCGTTTTAATTCTCTTTATTTATCCGAGTGCTTGTGGATACACAATGTTTTGTTTTTCCATCTGGTGCGTACATCAGAATTCGAAAGATTATGAGGGCCCTGGGGGGGACGATATTTAAAAAAATGTTATGCCAGAAATCTTCGCGGGAGTGTACTCAACAACTTCCCAAAGTTTCCTGGCGATTGGATGAATGCTGTTTTAATTCTATTTATTTATTCGAGTGCTTGTGGATACACGATTTTTTGTTTTTCCGTCTCGTGCGTACATCAGTATTCGAAAGATTATGAGGGCCCTGGGGGGCCGATATTTAAAAAACATTTATGCCAGAAACCTTCGCAGGAGTGTACTCAACAACTTTCCAAAGTTTCATGGCGATCGGATAAATGGTGTTTTAATTCTATTTATTTATTTGATTGCTTGTGGATACAAGATTTGTTGTTTTTCCGTCTGGTGCGTACATCAGTATTTGAAAGATTATCAGGGCCCTGGGGGGCCGATATTTTAAAAAATGTTATGCCAGAAACCTTCGCGGGAGTGTACTCATCAACTTTCTCAAGTTTCATGGCGATCAGATGAATGGTGTAGTAATGCATAAAGGACAAACAGACAGACAGACATACTTTCGTTTTTACATATATAGATTAAGGGCAAACTAATGTATATCAATCTCAAGAATATATTGTAAAAATACAGAATTTCCACTGGCAGTCCAAATTGTCGAACAAAGTTAAGTCTTAGTAGCATAAGGCATACAAGAAATTCAGTTACAACAATACAGAAAATGAGGAAAAGAATCTGATGATCCGTGTAAAAGTTTTGATTCTCCAGTCAATTCATGAATAAACCTAAATTCACCTAAACTAGTCTTAAACTAACATCAAGATAGTTGGGAAAACCATAATTAATTCAAGGAAAGCAGGAATGTGTCAGCATAGTGAAGACTTCAGTAGAAGTTCTCCAAATCTGGAAATTGCATGGCGTAAAGCCAGATTATGAGAAAAAAACAGAGAGGCCTGTACCCCTCAAAGTCTAAAGAGAATTTGCTCTAGAGACTAAAATGCGAGCTTCGCCAGGCCACTTGCTGCTCTCAGCAACTGGTCCCCACTGGTTCTGACCCCCACTTTGGGCGGGAGAACCAGCAGGAAAAACAAGTGAGGAAGAGAGGTGTGCCCACCTTTGCCTACTCCGCCACTTGGGTGGGGGAGGCGAGGTGAAGCATAACTCTCAGTCCCCGCCATCTTATAGATGGGAGACTCAGCCAACCACGGATGGGCTCATATCCCCCTTCCACTGAAGGGTGGCAAAATAAGGGGTGTACCCACCCCAGGGAAGGGACGCATTTGTCCCTGCCTTTTACCTACCTGTAACGCCCCTAAATCTTGTATTTAGGGTCACCCCTGAACCTTGTTTCCTGAGAAAAGAAGAAACTACAAGAAGAAGAAGGACAGAACAGCCGTGCAGCAGCTAACTAGAGGAAGACGTCCACTGACCTGGACCCAGCCTCATCGGCCTATCTCCACCTCGAACCTGCTCCTGTGAAATTCCCAGTGTGTCTTGCAGCCAGCAACCTCAAAAACCCCGAAGGACCTGCCTGCCTTCAACCACAAAGACTTTGTCTCCCGTGAACACCGAGTTTGTACATCTGCAACCTCTGGCCTTAGCCGGATACCACAAATCTACACCACTCTGCACCCGCCGTCCAAGCTTGAGCTCGAGTGAGCAAACACCATGAGGAGGTCACCCCGGGGATCCTGACCCGAGATCTGGAAATCCCTGGCCTGCCTCAAGCCTCCAGCCGATGCCAGCAGCCTAAATCCAGAAGGCCCCCCCAACCGCGACCAGGAGCTGGTAAGAAGATGTGACCCCAAAAAGCACCCCTGCACCTGACGCCCCACGGCCTAGGGTGCCCAAAACTAATGGTGCCCAACCAACCCCTAACTTCCAAACTTCCCTCTCGAAGTGGTGGTCGCACCCAGAAGACCTTCGAACCCAAGCCTGCGTGCCTTTGCAAACAGTAGGTTTCCCATTGCAAACAACAGGGCGCCCGACGTCGAAACAGCACCCTGCACCTGGCTGCCCTAGTGCCGCTGAGGCTGCACCTTTGGTGCTACTTTATTTCCCATTTGCCCTGAGCTAAAGTCCAGGAGCTTTGCTCCCACAACCAAGTGGTTTGCTAGTCAGCAGCCACCAACTGGAGGCCCCCTTTCTCCCATTGGATAACATTGGGCCTCAGCACTCTGCACCCGGCCACCCATGGGCCACTGAGGGTGTAACAAGTGTGCATCCTTGAACCTGAAGGACCCCTAAATCTACCCCCAAAACCTCAACTCCTGATACCAAATACTTACCTTTAAACTGATAACACTATTTTCCTCCATCGGATAACACTGACTGTTTGTCTTGGAAAAGTTTCTAAGTGCGGAGTTTGAGAACCTAAAGAAATTCTTTAAAATTGCACTAACTAACAAAAACAACTTTACTTACCTGTTTACAGGAAATATCCCAGAGTAGTATCCAGGTATACTACTCTGAGTAAGAAAAGTAATCTCAAAAGTAACTTACCTGTAATTTTACTGAAAAGCCCATTCAAGTCTATGTACTGTATTTACAAAGTATCGCATTTCTCTGAAACCATACTGTAAGTCAAAACAAAGTGAATATACTATTACAAATCCAAACTGTATTACAATTGTATATTTACTGCAAAGTACTTATCACTTACCTGTGCCAGGCTTCATTGGTTATAGAAAATAACTAAAAGAATATTTTTATACAAAAACAATTGGTCTGAAGTTGTCTTTGAGTGTGTGAATTCATTTACTGACTGAGGGTGTACAACGAATGCTTAACACTGTCCTCTGATACTGCCTTACTGCTCGACCACACTACCACAAATAGAGAGTGAGGTGCTATCTAACTTTAACTCTGTCTTACCTTTGGGGATCCACTGGACTCTGTGCACACTATACCTCACTTTGGTATAGTATGTACAGAGCCAGCTTCCTACAACTTGGTCTCCTCTCGAGGATGGCTGAATACATGAGTAGTCAAAAATAAGAGAGGGGTCCAACCAACCAAAGGGACAGGACACCGATAAGACACTTCAGTCTATGAAAATTCCCTTTGGGATATTCTCTTGTCATACAGTATGCCCCAATAATCAACAACACTCTACATCATTCATTGGGACAATACTCACAACACCAGAAAGTCAACATATAGACAGAAATTATTTCCCATAAGGAAAGTATTTATTGTTATTTGATCTTAAAAAATCATTAAAAAGATGTCTTGCTACAAGATAGCACAAACAATGTACACATTAAAAACAATTGTAAAAACCAAGTCACAGAAATACAAAAAATATAATAAAAAATTAATAGCAGTTTCCAAATAGATTTAACATTAATCACTCATATCAAAAAAGATCATGTAAAGAATGCATTTAGTAATTTGTGAGCAAAGAGACAGCGACGCGTTTCGGAGGGTTCTGTTGATCCACCTCTTTCAGGATTGCTGCACATCTATTTCACACTGCATATCTATATAAATATACATACAAAAAAGATTTTTTATTTGTATTATTTAACAACAACAATGTATATTACACATTTGCCTATATGTTTACATTGTTAACATTTCTGGTAGATTTGTTGACTTGGTTAGGCAAAAAAATACTGTACTAATATTTGAGTTGCTGGTCTTGTTAACAAAGGATAGACCCAACTCAAGGAACTCCAAGTGAGTTAAACACACATTTAAACCACACATACCCTCATTCACTGTTACACTCATTCACTGTTCTTCTGTTGTACAGAATGGCTTATAAACATAAGCAGACAACCCAATCTTGTTTAATGCTAGTAGGTTGGTTGTACTATCTTAAATCCACCCCTGTTTTTAGAAGCAAACATTCATCTGTCTAGATAGTACAACCAACCTACTAGCATTAAATAAGAGTGGGTTGTCTGCTTATGTTTTTAAGCCATTCAGTACAACAGAAGAACAGTGAATGAGTGTAACAGTGAATGAGTGTATGTGTGGTTTAAATGTGTGTTTAACTCACTTGGAGTTCCTTGAGTTGGGTCTATCCTTTGTTAACAACACCAGCAACTCAAATATTAGTACAGTATTTTTTGGCCTAACCAAGTCAACAAATCTACCAGAAATGTTAACAATGTAAACATATAGGCAAATGTGTAATATACATTGTTGTTGTTAAATATTACAAATAATAAATCTTTTTTGTATGTATATTTATATAGATAGGCAGTGTGAAATAGATGTGTAGCAAGCCTGAAGAAGGAGGTGGACCAACAGAACCCTCCGAAATGCGTTGCTGTCTCTTTGCTCACAAATTACTAAATGCATTCTTTACATGATCTTTTTTGATATGATAATGTTAAATCTATTTTGAAACTGCTATTAATTTTTATTATATTTTTTGTATTTCTGTGACTTGGTTTTTACAATTGTTTTTAATGTGTACATTGTTTGTGCTATCTTGTAGCAAGACATCTTTTTAAAGATTTTTTAAGATCAAATAACAATAAATACTTTCCTTATGGGAAATAATTTCTGTCTATATGTTGACTTTCTGGTGTTGTGAGTATTGACCCAATGAATGATGTGGAGTGTTGTTGATTAATAGAGGCATATTGTATGACAAGAGAATTTCCCAAAGGGAATTTTTCATAGACTGAAGTGAATACATGAAGAAGGCAAGTATAAATCTTGAGGCTAGCCAAGAACTACAAAAAGCTTGGCATGACCAAAAGGCTGTCCTGACCAGTCCTTAATTTGAACCAGTGGTTTCTGGTGCTCGGCACCAGTACTTAGTTGGCAATACAGGCACTAATGACAGTCTGCCACATGGTGGTGCTATTTGTATAATTTAGAGAGCATCACAAAAACAACTGCTTATCAATTCAACATACTTTCAAAATGACTCATACCTGCTGCCCAAGCTCTTCGTATAGCTTTGGGGGCCTTGAGAAGCCTGAATTGTCACATGTGTAAGTATATAATGGCTAGTAATTATGTTGGTATTCTCCCTGGCTGTGCTGTTAGGAGAAATGGTGGCACAAGCAGCAGCAGTCTACTGACGAGGACCCTGGCACTTATTTATTTTACAAATTAGGCACTGGTCCTGACAGTCTAACAGCTAGGCCAGAAGTTGTGGGCGTTTAGAGCCAGTGGCCTGAGCAGTGCTCCAGGACAAATTAGGTGAACCCCACACCATACTTGGAAAAAAGGGGCAGGTCACCTACCTGATGGACCTTGGCATTCCCAGAAGCCCCCATAGGGTGCTTCATGTGAACAGACTAAAACCCTTTGTTGACGGGGCTGACATGGGTATGCTCATGGCAACTGATGAGGGACAGGAGGTAGAGAGTGACCCTCTCCTTGATTTCATCTCACAAAACCCTAATGATGGATCAGTTGATGAAGTAGCTTTGGCAGGCAGCCTCACTGATTAGCAGCGGATTGATTGCAGGAAGGTCCCCAATCAATATAGGTACATGTTTTCTTTAGCACCCAGTTAAACCACCTGGTGTACCCATGAAATGGATACAGGTGATAGTCTACCTGTTAAAATTAAGATTTACAGGCAGCCTTGTCAGAGATTGCATCAGGACTGAGGGCCACAAGATGCCTGAATTGGGAGTAATTGAGCCCTCGGATAGCCCTTGGGCTAGTCCAGTGGTCTTGTTACCAGAACCTCACACCAAGGGTGGAAAGAGAGAAATTAGGTTTTGGGTTGACTACAGGAGACTCAATGCATTCATTAGAACTGATGCTCATCCAATTCCAAGGGCAGATGAGCTTATTGACACCTAGGCCTCAGCCACGTTCTTATGCACATTTGACCTTACTGCTGGCTATTGGCAAATCAGACTGGCTGAGGATGCCAACCAAAAACAGCATTTGCAACCCCTATTGAGCATTATCAATTTATTGTGATGCCCTTTGGCTTGAAGAATACACCAGCCCCCTTCCAAAGGTTGGTGAATAAAGTTCTCACAGACCTGGAAGCAGACAGTGCAGCTTATCTTGAAGATGTAGCTGTCTTTAGCTCCACCTGGGAGGAGCACCTGGTCCAGCTAAATAATGTTTTGGAGGCTCTGCAGAAAGCAGGCCTCACTATCAAGGCTACTAAGTCCCAGATAGGGCAGAGTAAGGTTGTGTACCTGGGCCACCTTGTGGGTGGAGGTCAGATTCAACCCCTTCAGAGCAAAATCCAGACCATCATGGACTGGTTTGCTCAAATTACCCAGACTCAGGTCAGAGCTTTCTTCGGCCTGACAAGGTACTACAGACGATTTGTCAAAGGGTATGGGTCCATAGTGACTCCTTTGAATGATCTGACATCTAAGAAAATGCCTAAGAAAAGTTCAGTGGATAGTTAACTGTCAAAAGGCATTTGATGACCGCAAGCATGCCATGTGCACTGCCCCCATTATGCAGAGTACTGACTAAGCAATTCATTGTCCAAACAGATGCATCTGAGTTGGGGGTAGGAACTGTGTTGGCACAACTAAATGAGAGGGCCAGGATCAACCAGTAGCTTTTATTAGCAGAAGGTTGACCCCCAGAGAGAAATGTTGGTCAGTCATTTAGAGGGAGGCCTTTGGTATGGTCTAGGCCCTGAAGAAGCTGAGGTCATGCTTGTTTGGCACCCACTTCATTGTACAGACAGACCATAAGCCCCACTTAACAGATGAAGGGTGAAAACCCCAAACTTTTTTAGGTGTCCATTTCCCTACAGGGGATGGATTATACAGTTGAACATAAACCTGGGAGTAACCATGCCAATGCAGATGGACTTTCCAGATATCTCCACTTAGAAAATGAAGACTCAACTTGGTAAGGTTAGTCTAATCTCCTTACGTTTGGGGAGGTTGTGTAGGAAAGTAGGATCTGTTTCTTATGGTTACTCCTACTTTTTGCTTGGTGTGATGTTGTTTCTGACTGGTCTTACTGGGACCCTGCTAATCAGGACCCTAGTCTATCTGCTTTCTCCCTAAATTGTTGAGTTCAGTACTTAGGTACATCCCAGATTGGATACTGGGGTACCTTTGTCAGTCCCTAGTATATGGTACCCATGCACCCAGGGCATAGGTACCACAGAGGTCTTCTATGGGCTGAAGCATGTATTATGCCACCCATGAGAGACCATTCAAAGTGGAACTACAGGCCTGCTGTTTCAGCCTGTGTAAGTTGGTGCATGTACCACTTACTAAATATATAGGTTTACTATATCTAAGGGTTACTGCACATACAAACTATATGGCACCCCTAGAGCAGGCCTTTGCAATCCTGAAGGCAGTGTGCTTGGTTCTAAGTGAGGGGGAGCCCCTGCATGAGCAGGACACCCCTTCAACCTATGGAGTCCATTCTCCCGGGTTGTCAGTGAAGCAGCCATGTGCTATATCGAGGGGAACCATCTAATTACGCCATGACCATCTCGAAAACGGCTACAACGAATCCTATCATATTTGGTATAAAACATGTTGTAATCTTACCGCCACACAGTAAGGGGTGTGAGAGGTATGATTCTAAGCCCTCTGTTAGGCTCTCAATGTTCCCGGTGCCACTCTTCTAGTCCCGGACAGCACAAAATAGTTGCTTCAGACCAGACACACATTTATGCCCTCCTGCTGCTGAGCCAAGCTAGAACAGATGAAGGTGGAACAATAGGCTCCTGTCACAGGGAGGTGTGAACACTTTCCAGACAGGATTTAGTGTATTGGGACCGTGTGGGTGCACTTGCCAGCACCTGAAAGTCTGCATGAGGGGCACAGTTGGTTTCCCTGTTTATAGTGCAGTTCAGACCAGTAACGGCTCCCACTCTGGCATGAAACTTGACAAAGGACATGGAATAACCTTCCCAACCCTTTCCCTAGGGTACTTAAGGGCTTACCTGGGTGTAGGTCCCTAGACTCATTATGGGATAACATTCATAACTGAAACCCATGCATTTCTACCGTCTGGGCACTCTGGACTTTCCTGGACTTCGTTTGGGCCTAACTTTGTCTCCCTTTCAGTCTGCTGCATCGTCTGTGCCTGTGCACCATCCAGGATCCGTACAGGACCTGTGGTCCATCAAAGACACTGGAAGAAATCTCTTTTGAAGTGAAGGAGTCCCTTCCCAGCATTCGCAAGCACCTCAACACTGCTGACCGGTCTGCTGATCCCAAGCTCTGGCGGACTCCGAAGGGTTCAACAACACAGGTGGTGGTGGTTTCCTCCGTCCCTCGAGGCCTGAGCTGTCCTATCACCGTGTTTGAGGCCAGAATCCCTCGTGGGGGCTGCATTAACTAAACCCCTATGCACCGTGTACTTTTGTAAGTGCAAATGCGTGCTGGCAACTTTGCGAGAAGTGCATTGGGCGCCAAGTAGCCCCAACCTCCTGCAACTTCTTCCACAAAGACTTTCAGCCACACTGCATCGTGGGCTCCGTGGCCTGCTCCTAGATTTGTTCCCCCCACCCCAGATTCCAATACTTTCATTAAAGAAATCTGAGGAAAATCTGTTTTTTCATTTTTACAAAGTTTGAGGTTTGCAAGGGATTTTGGGTAACAGTACCTGTAAGAGCCACACAAGTCACCCCATCCTGAATTCCCCTGGGTGTCTAGTTTTCAAACATTTACTGTTTGCTAGGTTTCCACTGCTGAGGGCTAAGCTAGGGACCAAAATTCACAGCTAGGCACGTTGCGAAAAAAGGGTCCATTTTCATTGGAAAAAGTGATATGTCCATGTTGCGTTTCAAGGCTCGTTCCTGTTGTGGGAACTAGGCCTACCCACACAAGTGAGGCACCATTTCTATTGGGAGACTTGGGGGAATACTGGGTGGGTGGAAGGGTGCGGCTACCTGCAGATTCCAGAACCTTCCATCACCACAATGTGAAGAAAATGTGTTTTTTGTTTTTTACAAATTTTGAGTTTGGCAAGGGATTCTGCGTAACTGGTGAAATCTGCACAAGTCACCCCATCCTGGATTACCCTGGGTGTCTAGTTTTTAGAAATGTACACGTTTGCTAGGTTTCCTTAGGTGCTGGCTGAGATAGGACCCAAAATCCACAAGTAGGCAATTTGCAAAAAAAGGGGCAGTGTTCTGTTGAAAAATGTGATGTGTCCACATTGTGTTTTGGGCCATTTCCTGTCACAGGCACTAGGATTATCCACACAAGTGAGGTACCATTTTTATTGGAAGACGTGGGGGAATGCTGGATGGGTGGACTTTTGTGGCTTCCAGCAGATTCAAGAACTTTCCATCAAAGAAATGTGCGGAAAATGTGTTTTATTTGTACAAATGTTGAGGTTTGCAAGGGCTTTTGGGTAGCAGAACCTGGTGAGAGCCACACAAGTCACCCCATTTTCCCGGGTGTCTACTTTTCAAAAATGTACAGGTGCTGCCTGAACTGGGGGTCTAAATCCACAGCTAGGCACTTTACAATAAAAAGGGTCAGTTGTCAGTGGAAAAATGTGATGTGTCCATGTTACGTTTGACTCATTTCCTGTAGTGGGCATTGGGCCTACCCACACAAGTGAGGTACCGTTTTTATTGGGAGACTTGGGGTACACAGAATATTAGAAAAAGCATTTTTACCAGTTGTCTTTCTATGCATTTCTGCCTTCCAAATGTAAGACAGTGTGTAAAAAAGAAGACATTTTGAAAAATGCCCCTAATCAAAATGCTAGTATGGCTACCCCCAAATTCAGAGATGTGCAAATAACCACTGCTTATAAACTCTGGGCCTTATTTATGAAAACTGTTGCATCACTGGAAAAAAAAACGATGTTTCAGTTTTCATTGCACCCTCCTTACAACATGATGGATGCATCATATTTACTGTATGATGCATCATTTTGCAAGGAGTTACAGATACGTCAGTATTTCTGGCGTATCTCTGGGCGCAGTAATGATGCATTGTTGGTGACGCAACTCCAGCAATGTGTCCTTTCACATGTGGTAAACCCCATGATAAAGGGCCTGTGTCAGTCTTACGCCTGCTGTGAAATCTGGTAGATTTTACTGCACCACTTCTACAAGGCTTTTTAAGTGGGAATGCCCATCATGCGTACATTATACCTTGACGCAGGTATAATGTAGCAAAGGGCTTTACAAAATGATACATCTACTTAGATGTGTCACTTTGTAAATAGGGCGCAACATGGCACATTTGTTAAGCCGCTGAACACGTCACAAAAAGTGACGCAATGGTGGTGCAAAAGTGTTGCAGGCCCTCCATACCTTTTTGCCATTTTGATAATACATAGATTTCCTTGAAACCTATTTTCACTTTTTTATATTTAACCAAATGAATTGCTGTATACCTGGTACACAATGAAAAAACATTTCTAGGTGCGGTTCAGTTATTGGCTCTGGGTACCTCGAGTTCTTGGTGAACCTACAAGCCTGATATATCCCGCAACCAGAAGGGTCCCACAGATGTAACAGTATATTGCTTTAAAAAATCTAGCATAGTTAGAAGAAGTTACAGGTAAAAATGTAGGCACAAATGGCTGTTTTTTCAACTCAATATCAATATTTTTTTTATTCACCTGTTACTTTCTATAGGAACACCTTGAAGCATGTACACAAATAACCCCAGGCCGAACCGGGATCCATTATTGGTTTGACACGGGGGGGCGCTAGAGGGCGCCCTGCAGAATGGCCGCACTGCCGTGAGGCTCCTGCCGCCCGGAGCTTTTATCCGTGTATTGATCCTCTTGGCCATCGCTGATCCCTGATCTGACCCCGGATTCTGGCTGGTGTAGCTGTTGTCCACACTTGGTCCAACTCCTGTGGTGATCGGAGCCTGCTGACTGAAGTTACGGGGGCTTGAAGTTTTCCCCCCCTGAGGCTCCGGAAGTCAGGTGCTCCGAGGCCCGGCATCTCTGTCTACTCCACACCGCGGCTTCGCACGTGGAGTGTAGGCCTTGCTCCCTCCCCCCTCTGCACTCTGTTGGCGGCTGGGCACTCTGCTGAGCACTCCACCGCAGCGAGCGATTGTGACCGCCACCTGTGACCTGCGGTCTCTCGCGTGGAGAAGCGGTGTGGGAGACACACCGAGTCCTGACGGTGAAAAACGAGGGGACCACGTCTTAGGCCCGAGTTGAGCGGCGGCCATTACTGAGGCGGGAGTGGCGGGGTGTTCGCGCCTGCTCGTGCCGCCGGCTGTGGTGATTTTGTGTTTGCTAGGAAGTTGCCTGTGACGTGTCTGCCCCACGCTAGGAGGAACGGATTATTATGGGGAAACCGGACAATAGGCAGCCCAAGCTGTCCTTCGACTCGGTAGCGGCCAGGAGGGGCACACGCCTGGTGCAGGAGGCCGGGAGCTCGCGGTCTCCCCCCCTGCCTGTCGCTGATGCTGGGCTACTACCTCCCACCCCGGACTTTCAGCAGATGATGCAGGAGATGAGGCAGGGATTTGCCACTATTGTGGACAAAGTGGACAAACTTTCATCGCGCATGGATGCAGTGGTACAGAAACTGGATGTACACGAGGAGCGCCTAACCTCGGCGGAGCAGCGCATCTCTGATCACGACGATACTGCCGCCACTCATACCACCCAGTTGGCGAGAATGGACAATATCCTGAGGGTGATAGCCGCTAAGAATGAGGAGTTGGAAGCGAGGAGTCGGCGCAACAACATACGCGTGGTAGGTGTACCGGAGACGACGAATGTGGGGAAAATGGAGACGTATGTGGAGAGACTCCTGGTTGGTGCTATTGGAGCGGAGCCTTTCTCTGCGCAGTTCATTGTGGAACGAGCGCACCGTTCCCTTGGGCCGCGACCGGCCTCAGGGGCTGCCCCGCGCCCCATCATTGTGCGTCTCCTGAACTATCGGGACCGAGACGCTGCCCTCCAGGCGGATCGCACTACTCGCACGCTCTCCTTTGAGGGGGGTCAACTTCACCATTTACCCTGACTTCACGCCGATGGTGCAAGACCAACGTCGTAAATTCCTGGCAGTCAAGAAAAAACTTCGGGAACTACAAGTGGACTATGCTTTGCTTTATACTGCTAAGCTGAGGGTGACCCATCAGGCAAAGCAGCATTTCTTTACGAACCCGCAGCATGCAGAGGACTTTGTGAAGCGCCTCAGGAGGGAGCAATCTGCGCAGAACCGACAGGATGAGAGGGAACAGGAGGCACACTGATCTGCGGGAGAGGAGGATGACGCTTGAATATGGGTTTTGTTTTTCAACGTGGCGCGCATTTTGTGCGGACAATTGTATAACTGCTTCTGTGGCCTAGACACTTCCGGCCTTGTACTGTTGGAGATGGACGTGATGGTCACTGGGTCGGTCTTAGTGTCCGCTATTGGGGGTCAGTAGGGGAGCGGTGGCTGATGACATTGCTGTGCTCCGGGCACCCACCCCCACACTACGCCTGGGCCGTGTGTGAGCCCTGTGGTTCGGAGTGCGGCGTGGTGTGTGGGAGTGGTGATGTGCACCTCTGGTGGACACCCCATCGGGAATGCCCCACTATTTTTCAGTCTCTTGGTGCGACTGTTTTGTTGGTTAAATGGACGGTTGAATGGGGGTTGGGGGGAGGGTATCTGGGAGTCCTGATAGTTGGGGGATGATCAGGTGGGTGGGGATGGGGGGGGCTGTGTTGGCAGCGCGTGTTCTGCCTGCTTCTTATGATGGTGGCGAGCTTGGCTACAGCTGTGTGCTTGTCCTGACACTGGCCTGTGTCCACTGCTCTGCTTTGTCCTCGGCCGTTTCGGGCCTGTGCTGTTCTATTGCGTATGGAGGAACGACTGGCTTGCCCGCGCATGGTTGCCATTGTTGCGGAGGAGAGGGTGGACAGGGGCGGGCTATTCTTGGGACGCCTACGGTTGGTGCAGAGGGGGCAGGGTGTGTGTGCTACGCATTACACTTTGTACTGCTGGCGTGCCTGTTGCACGGTTGTTGTTGTATGGATTTGGGGGGGGTATCTGGTTTTTTGGATTGGAGATGGCTGGGATGAATGTGGAGTGCGGTTGTTGGAGTGGCTGTGGTGTGCGTTAATGACATTTCGCTGCCCTGCGCTGAGGGTCAGGGACAGTGCACTGTGTCTGTGTGTCCCGTGGCACCTTGATCATGGGTAATGTCGATTGATACTGTGGATAAGATATCGATTTTGTCTTGGAATGTGCGTGGGCTTAATGATGCCAGGAAATGTCGAAATGTAATACAGTATTTGGATAGACATGCAATACAAGTGGCTCTCCTGCAGGAGACGCATCTGCGGCGTGTGCCTGCTCCTACATTTGGTGGGAGGTGGGCTACAGTGAGGTCATTTGCATTGTATTCCTCATATGCTCGTGGAACTGCTATTCTTATTAAGAAATCGCTCTCCTTTCAAGAATTGGGGTCACGAGTGGATCCTGAGGGGAGGTATGTGTTGCTGTGGGGGAGGCTCGGGCAGGTCACTGTGCTCTTCGTGAACTGTTATGCACCTAACGTTGATACGCCTGCCTTTTTTCTTACCCTTTGGGGCCACGTTCTAGCTGTGGAGGCCTCGCATATTGTGTGGGGGGGGGATTTCAATCTGGCAATGCAGGCTCTGGAGGATAGATCGGAGGGTAGTCCTCAGTACAATACACAAGCCAGGGATGTTTTACGGGGCATTGTGGAGGAGGCAGGGCTGATCGACAGCTGGAGGTATGCTCACCCGACTGATAGAGAGGGCACGCACTTCACAGCCCAGGCTCGCTCATGGGCGCGACTGGACTATGTCTTCCTTTCCAGAGGGCTGGTAGCGGGGTTGCGGGAGGCGATACACTTGGCTAGGACATACTCTGACCATTGCCCGGTTAGAGTGATGCTCTCGGTGCCCGGGTTGCACAGGCCGCGCCCACCCTGGCGGCTCTTTCCAACTGCCCTATTGGACCCTGTTTTTAAGGCTGACCTTGGCGAGGAGGTGGAAGCTTTCTTTCCTAGGAATAAAGGATCTGTTGACAGTGTGGAGGTGATATGGGAGGCGTTTAAGGTCAAGATCCGGGGTGTCACTATCTCCAAGAGTTGTGGGTTGCTCAAATCTATTGTTCGAACTCTTGAGGGCTTAGAGGCTGATTTACGACAATTGGAACGCAGATTGCAGGCTGGTTCTGATCCCGACCTCTTGGGTCAGTTTCGGAGTAAGCTATCAGAGTATGAGGAGGAGGCTGCCAGGGAGGCTAAGCATAGGGGGAAGTATTGGACGGCTAGGAGATACTGTGAGGGGGAGAGACCTGGGAAGGTTCTTGCTGCACTTACTAGGCATCAGAGATATAGCTCGGACGTGTTGGAACTGGACTTGCCGGATGGCACTCACTGTAGAGACACAAAAGAGATTCAGGAGACATTTATTCACCATTACACCCACTTGTACACTACACAGCAATCGAATGATGTGCATTATGGCGGATTCCTTGATGATCTGGCGCTTTGCTGGCTGTCGGACGATCACAGGGCGTTCCTGGGTAGGCCTCTTGAGGTGGAGGAGATCAGGGGTGCCATCATGTCCTTGAACAACGGGAAGGTCACGGGGCTGGACGGCCTTCCTGACGAATTCTATAAATGTTACGTGGATATTATGGCTCCTGTTCTTCGCGAGGTTTTTGAGGAGTCCCTGGAGGTAGGACGGCTGCCGGGTTCTATGAGGGAAGTTGCTATCACCTCGTTGCTTAAACCGGGTAAAGATCCCCGAGACGTGGGTTCCTATAGGCCCCTTTCATTGCTTAATTGTGATGTCAAGATTCTGGCGAAAGTGTTGGCGGTTCGGCTTTCTGAGCTCATGCCTATTATTGTCTTGCCTGATCAGTCCGGGTTCGTGCCTGGCCGGGCGACTTCCCATAATCTTCGTACTTTGTTTTCCCTTATTCCGACCATTGCTCCGGAGCTCCCGGTAGCCGCCGTTTTCCTGGATGCCACTAAGGCGTTTGATTCAGTGGAGTGGGGTTACCTTATTGATGTTTTATGCAGGATGGGGTTTCCTCGGATCTTTATCTCCTGGGTCAAACTGCTGTATACTGACCCGGTCGCGAGAGTGGTAGTGAACGGTGTGCTTTCCCCCCAGTTCCCTATCACAAGAGGGACCAGGCAGGGATGTCCCCTTTCTCCCCTCCTGTTTGCCATTGCCATAGAGCCCCTTGCCTGCCGCATCCGCCAGCTGCACCAACAGAGTGCATTTAATTGTTTCCAACGCCAAGTGGGAATCTCTTTGTACGCTGATGATTTCACACTTTATGTGAAGGATCCACAGACTAATCTTAATGCGCTTTTGTGAGAGCTAGTTGCCTTTGGGGGTGTTTCTGGGATACATATCAACTGGCAGAAATCCCAATTCTTTCCGCTCACTGTGGCGGTTCAGCGATTTCCATTGGACTACCCTTTGGAGTGGTGTGACTCGGAGCTGCGATACCTGGGTATTGTGGTCTCTTTGTGTAGAGAGGAGACTATTAGGCTTAACTATGGCGTAGCTATCATTAAATTGGCGGATAACATCACGAGATGGATGTCATTACCGCTGTCCATGGCGGGTCAGGCCTCCCTGATCAAAATGGTAGTCTTACCCCGTTTTCTGTATCTTTTCCAGAATATTCCATATCACCCTGGAGCTTATTTTTTTAAACGGCTCCGCTCAGAGCTCATTCGTTTGTTCTGGGGGGGTAAACAGCCGAGGGTGGCGTGGGCTACCTTAACGTTGCCCTATGTCGATGGAGGCTTTGATGTCCCTGACTTTGAAATTTACTACCTCAGCGCTCAGACACACTATGCATACCACTGGATGCGTCCCACACCGTTTATGCCACAACTTGCGGCTGAACAATGGGTCGCCCATCCTCTCCCGTTAGAAGGTATGGTGCTTGGCAATGTGGACGATGTGGACACCCACCAGACAACGGTGACAGGCACGGTGGATGCTTGGAAACGTGTGGCGCGACTACTGGGTCTTTCCTTTCTCTACTCACCTGCACTGCCCCTGGCTTATCATCCGGCTTTGTCCCTACTACAGGAGACAGGGTTTCAGCGCCTATGCAAACGTCTTGGGGCACTTACTTGGGGAAGCCTTTTCCACGAGGGCACTTTCCGCACCCGGGACCAGTTTTTTGGTGATGTAGTCTGTTCCCCTTTGGAGCTGTTTTATTATGTTCGTCTGCGACAGGGCCTGCGTACCTTACTGCCGGAATTCCCTAGGGAGCCGGATGTGACCTTACCACTCCATGTACTGTTGGTCTCCGATGGGCGGCATTTGGTTTCGAAGCTATATGGTGCCATTAGACGGCAGCGTGCTGCCCCGGATAGTAGGGTGTGGGAGCAATGGGACGCTGAACTAGGCATTACTATTTCTGATGAACAGTGGAAGTACTGTTGTGGTGTTACTGCTAATATCTCCTCCAGTTGCCGTTTGAAAATTATACACTACAAATTCATCCAGAGGTTTGATTATACCCCGGCCAGGAAACTTCGGTTTCGATTGTCAGAGGACGATAGATGTACCCGTTGCCGGGCAGTAGGTGCCGATTTCCTGCACCTGGCGTGGGAGTGTGCGGCCGTTTTGGAGTACTGGGTGCAGGTCCATGCTGCTATTCAGGTTATGACCGAGGATGGGGTGTTGTTTGACCCCATGGTCCTCCTCTTGGGGTATACTAAGGAGGTGCCTGCCATCCACCGTAGATTTGTGGATGTGGCCTTATTACTGGCCAAACGGAGAGTGGCTTGCTGTTGGGGGCGAGGCAGGGTGCCACAATTCAAAGATTGGTTACGTGATCTCACTTATTGTCAGGACCAATACAACGTGTATGCGGAGCTGATGCCCGTTCGATGTAGGCCCAAGGACTTTTGGTGCCCGTTACAGGTGTACCTCCTCACTAGGACAGTGCAGGAGTCTGACTCTGAGAGTGAAGACCGGGTAGGGGTTGGTTAGCTGTGCTGATTATGTATGTTATACTGTGAAGCCCCTGTGTTAGATATGTAAAGCCAGTGACTGCTGTCTTTCTGGTGGTTGGGGGGGTTCTCCTCTGACCACATGATGAATGGTGGTTGGTCGTCCACTGGGTCGGTATTTGTCTCCCCACCTTCCTGACTGTGTGTTACAGCTTTATACCCCTGCCATCGCCTACTGCTCTGTTTGGATATGCCCCGCGATGCACGTTTACTGTTGCTGTATGTCTTTTCCATTACTGTCTGCACTGTACTATGCCTTGACATGAAACCTGTACATTTCGATCATATTACCACATTGCACTGTCTCTTACTATTTGTATGGATTATGACTGTACCACTGCTGTCCTATGCTTGTCTCCAAATAAAGGTTTAAAAAAAATTAAAAAATTATTGGTTTCACACCCATTTCTACCACTAACTGGAAGAAGGTTGAAAGCACAAAAAATTGGAAGAATAGGCTATGTCCCAGTAAAATGCCAAAAATGTGTAGAAAATGTTGTATTTCTGACAAAAGTCTGCCTGTTCCTGAAAGCTGGGAAGATGGTGATTTTAGCACCACAAACCCTTTGTTGATACCATTTGCAGAGGGAAAAAAGACGCTGTCATCTGCACCACTTTTTTCCCATTTTTTCCCAAAACTCAAACTGTATTTTGTCTAATTTCTTGGTCCCCTCCAGAGGAATCCACAAACCCTGGATACCTTTAGAATCCTCAGGATGTTGTAAGAAAAGAACGCAAATTTGGCATGGATACCTCATGTACCCCAAATAGGCAAAAAAATGTGTGTCACGGGTGGGGATGCCTGGCAGTGAAGGCGTTAATAGAATATCTCAATGTACTCTTCAAAGACATGATTATATGTGCATGTACAATCATAGAAAAAATGCAATACTTTAATAAATGAATACATGAGAAAGGCATTTTAAGTAAATGCAGTACAACTCAGACTATACAAATGTAGATGTGAATGAGAACTAGAATCCTTTATATTATATTGAAAACATCAAAGTACACGCTCATGTGAATGTCTAATTTCTATAGTGAATACACTTCAGTCATACGTCTAGTGCTTCTCTTTACATTAATAAGGTTAAAGCACGTAGTAAATATTTTGTGCCAATGCATGTAAATATTGGGCTTATGTGACATGTAGGAGTGGAGCTTAAATTACGCTTTACCAGGTGAATCTGGAAGCTGACCCTGCCGAGGTTCACTGCGGTATGTACATACAGATCTCCTCAAGATAAACCATGCAGCTATTTTACCGAGCTTGAACTAGTGAAATGCAGATCACAGGCAGATCTATAGAGGATAGGCTATATCATCAATGGATTTGGTAGTGGTCACCAGCAGGGCAAAGCAGATCTTGCAGTAGGCCCATTAACAATTCCAACTCTCTTATGTGCATGGGAACATAACCCTTGCAGATCACATGCATCACTGCAACAGGAAACTGTGCCCCAAACCTAGCTTAATGCCATTAGAACTTGAACCCAACAGGCCCCACCCATTTGTTTTGTGTGAAAGTCTATCACATTTATTCTGAACACAAAGGGGGATATTCTCAAGAACGTGTGATAACTACTGCAAAAGTAGTTTAACGCAACTCCTCACATCGCAGTCTATCGCAGGAAAATCACAATACAAGAACCAGTGAAAATCCCACGCATCATGCGGCAAAATTCACCTTAAAAGCAACAGGAAAAAAAGGGAGAAGAAAAGAAACTGTGTAGCACCATGGATGCACCCGGACAGAGTGCAGAGGCCAACTCGAACCCCACAAACCGTGCAGACAACCAGCAAGGAACAAAGGCCAAGGAGAAGAGTGAGAGGAAGACAGGGAGCAGTCGGCAGGAAAACCAGATCACCCACATGGAGGTGACAGAACAATACCATCAACTGACACACAACTAGACCAACGTGAATGCAGTGGGAGTGTCGAGGAGGGCAATGGAGGAGGCCACGAGTAGCTGGCATGATGTGAAAAGCCAAACCAAGCACAAACCCGCTGCCAACAGGAAGGCAGCAACATCGACTGGAGGTGGGAGTCCTGTGCCACAGGAGGAGCAGGAGGAAACAGGGGCTACAGTCATCAGTGTGGAGACGCTGCAAGGAGGCGGGAGTCCGGACACAGCTAGAGAGAACCTGACACAACATCAACAGGGTGAGTAATGACCAGGGACTGGGGGACGGAGGAGATGGGCACAATGACACACATGCACAAGGATGTGTAGCACACTGCACACCCACAATGATCCTGGAACATGTCCTTCATCCCCGTGGCACACTGCAGCATACAGATAGCAATAACAGCACATCCACATTGACGACAATGTGACACAAAGTGCAACACCGACACTGCAGAACAGAGGACACAACTGGCTGCGCTCATGCGCTGAAACAGGCCAACCACATCTAACAGAGCAAGAAACTGTGAGAATGAAATGTACGCGTACTACCCCATATCCTCATGTAGTCCAAATGTCCACTTTCCCGCATCAAAATCCAGCACCTCCCAAACAGTCACAATGTTATGTTATGTTATGTTATGTTATGTTATGTTATGTTATGTTATGTTATGTTATGTTATGTTATGTTATGTTATGTTATGTTATGTTATGTTATGTTATGTTATGTTATGTTAGTAGGTTTTCTAAAGCACACCGCTGCCCCAGCAAAGGGGCGTCCCGGCCCTGCCAAATCTGAGAAACACACACATCACGAAAAGGTTGTTGCGGGTAGGCCCCATGAACTATATTGAAGGGTAAAGAAAGGTTTTAATTGGCTTTTCGAAAAGCCAGCAGGTCCTCCATACCATGGATATGTACCGGCAGAGAGTTCCACAACTTGGCCGCCAAATACCGGAAATAGCGCCCTCCTACCCGGCAGAGTTTGAACCGCGGGACAGACACCATGTGCTGTCCCAGCGAGCGCAGTTGTCGGTGGGGCACATATGGGGTCAGTAAATTGCCCAGAAACGCCGGGCTGCCCAATTTTAGAATCTTAAATGATAGGCAAAGAGCTTTAAACTGGATCCGCTTATAAATCGGAAGCCAGTGCAGCCTTTGGATAATGGCTCCAACCGGACAACAACGGGGGAGACCTACCAGAGTTCTGGCTGCAGAGTTTTGTACTCTTAGTCGCTGTATCTCTGCTTTATTAGCCCACAAAAGCAGAGAACTAGGATAGTCTAGGCGAGAGAGTATGGTAGACTGCACAATAAGCTGTCGTACCACGGGTCAAAAAATTTCAAGAAAGGGTTAAGCCCCCTTAACAAACCGTGGCAGCGACTCTCTATGTATGGGTCTGGAAACTGAGCGTGGAATCCATCCAGACCCCCAGATTATTTACCACTGTTTTTGGCATTGGTATAGCACCTGAGGCGTTGGCCACCAATGCTCATTCCAAAGGGCGGCATTCTTTCCCACCAGTCCATACAATGTACATAGTCATACAGTCTGCATGCTAACAAGGACAATGTGCCAACATACATGTCAACACAATGTCAACATGCATCTCCCCTTCACATTGCAGAGGGACAAACAACACCTCCAGCAGAGCAGACCAGACAACTTATCAGGGATGCTGGAGAGGACCACCACACCATCGACACCAACGCCCTCCATCAGCCCATGGACATCTTAGGCACCCCACCCACAGGAGGACGGCAGCCAAGCCACACAGAGGAGACCCCATCCCCTGCACGCACCATACAGCATGAAGCACCAGCCACCACGGCTGGCTCCCAACACATCACCTAGGCACACATTGCATTCCAATCTTAGGTGTCAGAATGACAAAAGGAGGTGGCCGAACAGATGCGGGTGTGGTCCAAACCCAGGGAACATGAACTAGACCACATGCGTAGTTGTCTAATTCCCCTCAGGGACCACCTACACCACACCAAGGATACCCACACTGCGACAGAGACACATGCATTTGCACATTTCCAGTATTGAACCACTCCCAGAGGTTCGCCATTATCATTCAGACACCCATGCTGGACCTGCATACGATGGCCCAATACCCTCCTCTTACATATTGAGTGGGTGAGAATAAAGCTTCATGTCCAAGGTCTAACATGCTGCCTGCTGTGACATGTTGGTGTCCGCTGTACAACAACACAATGTAATGTTGTCAAGCGCGGGGCCCTCATGCATACATTATGGACACATGGACACACGCAGATACTTCATGGAACTGGCCACGGGCACGTGCGCCCGACCCCTTTATTGGCAGGGCCACAGGTACAGTGACGCCTGAGTTGGATGTGTGTGGGTGGAGTGTAAACCAGCACGTAAGGAGTGGTTGGTGCTGGCAAAAACTTGAACAGTGAACAGCAGTAAAACGGAAACAGAAAACACCTGCATAACAGAGATAACTGCGGACCATCATGGAGGTAGCCAGAGCAAGTACAGAGGTCACCCAATATGCAAACAGAAGTGTCTGTGAGGTGCTGTGCACTGAGGTTGGGGCACCTGAAGTGCAGAGCAGGGTATCAGGCAGATGATGGCATCCACCACAGGTGTGAGAAACTCAGCCTGCCAGTACGACTCTTTTGACTCTTGCAGTTGGCGGTTGGAGGTGGACCTCGAAGTGGTGGCGTGTGCTTCCTGTGGTGATGCGTCATCCGGACCACTCAGGACTCGATTTGATGTGTGAGCCCTGGTGTAACGCAGTTGAGTCCGGAGGTAGTGGACAGCGCAGGGCCACATACACATGGCGTCGATGACCCCAAGGTCATTGTCTCAGAGGCCATCCAATATCCCAGGACCCAGGGTCCCTGAGTTGAGCTGCACAGAGTTAGTGGCTGCGGATGCACTGAGGCCGGCACAGGCACACAGTGACTTGCAGTGCAGTGAGATGGGCCACGTGAGCTGAGCGGGTCCTCATCGATGTCCGAGGTTAATGTTGCGGGGGACAGTGGAAGGTGTCCTTCAGGGCATGATGCAGAGGGTGGAAGCCATCTGGAAGCAGCAAATGGATGAGTAAAATGCCACTGCATCGTTTTTGCCACAAAGTCAGTATCACCGACATAATGGTGACGACAACCCCAGTCCATGGACTTAGTCACCACCAAAGTTCAACCAGAAAGTGTCCATGGATCTCGGGGAACAGACTTAGTGGCACCGGGGCTGAAAGGGGATGCAGTCTGCGATGAGGCCTGTACAATGACATCAAGTCATCCATAAATATATCCAGACTGTGTTTGAAACGTGTGTCCTACTGTACCGCCGTGTAGGCGTGAGGCAGCGGTCCGTGCGGGGCAGACACGGTTCAGCTGGCTCCACCTGGAACTATAACACACGATGTTGACATGGCATTTGGGGTGACTTGTGGTTGACGGAGGTAAAAGAACCAGAGCTGAGCAGGTGTTCAGTCAGCGACAATGATGTGTCCTGCCTGGTATGGACTGGATTGAATTGTGTGAGGCCTGCTGGTCTGCAGTGTAGGCCACAGGCAACGGTCATTAGGGGCCCACAGCCACTTGTCTTTGGTTTGCGATGCACAGAGTTAGTGACACCAGGGCAGTTGTCAGTAGTGTTTGATCACTTCCGTAACGATGAACCTTTTTTCCTGCTGACTGAAACGTGTCATCCTCTTACACCTCTCCTTGCGTTCAATGATATGTTCTCTGCCATTGAAAAATCAAGACTCAGTTCCAAATGTGTGACCTACTCAAGCACAGTGGGGGCAGAGGGCAGTAGTCCGTGTGGGCACACAGACATGTGTGGTTGGAATGCTATACACTGACTTGGTGTCACCACATCGAAGGGAGCATAGTGAGTTAAAAGCAGCCATAATGAATGTTCTCTGCCATAGTGTAATGAAGACTCAGTTCCAAATATGTGACCTACTAGTCTGCTGTGTATTCCAGTGGAGAACGTCTACAAGAAAGGAACACTGTGGGTCTGTCGCAGAGGCCATGATGGTCTGAGGAGGCTTCCAGGGTCGCGGCATTCAGGCTTGGAGCTTGCACCAGCATGTGGTGGGCCCTCTTCGATACACGCCGGTGTCAGCAGGTGTGCATTGAGGCCTGGGTGCGCAGGTCCTGGCAGGACTGGTACGGGAACCAGTGGGCCGGGGTGCAGCAGGTGCACAGGATCCCAGGCAACACTGCTCACGGCGGCGGCCGCATGGCAGGGTGAGGGTGCCGCCCTGGCAGAGATGTTGGGCATTCTGGAAGAGAACCATGCCCAGAGCTACGTGCTTTTTATTCACACCCCTACGCTGGCCTGGCGTACAACGGGCCTGCCCATTCTGCTCACGTTTACAAGGGGGGGACGTAACAAGCGATATTTCTGAGATCTTTCTCATTGGCTAGGGTGACATGGTTTCGTCCACTGCCCACTGCACTCTTTTCGCCAGCGGTGTATGTCGACATGAATATGTGTGTGATCTGCATACTGCAGTCTGGCCATCACATCCACGCCACACTTGCCATTTTGTACCTTCTCATTCATGGGTCATTTGCCTCCTTCGCACATGCCTGGTCCCCACCTCTTCCCACAACCTGCTATCGAGTGGCTGAGTTGCCATGCTGTTGATGGCTTATATGCATGGCTGGCCCAGGTTGCCACAGTAAGTGTGCTGTCGTTTCTGGTGGGTGGGCATGTTGTATGTGAGTTTGTGATGTGTGCATTCCCAGAGTTGTGAGTTACATGATTGTGGAGTTGAGGTGTGTGGTGTGTTCATTTGGTGCTTACCAACGGGCAGAGTATTTCTGTAGGTGCCATCCTGGAAGCACCGGTTGATGGTGGACTGTCAGAAGATGAAGGAATCATGCACACTGCCAGGGTGGTTGGCGTTGGTGGAGATTTCCCGCTGGTCCACTATTGTCTGCACAGTGATGGAATGCATGTGCTTTCGGTAGTGGATATTGTGTGCAGTGTCGCCAGGGGGCACATGTGGGACATGTGTGCAGTCAATTGCCACCTGACATGTGTGGGAAGGCAGCTATGGCATAGACACCTTGCTTGGTCTCCAGCTGTTCATGCGCAGTGTGGCTGGAGTATGAGTACTGGGGTACCAGGCTGATGATGGCATCTGAGACAGTTGTCATGGAATGTGCCAGCTGTGAGACTCATCTGACTCAATTCAATTCAAAAATACTTTATTCGGATTGCAAAAAATCCATAAAAGCAACACATTTACAAAAAATACTTTTAAAATAGTTACGAAACTTCCACAAATAGTCAAAGGCTGCAGATATTATACAAGCGTTAATGTAAACAATCAATGCCATTCAATTGTTAAAGTGCAGTCCAATTTACTAAAGTGCAAAGGCATGGGGAACTGTGAGGCACATAAGCATTTCAGGGAGATTCCATCGATTTGCGTGTAGAGAAGATGACTTTCAGAAATGAACTTACACGAAAAATCAATTCATCGCTTTCTAGTTTTAAAAGCATGGAGTAGTATTGAGTCAGGGAAACTGGTCTTTGTTTTTTAAAATATGGGGCTAAAAACCATTTAATATATTTCATATAAAATTTACAATTAAAAAAGAAGTGTAAATCATTTTGCCTGCTGTGTCCATCGCAGGGTCAGGGGCATGTCGCATTTCCAGAGCTCATCATGCTGTGGCCCATTGGGAAGCAAAGTGAATATTTTATGATCCCAGCTCTCAAGCGATATAATAATGATCTTTCCCAGTTAGTCAATGGAAGTCTTAGGTATAAAGGGATTTGTTGTGGAGATAAGTCGTTGTTTATATTATTCACATATGATTTGACAGTTTGTTTTTGTAATTCTATCTCCAACCTCTTTTCCCTGAAGAGGGCATAGAGTTCAATTTGTATATCCTTTTTGTCCGTGTTCTTAATCTGGGAGGGGTCGTTAAAAAGATGGGTTCTGCCAATACTGTTTAGGCTTTCCTTTGTCGCCCGGAGCCACGGGATACTCATACCTTTGTCACAGGCTAAACATTCAGACATAATTTCCTGTGCTAGGGTGGCGCAGTCATTGGCCCAAATGGCCAGCCAAAATAATGCAGGCCGCGTGGCAATAAAATCAGTTATATAGGGCAGGTTGAGTTCAGCGTGGCAAATGTACCCGGGTGAAGAGATTGGGGCTCCAAGAAGTTTCCTGCATAGCCGGTTCTCTTCTGTCTGCAGGCTAGATGCTTTCACTATCCCCCAAATCTCAGCGCCATTGGTTGCTACCGGGACACATTGCAGTCTGTATATTTTCACAATTGCCTTAGTGGTTTCAGACCTCTTTGGCCGTGGCAGCGAAAGGATTGAATTTATGGCCTTTGAGAACTTGCCTGTGGCGTGGGCAAGATGCCCACTCCACAGGCCGTTCGCAGCAAAGACCATACCTAAATAAGGGAATGATTTAGTAGAGTGCAACTTCTCTTGTCCTATGGAGATGGAATTGAGTTGTTTGGCCCCTGGCCCGCAGGTCATGATAAACGATTTTTTAAAATTCACTTTCAAGTCCAAGTTCCCCATAAAATGTGCAAAGTTCTTGACCAGGGCACGTAGGGCGTTTGGTGTTAAGCCCATAATCACCGCATCGTCAGCATACAGGAGTGCGGGTAACAGTCTCCCTTGGATTCTCGGGGCATCAGTTGTCGTCTTTTTCAGGGAGTCACTCAGTCCGTTCATGTAGATGATAAACAGCAGGGGTACTAAAACGCACCCCGGTCGGACGCCTCTTTCTACCTTGATTGCCCCTGAGATCTCACCCTCCATGCCAATTCGTACCTGAGCTTTAGTGTCTGCATGTAGGTAGGCTAGAAAGTGTACCAACGGTTCGTCAAGGCCATAGGAGAGGAGGGTCGCCCACAATTTTGACCTGTTCACTAGGTCGAATGCGGACGACAAGTCCATAAAAGCTAGGTAAATAGGTGAGGCCCTAGCTATGGTATATTTGCCTATTATGAGATTAAGATTCAGGCATTGTTCTGTTGTCCCGACCTTACTTCTGAAGCCCATTTGGCATCTGTCCAACACCCCTGCTTCTTCTGCCCAGTCATTCACTCTGTTGTACAGCACCCGGCCCAGAATTTTCAAGGTGTTGTCTAAGAGTGAGATGGGCCTATAATTTGCGGGGTCCGATCTTTCACCTTTTTTGTAGATAGGCACTATTATACTTGTGGACCAGGTGTCAGGAATGGCGCCCAACGGCAGGCAGTTGAAAACATTGACCAGAATAGGTCCCCAAAATTCTGGTTTGTGTTTGATTAGGTCGATTGGGAAGCCATCCGGCCCGGGCGCCTTGTTCCAGAGGCTTTGATTAATAGCCAAGATGACCTCCCCCTGGGTTATATCTAGTGGGCTCAGTTTGCCAGGGCTATAATCTTCTGTAGAAGCAATAGGGTTGGCATATATTTTGGAGAAATGTTGTTCCCATTGCTGGCTTGAGATGGTGCAGCTAATTGGTGACAACTGTTTTCCCATGTCCCGCATCTTCCTTACAGCAGGCCAGAAGGTAGCGCTATTTCCCACAGCAGCGGAAACGGTTAGTTCATTCCAATGTTCTTCCACCATGGCGGCCTTCCTTATCCCTATGGCTGTTTTATAGGTTTGTCTGGCGGACCGTACATCTGCTTGGCTCCTGGGTTTGGAATTTAAGGCCCTACGAAGAGCCTTGTTTGCCGCTGAACAGCGGCTGTCGAACCACCTAGGCTCATCATTATGTTTTCTGTTGGGGACAGTTAGAAGAGTCTTAATAACATTACAGAGATTTGCAAAGTCTTTGACTATCCTTTGATGGTTCCCATCAGTAAGTGAGCACGAATCAACTATTGATTGATGTTTGCTTGTGATTGTGTTCATGATGCGTCCACTGTCCACCCCTTTCCACTTTAGCCTTAGGTTGTTAGTTGATGGCACAATATCCCTAGCTCCCAAAGTGCGAGGCGGTGCTTGAATCGGACCCAGTCTTAAGATGATTTCCAGTGCATTGTGGTCTCCGAAGGCTGTTTCTAATACTCTTGCCTGGGTAACTCTATCTACTAATTCTGCGGACGAAAAGATATAGTCCACCGTACTGGAAAAGTCTCTACCTCTAAAGGTTGGAATATATGCAGTTTCATTGTTTTTGCATATGTCCATAGTGTCCAATAGGGTGTGCGTGTTTATAAAGTTTTCCAGTTCCTTCCCACGTTTGGTGGCCCTATCTGGTTGGATTGCACCTTCTTTAGTTTTAGCCAGTTTGGCATTAAAGTCTCCAGCTAGGATGATCCTATTGTTCGCACAGTTGTTAAGGGGTTCAGTTACTTTTGTAATGTTCTCGAATAGCTCTATGTAGTTCCTGTTAGTGGTCGAGTGGAAATCGTTATTATAGAAGTTGATCAAGTATAACGATGACCTGCGTGTAAACTCGATTATTTGAATGTTTGGGCTTTTAGTTGGTATTAGTTTGATAGCCCCCCCTACAGTTATCCTGAATCCAATCAGGAGGCCTCCCATGGGGCGTCCGAAAACTGGCTTCTGAGCGCTAATGCTGTGGCATTCAAAGCCCTCTATGACTGTTTCAGAAGTAGCCCATGTCTCTTGTAGCATTATTATATCTTTGTTGGATATGAACTTTAACCATTCCTGGTCCAGCACCCGCTGTTGGAGTCCAGCTACGTTCCAGCTAATGATCCTTAATTCGTTGTTAGATTTTTTATGAGGGTGTGGTTTCCCATGGATCATATGTTTATCAGAGGCTTTTTGGAGACTGTAGGGGTCAGATTTTACTGGCCCATTAATATTACCACCTACTTGCTCTTCTCTTATTGGTGACATCCTCAAACAAGTTTGAGCCAGATGTATGCTAGGGCTCTCCTTATCATACGCCTCTATGTTTTTAATAATCTCGATGGGGCAACCCTGTTTTGTTCCCTCCAGTTCAATGTTCAGTGGCCGGGATGGTAGTGGAAGTCAGTCAACCATCTCTAGGCTGCTGAATCTATTGAAAACTGGAATTCCCCAATAGGCATCTCTACTTGTTATGTTTCTTTGAGGATATCTATGGTTATCTCGCCCCCACTCACCCCAGTTGTTTCCCACGTCTTTTTGCCCCACCCGGCACCAACCTCCATCAGAGGCCTGGTCGTACTGGTCGAACCTGCCATGATTCCTGGATGGGTAGAAAAAAGAGAGGTGCCTTGTCTCTATGCCTTCGCTATACCCCTCACTTCTCCATGAACAGATATGTTCTACCGTGCGTGGGTCCTCGAAGTTAATAATCACACAATCGCCGTGTGTTTTCTTTGTCTCATGGCCCACCCACGGTACTCTCCTAACTGTTAGAATTTTACTCCTACAGTATGGGGGTAGGGGTCTGTTATTATTTAGCCAGTAACTGACTTTATTTAATAAGGACCAGGTAGGTTCGTCAGTACTGTCTGGGATCTCGGGAACTCCCGTCATCACCACTACGTATGGACTTGATCCAGGGGGCAGATTAGCGGGGAATCTTTCTTGATTTTCTTTGTTCCTGTCCTTGTAGTTGTTGGTACTACCCCCCTTTGGTTGTGTCGGGTTAGGTTATTTCCCCTGTGGGTTTGTGTTTATAGTGGGTAGGATTAGTTTTTTCGTGACTCCCTTTGGAGGTGAGGTTAGCTTGGGTGTGTTACTAGAAACTGCAGCGGGTTTTTTCACAGGTTGTCCCGGGGGTTGTTGGGTGTGTGGTTTGGCTGCCACTAGGGTTGGTATTCCTTTTGTGGATGGGGTTTTGACTAGGGCGCTTAGTTCATTTAGTTGTTTTGCTATGTTCCCTAGTCTCTTATCTATAGTTGCAAGGTGGACACTTATAAGTTCCCCAACCTTCGTTATGAGTTGGTTTGTTGAGGGGCAGTCTTTACATAGTGACTCCATGATGGACGAGTCTCCTTTGTGACCCAACCCTATATTAGGTTTCTTATTTGCCTTTTTAAAGTTGTTAGATAGGCTTTTCCCCTGCTTTCTCTGGGGTAGAGAGTTCCCCTTAGGTATGGATGTATTTAAACCTTGGGGCTGTTTCTGTATGGCTCCCTCCCTTAAACCTCGCGATGCCCTTGAAATGGGGGTTGAGTCCTCAAATGTATGTATAATGGCCGATTCTCGGGGAGGGGATAAATTAGTAGTAGCCATCAAGTCAGAGTCTATAATCAAGATCGGGTCAGTGGCAAGAGCATGTGTGGTGTCTGTTATCGGGATAGATGGTAGTTGGGACTCCACGATAGACATTGTGGACAGGCTCTCAGGGAAACTCGTAGCTGGAATGGAGTTGGTAACGAGATCTAATTGTGTATTGAAGTTATCTGTAACATCTAGGTTTGGGGATTTCTCCAGACTCCGTAGTGAGTCTGAGAGTAGTTGTGTTACTGATAAATCCACAGTGTTAGGCATGGTGTGAATCTCTGCTCTGGCACTAATTACGGAGACGCCTTCAGCAGGGTTATTCCTATTAGGGGTATTCGCTGAGGCGAGGAGACCCAAGGAAGAGCGTTTGGCTTGGGCCAGTTCCAGGGAGACTCTGCGCTCCAGTAGTGATATTCCATGGTCGATCGCTTCATTGGCCCTGGAGATGAAATTATCGATAGGGCCAGTGACCTTCCCTACTCCTGCGGCAGTCTTACTGTGACTGCCCCTTGTAGACATAGCAGTATATATGAAAATTAGTCGCCTAGTAGGAACGAGGCGTAAATAGAAGGGATGTCTATGAGGAACTTACTTTGGGAATGTCAGATAGCGTGGGACTAAGTGGGATGGCCCGTCCCGTCCTCCGTCGTCCTCGGACGGCCTCAGACGGCCCGCCCTTTGCCCGGGCTTAGCCCGGCGCGGCCCCGCGCGCTCCCGCGACGCGGGTGATGAAGGCCGCTTTTAAGCGCCTCCTGGCGCGCTCCGCCTCGGCGAGACTTCCGGTCGCGGAGGCCGCTGGGAGTTGTAGTTTTCCCACTCTCCCACACTGCGGCAGCACTGTTGGTGTGAGGCTGCGGCGGGGGGAGGAGACGAGCAGCGGTGGAGCAGCGGCAAGGTCAGCAGTGACGGCGGTTTGGCAAGAGCTTTCCTGTGGGTATAGCAGCGTTTCTCCCAATGCTGGCAAAAGTGATTTGTTTAGGCACCCACTCCTCGGAAGTTGAAGGCCGCTTTTAATCGCCTCCTGGCGCGCTCCGCCTCGACGCGACTTCCGGTCGCGGAGGCCGCTGGGAGTTGTAGTTTTCCCTCTCCCCCACACTGCGGCAGCGCTGTTGGTGTGAGGCTGCGGCGGGGGGGGAGACGAGCAGCGGTGGAGCAGCGGCAAGGTCAGCAGTGACGGCGGTTTGGCAAGAGCTTTCCTGTGGGTATAGCAGCGTTTCTCCCAATGCTGGCAAAAGTGATTTGTTTAGGCACCCACTCCTCGGAAGTTGAAGGCCGCTTTTAAGCGCCTCCTGGCGCGCTCCGCCTCGACGCGACTTCCGGTCGCGGAGGCCGCTGGGAGTTGTAGTTTTCCCACTCCCCCACACTGCGGCAGCGCTGTTGGTGTGAGGCTGCGGCGGGGGGAGGAGACGAGCAGCGGTGGAGCAGTGGCAAGGTCAGCAGTGACGGCGCTTTGGCAAGAGCTTTCCTGTGGGTATAGCAGCATTTCTCCCAATGCTGGCAAAAGTGATTTGTTTAGGCACCCACTCCTCGGAAGTTGAAGGCCGCTTTTAAGCGCCTCCTGGCGCGCTCCGCCTCAACGCGACTTCCGGTCGCGGAGGCCGCTGGAAGTTGTAGTTTTCCCACTCCCCCACACTGCGGCAGCGCTATTGGTGTGAGGCTGCGGCGGGGGGAGGAGACGAGCAGCGGTGGAGCAGCGGCATGGTCAGCAGTGACGGCGGTTTGGCAAGAGCTTTCCTGTGGGTATAGCAGCGTTTCTCCCAATGCTGGCAAAAGTGATTTGTTTAGGCACCCACTCCTCGGAAGTTGAAGGCCGCTTTTAAGCGCCTCCTGGCGCGCTCCGCCTCGACGCGACTTCCGGTCGCGGAGGCCGCTGGAGTTGTAGTTTTCCCACTCCCCCACACTGCGGCAGCGCTGTTGGTGTGAGGCTGCGGCGGGGGGAGGAGACGAGCAGCGGTGGAGCAGCGGCAAGGTCAGCAGTGACGGCGGTTTGGCAAGAGCTTTCCTTTGGGTATAGCAGCGTTTCTCCCAATGCTGGCAAAAGTGATTTGTTTAGGCACCTGACTCTGAAATTTGTTGGTTGGATGGTTCCAGGGCCAACAGGTGCAGCACAGCCAGCACCTTTGCCGGCGGAGGGATGTTGGTTGTCCGCTGTGTTGGTACAGTCAACCTATGGGTAATGGTGGTCAGGATGAGTAGGATGGTTGTCCTTTTGAGCCTGTGGTGGGCAATGACATTCCCTGGTGTTGGGTCTGTGAGGTTGGTGCCTTTTCAGGAGGTCGCTGTCTTTATCTGCGCTGCCTCAGTGTTTGTCCTGGAGGGAGGCGGGGGCGGTGGGGCCTGGGAATGGTGGCAGAGTGTGTTGTGAGCCAGTTGGAGCTCCGAGCTGCATGATCAGTGGATCCATGGCATCTGTTGTTCTTCATGTGTGGCTATGGGCTGTGCTCCCTTGGCTACTGCCGTCGTTGTCCGACTTTGCACCAGGTCAGAGCAGGTGTTAGTTTCCTGCTGCTAACGCGCCTTATCGCCTGTTTTGTGATCTTATTGCCGATGTGGCTGGTCGTTGAGAATGTTGTGGAGTGGTGTGGTCGCTGCTTTTTCCTCAGGAACGCCTACTCTGCATCTGATTAGCGAGAGTTGCCGGGTCATCTGTGGCGATGTTTGTTTGAGGATGCTATTGCCAGAAAACTGGTGATATGGGCTGTTTGCACCAGCTTGTGAATGGGGCAATAAATGTATCGCCAATTTGGCTGTGATAAAGTGCCAATAGCTTGGCGATAGCTCCTTCAGAATATGCCCCAAAGGTTCTTAGCAAGACAATGTTAGGTTAAAAAGCAGCACTATTTGTTCATAAGGACTTGGTACTTTGAATGGTATGGTTTCTTTGTGGGAAGCTCTACTTTTTGGTACAGAGCATTGTCATTTCCATTTAACATTGAGACCAGAATTTGTTGCATCTTGCACTTCGAACTACCATTACATGATGAGCTATACTGTATAGGTACAAGAGTTTTTTTTTACATTAGGCACAGTCTACATTTGCGGGTCATTCACTGTCTCCCAATAATGAATCAACAACCGATATTTCCCCCCACCCATTTTTTTGCAAGATTCTCATAACAACCTTCACTATCTTACTGACAATGGAAAGTCTGCCCTGCAAATTACACACAGATGATGCTGAACGAAAGCAGGTGCGCGATCCTTCTCTTTCTTGGCCTGGAAGCTCCAAAATCTTTTACCGATTCACATTAGAGGTGCTACATCAGAGAATTTATTCAATAGCCTTTTAAAGACCCACCTCTTTAGAGAGACCCAAGACCGGTCGGTCCCTCTTTTGTTTACTCTCGGAACTGCAAGTTACACATAAAACTCAGTGGCTGACACAGCATGACAGAATTAACTGTTTCTGCAAGCTGCACAGTTCTTTGCAACATGTGTTTAAGTCACTTAGGTAGCATCAGTTTCTCTGATGATCCATTTAACAACACACAGAGATTGATGTCTGTAAAATGAACAAGTCTTGGCAAAGCCAACAGGTCTCTGCAGTGAAACCTACTAGTTTTAAATGTGCTTGGTAAAATAGCTGTTGTGAATGCCCTCACATCCGCATCTGCCATTTTTGAATGGGTTTCTTAAAACATAACAAATGCACAGAAAGCTGGCTACTAGGGATGTGCGCGGCGCGCACATCCACAGTGTGTAGAGCCGCCCTGAAGGAGAAGCAGCAGTTTTACAAACAGCACGTTTACGTAGAGTGGCACAGAGCGCCAGAAGGCAGCTCAGCTACCATTGCCAATGGCTAGCAGGGGTTGTTCGCCCCTTTCCCCATATACATTTCTATATAAGTATGTATGTGTATGTTGTGGGTTGAGTGGTGTGTGTTGAGTGGTGGCAATAGCTCTGGTCAGACAACTAGCGCTATCTGCAGATGAGACCTAAAAATGGACACACACAAATACCAATTCTCCCAGTTTTCACACTACTTCATGGGTGCATTTGTAACTAGAAGGGCTGTACGACGGTAACACGCAGGGAAATACATCGGATGCCTTTACCACACATTTTTTTACCACACATATGTTTTTACAAAGCATGTCATTACCACACATTGTTTTTATATATAAAAACAATATATTTGTGGGGTGAGCCCACCCATACCCATCCTTAAATGTGTTGTAAAGGCTTGAACGTGGTAAAAATATGTGTGCTAAAAAAAATTGTGAGGTAAAGTTACAACGAGGTAAAAACCTTGCTGTAAAGGTTGTTTCCCAGATAGAAGTCACCAAGTAATCACCTCATGTGCAGTTTGGTAACAACTCTTTTCTGTGGCTCGGTCAACCAAGCTTTCTTTACTTTAACCTTTGATCTTTCCCTATGATACTATTAGCATTGTATTCCTTTTTTCCGACGCTGGAAAGTAAGATTAAAAGTTAGTAACGCAATATAAATGCTCCAGGCATTCGTCCTGGCCTATACAATTGAATGAAGAAACATTCCATTCCTTACCGTAACAAAGGCTGTGTAGCCCAATTGAGGAGAAACACATACCAGGCTCTGAGATGAATGACAACCAGTGTACATTTACGAGGCCAGAAGACAAAGAAAGTGACGTTTCATGCTCCAGGCCCTTGCACAATAATGGCTGCCAAAATGCCAGTGCATTGTATACTTACTTAAATCATGCTTTGAATATGGTCGTCACCTGTGAGTCTGGGTGAGTGTTTTTTAATCCGCTTGGCTGTAGAGCTTGTTTATGAGGTAAAGCGTGCCAGGCACCCAGGTAACAGGGGAAACAAAGATGCTGTGCTTGCTTGAAGTGGTTGTGTAATATTTATTACATATATTAATCACAATAGTGTTTTGTCTTTTCTCCTACTGTAGAAAGGGCTGTTTTTATTTCCGAGTAGTAAATAGGCTTCAAATAGTTTGGCTTCATAACTTGTCTGTCGAAACTCTGTTGGATTCTAGCAAAGGGTTTGCTCTCGGTTTTCTATTGATGACGGTCTTTTCCGTCCTTTGATAAATGTGATGTATGCCACTACACCCCACGCACCTACTGTTGCCGCTGAAGAAACACCTGCAGGCCTCGTGTCACCGTCCAACACACTCACCGCGGTGACTAACCCGGTTAGCAATTTCAGTTCAGGTCGAGGCTTCATTCCATAGTCCGCGGCTCACGCCCTGTCATTCAATCCGCGGATATCAAATTCAGTCACAAATATCTAGAGAGTTACGTGGGTTAGTGACGTGCTCAAGTAGACGGTGAAGCGAATGGCTTTGTTTCACAAGTAGGGAGTTGAGACAGCTGTGTCTCTTTCCATATCGATTTCTTTTTTTCTGCATTTCGATGTCCCACTTATCCAAAAGTTCTCCTCAGAGACCAAGGGAATTCCTGCAAAAAATAGGTTATGAGAAGTTACAGTAAGTTCACCAAATTCATTTAACTGTAATAAAAATAAATAAAAAGACTGGAGGAGCTAAAAAGCAAAATACTAATATTTTAAATCAGTGTGGACTCGAGCCATATTTGAGGCCAAATGTTTGAACTAAAGGGAGCACAAATGTCGAATGTGGTGGGGGACAGAGGGGTCTTTAGTATGCAAGTGGGAAAAAGCAAGACAGAAGACAAGCAACGCCAAGCGCTGTATCAGGTAATAGGTGGTGGGAACGTTGGGGATGGGCAAAGAAGCATGAGGCCAAATTCACAACCAAACACGAATGGAGTAGCGTCTACTGGTCGCCTGCTGCCCCACTCGTTTTACCCCTTCATTACAAGGGGCTGAAGTTATGCAGTGATGCTTCTCACATGCTGCTTTATGTACCACTGTGTCACTTGTCACCCTCAGAGTGCAAACATCAACAAAGTGCTCCTCTGATGAACCCATAGTCCACACATATGCTATCTGACATGCGCTGATAGTTTACACTTTGATACACTAGTGTTCTTTAGCAATGGATGGCTCCAAGCATGACACATCAGCATCCCAAAACATACATTATATATATGTTTTCCTTTACCTGTCCTAATGTGGAACACAGCAGAGTAGTGGAAATTCTTGGCATCTTGTCAGCATTCATGTCATGATGGAGTTCACCCTGGTGTAAACCTGGCCATCAAATCATTGAAAAGATTGAGAATATTGTCTCTAACATCAACGGAAACAGTATTACCACATACAAGCAAGATAACACCCCCCAAGTCTCTAGAGGAAGTTGTCACCTGGAAGCTTGGCCTCCCATTAATTTGGATCAACTGAAGGAACTATTAAAATCTATCAAATCGGGTTCCCCACGCGACCCCATGCCTATCAGCATCATTGGTCAACTGGAGGACTCTGCCTTGACTTCCATAGCAGAGATACTTAATGCCTCCATAGAACAGGCCACAGTTCCTGCCTTATGGAAACATGCTATGGTCAGTCCTCTGCTCAAAAAGCCGGCCGCCGACCCTACGATACTGGCCAATTATCGACCAATATCGTTACTGCCTGCTTTTTCCAAAATTTTGGAGAGGCACATTCATAAGGCTCTTTCAACTTATGTGGAAAATAATGACCTACTTCATCCGTCCCAGTCTGGTTTCAGGAGTGGCTACTCCACCGAGACTGCCCTGCTCGGGGTCACAGAAAAGATCAGGGAGCTCAGGGATGATGATCAAACGGTGGCATTGGTCTTGTTGGACCTAAGTGCGGCCTTTGACACCATTTCTCACTCCAGACTGCTTGTCAGGCTGGAGGAGAGTGGTGTTGAGGGCAGGGCTTTAGAGTGGATTAGATCATACTTATCCCTCCGCACCTTCCAGATCACCTCTTCTGAGGCATGTTCTGATGTATTTTACTCTCCCCATGGTGTACCACAGGGATCTATCCTGAGTCCCCTATTGTTTAACTTGTACCTACGACCACTGGCCAACCTTGCAGAAAATTTCGGTCTCGTCTTAATGACCTATGCAGACGATTCTCAAATTCTGTTTTCACTCTCTAAATCTGACCCGTCTGCTCCATCCACACTAAAAATAGGCCTTCACGAAATATTTTGTTGGATGTCGGCTAACCAACTTAAATTGAATGGGGAGAAAACAGAGATCCTCCTCCTAGGGAATAGTAAAGATCTTTGGAGCGATCCCCACTGGCCGGCGTCATTAGGTAAGCTCCCGCCACCAGCTACTCAGGTCAGAAACCTTGGGGTCATCATAGATGACAGTCTATCTATGACACAGCAAGCCAACAAAGTGGCAGGCATATGCTTTACTATACTTAGATGGCTACGCAAAATTGTCTGGATGTTACCTCCTACCACCCAGAAGACCGTAGTCAATGCCTTAGTGACATCTGGGCTTGATTACGGTAACATCCTGTACCTGGGCTCAAACAAAGCAGTAATAAGACGCTTGCAACTCGTGCAAAACGCTGCTGCCAGACTGCTCTGCAGAATTCCCAGACCCGCCAGGATCACCAAACATCTTAGGGACCTGTATTGGCTCAGGGTTGAAAACCGGATTCGCTTTAAAACCCTGAGCTATCTGTTTAAAATCAAAGCTGGTACTACCCCCAAGTATCTACAAGATCTTGCCAAGCCTTACCTCCCCAATCGCAATCTCCGTTCATGTACATCAGCGAACTTCGCGGTACCAAGGTACAAACGGGCTAGAATGGGCGGGAGATCCTTTTCATATCTGGGTCCAACTCTCTGGAACACATTGCCCATTCATATACGCAAGGAAGAAAATTATATGAGATTCAGGAAAAGCGTAAAAACCTGGTTGTTCGACAAATAATTGCCTTCTGTTTGTTCTCTCTCCAGTTGTGTCTTGTGCTTTGCTAGTCCGGCGCCGGGAAACCCTTTGTGGGTAGCTGTGCGCCCTATAAGTGCTATAAAATAATAATAATAAAAAATAATTCATGGCATATTTTCAGCACCCGTGCCTTAATGTAGACGCCATGAACCTGGCCAACGTATTTTACTCTCCCCATGGTGTACCACAGGGATCTATCCTGAGTCCCCTATTGTTTAACTTGTACCTACGACCACTGGCCAACCTTGCAGAAAATTTCGGTCTCGTCTTAATGACCTATGCAGACGATTCTCAAATTCTGTTTTCACTCTCTAAATCTGACCCGTCTGCTCCATCCACACTAAAAATAGGCCTTCACGAAATATTTTGTTGGATGTCGGCTAACCAACTTAAATTGAATGGGGAGAAAACAGAGATCCTCCTCCTAGGGAATAGTAAAGATCTTTGGAGCGATCCCCACTGGCCGGCGTCATTAGGTAAGCTCCCGCCACCAGCTACTCAGGTCAGAAACCTTGGGGTCATCATAGATGACAGTCTATCTATGACACAGCAAGCCAACAAAGTGGCAGGCATATGCTTTACTATACTTAGATGGCTACGCAAAATTGTCTGGATGTTACCTCCTACCACCCAGAAGACCGTAGTCAATGCCTTAGTGACATCTGGGCTTGATTACGGTAACATCCTGTACCTGGGCTCAAACAAAGCAGTAATAAGACGCTTGCAACTCGTGCAAAACGCTGCTGCCAGACTGCTCTGCAGAATTCCCAGATCCGCCAGGATCACCAAACATCTAAGGGACCTGTATTGGCTCAGGGTTGAAAACCGGATTCGCTT
Organism: Lissotriton vulgaris; assembly: GCF_964263255.1. NCBI lineage: Eukaryota > Metazoa > Chordata > Amphibia > Caudata > Salamandridae > Lissotriton > Lissotriton vulgaris. The sequence continues at coordinate 274,046,507 of NC_141689.1, read as the reverse complement.
TAAAACCCTGAGCTATCTGTTTAAAATCAAAGCTGGTACTACCCCCAAGTATCTACAAGATCTTGCCAAGCCTTACCTCCCCAATCGCAATCTCCGTTCATGTACATCAGCGAACTTCGCGGTACCAAGGTACAAACGGGCTAGAATGGGCGGGAGATCCTTTTCATATCTGGGTCCAACTCTCTGGAACACATTGCCCATTCATATACGCAAGGAAGAAAATTATATGAGATTCAGGAAAAGCGTAAAAACCTGGTTGTTCGACAAATAATTGCCTTCTGTTTGTTCTCTCTCCAGTTGTGTCTTGTGCTTTGCTAGTCCGGCGCCGGGAAACCCTTTGTGGGTAGCTGTGCGCCCTATAAGTGCTATAAAATAATAATAATAAAAAATAATTCATGGCATATTTTCAGCACCCGTGCCTTAATGTAGACGCCATGAACCTGGCCAACGCATAATGGTGATAATTGATGGATACTGTGGCCATCCATCGAATGATGGTGCTCATGTCTGATACAAAGCTTATCCCAGTATAGCAGTGGTAATTCTTGGCATATCATGGGTCTCCTTGGCATTAGCATGTATAACTTTGGTATAATGCCTACTCGGTCATGAAGGTGGTAAACTTGGCATACTATGGGCATCTGTGAGATAAAGCTGTCCACCCCTGGTACAACTCTTATTATTAGATACTTGTGCTGATTAGAAGCGTCTTGCGAGTGTCCATAGCTACTCCTACGTCACTCCCTGACGTAATCACAACTGAGATGATTTGTCAATACCTGCCCATTCTATGACCACCACTCTGAATCTGCTTAAAATCTGTAGCAGACAGCCATTTAAAATGTTTTGCCAAAGTCAGGCCTTAGCAAGCAGGTGCATTGGTTATATGTTTTTAATGATTTGTATTGCAGGTATGGGCCACAAAATTAAAGAAAAAAGAAAACACACCACATCCTTAACATTGCTGCCAAGTGCTTGCAATTAAAAATGTTAAATAAAACGGAAAATCAATAATTTGGCTGCTTTACTAGGGATGTGTTTTTAAATAGAAATTCATACAGCTGAGCCACTCTTATTACTGTTATAGTTTGTGGAGACAAGAATAAATCACTGCCTTACCAAAGGAATCAAATATCAGGCAGACATAATGTTACAATGTCACTTAATGACAACAACTTTAAAAAAGAGACATAAAATAAAGCACCATCTAACTCATGGGTACTCACAAACTTTCTCTCGGGGGCCAAATTTACAGTGTGGTTTGTGGCCGAGGGCCGCACCGGTGGGGGCGGGATCTGTGGGGGAGGGTGGCGGGCTAGAGCAAAAAAAAACTGTGACCGTGAGGTTGAACACAGGCCCTGCAGCAGACGCCTTCGTCCACTGAGCCACCAGACCCGGCATACACACATCTCTCTCTCTCTCTCTCTCTCTCTCTCTATCTCCCTCTCCCTCTCCCTCTCTCTCTCTCTCTCTCTCTCTCTCTCTCTCTCTCTCTCTCTCTCTCTCTCTCTCTCTCTCTCTCCCCCATCTCTCTCCCTTTCTCTATCTCTCTCTCCCTCCCTCTCTCCCTCTCCCTGTCAGGATCCGACCTGTGCCTACCCAGTGATAGTCAAACTACAACTCCCAGAAAGCTCAGCGAGCATCGATTCGGAATGAGATCATAAAACTCCGTGAGAACAGGAGTGCGGTGCACGTAATTTTGTCTTTTCGGAGATCAGAGATTGGAAGCTTCTGGGACTGTCTTCTGGATTACTAGTGCTCTAAAGTGTGCTTTCCGTAACCCGCGGCTGCGGGGTTACTTATCCTTGGAAATCGAATCTACCCGAACCGAGAGACGCAGGATTGCACCCTCTCGTGATTTTCGGGAACTTAGTTAGCACGCGTTTCTTTTGGCATTCGGAGAGACGCCGGATTTCCCCCTCTCGAGTGCGGCATTTTTTGAATATTGTTTGTTCACTGGTGGTGGGATTTTTGGGTTCTCGTGAGAGACGCTGGATTTGCACCCTCTCGAGTGACACAAGCGGGTTGATCTGTTTTTGGAAACCGATCGTGTTCTTCCGACGTGAGAGACGCAGGATTGCCCCCTCTCATGGTCGGTGTGCCATGGTATGTTCGGAAGGACATTTATTTCCTTCTTCATATCCAGTGACTGGTAAGAGCCGCAAAACTGATGGGGTGTGGTTCAAGAAATTCCATCCGTATTAGCTGGTGAAGAAGGTACTTAGTATCAAACCAGAACAGTCAAACTTTTATAATCCTTGTTTCCTATTGAACTTTGTGGCCTTGTTATCGATAACATTTACGCCAAAGTAGAACCTTTTAAAGTAAGGGACTGGAAAACATCGGGTATGTATGGGAACACCACGCCAAGATACATAGTCAGTGTTTCGGGAGGGAAGTGAATGTAACCCTGCATGTGTGTTCTTGTATTTTCCAGAAAAGTATCCGGGTGTTGAGAGAAAGTATCTCGTATATAGAAGGGAGAGGTCCTGAGAAGCATCAGGTAGGAAAGAGGTCAGCAGAGCGAGATCTAGTGAGGAACAGAAAGAATAGGGTTCTCTTCTTACTGTGTGTTCTTTGTGTCTTTACAGAAACCTCGTCTACCCTCGTTTCCAGTCCCGGACCTTTTATCCCTCGCCTGCTTACTATCGTGCTCGGTGGTATTTATTCCCAGAGCACGGAGAAAGCTGGAGGTGGAACCCATATAGCATCTTTCGATCCGGAGGAGCCGTTGGACCGTGACAGAATTACGTGCCCACGAAATAGTCTCCTCTTGACCGAGTAGTGATGGCTACCTTGGAAGATGTAATGGCCGCCTTGTTGCTCGTTCAACAAGAATTAGTTACTTCACGAGCAGAAGCTGCTGCTCTGAAGGAACAGGTAGAGAGACAGGGCAGGAATCCCTTTAATGCTTCTGCAGGTGTGCAGCAGGTTCAGGTTACAGTCCCTCAGCCTATTCCGTTGGCCAGTCCGGAACGATATTCTGGTAGTCCTACATCTGTACAAAATTTTTTGACGCAAATAACGTTACATTTCTCATGTCGCCCTGCGTCTTTCCCCACTAATATGTCTAGAGTAGCTTTTGCTATTTCGTATCTAACAGGGGATGCAGCAAATTGGGCAGGGCCTCTAGTGAAGAATGACGATCCTCTCCTAACTGATTGGGGTGCATTTCGGAGAGAATTTGAAAGGATATTCGATAGGAGAGCCACAACCCTAAGTGCAGACACTGACATTCTAGACTTGAAACAAGGTCGTAATGACTTAATTACATACATGACCGCCTTCAACCGTCTGATTGCAGAAACAGCCTGGCCAGAGGAGAAGAGAATGGCCTTATATTATCATGGTCTTTCAGACGAGCTGAAGGATGTTCTGGCGCAGATCGATCCTCAGCCTGTTACTTGTACCGATCTGATCAATCTGACACTGAGACTTGACCATCGTCGAGCAGATCGTGCGGGTGAACGGAGACGAGGGTATCAACCTCTTGGGGGTCAGAGGAAAGTTGAAGGTGGGATACCCCCGGAGAAGGGGGGTGGAGTCGAGCCTATGGAACTGGGGGCTGTTAGGGCTCCTTTATCGAGGGCAGAAAGGGAAAGCCGCCGTACCTTGGGTCTCTGCATGTATTGCGGAAAAAAGGGCCATTATGTAAAAGATTGTACGGTAAAGCCCAAGAAAGGCCGTCCGTATTCGATGGGAAGGACTCAGGCTGTTCCAGCTGCCAGGGGGGACTCAGAGAGTGCATCCCTGTTGCTGGAAGGAAAACCCGAGGAACAAGGGTGGCGGTTGCCGTCGCTTGCGGGGGGGTCTGCCACGACAACGGAAGCACACATCGTACTGTCTATGTTGTTGCAAGTGCGAGGAAAGTTACATCCAGTACATAGTATGGTGGACTCTGGAGCCACGGGAAACTTCATAGATGAAGGGTTGGTAGCACGTTTGGGGTTGGTGAGGGTGGCGATGCATAAACCAGAAATAGTGCTGGCAGTAGATGGCACTCCGCTGAAGTCCGGCCCTATAATAGAACACACTGAGGAAGTGGAGCTGCATCTCCCGGGAGACCCTATGGAACATGTAGAAACTATAGTGCTGAATATCATCGAAGCACCTCAATATGAGGTTATCCTGGGCATGCCTTGGTTAGGTCTGCACAATCCTACTATGGATTGGAGACGGAAAACCATCAGCTTTCAGTCGGCAGAATGCCAAACTACATGCATGAAGGAAAAGGTCCATCATCTACTTGCTCTATCACAGGGGTACCAAGTAGCGACAGCAGTTGAAAAAGATGTTAGCCTCCCATTGGAGTACGAAGAGTATAGTGAGGTGTTCAGTGAAATCAAGGCTGCGTCGTTACCACCTCACCGTGAATACGACTGTCGTATTGATCTGGTGGACGGCGCAGCAATACCCTCATGTAGAGTATACGCCCTTTCAGAGCCTGAAACTAAACACCTGCAGGAGTATTTGAGAGAGTTTTGTGCCATGGGGTTTATTCGTCCCTCGCGGTCCCCGGCGGCCTCACCTCTGTTTTTCATAGCCAAAGCCAACGGGGAGTTGCGTACCTGTATTGATTATCGCCTGTTGAATAGGCAGACAGTTAAGAATTGTTATCCGTTGCCACTCATCCCTGTACTGTTGGACCAAGTAAGGGAGGCCAACATTTACACTCGGTTGGACCTCCGGGGTGCGTACCATCTAGTGAGGATCCGCAGTGGGGATGAGTGGAAAACGGCCTTCAAGACTCGATACGGGTTATTCGAGTACCTAGTAATGCCGTTCGGTCTTTGCAATGCCCCTGCGGCGTTCCAGTACTTTTTAAATGACGTGTTGAAGGATTATATAGACCAGTTTGTCATCGTATACATCGACGACATCTTGGTGTATTCTAGGTCTATTCCTCAACATGCTAGTCACGTCATTTTGGTTCTGAAGAGGCTACTGGACAACAGCTTGTATTGCAAACTTAGCAAGTGCGAGTTCGGAGTAGATGAGGTGGAGTTTTTGGGAGTTATATTGAGCCCCTTGGGTTTCCGCATGGCAGATCGCAAGGTGGAGGCAGTTCAGCAGTGGCCAACTCCCAAGAGTGTGAAGGAGGTGCAATGTTTCTTAGGTTTTTCAAACTATTACCGAAGATTCATAGCACAATTCTCAGCAGTGGCTGCTCCGATAACTCGATTGCTAAGAAAAGGGACTTCATTTGAATGGACGACCGAGGCGGACGTGGCCTTCAACAAGTTGAAGACTGCGTTCAGTACGGCTCCCATATTGAAACATCCCCAAATGGACGTTCCGTTTGTGGTAGAGGCGGATGCCTCGGATGCCGCGGTCGGAGCTATCCTCTCGCAAAGGGACAAGAACACTGGACAATTGCACCCAGTGGCTTTTTTATCAAAGAAGCTATCCTCCGCTGAAGCCAATTATACCGTGGCGGAGAAGGAATTGTTCGCCATAAAGAAGGCCTTCATGGAGTGGAGGCATTATTTGTGGGGTGCGAGACATTCCATCACGGTGTATTCGGATCACCGGAATTTGGTCTATATGAAAACAGCTCGCCATTTATCACAGAGGCAGATGAGATGGATGTTGTTTTTTGCGGGTTTTGACTTTGTGGTCACGTTCCATCCCGGGGCAGACAATAAGAAGGCTGACTCACTGTCAAGACAGACAGAAAAGGAAACATCGATACAAAAGGCACAGGCCATCATACCCTCTGAGAAAGTGTTGTGTGCGAATGCAGTAGAGCAGTTTGTGTCTCAAGTGGTGAAGCAGAAAAGTCCAATACAGTGGTCCACTTGGGCGAATCAGAATCCCAACCGAGCCTTGACACATGGGGTGCCCTTATGTAATGGAAAGTTATATCTACCCACGCATTCCCTCAGGTTACAAGCCTTTAATTGGTGTCACAATGCAGTAGTGGCAGGACATTCAGGGATTAAGAAGACTCTTCTCCTGGTACAACGCCATTTTTGGTGGGAGGGGATGGGTAAAGATGTGGAGAACTGGGTAGGACAGTGTGAGGTGTGTGCAAGGGCCAAGGGGGAGCAGTGTAGGTCGAAAGGTAAACTCATGCCACTTCCAACACCTTTCCATCCCTGGCATACCATCAGTGTAGATTTTATAGTGGGGCTGCCAAAAGATCAAAACTGCAGCGCCATATTAGTGGTAGTGGATAGCCTTACTAAAATGGCGCATTTCATACCTTGCCACAATCTTCCAACAGCCAAACAAACTGCGCATCTGCTGTTGACCCAAGTGGTGCGTCTGCATGGTATTCCTCGAGTCATCGTATCTGACAGGGGAGCCCCAGTTCATCGCCCGATTTTGGCACATGTGGTGCAAAGCCCTACATGTTGAGGATGCCTGGTCCACCAGCTTCCATCCTCAATCGGATGGACAAACTGAGAGGATGAATCAAACGCTCAAGAAATATCTGAGGTGTTATGCAAAAGAGGCGGAAAAATCATGGGTCTCTATGTTGTGGCTGGCGGAACTGTCCTATAATAACTCCTGGCATAGCTCCATCAAGGAAACACCGTTCAGGGCTAACAACGGGTTTCATGCAAAGACCTTGCCCATAGTAATACCGAGTGAAGTGCAGAATCATCCCTCTGTGGCAGCGCATGTGGAGGAATTGACAAAAATCCACAAAGTCATTCGAAAGACCTTGAATCAATCGAAAACAACTTACAAGGCGTGGGCGGACAAACATCGACAGGATGGGCCAGAGTACAAGGCCGGTGACAGAGTATGGCTCTCAACTAAGAATATCCGATTCCGCTATCACAGCGTGTTTCATCCTCGTTTTATCGGGCCCTATACCATACTTCGGAAGATCAATCCAGTGGCATACAAACTGAAACTGCCGGTGCACTTGAGGATACATCCAGTATTCCATTGTAGCTTGTTGAAGCCGGCAGGGAGGGCAAAAATGTCAGCGGCTCCTCCTATTCTGAGGGATGACCAGTTGGAGTACGAGGTCCGGAGGATTCTGGACTGGAGATTCCGCCAGGGTACATTGTGGTTTCTCATTTCGTGGAAAGGATACCAGCTTGAAGATGATTCCTGGGAACCGTGTACGGCGGTTCATGCTCCTAGGGCCGTTCGAGAATTCTATCGCAGACACCCAGGGAAGCCGGGCGCTAGGAGGCACGGTGGAGGGGGGCATACTGTCAGGATCCGACCTGTGCCTACCCAGTGATAGTCAAACTACAACTCCCAGAAAGCTCAGCGAGCATCGATTCGGAATGAGATCATAAAACTCCGTGAGAACAGGAGTGCGGTGCACGTAATTTTGTCTTTTCGGAGATCAGAGATTGGAAGCTTCTGGGACTGTCTTCTGGATTACTAGTGCTCTAAAGTGTGCTTTCCGTAACCCGCGGCTGCGGGGTTACTTATCCTTGGAAATCGAATCTACCCGAACCGAGAGACGCAGGATTGCACCCTCTCGTGATTTTCGGGAACTTAGTTAGAACGCGTTTCTTTTGGCATTCGGAGAGACGCCGGATTTCCCCCTCTCGAGTGCGGCATTTTTTGAATATTGTTTGTTCACTGGTGGTGGGATTTTTGGGTTCTCGTGAGAGACGCTGGATTTGCACCCTCTCGAGTGACACAAGCGGGTTGATCTGTTTTTGGAAACCGATCGCGTTCGTCCGACGTGAGAGACGCAGGATTGCCCCCTCTCATGGTCGGTGTGCCATGGTATGTTCGGAAGGACATTTATTTCCTTCTTTATATCCAGTGACTGGTAAGAGCCGCAAAACTGATGGGGTGTGGTTCAAGAAATTCCATCCGTATTAGCTGGTGAAGAAGGTACTTAGTATCAAACCAGAACAGTCAAACTTTTATAATCCTTGTTTCCTATTGAACTTTGTGGCCTTGTTATCGATAACATTTACGCCAAAGTAGAACCATTTAAAGTAAGGGACTGGAAAACATCGGGTATGTATGGGAACACCACGCCAAGATACATAGTCAGTGTTTCGGGAGGGAAGTGAATGTAACCCTGCATGTGTGTTCTTGTATTTTCCAGAAAAGTATCCGGGTGTTGAGAGAAAGTATCTCGTATATAGAAGGGAGAGGTCCTGAGAAGCATCAGGTAGGAAAGAGGTCAGCAGAGCGAGATCTAGTGAGGAACAGAAAGAATAGGGTTCTCTTCTTACTGTGTGTTCTTTGTGCCTTTACAGAAACCTCGTCTACCCTCGTTTCCAGTCCCGGACCTTTTATCCCTCGCCTGCTTACTATCGTGCTCGGTGGTATTTATTCCCAGAGCACGGAGAAAGCTGGAGGTGGAACCCATATAGCATCTTTCGATCCGGAGGAGCCGTTGGACCGTGACACTCCCTCTCTCTCTCTCTCTCTCTCTCTCTCTCCCTCTGTCTCCCTCTGTCTCACTCACTCTATCTGTCTCCCTCTCTGTGTCTCCCTCCCTATGTCTCCCTCTATCTCCCTCCCTCTGTCTCCCTCTGCCTGTCTTCATCTGTCTCCCTCTGTCTCTCTACCTGCCTCTGTCGCCCTCCTCCCTCTGTCTACCTCCCTCTGCCTCCCTCTGTCTGTCTCCCTCTCTCTCCCTCTGTCTGTCTCCCTCTGTCTGTCTTCCTCCCTCTGTCTGTCTTCATCATTCTCTCTCCCTGTCTCTTCCCTCTGTCTCCCTCTGTCTATCTCCATCTGTCTCCCTCTGTCTCTCAACCTCCATCTGTCTCCTTCTATCTGTCTTGCTTCCTCTGTCTACTTCTGTCACCCTCCTCCATCTGTCTCCCTCCTCCCTCTTATTCCCTCCTCCCTCTGTCTCGGTCCTTCTGTCTCCCTCCCTCTGTCTCCCTCCCGTGAGTACCCGTGATCTAACTGGCCACCCAGATTAGAGAGAAAATAATTAGCTGGTGATTAAAAACTACATACAAATACAATAAAATAAGCACACATTGAGCCACCATTGACACTTAAGAGAAACAACTATTTTTAGGCAGATGAGAACAATGTGCACAGGCTTTGTGCAGTCACTCAAAGTGAAACGAGTCAATGGGAAAAGTGGGCTGACCCTTTAACCTGTGCAGCATGCTGTGGTGGGCAGAAGCGAACTGTGAATGTCTTGAGGGTGGGGATTGACCCTCATGTAGTTAAGAACGGGGCAAGGGGTGGTAAATAGCTTCCGTAGCACTCTGAGCATAGCACAATCAGCACCTACACACATTTTTCAGCAATAAACTATTTGATCCTGCCCAACCTCTTCTGTCCTTTCCTTTGCAGCAGAGGGTCCTGGCTCCGGATGTACTCCGGGAAGGGATTGATAAACATAGTTTTCAATAATCTGGGGCATATTACCGAGGTGTGCATTGCAAAACGCACATCACACATCTCCGTATAGCCGGCTATCGCCGGATTTCATCGCCTAATTAGCACGCAATTATCAATGCGCATCAGGCAGGCGATTAGAAATCTGGCAATAGTCGGCGATATGGCAAATTAGCGCATGAAAACAAACGTTGTTTTCATGCGCTAAGTGGGCCTTGACAATATGGGGGGGGGGGGTGGATTCAGCTTTATGATCCACACCCCCATGTTAACAATGCCTAACGCCTGGTCGGAGCAGGCGTTAGGAGACCTGCGATAAATACGTTTATCGCAGATTTTTGTCTCCCAACGCCTGCCTTGGTAATAGGGTGTTCCCACCTCCAACCACATTTTACATGTGGTTGGACGTGGGAATGCCCACTTTGCATGTCATTAGTGATGTTTATCGCCGACATGCAAAGTGGGCTCGGCCCAGGCTTTAAAGTGCCCTTGGTAATAGGGCTCTAGCTGTATCGTACGCTTTCTCTGCACATTTCGCCGAGAAAGCGGCGATACTAGCCCTTGGTAATATGCCCCCTGGTGTCTTTCTTACTGGCAGGTGACATTCTATCTTAATAAATGAGAGATCTGGATCTTACTTAAGAAAGTCCTGATATGAAGATAATTATTTCAGTGTGGAAAGTTCAGTTATGCATATATTCTAAATCATGGTATAACATGAGTTTAAACATTGTGGGAAATATTCATTTGGCCCTCAATATGAAAACATTTAAATACTATACTCTCACAACATGGACTATTTTTATCAAGTGAAGGAATCATATCATCAGGGCGAAGTTCTGTCAGTACTGTTTTTTCAGCCAAAGCAGGCATGCTGTGACTTGTATATGGACTTTTATTAAGGCTAGGTGGTAGAGCTTTAGTACCGCTAGTAGGGCTTTGGTTCCTTTACTTGGTCTTAGGTGTCAAGAAGAAAGCAGCAGGTTTAGACAATACACAAGTTTCTTAAAGCCTTGTTTACTTCCTCTAGGTTTCACTCATTGCCCGTGTCTTAGCCCCAAAATAAGAAGTAGGAACCTGTTACTGGGCTACGTAGGACAATAAAGGGTTAAAACAATTCATATCACTGAGGCCAAAAGGGTGTGAGATGTCACTTTTGTTAACCTGTGTTAGAGATGAAGTTTTTGGTTGAGGGGGCTGTGAACCCTTCTCAAGCGACTACCACAATCGCTGTCAGGGTGAACCACAAAAAGTCAATAAACTATCCTGTGCTTAACCCTCAGGTAGTTTGGCACAAAAGCAGTCAGGCTTAACCTAGAGGCAATGTGTAAAGTATGTTTCAATCAATCAGAGTCTTCTAAAGAGCGACTATTCACCTGTGAGGGTCTCCAGGTGCTGGGTGGAGGTGTGGCTATGTCTGCAGTTCAGTCGAAGAGCCAGGTCTTAAGGTCCTTTCTGAATTGTGGCAGCAAAGGTCATTGCCTGAGGTGCAGAGGCAGGGTCTTCGCAGGCAGGTAGAAGGATCTTCCTCCAGTAGTGGTCTTGGGGATCCGTGGGATTGTGGTGAGGGCCAGTTGGCCAGAGGGGAGAAGTCTGGTGGGAGTGTAGAAGGAGAAGTGGTGGTTGGGGTATGCATGCCTGGCATTGTGAAGGGCTTTTTAGGCATGTGTGAGAAGCTTGAAGGTGATTCTCTTGTTTACAGGTCACCAGTGAAGGCCTCTCAGGTGGCTGGTGATGTGGTTGCGGTGTGGGATGTTCAGGATGAGTCTGGCGGAGGCATTATGGACAGTATGCAGTTTTGTGGGAATTTTTTGGGTTGTGCTTGCATAGAGTGTTTTGCCGTAGTCAAGTCTGCTGCTGACGAGTGCATAGGTGACAGTTTTTCTGGACGCGGTGGGTATCCACTTAAAGATCTTATGAAGGAGGCAGAGCGTGTGGAAGCAGGAGGATGAGACGGCGATGATTAGACAGTTCATTGAAAGCGCGGAGTCCAGGATGATGCTGAGGTTTTGTGCGTGGTCCATGGGTGTGGTGGGAATTCCACACGCTGGGGGCCACCATGGTTAGTCTCAGGCAGAGGGGGAGGAGTCCAGGTTGAGGACATCAGTCTTGTCTGAGTTAAGCTTGAGGCAGCTGTCCTTTATCCAGGTGGCGATTGCCTTCATCCCGTCGTGGAAGTTGCTCTTGATGGCTGTGGGTTTGTCTGTGAGGGAGAGAATCAGCTGGAAGTCATCGGCGTGGGAGACGATGTTGAGTCTGTGGCTTCTGATGATGGCTGTGAGAGGGCCATGTAAATGTGGAAGAGGGTGGGGCTCAGGGAGGATCCCTGAGGCACTCTACAGCTGATCTCTGTGGGTTCTGATTTGAACTGCAGCAGTCCGACTCTTTGCGTTCGGCCAGTGAGGAAGGAACGGATCCATTCTGTGGCTTTGTTGCGGATGGCGGCATCATTGAGTCTTGTGCAGAGGGTTTGGTAGGAGACAGTTTCGAAGGCGGTTGAAAGGTCCAGGAGGATGAGGGGTGCAGTCTTGCCTCGTTCGAAGTGGGTGCCGATGTCATCTGTAGCGGTGAGAAGAGTAGTCTCAGTGCTGTTTTTTGTTTCTGAATCCTGATTGGGAGAGGTCCAGGATGTTGTTTGTTTTGACAAATTCAGAGAGTTGGGCGTTTGGTGTCCTTCTCTATTACTTTGGCTAGGAAGGGGAGCAGAGAGCTGGGTCTGTAGTTCTTGAGGTCTATCTGGTCAGCAGAAGGTTTCTTCTGCAGGGGGTTGATAGGTGCGTGCTTCCAGTCTTCCGGGAAAGTTGCAGACTCAATGGAGCAGTTGACGGTGCAGCAGAGTTAGGTTGCGATGAAGGTGCTAGCTCTATTGAAGATGTGAGGAGGCTCCAGGGTGGATGCTCTTCATGATCCTGAAGGTGTTGTCAGAGGTGAGGGTGGTCCAGTTGGTCAAGGTCTGCTGGGGGCTGGAGCCATTGGGTGCGGTGGTTACAGGTGGGGTGGGTGAATCTTGGGTTGCGCAGCTGTCGCTGGACTCCTTGTTCTTGTGGTAGAAGAAGGTGGAGAGGTTGTCGCAGACGTCTTGGGACGGGGATGTCTGCTTTCTCTGTGCTGGGTTTGGTAAATTCTTTGACTAAAAGCAAAGAGTTTTTTTCTGTTGTTTGCATTGGCATTGATGCCAATGCATTCCTCGATGACCACTTTCGTTGTTGTTCTGATGAGATGGCAGCGTACTGTGACTGTGGATTTGAAGGCTTTGTGATCTGTTGTGCTCTTGCTGCTCCTCCATCTTTTCTCGAGCCGTCTGCAGGTGTGCCTGGACTCTTGGAGGTCGGAGGAGAACCACCTGGCCCGAGGGTTTCTTGAGGGTGGCTAGTGTGTTGGTGCAGTTGGAGATCCAGCAGGTTGCATGCTGAGTTGTTGGTGTCCATAGATGTCTGTGGTGGGTTTTTGCTGAGGGAGTTTGTGAGTTGTCTTCGGTGACCTTGTACCAGCTTCTGTGAGGATCATGGTAGGCGTGGTGGCGTACAGTGCGTTTGGTGAAGGAAAAGTGAACACAGTGGTGGTCAGTCCAGTGTGCTTCAGAGGTGTGGCTGACAGAGATGTTGTTGCTTGTGGAGAAGATGGGGTTGAGCGTTTGTCCTGCTGAGTGGGTTAGCTTTGTGACCAGTTGTTTGAGTTCTATGGTGGTGAGGTTCTCCAGTAGGGATGAGGAGTTGTTGTCTTGCAGGGTGTCCAGGTGGAAATTGAGTTCACCAAGGAGGATTGTGTCCATTGAGGGGAGAGCGTGGTGCGCGATGAAGTCGGCTATGGCTTTGCTGAAGGGGGGTCAGGGTCCAAGAGGTCGGTAGACAAGAGTGCCTCAGAGGGTGGCATTCAGGTTGTTCTGGATCTGGAAGTGGAGGTGTTCCATCTTGGGTGATTGGTCGTCGGAGTCAGTTGTAAGGCGGAGGGTGTTTCGGTGTGCCTCCACCCGGTCGCTTGACGCGGTCCTTGTGGAGGATTTTGTATCCATAAGGGATGGCGTTTGCTATGTCCGGGTTGAGTGGGAGTTCATCCAGGTTTCTGTGAAGAAGGCGACGTTGGGGGAGGGGAGGGGGGGGAAGTCGAGCAAGTCCCAGATCTCTACAGCGTGTCTTGTGAGGGAGCGGGTGTTGAATAGAATCAATCGGAGATGGTTGTGTCCTGTTCTTGAGCGTTGTGCTGTTGGTAAGTCTGGTGTGCGAAGGCAGACAAAGAAGCAGTTGCAGGTGCGGCAGATAAATGGGCACTGGGTGTTTTTCGGCGAAGTGGCAGGCAGAGTGGTGTCTGGATGAGGATGTGGAGGGTGCTGGCATTGTAGCGGGTGATGGCCCGAGGACCAGGGTTCGTGGCACCGGGTGCGGTATAGGAATGGACAGGCATAGACAGGCTTGACTTTTGTGTACCAGCTGCTCTGCCACGGAGCAGCCATCATTAAATGGCATGAGGGAGAGGGCTGGACAGCTGGGAGGCAGGAAAAGTGAGAAAGCAGGGCTGGAGGGGGGGCGAGACGTAGGGGACGAGCAGTGGCGGGGACACATTGAGAAAAAAGGCACAAAAAGTGCAGAAAGAAAAAGAAAAGTGGCAGAAAGGTAGAAAAGATGGAATTAAGGAAAAGAAGAGATTAGAGGAGAAAAGGCAGAAAGCAGAGACACAGAGGGCAGAGCAGCAGCAGAGCAGATATGCTCCCCCATTGGACCACCAGGGATGAGGCACAGGTGAGTGCCTGTCAGTACAGGAAGGTCTCAAACTCAGGACCTGAAAGTGTCAGGGGCAACAGCTACCAGACGGAGCTGTGTAACAGGGTAAGCTACTTACTAACAAGGTACTTAATACAGTATTAAAGTGAAAATACAAAACAAGAAAATTGCACACAAATAAAAAAATTATAGTAACATTTTATATATTGTTTGACACCAAGATGATAAAAATCCAATTGCTAGAACCAGAATTATGAATTTTTGAAGGTTTCAGTAAAAACGAGCATCTAAAAGATCAAAGCAGGAGCTGTTGACATCTAGGTGCGCTACACTGGGGCAAAGTCAAAAGTTATGGCTGACTGTGATGGAGTGCAGTTCGGATACATGGAGTGGATTGGGCCCGGTCTCAGCTTACCTTCGGACTTAAAAGAAATTTCAAATAAAATGTCTGGGAAGGTAAAGTACAGTGGGGAAAGGCAGACATCAGCGCCCAAGGAGGAGGCATCGTTGTCGGGAGTCGTTGGACAAACTTACAGGAAAGATTTCCATGTTCAGACTTTCACCGTTTTTTAGAAGTTGAAAATCTCTAGCTGGATGAAGCTGCAGTCTGTAGGCGATGAGGGATCCACGAGTCCGGATATCCCTTCTGCAGGGAGCTACTGAACAGGATTTTCTGCTGTAGAGAAGAATGTAGCAGGAACTACACCAAAGTCAGGCTGACTGGTGATGCACTTTAGACGGATCAGTGAGCAGGTAGGTACCAGTCTCCTCTCAGCTATCAGGGTATTTTTTGACAGTACATTCTAAGCCCCAAATGTTGTTTTTGGGCTGTTTGGGCACCTTTAGCAACACTTCCAAGGGTCTAGGGCTGGATGGGCACCACTTGAAGGGCAGGACTCACTTCAGGCAGAGTCTAAGTGCTGAGTTTAAGTGGTTGGAGCTTTTTGTGTCCCTGTAGCTTAGAACAGGAGGTCAGCCAACTAGCCCTTGAAGTCCCTCTGGTAGTCTTGGGTTCAAACAGAAAGGCGGTCCTCAATCCGCAAGGTAGTCCCCTGAGAGTTCAAGTCAGGCTTCATGTAGCAGGGCAATCCTCTTGAAGCAGCAGGGCAGTCCTCTGAACTGCAATGCAGGCCTTAAGCAGCAGGCAGTCCTCTGAAGTCCAGGGCGGGCCTTCTGACATTCTCAGCATGTCAAGATGTGAACTGAAGAGTTGGTCTCAGGGTCCTATTTTTACACATAGTGCTAGCTTTGAAGTGGAAGCAACTTCTGTAGTTTTCCCCTATAGATGGTTCTGGATTCCCTTCCTCCCTGGCCAGGTTTCAAGTGGTCTGCGATGACAAATGACTAGTGTGAATTCTTTGTGAGTGCACTGAGGCAGTGCCTTTGAAATGTATGTGGGGCAGGGAATAGCTCCGGCCCTCCCATCCTGCCAACACCTTTGTCTCACTGTCTGAGAGGAATACACAAAGGTTATGTAGTGTAGTTACTATATGCCCAATAGGCTCTGCGCATTGGAATAATATATCCTATAGATTTGTCGTAGGACTTATGTCAATAGGTCTCTATCGAATATACTAAACTTAATTGTTTGTGTGCCAGCTAACTCAGAGGTCACTAGAAACTTTCTTGAATACACAAGAAGGGATTAGTTTCTGACAACCGCATAAACATGACAACTTTATTTACCAAGAATAAGAATATATCTCTCAGAGTCGAGAAAACAAAAGGTAACTAGTTCACTCAGTCAATCGTGCATGCTGCGTTTCTATAGAGTTGCAGAGAAATAGTGAGACGGGCATTTTCAATAAAAAGGGTTTTATTGAACAGTCTTCTTTCTCATGCAAGAGAAGTGAACTGCTACAATCGTTAGGCAGACTGAAAAGTATAATGCGTACAGCGTAAACGGTAATATGAAAAAATACTGTAAGAGCATTGTATTGTTTCTAAGCCATATTGTTAGACCTGGCATCATTGGCGTGGGTCTCCCTTCCATTTTGACGGATTGCCTCCTCTGTTTTGATATGTTTTACTGGATTTCTGCTTTGGGCACTGTGCCACTGCTAATCAGTGCCACAGTGCAAGTGCTCCCTATGTTAAATTTATGTACTAATTGGTTATTCCATGATAGGGTCCACCGCCTGTGGGACGGCTGATGTCTCTGCCCTGCACAGTGAAAGGACGAAGAGAGTCATGTAAACAAAGTGCTCAGGAACTGGTTTGGACTAGGCAGAGGCCTCTCTGCCTTCAGAGAACAAAGGATTTTGGGGTATAAATGTTGGGACCCTGATCCCAAGAAATCAGATTACTTATGGACAAGAAACCTTTCTGCCAAGGAGAAGAACCAAGGAAGCTGCAGGAGTTGTACTGCCCCCCTGCCAGTGTGCTGTTTGTTGGGTTGGCCTGCAGTGGTTGCTTCATTGCCAAGGGAAAGGAGAAGGAACTTTGAGAGGACTTTCATCTAAAGAATATTCTCTAAGGGCTTGAACTGTGCTTGCCTCCTGCTGAAGTCTCAGGGACAAAAAGCTTCACCTCCAGCTCCCTCCTGAATTTCCTTGCTGGGAATTCTGACTCCAGACACTTGCGTGCGGCTGGGAGCTGGAAGAGCGACGCATCGAGAAGAAGCGTGCCTGCGCTGCAGTTGAAATCACCACAACGCCGGAGAAGAGAGCCTTTGCCGCATCTCCCTGTAAGCGTGTATTCATCGCAGCTGCCTGCTGTCGCATCACCGGAGATGCGTGACGGCATCGTGAGAGTTGCCATCGCATCACCGGAGAAGCGTGTCGCAGGGTCTGTCGCAGCTCCAAAGTACAGAGTCGTCGCAAGGCTGCCAGGTCGTCAGCGCATCGTCATCGGATCGCCGCATCAACGGGAACATCTTCTCGCATCGCAACTGGATCGTCGCATCGCATCAAGGCGCCATCTTGCGCACCACAACGGGTCCGCAGGCCAAGAATCTACGCATCACCTCCGTACCGGTAAGGCTCACGATGAGTCCCCTAGTCTGCGCAAGTATTGAGGCAGGACGCAACCGTTCCCCCGGGTCACGTAACCAACGCAACTCCCCTTTTGCGAGCCTTTTGTTCACTTTGCGTTACGCATCCAGGTACTTTGTTGAGAACTTTGACGCATTTACCAACAACTTGAATTAAGCAACTTGAATCATCTTTTAAGTAATCTTAAGTGTAGTATTGTGGACTTTTGTCGTTTGTGGTCTTGTGTTTAAGTCTATATAAAGAATACTTATTTTGATAAAACCTGTGTTGTGTCCATCTGTAGTGTTTTCACTGTATTACTGTGCATATTTACAAATGCTTAACACACTGCCTCTGAAATAAGCCTGTCTGCTCGTACCAAGTTACCAAGGGGTGAGCAGGGGTTATTAAGGAGTGTAATCCCTTTATTCTGACTTAGAAGTAAGGGTCCCTATTTACACAAAGGTGAAACCATTGCCAACTAGAGACCCCCAGATCTAACACATATAAAAATTCATACATAAATAACATAGACTAAAATACTCAACTGGTGCTTCTAAAAAACGCCTACCCCAATGTACCTAACCTAAGTCTAGTACATGGGAAGAAGTAAGTATTGTTTAGCATAGGTTTAGTTTTGCCAAGAATCTATCGAAGGTTTCTCTAGGTTCTAATCAGCTCCATACCTTGTTTAGAATGGAGGAGGTCTAGTATCTCTTTCTCGGGAACTCGATTTACCAACACCCCGCAAGGGGAGTCAGAAAAACTGGAGCTGGATTATCGGCAGAGAAGGGCAGCTTCCTGATCAGTGCGTCAGCAAGAGAGTCGGCTTCCTTCGGCACTTGCTGTAGCTAGCTGCGTCGTGGAAGTAGGTCTTCGAACTGCTCCGAACCACCATATCTTGCTATAGCAAGTGAAGGTATATTTATACCTTGAAGATGTTTAGGAATGCTATAGTTTGACATAAAGTCGGGCATATGAACGTAATGAATGAACCCCTGGGGAATAGTTGTTCATTGTAAAGTAACTGCGTTCTTGGAGAAATCAATATTCAAGCAAGGGGAAGTTCCCAAACGGCTTAAGCTGGTTTTCCAAGAAATCGTTGTGACGTTTGGTGGACGGATGGAAGTAGCCATGCCTGTATTTGGATAGCATGGGCTATGCCTAAATAAGGGCTTGATTTCTATGCCTATATAAGGGCAACGTGAATTGTACCTATATAAGGGCATATATCGGGAAAAATATAATTGGAGCCTAAAACGCCACACAACAGTCAACTGTCACCCTAATGTGATCCGGGACACATGCTGCAGGTAACAAAGGGTTAGGACAAGAAAATGCCAATTTTCAGCATTTTTTGGATTGTGACTTAAAATCAGACTTCACCATTAAAGAGGATTTTAAATTACAATACTTCAGATACCAAACATATTTCTACCTGTTTCAAATCAAAATTTATCACTTAGTGAATGTAATATGGTAACTCATGTCATCTTATGGGAGACAAAGGCCTCACAGTAGTAAAAAGAGAACTTAGGAGTTTTTCACTACTAGGACATGTAAATCTTAAAAGCTGATATCCAACTTTTAAAAATACACTGCACTTTTCCCTATGGGCTGTTTAGGGCTACCTTAGGGGTGACTTATATGTATTAAAAGGGAGTTTAAGGCCTGGGCAAATTTATTTTCCCAGTCAAAATTCCATTATAAAACTGCACACAGGATGCAATGGCAGGCCTGAGATGTATTTAAAAGGGCTAGTTATGTGGGTGGCACCATAAGTGCTGCAGGCCCAGTAGTAGCATTTAATTTTCAAGCCCTAGGTTCATGTTGTACCACTTTACTGGGGAAATAAGTCAATTAATTGTGCCAATCAGGGGTAGGCCAATTAATTTTACTATGTTTCAAGGAGTGAGCACTAGTACATTAGCACTGGTTAACAGTGCTACCATGCACAGATTTTTAAAAGCTAACTGAAAGGGGTTCAGAAAATAGGAGGGATGAAGGGAAAATGTTAGGGGATGACCCTGCAGAGAGAGCCAGGTACAACACCCTGGTATTGTCGTGTGTCGTACCCCATGAATTTGTGTGCCCGTATCTACAAGCATGCCATGTTTGGAAACAGGTACGGATTTGGAAGAAAAGTATAACAACATTTTCATTCAAGTGAAGGAATTTGTAAGCAGAATGAAAGGCATTTGTGTTTTGAAATCTGAAACTGTCTAGCTAGATCGAGAGTGTTGGCAGGTATGTCAGGAAAAGCAACACCACGTCACAAGGCATGGTGGACCATATTTTAACAGAATCACATCTGTAAAACTGCGATTACTTACCGGTAACAGCATTACTCTGAGTCCTCTGACGTGATGACTCAGGGAATGAGTGCGTCATCACTGCGAAATGGACAAAGGGGTATAGTCGCAGCTGGTGCAGGTAAGAGCAGTGCTGCGGGGATAGTGCCCACACCGCCAGCGCTCACTCCACCTTGCGCCCCATACACTTACATACCAAGGAGACTCATGAGACATAATTGTGGGAAACGGTGGTGCAGGTTTATTTTGCATAACAAGTAGCAGATAAGGTGGGTCATCTTACAGGCGATCCAATGCGGCAGCCCCTCGCTGACCCGCATGCCTAATTAGCCATCTTGCACGGTAAGTCGATGCTCTTGACGGTGCAATACGTTGATATTTTATCTCGTTTACTCCCGCCCCCCCTGTCAGGGCGGAGCGATGAGGCACACCCCCGGTCGGTTCAGGCCCCCCCGACCGCCCGAAGGACTAACGGGGCGCCGACGCTGTTTCCTGGAACCCCCTCGGGTCCAGGTTCTTGGCTCAGGCACCCCTACTGTGCCAGGCAGAGGTATTGCTGTCTCCTTCTGCCGCAGAGGTACCCTTACTGTCCATCTGCTTCAAGATCGCCCTGTGACTCCGCCTGCAACACAAAACAGACCATTAATTGCTCACACCAGCCTGCTGCTCTGCTGCTGGGTCAGGGCCAGGGTGGGAACAGCGCAGAGCAGTCAGGAAAGAAACACGGCGAGAAGAGACCGGACAAAGCCAAGCTGTCCTAGATAAAGGCCCCTGGGTCCGTCTCCCGCCCTTCGCGCTCACCATTCATTGGCCGTTTCATAAAGGGGCGGCACCCGGGCCGGCGCGCTAACGTTCTACTCGCGCGGCATGTGGCACTAGGACGCTGTCTCGCGTTATCTCCCCTTCGGGTCGCGCGGCCAGCGGCATAGTGCCCACACCGCCAGCGCTCGCTCCACCTTGCGCCCCATACACTTACATACCAAGGAGACTCATGAGACATAATTGTGGGAAACGGTGGTGCAGGTTTATTTTGCATAACAAGTAGCAGATAAGGTGGGTCATCTTACAGGCGATCCAATGCGGCAGCCCCTCGCTGACCCGCATGCCTAATTAGCCATCTTGCACGGTAAGTCGATGCTCTTGACGGTGCAATACGTTGATATTTTATCTCGTTTACTCCCGCCCCCCCTGTCAGGGCGGAGCGATGAGGCACACCCCCGGTCGGTTCAGGCCCCCCGACCGCCCGAAGGACTAACGGGGCGCCGACGCTGTTTCCTGGAACCCCCTCGGCTCCAGGTTCTTGGCTCAGGCACCCCTACTGTGCCAGGCAGAGGTATTGCTGTCTCCTTCTGCCGCAGAGGTACCCTTACTGTCCATCTGCTTCCAGATCGCCCTGTACTCCGCCACAGCTCTGGAGGAGGCCCCCGTCGATGACAGAGCCCCCCACCACCTAGCCACCTTTTTACCTGGCACCCTCCGATCATAGGCACCCTGCTGCTGCCAGAGCTTCCTGTAAGTCAAGGAGAAAAACATCCATCCCAATCCCAGACAAGTGAACCCCATCTCTTTCATAGTAGCCCACTGTCCTGTCCTGTATCAGCGCGTGCCTAATAAACCCCAGGCCCCTCTTCTCCATGAATTTTTGCATGGCCCTGTTCACCCTCCTCCTGCCTTTTTCGATGGCAAGGGGTGACCGCGCTCCCCTCCAGGTCTTGCGGGGGACAATCTCTGACCATACAAATTCAGTAGCCCCCAGTTCGTTAGTTATCGCGGTGACATCCCGCTGCATGGCATCCACTAATGCTCGCCTCCCCATTGTCACCAAATCATTCCCACCCAGGTGTATCACGAGGATGTTGGGAGGCCCCCCACGGGCTGACACACATTGGTCCAGTCTGCGCCTCAGCTGACCCCATCTCATTCCCGGTGAGCCCATCCACACTATTCGTGTCCTTGCAAAGGCCAACTCCCACTTCCTGTATGACGCTCACTGTTCGAGTCTGGTAACATACGAATGTCCCATCACCCACACGCAACAGTCAACTGCAAGAAAAAACACCGTTGGCATTATTATTTTATTCAAACACGCTGCACAGCAAACGAAAATCAAACGGTAAAGCAATCCAGAATTGGCTTTGCATAGAACACGAGATTCGAACGGTAAAACGATCCAGAATTGACATTGCATAGAACAAGCAAATGGCTCCACCCCTTTATTAACGATCCCGAATTGGCATTGCATAGAACAAGCAAATGGCTCCACCCCTTTATTCAGAACACCCTGCACTGCAAATGACAATCAACAGTTATAGCCCTGCCAATGTTGCATTATAAAAGCACACAAATCGCTCACTCCATTGTGCCCTATTCTTATTCACGGGCGGACATATCTCTGATAACAGGAGGACGACCATCTCCCCACTCTTTTGACCCCTTCTTCACCCAGCCCCGCCCTATAAGCTGCAGTAGCTGCCCCTATTCTAAAAGAATGGCTGGAAAATTTCTTGCCTTCCCCAGCAGCTGACAAGCCTGCCTTTGCCAATACCCTCTCCATTACTCGTTCAAATTGAAATTTTGTCAATGGCATGCCGTCTGCGTGGATCAGGAAGGGGCCCGCCAGCAGGGGTCTGATTTTTAGGTATTCCCTTACCAAGGTAACCAGGCAGTATCTGGGGTCCTCGAACGCATGCAAAGTTATGGCCACTCCTTTCCCGGCCTGATCAGTTTTAGATTTGCGCAACCACAGAACCAGTGAATCCCTGGCACACACGTCTAACATGTCCAGAGCTCTCCCAGACCTGTCGTTTTTAGACCTCACCACCAACTCGCTGGCCCGAAAGGCTCCGAAGAAGGCCAGGCAGAAGGCCGTTGCAAAGAGTTGAGCCTCAAATGCCGAGTTAGCCACAGCAGGCACTGTGTCCATCATACACTTCAGGGCAGGGAACTCTATTCCAGCTCTCTTATCAGGGCTCCTGACCTCGTCCCGTGCCCACCCTTTCAGTGCCGCCCTGATCCTGAACGCCCCCGTTGGGTCGTCCTCGCCATTCAGCCTAGTTTCGTGCTTGAGCGCAGCCAGGTGGCTGCACACCCAAGAATGGGACTTGCCGGATTCATTCGCCCAAACAACAAACCCCTCCACTTGCTCCTTCAAGCTCCAAGTCGGTGCACCAAGGGACTTTGTCACTGCTCGGAAAGTGTCCAGCTGGGACGCATATCTTCTCCTGGTCGACTGTGCCAGGGAACGTTGGCCCATCTTTTTCAAACGCTCCCCCACCGAAGGAGTCGCCAAAGTGCTGCCGGAACGGTGTCATCTCCTCCCCTGCCTGCGGCCATGCCTCCCGGAACCGCGACAGCTGAAAGCGAGAGAGAGCGTCAGCTGCCACATTCTTGTGCCCTGATGCTCCACATGTCTAGCCCTGAACTCGATGTTGTGACGTAACCCCGCCCTTACTAGCTCTCTCAGCAGACTAAGAACTAACGGGCAGTTTGCGCTCAGGCCGTTAATTGCCTGGACCACAGCAAGGTTGTCAGACCAGAACACCACCTTTTTGTTGCCCAGCCCTTCAGGCCATAGGTGCAGTGCCACTACGATGGGAAACAGCTCCAGAACAGTGATATTGGCCGTCACCCCTTTTTTGCGCCATGCATCAGGCCATTTCATGGCACACCACTTCTCTCTAAATATTACTCCGAAGCCTACTCTCCCGGATGCATCAGAAAATAAACACATGCCTTGGCTGCTCTCCCAGGGGGCCCTCCAAATCACTGTACCATTGAAATTTTTTAGGAACTCATCCCACATGCTCAGGTCTGCTCTCAAACCCGGTCCCAGACGCACCAGGTGATGCTTCTTCACCATCCCCGCCGTAGCCTTAGCCAACCTGCGGGAGAACACCTTACCAGCTGGGATAACTCTTGCGGCGAAGTTCAGCTTGCCTAACAAGCTCTGCACTAGTTCCAGTGTTGCGCTGCCCCTACCCAACAGTGCGCTAATCTCTTGTCTCAATTCACACACCTTCTCCGCCGGGAGTCTGGATTGCCCTTTGACGGTATCTAGCTCAATACCCAGGAATGTTAGCACTTGCGCGGGCCCCTCAGTTTTCCTTGGTGCCAGGGGGACCCCCAGATGGTCCGACAAGACCTCAAAGGCCCGCAAGGCTTCCTCACACTCCTGAGAACCGTCCTTGCCAAAAAAGAGAAAGTCGTCCAGGTAGTGGGTGACCTGCGAGATGCCATGCCTGTGCATGAGGGCCCACTGCAGGAAAGAGCTGAAAGCCTCAAAAAAGGCGCACGAGACTGCGCAACCCATAGGCATGCAGCGGTCAAAATATAATGCCCCTCCCCACCTGAAACCCAGCAAGTGCTGACTGTCAGGGTGAACTGGCAAGAGGCGGAACGCTGACTCTATATCTGCTTTCGCCAACCACGCTCCCCTGCCCGTCCTCCTGATCAGATCGATGGCCATGTCTAGAGAGCAGTAAGAAACCGTACACGCCCCCTCATCCAACCAGTGGTTGACCGAATTGCCCTCTGGGTATGACAGGTGGTGGATCAGTCTGTAGGAACCCTGTTGCTTTTTCGGGACTACACCTAGCGGGGAAACTAAGAAATTCGGGAGCGGTGGAGAAGGGTATGGCCCGGCCACCCTCCCCAGGTCAACCTCCTTCTTTATTTTCTCGCTGACCACTTGAGGTAATTCCCTAGCTGATTTCAAATTCAGGGCATCCCTGTGGCCCAGTGGGCCCTTGTATGGAATCCTGAAACCATCCACAAAGCCTTCAATCAATAGCTCACGCTCCTTCCTAAGCGGGTACACCCTGAGCAATGGCAGGATGTTCTGCAGCACTATAGGGGAAGGACCCTTGGAATGCACCATCCCACCACCCAGCTGGGGGATTCCAATATCATGTTAGCTAGCTACGTAGCCATGCTCTGTCCGTCCTGTCTGCCCTTCAATCACCTCATTGTCTGGCACCATCTGAACCCTGTGTTGGAGTGGTGGGTGGGTTCTGAACATTGGTGCAAGAGATTGCTGCGTGTTGTGAACCACACTTGCTGCACTCGTGTGCAAACTTGCACGCCCTCCCCCATGTGCATGCCCCATTGTTAAACAGCCTACAGGTCCCTGAGTTGAAGCGCCTTGGTCCTGCTCCGTAGCCCCTCCCCCGACCTCCCCGAAAGGGCTGCTGAAAGGACCACCTCGGGTACTGCTCCCACTTCCTATCCTGTTCCCACCTCTTGGCTTCATGACCCTCACCCTGTGACCTGTGCGATGTGTCCCTTTTACCATTCCCCGTCCTGCACATGTGCTTAAACCAAAGCTGGATGTCAGTGTGGTCCCACCCTATGTCAGGGCAACTAGCCATGGTCTTCCTGAACTCCTGATCGTATGAAAACCATCCCATCCCCCCAGACTCTCTTGCCCCTTGCTGGATGGAATTGGCATACTCCATCAAGGCCTCGCTCTGATCTGGGTCCTTCTGCACAATTATAGCTGCCAGAATGTTGTATGCCTCTGTCCAATTCTCAATGGTCTTTTCGGGCCAACGCTGAAACCTAACCTTATCCTCCTCCTTCTTTCCCATCCTCCTCGTGTCAGCCCCCGCATTGTCATGCATAAGTAAGGTCAGGATGTCTATGTACTCCCTTCTCCATATGCCCTCTTTTGCAGCTTGCGGCACTTGCCTGGCCAATGAACAGCCACCTTTTGATTTAAAGCCTGGTTTCCCTGTGCCCGTTGGCTGGCCCAACCCTGAAGGAACTGCAGCCGCCCCGACCGCTGCTCCACCTGAGTTCAACCCTGCACCTGATGTACCTTCCGGGGCCGGTGCCCTGCCTGCAGCTTGTGCACCCGAGGTGGCGCCAGGCAGGGGCACGACCGGGGGGGTACCCACAGGTGTACTAGGAGGCCCGCTCTGAGGGACAATGGGGGCCACACTTAGGTGACCTACTGCTGACACACTCTGTGAGTTAAGTGCATTGACAATCTGCAGAGCTACAGTTAGAGGAAACCCGTGACCCATGCTCTGCTGGACCGCAGGAGCACTGATCTGCTGAGCGACAGCCGATACACTCTGGGAATTGATGGCGTTCACAATCTGCGGGGTGACCGTGAGAGTAGTGGGCACTGCCTGTGAAACATTGTTGACAGCACCCGGTTGACTGGCCAGCGAGAAACTTTGTGTAGCCTGAGAGTTGACACCCAAGTTGGCAGGCATCAACGTTGATGGTCCGGCCATGGGTGCTGGCCCTGTTATCGGTGGCGGTCCTGATTGAGCCCATACCTGGCTCACTGGATCATGTCCTCATGTCCTCATGTAAATGTATTTATATAGCGCAAATCGCCCACATCGCAGGCATCTATGCGCTTGCTTAGGGAACCCGTCCTGGTATTCCCCTGTGAGATACCCCAGCAGGGTATCCACAAGGTGAAAGCCAGGCATCCCGCCGCGAGGGGCCGTTGTGGAGATTAAGCAAGCTATTGCCCAGAGTTGCAGAGTGTGAACCCGTGAGTCGAGTAGGCACCGGAGCGAGAATTATCGAGTCCGTGGAATTATTGAGCCCAGATCAGAAGCTGCTGCCCCCAGCAATGGAGCCAACTTCTCATGTGCAGCCGTCATGGAGTCTAAACGCTTCTGAAACATAGCCATCAAACCCATCATGTCTTCCATTGTCTTACCCAGTTGGGACAAGTCAGTCATCTCCGCCACAGGTACTACTGTGGGTACTACTGCCGTGTTCGCCGTGTTGGCCGACACCTCAACAGGAAGGGTTGGTGTCACTGCTTCATTCCTACGTGGTGGTGTGGCTGGGAAGTCCTTCCGGGTGCCCTTCCTCTTGCGGGTGGACCGACGCGTCCCCTCTCCTGAAGTGCGCTGAGCGTCGTCGCGAGCCCCAGGTCTGCCCGCCTCTTCCAGTCGGCGTGCTTCAATAAAGCCCTGAGCCCAAGCTGGCCCTTTCGACTGTGCGACCGCCAGGAATTCTGCCCACAGCCCATCCTGAGGCAACGCATCACCGCGGGAGCTCATTGCGAATGCTCCTGCCCCTCGGAATCCCTACGAGTGAGAAAGTAAACGTCAATGCACTATATTGCCCAAATCAGTTCAATGCAACGCCCACTGAACCCCGCGTTACCCCCCCGCGTTCCTACCAGGTCCCAACAGTAGCTGAACGTAATCGACTAGACCCATAGTGCGCATAATATATATAATTCTGACGCAACAGGGACTCTCCCGCTTTCTATTCCTGTTAACATGTCGCCACTCGAGCGTCTACCCCGGTGTCATGTATCGAAGCGAGCGTTACCTGCTACTCTTTAAAACGTCCGCTGTCACACCCTTCCGAGATCCGAATGCGCCGGACGCGACCTGCAAAACAACACGTGTTACTCAACCTGCACGAACTTCCGGCTCGCCAACCTGCAACGAAACCCGCGTTACCCGCTGGCCCGTACTACTACGTATGTAACACCTATATTACCTGGCGTTCTTCAAGATGGCCGCAACCGGTCGCTGCCCGCGATTCTGGACGTATCTGTAAAATAAATTGCGTTAACCGACTGCACATGGATCCTTGCCTGCACCTGTTGAGAGAACCGTGGTTTGCCCGACACCCCGCTCGTAATTGACGTACACGACCCCGCTTTACCTGAAAGTCTTGCGAAGTCGCTGCTGCCGATCCCTGCCCGCGCGCTCGCAGGAGCTAATCTCGTGCCGTGGTCCACGCGTCGTCTGAAATACAATATGATGTTATAATTTTTTTCTTTTTTAAAAAAAAAAGAGCCTTATTTCATATTAAACGTTATTTCATGCATTGCGCCTCAGTTACGTTGTCACTTAATTACAAAACTATGGCGTACTTCGCCAGACATAAATACTTTTGCAGCTTTAACGTATTGCTGAATACAAATAGCATGAATTTGCATGTCTCGTTCCACTAGCCAGGGCCAAACACTGCCTGACATATGCAACACGCATAAGCAAAAGACTCCAAAACAACTGCGAGTGTTTATTCCTCTCACGAACCTAAAGGGACGTTTTCCTAGTTGTACAGAAATATTAGGCCGATTCCTCATTTAACTGAGCATTCCCCTCTCCACACACTGCTGATTAAACAGTTTAACTTTCGATGCTAAACTCCGAAAAGCGAGCGACACAGTGACCTCAGATTTTCCACCTGTGCCCTAGACTGAGAAGGTCCGTACCAATGACTCAGCGCAGACCCGCTGTCTTGCCGAATACATTAGCTACATACTCGTGCCCATGGCAAACGCCAATATCTAAACTCGGCCCTGTAGTGCCGGGAGACATTACGGCCTTCCTAAACATTAATCAAGTTATGCGATTGGGGGATGCGGATGAGCCTAATTAATCATCTTCTGGAAGGAATTAGGCAAGGTGTAATGGAGTCAGGATAACGGACCGGCAGCCCACATCCTCTTAGCCGACCTTACGGTGATCCCCCTAAAGTGCGGTGCAAGAATGACCCAATTTACATGCACAGTTACCTCTGTCTAATCACGCATCGCCATTGTGTAGACGCGGCATTAAAACGTGTGGCTGTACGTAACGCTGGAGTTGCTTGATGCATTCTGGGTGTTGTAGTCCTATCCGCTTCCGTTGAAGCCGTAAGACACACATGCCGGATAGCGATGCTGTGCAGCTGAAAAGCCCATGGTGTCGAATTCTTATTCATTTCCCTTGACGCAATAAATTAACCCGCCGAATAGTAATGCCGCGTACGTAAAAAGCCCGGCAAACTAAACAACAACTATCCGAATCTAACCAGACTAGCGGCGCCACCCACACCTGGAACCTGGGCCCTTGCAAGCTCGGTCGCCCACGTCTGGTTCCCCTGACCTTGTTTTACCTTGAATGCGCTTCTTCTGGAAATGTACAGCCTCAGTCTCGAACCTCTATTATGTGCACAGTACTTCATGCTGCATTAACGTGCCCCGCCACCCCTTCTCCTAAAGGAAGAGGCCAAACAATGGAACCTTCGAAGACCCTTAGTCCGCGGATTCGTAGACGAGTGGACGGACCCCGGAGCCGGCTGCATAGTGAAGAGTGCATTGTTGTGAACACCATTGCTTACGATATGAACGCCCTAGTCCCTCTACTGCAGAGCCCAAGTGTGCATTCGCTGCAGCACAGCACAAATCCACATGTGACCTCGATGTAATGTTGGGGACTGTAGTATGCGCTCTAGTCTATGAGCGTGAACGCGATGACGCGTCACGTCATAGACTGGAGCGTGAGGCGCGCGCATGCGCGGTGAGAGCTTTGGAGAAGGCGCGAACGGGGAAAAGGGAGTTGGCGACCGGAGCTTGTTAAGGACAGACGCTCGGCGCCCTATGCTCACCATTCCATGTTACATGTGCAAATAAAGAAGTTACAAAGTACAGAGGCTCTGAGTATAGTGTGGGGGCAAGGAACTAACACCACATTGGCGACGAGGCTGGGACCACGAACACCACGGAGCACAGTGGACAGGAGCAGGCACCCATTAACAGCCCCACACCAGCCAGAAGGACAAAACAGCAACAAGGAGGAGCAGAGGGCGTGGCAGCAGCGCAACAGCACGATTTTGAACACTATACAGCTCAAACACGCAGGTCAGTGCTGCCCCAAGGAATAGAGCCCACAGCCAGCACCCTGGCAGCCAAAGGCACTACCCCCAAGCAAGAGGAAGGGGCGCAGACGGACAACCCCACGCAGGCTGTAAGGGACAATACCCCAGGTAGTCCAAGAGGGCAAAGTGACACGGCAGGGAGTGCAGGAGCATCCGGTGTACTCGCCCAACACAGTGCCCAGGCGGTAAACCCCAGAGGCGAGGCTAAGATGGCGAATCAAGCATCGGCCCTGATGGCCCCCGTCCCATTCCTGCCCAGACCAGGGGAACCCCAGTTAAAATGGGAAGATTGGAAGGAGTACTTTCAAAACTACATAGAGGCACTCGAGGATGAAAATGAGGGAGAATACACCCCGGAAAGGAAAAAGAGACTGTTACTCCACAACTTAGGCCCGGAAGGGGTGAGAGTATTCAAGAACCTGGTGCCCAAGGAAAGGGATGCGACGGAGACAGATGTCTGCAAAAATGCGCTAGATGACTTGGACAGCCATTACCGTCCAGCGGTTTGCGTCTCCATAGACCGTTATAACTTTCAACAGAGGAAACAAGAGGTTGGCGAATCCATTGATGACTATGTGGCAGCGCTCCGACGTCTGGCCATCACGTGCCAGTATGGTACTCTACAGGATGAGTACATAAAAGATCAGATCGTCATGCACACCACCAGCAGGGCTGTTCAAGATAAATTATGGGCGCAGAACGAGACATCACTCAAGGAAGTCGTGGCGATGGTCAAAAAGGCGGAAATGTCGAAACGTGGGGCAGACGCAGCCAAACGAGAGAGTGCACCGAGGCAGATGATCAACAAGATCGATGAGGCATCACAGTCCAGTAGACACAAGGGGACGCATGGAGACCAGAGGAAGGATTCGAGATGGACCGGGAAACAGACGGTCCGCCCCAGCACGGACAACAAATTCTCGTGTTACAGATGTGGCAGCACGGCGCATTCGGCCCAGGATAAACGCTGTCCCGCGTTCCGCGTTTTGTGGCCTGGTCGGCCATTTTGAAAAGGTATGTCGCAAGAGGGGGAAGAAGTCCACGGTCAAGTGTGTCGATTCAGCCACTGCGGACATCAGCGAGGAAGACGACTTGGAAGATGGCGATCTGGTACTATGCATTGAGGACCAAGTGCTGGAGGTGGCTGGTAAGCGAAGAGATAAACCTCGCACGGATATGCTGATAGGGGGAGTGAAGGTGCACGTGGCTGTCGATTCAGGATCTCCCTGGACCATCGTGCAAAGATCCATATGGGAAGAAGACTTCGCTCAGGTAGTGGGTCCAGACTTATGGCCACCGGACATCAAACCCATCTCGTACACAGAGAATGCCATTCCACTGGTGGGGTGCCGAGACTTCACATTTGAATTCAGAGGAAGGTCGGCCACATGCACCCTGTACGTGGCGGAGAAGGGCCCATCAGTGCTGGGATGGAGAGACGCAGGGGATCTAGGAATCATACTCAACCCAGGTGGGAAAGAACAGATACTGCTGACGGACGAGTGGCCCCTCACGAAAGAAGAAGATTGGAAATCTGCATACCCCAAGGTTTTTGATGGCACAGTCGGCAAACTGGACAAGTTCGTCCACAAAATGGTCCTCAAGGAGGGAGCAGTACCAGTGGTACACAAAGTCAGGAACATACCCATATCTACAAGCGGGGCAGTACAACAGGAACTTCGGAGATTGGAGGAGCAGGACATCATAGAGCCGGTGGACAGCGCGGAGTGGCTTTCGCCCTTGGTGGTGGTAAAGAAGCCAAATGGAAAGGTTCGTCTCTGTGTTGACCTCCGCGAGCTCAACAAAAACCTCATAGTGGAGAGATTTCCCCTTCCCAGGATCGAGGAGATGCTGGCTAGGACAAAAGGCGTGACCCACTTCTCCACCATAGATCTCACGTGAGCGTACCATCAGATTGAGCTGCATCCCTCGAGTAGGAAGTACACCGCCTTCATTACGCCCTTTGGGTGCTACCAGTTCAGGAGGATGCCCTTTGGCCTGGCATCGGCAGCGGCCGTCTTTCAGAAGCTGATGCATTGGCTGTTCAAGGACATCTCGGGGGTACAATACTTTCAGGATGACATCCTAGTGATGGGTTCCTCCAAGGATGATCACGACAAGAAGCTACATAGAGTCCTGGGAGTGCTACAAAGCAAAGGGTTGACTGCGGAATGGAGCAAATGTAAGATTGGAACCCACTCAGTGACATACTTGGGTCACGAAATCGGCACGCTGGGCATATCACCCAAGGAACAAAATGTGAAAGCCATCAGGAATGCCAAAGCTCCCAGCACCAAGGAGGAAGTACGGTCATTCCTCGGGATGGCCGAGTATTATAGCAAGTTTGTGAGACATTTTGCTACCAGGACATACAGGATGAGGCAACTCATCAGAGACAAGACTAAGTTTGATTGGGACTCAGAAGCGCAATTGGAATTTGACACAATAAAGGACTGCATCAGCCAAGCTGTTCCACTGCAAGGGTATGTCCCCATGGGCAAAACCATAGTGACGACGGATGCCAGCGATAAGGGCTTAGGTGCGGTCTTGGCACAGGAAAGGGATGATGGATCCACTGAAACCATCAGCTTTGCTTCACGCGCGCTGTCCCCGATGGAACAAAGGTACAGCGTTATTGAAAAGGAGATGTTGGCGGTCACATGGGCCATGGGCAAGTTTCGGCAGTTCGTGTGGGGCACCAGATTCAAACTTCAAACCGATCACAAACCCCTGATCAAAGTCTTGACGTCTTCGGGCCACGAGACAGCGACCCCGAGAATAGCAAAAATGACGCTGAAGCTACTTGATTACACTTATGACGTGGAGTACTTACCAGGTACGCAAAACAGGGTTGCAGATTACCTCAGCAGGGCGGCGGCGATGGAAGATGCGCCGGAGGAAGCCCCGGACAGAGAAGAGATGGTGGCCAGCATGGAGGACCATGAGACGTCGATAAGCGGTCAGGAATGGGCGGCAGCTTACGAGCAGGATGCCGAGAAGGTAGAGATAAAGAGACATCTAACGTCTGGTTGGCCTGACAAAAGGAAGCTCACTGAAGGGGTACGGAGATTCTATGAAATAAGAGAGGAGCTGTCCCTGAGTGATTCGGGGATCTTCGTTTACAGAGGTGAAAAGGTCGTACCACCAGAATCACTAATACCCAGATTGTTGACACAACTGCATGAAGGACACCTGGGTATTGTAAAGACCAAGGCACGAGTCAAGCAGATGTATTGGTGGCCAGGCATGGATGTCCACATAGAAAGACAAGTGAGGGAGTGTGGGCAGTGCCAAGGAGCGGACAAGGTGCTACGGCCACTCAGACCAGCCTTGGGAAAGTTTGACACACCACAAAGCCCCTGGGAGAACGTGGCCATCGACATACTAGGGCCTGTCCTGGACAGCCGAGGTGTGAACAAGTATTTATGTGTGGTGATAGATAAGTATTCCAAATGGCCGGAAGTGGACATACAAGAGTCCATGGACACGGACACGATACTGAAATTCCTGACATCTTTGTTCCTAAGAGAAGGCATACCCAAATGTATCCTCAGTGACAACGGACCGCAGTTTGTCTCGGACAAATGGAGTAAGTTTATGAGGAGGAACGGGATTGAGTCAAAACACACGGCAGTTTATCACCCCGCTTGCAATGGCCAAGTGGAGCGGTTCAACCGCGTGCTGATGGGCTCCATACAGGCAGCCGTCACGCAGGGAAAGGACTGGGAGACCGAGGTGATGAGTATGCTGTGGGCCTACAGGATCACTCCCACGGTGGTGGGGTACAGTCCATTTCAAGTGCTAAGAGGTCGACATCCGTTCACCCGGGACAACGTAGTGTGGAGGGAGAAGACCATCACCAGCAAATGGTCCCCCGCGGTGGTCCAATACAACTTGGAGAAGGCCCAGAAGGTTTATGCGGCACACTACGACAAACGTCGCAATGCGAAGGGAACAGAGCTGGAAGAAGGAGAATGGGTCAGGGTCAAACTCCCTACCATACAAAAGAAAGGGGAAAGCAAGTACAGCCAGCCATTACAGGTCAAAGAAGTGCGAGGCAGGGCGCCTCTCCTCAGCGACGGCAGGGTGTGGTCCCAAGACCGCATGGCCAGAGTCAACAAGATAGTAGTGTGGCCCAAATCGGAGGAGGAAGAGATACAGGTGGACTCCCAAGAAGCAAGACCCTATACTGGGCACAGCGCAGAGGTCCCGTCAGATGGAGTAGGAGAGGACAGTGAAGCGGAAAATCCTAGCACAGAGTCTAACGACAAAGACGGTACACCGGCTGGTGTAGTGCAGAGTGGAGTTCAGAGAGATGGAGAGAAATCACGAGGAGAGAGAGCGGTGGAAGAGAACATGCCGGTAAGACACACCCGTAGTGGCAGGGCAGTCACTGTGCCCTCTCGATATAGAGACTTCGAAATGAGTGGACACTAGTCACATGCAGGGCCACCTCCGGGTGCCCTCTAGAGACACACAGTGGGGACCATGGACACACAGCTAGAGCTGGGGATTGATGTTTTTGTTATTTGTTAAAAGGGGGAGATATGTAGTATGCGCTCTAGTCTATGAGCGTGAACGCGATGACGCGTCACGTCATAGACTGGAGCGTGAGGCGCGCGCATGCGCGGTGAGAGCTTTGGAGAAGGCGCGAACGGGGAAAAGGGAGTTGGCGACCATGTTATATGTGCAAATAAAGAAGTTACAAAGTACAGAGGCTCTGAGTATAGTGTGGGGGCAAGGAACTAACACCACAGGGACGTTTGGTTGTTCGATTTTATTTGCGACCGGAGATGGAGATCTGAGTGGGTCGACCAGGGCGGCCCGTTAAGCGAGCGTGATAAACCCTCTACGTCCTAACCTTAAATAGACTACGGCTGAACTCTCGAGTTTCCCGCACCCAACCAGAGGCTTAACGGTGCTATTATGGCCTGGTAACCAACCCCTGCACAGCCAGGCTACAAAGGTGAACAGCGCGTTCTAATCCCCGCCTAACACCCACGAGACGCCGAGGGTCCAGGAGAGTGACTGGCGAAGAGAAGGTAACCCGCCGGAGCCATGTTGAATATCTGGTAAACACTACGCTTGTGGCCCGCTAACCGCGGGGGAAAACTACGAGCACCAGTACGCCCAGCGCTATTTAATGAAAAGTGCATCGCTTAAGTTGAACAGCGCGTTCTAATCCCCGCCTAACACCCACGAGACGCCGAGGGTCCAGGAGAGAGACTGGCGAAGGGAAGGTAAACCGCCGGAGCCATGTTGAACAACCGGTAACACTACGCTTGTGGCCCGCTAACCGAGGGGGAAAACTACGAGCACCAGTACGCCCAGCGCCATTTTTAATGCAAAGTGCATCGCTTTGAAGCACCACGATTTGACGACCCCCCAAGAATACAAACCAGACATGGAAGTGCCGGCTACGACCGAAGGGGTAATACACCTGCATTTGTGTGTTCAATCCAACATTGACCAAACTTTTTATTCGACCAGCGTGGAGGCGCTCTCGCCAGAGCAAATGCGTGTCCTCTCTGGGGCCTCTACTCGGAAGTGCTTACGTATACACACAGGTTTTTGTTCTGCAAACAAGCTGCATTGTAATGAGTTGCAAGGTGTAGGGGGCCGAAAACAACACCTGCTCTGCTGTCGGCCGCCTCGAGAGATTAACATCTCTGCAAGGTACAGAAGAAGAAACGAGTCACTAAACCAAAGGAAAATACATAATTGTACATCGTTCGTGGTTAAAAGGCGGTGCATTTGTTTGACGATATACAAATATACAAGTGCACACAACTTTCAAAAGAAGGAGAGAGGCGCGCACATACGGTTTACATTGTTTAATGCAGTTATATCCCCGCCCTCTCCAAGCCCGGGCCTGGGGTTCCTCAAACGAGCTCATTCGAGTGGAATGTCACTGAAGCACTCTCGAGTTTCGCCTGTGAACTGCTGCCGAGTTTTCCGACTGCGACACACTGAAACTATGGAAAATACATCGACAAACACAGCAACAGGCAAGCCTGCAGTCACAGGTTCGCTCTCCTACCGGCAGCATCGCTGCTGGCGACTGTACTTGATTGGTGCACACAGCTGCAGCATCTGCATGAAAACGTCAATCGGGCAGGTGTCACCCCTCTCTAACGCAGGACACCGCCTTCAGTGTTTTGATGCTAACACCGTTCACCAGCGTATTATAAAAGCACATTTCTGGAAATTGTAATGTATGGCCAGATTGTCTGTGAGTGTTGGTTGTCAGTGGCGGCTCGTGACATTTGAAAGAGGTGGGGCGTAAAAGTTATAAAAATACCGGTCCCTTTTATTGTTTTTGTGGCTTGAGTGCCACTGCCCAATATAATTTACTTAACATGCTCTCAAATCCTGGATGTCACTGCCGGGCTGTGAAGAGCGTAGGTGAGGTGTGCGAGATTTCTTTCGTCATTAGGGTGTGACTACACCCCTAGGTCCGTGACATCTCTACATGTTTGTGATCCACTACAATGGATTCCATGAACCCGAGACCTACCTAACCGTGGTGTCAAAACGGAATTTATGCACCAATGTGAAATAGTCAACTCATACGTGTACATTTCCCTTCCAGCTGCTTACATTGCAAAATGTTGTTTTGCCACATGTTTGAATCGACTTCCCGCAGAGGACCGTTTACGGGGGCTGGCAGTGTTTAATAGCAAAAACTGTGAAGCCAGAGTGGCACTCAGTGCACTGATATACATCTGCTCATGTCGCTGGTGTAAATGCAGAACTTGCGGTTCCCAATGAGGCAACACGATCTGTGCTTGTCGTTTCAGGCAGTTCCTGTTAGTGCTGTCTGGTGCCTTTGGTCCCTCTTGTGGGAATTAAAACTATATGTAAGTTACAGGAGCCACCAAATAACAGCCCGGAACCTTGGGCAGTACAACTTCAAAAACTACAGTGATTCCTCGCGGAAAATATATTTACAACAGAAAACAAGGAGTAATCGAAATTCAGTTCCATATCCAGAATCAGTATCAAAGGCCATGCAAATAAACGCGACGTTCAGCAGGAATTCTAATACCATATTTCATTTCATTGTACACACAAAGAAAATAAAACAGCAGCTCTTGCAATTCACACCACCGACTAATATTCCAAAACAGTTCAAGAGCCATGCTGGGAAGTGCTAGCTGGCACTGTCCTTAACAAGAGCAGTAGTACATTCCTGTACTCGAAATACTGCCAGCAGAGACACTAAAACACGCACATCCGCTCTTACGACGTGATTCAGGGTACTCCAGAGGATTCAGGATTAAATCCGTACCGGGGGAGGGAGCTTTAAGCAGTGCTGGCTTTAAGTGCGCATACCATACAGCCCGCCACAGCCCGCAATAAATGTAAAAAAAAAAAAACTTACCTTGGCTTGGCTTCCCGCTCTGGCTCTCGACTCGAGTCCTGTCCCGAGGGCCGAGACTGCATACTCCCGCGCGCCATCCTGGATTTTTTTTAATGCCTCGTCGTCACCAGAGTCGTCACTGGAGGCTGCAGGCAGCCTCCCTCCCCTCCATGGCAGCCGGCGCTGATTGGTTCGGCCGGCTGCCCTAAAAACGTCATTCCTCTTGGTCTGCATGCTGCAGAACGGAGAGTGGGAGGAGGCTTGGGGGAGCGGCTTGCCCACTGTTGCTAATACTGTCTGTTTGGACAGCCTCTCAGGCTGTCCAAACAGTCCGTATTCACAACAGTGGGCAAGCCACTCCCCCAAGCCACTCCCCCTGCCCTGAGGCTCGAGCTCGAGAAAGTTTGCTGAGACAGTGACTGATTTCTCGCCGTGCGAGAAGGGCAGGCAGAAACAAATGGTAGTTATAAATAAATAACTACCATTTGTTTCTGCCTTCTTCTCGCACGGCGAGAAAACAGGGGGGGCGGCGCCCAAACGCCCCCACGGTAAAACCGCCACTGATTTATTGACATCTCTAAATTAAACCAAAAAAACAGCATAATGACATACCACTACTGCTCTTGTTAAGGACAGTGCCAGCTAGCACTTCCCATTTGAGGAGAAATTCATCTACCAGACCAACCCTTTTGACCAGAGCATTTCGCATTACATGCGTTATATCGATGATATATTCATGGTTTGGACCGGAGGACATGAAGATCTCGGTCAATTTGTCAACTGGCTCAATTCGAGAACAACAGACATTCAGTTCTCTGTTTCAGCATCTAATGTGTCCATTAACTTTTTAGATGTAAAAGTCACCCCTTGTGAGGAGGGCCTGAGTACAACTCTTTTCCGAAAACCTTCGGACAGGAATAAAGCGTTGCATTTCGATAGCAACCACCCGCGCAGCTTAAAACAAAACCTTCCTTATGGACAATTCTTAAGAATACATCGAAATTGTTCAAGTAAA
This sequence comes from Lissotriton vulgaris, assembly GCF_964263255.1. NCBI lineage: Eukaryota > Metazoa > Chordata > Amphibia > Caudata > Salamandridae > Lissotriton > Lissotriton vulgaris. Next base: position 274,009,203 of record NC_141689.1, on the reverse strand, counting down.
GAAGAATACTTCATCCATGCTGAACGTCTACTGAATCGTTTGATTCAGAGAGGCTACCCAAAAAAATTACTTAAAAACTCACTCAAACGGGCGTGGTGGACACCACGAGAGACCCTGTTAGAAAAAAGACCAAGACCCGAAGTCAAAAGGATAGTATGTGTTACCACTTTCTGTCCAGCAGCCAACGCACACAAAAAGCTCATTTTGTCCAACTGGCACTTATTAAAAAATCTGCATGAGGATCTCGCAGCCCCACCACTTTTTGCGTACAGAAAGGACAAAAGTGTTGCCAATTACGTTGTCAGAGCAGCGTTACCCATGACAAGGGCTCCCACAATACAAAGCATCTTTGGGTTACCTTCACCAAAAGGACACCACAAGTGCGGAACGTGCACTTGTTGCAGTGAGACTATGGAAGATATAGTTTTTACATTTGAGAACATCCACTGGAAACATGAGACGTTTACAAATTGTAAATCCAAAAACGTTGTTTATGCAATCATTTGTCCTTGCCCATTAGTCTACATTGGGAAAACAACACAAGAAATAAGAACCAGAATTACGCAACATAAATCACGTATCCGCAGAGGGGTTGAGAATGCCCCTTTAGTCAACCACTGGACGAGGTGCAAACATTTGATCATTGACTTACGCTGGACTGTTCTGTCTAAAATTGAAAATGACCCCAGAGGAGGGGACATTGACGCTAGACTAGGACAACGTGAAGCAATGCTCATTATGAAGTTTAATACTGCCACAAGAGGACTTAATGAAATTTCTGAAATTTACAAGCCGACTGTGTAAACCAGCTGCCTTTTTGACCCGTGTTTTCGAGCGCACTGCCGCCGGACTACATATCCCACAATTCCAGGGCCTCTCCTCTTCCTACACGTCTCCAGGAAGCACTGAAGCCACACCCTCACTCGAGGACCCGAGACGGTGGAGCCGTGCACACCAGCGAGGGAGAAGGACCATTGCCTTGCCCCTGCCTCGGTATGCCCACCCGTTTGATGAATTATCGAACCGCCAACGGGTCACCGCCTCAATACTAACACATGCTCTCTCTCCCATCCACCTAGCAGAGTAGGAGCAGCCGCCAGATATTTACAGAGCAGCGCTACTGAACTCGCCCGCTCGCAGGTAAGCGAACGCGCCCTCTGTAAGCGAGATGTATGTTGTTTGAAAGTCGCGCTTCACACTAAATGTTGTTGCACGCATTTTTCGTCTCACACAGCTGCTGTCTAAAAAACTCTTGGGAAATACAACACTGATCAGAGTCTCTCAAGGTGCTGATTTAACCTTTGGATTAAGGTAGGGAGTGCCAGCTGTCAACTGGTAGTCGAGCCCTTGTCATTTTGCCTTGATAGTCGCTCTATGATATCGTGCTAAAGCTAGTTATTCTCTTAACCTTTCAGAACCAACACCCGGTCCTGAGGAGAACCCCACTTATTTCCAGGGGTTTGAAACGCGTCGACCAGCTTTTTTGCCCCGCTTCTGGCTACCATTATGTTGTTGGATTAATGCTTTCATAAACTTGGTTTCATGAGGGATCTCATGACAAATCACAATGACATTGTAAAATAGAAAAATATCATCTTTCATTTAGTATTTGCCAGTCGCCTGGACATATTGTTGTTTGTTATTATTATTCACTTTGTAATGTCTGTGTATGAGTGTATGGCCAAGTGTGTTTGATATGTCGGGTCTATTTGTGTGTATATTTTGTATATAAAAAGTATCTCATTGTCTATTCTTGTATTTTCCACGCACAACAAATAATGTGTTAATATTTGAAAACAAGACCGTTTGCGATAAAATTAAAATTACTCGGTTTAACAAACTAACCGGTTGTCGCTTGATTCAATCTCAACAACCCTCATTTAAACCAGGTCTTTTTATTGGAATCCCAGTTTTGGCTTTCTGTTGGTTATTAGTATTAGCTAGCACTTCCCAGCATGGCTCTTGAACTGTTTTGGAATATTAGTCGGTGGTGTGAATTGCAAGAGCTGCTGTTTTATTTTCTTTGTGTGTACAATGAAATGAAATATGGTATTAGAATTCCTGCTGAACGTCGCGTTTATTTGCATGGCCTTTGATACTGATTCTGGATATGGAACTGAATTTCGATTACTCCTTGTTTTCTGTTGTAAATATATTTTCCGCGAGGAATCACTGTAGTTTTTGAAGTTGTACTGCCCAAGGTTCCGGGCTGTTATTTGGTGGCTCCTGTAACTTACATATAGTTTTAATTCCCACAAGAGGGACCAAAGGCACCAGACAGCACTAACAGGAACTGCCTGAAACGACAAGCACAGATCGTGTTGCCTCATTGGGAACCGCAAGTTCTGCATTTACACCAGCGACATGAGCAGATGTATATCAGTGCACTGAGTGCCACTCTGGCTTCACAGTTTTTGCTATTAAACACTGCCAGCCCCCGTAAACGGTCCTCTGCGGGAAGTCGATTCAAACATGTGGCAAAACAACATTTTGCAATGTAAGCAGCTGGAAGGGAAATGTACACGTATGAGTTGACTATTTCACATTGGTGCATAAATTCCGTTTTGACACCACGGTTAGGTAGGTCTCGGGTTCATGGAATCCATTGTAGTGGATCACAAACATGTAGAGATGTCACGGACCTAGGGGTGTAGTCACACCCTAATGACGAAAGAAATCTCGCACACCTCACCTACGCTCTTCACAGCCCGGCAGTGACATCCAGGATTTGAGAGCATGTTAAGTAAATTATATTGGGCAGTGGCACTCAAGCCACAAAAACAATAAAAGGGACCGCTATTTTCATAACTTTTACGCCCCACCTCTTTCAAATGTCACGAGCCGCCACTGCAATAAATGCTTCTACATTTCAGCTGCGAGGCAGCACATGTCTTTGAAATTCCATTGACAGACAACCATTCAGCGTTAGGTGGGAAGATACAACTGGTCAAGCTCTTCGGCTATTCAAGACACTAGTCAGCAGGGACCTGCCTTAATCTGGCACTTTCAGTTGCTCACTTTATGTGATTCAGTCCACGGTCACAAAATGCTTTCTGTAACTTGCTCGTTTGATACTAATTTGTTTTTCTACAGTGCAAAATACCTTGCTTCTTACACTCATAAGCACTGTAAAGATGTTGCTACTGCCCAGTGTATAATCAGCAATTTACTCCTCTTGGAAGGATGAAAAGCAGAGTCTGCCTTGCTGTGATTGAAACTGGTGAATTCCAGAACAACACATCTGTTAAACTTTCAGTTCACAGAGCCATCCTCTGAGTAAGTTGCACACTTAACTTAACTAAAGCCTAGCTGGTAGACCTGGCCACCTTGGCCTGGTTTCCCCAGACTTTTTGCCTCCTGACCTGCTGTTTTGTTGACTTCATTTTGTTGTCTTTAGGATTCTGGGCACGTTACCAGCAGGGCCAGATTGGGAACCGTGACTGGCCCTGGCAAACTGCTCAGCCGACCCCCTGGGGGTGCGATCGAGCTGTTTACTAGGGCCAGTTTTGGCCGTTTTTGTTACAGGGGGCGAAATTGCTGGCTCCCTGTAATAAAAACGGCCCTGCCGGGGTCAAAACCGGCCCCCACCCTCGCGGCCCACCGGGGAAACACCCGGTGCCTGCTACGGCCAGTCTGGTCATGGTTACCAGTGCTAAGTGCATGCGCTCTGTACTCTAAACATGATAACATTGGCTTATTCACAATTGGCATATTTAAATTACATATAAGCCCCTAGTAAAGTGCACTATATGTGCCCAGGGCCCGTAAGTTAAAGGCTACCAGTGGGCCTGCAGCACTGATTGTGCCACTCATTCAGTAGTCAATTAAACATTGCTCAGGCCTGATATTGCATAGCTCATGGGTGCAGCTTTATACTGCCAAGTTGCAAGCCTGAAAATGCCCATTTTAGCAAGTTGCAAAAACAAGGTGGGAAACCTGGTATCCTAATCAACTATAACGCTTGATTTATGCAACAACCACACTATATTCCTTTGGTGATTGGGTTATTTATTCACCCTATTTTTTCACCAACTCTTTTTTATATGTTATGTAGGGACCTCACATCCTTCTAGTGAAACACATATCAAGTAACATATACATATTTACATACATAACAGTTTACACAACATTTACCACAATATACAATACCAACAGTTTTCACAAACATTAATTTGACATTATTTTACATAAACGTAAATACAACAGAAGACCAATGTATCATATACACTCCGAATGACACCATTAAATTTCCTTTGGCGTTCCTACAATACAATCCATATTACAGCATATATAACATAACATATAACATAACATTTCCTGAATTATGGGTATGTGACGTGATTCAAGCCACACGGATTATCAATGGGCTCTCATCAGGGCTTCTTAATTATAACACATTGGAATAATCTGCCATTAGCTGAATCAATTCTGAATGACCAAGCAGCTCTCTCAATTTAGCGATGGATCGACTGTTGATAATCCTTTAATACTGATCTCGAGGTGCTGAGGCAGCTACTATAACGGACTTGTTTAAACTTGTTTTTAGTATCAAAGCCAATCTTCGCGGTTCGTCATAAACGAATCGTTTACATGATGCTTCTCACTAGTCGTCTGCTTTTGAATGTATCACTCACGTTTCTCGCTCTCTTTCTCATGGGCAAAATCCTTAAGCCGTCCCTTGCTCCCGCATCAGTCAACTTCCGGCCAAAGGAAATTTAATGGTGTCATTCGAAGTGTATATGGTCTTGTGTTGTATTTACGTTTATGTAAAATAATGTAAAAGTAATGTTTGTGAAAACTGTTGGTATTGTATATTGTGATAAATGTTGTGTAAACTGTTTTGAATGTCAATATGTATTTGTTACTTGATATGTGTTTCACTAGAAGGATGTGAGGTCCCTACATAACATATAAAAAAGAGGGTGAATAAATAACCCAATCACCAAAGGAATATAGTGTGGTTGTTGCATAAATCAAGCGTTATAATTGTTTAGGAAACCAGGTTCCCCCCTTGTTTTTGCATTTATAAATGGCCCTACCTGGGTCCTGTCCTATGGGCCTGAACCCTTTGTTTATTCATTTTAGCAAGTTGGCATTTTCTTACTTTAACCATTCTGTGCCTCTGCCCGTCACTGCATATATGTCTAGGTTAAGGTGACAGCTGGGCTTTGTGCATTTCCTCTAGACAGTCACACAAAGAGAGCTAGGATGTGACATTTGCATCCTGACAGCCCATCACCAGGCTGATGGGCTTTCTTGAAGTAGATGCGGAGGGAGGAACTGACACTTGCACCTGAATAGTGCTGTACCTGTCCCTACACAAAGAGTTGCATAACCCCTGTTGTGTGTCTGGAGCCAGGGCAGGAAAAGCAGTAACCTTGTGATCTTCAAAGGCCTCTTTGATGTCTCCCCCACTTCAAAGGGACATTTGGGTATAAGTACTTGTGAGAAAGTGGCTCTATTTATACTGAACTAGAATGAAGTAAAGTGTGTATAGAGTCCGCCAACCCCAGATGTATAACAGAGGTTAAAGTCAGAACTGACCTTCCTCTCCAAAGTGGTAGCTTGGTCGAGCAGTAAGGCAGTACCAGAGGACAGTGTAAAACATTTGTTGTACACACTCACTCAACAAAAGGTTTCACACACTCAATGACTGAACTCCAGGCCAATTGTTTTTATATCCACAGATATAGGTGTTTTATTTTTAGAACCAACAGTTATACAAATATACTTTTCTTGTTACGAGTTCTCTCATGTAATTACTTTGCAAAGGAGCAATAAAGTTTGTGCTCACAATTAATACAGTATTGACAGTAAGCAACACAATCCTAAAACACACTATAGCATTGAGCTCAATGGGTTTTCCACATGTAAGTACAGTGGATTACTGTATAGATTACTTTAGTAGTCCCAGGACTTGATCTTAGATTCAGTCCTGGGGTCTAAGCTGAAACCAGATTAGCAAAAATGTTTTAGTTACTGTAGGGATTTTTTATGAATATAAAGCTGTTTTAAAAGTTCATACTTAGAAACTTTTCAATGGAAATCTGACAATGTTATTCAATGGGAGAAAATTCAGGTTGCAGGTAAAGTATGATCGCGTTACTTTTGCACTGGTCTCCGAGGCCCATCACTGGGGTCGAAACTCAAAACAGGCAGGTTATTGCGTTTCAGTATTTCGTGTGATGTTTAAAGAATATTTCAAGTTTTCAAAAGTAGACAGAAGAAATTTCATAGAAAAGCAGACAATGGGTTCCTATGGAGAAAATACAGATTACTAGTAACCCCGCTAGGGCTTTCTTTTGCGGTTCAGTACTGGGCTGAAAGGTACAGTACTGGCTTCTCCCCTAATCACAGGTGAGTACTTCGGAATTCAGACTTTGGCTTATTTTATGTGAATATTTTCAGATTTCAAAACTTCACACTTGGAAAATTTTCGAGTCAAAATGAGTCGATGTTATCCAATGGCAGGTAAGTCAATCAATCAATCAATCAATCATAGCATTTGTATAGCGCGCTACTCACCCGGAAGGGTCTCAAGGTGCTAGGGGGGAGGGGTCAGTTACTGCTCGAAGAGCCAGGTCTTCCTGACGTAGTTTTTCCCGCCAGTCTTCCTGCCAGAGTGGGAGGCAGGACTGGTTGGGGCTGGTTGCTGGGTACAGCAAATGGTCTGGAGAAGCTCACAGAGGTGGCATGCCTTTGAATCTTCCCCCTGCCCATCCTGAGAGAGGAGACCTAGCACCTCGCCCAGGATGTGCATTGTTGCAGGCCCAGGAGAGCGGGGGCTCTCCTACCCAGGGGTCCAGCAACATGTCTGCTGTGTGGCAGCCTCTGCAGCCACTCAGCCAGACGTGGATTGTAGGTCTAGGTTTTCAGTAGGGCATCTCTAAGATGCCCTCTGGTGCATTTTACATTAAATCTCACACTGGCATCAGTGCAGGTTTAATGTGCTGAGAAGTTTGGTACCAAACTTGTCAGTCTTCAGTGAAGCCATAATGGTACTGTGAAGTTTGTAATGACAACCTCCCAGCACCATATACCCTTAATGGCATCACTGCACAACAAGTGCTGCACCCCTTTGGGGTCTTCTCTGTTCACCATGCCCTGGGTACCTAGGGTACCATTTATCAGGGGCTGATAGGTGTCCAGAGATGCTGATTGGGTTTTGTTTCAACACAGTTTTTAGGGGAGGAACACATGCCCTGGGTACCTGGTTGGCAGGAGCCCAGGGCATACTCAGTCAAAGCACATCAGCAATCAGAAAAAAGTGGCTGCATACCAATGCAAGAAAGATGGCACTTTCTCACAGTACTGGCCTCCTGACACCACCAAATCAGAACTCAATTGAAACCAAGGACATTCTGCCTGGAAGAAGAGTTGATGTGCTGTAGGTGGGACTGTCACTTTGCTACTTGCTCTGCTCTGCTGGCCTGCTGCCTATTGAGTGCTGTGCTGCAGGACGGACTGCTACTTTGTAACCTGCACTGCTGTGTTGGCCCACTGCCTGCCGCTTCTTGCCTGACAATGAGAGGGACTGGACCTGCTCTCTAAATCCTTGAACCCAAATTCTCCAAGGTCTTGCTGACTTGCCTCCTGTTTTCTAGAAGTCTCAGAGACACAAAGGACTTCTTGCAGCTTTCCTGGGGCTGCTGGACTCTGCCACCTGTTAGTCCCACCCTTGCCTAAGGTGCCCCCTCCAGTCCTAGGCCTCAGAAGTGCATTCTGCAGCTGATTTCTGAAACAAACGATGCATTGCCTCGACTGTGTGAGAATTTCAGCCACATCACCCTTCGCAAATGACGCACAATCTGCTTGACGATGAGGAATCCACAGCCTGTGTAGCTCTACGAAGACACTTGGCGCAGCTCAATGACGACGCGTTGTATTCACTTCAATGGAGCTCGATGACAATGTGGGATCCCCTTTGCACGGCTCGACGACGAAGAAGTAGACTCTCGATGTTGACAAAAGCTCCAGCCAAAGTATTTCTCCAGCGGTACCTGTGTAGGTCCTATAGCCATCCTGACACCGATTAGGGTCAGTCTGAACTATGGATTTGCACCGGTCCCTCGAGATCCCAAGTAATCTTTTGACCGCTAATGACTTCTAAGCACTATTTTCACATTTAATCTTTATAAGCTCTCGTTTGAGCGCCATACAAGGCAGGTGGCAGGTACATGTTTGGGAGTCATGCGTGGACTCCGGAAGACATTGGACCTGCTGCCTACCACAGCCAGGAAAACCATAGTCCATACTCTGGTAACTTCTAAGATGTATTATGGAAATGTCCTTTAGCTGGGTGCTAATGTCAACTGCATACAGAGGCTTCATCGTATCCAAAATGCAGCAGCCCGCATTGTTCTAATGCTACCCAGAAGAGCCTCCTCCAGGAAGACCCTGGTCGCCTTGCATTGGCTCCCAATCAAGGAGCGAATCCTGTTTAAGGCTCTTTGTGTGAGCCATAGGATTCCACACAGGATGGGGCCCACATATCTACTTAACCTTCTGACTCCGTATGCCCCTTCCCTCCAACTTAGATCTAGCGGATTGTGGCAGGTCAAGATACCCACTATCAGGAGGGCAAGAATGGGCGGGCGCTCCTTCGGTTTCATGGGGGCTCAACAATGGAACAAACTCCCAGGGGGGCTTCAGGTGGAGGCCTCGGAGACAGCTTTCCGTAGGAAATTGAAAACCATCCTATTCCCTACTGTTTAGTTAATGGGTGTCAGGGTCTGAATGGTAGGGATGGCGTTTGGTAATCTGCTTCTTTGCTTGTGGGTACCATAGCGCGGGGACACACTAGCCTAGTGTAACCAGGCACTTTATAAACTTGTATATTATTATTATTATTATAAATTCATATCTTGAGTTCTACTTATTGGATTTTTGTCGTTTTGATCTTGATGTAATCAGATAAATATTCTCCATTTTTCTAAACTGGTGTGGAGTCTTTTTGTCATTGAGTTACACATTGCCTCTTAAGTTAATCCTGACTACTCTGTGCCAAGCTACCAAAGAATGAGCACAGGTTAATTTAGGTTGTGTATCTGACTTACCCTGACGAGGGTGGTGGTCCATACTTGGACAGAGTGAATACCTCTGCCAAATGGAGAACCGATTTCTTGCAATATCGAATACCTAAATATATATCTAGATATCCACACAATGGGGTGCTGCTTATTTGAGGTGCCGTTTGCTCGTTTATTGTGGAGTGGCCCTAACGGAGTAGCCATCCACTATAGAAGTACCTTCCTAATTAATAAAGAAAGAACTGTAGCCAGGCTTTGAATACCACTGCACCTGGTAGCCAAATCAACTTCCACCATGTTGTTACATTTTTATGGTTGAGGTGATCAAGGGTGCAATTGTTGATATGTAGTGCTCTGGCTAGTTTACATTGAGCTATGCAAGACTATAGAGCTGGTCGACAGCTTTTTCTTTAAGTTCAATGAACCAGACAGAGGATTTTGATGTCTAGCCTATTTCTAATGTGGACCCAAGAAGGCCTTCAAAAACAACTGCAGTTATGTGTCTGATTCTTGACTAATTGTTGTTCTTTGGTGAGTTTTTAAGTATACTCAAGAAGACAGATTTACAGCTGGCTGTGCGGTGTCACATTCAGTGACTTCCTAACCTCAGTACATAAATGGCTAGACTCTGTACATCTACTAGGGATTTACATGTCAGATAGACTATATCACTAAACTGACAAGCTGTTTGTCCAATCAACTCCACCAGCTCAGAAAACTAAAACCATACTTTGAGAAAGTAGATTATTAGTTTGGGTGGATGTTAGTCCACCACAAGTAAAAATGTCAATGTTCTTGTTAGGTCCAGTACAGTGCTCAGTAATTTAAACCCAAGCTCAACCCCTGGTAACTCGGACACAGAGTAGACATGCTTAACTAAAGAAAATATGTACAGCACTTACATATTTTTACAAACACAACATTTTTTTTAAAGCTGGCATTTTATAAAAATGGAATAATTCAAAGAACAAAATGACACCAAAACAACAATATGGGGAACCGGAAATAGGAATTTTTTAAGTTTATAATGTAAGTAGAGGCAAAAAGCATTAAGCGCCAACCTTGGTCATGTGGTTGAACTTGACCAGTACCTAGAAACACTTTAAAACTGACCATAATGGACCACAGATCGGATACAAAAGACAGGTTTGTGCCCGTCGGAAGTTTTACCTTCAGGTTTAGGGCCTGATTTAAATGTTGGCAGAGAAGGGACTCTATATCAAATACCATAGAGTTCCCTCCACACAAATATTATGGTCCACCAGCCTGCTTTTCATTTGGGCAGACCATAGCTTGGCAACAGCAGAGACTATTCTGTCTCCACCATGATCAAACTACTCGGATGGCCCAATGGAGTAAGGGCTGTCGGAGATTTGGCTATATGTCTGTCCACCTAATTTAGTTTTTTTAATGCCTTTCACCACCAGGAAAAGCCAGGCAAAAAGGGGCACTGGAAAGTGCGCAATGCCCCCCTTGCCATGGGAGGAAACGTCCATGGTAATGGGGGCATTGTTTTTTTATCCTAAAAAATAAAATCCTGTTTTGGGATTTCTTTTTTGAAAATAAAAAAAATCCTAATTGCCCTACGGCTTCGTCATGCATGATGGACTCATCTGGTAAAGTTACAATGCACTGATAGGAACCACCTTGACAGCAGTTTCTGTCAATGCTTAAAATGTCATTTCAAAATGTGTCCTTCAGTACCTGTGCCAGGGTGACAGAAGAAATTACTCCATCACCCAAGCAAAGGACGTGCCAACCTCAACATTTTAAATCAGGCCCTCAGTCTCTGAAATGGAAGACAAAAATACTCAGCCAGCCAAGGCAGCAGGCTGTGGCTAAGAAGGGCTCCAGGCGGCACATAGTTATCAGGCGAGTTCAGAGTGAGAGAAATTCGCACACAAGGAATGTCCCTAGCTGGATAAATACTTTTGCCACCTCTGTCCAGTGAGATTTCTACCTTCTAGCTTAGGACCTGGTCTATATGTTGGTGTCATGTATACTCCATCGTAACACTGATGGAGTACACAGCTAACATAACGGTGTGTCCATCCTTTTTAATGGTGGACAGAAAGTAGGTTTGGCTACGGCTGTGATTGCACTGCCACCGCCATAGCCAAACCTCTCCACTGGCCCGACGAAGTAAGGGTCATCGGAGAAATGGCTACTGTAGGAAGGTGGCTATCTGACTGTATGGTTACCCCAACTTTTTGCCTAGTGTTTTGCTGATTTTTGACTTAGTTGGCCTGGGATACTGCTATTCAGGGCTCCAGGCTATCTGCTTTCCCTATAAAATGGACTCCATGGACTTTTGGTACATACCTGAATGGGTATTGGGTCACCTTTGTGAGCCCCTGTATAGTGTACCATAGGTACCGAGGGCATAGGTGCATCCAAGTCCTACCAGGGGCTGCAGCATGTATTATGCCACTCCTGGCTGGCTAACCAAACTGACACCACAGGCTGATCGCTCAGCTTGGGTAAGGTTGTGTAATCACCCTTTACTTAGATATAGTATATCTATATCTACCTTATATATAGGCACATAGTAACCTATAAGTCACTCCTATGGCAGGGCTTAACAATCCGGGAGGCAGAGTTCTTGGTTTTATGTGAGAGGGTGCCCTAGCATGAGCTGAGCCCCTCTGCAGCTTTCGGAACCATCTCCTTATAGCTGTTCCATGATATAGCCATACCATATACTCTTAAATGCATTATAATCCTCACGGTTAATGCTAACTTTGGTTTGGCTTTATCAAAACATGTCGTGTAAGGTGTCAAATGCTTAGAATTACTATCCCCCCCCCACCAGTTCTGATGGTGGGGGTAGCATTCCATCCTTCTAGAGGGAAAAGACATGTATGTTCCTGCTTTACCCGGTTAAAGTTAAACAGAGCCTCAGCATCACAAAATGGATGCTGCTGCCACAGACATGAGTCTGACCTCCTGCTGCTGGGGGAAACTCCAGCAAGGGAGGCCTGGACAATAGGTTTCCTGTCGAGGGAGGTGCTAGCACCTCCCCAGACAGCCTGTAGTGTATTGGGGCAGGGTGGGTTGAATTGAAAGATGCTTTTCCAGACACTGCCTGGGGCACACAAGGTGCTCCATGCATAGCCCGGTTCAAACCTGTTGCTGGGGCACTCCAGCCCCGCTCTGGCGCAAAACTGGACAAAGGGAAAGGGGTGTAACCACCCCCTTCCCAGGTCCACCAATAGGAGGGACCTAGCAGGTAATCCAATCCCTAAAATCAGTATAAAGATAGGAGCTGTGTCTACAGACTTTAGAATATCCTGAAATGAAACTCTGATATGAAACTCTTGGACTTTCGACGTTCTATACCGACTAGAAGACTGAAGACATCTCCCTTGTGGTCAAGGAGTGACCACCCTGTGCAAACAGGCACCACCAGTAACTTGCCAGTCTGCTTTGTCGATGCTCCCGCCGGAACCCGAAGACTCAGCAACACAAGAAATGGACTTTCCAATTTCTCTCACTCCGACCCATATCCACAGCAAAGCTGAGACCTGTGGCGGACACGAGAGACGTGGGACCGGACACCCTGGACATCCTGCATTTTGCTAACTGCCTGATTCCTGATGTACCCTCGCAGTTGTGCATTGGGGTATGAGAAGCCCCAGACCTGAGCACCATTTGCACCAAAGCTCAGCCCTCCACACTCCACGAGTGCCGCGTGGGGTCTGCTCTTGCATTTCAGCTCAACGCGTCTTCCCGGTTGCTAGCCCGCTGGCTAGTTAGCCCTCTGAGGACTTTCTTTTGAAACTACACTGCTTTCCTGGTTGCTCCAGGCTTGCTCCAGCTTTCCTGCAAAGGAGAAGCTTCCCAGACCTTGTTGGTCTGACTCGAAGCCAATCTTCACTTCCTGCATTTTCCAAAGCTTGTTGGGTCCAGTCTGGATACCGATACTGCATTCAACTAGATACTTTCTTGGACAGCTCAAATCCAGCTTCTGGTTGTCGTCGACGCCTCCTGGTCCTCGTGGCTGCAGAGACAATCTTCACCTCTTCACCTGAGATCATCGCGACATCGCTTGGTTCCTTCCTGGTCACTGGCTAGTGACCCAGACTCTGTCCCCTCTGCTTTCAGGTTTTTCACTTCTTTGATCCACCCTTGGATCCACCCGGTCACTCTTCCTCTGGTCACCTGCAGCACTTCTTTTGCAGATCTCCATTGAAAGCATTGACAAAACCCGACACGAAAATATACCTATGCACCCGGCTTCCCTGGGTGAGGTAGCTTGAGTACTCCAGTGCTCCTGTGGGTATTGACTCTCCAAGTGTCCTAGTTTAAAGGGGTTTTGTAATAGTCCATCCGGAAGTGGCCGTAATCAGTAACTTTGTAACTTCTTCGTTCTCAATTATATGTCAATGGTAATTTGCGACTGTGTTTAGACACTGCACGCATCTCCTGTGGGTCTCCTACTTCCTAACCATAGGTTGTCTAGTGTAGCCCCAGTGATTCCCTAGGCCTATTCACTATTTCTGAACTGGTTCTTATACCACTTACTTAGTATATGGTTTGTGAGGCCCTTAGGGCAAAACTGTATTTGTGCAACTTATCGTATGCTAATTGAGTAACTTGTGATGTACTTCGATCTCTGACCTCATAAAGACTTCAGAGGGGTTGTATTAGAAATAAATACATATATATTTGATATATACCTTGCGTGGTGTCCTTTCATCTGGTATTCAAGGGATTATAATTGGTAAAACAGCTTGCTTCACATGCTCTCTGAGGCCTTAGCCTAAGACTGCTGGTCCATGCTACCACTAGGATAGCTTTTCTATAAGGTTGACTTTACAACCACCATCAATAAGGGTCATTTAGACTGTGGCAAGGTGCCCACTAGAATAGTTGACATCATATGCCAGGCTAACTTCTCACCTTGGTGTGCAGCGGATGGGATAAGAGCTTGCTGTTATTTTACCATATAATCTTAAGATATCATTTGAAAGATCACATTAAGTTACCGATAGGTACATATAAATCAAGTTCTTATAATACTTTAAGTTCTACTGAACTTAGCAGTTGTAGAGGAAAGGGCATAGCACACCCTGACTACAACTCCTAGAGAGGTTCTAGTAGGATACCAGTTAGTGTAGGTAGGTGCACACACCACACCTCACTAGAAAATGTCCTTTGAAGGAGGCCCTAGTGGACCCCTTCCAGAAGATATCCAGAGGGTGCCTTCTAAGTATGACTCATTCAGTTTTAATAACCTTAGAAGCCTGTGTGCAGTCAAACAATTAAAACAAGGACAGAGTCCGATCTTTAACCACTTGATAGGTGTCTTAGTGGCTCATGGTGTACAGAATGCATCAGACCCAGGGAACCAAGAGAGTGGAGAGGGGGGCCATCCATCAACAGAGAAAATTCCACCTGGAGAAGGTCCAGTGGTCTCTGGTGGGGATGATGACCAGGATGCAGTAGATGAACCTGACCTGGGCAATACAGGACTATCTGGAGGAGGAGAGGGCCAAGGTGGTCCCCCTACCCTTCCGAGGAAGGTCTAACCGTGGAAACAGAAGGAACATATCACTGTCCAGTGGTTCTGGTCATTCTGATTCCTCAGTAGGGTACAGTGCCTCTGCTAGGAGGAGGATGACTTCCCCTCAGAGGAGAGAGCACAAAGCTAGGATGAAGGAAGTAAATCTTAGGATCAATAGGCAAGAAATTGCCCTTGCAAAAGAAACCCTGGCTCTTGCAAGAGAGCAAAAGAGAGATAGGGAAAGGTCTTATGACCATGGAAACCTGAGCAAGATTGTCCCTCCCTATCAGACTGGGGATGATATCCACAAGTGGATAACTGCTTTGGAGAGGGCCTGCAAGGTACAGCAGGTACCCCAAAGTTAGTGGGCAGCAATCTTGTGGCTCTCCTTTTCAGATAAAGGCAGAGATAAGCTCCTGTTGTGAACGTATCTAGGACCCTAATTAAATATTCCCGATTTATGCCCCCATGTGGTTATAACAAATCATATCCTTATAAAGGCATAAGAATCATATCCATATTTAGTCATAGCCAATGCAGTCCAAATACGGCAAGGCTACTTCCCTAAGAATCCTAGAAAGTACAACACATTCTTTAAACAAACCAAACCTCCAGCAGCCTGGGAATTCCCCCTGCTTTTGTTTTGATTTGTCCTAGAACTCCTACGAGTCCTGAAAGACTTGCCAGTTCTTAGTGACAGTTCTAAGTGACGTCTTATGTCCAACCTTACGTCAAACACGGCACCTTCCAGGTATAAATATACCAGCATTTGCCTTAAGCAACACGCAGTGGTTTGGAGCAGAGCGGCTATCTACTTACCCAAAGCCCGGCTGATGCGAGTGCCGAAGGAAGCCGACCCTCCCATTTGACGCACTGAGAGAGACGCTGTCTTTTCTCCTGCCGAGAAATCCAGCTCCAGTGTTTCCAGTCACCCTTGCCGGTTGCTGGGAGATCGAGTCCTGAGAAAGAGATACAAGACCTCCTTCATTCTAAAACTAAGGTACGGAGCTGATTAGACCCTTAGAGAATTCTTGATTCAGATTCTTGGCAAAACTAACTTAAATTAAACTGCAGCTCACTTACTCCTTCCCACGTACTAGGCTTAGGTTAGGTACACCGGGGTAGGCGTATTTTAGAAGCATCAGTTGAGTACGTTTAGTCAACTTTCATCATTGTATGTAATTGTATATATTTTATCCGTTTTAAGTATCATATGGTTCAGAAACCATATAAATGCTTTTACAGTATTATTTCATAATACTCCTTTTACTGTACGCACTTTACTTTATGACAAGTATTGCAATTGTGGCAATTCACTTCTCTTGCATGAGAAAGATGACTGCTCAATAAATAACAACTTTTATTGAAAACGCAGTCTCTCTATTTCTGGAGAAGTGTGGCTCAATGGTTAGAGCAATTACTGAAGGACAAGGGAACCCTCTAGGTAAGCAAGGACCTGGGGTATCAATTGAGTAAAGAACAACGGTCCTTGACAAGGAAGAATAACAGTTTCAATAATTATAGGCCACAATATGCACTATAATGAACATAAAGTCCTGCCGGACATCAGAATGTATTCGATAACTAAATAAGTCAAATCAAACAAAACAACAATAAGGCAGTGGGACACAGTCCTGTATCCACAGTGCTAAACATACAATACACAGTACAATTAACTAGGGATTTTCAGGCATTTAGATGGTACAGGAGCAAAAAGGCAATTTTTCAATCTATTTGCTTCACATATGTAGAAAACACATGATTTTTGGCACATGATTGTGAACTAGTGTTTAGACCACATATTTTGTCGACGGGTTTTCGATCCAGTTAAAATTGTGGATCATCATCAGGACATTCAATGCTTGCCTGAATGGAAAGCCTAGGCGCGGTAAATTAGACCAGGTGAAGAATCACGGTCGGTCGGGCTGCCAGATATGGAGCCTGGGAGGATTATGAATACGATTCGAGGTAAGTTCCAGGTTGAGGGAGCAGATCCTTAAATAGTTTTCAAAACCAGCTTCTACATCAGCACCAGCACCTCTCCCCAAGAATTGGGAAAGAAGGCAGACAAATGGGTCAAAACCAGAGTGAGGCCTAAAAATCAGGGTGGTGACCAGAAGAAAGATTCTACCAAACCTCAAGAGAAAGGTGGGGATAAATCTAAGGACAAATCCACTACAGGGCCCCAAAAATCCTCTGAGGGGGGTGGGTCCCAAACTCCTTCCTCTAATGTTAAGAAATCTTATTGTCATATATGTAAGACACCTGGCCATTGGAAAACTGGCAGCCGTTGCCCAAAAGCCAACAATAACGAAAATATTCCTCCAAGTAATACTCCAAAACTTCCTGTTACTACTAGTAGTAAACCCACAGGTAGTGGGAGTGCCCCCAACAATTTGGCTGGGTTTACTTGGGGAACTCAGGTGGACTCTGGCCTAACCAGGTCCCCTACTACAGCTACTCTAGTCTGTGAGAATGGCATGGGGTTTGCCAATTTCACTGCTTGTCCCAAAACCTTGGGCAAGTACAGACAGGAGCCCCACATCAATGGTCAGAAAGCTGAGGCCTATAGCGACACAGGGGCTAGCATCACTATGGTGACTGAGAGCCTAGTCCCTCAAAACAGCTTTTACCTGGGTCCACATACCAGGTGAACAATATTGATGGAGTGCAGAAAGATCATGCCATGGCAGTAGTAAATCTCAGCTGGGGAGGTATCACTGGCCCAAAGAGAGTGGCAGTGTCTACAAACTTGCCTGTAGATTGTTTACTGGGAAATTATCTAGAGATCTCAGCCTGGGCTGAGATAGAATAGGAAATCAATTCCAAAATGGTAGGCCTTCCTGAAAAGGTTGGTAGGGCTGTGATGGTCACAGCCCAAACTCAAACAGATTTTTATGTTGTGGAGCCTGAAACTATGTATCACTCCACTCAGACAGAGAGCATTGGGGAGGAAGAAAAGTCTCCCTCCCACCAGATATTAAGTGAGGGTCAGCCTCCTTAGGGAACTGATCCTACCCCTTGTCAAGGAACTGCCCCAGAGGTAGTCATTCCTAGCCTGGCTGAGCCCCTGATGTCTGTAGACCCTTCCAAGGTAGTACCCAGTCTGGAGCAGGTAACCTGCCCCTCTCTACCCTGCCTGAGTCAGCCCAGGGCTGTAGAGGTCATGGGGGGCAGTGGACCCCAAAGGGCCCCCTGTCCCAAGGAACCCCCCATCTGCATATTAGGGGTACCCAGTCTAGTAGCCCGAGCCAGGTGAAAATTCCTCAGACCTCTGAGGGATCTCCCTTACCCTTAGGTAGGAGCCTCCCCCAAATGGACTCTGTTGGGCACAGGCAAACCTGGGACCTAGTGGCCCCAAACCTGACCTGTGCCTCCAGTGGTCCAACAAAAGGGACCCAGCCTCCAGCTGTAGGCAGCCAGTGGTTGACCTTGAGAGCACAGTACAACTCAGTCATGGAAAGAAAGGCATACATGGTGGATAGTGATTGGAGAAAGCTGAGCCCTACATGAGGGGAGCCTCACTTCAGAACTCCATCCCAGCACCAGCCTTTTACTTTGCCAAAACACACCACAGGTAGAGATTCCCTATGGTGGAGACCCTCTGATACCCTTAGGGTGAGGGATTGCTTAGTGGACGATGAGACAGGGGGTAACCATGCTAGTGCAGGTACTTCCTTATATGGTCACTTAGGCAATATAGGCTTACCTGGACAAGGATAGCCTTATCTCCTTTCCTTTGAGGGGGTTGTGTAGGAAGGTGGATATCTGACTACTTGGTTACCCCAACTTTTTGCCTAGTGTTTTGCTGGTTTTTGACTTAGTTGGCCTGGGATCCTGCTATTCAGGGCCCCAGACTATCTGCTCTCCCTATAAAATGGACTCCATGTACTTTAGGTACATATCGGATTGGGTATTGGGTCACCTTTGTGAGCCCCCGTATAGTGTACCATAGGTACACAGAGCATAGGTGCATCCAAGGCCTACCAGGGGCTGCAGCATATATTATGCCACCCCTGGCTGGCCATCCACACTGACACCACAGGCTAATCACTCAGCTTGGGTAAGGTGGTGTAATCACCCCTTACTTAGATATAGTATAATATAGTATATCTGTATCTACATTATATATAGACACATAGTAACTTATAAGTCACTCCTATGGCAGGCCTTAACAATCATGGAGGCAGAGTGCTTGGTTTTATGTAAGAAGGTGCCCTAGTATGAACTGAGCCCCTCTGCAGCTTTCAGAACCATCTCCTTATAGCTGTTCTTTGATATAGCCATACCATATACTCTTAAGTACATTATAATCCTCGCGGTTAATGCTAACTTTGGTTTGGCTTTATCAAAACATGTTGTGTAAGATGTCAAATGCTTTGGAATACTACCCTCCCCACCAGTTCTGGTGGTGGGGGTAGCATTCCACCCTTCTAGAGGGAAAAGACATGTATGTTCCTGCTTTACCCGGTTAAAGTTAAACAGAGCCTCAGCATCACAAAATGGATGTTGCTGCCACAGACACGAGTCTGACCTCCTGCTGCTGGGGGAAAATCCAGCAAGGGAGGCCTGGACAATAGGTTTCCTGTCGAGGCACCTCCCCAGACACCCTGTAGTGTATTGGGGCATGGTGGGTTGAATGGAAAGATGCTTTTCCAGACACTGCCTGGGGAACACAAGGTGCTCCATGCATATCCCGGTTCAAACCAGTTGCTGGGGCACTCCAGCCCTGCTCCGGCGCGAAACTGGACAAAGGGAAAGGGGTGTAACCACCCCCTTCCCAGGTCCACCCATAGGAGAGACCTAGCAGGTAATCCTCCAGCCCCTAAAATCAGTATAAAGATATTAGCTGTGTCTACAGACTTTAGATTATCCTGGAATGAAACTCTGATATGAAACGTTTGTACCTTCGATGTTCTATACCGACTAGAAGACTGAAGACATCTCCCTTGTGGTCAAGGAGTGACCACCCTGTGCAAACAGGCACCACCAGTAACTTGCCAGTCTGCTTTGTCGACACTTCCGCCGGAACCCAAAGACTCAGCGACACAGGAACTAGACTCTCTGACTTCTCGGACTCCGACCCACATCCACAGCAAAGCTAAGACCTGTGGCGGACACGAGAGACGTGGGACTGGACACCCTGGACATCCTGCATTTTGCTAACTGCTCAACTCCTGAGGTACCCTTGCAATTGTGCATTGGGGTATGAGAAGCCCCAGACCCGAGCACCATTTGCACCAAAGCTCAGCCCTCCACACTCCACGAGTGCCGCGTGGAGCCTGCTCTTGCATTTCAGCTTGCTGCATCTTCCCGGTTGCTAGCCCACTGGCTAGTTAGCCCTCCGAAGACTTTCTTTTAAAACTACACTGCTTTGCTGGTTGCTCCAGGCTTGCTCCAGCTTCCTTGCAAAGGAGAAGCTCCCCAGACCTTGCTGGTCTGACTCAAAGCTAATCTTCATTTCCTGCGTGGATTGCGTTTGCCAAGACTTGTTGGGTCCAGTCCGGATACCGACACCGCAGTCAACTAGATCCTTTGTGGTACAGCTCAAATCCAGCTCCTGGTCATCGTCGATGCCTCCTGGTCCTCGTGGCTCCAGAGATAAGCTTCACCTCTTCACCTGAGATCATTGCGACATCGCCTGGTTCCTTCCTGTTTCCATCGTGGTCACTGGCTAGTGACCCAGACTCTGTCCCCTCTGCTTTCAGGTTCTTCACTTCTTTGATCCACTCATGGATCCACCCTGACACTCTTCCTCTGGTCACCTGCATCACTTCTTTTGCAGATCTCCATTGAAAGCATCAACGAAACCTGACACGTAAAGACACCTATGCACCCGGCTTCCCTGGGTAAGGTTACTCGAGTACTCCGGTGCTCCCATGGGTATTGACTCTCCAAGTGTCCTAGTTTAAAGGGGTTTTGTCGTAGTCCATCCTGAAGTGCCCGTAATCAGTAACTTTGTAACGTCTTCGTTCTCCATTATATGTCAATGGTAACTCGCGACTGTGTTTAGACACTGCATGCATCTCCCGTGGGTCTCCTACTTCCTAAACATAGGTTGTCTAGTGTAGCCCCAGCAACTCCATATGCCCTAGGCCTATTCACTATTTCTGAAGTGGTTCTTATACCACTTACTTAGTATATGGTTTGTGAGGCCCCAGGCCAAAACTGTATTTGTGCAACTTATCGTATGCTAATTGAGTAACTTGTGATGTAATTCGATCTCTGACCTCATAAAGACTTCAGAGGGGTTATGTTAGAAATAAATAAATATATATTTTATATATACCTTGCGTGGTGTCCTTTCATTTGGTATTCAAGGGATTATTATTGGTAAAACAGCTTGCTTCACATGCTCTCTGAGGTCTTAGCCTAAGAATGCTGGTCCATGCTACCACTAGGATAGCTTGTCTATAAGGTTGACTTTACAACCACCATCAATAAGGGTCGTTTAGACTGGTGCAAGGTGCCCACTAGAATAGTGGACATCATATGCCAGGCTAACTTCTCACAGCTCCCTGTCCGCCCACTCAATCAGGATGGGCGGACATGTAGCCATTTTTTACTGTCTATCCACCCAATCAGGATAGACTGATATGTAGCAATGCACCTTCGTTGAATTGACTTGCCAGGTTTGTCCAGGCCCTAAAGAGGTCTTTGCATCCATACCCCAATGCACAATTGCAAGGGTACCTCAGGAGTTGAGCAGTTAGCAAAATGCAGGATGTCCAGGGTGTCCAGTCCCACGTCTCTCGTGTCCGCCACAGGTCTCAGCTTTGCTGTGGATGTGGGTCGGAGTCAGAGAAGTCTGAGAGTCTAGTTCCTGTGTCGCTGAGTCTTTGGGTTCCGGAGGAAGTGTCGACAAAGCAGACTGGCAAGTTACTTGTGGTGCCTGTTTGCACAGGGTGGTCACTCCTTGCATCCAAAAGCTTTCTAAATCCAAGGTTTTTCAGAATATAATGAGTACACTTTGACACAGCCAAGTATCCCAAGACCACAGGAATAGCACTTGGGGAGTCAAGACACAATTCAGGAGAAGCCGCTAGCTGAATTCAGGGTAGCTACAGTTGGAAATGGTCAGCTGAACTCTTCAGGAACAAGGATTGTAGTAGTTTGTTGTTTCCCTGTATCTCCTGGGAGACAGTTGGAAGCTTATGCAAACAAGCTTCCAGATGCTTTAGACAGGAAAAAGGTGACTGTTTCAAAGTACATTTTGTACACTATCTAGTACAAATCTGACTTTACCAATGATTAAGGCTGGTAATAAATATTTTTAAAAGTGTAAGTGTCAGGGAACAAGGTACCCCCACACTTCCAGGCAGCCGATGATCGCAGCTTGCGGGAAAACTATATCTCCCAGCAGCCTCGGCGGATGACCACCACACATAACTCACGAGACCGGCGAAAAGGCGAGGAATCAGCAGGTGACCCTGCTGATTATTTCTGGTGTCCGGTTCTGTGCGTTGGCCTTGAGTTCCCTGGTCTGGTAAAGGTGCCGAATGGCACCGCTTATTTCATCGTAAATCCTCGTATACGTTTGGAGACCTAATCGTGTTAGTGCTCATTACCATATGTTCCCTACGTTGGAGAGTCCTGGTTACTTTGTGTATTGGATTCTGTGACTCATGCGAAGGAATAGTTTATCATTTTGGTTACATTAACTATTGTGCATTTTTTCTCATTGGCATGTACCCCGTCGATGGGCTCTCATTATTACTTCCCTGTTGGCGAGTCCAGGGTAGTGGCTCATGCAGGGAAGAACTTTGTAGCCTGCTTTAAGGATTGGACTCGACATACACAGAGAGTGAATTTGAACTCTCAACTCTGTTCTTTTATTTATTCATTTTGTTTGCTGGATACCATTATTTGGATTATATGCTAGTCTTCCTGGCGTCCTTATGTTATTACACTGCACCTTATGTTCATAACAACTGTTATTCAAAGTGTTATGCACCTTCTGTTTTCACCTCCACAGGTCCGAGGCAGGTGATCCTTATTGGTTGAGCTTCCGGCCTTCTTACATATACTACAGGGGTTTAGAGGGTAGACAGGTGTGCTAAATGTATAGTCTCATTTGTTTTGTTTTTTACAGTATACGGTGTAAGGAAATGTGATCACCTGCTCTCCATCCCATTCAGCACAGCAGCATTTTCTTTCTTTACAGGTTAGTGGAAGGTTGGGTCCATCTAGGTATAGTGGGAGTAGGGATAGACCTTTTATCTGAATGGTCCAGACTGATGATCTTTTCTCCCTCCCAGCTGTCCCCATCCTTCCCTTCCCCCGTTTGTCCATCCTAAACTCTGCGTGTAAATATATCCAGACTTGGGGCTGTCAGATTTGAAAGAAAGGAAAACAGGCCCTGGTTCAAATGTAAATGTATGTAAATGTATAGACATTTATATAGCGCACTACTTACCCATAGGGTCCCAAGGCGCTTCGACCGCTGCGAAACCCTTCCTGGCTTCCCTGAGAGATGGTCCCTTAATGGGTATCTCCAGGGTGAGACCAGGCATCCCCGGCGGTCTGGTGGGGCCGTTAGTGAAGATGAGGCAAGCTAATGCCCAGAGTTGCCGAGTGTGATCGCTGATCAGAGTGGGCACCGAGGCGAGAGAATTATCGAGTCCGCTGACCCTGGTCCAGAAACCTGCCGCGCCGGGAATCGAACCCTGGTCCCGGGCCGTCCTCTGCTCTCGGGTCTGCCGCCTCTAACCAGTGAGCCACACTACTTCCACTACAAGATCCACTACAGGGGTGTATGCAACTCTTTGTGTAGGGCCAGGCAAAGACCTATTCAGGTTTAAATGTCAACTCTTCCATCCCGCGCTAGCTCCGGAAGACCCATCAACCTGGTGATTGGCCTATAGGATATGCAGAGCACACCTCAGCTCCCTTTGTGTGTGACTGTCTAGAGTGAATGCACTAAGTCCATCTGTCACCCAACCCAGACATGTATTCCAAAGAAAGGCAGCGGCACAGAATTGTTAAAGTAAGAAAAGTCCAACCTTCTAAAAGTGGCATTTTCAGACCTGCAACTTAAAAACCATATTCACAAAAAGATTTGTTTTTAAAGTGCTAGTCCAGAGACACCAAATTTACTTTTTCCATCTTTTCCCAATTGAAAGTTACACTTGTAAAATGTTAAAAGGCAGCTCCAATGTTACCTTATGGGAGAGATAGGCCTTGTAGTAGAGAAATACGAATTAAAAAGTATTTCACTACTAAGACAGGTAAAACATAAATCTACGTGTACTACCTTTTAAGTACACTGCACCCTGCCCATGGGCTGATCAGGGACTACTCTAGGGGCGACCTATTTTGACAAAAGGGAAGGTTTGGGCCTGACAAGTAGGTTAACTTGTCAGGTCGAAATGGCAGTTTAAAACCACACACACAGACTTTGCAGTGGCAGGCCTGAGCCATGCTTAAAGGGCTTCTCATGTAGGTGGCACAATCTGTGCTGCAGGCCCACTAGTGATTCAGAAAAGGGGGTGGTGATGAACAGAGTGTCTGAATTAAGCAGACCACTCTTACCCAGTCCAAAGATCAGGGCTTGATCCATCACCGTTATTTATCTCACTACACCATCCCAGCTCAGAACCTGGCTATATGCAAATCAGTCTGTCCCTGGCCCAGTGCATCATGGGAACAGGGCAGACTAAACTACCAAGCCAATTCTTCACCAGAAAGGAGACAAGCTACCGGGGACCGGTTTCTGGCATTTCAGCCTTCTTCGGCCCGGCTTGCTTGAATCCTGATGGTGCAGTGAGAAAGGGACTCATGTCTGAGTATACCCTGCCACACCTATAGTGGCCAAAAACGATTCAGAAAAAAGGGGGTGGTGATGAACAGAGTGTCTGAATTAAGCAGACCACTCTTACCCAGTCCAAAGATCAGGGCTTGATCCATCACCGTTATTTATCTCACTACACCATCCCAGCTCAGAACCTGGCTATATGCAAATCAGTCTGTCCCTGACCCAGTGCATCATGGGAACAGGGCAGACTAAACTACCAAGCCAATTCTTCACCAGAAAGGAGACAAGCTACCGGGGACCGGTTTCTGGCATTTCAGCCTTCTTCGGCCCGGCTTGCTTGAATCCTGATGGTGCAGTGAGAAAGGGACTCATGTCTGAGTATACCCTGCCACACCTATAGGCCCACTAGTAGTATTTGATTTACAGGTCTTTGGCACATATAGTGCACTGTACTAGGAACTCACAAGTAACTCAAATATGCCAATCATAGAGAAACCAATTACCATCATGTTTTATGTACAAAACACATGCACTTTAGCACCGGTCAGCCGTGGTAAAGTGCTCAGAGTCTTTAATGCGAGCAAAAACGAAGTAAAAACAGAGGAAGAAGAAGGCAAAATGTTTGAGGTAACCCTGCAAAAAGGCCCATTTCCAACAATGATCATGCAAAAAGAGACATTTTCCTACACTACATGATCACCCTCCAAATGGAAGGTAATGAGCAGCTCAGCCATTCCTTTGGCAGAACATTTTGTCTAAATGGAAGGATCTGGAAACTCAATCTGCATTAGCATGGTTAGTCCACTGGTCTGTGCTCCACTTTAATGTCTATACCCTGTAGGGAGATTGACCATCTCAGCAGTTTGGGGCGTACCCCTCTCACCTGCATGAGCAATCTGAGAGGCCTGTGGTCAGTTTCAACCCTGACTTGAGACCCAAACAATTGGGATCTCAGCTTCGTCAGTGAAAAGACCATGGCAAAAACGTCCTTCTCTATGGCATTCAAGTGCTGCTCTCTGGGAGTAGTCGCCTGTTGATAAAGGCAACTTGTTGATCCTGACCCTTATCATTTAGCTGTGATAAATCTGCCCTATTTCCATATTCTGAAGCATCTGATCAGACTACAAACACCTTGCTGAAATCAGATGTCTTGAGTACAGTGCCTTCTTCATGGTGTCAAAGGCCTTCTTACACTCCTCAGTCAATATGACCTGTTTGGTCTGCGTCTTTGAAGTCAGCCCTGTCAGTGATGCTACGATGGTGACATACTGCTTGACAAACCATAATTGCCTTTATCTCACACAAACTTTGTGTCCCAAGTATGCTCACCTGTCAGACCTGTGTCCTATTTGGCACTTGCTGGCCTTGTTTGTCAGTCCTGCCTATTGCAGGGCAGAAGCACTTCTCAAAGAATGGTCAAGGGTACCTGTGGGGTGAAGCTAAATACAGCAATACAATATAGATATGTGACACTAAAGCTCTTTATCACAGGCAGTACCATATTTATCAGCCATTCTTCGATCCAAAGGGCCTCATTGACTTAAATTGGAAGTGGCCCTCAGGAAAGGAGAATGACAATCTCTTGTGCTGAAATAATTGGCAGCTCCGAACCGGTCAATGAGCCTATTAGCTCTGGTAAATAGGGTGCATCAATCTTGGTAATGGCATTCAGTCCTCTGTATTCCACACAAAACTGAGATCTGGGGTCCTCCCTTTTGGGTTGGCCTTGGGCAACAGCACCACTGGGCATGTCCAGGGACTACCAGAGGGCTCAATCACCCCTAGGACAACATTTTAGAAATGTCTTCCTTGATGCTGGCCCTTACTTTGTCCGACAACCAGCATATTTGTTTTTGACAGGTAATCTGTCATTAGTTGCAATGTCCTGAGCACACAACTGGGTCGGCCAAGTGTCAGGCAGAACAGTTCACCAAATTGTCCCAACAATTGGTGACAGTCTCTGTGTTGCTGCTCTGTCAATGTAGGGGAGAGGACTACTTCCTCCACTGAACCATCCTTGGCATTGTGCAGAGGAGGCCTGGGAGAGGCTCATTCTCTTCTTCCTCCCATCCATCAGTGACCATGTCAAAGTGCAGCTTCAGATGATTGATGTAGTTTACCTGAAAGGTAGGTGACTTCACCCCTCTTTTCCAGTATGTGTATGGTGTGGCCTAGTGCTTTGTCCTAGCAGCCACTGGGAGCCATAAGCTCCACACAAGCCTACACTTTCTGAACGGAGTGGTATTATACCAAGGTGGCTTTTTAGTCAAACAAGTGCTTAATAAACTCTTGGCGCGCCTCTAAGCTGTTATCAGCCCTCTTCATATACTAAGCTATGAGAGAACACAGGCTCCGCACATAGCACACAATGTCCTGTTTGGGTTCCTTGTGAGTTTTCTCGCACCCGTCTTGGACAAGACTTAAGGAACTTCTGACAGGGTGCCATACAAAAGCACAAAGGGACTGAAGCCCATTCCCTGTGGTACCTCCCTGTAGGCAAAGAAAAGGCATGGGAGTAGGACATCCCATTTCCTACAGAGGTTTACGCTGTAGACATATCTTTTAAGGTCTGGTTGAATCTCTGCATAAGCCTATTGGTTTGAGGGTGATAAGGGCTTGTGAACTTGTAAGTCAAATCAAAGTCGTCCCACATGGCCTTCAAGTATGCAGATATAAAGTTTATCACCCTTTAGGGAACGCTACTCTGGGAAAGATACCAAGCAAGGCCCAAACCACCACAGGTACAGTTATGGTCCTCAGAGATATGATTTCAGGTTACCTAGTGGCATAGTTATCCCTGACCAAGATTAACTTGTTCCCTGAAGCTGTGTTAGGGTGAAGGGTAAGGGTGGGCGTAAAATCCGTTTCTTGGGCGAAATTGCGGATTTTCAGCGATTTCGCGATCCGCGAATCTCGCAAAATCGGGGTAAAATCCGCGAATCAGCGGGGACGAATTTTCTGCCAAGCAAGGGTTACAGCAGCAGGTGCAAAAGTTGAACGTAATTTCTTTGTAACCTTTTACAAAAGGGTTACAAACAAATTAACTTCAACTTGGACACCTGCTGCTAATTGCTTCCTGGCGCCTCGTTGCCTACTTGCAACTATTCTCTGACCCTGCTCTGACCCTTGAAGCAGGGTCAGAGAATAGTTACAAGTAGGCAACGAGGCACCTGTCCAAGGAATTAAACCTCATCAGGAAGCACTTACAGATATAAAAAACAGGAAGAAGGGAGAGGATGGCAAATACACCCATTTTGAGTTGTCAGGAGGGGTTAAACTAAAGGAGACATTTACAGCACAATTTTCATATGCATTTTGCTAAAAATAAAAAGCTGTATGTTCTGTAGGGGCAACTCAGGAATCTGGCCCTTCAGAGATCCGGCCTCTCTTTCTTTCTCTCGTTCTCTCTCTCCCTCTCTCTTTCCCTCTCTTTCCCTCTCTTTCTCTCTCTTTCTATCTATCTATCTATCTATCTATCTATCTATCTATCTATCTATCTATCTATCTCTCTCTCCCTCTCCCATAAACGACTGCATGGGTAACTTCGCTAGGCAAGCGGCTCGCAAAGACGCAAAAAGCCCCGCGAACACGCAAAAAACCCCACAAACACGCAGAAAACCCTGCGAACATGCAAAAAAAACAAAAATACGCAAATTCGCACAAATTCGCTAATTTTGCGGATCGCGAATCCGCAAATCCACAAATTCGCAGATCGCGAATTTGCAAAATTCGCCCATGCTTAGTGAAGGGCCCATCAATGTATTTTTCTCACTTCTCAAAGGACATCTCCACCACAGGTAGTGGGGTCAGGGGAGTCTTTGGTTGCCATGCTTTCTTGCAGGAGATCTGGAGAACACAGTGTAGATAGTCCTCAATAATGTCTTAATTTCTTTAATCATTGGAACCCTCTTCCAGGCATCATCAATTTCCAAATCTTTTTTTTTTTCCTCGATGGGCGACACAATGCTGCTCCACTAGATGAGGAAAGGATTGTTTAAGGCGAGAAGCATATCATTATTCTTATCCAACATCACAGATGCACCATCGGATGTGACCAATTTCATGAGATCCAGTTTATTGGCAGTGTAGAATTCTTTCACAGCAGTAGTGATAGCCTCAGCATTACAACTAGTCAGCTTCACTATGCCCCCAGTGTTTTGTGCTCTGTTGATGTTACAGGTCGGAACTTGAAGTACAGGATGAACATTTTTGTAACAGAAATTTCTGTGCTCCCATCAATTATCAAAGTGTAATACAAAGCGTTACGAAGTTCTGCCATAGCTTCACAGTGTATCAGGCTATTGATAGCCTCAAGGACCTTAAACGCATAGTTCTTGCTCCTCCAGCTGTCTGGTATCTTCACATACAAAGCTAGATGGCCATGAATGTCCTGTACAGATAACATTTAAGTATTCATCTTGACTGCCAGCAACACGTTGTTGATGAGAATTTTTATCTCCTCAGGCAGGGATCATTGTCATTAAACTACTTCCATTGTATTTGCTTTGTCAGTGGCTGTTTATGTCAGCATTGCCCGCACTCCATAACCAAACCTGGCAGCTGCACTTCTGTTTTTTGATATCACCTTGGCAGACTCGTAAACTTTTCTAATTAAATAGCATTTCATGTAATCCAGTTTCCAACCATCACCCCATTTCTTCCCTGTAGAAAAGTCACCAACAATCTTGGCTTTGGCGCATGCTTTGCAAATCAAGTCCACGTCTGGACTGTATTGTAATAGTTCCCTGAGTTGCATGTGAACCTAGCTTCGTGATTTCTGTGTCACAGCCTCCACAATTTCTTCCATCCACTCTTCCTTGAATACAAGGTAACATTTCGTCCTTTGTGGTGAAGCACCACTGTAGTGGCCCCCTTAACCCCCAGAGAAGACACAGACTCCAGAGCTCTTGGATTATTTTTTCACAGACGCTTAAGGCTGCTCCCGAGCGGTCGCTCCTTTTAAAATCTAAAACTTTTAAAAATTTCAATATTGCTACTGCTGTATAGAATTTCCCTTTGTGTCCGTCCCCCCCCCCCCTCGAACCAGATTAGCATACCTTATGGGCTGATATTATTTAGAAGTCACGCTAGCACCTTTATTATTCATCCTCGCTTCCCAGGGGGGCTTGGCCGTTCTCGAGGCTAAGCTTACCGGGTCCCGGGTTGCTGCAGTTGGCGGCAATCTTGGGTTGGGCGCGATTGGACGAGCGCTCTAGTCGCTCTACTTAAGGAGGGGCTATTTTCCAAAGCAGGCGATTATTTTTTCACAGACGCTTAAGGCTGCTCCCGAGCGGTCGCTCCTTTTAAAATCTAAAACTTTTAAAAATTTCAATATTGCTACTGCTGTATAGAATTTCCCTTTGTGTCCGTCCCCCCCCCCCCTCGAACCAGATTAGCATACCTTATGGGCTGATATTATTTAGAAGTCACGCTAGCACCTTTATTATTCATCCTCGCTTCCCAGGGGGGCTTGGCCGTCCTCGAGGCTAAGCTTACCGGGTCCCGGGTTGCTGCAGTTGGCGGCCATCTTGGGTTGGGCGCGATTGGACGAGCGCTCTAGTCGCTCTACTTAAGGAGGGGCTATTTTCCAAAGCAGGCGATTATTTTTTCACAGACGCTTAAGGCTGCTCCCGAGCGGTCGCTCCTTTTAAAATCTAAAACTTTTAAAAATTTCAATATTGCTACTGCTGTATAGAATTTCCCTTTGTGTCCGTCCCCCCCCCCCCCTCGAACCAGATTAGCATACCTTATGGGCTGATATTATTTAGAAGTCACGCTAGCACCTTTATTATTCATCCTCGCTTCCCAGGGGGGCTTGGCCGTCCTCGAGGCTAAGCTTACCGGGTCCCGGGTTGCTGCAGTTGGCGGCCATCTTGGGTTGGGCGCGATTGGACGAGCGCTCTAGTCGCTCTACTTAAGGAGGGGCTATTTTCCAAAGCAGGCGATTATTTTTTCACAGACGCTTAAGGCTGCTCCCGAGCGGTCGCTCCTTTTAAAATCTAAAACTTTTAAAAATTTCAATATTGCTACTGCTGTATAGAATTTCCCTTTGTGTCCGTCCCCCCCCCCCCTCGAACCAGATTAGCATACCTTATGGGCTGATATTATTTAGAAGTCACGCTAGCACCTTTATTATTCATCCTCGCTTCCCAGGGGGGCTTGGCCGTCCTCGAGGCTAAGCTTACCGGGTCCCGGGTTGCTGCAGTTGGCGGCCATCTTGGGTTGGGCGCGATTGGACGAGCGCTCTAGTCGCTCTACTTAAACGGTTAGGCATGCCTCCGCGCAGCGGACGTGGGCAGCGGACGCGCCGGACCTGCGCCGGAGTCGCGCCTGAGTCCAGCCCGTCTGCGCCCGTCCGCGCTCAGCCGGGCTCAGGGCATGGCAATCTGCTCCTTCCTGTACAACACATGGGTCCTAGGATAAGGTACACTAGGAATGATCTGATGTCACTACATGCCCCGAGATGTTTGGGTTGTAACTACCGATGGGAAGAGGGTACCCCCTATTTGAACTGTGCTCTCTGTGGTGTGGCCTGTGTAACCAGGGACCAAACACTGTTATCTATGGCGCTGCTTAACTGTAGGTCCATACCCTGTCATGCCACGGAAATCCACTCTTTGATCATTGACCATAAGCTGGATGTGTTGTTTCTTACAGAAACTTGGTTAACCTCTAGCTCTGGTCCGGATATTGTAAAAGCCCTCCCATCTGGATACCTCATATTTCATCAGGACAGACCAGATGGAAGGGGGGGAGGGGTAGCCATCCTATACAGAGACAATTTCATGTGCAAGGCTGTGGATTGCGGCATTAATAATTCAGAAAGCTGCCAATTCGTGTTGCGGCTATCCCCCACTTTCTCTATATCAGGCCTCCTTCTTTACCGGCCTCCTGCTACTATGGGTAACTTTGTAGACTCTCTTATCGAAGCAGTCATACCTTTAGCCGCGGCATCATCTAATTTTTTAGTTATTGGAGACCTCAACGTGCACTTTGATGACCCCCATGATAGATGGGCGAAAGACTTACAAGGCATGTTGGGTGCACTTGACCTTCACCTTGTTAACGTCGGCGCCACCCATGAGAGAGGCCATCAGCTGGATGTTATTTTTGCAAACTCAAAAAATGTGCTTGCCCTTCATCCCTTTGCTCTTCCCTGGACTGACCACCATATGGTTCCTTTCAATTGGCAGTGGGTGAAAGGGAGAGACCCGGTACCTCAACGGCATACTGTGGAACGTAACTGGTCGAGGCTGCCAGTGGGAAGTTGGGCAGCCGAGTTAGCAAGAACCTGTCCTCCCCCTGCTACTGACCCCACTATGGCGGATCAGCAGGTGGGTAATTGGATCACTAACACCCTGGATTCCCTGATCCCGAAAAAGAGGAGGCCTCTCAGAGAAAGAAGAGTTGGCTCTGCCCCTTGGTATACGCCCGAACTTAGGGTTCTCAGAACGTCATGCAAAAGATTAGAACGCGCTTGGAGAAGAGAGCGGACCGACGAAAATCGGAATGATTACAAGGCAGGGATGAGGAAGTACAAGGTGGCTTTGAAGGAGGCTAAAAAGAACTTTTTTAGTGTTCGGATCGAGAAGGCAAGCAATTCCCCAGGGGAATCTTTTAAGATCTTTAAAGAGCTGCTGAAGGCCCCGGTTCCCCCAGTTGTCCATGACAACCCGCAGGAGAAATGTGAGGAGCTCGCCAACTTCTTTCATTTGAAAATCGAAAAGATTCTGTCCTCACTGCCAGCGTTGTTGCAGAGCGTGGAAATGGACATCAGCTCAACAATAAGTCCCGCTGAGCTGCTATCGTTCGGCCCCTTCTCAGAGGAGGAGGTCGAAAAGGTCCTGAAAAAGATGAAGAGTGGGTCTCCTAGTGACCCGGCGCCTATGAAATCCCTCAAACAGGTGGCAAATGTTCTTTCCACTCCGCTTGCGGATCTTATTAATCTTTCGCTTGCACAAGGAATAGTGCCTCAAAGGTGGAAATCCGCTGTTGTCAAAGCACTTTTGAAGAAACCGGGATTAGATCCGTCTAATTTGGCAAATTTTAGGCCCATTTCACTCCTGCCCGGTTTTTCTAAAGTCGCAGAGAAGCTGGTCAATTACCAACTTTCTCGCCATCTTGAAGACCACCATTTGCTAGGGGACTCCCAGACGGGTTTTCGCCCTGGTCAGGGGACAGATACAGCCTTACTGGCAGTGGTGGAGGAAGCAAGGAGCATTCTCGATTCAGGGGGGTCAGTGGCAGTGATCCTCCTGGACTTGAGTGCGGCCTTTGACACCGTTAACCATCAGGTGCTCCTCCAACGGCTGGCAGAGGTGGGTGTTAAAGGGACGGCCCTCAAATGGTTGAAATCCTTCCTCTCAGACCGGTCCTATCAAGTCTGGGAAGGGGGAGAACAGTCCACCTTGTTCCCTCTTCAATGTGGAGTCCCGCAGGGCTCATCTTTGAGCCCTACCTTATTTAACACCTATATGGCTCCCCTTGAAAGAGTGGTCTCCCCTTCAGGAGTGAAGATCATCAGCTACGCTGATGATACGCAGCTGGTTGTGGGCCTCACCCAGCTGGAAGAACAACCCGAAGTCCTTCATGACTGTCTCTCCAATGTTCATCGTTGGATGTCTCAGTCTGCGTTGAAGCTCAACGGTGACAAGACTGAGCTGATGGTGCTGGGCAAGGCCTGTCCCTCTCTCATCACCAGTTGCTGGCCGCGGTCCCTGGGTGATCCACCATCCCCCAAGAAGGAAATCAAGAGCTTGGGGGTTTGGTTGGAGGAAGATCTATCCTTCAGGACCCATGCTAGGAAAACCGCGGGGGTATGCTTTGGCTTGCTGCGATCCGCTCGCAAAGTGCTACCTCTGCTCCCTAACTCTTCCAGGAAGCTTTTGATTCGCGGCCTAATTCTGTCGCGGCTCGACTTCGGGAACGCACTATTTTTGGGCGCCCCAGAAGCAACTTTCAAAACCCTTCAGCAGGTGCAGAATGCAGCAGCGAGGGTGTTAATGGAAGTGCCACGTAGACAATCAGCTGCCCCCGCCCTGAAAGCGCTCCACTGGCTCCCTGTTAAGGAGCGGGTGAAATTTAAGGCGCTATGTACGGCCCATAAAATCTTGCACGGCAGGGGCCCTTCTATTCTGTCTTCTATGGCACACCCCTACAAGCCCACACGCCCACTGCGCTCGGATCAAAGACATCTGATGCAGACCACAAGAGTAAAAAGAGCTCGCTCTGGGGGCCGACGCTTCTCGGTGCAAGTAGCGTCACACTGGAATTCCTTGCCCCTTAAGATCCGTGCTGAGCCCAATATCCTGCACTTCAGGAAACTACTTAAAACACACTTATTTCCAGTGTAGGATTGAGTAATAGCCTTTCGTGTCTGTGTTCACAGCGCCGGGATGCCCCTGGGTAACTGCGCGCGTTACAAATTTTATATAAATAAATAAAATAGAGCTGCTTTCTTGGCTTCCTTTATTTCCCCTCCTTACAACTCTACTGCCTTTTCCTTATCCCTCTTGTCCCCGCCCCTTCCGCCTCCGCCTGCCCTGTCTCACCATCAGGGTCAGGCAAGGTGATACAACACCTCCCCCTTTTGTACAGTAAAGCTTACTGTCTCTTAGATTTCTTCAATCAGACGGACGGGTCGTTTGGCAATCCGTCGTGGCCGGCTGGCTCGCGCCTGTTCAGGAGGATGG
Source organism: Lissotriton vulgaris (assembly GCF_964263255.1). Lineage (NCBI taxonomy): Eukaryota > Metazoa > Chordata > Amphibia > Caudata > Salamandridae > Lissotriton > Lissotriton vulgaris. Next base: position 273,975,222 of record NC_141689.1, on the reverse strand, counting down.
AGGTCTCTGACCTGTTCATGCCTTGTCGGGCTGGAATGCTCTCGATCGCTGCGTTCTCCTTGGCTCAATGTATCAGTGCTGGAGCCTCGAGCCTGGGCTCGGTCGTGAGTTGAGGGATTACATTTTTTGAAATAGGATATGTTTCGGGTTACTCATTTGTTGGCAGCCTCAGCTGTAACTATGGTCCCTTTCTGACTGGAGACTCTCAATGGGTGTGCGAGGTATCGGCTGTCTGCTTTCGTTCTACGGTCATGCTTAACCATCACCCAATCTCCTTCCTGAATGTCTGTCTGTTTGGTATGCCTGCGTTGATCAGCATAGTCTTTCATTTTTAATTTCTTGTCGTGATCCAGCTTCACCAGCGTATCATGATCCATAGTCACAGTTCGGGATTGTATGACAGCGCTTGAGGTGGGTAGCCGTGTGCGAGGAACTCGTCCAAGCATCAGGGTGGCCGGACATTGATTCATGGTACTGTGTGGTGTGGTGCGGTACGCTCGCAGTACTTTATTCAAGGCTTGTTGTACATCACGACGAGCGAGTTCTGCTTGCTGGACTGCCTTCTTGAGAGTTTCCATAAACCGTTCCACCATGCCGTTGGCTTGAGGCCATAAGGGGGTGATTTTCCTGTTTTTGAAATTAAGATGTCATCAATGACGGGGATCACGACTGTCGCTTTGGTGGACGGTACTTGATGTGCGATGGGAAAGCGAGAGTACTCGTCCATGATGACGATAATATATTTGCCCGATTTCAGTGGGCCGAAGAAGTCAATAGCCACTTGCTGCCAACCCCCTTCTGGTAGTTCGGACATCTGCAGGGGAGCTGACCCACTAGTTGACAGGAGACAAAGTCTTTAAGTGTGGATTCCACCATTTGATCCAGTAAGGGAAACCAGACGCGTTCCCGGAGTGCTTTCTTGGTGGCTACTATTCCTCTGTGTCCCTCATGGGCCAGTTTGATGATTCCTTGTCTCAGTCGCTGAGGAATGACTATCCTCCCCCCTCTTAGCAAGAGACCATCCGTGCTGACTGACAATTCCTCCTGGACATGTCGGAAGGCTACCAGTTCCTGGACATCAATGGTTGTGTCTTGATGGTTGTCCCTGAGATGTCTCCATGAGTTGGTACGGATTCGGACCATAACGTCCTGAATAGTGGGGTCTTGACTAGATGCTTCACAAATGGCTTCCAGCGGTACTGCAGGAGGGCATGCACTGTCGATGACGAAGTGAATGTATTCTTTAGCTACAGAACATCGCTGCAGTGTATGCAATTGTGGGTGTCGTGACATATCGTCCGCTGGGTTCTCTGCATTCCAGGGCTTATGGACAATGGTGTAGATATAGTCCTGCAAACGTAGGCCCCATCTTTCTATGCGCGGGGGCATCTTCGCTCGTGGGTTGTCAAGGATGGTGACAAGTGCTTGGTGGTCTGTGATGAGCGTAAAATGTTTCCCGTATATGAACAGGTAGAAGTGCTCGCAGGCCCATACAACCGCGAGGCTCTCTTTCTCTGGTTGCGAGTAAGCTTTCTCCGTGTCGGTGAGACTACGACTGGCATAGGCCACCACATGACATTGGTCTGCTTCTTCGTCGTATTGTGCCAGGATGGCACCTAGTCCAACAGGACCGGCATCCACTGTGATTTCAGTCTTCCGTTTGGTGTGAAAGTAACTAGGTTAATGGCAGAGCTCACAGCTTTCTTGATTTTGTTGAATGCGTGTTCACACGCGGGTGACCATAGGAATTGTTGGCCTTGGCGGGTGAGTTCTCTGAGCGGGTAGCTGATGGTTGCGTAGTCTTTAATGTAGCGAGTGCAGTAACTCGCCATTCCCAAGAACGAGCGAAGGTCGCTGAAGTCTTGTGGTTGTGGGGTGTCCGCAAGGGCCGACACCTTCTCAGGATCTGGTTTCATGCCATCTTTGGAAAAGATATGTCCATAGAATTTCAATGTGGACTTGTGGAATTCACATTTGGCTGAGTTAAGGGTAAGGTTGGCATTGAGTAATGCGTGGCACACTCGGTCTAATGCTTTGTCGTGTTCTGTTTGATTTTGATTTTCTCCGAAGACTAGAATATCATCCCTATAGTTAAAGGCATTAGGGGTGCCTTGGATCACTTGTCGAATGGCTTCTTGAAATATATCGGCAGCAGAGGATATTCCAAAGTTTAGGCGTTTGTAGCGGAACAGGCCTTGGTGAGTGGTGAAGGTGGTGATGTAGCGAGACTTCTCATGCAGTTCTAGTTGGCGGTATCCCTTGTTGAGAACCAGCTTCGAGAAGACCGTCGCTCCATTGAGGTGGGCAATCATATCGCTAATATGAGGTCCGGGATGTCGCTCTCTTTCAATGGCTGTATTTGGGTCGCACATGTCCACACACAGGTGCACCTTATTATCTTGTCCTTTCATGGGCACTACCACTATGGGCGATATCACGGAGTGGGCCCTGTGGACGGTTCAATTATGTCCGTCCTCAACAGGTCTTGTCGTTCGTCGTCCACTGCTTGTTGCAGGTGAAACGGTACCTTCCTGTGGTGTTGTGCTATAGATGACTCTTGTTCGTCGATATGTAACTTGACTTTGAACTGGTTGAGTTTCCCAAGACCCTTGAAGAGGTTCGGGAACTTGCTGACGATGTCTGGGGAATCATCTACCATGTATAGAAGTTCGACAAGCTTATGGCGTTCTGCCGTCGGCAGACTGAGAAGACAATCTGCTGCGTCCGGACCTTCAATATGTCGGTCTTTATAAGCTAGGGTCGTGCTGAACCCAACCAGGCACGTTAGCAGTTTCCTGGACATCCAGGTATAGACTCGAACAGCTTTGGTTCCAGTTTCGATCGGGGTTTCATGCTTTGATATTCCAGGTCGCAGATGTAGTTCAGAGACGCTCCTGAGTCTAGTACAAACTTGGCAGGATGATTCCCTATTTGAATGTCCAGTTTCGGATATCTTTTCAGTCTGTCAGGATCTGACACCATGCATATGTATTCATCACTGTCCTGTGAGACAGGCGTGGGAGACGATGATTCCCGGGATGTTGACCTCTGGGATCTATATGAGCTGGCTGATTGGACGCTTGGCCTCGACGAGCTAGATGAGCGGCTTCCTCTTCCTTTCACCGCTCTGGCTTGGTGACGCGTGTCTGAGTTTGACTTGGTTGCCCTTATCTCTGATCTACGTGTTTGACAGGTTGCTTCGAAGTGGTTTTCTCTACCACAGCGGTGGCACTGTTGTCCGATGGCAGGGCACTGTCCTGAGTGGGGGTAGTTTTGTTCGCACCCAGTGGCGGCTGGTGACATTTGAAAGTGGTGAGGCGTAAGATTATTGGTGGACCACACCGTGCGAGCAAGCGCAGCGAGCAAGCCCGAACCACCGAGAAAATTTTGAAAAATTAGTAGGCAAATGGTGGAATTTCAAGACTTTCGGAAGCCACTGTGCTTAACAGAAACAGGCCACTGCCTCCCCTCAAACTATCATCAGTTCCAAGGCCTCATGAATAAACCATTCTAAATTGCAATAAACCACAATTAATTTTAACAATGTTGCATAAATAGGTTGGATCTGTCTACTGAGCCAGTGCCTATGTGAGATAAAGTGCCATTCAAGATGGCCCATCAGAGAAAAATGCCTACTTTTTCCACATAGAATTGAATATCATATTGGTTAGTGTTCATAAGCATACAGAGATAAAATATATACATGCAACAGATAAAATGTTTTCCCTACCTGTGCTTGTCTGTTTCCTTTATGAATCATTTGTTCAAAGCCAAGTACACAGGAGGTGAATAAAATCTTCATATGATATAATTGGCTACAGATAGAAATATTCATTTGAAAGAAAAAATAATTCAATCTTATAGACTGTCAACCAAACTTTGAGCCGGATAGCTTTACAGTTGAAATACGAAACGTAAACGTAAATATCCATCACCCCAAAGCCAATTGTTCAAACAGTAATGTAGAATGCTTTATATAGATTTACATTTAAACAATCAAGTATGGTAAAATCCTTTCAAAAATTATTACTTAGGAGCAGGAAGATGACCACATTATTTGTGTAGAGAAGGTTTAATAGTACAAGAAGTATGTTTAATATTTTTAAATTTAAAAGTGTCTGGTTAACCAGTACTTTAGAAAACTTGTATAACTAATTACATGAAATATGTATTGGTGCATAGAAGAAACATAACTTTGCAGTGGTTTGCCTACCCCTTACTTGTCCATCTATCCAAGCTGGAGTGGTGATTAATTTAATCTTGTGTTGTGACTTGAACCACGCTTATAGCACTGACTACATTTCATTATTTTCAAGCCAGAGAACGAGAGGTTAGTGTGTGGGGAGGAGCTGAAGTGATCACCAACTCTGCCTGGTGTCAATAACATTGAAATGACTCTACATTTATTTATTTATTTATTTATTTGCGAGTTTATATAGCGCTGTGAATAAACTCCTGAAGGAGTATCTCCGCGCTGATGACAACCGGTAAAGAAACTGATAAAGGAAGCAATGAAGTTAAAAAGTGCTAAAAAAGCTCCTATAAATCAACAAAAGTGCTAGTTAGAATGAACTAAACAGAAAAGTTTTCAGGTATTTTCTGAATTGAAGATGGTTATGACATTGCCTCAATGAGAGCGGGAGTGAGTTCCAGAGATTGGGACCTACTACGGACAGAGCCCTGCCACCTAGCCTAGATTTAGTAATCTTAGGAACACTCAGTAACAGCTGGTCACTGGATCTGAGGGCACGGGTAGGGACATAAGGAACAAATTTGCTGGCCAAATACTCTGGTCCCAATAGATTGAGGCCCTTATGAATGATGCAGCAGGTCTTGAACTTCACTCGTTGACGTATTGGTAACCAGTGAAGTTTGTGAAGTAACGGTTTGGAGGGGGATCTGGGGGGGTGCGTTAAGCACCAACCTAGCTGCTGTGTTCTGCACCACCTGCAGACGATCCAAAACCTCCTCATTTGCACCTGCCAGAAAACCGTTACAATAATCAAGGCGGCTGATAACCAAAGCCTGAACTAAGGTTTTCCTATGGGAGTCAGGGAGGAAAGGAAAAATTCTACGGAGGAGACCAATCACATGGAAGCAGGATCCCACAGTAGTATTGACATTTTGCTTCATGGTCAGCTCCGGCTCCAATCTAACTCCCAAGTTCTTGATTATTGTTTTGGGCTCAGGAACTGGGCCCAAATCAGAAGGCCACCAATTGGGGGACCATTGAACCCTGGCTTCACCGAAGAGCATCAACTCTGTCTTTCCAACATTACATTGAAGAAAGTTGGAAGACAACCACCTTGCAACTGCCTTCATCCCATCGGAAAAAGATTGTATAATTTCCGGGGTAAGTTGTTTAAAGGGGAAGAGCAGCTGCGTATCATCAGCATATGACACTGGGCAGAATCCAAAAGCTCTAGTAACATCTGCCAAGGGAGCCACATAGGTATTAAATAAGGTCGGGCTCAAACAAGAACCCTGTGGGACCCCCTTGGTAATGTGAACCTCTTCCAACCTAAACTCACCCCTGGTGACAGATTGGGTGCGGTTGGAGAGGAAGCTTTTGATCCAGTCCAGTGCTCTACCGCCGATTCCACTCACAGACAGTCGTTCGATCAGGATGGTGTGAGAAATCGTATCGAACGCTGCCGATAAGTCTAGCAGCACCAGGACAACAGAGTAGCCCCTGTCCTGGTACAGCCGCAGGTCGTCTGTTATCGACAGCAAGGCCGTTTTAGTGCTGAATTTTGGCCTAAAACCTGACTGTGATGGATCGAGGCTACCAGATTGTTCTAGGTAGGTAGATAGATGCTTGTTGGTGTGCTTTTCGATAATTTTCCCTAGAAATGGCAAAAGGGAGATAGGCCTCAGGTTAGACATGTTGGTCCAAGGAATAGATGTATTCTTCCTAATGGGTCTAACTAGGGCTTTTTTCCAGTACTGTGGGACAACTCCAGATGTAAGTGATAAATTCACCAGTCTCTGAACATCAGGGCCTAGTGTACTCCCTAGAGGACCCATAAGTCTGGCTGGGAGCAGGTCCGCCGGGCTTCCGCTTTTAATGTCAGTGAACAGTTTCTGGACCTCTATTAGCGATATTTCAGGAAAATCGTTAAAAGAGTAGGTGTTGATGGGTGCTGTCTGTATCAAAGTATAGTTGTCCTGGCTACTTATGTCAGGGCTAAGTGCCTCTATTTTGTTATAGATGGCATCGATTTTTTTCAGAGAAAAAACAAGAAATACTATCACAGAGATGTTGTGAAGCCATGTCTGCACTTTCACAAGCTGTTGGTTTCAGAAATGTGTTGATAATCGGATATAGAACTTTTGAATCATTGCCAGCTGCTTCTAACTGAGCAGTAACGTAGTTTTTCCGTGCTGATCGTATGGCTTTATGATAGATATTAAGATTCTTTTTGTAATTGATTTTATCTTCCTCCAAGGAGGATTTTCTCCATGTTATATTTGTATTATCTGATATCTTAGATCCGGGGATGTATTATCTGAAGTAAAGGTCGCTCAAGCAAAGGTTGTTCATCACCAAGAGCCGGTGTGGGCATATATTTCTTCGTGCATTGCGTGGGGGCCATGGGCTTTCTATGGATGCAAGCTCTGTAAATCACTTAAACGGAGACAGAAAGGCTAGGCCCTATTTCTGCAGTCTGCAGTCTGTTTACCTTCCTCACTAGGCAGGAATGTGTTTTCTGTGGAGCAGGCAGATAACTGTGTGCAAAATACTGTCTTGGCACCCCGGGCTGGGCCCCTGTCGGCTGAGCCAGAAGTATGCGAGAGGTCAGGGATACGTAGCTGCAGCCCTCAGAGTGTCTGGATGCATGAAAAACCTTAATTCGGGAACTGGCTCAGGCTGAGCCACAAAACGGGTTCATCTCGATTTTTAAACGTGCACCATGCAAATACATTAGCAACATAGGCCTCAGTGCAGAATTAACGTTTCTTTCATGGGGGACTTGGTGACTGACATTCTAATGTGGGACGGAAATGCAGAAGCATTATTATGGCAGACATGAGAGGGAAAGATGCATGGGTGTCATGCACATGCACTAAACGTGGGGTACAAGCAGGGGACACATCGGCCACGTAAAATTTCTATTTCCTCATTCCCTCCTTGTCCCCTACTGTGCCCTTCAGGACACATCTATATTCATGATACCGTATATCTGATCATACAGCATCATTTGTTCGTTTTTTCTCTTTTGTATACGTGGATGGGGAATACAGGCAGTGGCACACAGGCCGCAAATCGCCGGGCCACATTGCAGACAGAGACAGCAGCCAAATATCATAAGCAGTATCATTCCTAGGAACGACAATACTTTCCATCCCCATGCCGATATTACACCCCAGAGCCAACTGGACCAAGTCCATGTGCCTGGGTCTTGATGTATCTCGTGAGCTATCTTGTGGAGCCTTGTTATTGCTGCATACACAGATGGCGCGTTATTCGGAATAAAAACGCAACAACTGGAGCCGATCACTCTACAAGCCCCGCCCCTATCTGCCAGGATGACGTCAAGAACAAGGCGATTCTGAAGAACAACAAGTCTCATGGCAGACTGTTCCTGGGTCAAGTTAGCCAGAGCGGATGCAGTCTCATTCACTACTGCTTCTAGAGTTCTTGTTAACCTGCGTATAAGTTTACTGTTTTGGACGGGACCTATGAAGAAAAAGAATCCTCTATTGAAATCTGTATATTGCTCCCAAGCTGTCTCAGTCTGATCATCTTCCTCACTATGAATATTAAAATCCCCAAGTAGCAAAAATTCTTTATCTTGGCACACATGGGGTGCTAATGCTTCCACTAACTGTTTGGACATGTTTTTTAAGGGGCCCGGCGGGCGGTAAACCAAGGCTCCTTTCCTGCTATGTTTCGTGGATGAGCAAATCCTAAAAATCAACATTTCAAAGGTCGAATTGCAACATTGATCAATGACCGAGACGGAAATCTCATTTTTGAATACAATTGCTATTCCCCCACCAATTTTTTTGGGGCGATCTAATCTAACAATCTTGTAACCCTCCTGTATTCCAAGGGTAATGGCGGGGGTAGAGTGGGGTTTAAGCCAAGTCTCTGTTAAAAAGCATAAGTCTGCTTTATGGGTGGAAATAAGATCCCAGACCTCAAAAGAGTGTTTAACTAAAGATCTAACATTACACAATAGAATCTTTCCTCCCTGAATCGGAGCTATAGGAGTATTACTGGGACATTGTTGGAGGGAAAGTTTTTCCGTCAGGAATTGTATATGGCAAGATCTGCATGAAAATGGCCCTTCGGGGAGACAATAGAGTGGTAACTTGCAGTCAGGTGTAAACAGATTAGAGCGTAAGCTCAATAAAGACTGCGAGGAATAAGACCGCCTCAATACCTTAGTATCCACAGATGGTACTTCCATAGCCTCTAGCCTCGTCCAGTCGCGGACGGGCGCAGACAGGCTTCTCTCTGGCGCGTCTCAGGCGCTTCGCTGTGCGCGACCGCTGCACGCCTGCTGTGACGAGGGGGCTAAATACCCCTCAAGGTGCAGCAACTAGAGCGCTGACCGCTGTGTGAATGCGGAAGTAACCTGGCTCTGCCTGACCCGCCCTCCGCTCAACGGCACTGCCGGGGCGGGCAGGACGGAAGATCGAGCCCAGGCTAGATGAGTATTACCTTAAGCTTGTACTCAGTTAGCGTGTAGCGCTTATAGCAAAGGACTATTGAAGCTTTAAAAAACTGCGCTATTAAAAGTCAGACATTAATTCAGTATTACTGTATTGAGTCACAGTTTTAAAAACATATGCAGCAATTGTCAGTTGCTCGATACCTGGGCGTCAGCGGGTCGGGGAGACACTCTCACCGTCCTCCCTACCGCCACATAACATTTCATAGCAGTTAATCTGACCTTCAGTTAAGTATTTATAATTGTAATTGCATTTATATAGCGCTTACTACCCCTAAATGTCTCACAGGAAGAATGACTTAGATTGCTTTCAAGTACATAAAGACACTAATGAAAACCCTTTCTTATGCAGAAGATGCATCTTTAACTCTGGATCAATATCTGCTCACTACCTCATTGCTAATTTTTTAAAATAAACAACTTATTTGTGCTTTAGTGTTACACGCCCCTGAAGAATAGGTTAGATTTGCTCGTGCATTTGTGTTGATTAGGTTACATTAGGTTTTAAGTAACTCATCCCCTAGACTAGATAGCTCAAGATATGACTGAATGATTGCTTTATAAATAAATGTTTATTTCCATTATTTAAAGTTGTGTTTTATATTTGCTGATGGGTACTTTGTTAAGTGCTATGAGCGTTACTACTACACTGCAAAAGGAAAGGTCTGGGCCAGAATGTACATCCTACCTAATTACACTTTTGCATGCATGACTGGGTAGTAAAAAAATAATTAGGTCAACAGGTCCCACGTGTAATGAGGCAAACATTCCACCATACAAGATAACTTCCAAAGCTGAAGGGAAGTGATCATTGCCCCATTCTTATTGTACTTTTAGCTGCTCCAAATTGTGAATTACATTTCAAGTAAGCACTGGATGGAGGAGGTATGCCACTGACAAGTGGAGGTATTGGAGGAGTTTTTGCAGACAAAGGGAAGGGTGTGCCTGAAATAAAACTTCAATCAGAGAATGGGGTAACTTTTAACCAACCTCTTGTATTGAATGGCCAAATCAAATTCCTTTTCTCTATTGCCTTATTCTTGTTTGCAGCTCAAATGTGAGCACTTCTATATTTATGATTGACAGGTCACTCACAGTGTACGCAGGAGGATAAAAGAATATTTTTTCCGCCAGGCATTTAGCAGAGGAGCCAACCACACCACGCTCAAGTGTAACATGCGTAGGAGGGAACATCACTTAATTTCAAAAGATAGTCTATTTTAAAACACATTTCTATGTTAAACATTACATGCCAACGTCTCTGCATCTTTAATGTGGACTTATTTGTCAAGTTCTTCATGATTTTTATTTGAAAATAAACTTTTAAATGCAACTCAGCTCTCAAGTATTCTTAAGGCAACGTGTAGCACAACACAAAAGTTACAACTAGATAAATAAATAATTAAAGGTACAAATGTTCTACGCAGACAAATGTGGTGGAACCTTTCAAAAGAAGGCAGTAGAATAGAAGCAATGTAAAACTGATTTAGAACGTTTGCATCCTATGAATAAATTATGCTTTATACGTCACAACAATAACTTCTAACCTTTGCTCTGGAGTGTTACATCAAACCTCACAAGCTGATCGACACTAATAGTAATATTTTACTGCAAGGTGAATCATGCCTCCGAAGTACACAGGGTTATCCACCACATCAGAGAATAAATAAAAGTAACACACTAAAAGACACTGCATAAGTAAGACATGATGCTCCACAACAACAGCCAGTGCAACATATTTTGCAGTCAGGCGAACACGTTTTTAAGAAAGCTAGCAGGGTCTAGTCACTAGTGCAATCAAGTCCTGTCTTTCACATCTCTCAAGTCTCAACCACATCTCCCTGAAATCGAAGGAGGTTCTGTGGCTCCCGCCTAAGGCACATGTCATCTTCAAGACAATCTGTATCTTGTCTCCTCCAGTCACCAACACCACTCAAGGAGCCACTAGCAGTATGCACCCACCCAGTGGCTTCGCTTCAACTCGAGAACTACAGAGAGAGATGTGGGTAGTACACCAGCAGAGAACCAAAACTGGCAGAAACCAGGTATTTCATTTAACATATCACACAACCTTTACAGCAGAAATACACTAAAAGACACAGGAGGCTACATCCCCTGGCCGCAAGCCCACGGCAAACTGGAGAATTTGAAAGGGAGGGAGAAAGGGTATACAAACATGCTCACTTCACCGATGTGCCGATGATGCTGTCACCCTGTGTTTTATAAAAGGGTAGAAATGTTCAGTCTTTTCTGGAAGTTGTGCGTGACAGCAGTCATGGGAAGGCAGAGGGAAAGAGATGAAAGGTGTGACTGTTGGTACTGTAGCACTCCTGCAAGAGAGATTCACAGGGAGGCAGTAATGGCACAGTCATGCCGGTGCCTTCTCTCAGTCCAGAAGAGGGAGAGGACCACCCAACCCCACAAAAGGGAAGAGGTGGCTGGCTGTGAAACCAGCTGCAGAGCGGGGGACTCTCGACGATACCAGGAGAGTCCACCCCCCTCCGATGCAAACATTTGGCATTACAGCGCTTAATCCGACCATTCCCTGCATCCCACCCAATGCAGTCCCCCCATCTTGAGGTTCTCACGGAAAGCTCGAGGCTCCGCAGCCCCGAGTAGCGGTGCTCCTCAGTCAGCAGATTTGCATCTTTATCAAATTATCAGGACATTTGCAGACTGACTGGCTGCCCCAAACACAGCACGTTTCATTTATGGGGCCAAAAGAAGCGACCACATCACACCGATGTTATCCACCCTCTGCTGGCTTCCCATCGAGGCTAGAGCTAGCTACAAAAATGCCTGTATCACCCACAAAGCCTTGTACTACTCCTCTCCTCGCTACCTGACGAATAAACTGAAACTCTCTGGAGGCTCTAGACCATCATGTAATGCGGAAAATCTACTGCTTGAACCTACCACTTTCAAGAAGGAAAGATCGATGGCCCAATCCTTTTCAGGCAGCGCAGTGAGAATCTGGAACTCCCTTCCGCCTCAGCTCCGGACCACCACCTGCTCCCAGGCCTTCAAAACGGACCTCAAAGTTCTCCTCCTCCAAAGACACCTCCAAAAGTAATTCACGCCCTCTCTATTATCTGAAGGAAGACCTCCAATTATTGAAAATCCTATTCTCCATGACTATGAAAGTGCCTTCCAAGTGTGTTCTTGTGGTTGGAGTGTTTGCCATTTATTGCAGTATTATCCTTGTACCTGTGTTTTGTACTCTTTTATAACATGCACACGCCACTTTTCTCCTGTAACACACTGTTTGCTACTTTTCACATTTTGTTGGCTTTTGATGCTTGCACAAGTGGCACCATTGCCTACGTAACGTTTGTTCTTGTGCCTGAGTGTCTAGCATATATTGCAGTATTATACCTCTAATTGTACTTTGTTTTCTCTTGTAACCTGCACACTTCTCACTTCTTCCTCCTCTAATGCACTGTTTGCTACCTCATGTATTTTGTTTGCTCACAATTGTCACTTTTACCTCATGTAACTTAACGTCTGCTTTTGTAATATGCCCACTTGTAATTCTCTCCTCATGTATCATTACTGTTCCTATTGGGAAGCGCTCTGACGCCTTCGGGTAAAGTACGCGCTATATAAAAACGCATAAATTAATATGCGCCCGTGCCCCAGGGCTGCAAAAACACAGAGTCATGAATTCCTGGAAGGCAGGGCAAGGATTGCGAGAACTTAGATTTTCGGAATTTTGTCGTAAAGTCTTTCCTTCAGGACACTTTAACAACGCACCCTGAGCATGTGTTTATCCCATAGGTCGCGCAGGGCAGCAGCGACTTGGCCAGGAAATCATTCCAATCTGCAGGTCCTGGCTCTGCACACTGGGATGGATGGGTTATTATGAGCAGGCAGACAGCAGGCAGGCAAAGGACTTCACTGAGGACTCTCTAGGCCACGAAGCAAAGAAGGAATTATAGAGAAGATATGGCCTAGCAGCTCGAGCTGTTGCACTTGCAATGTGGGGACCCGGGAGCCAGGTTCAACTCCCAGCCCCAGCGCTAGACTCAACATTGTGTGAGGGGGATTCTTGAGAGCTCTGCTCATCAGAGATAGCTCCTCTGAGTTGCAAAGACAGACTCGGCAGGTATGCATCACCTGCCCTGTCTGACCGGCCACATTTTCCTCTTTCCCTTTTCCTTCCCTCGCCTCTTTTACACATCAATATAGTTCTTTCTCTCCATCCTTTCTGTCTCACCTGGGACCGATAATGCTACATTGACATTTTTGCGGTTTTGTTCATTTAGAGAATGTGGGTGGGTGAAGAGAAGAGTTTCCTTGAAATCCCCTTTTAGTTCCCAGCAGGAGGTAGTTATCATGTTTATGAGATGGTGCCAGTAAGATACTTCAACACATGCAGTGAGTTTAGGCACGTGTCTGGCTCTCAGTGCATACTGGTTTCACTCTTGGCTACTGTATTTAATGTAACTCATGGTTTGTAGAGTTGTCAGACTGGCAGCTAGGGAGTCACTGTGAGAGAAGGATCAGGGCAGGGTCAGTTAGAAGCTCCTTCTTTCCCTAATGTGAATGTATGAATTTACATGCACCGCACACACTACAGCAAACTATTCCACAGATCCATAAAGTGATTTGCCAAAGATCACACCGTTAGACTAACTTGGGAATAATGGATTCAAACCCGGAGTTTTTTAATGTCTGAAGGCTTCATTGAAAGGGTGTTGGATCCGGGAAACATGTAAAAAAATACAAATATCATCTGTGCCAACTTTCACCATATAGAAGAAAAGGAGTTGCGGGATTTTACTTGTCAAGAGCAAAGCTTCCTGGCCGGTGGAAACTCTTAACATGACGGTCCATTCGCTAATGAGCTACCAAGTCACAGTGATTATCGGCCCGTCCTTATTCATAGGGGGATGACTGTCACTTGATTTCCCAGGGAAAACAAACAATGGTTCTGTGTGGCCATTGCGGTCAATCCAGCTGATAGAATGATTTAAATTATTATGTGTCATGGGGAATGGCCGTGCCCAGCTATGCACAACAGTGCAAACAAAGGTGCGGGGCCCACCTGGGCTGCTACAGCCGTGGGCCAACCTATGCGCCATCCATCAGTCTCTGGAGCCTTCCGGGCACGACGACCTGAGCTGGCACCAGGCGCCAGTGCCGGCTGCTGACAGATCCGACCACCAGGAACGGGCATCTTTATCAAATGCCGGCCGGCGACTTCAAAAGTCAAAAACACTAGTTTGCACCCAAAACTCGGCAAACAACAGATGCAGCAGCACCGTGCCATGTTTACAATGCCACATGCCGTGCCCCAAAGATTTCTCACGCCCTGAGCTCGCACGGAAAGTGCTGTGTTGAAGCGAAGCTTAGCTAGCCAAATCGCAGCAGGACCGAAAATGAAGTTAAAAAGTGCCCGCCTGGGCCTTACCTGGCTGGTGATGGTGAACTGACCGAGTGGAGTTCACAGTCCTTCCTCCTTCTACTGCTTCTTCGGGACAGTCAACAGCAGTCCTGCGCCTTGGCTCACCGACGGTAATGCAGTCTGCCTGGAGTGTAATGGCTGCCACAAATGCTGTTACACGTGCGCGAGAAGTAGTCACATCTGCGTCATCGAGCCTGAGCCTGCGCAGACGGTCATGACTCGACTCCCCTTCGCTGACACACCCTTTCCCACTGCCACAGGGTGGGTCTCTGGGTCCCTCCCACCACGCCCTGTGAGGAGTGGGAAAGGGGTGTGGTGACACAGTGACAAGCTCTCCTCCACTCTATGATGGACGTGGAGAGTTAGCGATCCCGGGCTTGCATTTTAAACGCCCGGGGATAACTTAAGCTCCTGGCCATCAGGGGGTGGAGACTGGGCCTTCCAGCTATGTCTTTGACGAGCCGATGACGTCACAGCCTTCAGGGCTGTGAGGGTCGCGGCCCGGCAAACACATAGCAGGCTTTTTTGGGCCAGGCCGACAGGGAGCAAAGGAGCAATTAGTCACGTGACGTGACAGCGGACCGGAGTGCTGCGTTAATGGTTGGTGAGAGTGGGGGTAGACTGCTGCTGACCCAGGCAGTGCCCCGTGTTCGTTTTGGGGGAATATTTGATGCTTCTTTATTAAAATAAATGTTATTTCTAATCCCTTCCGAAATGTAAAAAATGTAGCCGGGGCGGAGGCCCGACGCCCCAATAGAGAAACCGCCACTGTCCGCACCAATAGCATTTCGAGGCTGGTCTGTTTGTCCGACTGCCTCGAGGTCCATTGCGCGAAGACGTTCCCTGGGAGGTCTGCGTGGATCTTCCTGACATGAGGTGATCCGACCGGCGCTTCGGGTCGGTGTTTGACTGCATTCGGAATTCTTGCTCCCTTTTCTCAGGCTTATTGACTTCCATCTTCTTAGCGTGGTCTTCCGCTTGATCGTTTATGCGCGTTAGTTCCTCTATTTCTTCAAGTGTATAGTGTTTTTTTAACAACCGGCGGCGTAATGATTCTGACTGGCATCCTGCAATTATGCATAGGCGCAGCGCATCTTCTGTGTTGAATGTGTCGAATTCGCAATATAGGGCTAAGCGTCGAATGCGAGCAATTAAATAGCACATCGGTTCATCTTTTTCTTGTGACGCAAGGTTGAACGTGTACCGCTCGTAGTCCAAGTTTCGCTTGTGCAGAAACCTCCGATCTAGAGCTCTTTTCACGTCGTCATATGAAGTGGCGCTGGCGGCAGGCAATTCTTTAATGATTTCTGTAATGTCCTTCCCTATCAGGTTTTGCAGCGCTATCAGCTTCTGCTTGGGGTCTTGTACTTGAGACCCTGTCATAAAGTCCTCAAAATCCTCAGCCCAACTCTTCTATTTGGGCCCCATGCTGTTTCCTGACGTCAGCTCCAACGGTTCTGGCAGACGCAGATACGACACTCCCAGTAGCATCGCGTGTGGTTGCTGGGGTTGTATGGCTGATCCCATGGCTGCTGGGCTTGAAGTGTCAGGTTGTACTGACATTCTGGGCTCGGGTACAGGCTTTCCAGGGAAGGCAGTGCTTTATTTGCTAAGATCCTGGTGATTTTGAAGGTTGCCTGATTTCAAAATGGCCGCTGGATAACTGCCAATGTAGTTCTATGTATGGCGCCTGACTTCAAGATGGACGCCAAAAGTGACATGAGTCTCTGTCTTTACAGTGGCTCCGGTTTCTTACTAGCCTATTTCTTCAAGGGTAGTCAATACCTTAGACTTGGACTCACCCTCTGGCAGCTCCAGTCTTCCTGGGATGGCGCTCGCACAGCGCTCGCCTCTCTTCGCGATTTCGATCGCGTTTTCGCACTCTTTTTCGTTTCGGCACTCGGAGAAGGTTGTTCTCTGACTGCACGATCACAGCAGGGGGCAGCAGCATCGGGTGGACAGGATGCCATCCTCGTCACCGGTGTAGTGGCCCCATTAACCCCCAGAGAAGACTCGGACTCCAGAGCTGCTTTCTTGTGCTTCCTTTATTTTCCCTCCTTACAACTCTACTGCCTTTTCCTTATCCCTCTTGTCTCCGCCCTTTCGGCCTCCGCCTGCCCTGTCTCAACATCAGGGTCAGGCAAGGTGATACGACACCCACACTCTCCCGAAGTTACAGCTTTGCGCTTGAACATTTCTGTGCCCGCCACTTTGAACCTGCTGTGCCACAAAGCCTGCAAAATAAAGGGACTTGGCTTACGTTGGCGCCTATACTCATGAATGCAATCTGTCGCGTAGTACTGAGACATCGCCAGCAAAATGTGGATTTTTCTGTTCTCTGCCCTGCCCTGCCCTTCCAAACTTATATGTAGCACTGTCCTTAGAGCCTTCAATAGAAGTAAAGATTGTTATGGCACAGTGTGATACAGCACATTATGATACAGCAATATAAACATACGGGAACTCGACTAAAACAATTACCTGTTCTGCTTGTACTCAAGTACACCCGTTTGAATGTGTGGAGTACTGTCTGCAAAACCTGCATCAGAAGAAAACATGGGTAAGGTATGTAGTTATACTAAAATCTACAAGATGCACCACAGTTTAACTCTATCAATCAATTACCTGTTCTGCTTGTACTCACGTATGCCTGTTTAAATGTGTGGGGTACTGTCTGCGAAACCTGCATTAGAAGAAAACATGGGGAAGTATGTTATACTACAATGTACAAGATGTACCACAGTTTAACTCTACCAAACAATTATCTGTTCTGCTTGTACTCATGTATGCCCCTTTAAATGTGTGGGGGGTACTGTCTGTGAAACCTGCAACAGAAGAAATCATGGTAAGGTATGTTGTAATACTACATTATACAACATGCACCAGTTTAACTCTACCAAACAATTACCTGTTTGTTCTGCCTGTACTCAAGTCTGCCTGTGCAATCTTATTCGTAGTACAGTCTCACAAACCTTCAAAAGAAAAGGGGTGCAGATTGTGAATCTATTTACCCAGCAACCCCCAACCAAATGAGGAACCTAAACAGAATTACCTTGTCTTTGTGGGTACTCGCACATGACCACTCAAATCCAAATACCTTACAGACTGGAAACCTTCAATTGAAGACAATATCATCAGCAACCACTTGAAGAGTTATAAACTATGAATGGGACCGGTCTAGAGACCCCAATAGGAAAAATGACCAAATAGTTACCTGGGATTCCAGTTTAGGCCAAACAGGCAGGTGCTCATGTGCTTCATTATTAGCATCCATTATTTTAAACAGGTCTATAAATCTGTATTGTGTGTTACACCTTTTGTGAAGCAGCTTTTCCCTGGCATTCAAACTGCGCAAATGGTTGAGTTGGATGAACAAGAAAATTCACAAGGAAGACTTAGCAGCACACAAGCCATCAAAAGATCCCACCTGAAGATGATGCAATGGCGTGCAAAAAATATGATAAAGACTTTCCAGCGATTTTAAGGCAACCGTAAAAATGTCAAGATAACCCTGAAGATTGATGGACCTGCTGCAGAGAGATCTGAGTTTTGTCTAGTGGAATTTTTGACTCATCATAAAGTAGCGAAGGAGGTTAAAATGCCTGATGCAAAAAAGCTGGCGAACCATGTAGATCACAAATTCCATGCAATGTAAATAGGTCAGTGCATTACTGCTTCTTTCAGAGAGCCCCTTTTGTTACTTGCAGTTTATAATTTAAATCCTAATATAGAACACCAAGGTATTAATTATCAAAGAGCTGCATTCCCATTCATTGCAATGGCAGAAAACCTGCGAAAAACTACCAGAGCGGAATAGTAACATAGCTTTTGATTGTAAGAACTTAAGGGTCAGAATGGCAGATATGTTATTTGTAAACATTCGAAGAGTAGTATCAAGCCTCTAGGTCAGGAACCGAGAACTGCACATGACATTTCATATGGGGTGTGCGAGGCTTGACAATACTCTGTATGAGTCTCCCAAAGCAGCCACAATATTTCAGAAGAGGCCTCCAGAACTCAATTGAAAACTTCAGGTCAAGCCTCCTTAGGTAAACACTACATCACAGATGTGGCCTTCACAACTTGACACAGTGCTATGGGTAACGCATTTTCTAGCTGCACACAGCACACCATGTCATTATTCAAGCACTCAGAATACTTAGCCTCAAGATCAAAACACCACACCCCAGCTGCAGCATCCAAAAATAGAAACAGTCTGCAGGTTTGGGTCCAAAACTGAAAACAAAACTCCAAATGTGGGCTCTTAAAGTAGTAAAATATACCAGGTGAGGCATCTACAACAGGTCACAATACTGCAGACATGGCTTCAGTAATAAAGTGACATCTGCAGCACTGGACACATTCTGACAGTAGTGGACTCAGGACAAGAGAAAAGACTTCAGTTGTTGCCTCTAGAACTGAATACAAAACGCTAAACATGACTGTGATAACAGGCACAGTTTTCAAGCTAAACCCTCCAGTACCAGACACCTTACACTACAGGCGGACACCAGATCAGGAGACAATTTGCCAGAGTTGGTTTTTGAAAGTAGCATCATTGCTTCTGGCAAGGTTTTGAAAATGTTACCAGAACTTCAGATGTAACTTTGTGTACTTGACACAATACACTAAGAGGACTATGCAGAACTAGACACAACACTTCAGAGGGGCCCCAAACTTGGGTCACAATAGGCTAAACTTGCCTCTAAAGCGGGTAGTAACTGTTCAGACACATTAGTCAAAGGAGCCCTTTGGAATTGGACTCAGTTCTCCACATAAGGTCTTACTTGTGCTGCGCACAGTGTTAGGTTGTAAATATGCTTCCATTTCCGCCTGGTTTTATTACTACTCCCTCTGCACCCTAACATTACATTTGGCCTACTCACATCCTTATCATGTAATTGAAAGTCTAGTGCTTTTATTGAGACATCTACAAAGTCAACCCAGGATTGTTTGTGTCTTTGTCAGTGCCCCTGAACGTCTTCCGGTACTCCTCGGTTGTTAAGCTAAACTTTGGAAAAAGGACATCCTTCATGAGATTTTAGGAGTCAGGTATGCTTTCTTCTAGAGTCTGGAGTCTGTCTCCCCCTGCTGTTGGTACTAATTCCCACAGTAAAGCTCCCCAGTGAAATAGACTCACCCTGCACATTCTCAATGCCCTTTCAAAGGAGACACGCAATTTGACAATGTTGTACTTCAGCACAAAGCTGGGCTCAATACTCTTGGGTCAGCGAGGGATGTGTTGCCCCCATAGAAATCTCACCATTGCTGTTACTTCCTTCTTTGGACCTCGGGAGTCCTAACCTGGGCTTTTTCACCTCCAAGGCCACTTTCTTTTTCTCTACTGCAAGTTTCCTCCCCACTGCAAGTTAATTGCTTGTCACTGCGCTCCAATTGGATTGATGGTCAGTTCAGAAGAGCTTAAGCTGGCAGAGCCTACTTTGCTGCCAGCCCTGGATGGTACATCAGATACTAGATTTTGAGACAGGTAGCCCTCTGCCCCTTAATCCTCTGGCTGCATGCATCTGCTTCATCCTCAGAAGGGATATGTGCTTGGTGGAATTCTTCCCCGGCTTCGAGGACCTTTCATAATTCCGCCTTCCTGGTATTCTGCCCAGATTCAATTGCCTTTCTCTGCAAAAGGCCTTCAAATCTATTACTGTGGGAGTTGCCAGCGAAGCTAGGCTCCAACTCTATTTTCTTTTAGACTTTTAAAACGTGTAAAAACTGGAAGTCATTTAAAAATCAAAATACATTTTTGCTTTTAGTTCAAATGTAGAGATTTTTAATTTCCAACTTGATACTGCTAAACACTGGACACCACCGCTGAACACCAATATGAGAAAGAGGATTATTAGTTGTGTTGGATGTTAGTCCATACTAAGCAATAATGTCAATATTCTTGTTAGGTTCAGTAATTTTAACCTCGGCTTAATCTCCGGTAGCCATGGCACAGAGCAGACAGGCTTAACTTAAGAAAATTTACAAACGTTTTAGAAGTACCAAAACAGGTAAAAAGTCAAAAACACAACAAAATAAAAATTCCCTTCCAATTGTTAAAAAAAGAGAATAATTTAATGAACAAAATGACACCATAGTGACAATAAAATTAAAAAAACTGAGATATACATTTTTAAAATTTTACATAAGAATAGTGTCAATAAATGTCAAGCATAAAGTTCCAACCACGGTCATCTGATTGCACTTGACCGGCACCTAGACATGATTTAAGAATGACCGTGATGGATCGTGTGTCAGATACAGAACCCAGATTCATCCTGGTTTAAAGTTTTACCTTCTGACTTAGTCTTTGAAATGGAAGTCAAAAATTCTCAAATGGGCAAGGCAGGGCTCCACTAGAAAAGACAGTTGTTGGACCGGTCAAAGCTGTTGACTTGCAGTAGGAACTTCAAGTGGGAGAAATGCATAATTTGGGTACAAGAAAGGATACCTTTGATGCTTTC
The DNA here is from genome assembly GCF_964263255.1 of Lissotriton vulgaris. Taxonomy (NCBI): domain Eukaryota; kingdom Metazoa; phylum Chordata; class Amphibia; order Caudata; family Salamandridae; genus Lissotriton; species Lissotriton vulgaris. Next base: position 273,954,670 of record NC_141689.1, on the reverse strand, counting down.
ATCTGGTGACTTAGTCACTTTTTTGGAGCTTAAATTCCTAAAACTGGTCAAGGCGTTAAGCTGTAGCCAAACAGGGCTCTGTGAGGCTGGGTAGGCTCTAGTAACATCCCACTGAAACGTATTTGTTGCTGTGGAAAAGCTCAGACTAAGAGCAAGTTGTTGTTTGTGGTGAGCATGTTTGGGATTCACTACCTCATTCAGACAGACCACGTACCCTTCAGGTGGCTAATAAACGTAAAGGGTGGGAATCCTAAATTGTTGAGTGTGTCCATCTTCCTACAGGGAATGGACTTTACGGTATAACACAGACCTGGAAGAGATCACGCCAATGCTGATGGTCTATTCAGGTTCTTCCGCATTAATGATTAGAACTCCCAAGAGTTTGGGGAGCTCTCCCCATTTTCAACTGGTGGGAACAAATGTTAGACCTGACAGCCTTAAGGTGGTCTTCCCCCAAACGTTTTGCCTGCTTTCCTCCAATTTTTATGGATCCTTCTTGTTGGCCTTAGGACTTGAAGCACTTTCCACTGCTAAAGTGCTTGTGCTTCTCCCCTAAAAGGTGATTTGACAGAATCATCCACAATTGGCATATTTAATTTACATTTAAAAAACAGTATAATGCATAACATGTGCCCAGGGCCTGTCAATGCTACTAGTGGGGCTTCAGCACTGATTGTGCCACACTACACAAGTAGCACTTTAAACATGTCTCAAGCCTTCCGCTGCAGAACCTGTTTGTCAAGTTTATTCTGCCATGTCGACTTGGTATTTTAACCCCCTTGCCAAACCTTAGCCTCCCCTTTTATTACATATAAGTCACCCCTAAGGTAGGCCATAAAGCAGGGTGCTGTGCAGTTAAAAGGAGAGATATGTATGTTTAAGTTTTGCATGTCCTAGTAGTGAAAAACACCAAAATTTGTATTTCACTACTGTCAGACCTACCTCTCTCGTAGGCTAACATTGGGAATTCCTTGTGACACTTATAAGTCCTGATTGAGAAGGAATAACTGTCACATTTTATATCATTGAAGTGGTAATGATAAATCCTCTTTACTGCTAAAGATGAGTGTTAGAAATGGGAGTCTCTAGGACGTAGAGGTTGGTACCTTTGTCTAAAAAGGGTCCCTTGCTTTTAGTCAGAGTAAGGGGTATACCCTCCTAAAATAACCACTGCTCACACCCTTGGTAACTTGGCACAAGCAGACAGGATTATCTCAGAGGCAGTGTGTAAAGCATTTGTGAACACATGCGGTAATACAGTGAAAACACTACAAATGGACACCACATCAGTTCAGAAAAATAAGTAATCTTTATCTAAACCAAAACAAGACCAAATGACAAAAATCCAACATACAGTATCAAAAATATCCTTAAAAATAGGGTATTCACTTAAATAAAGCTTATAGCAACAAAGAACTCCAGTTGGCGTTATAACGACGTTGTGACCGGTGTCAATCCCAAAGTACGCTGCCTACCGCGAGGTGCACGGCATTGGGCCCACAAAGGAGAGTACCTGGAAATCTATGAAAATCAAACACAGTTCACGGCGTCGGAGAGGTCATGCTTCGTTGGCGCCGCGTGGCGTTGGTTTCTTACAACCCCAGTGGAGGTCACGCCTCTGTTCCTTACTGCAGCGCAGGAAAAGCGAGACGACTGTTCCTTCCTGCGTCGGGGAGGTGACGTCACAATGGCGCAGTAGCCGCTGTTCCTTACAATGGTGCACTGTCGATGGACTCAGGAGTCACCCACATCGAGGATCGACTCCGCGAAGATGAAGTTAGCTTCGGAGTTGCAAGTTGGAGCAGCCCTCATGGCTTTGGTGCAGGTTACGGCATCGCTCGCCGGCATAGGTGTTGCAATTTTCTTCTGTAGCAGCTGAAACAGCAGCTCCAGATGCAGGCACACAGAAGGGGTGAAGTCTTTGTGTTCCTGAGACTTCAGAACAGGAGGCAAGCTCAGTTTCAAGCCCTTGGAGATCTTTTCTTCAAGCAGGTGACAAAGCAAAAGAGCAAAGTCCTTTTTCTCCTTTTCTTGGCAGCAAGCAGCCACTGCAGGCCAACCACAGACAGCAAACAGCATAGAAGCATTATTCCTCCTCAGCTTCTCCAGCTCTTTTCCTTGGCAAAGGTTACCTCTTGATTATCAGAAGTAATCTAAATGTCTGGGGTCTGGGCCCCTCTTTTTATCCACAAAAACTCTTTGTTCTCTGAAGGCAGAGTGTCTGCAGCCAGCCAAAACCAGTCCTGTCCTCTCTGGTGCAGCTTCCTGGCAGGAGATGGAGACGGCATTGTTGTAGGCAGACCAGGCCCATTCAAGAGAAAAGGAAATCTCCTCCACTCTAAATGCAGCCCAGCCCTATTCAGCCCAGCCCTGACTCTTCAGACTTCTGGAGCCACTGCCCTTCTCCAGCCCCTGTCATCCAAAAGCCAGACATGCAATACACAAACCCTTCAGAGGCCCATTGGATGGTTAGGCAAGAATATACCCATTTTCTAAAAGTAGTATTTTCAAACACAGAATGTAAAAATCACCCTCACTAAAAGATGCATTTTAACATTCCGAGTTCAGGCTTACTAAACTTTTCTTTTCTATCTTGTTCCCAGGGTCAGTTATGTTTATGAGATATTATAAACAAACTAGCCATTCTGTCATATGGGAACAGATAGCTTTGCAATAGTGAAAAACAAAATTGGCAGTATTTCACTATCGGGACATGCCACACACATCAGGGCATGTCCTACCTTTCACATACAATGCACCCTGCCCACAGGGGTACCTTGGGCCTACCTTTGGGGTGACTAACATGCAAAAAAGGGAAGCTGGGGGACTGGCAAGTGTGTGCACTTGCCAAGTCCACATAGCAGTCCCAAACTGCACACAGGCTCTGCATGTCAGGCCTGAGCCACATTTTACAAGCTGCTTCTGTGGGTGGCACAATCAGTGCTGCAAGCCCACCAACAGCATTTGATTTACAGGCCCTGGGCACACATAGTGCACTGTACTAATGCCTGACAAGTAAATCAAATAACCAATCATGGAAACACTAATCCATAACAATATTTTGCAAAGGGAGCATTTGTACTTTGGCACTGAACAGCAGTGGCAAAGTGCCCAAAGCATCTAGGCCAGCAAAAACACAGGAGGCAACAGCAAAAAATGGAAGGGAGACCCACACCAATGATGCCAAGTCTAACACTGTTTCCCCTGAAATGTGGGGAGAACTACCCACCCTCTTGGGAGTTTTCTTCACTAAAGCTGAAAAATCTGGACAGACCACCAGTATTGATGTGTTCTGTACCAGGGCGATGTTCCACCGTAAAGTCCACCCCCTGTAGGGAAATGGACCTCCTCAACATCTTTGGATTCTCACCCCTCATTTGCATCAACCATCTGAGGGACCTGTGGGCTGTCTGATCCCGGAAGTAAGTCCCAAACAAGTATGGTCTTGGCTTCCTCATTGCCCAGACCACAGTAAATGCCTCATGCTCAATCACACGCCAGCTCTGTTCCAGGGGAAGTAACCTCTTACTAACGAAGGCTACAGGTTGGTCTAGGCCTCTTCATTCAGTTGTGAGAGCACAGACCCAACACCATGCTCTGAAGTATCTATTTGCACAATGACTTCCCTTGAGAAGTTGGGCACCTGAAGCACGTGCGCCGTGCACATGGCAGATTTCAGGGCATCAAACGTTTTCTGGCAGGCATCAGTCCAGTTGACTTTCTTGGGCTGCTTCCCCTGTACGTCAGCTTTGTCAGGGGACAAAAATGCAGCCATAATCCTTGGCAAATCTCCTGTAATACCCTGTGAGTCATAAAAAGGCTGTCACCTCTGTCTGGATCTTGGGTGGTTCCCAAGCCAGAATGTTATCAATCTTCGGCTGTGGGGGCGCCACCTGGCCACTCCCCATCTGGTGTCCCAAGTGCACCAAAGAACTCTGCCCGATCTGGCACTTACTTACCTTGATTGTGAGGCCTGCCTTCCACAGCGCCTTCAACACTTCCCAGAGGTGGTGCAGATGTTCCCCCCAAGGGGCACTGAACACTGCGATGTCATCCAGGTAGGCGGCACTGAAATCTTCCAGTCCAGCCAATACCTAGTTGACCAACTTCTGAAAGGTGGCAGGGGCATTCTTCATCCCAAAGGGCCTCACCCAGAATTGGTAGTACCCAACTGGTGTGGAAAATGCTGACCTCTCTCTGGCCCCATCAGTTAAGGCGATCTGCCAGTAACCAGACGTTAAGTCAAACGTACTGAGGTACCGGGCAGCCCCCAACCGATTAATGAGATAATCAGCTCTGGGGATGGGGTCCTGGGGAGTGAATTGAGCCCTCGTTAGTCTACACAGTACCAGAGTTTTGGGTTGGTCTGGGTGCGGCAGGCTTCTGGACCAAGACCACTAGGACTGTCTGAGGGCTCAATCACCCCTATTGCTAACATCTTGGAGACCTCATTTTGATGCAAGCTCTGACCCTGTCAGTCACTCTGTAATCTTATGTTTTACTGGAGGGCTGTCCCCGGTGTCATCATGGACGCACCACTGAGTGATACCGGGGGTCAGGGGGAACAGGTCAAAAAACTGTCCCAACAGTTGGTGACTGTCACTCTGCTGTTCAGGGGTGAGGGCGGAAGAGAGGTTTACACCGTCCACTGACCCATCTCGCTCCTTTGCAGACAGGAAGTCAGGAAGAGACTCATGACAACATGCATCAAGCGATTTTGGAATCGCAAACGGTGCGAATCGCAAAAATCGGCCGTTTGCAATTCCAAAATCACTTATTAGGATGCATAATTTATTTTTCATGTATCGCAATTTGAGAATTCGCAATTGTTTGTGATTTCTCAAATTGCAATAGCATTTAAGAAATCGCAAAATTTGCGATTTCTTAAATGCTATGCATGATTAATTTTATTTTGCGAATTCGCAATTTTGTAGGGAAAAATTACCATGAAGTACACCTTCATGGTATTTTTGCGAAAAGTGTAAAAAATGCTAATAAATGCATATTTGACACTTACATGTTACACACACACATGCCCTTGGGACATGTGTGTGAGTAAAATGTACTTATGTGACATTCCAGGGGTGCAGGGGGGGGGTCCTTTGGATCCCCCTTGCACCCTTGAAATTGCATTCTCATTTTGCGATTCCTTAATTGCGAATTCGCAAAATGAAAATGCCTTCCCATTGATTCCTATGGGCTTCTAGGCCCATAGGAATCAATGTAAAGCGAATCCTTATTTGCGATTCGTAATTAAGGAATCGCAAATAAGGAATATTAAGAAATCGCTAAAAATTTTGCGATTTCTTGATGCATTGCCGTTTGCGATTCCTTAATTGCGATTCCTTAATTTTCGCAAATAAGGAATCGCAAACGGCACCAATGATGCATGTACCTGTATGTCTCTTCTTCCATTCCAGCATCTGTTGCTAGGAGCATGCCGATATCAGACCTCTCTAAGTGGGGCTTCAGGTGGTTCACATGCAGGACCCACAAAGGGTTCCTTGGAGACTGCACGCTCACCAAGTAGGTGACATTATTCTTGCCCTCCACCACCTCAAACGGTCCGGCCCACTTATCCTGGAGCGCAATAGGCTCCACTGTGGCCATGACCCAAACTTTTTGTTCAAGCTGAAACTCAATCAGAGAGGCATTCTGATCATACCAATGTTTCATCTCCTCCTAGCTGCCTTCCGGATTTGCCTGAGCGAGTTGACTAAAGCACCTAGACTAGTTTCTTGGGCCAGCATGTAGCTATGTACATCCTGGGGAGGTTTACTGGGAGCTTTCTCCCAGCCTTCTTTCACCAGACTTAGAGGGCTTATTACAGGATGGCCATAGAACAGTTCAAAGGGACTGAACCCTAAGGACTTCTGGGGGACCTCTCTGTAAGCAAACAAAAGTCATGGTAAGAGGATGTACCACTTACGCCTCATGGATTCACCAAGACCCATAATCATGCCCTTCAGGGTCTGGTTGAATCTCTCAACCAACCCATTACCTTGGAGGTGGTAAGGAGTGGTGGACTTATAAGTAACACCGCACTCATGCCACAGGGACATCATAAACTTAGATATGAAGTTGGTATCAGGGTCAGACACCACCTCTCTGGGGAACCCCACACGGGATAAAACCTCCATCAACGTACGACCCACCACAGGGGCCGTCAAAGTCTGGAGAGGGATGGCTTCCAGATACCGGATGGTATGGTCCACCAAGAGCAGGACAAACCTGTCGCCCATGGCTGTCATGGGATCCAGAGGACCCACAATGTCAATGCCCAGCCTCTCAAAAGGGGTGCTGACAACAGGGAAAGGTTGGAGAGGAGCCTTGCACTTCCTCCCACTCTAACCACTTGCCTGGCAAGTCCTACAGTGAGTATCCAAACTTTTGCGCATTTGGGGCCAGTAAAAGTGGGTGACAAGCCTTTCAAAGGTCTTGTCTTGCCCAAAATGTCCTGCCAAAGGCACATCATGAGCCAGACCCAGTAGGAAGGCTCTGAAGCGGTGGAGTACCACCAGAACACGGGCTGACCCAGGCTCAGCAACCTTAGAATCGCTACACAGGAGACCATTCTCCCAGTATATCCAATGTGATCCAGACTGACCACCTGCTGCCTGGTTTACAGCCTGCTGCTGCAAACCAACAAGAGAAGGGCACTTCTGCTGCTCGTCGCAGGATTCTTCCCTGGAGGGGCCTCTTTCCTGCTTCCAATTGGTCAGCTCAGGCAGGTCCCCCAGTTCAGCCACTTGTTCCCCTGTAGGCTCCACAGCATCCCCCTCAAGGTCTGCCTCCTCCTGGATCGTGGGAACTTTGGGCCCGTTTCCCATGCTGCCTGCCTCTTCTCTTTCTGGCAAGCACCTGGGCTATTCTCTCAGGCTCGAGGTCCTCTTGAAGGCCCTTACCGGCTACCATTGACAGAGTGGTCACACAGCCCACTCAGGCAGACCCAACATCTCTAAAATAGACCTCCGCTCCACCTACGCCCAAGATGAGCTTTCCAGATCATTGCCTAGCAGACAGTAAACAGGCATGGCTAGCCTCACAGCTATGTTCAAGGTACCTAAGACCCCCCACTCAAAAGGAAAATGTGCCACTTTACAGAGGCAAACTGAATTGTCAGCTGCAACTACTGGGTAGACTGCGTCGAGGACCAACTGCTCTTCAGACACCAGCCGACAACTGACAGCTATCACACTGGGCTCTGGTGTCTCTCAGAGCCTCCACACTATGGCCATTGATGGTCAGCCATTGCCTATACTTTTTAGTGTTATCAGGTAGATGAGCTCTTGGGACCATCTCACTGTCTCCTACAGAGACCAGAAACATTTCTGGGGGACCCCACCCACTTTGTTCACCCATCTCCTCCTCCAACGCTACACTAGCCATCTCACGGGGCGGTGCACCAGTGGGTGCAGTGGTCACTGTGTTGGGACACCTGGGACTTCCTTGAAAGTGACCCACCTGACCATAGCTAAAACAGGTCTTGGGACCCTTCTGCACAGGCTTACCTGACAGTACCCATGGTTTCTTTTCAGCAGGAGGCTGGGAACCCTTACCTTGCTTCCCTTGGGGATGACTTTGGGGCCCATTTTGGAACTCCTTTTTACTCTTGTCTCCCCACTCTCCTGCTTGGAACCCAGCCTACCTTTGGTGGAGTCTTAGAGTCACCTTTGTGGACCTTGGTACTGACCAACTGTTGTATGGCCATCCTGTAATAAGCCCTCTAAGTCTGGTGAAAGAAGGCTGGGAGAAAGCTCCCAGTAAACCTCCCCAGGATGTACATAGCTACATGCTGGCCTTAAGAAACTAGTCTAGGTGCTTTAGTCAACTCGCTCAGGCACATCCGGAAGGCAGCTAGGAGGGGATGAAACATTGGTATGATCAGAATGCCACTCTGATTGTGTTTCAGCCTGAACAAAAAGTTTGGGTCATGGTCCCAGTGGGGCCTTTTGCCCTCCAGGATAAGTGGACCGGACTGTTTGAGGTGGTGGAGGACAAGAGTAATGTCACCTACTTGGTGAACTTGCAGTCTCCAAGGATCCCTTTGTGGGTCCTGCATGTGAACCACCTGAAGCCCCACTTAGAGAGGTCTGATGTCGGCATGCTCCTAGCAACAGATGCTGGAATTGAAGAAGAGACTTAGTCTCTTCCTGACTTCCTGTCTGCCAAGGAGCAAGATGGGTCAGTGGACGGTGTAAACCTCTCTTCCGCCCTCACCCCCGAACAGCAGAGTGACAGTCATCAACTGTTGGGACAGTTTTCTAACCTGTTCCCCCTGACCCCCGGTGTCACTCAGTGGTGCGTCCATGATGACACCGGGGACAGCCCTCCAGTAAAGCATAAGCTTTACAGAGTGACTGACAGGGTCAGAGCTTGCATCAAAATGAGGTCCCCAAGATGTTAGCAATAGGGGTGATTGAGCCCACAGACAGTCCTTGGGCCAGCCCAGTGGTCTTGGTCCCGAAGGCTGCCGCACCCAGACCAACCCAAACTCTGGTACTGTGTAGACTAACGAGGGCTCAATTCACTTCCAGGACCCCATCCCCAGAGCTGATTATCTCATTAATTGGTTGGGGGCTGCCCGGTACCTCAGTACGTTTGACTTAACGTCTGGATACTGGCAGATCGCCTTAACTGATGGGGCCAGAGAGAGGTCAGCCTTTTACACACCAGTTGGGTACTACCAATTCTGGGTGAGGCCCTTTGGGATGAAGAATGCCCCTGCCACCTATCAGAAGTTGGTCAACTAGGTATTGGCTGGACTGGAAGATTTAAGTGCCGCCTACCTGGAAGACATCGCTGTATTCAGTGCCCCTTGGGGGGAACATCTGCACCACCTCTGGGAAGTGGTACTGACCCAGCAGTCCGCCTCCACAGCAAGCTTCCAGGAAGCTTGCTGTGGAGACGGACTGCTGGGTCAGTACCAAGGTCCACAAAGGTGACTCCAAGACTCCACCAAAGGTGAGCAGGGTTCCAAGCAGGAGAGTGGGGGGACAAGGGTTAAAATGAGTTCCAAAATGGGCCCCAAAATGGGCCCCAAAGTAATCCCCAAGGGAACCAAGGTAAGGGTTCCCAGCCTCCTGCTGAAAAGAAACCATGGGTCCTGTCAGGTAAGCCTGTGCAGCTAGCTTGCTATCAATCAAGTGCTGGCGTAGCTATGGAAAACAACTACTGGGCAAGTGTTCCCATGCAGCCGAATCATAGTGCCCCTGCAAGTCAGTTACCTTGCTACCCTTCACCAATCCATCCAGTGTTCTGCAAAGGTGAGATACATACTCCACCCAAGTACTGGACTCCAGCTTCTTACAGTTCCTACATTTCTGCCCATAAAGCTCTGGGGTCAACCCATGCCTGGCTATCAAGGCTTCCTTCGTGGGGGCATAGGACATTTGATCCTCAGTGGGCAAAGCTAACAAGGTTTCCCTCCCTTCACTTAGCAAGCGGCCCCACAGCCGCTAACCCCAATCTCTCTCACGACCTGGTGGGACTTCATTGCTATCTGATAGGCCTTAAACCACTTCCCAAGGTCCTCCGGCTTCATATAAATACTTTATTCGGTTTTTATCATTGTAAAACCATAAAAGCAACAATAAAAATTGTAACACATTACATTTAGTAAAAATTTCCGAAAGAGAGATACATTCCCTCAATATTAAAGATTATTCCTATGCCTGATAATGCATTTTAAGAAATTCAGTACATGATAACAGGTGCGCTCAGAGTCTAGCATCTGTAGGGATAGCATAGCCGGGCGACATTGTCTGAATCCTCTTCTATTGCTACGTCGATCTGGGGTCTGTTGGAATCAGAGAGAAAAGGGGTTTTTACTATTCGCCAGAAGGACTCGCTATTTCTTGTGAGTGTGCTTTTATGTAGGTCGTCCCATAGAGCCTGTTTCAGCTCTTGCTTCCTCAGTTTCCTAGCCTTTTTGTACTGAAGCCTTAAATGCTGGATCAGTTGTTGATCTCTTTTCGGTTGTCTGAGAGCCTCTTTTAACTTGGTTTGCGAAACAGTACAATCGTGGTTAAACCAACCTAATGGTTTTGTGTTATTTTGATTATTTTTTCTAGTCAACATTGCTTTTATTTTATCCAAGATGATCTTAAAATTTTCGAGAATGGTATTATCATCTGTTTCCAGGTCTAGACACTTTATTATATTGGGATATAATGTCTTTATTAGGTTGTTGGTTAGTTAGATTGGATCTATCTTTCCCCATTTTAGCGTGAATCCATTTATTCTGCCCAATTCAAGTCGGTTTTGGGATAGAGTGTGTGCGATTATTGTTGTGTGCGTTAATTGATTTAAGAGATCTAAATCCAATCTAAGCGCAGAATGATCGCTTAGAGTGTTTGCCAGTAGGGTAAAGTCCCTAATTAGATGCCTCAGCCCATCCGTCGAAAGGATGTAGTCTACGGTGGTCTCATGCCCCCTCCCTAGGTATGTGGGTTCTAAAGCATTGTTAACAGGGTTTTTTTTATTTACTATTGATAATTCCAGGTCTGTAAGAAGGTTGTTCATTGTTTCCCCTGTTCCATCATGGTGAAAGTGCACGAGAGGGTTATCGTATTCGTCCACTAACCCGCAATTCTGATTGCTCAAGCGTGGACAGGGGTGTAGAATAAAATTCCCTCCCCATAATAGATGGACAGTGGCCTTTTTTTTGTACTGTTGTCTATATTTGGCAATTTTTTCCTGAATTATCAAAAGGGTGTTAATGAAATGGTCCTCCTCTAAGTTATTATAAAAGTTTATTAGGATAACAATGGCTTCTTTTCCTACTGAAAGGGAAAGCAATTGAAAATTTGGCGTAAATTCTGTTTTTAGTAGCTTCAGGCTTGGAATTGTATTCGCTATATATGTAACCAAACCCCCCTTAGGCCTGCCCGCACTACTAGGGAGGGCTGGGGAAAATTTTTTTATATAGCCCACAATATGTAGCTCTTTCGTGGCCCATGTTTCTTGGAGGCATATTATCTTGCCTTCTTTGAGAAACTGGGCAGCTGAGCCGTCCTCTATTTTGGGGCGGAGACCCGCAATATTCCAAAAAATAACGGACAGGGGTTGTGTCCTATTCTCTTGGACTGCGGTCGTCTTCTGTGCAAGATCTAGGGGTAAGATAAGCTGTTCATCAGTAGGAGTTTCGGGTGATGGTCAATCGACCATTTCTAGGCCGCTAAACCGATTCATGGTCGGTATGCCCGACCAATTTTCCCAGTGTGGTACTTCTCTGTAACTAGGTCTGTATGGTCGCTGCGGTGGTGCACCCCATTGCTCCCATTCTCTTCCTCTATTACGGAGTCCCATGATCTGCCATGGACCCTCCTGTTGGTAATAATTGGGGTCTACTGGCCACCAAGGGGTCTCATGTTCGTTTTGTCGCGGGACCATTTTTGGTCTAGGGATGGTAAGTTCCCAGGGCTGTGGGACTGCTTTGCGCCAAATATTATCAAATTCGTTAAAGTGGCTGTTGTGGTGTTTCTTAGGGTAGAAAAAGGAAAGACACTTTGTGGCAATCCCAGCACTTGTATTGTGTTGTTCTCGACAACTCTAGGATCCTCAAAAGTGATCACAATGCAGTCTCCCTGTATTACTTTTTTGGTGTGTCCCACCCATGGGGTCCTGCATACTGTTGCTATCCTACTAGACCAATTGGGGGGAGTAGGTCGATTTGCGTTTAGCCAGTATTGGACCTTTTTTTTAAGGACCAATTAGGCTCTATGGTCTCCCCCGTTAGTTCTGGTACCCCCGTCATCACAACCACGAATGGTGATGCTTCAGGTGGCAGATTCGTATAGAGTCTGCCCTCATGAGCTCCTCTCGTGGTTCCTTTGTTCGCTATAAGGTTTGGTTTTTTTTGGGCAGAGTTTGTGGGAGCAGGTGTTTTGGGGGCTGGCGTCTTTAGAATTGTTGTTTTTGTTACAGGGGTTTTTGAAACTATATTACTCTGAGGGGTTGGTATTGTGGTTTCCGGGAGGGGTTTCGCCGCTGTGGGGACTTTTACTACTAATTGTTGTTTGGGTAGAGGACAGGCTGGAGTTGTTTTTTTCTTTTGTGGGACGGGTGCGGCCGGATTGTCTATTCCCTTTTTTTGAAGTTCTTGAGTTGGCCTGGATTGGATGGATGTTGATATTTTTAGCAATTGATTCTCGATGTTAGTTAATCTGGTTTCAAGAGGTAGAAAGAAAGAGTGTAATAATAAAGTTATTTTGTTTACCAGGTCCGGGGTATCGGGTTTGTTGCTGTGGGGGATTAAAACAGGTGAACCTGAGACGATGGTGCTTGGAATATTGTTAAATGAGGAATGGTGTACCAGTACCTGATAGTCAGTAATATCAACCGTTTTGACGGTAGGACGTACTGAGTTTGAGGTTGCAGTTGGATCAGTTATGTCAGCCGTGTCAGTGACTGTGGTTTTGTCTACTTTTTCCTTGTCCTTTCTTTTCTTAACAGCCCCCTCCCTCCTCCCTCTTGCTTGTCTTACTTCCTCTGGTGTGTGGTCACGTAGAATTTCGGGTGTTTTTTCTAGATCAGAGTTTGAGAGTGATAGAGAAAGTTGGGAGGCTGAAAGATCTACAACATTCGGGAGACTAAGTCTATTGTTGCCTTGCAGCGATTGTGCCAAGGAACCCTCTGCCTCTGAGGATCTTGCTGTAGCCAATGGCCCCATAGAGGATCGCCTCGCGATCGCGAGGTCAGTAGATACTCTGCCCTCTATTAGGCTGATGCTTTGGTCAATAAAGGTGTTTGCCTTGGTGATAAAATCGTCCATAGGCCCTAAGAGCTGTTCTCCAATCCCGCCCTTTTTTGCCTTCTTGGACTTACTACCCCTGGTGTTCATTTTCGAACTAAGGATTTCGCAAAGTCTTTTTAAGTAGATGGACAATAGTTAGTGTGGGAAGTACGTTTATGCGGAGCTTAGATGGAGGGCCCGGCCCGGTCTCCTCACGTTCTCGAACGGCCTCAAACGGCCCGCTCTTTGCCCGGTCTTCGCCCCGGGCTCCGTCCCGCGCGCGTCCCGCGATGCGCGTTACCGGGCCCACTTTTGGTTGACAAGGAAGGAAGCGTGGCACTGGGAGGGGGCGCGGCTCGGGCGGGAAGAGGAACCAGCTGTGGGTGTAATCAGGAATGCTGGTCCTCGCAGTCCCGCTCGCCGCGCCTCTCACCTCCTCTGCGGCCACGAAGGAGTGTCACAGCCCTTCATGCTGTTTTGAAATGAAGCAGGGACCTCTGTGCGCTACTCCAGTAGCAGGGAACAAGATTCCACAAGCCGAACCTCTCTCGAGCGGCGCCCGCGGAGCGGGGGCCGCGAGAGGTAAAGTACTGTCAGGAAGGAGGCGTGGCACTGGGAGGGGGCGCGGCTCGGGCGGGAAGAGGAACCAGCTGTGGGTGTAATCAGGAATGCTGGTCCTCGCAGTCCCGCTCGCCACGCCTCTCACATCCTCTGCAGTCACGAAGGAGTGTCACAGCCCTTCACGCTGTTTTGAAATGAAGCAGGGACCTCTGTGCGCTACTCCAGTAGCAGGGAACAAGATTCCACAAGACGAACCTCTCTCGAGCGGCACCTCCGGCTTCATGAAATCTTTGATCACATCTTTGGGGATGTATACTTTCCCTTTCCAAGGCACTGATGGTGTGCTGCCCCCAGAGGGAGTGATCTCTAGGCTTTTCGCTTTCAGCTCCAGCTCCCTCAACACTCTCTCATGCTCTAAAAGGATCTTCTTTTCTTGCCCTCCAACTCCAACCTCTTATTCTTTAAGTCACCCTGGCTCCTCAGCTTGAGCTTAGCAAGTTCCATTTCATGCACTACATTTCTCCCTGTCCTCCAACTCTTCTGGAGACAGACCACTTGAAGACACACTGCTGCCTTTCATGGGAAAAACTTCCCCTCCAGTTAGGCCCACTAGCCCATCCTGCTGCCCTTCTAAATTCTACCCTTCCACCATAGGATCCTCATCTGCTCACTGCCATTCCTTGTTTCCAACCAGGCCCTCAGTGCCTTTTGGAACTCCTCTTTGCTGGGGAGGCCTCTCACAGAGATTTTAAATCTTTAGCAGATGGTTTTAAGTTGTGGCACAGTGTAGGTATCAACCCTCTCCTCTTCAAATTCAGGGTCTCAAGGCTCTTGTACAAATACCGCTGTGGAACCCATCCTGGCTTTCCCTGTGAGGCGTCCACTCCTGGGCACCCCCAAGGTGGAGGCCAGGCATCCTTAGCGTTGTGGGGGCCGTTGTGAAGATTAACCTCATCCGTGCTGCCCCGATTTACCGCCGGTGCTGGGGCCCAATGTTAATGGGTGTGGTCATGACGGAACGGTTCCATCATGAGCACAGCCCAACCGATGCTCATGACGGAACCGTTCCGTCAGGAGCATCGAAAGGGTTAAGCAAGCTATTGCCCAGAGTTGCAGAGTGGAACTCCATGATTGGAATAGGCACCGAGGCGAGAATTATCAGGTCCGAGGAATTTTGAGCCCAAGACCCGCCGAGGCAGGGAATTGAACCCTGGTCCCGGGCTAGACTTCTGCATCAGGGTCTGCCGCTCTAACCATTTAGCCACACTTCTCCACAAGTAGTGTACAACAATCACTGCATGTAAATCACAAATGCAAGTCCAGGATCCTACCCGCTGACAACTAATGTTAGAAATGGGGGTCTTTAGTTGGCAGAGGTAGGAACCTTTGTCCAAATAGGGACCCTTGCTTCTAGTCAGGGTAAGGGGGAATACACTCCTAAAATAACCCCTGCTCACCCCCTTGGTAGCTTGGCACGAGCAGACAGGCTTATCTCAAAGGAAGTGGGTAAAGCATTTGTGAACACATACAGTAATACAGTGAAAACACTACAAATGGACACCACACCAGTTTAGAAAAGTAAGTAATTTTATCTAAACCAAAACAAGACCAAACAACAAAAATCCAACATACAGTATCAAAAATATCCTTAAAAATAGTTTATGGTAATGGTAATGGTAAAAGTACTTATAAAGCGCTGACATTCATCCTGAAAGGATATCATGGCGCTAAAATTAACAGTGTACGTGTAACTGGTGGTTGTTGATGGTGATATGGTGGTTTATTGGGTCTTAGGGAACAGTGTTGTTTTGAGTTTTTTCCTAAAGGCAAGATGGTCGTCTGTGAGTCTCAAATCTGTCGGTAAGTTATTCCACAGATTAGCTGCTAAGTGTGAAAAGGTGCGGCCTCCCATCCTAGCCTTCCTTATTCTAGTGGTTGTTGCTCTTGCTGTGTATTGGGAGCGAAGATTTCTAAGAGGAACATAGAAGTTGATTCTGTTTTTTAGGATGGTTGGACCTGTTTTGTGCAATGCTTTGTGGGTGAGGCATAGTATTTTAAATGTGGCTCTTTCTCTCATTGGCAGCCAGTGTAATGCTCTCAGACAGCTTGTAGCAGAGTCGTATTTTCTTTTATTACAGACGGCTTTTGCTGCCGCATTCTGAACAAGCTGTAGTTTAGAGAATAGGTAATCTGCCATGCCAACGAAAAGGGAATTCCCATAGTCAAGTCTACTGATTAATAGTGACTGTACTAGGATCTTTCTACATTCCAAAGGAATCCATGGGAACACTCTTCGTAACATTTTCAGTAATGCAAAGCTTTTACCACAGATAGTTATCACGTGGTTATTCATTGACAATTTATTGTCGATGTAGATTCCCAAGTTCCTTGCTATCTGGGTAGGTTTGGGGGGGGCACCAAGAATGTTGGGCCACCATGTGTCATCCCAAAGTTGCTGGGATCCACCAAACAGTAAAATCTCCGATTTATCGGCATTTAATTTCAGGCAGTGATTATGCATCCATCTGGATAGTTCAGAAAGACAGTTTAGCAGTCTGTTTTTGGGATCTTCTTCCCCATCTAAGGCAATCATTAGTTGTGTATCATCGGCGTAAGAGCAGATGTTAACGCCCCACTTTTTGCCGATCTTGGCCAATGATGATACATAGACATTAAATAATGTTGGACTTAATGATGCCCCCTGTGGTACACCATACTTGATCTTACTGGGTGTGGAGTTGTAGCTGCCTAATCGGACAAATTGTGATCTGTCTGTTAAAAAAGACTCCAACCAGGTCAGGGCTTTTCCCTGCAATCCTTTTGCGGCTAACATTTGCATCAGGAGGTTGTGAGATACGGTGTCAAAAGCCGCTGATAAATCTAACAATATCAGGGCCACCGTTTTACCTTCATCAACCTGGCTTCTGATGTCATCCAGTACTGCCAATAAAGTTGTTTCTGTACTGTTGTTTGACCTGAAGCCTGTCTGCGAGGCGTCGAGCAGGTCATTGCTTTCCAGATAGTTTGATAACTGTTTATTCACTAATTTTTCCAATACCTTTGAAAGGTATGGCAACTGCGAGATGGGCCGATAGTTGGCGGGGTTGTTTATGTCTGAACCAGCTTTTTTAAGTAGGGGAGTCACTACTGCTGTCTTCCAGATAGCTGGAAATTCTGCTTGTTCTAATGACTGATTTAATGCTTGCGTCACTGTTGGACCAATTGAGGGGATTAGTTGTTGAAAGATGTAATGTGGGCATGGGTCCAATGGTGAGCCCGATTTAATTTCTGACATGGTTTTAATTACTTCTTCCTCTGTAAAAGGGCCAAAGACAGAGCAGGTGGCCGTCTGGGGAGGCTCTGCGTTGATATGGTGTTCAATCAGTTCTTGATCATTGCTGGTGAAGGATGAATAAATTGTGTCTATTTTGTCAAAGAAATAATTGCTAATTTTGTCACATCCTTCCTGTGAGGGTGGTAGATGTGTTGTAAGACTAGGGGGGTTGCACAGTTCTTTAACTATTTTAAAAAGTTCTTTGGAGGAATGTTTGTGCTCTAATATTTGTTGGGAAAAGTAATCTTTTTTTGCTTTCCGAATAGCTGCGTTGTAGGATTTTAATTCTTTTTTGTAAATAGATCTGTCAAGCATGGTTTTGCTCAGTCTCCATTTGTGTTCCAGCGTGGTACATTTTCTTTTAAGTACCTTGAGCTCTGGACCATACCATTTTTCCGACATTGTTCGCCTAGTTGTACTTTTAATGGAGTTTATAGAACAGTGTTCAAGTGCGACACCGATGCTTTTCTGTAAATGGTGTATTTCTTGTTCAGTAGAGGAGCCTAAGTTAGTGTGTTGGAAATTCTGGTGAAACTTCTCCAATGAGAATTTGCTCCAGTTTTTGGTTGTAACTGGTTTCTGTGCCTTATCCACTTAAATAAACCTTGTAGCAACAAATATCTCCAGTTGGAGTTATAACGACGTCGTGACCGGTGTCAATCCCAAAGTACGGCGCCGACAGTGAGGTGCGCAGCATCGAACCCACAAAGAAGAGTACCTTGAAAATGATGAAAACCAAGTTCACTGTGTCGGGGAGGCAATGCTTCATTGGCACTGTGCTGTTTTGGTTCCTTACTACCCCAGGGGAAGTAAAGCCTCTGTTCCTTACTGAAGCGCAGGGGAGGTGATATGACTGTTCCTTACTGCGTCGGGGAGCTGATTTCACAATGGCGCTGAAGCCGCTGTTCCTTACGACGGTGCACTGTCAATGGACTCAGGAGTTAACCACGTCGAGGATCGGCTCCGCGATGATGAAGTCAGCTTCGGAGTCGATGCGGCACGCTAGCAGACGGCAGGCCTACATCGCAAGTCAAAGCAGCGCTCACGGCTTTGATGCAGGTTACAGCGTCACTCGGAGGTGTCGGTGTTGTAATTTCCTTCTGTAGCAGCTAAAACAGCATTTCCAGATGCAGGGAGGCAGAAGGGATGAAGTCTTCGTGTTCCTGAGACTTCAGAACAAGAGGCAAGCTCAGTTTCAGAGTTTAGGCATACTAACCTTTTCTTTTCTATCTTGTTCCCAGGGTCAGTTATGTTTATGAGATGTTATAAACAAACTACCTATTCTGTCTTATGAAAACAGATAGCCTTGCAATAGTGAAAAATGGAATTTGCAGTATTTCGCTATCAGGACATGCCATACACATCACGGCATGTCCTACCTTTCACATACAATGCACCCTGCCCACAGGGGTACTTTGGGCCGACCTTTGGGGTGACTAACATGCAAAAAAGGGAAGGTTGGGGGACTGGCAAGTGTATGCACTTGCCAAGTTGACATGGCAGGACCCCTGAGGACCCCTTGTGCTGGCCTGCCAACCTGCACCTTGTTGGTGTGCCCCCAGTGCTCTCCAAGGGCTGTTATGCCCCTTGTCTAAGTAAACTAGAGTGTGTGGTGAGGGCTTTACTTTTTCAATTCTAAACTGGTCCCCCTTAAGAGTGTGAGTGGAGCTCTTGATTCTCTCACTGTTTTTGAGGGCCGGTGTAGGGAGAGCGCCTGCGGTTTCCCTTGTGGACAAGCGCATGTTGAGCGCTGTATGCTGATCGCTGGCAACGTGCGTGTAGCGCTTTGTGAAGCCTGAGTGCGTGCAAAAATACTCTGAGAACCCAGCGCATGGTGAACATTTCTGTCAGTGGAGCCGTAGCTCCCCAGCCGGTGGAACCATAACAGCCGACCAGGGTGGCGCGCGAGAATAGAGTTGGCTGTCATTGCACTGCTGCCGGTCCTCGAAGACCTCCCTCTGTGCACCCCACTACCTTTCCGGAACACAGAACCTCACCAAAGGAAATCTTTAACGTGGCCCCCTGCCTGTTAATATTGTGCCCTCCGGCCTTGGAGTCAGTGGCGGCAATATCAAGGAGAGCCTGAGACCGTTCGGCTGTTGGTCCTGGACTGGGATCACGGTGGGTATACCAGATCCCCTGGGGGAGGGGGTACACTCCTCAAGAAAGGGGCTGATTTTAGCCCAAGTAGAGCGAGCCCTCCCCTCTTCCAGTAGTGAGGTTCAAGTTGTTGGGGTGAATTACATGCTCAGGAGTGTACTGGAATGATAATTCATGTTCCATACCTTTCAGGGACAGAGTACAGAGTGTTCTTTCTGGATGTACAGTATATCCCCCCTGATGACGTTATGCCGAGTGTTTTCCAAGGTTGTCAAGATTAGTGCACTAATTGTGTTCATGACAACTGCCTAGTCTAGAGTCTCTTTTGTGGTGTGCCTAGTGTGTCACTGGTGTGTGTGTGGTTGTGCAAATGCTTTACAAATTGCCTCTAGGATAAGCCTGATTGCTCTGCCAATCTACCAAGGGGGTATGCACGGGTTAGCTTCAGTGTGTAACTCCTTTGCCGTGACTAGAGTGGTGGGTTTTTCCTGGCTTAGGTGCATACCGTAGCCAACCAGAAACCCCATTTCTCACAACTACCCTTTTAAAAATTCCACTTTTAGAAAGATCTAACAATACAAAAATTGCCAGCACTGACACACATTCACAAGCTCACTTCAATTGGTGATCACACAACTGAATCACTGCAATCACAATTCATTTGAATAATTGTTACAATTCAGAATAATTTCACGTTTTGTTTCATACACAACACAAACTAGCAACACTGAGCTCCAGCAAAAATTATTTTAAATGCACTTGTTGGGTGAAAACAAAGATGAAGCTTTTCGAACCCTTTTCTCTTTTTGGGTTTTCGTCGGGACAAAAACAATATAAACATCTTTCGCATTCCCTGCACATATCACTGTATATCATTACACAATACAGTACACACTGTAATCACACCTACATCATATTATCTCTTAAACTCTGACTCATTCCCATGCCAACTTCCATGGCAGGACCAGATATCATCTGGGGTAATCCTACACCCAAAAAGGACCCTGGATTTCTCCTACAACATAAATGTAGTAGATTTACTCAAAGCTTAGTTCAGGCTAAACAATTAAAGAATCTGAAACAATGGTACCAGGCAACTCATTGTTTCACTGCATTCTTTTTATTCTTCTTTACCTTTATTACTTTTCAGGATCCGGAGTCCAAAGCGCAACATTCCCGTAATTCCAAACTATTTTACTCTATTCCTGCCAGTCCCTGCTCCATTCTCAAAGAATAACCCCTCAAGCACGACAGCCTTTATTCCGCCTCCCAGGGCATTACCCTCGAGCACAAATGGCTCACCATTTTGTTGAGAATAGACATCTGGTAGGAGTGTACACCATAATAAACAAAAGCTCATCCCATAACACTGCAGCTATGAATAGAGTTTGTCTGTGTTTCTGCACTGATCATTCTCTCCTTGACTGCATGAAATAGGAGGAGCTAGCTTGTGCTATTTGGTTCGTACTTTTCATTGGCGCAGGGTAATCAATGGCAGCGATTTCTGAGTATTGTCCACAGCCAGGTCTGGTGGCTCAGTGGACTAATGTGTTCACTGTAGGGGCCTGTATTCGACCTCATGGTCACAGCTTCAAATCCTGGCGGGTCCACTCAACCTTTCGTCCTTCTGAGGTCGATAAAATGAGTACCATTGAGTTAAGTAACAATAAACATCTATTATTCAGTGTCAAGATACCCATGCGCTTTACAAAGGCACATGTTATGTTTCCCCCCAAAGTGTTCCCCTGAAAAAAAAGCAATAATTCACTCTCAGCAGCTGTTGCCTCGTGCTCTATCAGTCCAAAGTGTGTTTATTACACTCTTTAGTGTACACATTTTAAAAACAACTCTAAAAATAACTATGACAGGAAATGCATCCCTACTCCCAAAAGATTATTTGGGGGAAATGATGATAGATTATGTATTCTAAATATGGGGCTAGTGGCATTGGCCATATTGTGTTAAGATATGAGTTCAATGTAACTATTTCAGTGGATTTGTCACTGCGTACATGCTGTGGAATTTACGTTTCTGGACAGAATGGAAAAAAATGGGGAACCAACAAAATATGTAAAGCTGTTTGAAACAAAGAAGTATGTTGTGTGTTGGAGTGGTACCTTTGACATTTTTTTCATTGACTACTATCCCAATGCTAAAAAGCATATAAATGTCATCTGTGCTAGGAAATACATCACAAACAAAACAATAACACAGAGCAATGTGCTTAAAATATGCCCCAATTTCCAAACCTCCCTTTTGCAGGAACACCAGAAGTTCGAACTCTAGTAACAGTTGTTTTTTAAGTTCTGTTATGGCACACTATTTTCCACAAGGCCACGAGTGGAGGCCTTGTGGAAATGTGTCCTATGTGTCCTTGTAAAGCACATTATCCCTCGCGAGGGTATCCTGATGCTGAGCAGGTGCATGTGCCTAGCCCTGCCTATGGTAGGTTGGTAATTGAAAAGCCAGGTTTGAAGCTTCTTGCAGAATTCAAAAAGAGAGGAGGAGGCTCCTATGTGGAATGGAAGGCTGTTCCCCACTTTAGGAGTGATGTGAGAAAATGTCCATCCTCCTGATCTTTTTGTGTTTATCTGTGGGTTTTGTGTGAGTAGGGGTCCTGCTGAGCTCTGGTGTCTGGGTCTTTGGTGAAAGGAAATTCGACTGTTGAGGTAGGTGGTGCCTAAATTGTGTGGTGCCTTGAATGTGTGTGTGTGTGTGTGTGTGTGAGGAGTGTAATGTGTGTCGGGCCGGTAGCTCTCCCTAAAGTATGGTGTGATGAAGGTTCTGTGTCAGGGGTTGAGAATGAGTCTGGCTGCAGAGTTGTGTATGGTTTGTAGTCTTATAGTGGGTTGCTTGGTAATCCCAGAGCAGAGGGTCTTACCCTAGTCCAACTAGCAGGATAATCGGGTATAAGTGAAAGTTTCTCTAGTATTGCTTGTGAACCATTTGAAGAACTTCCTCAGCATCCTCAAGGTGTAGAATCAGGATGCAGTCATGGTGTTGACTTGTGTGGTCATGTCCAGCTTGCTATCAATAATTACTCAGAGGTTCTTGGCGAGCCTGCTGGGTGTGGGTCTGAGTTCAGCTGCCCAGCAGTTGAAGTTCCCGGGTGAGTTGTTCTTGACGATTACCACTATTTCTGTCTTGTCTGTGTTGAGCTTGAAACAGTTGTCTTTCACCCAGTTAGTGGCTTTGGTGCAGGAGGTGAACTTGTTTCTTGTGTTGGGGGTCTTCTCATTGAGGGAAAGTATGAGTTGTGTGACTTTGGTGTAGGAGAGGATGTTGATGTTGTGTGCATGGTTGATGATGGCCAGAAGGATCATGCATACGTTGAAGAGGGTGGGACTGAGTGATTAATCTTGAGGCACTTCACAGATAAGTTTGCCAGTTTCCAAGGAGTAAGGTGCCAGGCTGACAGCTTGTGTTCTTATACATTACGAAGGAGCAGAACCAGTGGAGAGCAGGTCCTTGGATGCCAAACTTGTGCAAGCGTCTGATGTGGATGGTGTGTGAGATTGTGTCAAATGCTGAAGAGAGGTCCAAGAGAATGAGGACTCCCATGTCTCCTCTGTCTAGCTTCATCCAGATGTCATCTGTAGCGACAATGAATGCTGTTTCGGAATTGTGGTTGGGCCTGAAACTGTACTGCTTGGCATCAAGGAGCTGGTGGTTGCTGAGGTAGTGGGTGAGGTGTTGGTTGATTAGTATCTCTAAGACCGTTGCCAGATGTGGTAGGAGGGAGATGAGTCTCTAGCTGGAAAGTGTGGATGGGTCGGCGGATGATTTCTAGTGCAGGGACATGATGGTGGCATGCTTCTAGGTATCTGGGAATGTGGCTGAGCCTATGGAGGTGTAGAAGGTAGGTGTTAGTGCTTTGCTGATTGGTAGGAGTCTTTGGTGTAGGCATGGAGGGTCAGATGCCCCTCCCCCCCGAGAGGTTGAACTCAATGGCAGCAGCGAATCCAACGTAATAATGGTGGGACATGAGGTTAGGGTTTGTATTTCAGCTGTGAAGGGAAGTAGAGTTTTAACACCTTAGCTGCGTGTAAACATCCCTCCCCAGTGCTGCGCTGTCCATTGGAACCAGTGCTGAATGGACGTCCAATGGTCGTGCGCAGCACTGGGGAGGTAGCGCTGCTGACGATCGTTGGCCGTCAGCAGCACTTAAGGGGTTAACGCTGACAGGGTCTGGTTGAGGGGTCAACGTTGCTGTGTCTGGAGGTGATTTTATTACAGAAAATTTCTGGGAGCTTGTAGCAAAGGCCTTGGAAGGGGGATATGTTGTTGCAGGTGGCAGGAGGCAATATGAAATATTTGATGATGGTGAAGATTCCTTTGCTGCTCCTAATGCTGGTGTCAATACAATCTGCAGGAGCTGTGTGCTGGGTGGTCTGTATATGCTAGTGGCAGTGTTTTATGGCTTATTTGAAGATGTTGTTATCCATGGAATCTTGGCGTTTTCCCAGTTTATCTTTCAGTTGCTTACATGCCTTTTCGTCAACCATCACTCAACACAGCTACTAATGGTAATTCTCACAGGTGCAGATGAGTGGATGCAGGTCAGTAAAACATCAGCATGATGGTGTGATGACTTGGTCCGGTTGGTTCTGGACAACGTTAACTGCTTGGGGATGGAAGATCCTATCCTTCCTAGGCATTGCCCTTGTCATAGTATTCAGTTGTTGCCTGTGCCTACAGTGTGGGCCAGCGATTTGTGGACTGTGTACCACATCGTGCATTGAACATTCCAGTTTTCTCTCAAACCGACAACGGAAGAGAGACGAGCAAATGATGTTACAAGAACAGACTGATCGATTCATGAGGATCGAGATATCATGAAGGGTCCGTAGGGAACAAGGAGGGAATGAGGAAATATAAATTTTTGGTCAAGTTATGTTCCCTATCGTGTACCCCACCGTCTCCATGTACGAGCTTAAAGTGCATGTAACTTCCCTCCTATGCCAGCTATGAAGACACAACTACATTTGCGTCCAACGTTAACATGTCCTCTTTCAGACCCACCCGGAATGGATTGAATAGTCCGTTCCTAAGTATGCCATGCCAACGTCTTTTTGTGGTGTACTTTACACGTTTTTCAGCTCTGGCGAAGCAGGCCCTGAAATCTGCCATCGAGCCTTTTTTCTGCTTTCTGACTCTGAGAGCCTCAGCCCAGGCTGTCTCTGTACCCGTGACCTCTGCCTTACTCCCTGCGCGGCTCAACGCGTTTAGCTTAGCCTGCTGCCTGCCAAGACTGAATTCAACCTTCGAGTTATCTGTTCCACTCTCCGAAAATGCATTCCTGCCTACTAGCTTAAGTAAACATTCCCCCAGCTGCAGAGCGAAGGACCCGGCCTTACTGTCTCCGTGCAAGTAATTCATAGCCTCTGTTACCATGGTAGGCCCATGCCCCCACGCTCCTCATGCAGACACTTAGACGCTTATACACGCACTCACAGTCAGTATAGAATAGCTTCTGCCCCAGAGACCTTTCCGCCCAGATAGTATGGTTCCCAAACATCAGATATCAGATATGATAGAGGTACGAGTTGATCTGACATGCCAGACTTCTGTCTCTTTCCGCCATTGTAAATGTCAAGTCCCCTGCACCCTCCAGTTTGACGTCAATCACACGTCATGCAGCTGCGCGCGCATCTAGGCCTCAGATTTCTGCTGGCATTGCAAGATTCTGCTTTTGTTGCCACCAACTTGTGACACCTACTTATGACGTTTCTAGCACACACCTCTATGTTCACGCCTAGTTCACGCCTTCTAATTACGTATCATTACCACGTGTGTGTTTTATCTTGTTTCTCTCAGCTGTTACGCCTACTGTATTGGTCTCTATGATGTAACTTAAGTATATAAGCTATGTATTGTCAATAAAATATTGCTCTATCCCTTCCTGCACCCCAGTGGTGGCAGGAACAAGATATCCGGTCATGACCATTCCTTTTTAAGGAATAAAACCCCTAAGAACTCTAACACCACGGACTCTGCCTTTTTCTTTCCGATTGAGTTATTATTGATTAAGTACTTACCTGCATAGAAATTAGGACGGTAAATCAAATATTTACCACATTATTTTGGCGCCCGAATAGGGACCCCTCCCCCACCTCACGCGCCGGTTGGTGCGTTGCAAGCTCTGTCCCCTGCCATCAGTTAGACGGAAACTACGCGTACTGGCAGGATTTCCTGTATCTCCCTCTGGCCCACGGAGGCGACGAAGACTGCAATCAGCACCCAGACGAGGCGGTGAGGAGCGCGGAGGATCCCGACCAGAGCCTAGTCGAAAGAAGCAAGGTCCGAGGTGTCAAGAGGCCCACCAGTTTTCCGAAGTATCAACGTGTCGAGTCGAGTCGAGTCCGGTCCAGTCCAGTCGAGTTTTCCGAGGCCTTCTGTTTTCCGTGCTTCCCGGTGAGTACCATTGCTGGGACGTATCTAGACGGGTTTGGGTACACAAATTCGGTCTGCACTGTTTTAGACAGTGTATCTGTACTGTTTAGCAGTATATCAGTTATCCTAGTTTTTGCACTGTTCTCAGCAGTGTATCTGTACTGTTTAGCAGTACATCCAGTATAAAGGGTAGTCATATATGTTTTCAAATGTCTTTTTTGATGTATTTAATGTTGTGGTATGAGTGACTGTTTCTAATGTGCATTATTGTGTTCTTGTGTAACTAGTTGTGTCTAGAATTAAGTAGCAAGGATTGAGCATTCAGTACTAAGTAAACA
This sequence comes from Lissotriton vulgaris, assembly GCF_964263255.1. Lineage (NCBI taxonomy): Eukaryota > Metazoa > Chordata > Amphibia > Caudata > Salamandridae > Lissotriton > Lissotriton vulgaris. The sequence goes on along the minus strand of NC_141689.1, from coordinate 273,929,208 downwards.
AGATGCCGTTTTTCAATAAGTTAAAACAGATAGGAACTAGAAAAGGGATACTAGAGGAAGAAATTCCTATCCCCCCTAGGGACACTCCTGGAAACTTCATGTATCAGAAACATGGCATAGACGCCATATTGTATCTAGATTTATGGGCCGATTATACTAAGCATCTAGACGAAAGACACAGATGGCCTGTTACCGGAACATGGGATGCCGAGTGCATCATGAAGGTAGAAGAAGCATTATGGAAAAAGAAAGCCAGACAATCTCAGAAAGACGCCATAGAATTTTGGCGTAAAGAATCACATAAACGTGCTGAAAAAGCACTCCGTAGAGAAGACAGACATAGAGAAGAATCAGATAAAGCCCGAGAAAACGAATTAGTTACTGAAGGGATTCGAGTAAAATCAGAACAAGTAGACCGCGCACGAAACAATCTTGTAAATGGTATGTACTTAGTAGCCGAAGGTACGCCTGAGGCCACTTCAGAAATGCCGAAAAATCTGCCACCACCATTGGTTCCAATTAAAGTAAAGCACAGGACTACTAAAGACATCTTCCTGAATGCCTATCTAAATGATGTAGCACCCGCTTACACCAATACACGTGCCCTCGTCCCGCCTACTGACGGGGACGGAGACGGCAACACGCCTCCAGACCGCACCCCGCCATTACCGCAACAAGTTCCCCCTGACCGACAGCCAGTCGTTCCTCCACCTCCACCACTTCCCTCACCTAAGGTTAAGATACCGAATCTGCTTGCGCAAGATCATCCTAAAAGACAAGTTCAAGTACAGATACAGACTCCACAGAGAGATAATGCTCAAGCCTCCGCCTCAGGAGGTGCGACTGGGGGTTACCAGACCCCGCCAGCAACACACAGATTAAACCTTAGGGACATGCAGAAGCCCTTTACATTCCAATCACCCCGTCTCGACATACTCAAAGAACCGCTTCAAGTTTGCAGATATGATCCAGTACCCGGTAAAGACGATAGGATGTTGATGGCATCGCTACGTTTACGGCAAGCTACAGATTACCTAGTGTTATTCTCAGGAATGAAACAGCACCTAGATAGGATATATCATTTTGTCCGGACTGGGGAAAATCCAGAAAGTATTAAGGAAGCCATGGCACATCAGAAAGTCGACACTCAAGCATATATACTGCGTTTTTTCATAAATTGCTTAATCAGAGAACGAGACAGGCCTGAGACAGAACAGGTTGAAATGGATGCCCTAACAAAGTGGGGTCAAAATATAGCCGAAGGAAAGCATGATAAACAGAATTGCATAGCTAGTATGTACAGGAAAATAAGAAGTGCAGTAATAAAAGTACACGAGAATGAGAAAGAAGAAGCTTCCTCTGAAGAGGAGGAAGGATCCGAAGAACCAGAAAGGACTACAGACACAATAGCGTATGTAGGTAAAGGAACTTATCTTAGGAAAGGCATTCGTCCAGAAAGCAAGAGAGTCTTCCTCTCTGGCATAACAAAACCGAATTCTCCCGAGCATCAGTTTCAAGAGACTGATAAAATGCTTCGAGAACGAATGGGGTACCATGTACTAAATTCTATGGATGAACAAGAACTAGCCAGGTCAGCTGTATTATGGGCTGACAATCCGAACATATACAATGATGACACAGTAGCGCAGACATTCCTGAACCTTCCCCCAGACGAGCAGAAATTAGCAGGTGTATACATGATTCAGCACCTTCTCACGTTATTCAGATATCAACATTCTGACCCAGGTCCCTTACACGATACATTAGAAGCGCTACTCATGGATAGATGGAGAGGCCTAAGTACCAAGTTAATTCAAATAATTCTAGAACAACGGCACAGATATAACACATTCTTAAGCTCCGAATACGTTCCCGCTCCGCCCCCAGAAAGAAAAATGTATCATATGGAGCGTCTGCATGGCATTGAAAGTCAGAACCCCTTACGAGAAGTACACCCAGTCATGGGTACTGATAACACCCTGAAACGTGTGTATGTACACACACCGCTGACCAAGTTAGAACTATTGGAAATGAAGAAACTAGTACCGTGTCACGATAAAGACCCTGCAGGTTTTCACAGAGAACTTAAAGACATGTTACTAATGGGAGATTACACATATGAAGATATTATGAAAATGTTAAAGGTACTGCTGCCCACGGGCATCTACGAAAAGCTGAAGGAAAGAGAATGGGAGGTGGGAGATAAAAAGATTGTGTGGACAGAAATAGAGGACGAGGAGAAACTTCGTACCCCTGGGCTAGGCCTTGGGGAGAAAACTAAAGCATTACCAGGTTTAATAGTACAGGTTCTGCCCAGATTACTGACAACTAGAAAGGAAGACTGGGACGCAATTTCGGCCTGTAAACAGAAACATGATGAAGATACTAGTGACTTCTATTCAAGATTCGAGAAATGTTTTATTATCAATAGTGGCCTTAAGCCAAGTAGCGAGTCGTACCCGCATCTTTTTGTATCAAAATTAGTCGAGAATTCCCTGCCACTAATCAAGAACCGCGTGTACAAAGTTGAAGGTACTTGGCAAGCGAATACGCCATCCCAGATGTTACAGATGTTACAATACCATCAGAACCGAATTAGAGAAGAACAGGATCAGGAACAGAAACGCATGAAAGACACGAAAATGAAAATGTTAGTGGCCCAGTCGGTTCCAGCCGACGGCCAGAAAAGGGGTACGACCCAGACAGGTCACGCCGCAGCTCCCGTTAAAGGGACATGCAATTATTGCAAGCAGCCAGGTCACTACGTACACGAATGCCCAGTTCTGAAACATAATATATCCACAGGTAAAACTAAAGAAAGACCGCATCCACCTAGACAAAATCAGGGTCAGCAACAAACTTCACAGAATATACAGCCCATGCAGAATACACAGCCTATGCATGTTTCACCACATGCAGCACAGACAGTAGCGGTACCACAAAGACAGTCACAGTCACAGCCACAGCCCATTGCCGCGACTCAGCAAGTCTCGCAGCAGATGTACCAGTATGCCCAATCTGATTACCCCGATTATCCACGTTACACATGAAACAGCCTAGAGAGGGAGGGTGGCTTGCCTCTTATTGAAATTCCTGTAGATCAAGAGGGCCCTTATGTACACAGTCAAGTATTGGGAAAAGATAGAAAGTTTTTAATTGACACAGGGGCAAGTCGCACCACAATCAGCCATGATGAAGTCCCAGGGGCACCCCTCTCAGGCTCACAGAATGTTTCCCTTGGTTTTTCAGGACAGCCTATTGTAAATGAGGTATCGAAACCAGTTCCCCTGGCTGTGGGTCCATTATCACGTGTTACAGACTTGTTACTTACGAAATCGTGTCCAGAAAATCTGTTAGGAATAAAAACATTGAAGGCTCTAGGAGCTGTGATCTGTTGTTCTCCGGAAGGAGTTAGACTTTTCACTGACGGTTTTACATTTTCTGGCCGACAAGGGACACAAGGTGTCTCCTTCGAAGCTACAATTCTGTGTTCAGCAAGTTGTGTACTTGGGTCACTTGCTGTCCAAAGTGGGGAGACAGCTCACTCCCGATCGCATTCAGTTAATTGTAAATATGCCACAACCCCAGACACAAAAGGAAGTGCGGGCCTTTATAGGCCTCACCTCGTACTGCAGACAATGGATTCCCCAGTATGCATTTCTAGCTAAACCACTGATTCAGTTAACAACACAGGAGGCAGCGACTTCGACTGTCCTCCCTTGGACTCAGGAACATACACAGGCTTTTGAGGAATTAAAGAAAGCTTTATGCCAAGCACCAGTTCTAGCGACACCATGTTACAACAAACCGTTTACACTTTTTGTTACAGAACGTGATGGTACAGCACTGTCTGTCCTCACTCAAGACCAAGCAGGTTCACATAAGCCTTGCGCTTATTTTTCAAGTACATTGGATTCAGTAGCCCAGGCACTCCCTGCGTGCTTAAAGTCGGTGGCAGCAACAGCACTAGCAATCAGACAGAGCGACTCAATTGTTTTAGGACATCAATTAACAGTACAAGTTCCACATTCTGTAGAGGTTCTTTTAAACAGAACTCAGACTCAGCACTTGACTATAGCACGACTGACAGGTTATGAATTGACACTATTCCAGCCACACATAGAAATCAGACGCTGCAGCATTCTGAATCCTGCAACATTGTTACCTACAATTATGACAGATCCAGCCCCGCATGATTGTATAGAGATCATTAATACAGTAACAAAGCCTCGACGAGACTTAACAGATGTCCCACTGGCAAATCCAGACCTGACACTTTACGTGGATGGTTCATGCATGAGAACAAGTACAGGAGAATTAGTGGCCGCGTATGCAGTGACCACTGAAACTGAAGTTAAAGAAACACATCGTATTGACACACTGTCTGCTCAAGCAGCGGAGCTCATCGCTCTGACCCGAGCTTGTATACTAGCCAAAAACAGAAATGTTAACATATACACTGATTCCCGTTATGCGTTCGGAGTCGTACACGACTTCGGAATGTTATGGCAAGAACGAGGTTTTTTGACCTCTCATGGTGCCAAGATACAACACGGTCCCCTCATTCAAGCACTATTAGAAGCAATACATCTGCCCTCAGGCATATCCGTCATGAAATGTAAAGCACATACTAAAGTTACGGATTCTGTTTCCCAGGGTAATGACCTGGCAGACCAGACAGCGAAACATACAGCATTGACTCACACCCAGACTACCGATAAGACAAAGACAATAGTACCAACACAGTGTATGTCAGTCAGGGATCCCACCCTAGATGTAATCGATATCCAGACACATGCTACTTCAGATGAAATAAAGAAATGGACTGAACTAGGAGGGATCCAGACAGATCAAGGATGGGTCACGAAGGGAAAATCTACATGGTTTCTCCCTGACTCAATGGTTCAAATCATGATAAATACAGCACATAGTCCGGCACATCTAGGAGAGAAAGCTATGTTAGAAAGTTTACAGAATCTCTGGTACAACAAACACTTACGAGCAGCAGCAAAACAGAAAGTGCGTACTTGCATGATCTGTTGTCAGTTCAATCCCGGTAAAAGCGTTCCTGTAGAGCAAGGTGGATTCCATCCTCCTGATCACCCTTTTGAAGTCCTCCAGATGGATTATATCCAGATGGACCGTTGTCGAGGATTCAAATATGTCCTCGTAGTTGTTTGTGCACTTTCCCGTTGGACCGAAGCATATCCAGTCCCAGATTACACTGCCCCGACCACTGCCAAGCAGCTGGTTCGAGAATTCTTCCCACGATACGGCTTGCCTCGTGTCGTGTACTCAGATATCGGACAGCCGTTCTCATCCGAACTTATGAGGCATGTTTCCCTTCTGTTAGGATATCAGTGGAGATTCCATTGTGTCCGACATCCCGAAGCCGCAGTCCTTGTAGAAAGGCATAATCAGACACTAAAGACCCGCCTTGCCAAAGTTTGTAAAGAGAAAGGGGTCGACTGGATAGTCGCCCTGCCAGTTGCATTATTCTACATGAGAATGGTTGCCCATTCGAGATCAGGACTATCCCCGTACGAAGTGGTCTTTGGCAGACCACCGAATATGTGGGGGACGCCCATGCCTAAGAAAATTACTGATGTCGATTGTAATATGCTGACAGATTACCTTGCCTCCTTGATGTCTGCACTCCAATCATGTCGTTCACAGGTTGCTGCAGCTTTCCCTGACAACACTGATGTAAAGCCACACGATGTCCGACCAGGAGACATTGTCCTGATTAGGAACTTCGACAGGAAAAGTCCGCTGGAGCCCCGCTGGAAAGAGCCGAAGACCGTCCTTCTTACTACGAAGACCGCGATCAAGGTGGAAGGCAGAAAGGGGTGGATCCATACGAGTCATATAAAAAAGTGCAACGAACTGAAACCAGACCCAGACTCGTCCACCCCCACCAAAGACTGTATCGAACCTAGTGACTTTAAGGTCCCCGAACGAGAGAAAACTCCCCGAGAGGAGTACAAACTGAAACTTCGATCTAGCAAGTCAGACAGTTTAATTGTTTAAGTCCTCCCCTAGGTGAATCGGTTAAATAGTTTCTGACATGTATCCCCTAGATCGAGATAGAGAGAGAGAGAGACAATTCAAGAAACGTGCATATTGTAAATCACTACGTAGTCACTGCATAGTGACTTTATTGATTATGTTCTTTTTAAGTCTCCTGATTATTGTTGCTAGCATATTGCTTCCCATATACTACCCTATCTTCAAACGTGAACAATCTGCTTTCAATGCTTCTGCTGAACATTCTTTTAGCGAATTACCTCCCCACGAACTTTCTTACAGACTCGCGCTGCGCAACAACACATTCATTAGTATGTTACACCATTCCCATCAGACTAACAATGCTACAAACTGTTGGATATGTGGCCGACTCCCTCCCTACCAGAAATACAAGGGAGTTCTGCCCCTCTTTCCGTACCCGTTCACTCATAATGGTTCCTGTGGTGCATGGTTTAGAATAATCAATTCCTTAGATCCTGATGTTGCTGTTTTTAAAGGGAACTGGGTTTGGGGAAACTTGAACTTAGTTCTGCTTAATGCCTGTTACCCTGACAAGAAAGGACTCCCCACTAGAGTAGGAACTGATCTAGAAAATGAAGTATATGGATTAGGTAATTATACAATTAACCTTATGATTCTCACTGTTGTATCCGAAGCCGCACCAGTTCTCCCTGCTATGTCAGTACTACCAGTCACAGGTGATTTATGTGTCAGAAAGAAGGGCTCAGTACACTTAGGTCATAGTAAATGTACTACCGTGGTCGACTTCAATGATCATGGCAAATCCTCCTTTAAAGCTACTCGTCATTCCTACTTTGTTTGTGGCCATACCGCATACATACGCTTACCTCCAGATTGGGATGGTACCTGTTACATTGCCTTCCTTCTGCCACCTGTTTTCCTAGCCCCTCCTGATTATCACAGAAATACAAATCTAGTAAAGAGTAGACTCAGAAGAGATCTCCCGATTGTCGACTATACCGAAACGGCATGGGAGCAATACACAGATTTCAATAAGGGATTCTTTTTCTTCACAGGCCCAGTCCAAAACAGTAAATTAATACGTAGATTAACCAGAACACTCGAAGCAGTAGTAAATGAAACTGCCTCCGCTCTAGGTAACTTAACAGAAGAACAGTCTGCTATACGGATTGTTGTTCTTCAGAATCGTCTTGTTATTGACGTCATCTTGGCAGATAGAGGTGGAGCCTGTAAGGTCATTGGGTCAAGTTGCTGTGTTTTCATTCCAGAAAACGCGCCAACTGTCTACAAAGCTATTACACGTCTTCATAAGATTGCAAGTTCGATACATCAGAATCCAGGCACCTGGACTTGGTCCGGTTGGTTCTGGACAACGTTAACTGCTTGGGGATGGAAGATCCTATCCTTCCTAGGCATTGCCCTTGCCATAGTATTCAGTTGTTGCCTGTGCCTACAGTGTGGGCCAGCGATTTGTGGACTGTGCGCCACATCGTGCATTGAACATTCCAGTTTTCTCTCAAACCGACAACGGAAGAGAGACGAGCAAATGATGTTGCAAGAACAGACTGATCGATTCATGAGGATCGAGATATCATGAAGGGTCCGTAGGGAACAAGGAGGGAATGAGGAAATATAAATTTTTGGTCAAGTTATGTTCCCTATCGTGTACCGCACCGTCTCCATGTACGAGCTTAAAGTGCATGTAACTTCCCTCCTATGCCAGCTATGAAGACACAACTACATTTGCGTCCAACGTTAACATGTCCTCTTTCAGACCCACCCGGAATGGATTGAATAGTCCGTTCCTAAGTATGCCATGCCAACGTCTTTTTGTGGTGTACTTTACACGTTTTTCAGCTCTGGCGAAGCAGGCCCTGAAATCTGCCATCGAGCCTTTTTTCTGCTTTCTGACTCTGAGAGCCTCAGCCCAGGCTGTCTCTGTACCCGTGACCTCTGCCTTACTCCCTGCGCGGCTCACCGCGTTTAGCTTAGCCTGCTGCCTGCCAAGACTGAATTCAACCTTCGAGTTATCTGTTCCACTCTCCGAAAATGCATTCCTGCCTACTAGCTTAAGTAAACATTCCCCCAGCTGCAGAGCGAAGGACCCGGCCTTACTGTCTCCATGCAAGTAATTCATAGCCTCTGTTACCATGGTAGGCCCATGCCCCCACGCTCCTCATGCAGACACTTAGACGCTTATACACGCACTCACAGTCAGTATAGAATAGCTTCTGCCCCAGAGACCTTTCCGCCCAGATAGTATGGTTCCCAAACATCACATATCAGATATGATAGAGGTACGAGTTGATCTGACATGCCAGACTTCTGTCTCTTTCCGCCATTGTAAATGTCAAGTCCCCTGCACCCTCCAGTTTCACGTCAATCACACGTCATGCAGCTGCGCGCGCATCTAGGCCTCAGATTTCTGCTGACATTGCAAGATTCTGCTTTTGTTACCACCCACTTGTGACACCTACTTATGACGTTTCTAGCACACACCTCTATGTTCACGCCTAGTTCACGCCTTCTAATTACGTATCATTACCACGTGTGTGTTTTATCTTGTTTCTCTCAGCTGTTACGCCTACTGTATTGGTCTCTATGATGTAACTTAAGTATATAAGCTATGTATTGTCAATAAAATATTGCTCTATCCCTTCCTGCACCCCAGTGGTGGCAGGAACAAGATATCCGGTCATGACCATTCCTTTTTAAGGAATAAAACCCCTAAGAACTCTAACACCAGGGACTCTGCCTTTTTCTTTCCGATTGAGTTATTATTGATTAAGTACTTACCTGCATAGAAATTAGGACGGTAAATCAAATATTTACCACAGTGGCATGCTTCTAGGTATCTGGGAATGTGGCTGAGCCTATGGAGGTGTAGAAGGTAGGTGTTAGTGCTTTGCTGATTGGTAGGAGTCTTTGGTGTAGGCATGGAGGGTCAGATGCCCCTCCCCCCGAGAGGTTGAACTCAATGGCAGCAGCGAATCCAACGTAATAATGGTGGGACATGAGGTTAGGGTTTGTACTTCAGCTGTGAAGGGAAGTAGAGTTTTAACACCTTAGCTGCGTGTAAACATCCCTCCCCAGTGCTGCGCTGTCCATTGGAACCAGTGCTGAATGGACGTCCAATGGTCGTGCGCAGCACTGGGGAGGTAGCGCTGCTGACGATCGTTGGCCGTCAGCAGCACTTAAGGGGTTAACGCTGACAGGGTCTGGTTGAGGGGTCAACGTTGCTGTGTCTGGAGGTGATTTTATTACAGAAAATTTCTGGGAGCTTGTAGCAAAGGCCTTGGAAGGGGGATATGTTGTTGCAGGTGGCAGGAGGCAATATGAAATATTTGATGATGGTGAAGATTCCTTTGCTGCTCCTAATGCTGGTGTCAATACAATCTGCAGGAGCTGTGTGCTGGGTGGTCTGTATCTGCTAGTGGCAGTGTTTTATGGCTTATTTGAAGATGTTGTTATCCATGGAATCTTGGCGTTTTCCCAGTTTATCTTTCAGTTGCTTACATGCCTTTTCGTCAACCATCACTCAACACAGCTACTAATGGTGCAGATGAGTGGATGCAGGTCAGTAAAACATCAGCATGATGGTGTGATCACCGCCATTCCAGCATCCCTATTCTGTCCAGGAATCCTGCACAGCTAAATCCAGCCCAAGATCACTCAGTTCTCCAGAATCTCTAGCATTTCCTCCTGCACCGCAAGGGATTCTCCACTTTCTGAGGGCTCATTGGCACCATGGTAATCTTATTGATTACCAAATGTCGTAGGATATGGATATCACCAGATATGAGCTATCAGTCCCCACCACCACTGTTACTCTTCATCCAAACAGGATAAGAAAAAATAATGGCAATGAATACCAGCACTCCTGCCTTACACACCAATTGTTTTGGTGGGCTGATAGCTGTGAAATCACCAATTCAGGGGCCTTATCCCTGCCTCTACCTTGTGTTTGATGGTTGGGTAGTAGACCATAGGCAGAAGGAGGCTGGAGCTTTCAACTGTTATACAATTCTCTTCCTGAGCAGTTACCAAAGCATTATCTTAGAATTAATCCACAAAGAACATCCAAATTATATCTGAACAAATCAGAAGAAATGAATCCAGTATATTTCAAAAACTTCTTCTTTATTTTCTTCTTTCCAGTCACTCAGTACTTTTTCTTTCTTTTTTCTTTGCCAACATGTGTTTCGTCCTAACTATATACAGTTTATGGGCTTCGGTAGGGCTAAAGAAAAATTAAACAATTATAAAATTACTAAAATTCTTAAAGTTTACATAATATAGTATCATAAATACAATACTAAACAATCTAAAAGATAATAATTTTTGCGTTGTGATTAGAAGTCTTTCTTGGTGGAACGTGCTCCTATCAGAATTTTATAGAGCAAGGAGGAATTGTGCTAAAGATACTGACTTTGTGGATACACTGAACGACATGGAAAAGAGATTTCTATCTAGGGGTTACGATTCACAAGTACTTGGGAAAGCTAAAAATCGAGTAAAAAAGTTGAGGAGGTTAGATACTTTACAAACTAGGATCAAGGATCCGAATAAAATAATTCCTGTTAAACTCATTACGGCGTATCACCCATGGTCCAATAAAATATATGGTATCCTAAAACGTCACTGGCATCTCTTAACTTCTAATATGTTACTACAGAAGTATATATCTAAAAATCCTGGTATAACATATAGAAAAGGTAGAACTTTGGGTAACATTACTAGCCCTAGTTACCTAAGAGATACGGTATCAAAACCAACCTGGCTACACAAACATTACATTGGCTCATTTAAATGCAATAATTGCAGCCTGTGCAGAATGGCATTTACAGATAAAAAGGAATTTGCATATAATGGATCCAAAAAATATTATATAAGACAACATATAGATTGTACAACAAAATATGTGGTATATATAATAATATGCAAATGCCAGCAGATCTATGTAGGGAGCACTATAAGAAGTATGAAAGAACGTATAGCGGAACATTATAGAGCTTTTAAAAATATTGACCAGAAATACCCCATAGGACTGCATGCATTAAATTGTCCCAATAAAAGCTTTTAATTTCATGGATTAGAGAGTATCCCATCTAACATAAGAGGAGGGAACAGAGAGCTCAAAGTGAGACAGGCTGAAGTACGTTGGATCATCAGGTTACGGGCAGTTACTCACGGGATTAACATTGACGATGAAATGCAATATTTCTTGGGGTGATGTGATACTATCATGTGTAATCTATGGGCTGATAAGAGATGCACCAATGAAGAGTTAACAGGATTTAGAGATAATATGCCTTTACCTCAACTCCTTTACTGAGAATTATTATATAAGTATTACTCCTGGGTACATATTTTTGCAATCTCAGAACAATATTGATACTAGACTGTAACTAGCTTGACTAGAGGGCATAAATATATATATAGCTTCCGGAATATTGAATGGAGAGAGAAAGTAAATAAATTTCCTTGTAAACAGTGGGAATATTCATGTAGAGTATAGTAAAATGGTAATTGTCAATTTTTTGTTATTGAATATTGAGGTATGTCCACCATGAAACACATTAAGATTACGTAGTCCGATAATTCGACAGGACATATGAATGATATAATTAATAGTGATTTTTAAATAGTTAACTAGTTAGTAGTTATTAATAGGGAATAGATCGATTTAAAAAAATAAATAAAAAAAATAAAAATAAAAAAAATAAAAAGAGTTTCAATAGGGAATAGATCGATAATATATAAAATATAAGATGCACATAACTGAATGAGGATTAATAACAACTGACTACTAATATTAGTTACCCTTCAGTAACACATTAAACAGGAAGTCCAGATTAGAAGATACAGATATTTGGATATTTTCTTATGACACAAAATGTATTTCTTTGAAATGCATAGCCATGTTAAGATGGCGCCCTCAATAGATACGATATGACTGAAGCTCCGATAGATACGATATGACAATAGTTCTAAACAGATTTGAATATACGTTATTATCGACTGAGTTAAACACTATACCTTAAACTAAACGCTATTCTTTTAATTTATGTTATAAAAATAATATATATGATTGGAATGGGAATACCAATAATAGAAATTATATATTCGATATAGTATATAATACCGTAATTAATTATATGACGATGATGGGCGCTACATTAAATAAATCTAAAAACTAAGTGGGAATAATAGTTCGTTTGTGTTATATCGTTTACTAATTTGATTTTGGAAATAGTTAGTCCCCTTCTCTCTTTCACAATAGTGCCATAGTATAAATAACCCTAACAAAGATGGCGACGATGCTAGACGCCGAGTACGCCAGGATTCCCATATACCGAGGTTTTTCACGTTTTATCCGGTAAGACTTAAAAGGATAATGCGACTACTTTGTCATTAGGCAGTTAATATTACTTTAGCTCTAATATAAACTCTTTTTTGTAGAAAATATAAAGACACTTCGACCTTGAAATTCGGAAACATGAGAGTATGTGGAACTTTGTGGATTCCATAAATAATGGAGGTATTACCTGATTTTAAACTTGCTTACTGCAGTTATAATTTTAAAGTTATTGTGCGAGGGGCAGGAGATATAAAATGTTAACTTTGAATTTGTAATACTTTTGGAACCTTGTACAGTGGGGAGTTAGTTGTCCGTTCAATTGTGCCGAAATCCGCTTATTAAGGGCATGTCAGCTAAAGTGACTTGGAGTTCACATGACCCGCCGAGCAGCTTTGGGCCCCTTATTGATGGGTGTGATCCAATGCTAATGATTTGTTTATTTGTGCGGAAATCCGGTTAAAACGGGCATGTCAGCTGTAGTAACTTATAGGGGTCCTTTTATTAATAAGTGTGGTCCGAGGCTAATACTGAGATATCCCTGTTTATAAATATAACTCTAGATAACCACCTGAACGGTAGTTTGCTTTCAGGGCACTCGGTCTCTCAGTTTTGAAACCCGTCTAATACGAGTGTGTTAGCTGAAGTAACCTATAATAGCCCTTTATTAAAAGGTGTGACTCCAGGCTAAATACAGTGAAATCCTGGTTTATATTTATAACCTTAACTACAGGATACCTAAGAATCAAAATAAGGTATAAGGAAACTGAAAATCGCAAAGAGTATCACTAAGAAACTTTGCACCTTTTGGTTTTTATTATATGAAATATTTTGCACTACCAAGTGAAAGCTATAATAATGGAATGTATATGCTTGATATTGAAAATATAATATATATCCTTTAGGTAAATTCAAGGTTTGATCACCCGAGGTTTCGCCAATATCATAGATATAAGATACTTATTCGGTGAGTCTAGCATCATATATATATTTATAGCTAATAGATTCTGAGATTGCCTAATTTGTAGTCATGTGTAGTATGTGAAATACAGAATGTTATACAGCTGTTGACATCATTTCCTCTCTTCTGAGAACTTTTCCAATGATCTTCCTATGAAATCATGAAATCATGATCTTTTAGTCTGTAAATATGAGAAAAGGATTTATGATGATAGAAATTATTAATAAGGTCCTTTTGTAAACAAATCTTCTGTATAGATATATGCTTCAATAGTAATGGCTCCAAATGTGAGCATTACATATGTATGAACTATTAATTGCCTTTGTTGCAGCTGATAGGAGCACGTTCCACCAAGAAAGACTTCTAATCACAACGCAAAAATGATTATCTTTTAGATTGTTTAGTATTGTATTTATGATACTATATTATGTAAACTTTTATGAATTTTAGTAATTTTATAATTGTTTAATTTTTCTTTAGCCCTGACGAAGTCCATAAACTGTATATAGTTAGGACGAAACACGTGTTGGCAAAGAAAAAAGAAAGAAAAAGTACTGAGTGACTGGAAAGAAGAAAATAAAGAAGAAGTTTTTGAAATATACTGGATTCATTTCTTCTGATTTGTTCAGATATAATTTGGATGTTCTTTGTGGATTAATTCTAAGATAATGCTTTGGTAACTGCTCAGGAAGAGAATTGTATAATATTTATTATATAGACAGATTTATTTGTCTATTTTTACAGTTGTGGCAGGGACTGTATCTCAACCTTTGAGCAATACTGAGCCTGATTAACTATCCATTGACTAATAACACTATAAGCGCAAATAGCCCCTCTTGCCGTTCGATAAAATAATCTGGAGCTTTCAACTGCCCTGGGGAAACTCCACATTTGCTGAAATATCATTTCCCAGAATATCCACGCTTTAATTAAATGAGTTAAAGACACTTAAGGTCCTGCTTTCGATTTTTACCTCCTTAAAAGGATTGCCTAATTTAGTATGGTCAACCATTGTTGTGTAAACTGAGTCTCTGGCTCAGCTCTACAAGGTTTGCTTTAAAACCCACGGGTGACACTGGTGAACTTAGTTCAATGCAACATGCTTGAATGTGATAGGATTTTGTAGCTACGCAGAACACCATCCAGCACATACTTAAAATGAAGTCAAAGATTTTGGCTTACTAACGGTCCCTAAACAGGGATCCAGGGACACCATGGTGATCCGAAACAATCATTTTCTGGTCTCTTCGATAACATAGACACCAGATACACTTTAACTAAAAAAGCGTGTTAATTTCAATAGCTGCATCCTGTTGCTGAACACTTCTAAAATAACTACACAGAATATGATTAAAACAGCACAAATGCGGGACATGGCCAAGGGGTCTGACATTGCGGACGCGTTATAATATTGCTCCCGTAGCCCGCCGATAATCCTGCATAAATCCTGCCATCCTACTGCAGCTGTTTCCCTACCAACTTTCCACGAGACACAGTGAGGTGGTGGGGGCCCTCGTAGGAGGCTCCTAAGGGTGCTTAATCCCGTGGTAGAGCTGCCGTATTTGCTGACGAGGCTGGCCCCGGGAATCGGCATGGGCATGCCTTGCTTTCGGCGTAACGGGCGTGCTGCCACGGACTATGGTCGGAGGCGAGCCTTGTATGTCAGTGGGGCCCCATCCGGACATCGCCCTAGACACCTAAGAGAATGCCTCTCGCCCCGGGGCTATGCTATGACCCATCAGCCGGGTGATTGCACTCCCTGCGATCAGAGACGGACGATCCCGCCATATTGTGGGATGCTGGTCAGGCCTCCTGCTCTGCTACCGCCCGGGGGTCCCTGCGGTGGGCACCAAGGACATCGGCAGTCGGATCGGACTGAGGCACCAATGTCTCTCCCCCCGTCTCGGGGATACATCTCTGGGCTCCCAGATTTGACCTGGGCAGCCTTGCGTGCAGTGATTTGCGTCGCAGTGAGGCCCGGACGTGCCGCAGCCCGCTTCCTTTCCTCCAGCCTGTTGTGTGGCCTAGCGGGTGCGGCCTGCTACCTCTCTGCCCACCAGCCTTAACACTGAGCAACCGATGGCCCGGGGGCCCCACCGGTCACGCTAGAGACGAAGATCCCAACCGCATAGCAAATCTCATAGACGGGCAACAGATGGTCGACAACCTCATTCACCTTCATAAATGGACACTGTCGAAGTGTGGATATGACATATCTCTCCTGATGACAATTCAAATGTGGGCTACATAGTTTTGTACATTTTAGTGTGACTGAAGATGCTTTAATGTACATTTCATGTTCTATTGGGATCCATGGAAGGGAGCGGATGCTACCCCTCGTTGGGGGCAGGACGTTTGCCATACCGCGACAGATGCTTCAACGTTATTGATGTATTGGGGGGAAAGCGGAGAGGTGTGGGGTTTTGGGGAAATGTATGTACTTGTTAGTGTCACAGTGTTCTACTTCCTGCTTCGACTCCGCGCACACTACAATACCCACTTATTGGTCCATTTGAATGTTATATACCCGACAAGAGGGACGCTCAGGCAAGGCGATTAGCCATTATTAGCTGGAGTGTCCATGGCTTACTGGATAAGGTTAAACAAGGGGCTATACTCCGTCAGGCTAGGCAATACAACACAGACATCCTGATTTTGCAGGAAACACACTTGCTGGGCAATAAGACGCTCTGCCTGGCGTATTTTGGCTTTGCCCAGACCTACCATTCTGGTTTTACTCTGAGCTTTTAGGGAGTGGCGATATTAATCTATCGCAGAGTGCAATTTGTTCATGAACTGTCTTGGTCTGACCCCCAGGGCAGGTATGTAGTGGTGTCTGTCACCCTTTACCCTTTACCATACACAATTCCTTCTCTCGCCTTGACTACACATTCACAGCTGCCCCTCACGTCCACAAAATGGAGACAGCAGAGATCTTGCCCAGAGGGTTGTCTGATCACACTCCGATTACACTGGTATTACACTTGGGCCCCGATTGCTGCCCGACCCGCTCGCGCCTCTCGACATGGCTTCTCCAAGATGATCCCTACCATCAACAGATATATACAGCTGTTACTGAATATTTTTTACATAATATCTGCAACTTGGACTTCCCAGGGACCCTTTGGGAGGCCATAAAGCCAAGTACTGCGGGGGTGGACATTGCTTTTTGCACTGAGCGTCGTCGTCGGCGTCGTGAGAAACTGGTCTGCACTGAAGCACAAATCTTAGACTTAGAACGCAGGACCAGAGGGGTCGATGGCGTGGCAGCTCGCCGCCAACTTCCCATCATGCAACAACTATATGCCAGCGACCTGCTAGACGAAGCCATACTGTATTGGCTTACCACATGTAGCCGCATATATCAGTGGGACGATAAATGTAGCGCCTTTTTTGCACCACCTGTGACCCTTTTCTAAATCCGGGGACCGACTGGGGAGGTGCTTACATACCCTGCTCGCAATGCTACCAGCTTCACTGATTATTACACGGACCTATACGCCCCGCGAGAGACTCTCCCAGCGGCCACCAATGACTGATTTTTGGCCGATCTGCCCCCACAGTACCTGCCAGATTCTGTGAATGAAGACCTGGATGCCCCGATTACGATGGGTTTTGTTGATTGTCTATTTTACAGCACCATTAGGACCTGTATTAAATCATCAGGGTACCTAAGTCTGAGATTGATCAGTGGCTGTCTTTGATTTATTTATGTCTTGAAAAAGAAGTCCAGTAAAATCAGAACAAACAGTGTTACCACACTAACACGCTATATACAATAAATGAAAAAATGAGAAAAAATGAGGGAAACCAGGATTTTGTATTATCTGAAGGTTGTTATTCAAATCACGTAGGGTACATACATGGATATTATTTAGATATTCAAGGTACTAGTTGTATCTTCCTTTGACATATCTAAACTTTAAGTCCAGACTGCTCAAACATATAAACCAATGATTTCAACTCAATAATCAGAAGAAAATCAAAGTATGGCAAGAACTCAAAATATGCAGAGATGGACTGAAGTAGTCGACGTTTCGGTCTTTTTGAAGGTTTTCACAAGACCATCATCAGGACAGAAAAAGTTCAATATACAATTGATGACCCTCTGTAAAGAAAACAACATTATGTTACAATAGGCATGTATATGTTGAATACCTGGTTCCTAACTCTTTATTTGTATAAGTCTAACTATATTTACATTTTTATACATTTGATGATTGGTTTGCATAAAAAGTCGGTGTGGCGACTGAAGGAAATAAGCAAAATAATTTTTATAAGGCAAATACATGGTCAAACAAGATCCCAAGGGAGTGTAATTAGTGTTATTTTACTCACTTATATTTCTTGAATGTACGTCTATTTAGATTTGAGACGACCGCAACACTTTAAATCGTGGCGTTGATTGAGGGCAAAGAATGATTCTTTTATGTCAAAATATCACTGTATTAAATGAAAGAGAGTGAGAGTCTATCTTAATATTATTATTTTCATAATTTGTCATTTGGATAGAGAGTCAACCAAAAAGAAGAAGTGTTACCAATTTACCTCTTGTTCTACATAGGGATGCTGTCTATGATTTTCGACAGGGAATCCAGATTCGGTCGATTTCCAATACACTTGTATATTTCTAATTGAATAAAAGAAATATACGTTTTGTAGATTCTTAATAAAGTGTTATTATTTACCAGCCTTACAGTGTTGAAAAAGGTGGTGCACTATATAATTTAGCATCTTGTTATTAATGAATAGTGCTGTTTGATAGCATGGCTTCTCGTAACATAACATTGAAAACATTTGTTGAAAAGCAGCATGTTAATGTTGCTTTGAGAAAACAGTTAGGAGAGCATACTTCACTTATGGCGAGCGATACATGATGTTACTTAAAAAGGACTGGCACCTTATCTTTTGAAAAAGTCAGAATAACCGAAAATCAAAACGTTTCTAACGGTATCCCCGAGCTATACATATAAGCATAGTTAAGCTATAGACCCAGGTTTAACTAAAGGGACCCCTGTCGGATGACAGAGGTATATCCTAAAGGTAGCGGAGGTCTACCGGCTTTCGAGAAAATACGGCTAAATCAGAGATTTCGGTGGCATGACTTACTTAGAGTTTTCGATGTGACCGCATCAAAAAAGGCTTCCAACGAGTCCGGTAAAGGCTTACATCTATGTTTGCCTGTCCGAGTTTATTTATAGCACGTCACGATCAGCTGCGAGTACCGTATTCTCGCGAGACTACGCGATCAGCGCGGGTAAACCACTTGTTGGTAAAAACAAAGCAGCCATCTTAGCCTATGTTAATAGCTATGTTCAACATGAGAGTACATCTTAGTGGGAGTTGTAAGATGGACTAAATGAATTGAATATTAATTTTAAGTAAACGTTAGTTTTGTTTACTATGTGGCTGCTAAAGACAAAATTTAAAATCCAAGAATGATGAGTTAACATTATAACGAGTGTTCCTGTCAGCAATAATGCACTCCCAATCTTTAAGCTTCACATCATAGAATATTAAAAACTGGACAAAAAGAACAAATTAATTTAAACAAATCATGACAATTTAAACATTATAGCTACTGATCCTGTCAACTGTGGTGTGCTCACAGTCTTAGGGTTTTTTGTTCTGAACAGTTTACAATGCTTTTTGTCATATAATCTTGGCGATTATTATATCAGAAGACAGTTAAACTTTTATCAGTGTTCCTGTCAGCAATAATGCACTCCCAATCTTTAAGCTTCACATCATAGAATATTAAAAACTGGACAAAAAGAACAAATTGATTTAAACAAATCATGACAATTTAAACATTATAGCTACTGATCCTGTCAACTGTAGTGTGCTCACAGTCCTAGGGTTTTTTGTTCTGAACAGTTTACAATGCTTTTTGTCATATAATCTTGGCGATTATTATATCAGAAGACAGTTAAACTTTTATCATCATAAAGCAATCTCAGACAATATAAGTAGTTGTTAGTTCTATATGGATAAGGATATGGGTAGCAGCATATGACATATAACTTTTGTGCTTATATTGTATGGGCATGCGTAGGTATTGATTTGACCACAGTTAAACAGTTCGAATGATTAAGTCAAGCATGCTAAGGTATGCCATTCAGTACAAGAGTTCAATCCATTTTTCACACTGTTGGCAATTTCTATCCAGCGATTCTCTTTGATAATCAGGCTTTTATCGCAGTTTTTTTGTCTGATGGATGGTTTTACAACATCAATTACCCACCACGTCATGTCTTTTTCAGAGTGTTTGGCAGAAGAAAAGTGTTCTACTAAAGGGGCATTTTCCACTTGACAACGAATCCGCGACTGGTGTTGCAGGATTCGCTGCTTGATCATCTGTGTGGTTTTCCCTATGTATAGTTGACCACATGGGCACTGTATGCAGTAAATTACACTGCTGGTTCGACAGTTCAAAAAATGTTTTATGGTGAATTTGCGTTCGTTGATCACAAAACTTTTGATGTTTTTGGTGGTATCACAAGCCTTACAGTTGTTACATTTGTAATGGCCTTGTATTGGGGACAGTTGTCTCATGCTATCAACAGTGTTACCATCCTGTCTTTCATACGCATGCACAAAGTGATCTCTCAGGTTAGGACCACGTTTGAATGAAAACATAGGTTTCTCTCTTAGTTCAGGGAGTTCATTCAAAAGGGACCAGTTTTTTGTTGCGATCTTTTTGAGCTGTTGGCTGTATGTGCCAAAAGTGGTCCCACATACTAGTGGTGCCTGGTTGTTTTTAGGTTTAGTCTGCAGTAAAGCTTCTCTATTGTTGTACCATGCACGCTTCATTGAGATCTTGGGGAGCTTGTTAGGGTACCCTCTCTCATGTAGCTTGTTCTTGAGAATTCTAGCCTCATGGAAATAGTCACTCCGTTTGTAACAGTTTCTACGTAGACGTAGAAACTGGCCAAAGGGTAACCCGTCACGTAAGGATTTCGGATGGTGACTGTTGTATTTGAGTAGGGTATTGCGTGTGGTGGGTTTCGTATATAAAGTGGTGTAGATGGTATTCTCCTCACTCACTTTAATGGTTAGGTCAAGAAAATGCATTTCATGTGCATGGTAATCTAGAGTAAACTGTAGATGTGGTTTTTTTTTGTTTAACCACTCGTGGAATTGTTTCAAGAGTTCGTGGTTGCCTTTCCATATAAGAAAGACATCATCTATATATCTTAGCCAACATGATATGTTGGCTAAGAATGGATTGAGATTATTATAGATGAATTCTTTCTCAAAGTTGTTGACATAAATATTGGCTATATTAGGGGCATAAACTGTCCCCATTGCCACACCTTTCAGTTGTTGATAAAACTTTTTCTCAAAAAGAAAAAAGTTTTGACACATAGAGATCCTGATACATTCAACTATAAATTCACTGGGGACATTATGTGGTCTCTCTCGGCTGTCTAAAAGATCTTTAATGAGAGTCAGAACTTCATCTTGTGGAATATTTGTGTATAGACTATTAATGTCCATAGTCACTAGGTATTCAAATTCCGGATTGTATTCATGATTTTCAAGTTTGGTTATGACAGCGGTAGTGTCCCTGATGTATGTGTCTGCCTCAGTTACAAAGGGTCTAATAAAAAAATCTGCATACTGGGCGAGTGGCTTTAGAATTGAGTTACAGCCAGCAACAATTGGTCTCCCTGGTGGTTTAGTGGCGTGCTTGTGGATTTTAGGGAGGATGTAAATGGCTGGCACAGTTGGTGATTTGTTAATGAGAAATGCAGCCTCTTTAATGCTTAGCCATCCTCCCTCAAGTCCTTGTTCACTTAGTAATTTGATTTCTTTTTCTATAACAGAGGTGGGATCTGATCTTAGTAATTTGTAATTTTCAGTTACAGATAGTTGTTCTAACATTTTCTCTCTGTATGCTTCCCGGTCCCATAGTACCAGCCCACCTCCCTTATCGGCCGGTTTAATTACCGTGTCTTTGAGGGTTTCAAGGTTTTTTAATGCCAGATGTTCCTCTTTACTTAGGTTGTTCCTACAGAAGATTTGTTGTGTAAACAGTGTTTCTGTTTCGATAAGAACAGCATTTTCAAAGGTCAAGATATTTTTTGAAACCATATTGTTTTGGGGGAAGAAGGTTGAGGGCGGATGAAGACCTGTTACATTACTTTCTTGTGGATCATCCCTCGAAGCAAAGAAGTTTTTAAGTCTAATTGATCTAAAGAATCTATAAAGTTCGCATTTAGTTTGGAATTGATTGTTCCTGTAGGTTGGAACAAAGGATAGACCTGAAGTTAGAACAGATGTTTCGGTTTCAGTCAGGATATGTTTAGATAGGTTAAATATCGGAATAGTAGACATATTGTTTACCATTGGTAAAACTGATTACGAGTCTGTCGTTGGCCTGGGGTGTATTGGTTTCTGTACCAACCTCGTTTCGCTCCCCTGGGTTTCTGTGGTTGCCCTCTCCCTCTCCTGTTGTCCTGGCCTAAAAAAATCTGGCGTGAAGTTGACGGTTGTTGGTCAAATGGAGGTCTGAAGTGACCTGTAGGTATTTGGTCACCGTCTGATTCAGATCCTGTTTCAGAAAATGTTGTCCTTTTCTGTTGTTGGTGATTAGAATTGGGGCCTCTAGGGTTATTTTGTGCCTGATAGAAATCTTTGTTTAGGTAAGGGTATGTTATTTCTTTGTTATATTTACGAATGTCCTTTTGAAGTTTATCTGTTTTTTTCATAGAGTTAAATTCCTTAAATTCTTTTATCGTTTGAGTTATTTTATCTAATAAGGCTTTGGCGTTGGTAATGCTAGAGTCACTATTGATTTTGTTTTCTAGTGTCTCAATCTCTTTTAGGAGTAATTTAATCTGTTTGGCCGCAGTCTCAATGCTTAGCACCATCCAGGTGCGTGAGCATTGGTTGGCTGCGTGGCTAAATCCAATTTTGAATTGTATGTATGTATGTATTGGCATTTATATAGCGCACTACTTACCCGTAGGGTCCCAAGGCGCTTCGACCGCTGCGAAACCCTTCCTGGCTTCCCTGAGAGATGGTCCCTTAATGGGTATCTCCAGGGTGAGACCAGGCATCCCTGGCGGTCTGGTGAGGCCGTTAGTGAAGATGAGGCAAGCTAATGCCCAGAGTTGCCGAGTGTGATCGCTGATCAGAGTGGGCACCGAGGCGAGAGAATTATCGAGTCCGCTGACCCTGGTCCAGAAACCTGCCGCGCCGGGAATCGAACCCTGGTCCCGGGCTGTCCTCTGCTCTCGGGTCTGCCGCCTCTAACCAGTGAGCCACACTACTTCACTTCACCGTCTTCGGTGAAAATAATAGGGATGTTCCGGATCTGTAAGCCAGTTGGGATGATATTTGCGCTAAGACAGTCTGTCAAGAACTTGGCATGAAGTTCAGTTCTGACTTTTTTCTTCAGACGTTCTAGTTGGTTCAGGTCTGATTCTACTGGTAAATTGACTGGTGTACTTTTATTGCCTAAAAGCGATGGTCCAGAGGCAATTTTGAGGATGTAGTCCTCGGTGTATGACGGAGTCTCTGCCTCAGACATATAAGCAGAGTTTATTGGTCAAAGAAGAAACTGTTAAATAACAGTTTTACCACTTAAGAAAATGGCTCACAGCAGAGGTTGTCTGCGCAAATAAATTGAATATGTAGGTGAGCAACCCAATGTACCCTTGCGGGCTCGGGCAAGGTTGATTAAAAAGGGAATTGGCCAGCAAGGGGTTTTGTTGATTGTCTATTTTACAGCACCATTAGGACCTGTATTAAATCATCAGGGTACCTAAGTCTGAGATTGATCAGTGGCTGTCTTTGATTTATTTATGTCTTGAAAAAGAAGTCCAGTAAAATCAGAACAAACAGTGTTACCACACTAACACGCTATATACAATAAATGAAAAAATGAGAAAAAATGAGGGAAACCAGGATTTTGTATTATCTGAAGGTTGTTATTCAAATCACGTAGGGTACATACATGGATATTATTTAGATATTCAAGGTACTAGTTGTATCTTCCTTTGACATATCTAAACTTTAAGTCCAGACTGCTCAAACATATAAACCAATGATTTCAACTCAATAATCAGAAGAAAATCAAAGTATGGCAAGAACTCAAAATATGCAGAGATGGACTGAAGTAGTCGACGTTTCGGTCTTTTTGAAGGTTTTCACAAGACCATCATCAGGACAGAAAAAGTTCTATATACAATTGATGACCCTCTGTAAAGAAAACAACATTATGTTACAATAGGCATGTATATGTTGAATACCTGGTTCCTAACTCTTTATTTGTATAAGTCTAAATATATTTACATTTTTATACATTTGATGATTGGTTTGCTTAAAAAGTCGGTGTGGCGACTAAAGGAAATAAGCAAAATAATTTTTATAAGGCAAATAAATGGTCAAACAAGATCCCAAGGGAGTGTAATTAGTGTTATTTTACTCACTTATATTTCTTGAATGTACGTCTATTTAGATTTGAGACGACCGCAACACTTTAAATCGTGGCGTTGATTGAGAGCAAAGAATGATTCTTTTATGTCAAAATATCACTGTATTAAATGAAAGAGAGTGAGAGTCTATCTTAATATTATTATTTTCATAATTTGTCATTTGGATAGAGAGTCAACCAAAAAGAAGAAGTGTTACCAATTTACCTCTTGTTCTACATAGGGATGCTGTCTATGATTTTCGACAGGGAATCCAGATTCGGTCGATTTCCAATACACTTGTATATTTCTAATTGAATAAAAGAAATATACGTTTTGTAGATTCTTAATAAAGTGTTATTATTTACCAGCCTTACAGTGTTGAAAAAGGTGGTGCACTATATAATTTAGCATCTTGTTATTAATGAATAGTGCTGTTTGATAGCATGGCTTCTCGTAACATAACATTGAAAACATTTGTTGAAAAGCAGCATGTTAATGTTTCTTTGAGAAAACAGTTAGGAGAGCATACTTCACTTATAGCGAGCGATACATGATGTTACTTAAAAAGGACTGGCACCTTATCTTTTGAAAAAGTCAGAATAACCGAAAATCAAAACGTTTCTAACGGTATCCCCGAGCTATACATATAAGCATAGTTAAGCTATAGACCCAGGTTTAACTAAAGGGACCCCTGTCGGATGACAGAGGTATATCCTAAAGGTAGCGGAGGTCTACCGGCTTTCGAGAAAATACGGCTAAATCAGAGATTTCGGTGGCATGACTTACTTAGAGTTTTCGATGTGACCGCATCAAAAAAGGCTTCCAACGAGTCCGGTAAAGGCTTACATCTATGTTTGCCTGTCCGAGTTTATTTATAGCACGTCACGATCAGCTGCGAGTAGTGTATTCTCGCGAGACTACGTGATCAGCGCGGGTAAACCACTTGTTGGTAAAAACAAAGCGGCCATCTTAGCCTATGTTAATAGCTATGTTCAACATGAGAGTAAATCTTAGTGGGAGTTGTAAGATGGACTAAATTAATTGAATATTAATTTTAAGTAAACGTTAGTTTTGTTTACTATGTGGCTGCTAAAGACAAAATTTAAAATCCAAGAATGATGAGTTAACATTATAACGAGTGTTCCTGTCAGCAATAATGCACTCCCAATCTTTAAGCTTCACATCATAGAATATTAAAAACTGGACAAAAAGAACAAATTAATTTAAACAAATCATGACAATTTAAACATTATAGCTACTGATCCTGTCAACTGTAGTGTGCTCACAGTCTTAGGGTTTTTTGTTCTGAACAGTTTACAATGCTTTTTGTCATATAATCTTGGCGATTATTATATCAGAAGACAGTTAAACTTTTATCATCATAAAGCAATCTCAGACAATATAAGTAGTTGTTAGTTCTATATGGATAAGGATATGGGTAGCAGCATATGACATATAACTTTTGTGCTTATATTGTATGGGCATGCGTAGGTATTGGTTTGACCACAGTTAAACAGTTCGAATGATTAAGTCAAGCATGCTAAGGTATGCCATTCAGTACAAGAGTTCAATCCATTTTTCATACTGTTGGCAATTTTTATCCAGCGATTCTCTTTGATAATCAGGCTTTTATCGCAGTTTTTTTGTCTGATGGATGGTTTTACAACATCAATTACCCACCACGTCATGTCTTTTTCAGAGTGTTTGGCAGAAGAAAAGTGTTCTACTAAAGGGGCATTTTCCACTTGACAACGAATCCGCGACTGGTGTTGCAGGATTCACTGCTTGATCATCTGTGTGGTTTTCCCTATGTATAGTTGACCACATGGGCACTGTATGCAGTAAATTACACTGCTGGTTCGACAGTTCGAAAAATGTTTTATGATGAATTTGCGTTCGTTGATCACAAAACTTTTGATGTTTTTGGTGGTATCACAAGCCTTACAGTTGTTACATTTGTAATGGCCTTGTATTGGGGACAGTTGTCTCATGCTATCAACAGTGTTACCATCCTGTCTTTCATACGCATGCACTAAGTGATCTCTCAGGTTAGGACCATGTTTGAATGAAAACATAGGTTTCTCTCTTAGTTCAGGGAGTTCATTCAAAAGGGACCAGTTTTTTGTTACGATCTTTTTGAGCTGTTGGCTGTATGTGCCAAAAGTGGTCACACATACTAGTGGTGCCTGGTTGTTTTTAGGTTTAGTCTGCAGTGAAGCTAGTATGTTTGACCACTTTTGGCACATACAGCCAACAGCTCAAAAAGATCGTAACAAAAAACTGGTCCCTTTTGAATGAACTCCCTGAACTAAGAGAGAAACCTATGTTTTCATTCAAACGGGGTCCTAACCTGAGAGATCACTTAGTGCATGCGTATGAAAGACAGGATGGTAAGTCTGTTGATAGCATGAGACAACTGTCCCCAATACAAGGCCATTACAAATGTAACAACTGTAAGGCTTGTGATACCACCAAAAACATCAAAAGTTTTGTGATCAACGAACGCAAATTCACCATAAAACATTTTTCGAACTGTCGAACCAGCAGTGTAATTTACTGCATACAGTGCCCATGTGGTCAACTATACATAGGGAAAACCACACAGATGATCAAGCAGCGAATCCTGCAACACCAGTCGCGGATTCGTTGTCAAGTGGAAAATGCCCCTTTAGTAGAACACTTTTCTTCTGCCAAACACTCTGAAAAAGACATGACGTGGTGGGTAATTGATGTTGTAAAACCATCCATCAGACAAAAAAACTGCGATAAAAGCCTGATTATCAAAGAGAATCGCTGGATAGAAATTGCCAACAGTGTGAAAAATGGATTGAACTCTTGTACTGAATGGCATACCTTAGCATGCTTGACTTAATCTTTCGAACTGTTTAACTGTGGTCAAACCAATACCTACGCATGCCCATACAATATAAGCACAAAAGTTATATGTCATATGCTGCTACCCATATCCTTATCCATATAGAACTAACAACTACTTATATTGTCTGAGATTGCTTTATGATGATAAAAGTTTAACTGTCTTCTGATATAATAATCGCCAAGATTATATGACAAAAAGCATTGTAAACTGTTCAGAACAAAAAACCCTAAGACTGTGAGCACACTACAGTTGACAGGATCAGTAGCTATAATGTTTAAATTGTCATGATTTGTTTAAATTAATTTGTTCTTTTTGTCCAGTTTTTAATATTCTATGATGTGAAGCTTAAAGATTGGGAGTGCATTATTGCTGACAGGAACACTGATAAAAGTTTAACTGTCTTCTGATATAATAATCGCCAAGATTATATGACAAAAAGCATTGTAAACTGTTCAGAACAAAATACCCTAAGACTGTGAGCACACCACAGTTGACAGGATCAGTAGCTATAATGTTTAAATTGTCATGATTTGTTTAAATTAATTTGTTCTTTTTGTCCAGTTTTTAATATTCTATGATGTGAAGCTTAAAGATTGGGAGTGCATTATTGCTGACAGGAACACTCGTTATAATGTTAACTCATCATTCTTGGATTTTAAATTTTGTCTTTAGCAGCCACATAGTAAACAAAACTAACGTTTACTTAAAATTAATATTCAATTAATTTAGTCCATCTTACAACTCCCACTAAGATGTACTCTCATGTTGAACATAGCTATTAACATAGGCTAAGATGGCCGCTTTGTTTTTACCAAC
Source organism: Lissotriton vulgaris (assembly GCF_964263255.1). Classification (NCBI taxonomy): domain Eukaryota; kingdom Metazoa; phylum Chordata; class Amphibia; order Caudata; family Salamandridae; genus Lissotriton; species Lissotriton vulgaris. Next base: position 273,901,762 of record NC_141689.1, on the reverse strand, counting down.
AAGTGGTTTACCCACGCTGATCGCGTAGTCTCGCGAAAATACTCTACTCGCAGCTGATTGTGACGTGCTATAAATAAACTTGGACAGGCAAACATAGATGTAAGCCTTTACCGGACTCGTTGGAAGCCTTTTTTGATGCGGTCACATCGAAAACTCTAAGTAAGTCATGCCACCGAAATCTCTGATTTAGCCGTATTTTCTCGAAAGCCGGTAGACCTCCGCTACCTTTAGGATATACCTCTGTCATCCGACAGGGGTCCCTTTAGTTAAACCTGGGTCTATAGCTTAACTATGCTTATATGTATAGCTCGGGGATACCGTTAGAAACGTTTTGATTTTCGGTTATTCTGACTTTTTCAAAAGATAAGGTGCCAGTCCTTTTTAAGTAACATCATGTATCGCTCGCCATAAGTGAAGTATGCTCTCCTAACTGTTTTCTCAAAGCAACATTAACATGCTGCTTTTCAACAAATGTTTTCAATGTTATGTTACGAGAAGCCATGCTATCAAACAGCACTATTCATTAATAACAAGATGCTAAATTATATAGTGCACCACCTTTTTCAACACTGTAAGGCTGGTAAATAATAACACTTTATTAAGAATCTACAAAACGTATATTTCTTTTATTCAATTAGAAATATACAAGTGTAATGGAAATCAACCGAATCTGGATTCCCTGTCGAAAATCATAGACAGCATCCCTATGTAGAACAAGAGGTAAATTGGTAACACTTCTTCTTTTTGGTTGACTCTCTATCCAAATGACAAATTATGAAAATAATAATATTAAGATAGACTCTCACTCTCTTTCATTTAATACAGTGATATTTTGACATAAAAGAATCATTATTTGCCCTCAATCAACGCCACGATTTAAAGTGTTGCGGTCGTCTCAAATCTAAATAGACGTACATTCAAGAAATATAAGTGAGTAAAATAACACTAATTACACTCCCTTGGGATCTTGTTTGACCATTTATTTGCCTTATAAAAATTATTTTGCTTATTTCCTTCAGTCGCCACACCGACTTTTTAAGCAAACCAATCATCAAATGTATAAAAATGTAAATATATTTAGACTTATACAAATAAAGAGTTAGGAACCAGGTATTCAACATATACATGCCTATTGTAACATAATGTTGTTTTCTTTACAGAGGGTCATCAATTGTATATAGAACTTTTTCTGTCCTGATGATGGTCTTGTGAAAACCTTCAAAAAGACCGAAACGTCGACTACTTCAGTCCATCTCTGCATATTTTGAGTTCTTGCCATACTTTGATTTTCTTGTGATTATTGAGTTGAAATCATTGGTTTATATGTTTGAGCAGTCTGGACTTAAAGTTTAGATAAGTCAAAGGAAGATACAACTAGTACCTTGAATATCTAAATAATATCCATGTATGTACCCTACGTGATTTGAATAACAACCTTCAGATAATACAAAATCCTGGTTTCCCTCATTTTTTCTCATGTTTTCATTTATTGTATATAGCGTGTTAGTGTGGTAACACTGTTTGTTCTGATTTTACTGGACTTCTTTTTCAAGACATAAATAAATCAAAGACAGCCACTGATCAATCTCAGACTTAGGTACCCTGATGATTTAATACAGGTCCTAATGGTGCTGTAAAATAGACAATCAACAAAACCCCTTGCTGGCCAATTCCCTTTTTAATCAACCTTGCCCGAGCCCGCAAGGGTACATTGGGTTGCTCACCTACATATTCAATTTATTTGCGCAGACAACCTCTGCTGTGAGCCATTTTCTTAAGTGGTAAAACTGTTATTTAACAGTTTCTTCTTTGACCAATAAACTCTGCTTATATGTTCGAGGCAGAGACTCTGTCATACACCGAGGACTACATCCTCAAAATTGCCTCTGGACCATCGCTTTTAGGCAATAAAAGTACACCAGTCAATTTACCAGTAGAATCAGGCCTGAACCAACTAGAACGTCTGAAGAAAAAACTAGTCAGAACTGAACTTCATGCTAAGTTCTTGACAGACTGTCTTAGCGCAAATATCATCCCAACTGGCTTACAGATCCGGAACATCCCTATCATTTTCACCGAAGACGGTGAATTCAAAATTGGATTTAGCCACGCAGCCAACCAATGCTCACGCACCTGGATGGTGCTAAGCATTGAGACTGCGGCCAAACAGATTAAATTACTCCTAAAAGAGATTGAGACACTAGAAAACAAAATCAATAGTGACTCTAGCATTACCAACGCCAAAGCCTTATTAGATAAAATAACTCAAACGATAAAAGAATTTGAGGAATTTAACTCTATGAAAAAAACAGATAAACTTCAAAAGGACATTCGTAAATATAACAAAGATATAACATACCCTTACCTAAACAAAGATTTCTATCAGGCACAAAATAACCCTAGAGGCCCCAATTCTAATCACCAATAACAGAAAAGGACAACATTTTCTGAAACAGGATCTGAATCAGACGGTGACCAAATACCTACAGGTCACTTCAGACCTCCATTTGACCAACAACCGTCAACTTCACGCCAGATTTTTTTAGGCCAGGACAACAGGAGAGGGAGAGGGCAACCACAGAAACCCAGGGGAGCGAAACGAGGTTGGTACAGAAACCAATACACCCCAGGCCAACGACAGACTCGCAATCAGTTTTACCAATGGTAAACAATATGTCTACTATTCCGATATTTAACCTATCTAAACATATCCTGACTGAAACCGAAACATCTGTTCTAACTTCAGGTCTATCCTTTGTTCCAACCTACAGGAACAATCAATTCCAAACTAAATGCGAACTTTATAGATTCTTTAGATCAATTAGACTTAAAAACTTCTTTGCTTCGAGGGATGATCCACAAGAAAGGAATGTAACAGGTCTTCATCCGCCCTCAACCTTCTTCCCCCAAAACAATATGGTTTCAAAAAATATCTTGACCTTTGAAAATGCTGTTCTTATCGAAACAGAAACACTGTTTACACAACAAATCTTCTGTAGGAACAACCTCAGTAAAGAGGAACATCTGGCATTAAAAAACCTTGAAACCCTCAAAGACACAGTAATTAAACCGGCCGATAAGGGAGGTGGGCTGGTACTATGGGACCGGGAAGCATACAGAGAGAAAATGTTAGAACAACTATCTGTAACTGAAAATTACAAATTACTAAGATCAGATCCCACCTCTGTTATAGAAAAAGAAATCAAATTACTAAGTGAACAAGGACTTGAGGGAGGATGGCTAAGCATTAAAGAGGCTGCCTTTCTCATTAACAAATCACCAACTGTGCCAGCCATTTACATCCTCCCTAAAATCCACAAGCACGCCACTAAACCACCAGGGAGACCAATTGTTGCTGGCTGTAACTCAATTCTAAAGCCACTCGCCCAGTATGCAGATTTTTTTATTAGACCCTTTGTAACTGAGGCAGACACATACATCAGGGACACTACCGCTGTAATAACCAAACTTGAAAATCATGAATACAATCCGGAATTTGAATACCTAGTGACTGTGGACATTAATAGTCTATACACAAATATTCCACAAGATGAAGTTCTGACTCTCATTAAAGATCTTTTAGACAGCCGAGAGAGACCACATAATGTCCCCAGTGAATTTATAGTTGAATGTATCAGGATCTCTATGTGTCAAAACTTTTTTCTTTTTGAGAAAAAGTTTTATCAACAACTGAAAGGTGTGGCAATGGGGGCAGTTTACGCCCCTAATATAGCCAATATTTATGTCAACAACTTTGAGAAAGAATTCATCTATAATAATCTCAATCCATTCTTAGCCAACATATCATGTTGGCTAAGATATATAGATGATGTCTTTCTTAAATGGAAAGGCAACCACGAACTCTTGAAACAATTCCACGAGTGGTTAAACAAAAAAAAAAACACATCTACAGTTTACTCTAGATTACCATGCACATGAAATGCATTTTCTTGACCTAACCATTAAAGTGAGTGAGGAGAATACCATCTACACCACTTTATATACGAAACCCACCACACGCAATACCCTACTCAAATACAACAGTCACCATCTGAAATCCTTACGTGACGGGTTACCCTTTGGCCAGTTTCTACGTCTACGTAGAAACTGTTACAAACGGAGTGACTATTTCCATGAGGCTAGAATTCTCAAGAACAAGCTACATGAGAGAGGGTACCCTAACAAGCTCCTCAAGATCTCAATGAAGCGTGCATGGTACAACAATAGAGAAGCTTTACTGCAGACTAAACCTAAAAACAACCAGGCACCACTAGTATGTGTGACCACTTTTGGCACATACAGCCAACAGCTCAAAAAGATCGTAACAAAAAACTGGTCCCTTTTGAATGAACTCCCTGAACTAAGAGAGAAACCTATGTTTTCATTCAAACGTGGTCCTAACCTGAGAGATCACTTAGTGCATGCGTATGAAAGACAGGATGGTAACACTGTTGATAGCATGAGACAACTGTCCCCAATACAAGGCCATTACAAATGTAACAACTGTAAGGCTTGTGATACCACCAAAAACATCAAAAGTTTTGTGATCAACGAACGCAAATTCACCATAAAACATTTTTCGAACTGTCGAACCAGCAGTGTAATTTACTGCATACAGTGCCCATGTGGTCAACTATACATAGGGAAAACCACACAGATGATCAAGCAGCAAATCCTGCAACACCAGTCGCGGATTCGTTGTCAAGTGGAAAATGCCCCTTTAGTAGAACACGTTTCTTCTGCCAAACACTCTGAAAAAGACATGACGTGGTGGGTAATTGATGTTGTAAAACCATCCATCAGAAAAAAAAACTGCGATAAAAGCCTGATTATCAAAGAGAATCGCTGGATAGAAATTGCCAACAGTGTGAAAAATGGATTGAACTCTTGTACTGAATGGCATACCTTAGCATGCTTGACTTAATCATTCGAACTGTTTAACTGTGGTCAAACCAATACCTATGCATGCCCATACAATATAAGCACAAAAGTTATATGTCATATGCTGCTACCCATATCCTTATCCATATAGAACTAACAACTACTTATATTGTCTGAGATTGCTTTATGATGACAAAAGTTTAACTGTCTTCTGATATAATAATCGCCAAGATTATATGACAAAAAGCATTGTAAACTGTTCAGAACAAAAAACCCTAAGACTGTGAGCACACTACAGTTGACAGGATCAGTAGCTATAATGTTTAAATTGTCATGATTTGTTTAAATTAATTTGTTCTTTTTGTCCAGTTTTTAATATTCTATGATGTGAAGCTTAAAGATTGGGAGTGCATTATTGCTGACAGGAACACTGATAAAAGTTTAACTGTCTTCTGATATAATAATCGCCAAGATTATATGACAAAAAGCATTGTAAACTGTTCAGAACAAAAAACCCTAAGACTGTGAGCACACCAGAGTTGACAGGATCAGTAGCTATAATGTTTAAATTGTCATGATTTGTTTAAATTAATTTGTTCTTTTTGTCCAGTTTTTAATATTCTATGATGTGAAGCTTAAAGATTGGGAGTGCATTATTGCTGACAGGAACACTCGTTATAATGTTAACTCATCATTCTTGGATTTTAAATTTTGTCTTTAGCAGCCACATAGTAAACAAAACTAACGTTTACTTAAAATTAATATTCAATTCATTTAGTCCATCTTACAACTCCCACTAAGATTTACTCTCATGTTGAACATAGCTATTAACATAGGCTAAGATGGCCGCTTTGTTTTTACCAACAAGTGGTTTACCCGCGCTGATCGCGTATTCTTGCGAGAATACGCTACTCGCAGCTGATCGTGACGTGCTATAAATAAACTCGGACAGGCAAACATAGATGTAAGCCTTTACCGGACTCGTTGGAAGCCTTTTTTGATGCGGTCACATCGAAAACTCTAAGTAAGTCATGCCACCAAAATCTCTGATTTAGCCGTATTTTCTCGAAAGCCGGTAGACCTCCGCTACCTTTAGGATATACCTCTGTCATCCGACAGGGGTCCCTTTAGTTAAACCTGGGTCTATAGCTTAACTATGCTTATATGTATAGCTCGGGGATACCGTTAGAAACGTTTTGATTTTCGGTTATTCTGACTTTTTCAAAAGATAAGGTGCCAGTCCTTTTTAAGTAACATCATGTATCGCTCGCCATAAGTGAAGTATGCTCTCCTAACTGTTTTCTCAAAGCAACATTAACATGCTGCTTTTCAACAAATGTTTTCAATGTTATGTTACGAGAAGCCATGCTATCAAACAGCACTATTCATTAATAACAAGATGCTAAATTATATAGTGCACCACCTTTTTCAACACTGTAAGGCTGGTAAATAATAACACTTTATTAAGAATCTACAAAACGTATATTTCTTTTATTCAATTAGAAATATACAAGTGTAATGGAAATCGACCGAATCTGGATTCCCTGTCGAAAATCATAGACAGCATCCCTATGTAGAACAAGAGGTAAATTGGTAACACTTCTTCTTTTTGGTTGACTCTCTATCCAAATGACAAATTATGAAAATAATAATATTAAGATAGACTCTCACTCTCTTTCATTTAATACAGTGATATTTTGACATAAAAGAATCATTATTTGCCCTCAATCAACGCCACGATTTAAAGTGTTGCGGTCGTCTCAAATCTAAATAGACGTACATTCAAGAAATATAAGTGAGTAAAATAACACTAATTACACTCCCTTGGGATCTTGTTTGACCATTTATTTGCCTTATAAAAATTATTTTGCTTATTTCCTTCAGTCGCCACACCGACTTTTTAAGCAAACCAATCATCAAATGTATAAAAATGTAAATATATTTAGACTTATACAAATAAAGAGTTAGGAACCAGGTATTCAACATATACATGCCTATTGTAACATAATGTTGTTTTCTTTACAGAGGGTCATCAATTGTATATAGAACTTTTTCTGTCCTGATGATGGTCTTGTGAAAACCTTCAAAAAGACCGAAACGTCGACTACTTCAGTCCATCTCTGCATATTTTGAGTTCTTGCCATACTTTGATTTTCTTCTGATTATTGAGTTGAAATCATTGGTTTATATGTTTGAGCAGTCTGGACTTAAAGTTTAGATATGTCAAAGGAAGATACAACTAGTACCTTGAATATCTAAATAATATCCATGTATGTACCCTACGTGATTTGAATAACAACCTTCAGATAATACAAAATCCTGGTTTCCCTCATTTTTTCTCATTTTTTCATTTATTGTATATAGCGTGTTAGTGTGGTAACACTGTTTGTTCTGATTTTACTGGACTTCTTTTTCAAGACATAAATAAATCAAAGACAGCCACTGATCAATCTCAGACTTAGGTACCCTGATGATTTAATACAGGTCCTAATGGTGCTGTAAAATAGACAATCAACAAAACCCCTTGCTGGCCAATTCCCTTTTTAATCAACCTTGCCCGAGCCCGCAAGGGTACATTGGGTTGCTCACCTACATATTCAACCGATTACGATGGAGCAGGTCCACAGTGCCCTTGCTGATATGCACTCTGGTAAAGCACCGGGCCCAAACGGGTTTCTGTGTGTGTTCTACAAGAAATACTCATCCCAAGTATCATCACATTATTTGGTGGCTCCTGACACAATATTTGTTGCGCACATAATGCTATTTCCTCCATGGAGTGGCTGAATGAGCCAGCTGCCCTCCTCCTTGCTGATATCGAAAAGGCCTTCGATTCCCTCGGCTGGACCTATCTTTTTGCACTCTTGGACCACCTAAACATTGGTCCTAGAGTTCTTAAATACATTCGCTTCCTTTACACAGACATCACTGCCTCAATAAGGATTGCTGACTCAATCTCGCGGCAGCTCCACATCAGATGAGGCACTAGACAGGGATGCCCTTTATCTCTCTATCTATTCGCGCTCGCCATGGAACCACTCACAGCGTGGATGTGAACCGACGCCCAGGTATATAGTTTTGAGCGGTCGTTTGAGGTGTCCGATCATATAGCACTTTACGCTGGCAATCTTTTATTCCTTTTGTAAATGTAAATGTAAATGTAGGTATACTTATATAGCGCGACCTGTCACCACAAAGGGCATCCTGGCGCTTGCCTAGGGAACCCGTCCTGGTATTCCCCTGTGAGAGGCCCCGGCAGGGTATCCACAAGGTGAAAGCCAGGCATCCCGCCGCGAGGGGCCGTTGTGGAGATTAAGCAAGCTATTGCCCAGAGTCGCAGAGCGTGAACCCGTGAGTGGAGAAGGCACCGGAGCGAGAATTATCGAGACCGTGGAATTTTTAGCCCAAGACCCGCCGAGGCGGGGAATTGAACCCTGGTCCAGGGCCGATCTCAGCTTCCGGGTCTGCCGCCTCTAACCCCTGAGCCACACTTCTCACACGCCCAAATAGATTCGGCCCACGACTGCTTCGAATAATGGAAAAATTTGACCAAAACTCTGGTCTCTGTATGAACGCTCGCAAGTCTAACCTGTGGCTGGCGTACGGGGGTGATCAACTTGGGACTTGGACACAACAGGTGACAGTGGTGCCTGATGGCTTTAAATATCTTGGGGTGTCCTTGTCGACATCTCTACCTGGCTCCTGGTTTAAAAAACTGGCACTCTGCTGCCTCAGATTAGACAACAGGTGAGCTGCTGGTCACATCTGCCCCTGTTACCAACTCCAAAACCATCCCTGGCCCAATACCACATACATGGTTTCGGCAATTAAACTCAGTCCTTAGTCATTTCCTTTGGGGTGGGGTCCGTGCGGGTCACCCTACGAACGTGCTTTCAGTCCACATACTGTTTGGGTCTTGCGACCCCGGATATTTAGGCTTACAATGTAGCGTCTCATCGCCTCATCTTAAACGATTGGTGGTATGGTGATAGAATTGACCCTGCTGATGCGCTTGAGCTTTGGCTAATAGGCCCTAAATCTATGCACACGATTCTACACTCTAATGCGACACTCAAGCCACTACTGCCAGCAACGCGGACCATCTTTGTGATCTGGCGACAGGCACTCGGTAGGATCGGGTGGTGGGACAGACTTACTAAGGAGACTCGTCGCTGGCGCATTGGCCTCCTACCGCAATTGCTTGAACTTCAGGGGTTTGTGGGCTGGGACGCTATCAGAATCTCAATGGTTAGTGATGTTCTTCAGGGTCGGATCCTTAAGTCCCACTAAAAACCAAAATCTGACTTTCAAATGCCCCAATCCCAATTTGATAAATATCTTCCATTTCGCCACACATTCTTCTACTACCTTGCGCAGAAAGACACCATTCGTGACTTTAACCCCATTGAAGCCACAGTGTTTTTGAGTGGGATGGGCGCACACAAAATCACAGCATTATACTGCACCCTGGTCACTAATAGTCACAGCACACTCCACAAGAACAGAGAGGCCTGGCAGGACAACCTGGGTCCACTTGATGAAAACGACTGGGTGGAGGCTCTTAAATCCCCGCGCGGTGCAGCCATTGCGGCACACCTTAGACTTATACAATTCAAATACCTCCAGAGGGTATACTTTACTCGCTACAGGCTTTGGCACCCTAGAATGATTGCGTCTCCCTTATGCCTGCGCTGTGGATTGGCTGAGGGCACCTTCCTCCACACGACATGGGACTGTTCTGCCATATAGCGGTTTTGACGTGGGGTGCTGGCCTGCCTCTCCGAAGTTTTGGGGTGGAATGTTCCACGGTCTCCGCATTTAACTATGCTTAACATTACTGACTGGATCGGAGGTAACAGAAACAAAAGGCACTTGCTATTTCTGGGGCTTGGAAGGCGATTTCCCCGCCCTCAGTTGGGGCATGGAAGCGGGCCTTGATTTCTCCAAGGGGCTGGAAATTCCGATTTTTAAGGCACGGGGATGTCCCCAGAAACACCTGAAAATATGGAAGCAGTGGGCTGAGTATCGAGGTCTATATCTTGAGCCTATCCCCCCCGGCACTATGTACTGATGATTTGCCATGAAGATCCAAAGTTGGGTAAGCGCACTGTGACCAATTGTATTTATACTAATTTATCATGATTGGAGTCAATATCTAATATTGTTCACATGGACATTGCAACACTGCTGTTCTTTGTTTATAATGTTTACCTGCATTTGATTCAGTCCTATATATTCTAATTTTCTCGACAAACCTATTGTAAAAAGTTGACATCTTTACTATCGCCATATTATGTATACGATGTATTGCCCTGGACACTCCTGGGATGATTTTGCCTCTCAACAAAAAAATCTGTTGTGGAAAAAAAAAACATTACAAATGCACATTGTGAAAATAAAATGAACATTTCTAGCATGGTTAACATGTTATCCAATGCTGTAACAATCTAAAACCTACATCTATGCACTATGCTAGGAGAGCTTGGGAAGTAGAATAACTTGCACCTAGATTTTCTGAGGGATAATAAGTACACTGCATACCTTGTTTATAGCAGAATGCTATAATTATAAGGAGTCAGTGAGTCTATGTTCCCTTTGAAAAGCAAACAGGCTTTCAGCATCAACATCAATTCCTGCTGGGCTCAGTATCATCTTTCAACAGAAAGCCCCACACGGCAGCAGCATGTCTGGCAGGATCTTGCTCACGATAATCTGGGGTGAAGATGCTCTCCTGACAAGTGTCAAGGGGCAGTCCTTATATATTGCATTTTATCTAAGATGGAATTTGCAATATCAATGTATAAATGTTTGATATCACAAATAGGCATTAAGATGCTAGATTAGGATGCATTCCTTTAAACATATATATGGTAAAAGTACGACAATTCAGACTACACTTTTTGACTATTGTTCTTTGTTTGGCCTTGAAATTGAGATAACAAGGCACCTGCTCCCTCCAGACTGATGTTGCATCAGATGTTTTGTTGATCTATATATCTAAATTACTTGACACTTCATCAGTTCTTGGAAAGATTAGGATAGGCGGCACCTGCGCCAAAGGCAGACATGTTGATGATTTCACAGAAATATGGAAAATGGCGCTGTGGCCTACTCTAATGGAGATCAGTCCTATGCTTTATACATCGCCATGTCATAGGCAGCACGGACGCCCAGAAGGACCACTCCAGCTATGTCGCCCTTATCTACTATAAAACATGCCTCTTTCATCTCAAGCATCATGGTTATTTTTGCTCCTCCTCTCACATGAAATACAAAGTGGCTGCCTTTAAGATTGTTGTGTACTACTAGAAAAGTAGATAAATGAGGAGGAAGATAACAAAATATTGACAAAGGGAGAAAAGCAGGTCCCACCTGTATGTGTATTTGTCAGATTAAATCCGGCAGGGATTATATGTTTTTTATTTACCATTTAACAAATTCATAAAAGTTTAGCCATTTTGACTAAAGTGTCAAAGAAATGCTGTGGTGGCAGATGTAGTAACACATTGGGAGAGATGCTGATAACATAGCGACAGGCCTTGAAACTACACTTCTGATCTTGATTTACAGGGTAAAGCACTAAGCACAGAAAAACAACCTAGCACAAATAATATTTGTGTGGAGTACTTGACGTAATCATTTAAATAATTCGAAATACTGCACGCAAATGGCATTTACACCTATTTTGGGCAGGTTATTAGCCCATTTTTACAACTGAATTGTGGGAAGTACTTGGCAAATCGTGAGAGGGTACAATTTTCGCTCATCAACAAAGGCGCATTTTGTATCACTAAAACCCTTCCCACAGTTGTGTAATTCCTTCCTGTGCAGGCCACAACACTAGCCCTTCGCCTGAAAAGCCTGTGTGCTCACGTGTAGTTTTATGAAGCGTCCGGCTGTCTTGAGGTTGTCAATGTCCCTTTTTATACCCATGAGAGCCCGTGGGAAGGTGAACACTGCCTTTCCTTTGTTTACACATCTAACAGAGAAACTAGGGACAACTTTCCTCTCCGCCCTTGCCACACTGCGGGGAGTGGCACAACAAACTAAACAGACAATGCCAAAGGTGAAACAAGAAACTGTGTCAGTGGTGTAGAAGGGTGCAACGTGCCAAGGTGCCAGGAAAGAAAATAGGCCTCCAGCACCGTGTTTCTGTAGTGAAAGCCAACCATAAGTGGGGTGCAGCGAATCCTCACAGCCCTGGGTCGTGGTGCCACTGCACCCGCTGCACGAAGGATAGACACGCCCCAAAAAAATAATATACACAAAGAACACGTTTTCTTACTGTCCACTAGTTTGAAAGAAGAGAATACACGTCTCGATTAAATTGAAATGGTTCTACCGAAAGGTAACATGTATGCAGGCCATCTCCAGCAATCACATGAAGCACACGGTCCCATCATAAATATAAGCATGAGTGCACGCCAAGGCACGCGCGAGAATATTTGATGCATGCTCCAGGCGCATGAATAAGGTCTGGGCCTCGGGCCAAGTATGATCTTTGCATTCGGTTCAAAGTCACACTTAATGAAGCGCAATAAAAAAATAATATTACCTTTGAAAAAGTGTTCAAGAAATGACATAAACAAGTCGTGGCTAGGATTGTTTTCCACGAAATGAAACGAACAGCAGATTTTAAATCACTGTTTGAGTGGTAGAGGGACGATTGGAAATTAAATACAGAATATGAACAGAACAAAACTCATCAACCACATATCCATCTGCTCCTGCTTTATGGAGGGGCTCACGTTATCTATTTACTTTTACATTGAATTAATTATCCTGACATGCACTGCACAGTTGCTAGTGCTAGTCCATGAGAGCATAATACGTCTCTCAGAATGGATGTTTGCAAATTCAGCCAGTAGCTTCTGAAACGGTGACAAGCATGGACTTTCACGCCATATTTAACTTCCATGTTTAACTGCATTACGGTATCTTCCTCTCTGGCTCTCTCTGATACCCTTTCCCCTTCCTCTCGGTATGTTTCTCACTTCTTTATAGGCCCGGCTCCAGGAATATTTATTTGGGTGGGCCAAAGGTACATTTGGGTGGGCCAATGCTGGCCCGATTTATCACTTATATATCTAGCCAGGCCTGATTGAGGGCCCTCCTTTATATCTTCTTAGTCTTACAAGGTACAGTAAAACGCTCTATTTTCAAAGTCTCTTTCTAAATGTTATCACTCTCAAAAAGTGCCTTTCTTCCATGTAATGTCCCTTTGATGGGAAGAGGAGGTTTCTAAGGTGGGAGTATCAAGCAAGTGACACTTCTTGGCTCCCCTCCTCGGATTTCCTCACTGCCACCCTCCACCAGTGCGCCTCATCTCTCTGTAGTTCCCCCACCCCATGACCACCTCCTTGGCTTCCCTCACTGCCACCCTCACTAGTGCCCCTCATTTCTCCATAGCACCCCACCCCATGACCTCCTCCTCAGGTTTCCGCACTGCCACCCTCCACCAGTGCTCATCTCTCCGTAGTTCCCCCCAACCTGTGACCTCCGCCTCAGACTCACTCACTGCCACCCTCCACTAGTGTCCCTCATCTCACCCTTGCCCCTCTCTCATATCCATTCTATTGGTTGTATAGCGCTACTCATATGAGTGTAGGGTGTCACAGTACTTTACATAACCGAGACAATAAACCAGTGTAAGGGGAATGTCACATAAGCCAATGAGGATTACAAGGTGTAGAAATCACGTCATCCACACTGGTGGGCAGTATATTTTACAAGGGATTGGTCTGGGGAAGCACAAACTCTGGATTTAAAGAGTACTCCAGTGGTTGGGGGTTGGCTTTACTGATAAAAAGGTATATCTGCCCAAACTAACTCTTTTTAGTAACATTAGAATGTTGAAAGAATGGAGAAGTTCTAACTATACCACAACACAAAAAAGCGAAGTTTGTATTCGGCTCTTTGATGACAGTTCATAGGTCACTGTCCTATGTAAGGATAGAAACTTCTGAACTGCAAGTAACACAAGGATATCTGTGACCGAGGTAGTAACCCACTGAGCTATTCCCATAAAATTCAGTTTATCTGCATAAAGTGCCAAAAGACAAATGGTTGCTCTTCAGCAGCATCGTAAATCACCAGTTACATGAACAGTTTTTATTGTTGTTGTACATCGGTAGCAGATTCACTGCGAGGGCTAAGGCTCATGTTTGGGTGGGTCTGGCCCACCCGGCCTACCCTCTAGAACCGGGCCTGCTTCTTTAGCTCTCTGTAAGATTTTCTTGATGGCAAGAGCCTGATTGGTATGAACCAAAGTCCAGTACAGGGGGGTCCTTTTAATTCAAAGAAGTTAAGGAGTGGGGAGAAAGTTTGTGCTAAGAGGAATAAGATACAAATAAATACCTGCAAAAGGACCTTGGAAGTGTCACAAGGCAATTTCTAGAGAAAGGTGTTTTTTTGTAATTTGGAACACTTTTGTTCAAAATTCCCTAAAGTCCCCCCTCTCATGTTACCACAAAGTGTTCCACTGCACGCACATCACTCCTAAATGGCACAAGATCCATGGCGCACATCACCATCCATGACGTATCGGTGACATCATCTTAGGGTTTGCTGAACGCCACAAGCTGGTCAAAGAAGGCTTCCTGGTGCAGCTGGCTGAAAATGTAGGCCCCTGCAGTAGAATACACCTGATTCGGTAGAGGGGAAGGGAATGCAAAGACTTTATTTTAGTATAGCCTGCTTACCATAGGACGTAACCCCTACGGCATTATAGTTGTCAGGATCCAAACTCACTTAGAGGTACTCACTCATTAGTAATCAGTTAAAATGACGAAGTTCTGACCTAGAGTGACAGAGAGCTATGAATCGGCCACAAATCATTCATTCTGACTTGGCGCTCTTCCCTGTGCCTGGAAAATGACTTTGGTGGTTAAATTAGGTCTTCAAAAGACTTGCAGAAACCTTCTACTGATGTCCACGCCTAATTGTAGGTATTTGATTGGTACATCCCTACATTCCTAGTCCCAGACAGATGCTGAGCATTTTATGGGGGATGCTTTTATTATAAAAGGCGCATCTCTAGGATGAGGTTTTATATCTGCAGCCGGATGAGACTAGAAGCCAGGATAAGATTGGAAAGGGGAGTGAGAATACATACGTCATTCGAACAGTACTCTGTAAAGTTGGTTTTCCATCACACAAATCCAGTATTTTAACATGAAGGCACATTTGTGTGCTAAGGAGCAACTGCATCTTTAACCAAGTGCAAAAGCTGGAAGTAAACCACACTTCTCTGGGTTGCAAAGGCAGAAATGTAACCCCTATACCACATCACCACTAGTATATTCGGACTAGTTTAACCTCAAAGAGATTCCAGTCACTGCTCCACTCTAGTCCTTTGCCTTAAAGAATACAATCTGAAGCGATATAAAACATTCAGGTTTCTTTAAGCATACCGTTCAAACTAAAATGCTCAAAGTTTGATTTAACACTAATTGTGACTTTTGCTCCAGGGTGCATCTCATGGGCACACTTGGTTCCTGTCTTTGCCTTTCTAGGCTGCGCCCAATGGCAACGCAATCATTTTTGCTGCAGTTGTTAATAGAAATATTTAACTTGCTGCTGACAGGCAGTCATAGCGTGCCTTCCAGAGAGTAGGCTGAGCCTACACTGGGCCGGCTTTACAGCATTATTGGCCCCCGGGCAGAGCAGGGCACTGGGCCCTGCACACACAGCCACTCACAGAAATAAATATGTATATTGGAAGATTAGTGTTAGCTTCTGGTCTGCATGGGGCCCCTATGCCCGTAGAGCCCCGGCACTGAGCCTACATGTGGCTTCACAGGCACTGCCTGTACCAGCATTCCTGGACCACTAAATGCCACGCCACCCGTGGCACTAAAAGTGGTACTTGTTACTCTAACACTGGGCTGGGGATTTTGGTAAACTTTTTTTGTCTAAAACTACATATGATTAATTGACAACTGTTAGAATAGGGGATTGCCACTTTGTCTTGCACCTGACCCCCTCCCCAAAAATAAATACATATATATTTCCTTTCAAATTTACATACCTGCAAATGCCAGTCTGAAGTGTGAAACACGGAACGCTGCTTCAATACAACACCCGGTAAATACCAACCCGCCTTAAAGCCATTTATACCGGCAGCGATTTTTAAACGTACCGAAATAGTGTCCGGATTGTATCGAGGGCCTAAATGGGTGATTATTAAGTGCTCTTGAATACACGGCCACTACGGCCAGTCTCTCTTCAGCCCCGGCCTCCCCTCACGTGGATAAACACACAGTACAGACAATGAGCAAGGAATGGAACCCCTGGCAAGAGGAGCCAATCAGCGCACGCCATTCCATGACACCCGCTTCCAAATCTCCATCATCATCTGATATTCATCCACAGTGACACGCAAACAAAATATGAACTGCACCCAGCTCGGGCGAGAGTGTCATGTTTTCCGTTGAGTGGTCGGAAAATGACACCTGCTTTTCTTGTTTCTTTCTGTCGGTCTCGTGTGTCAGGTGCGTGTGTGGGTTGTGTTCTACGGGTTGACAGAGTCAGAGGGTGGGCATTTAATATCACCGTCTGTCTCACTCTCATATCAACTGTGTTTCCCGCGCCTCCTCCAACTCACTCTCTGTCTCTCTCTCTCTATGAGAAGCAGTATCCCTGCAGGCTAAACAAGGTCAGTTTTTTCATACAGCACGCGCAGGCTCCACAGAACCCAATAGTCTGGCCTCTGCAATGCTCGTTGTGCTGGTATTTATCACTGGCACTAATTAGCACAAGTGCTAGCATGTTTGCTCACAAGCATTCTCCCTGGGGCCAAAAAGTATAGTTTGTGGTGTGACCAAGGGCTGAACAGGTGTCAGCACGATGGGGTTCGGGCGGGGGTGGCAGTAAGTTGGGCGTATAGTGAGCGAAGCCAGGCCCGGACTGGCCATAGCGGGCACCGGGCAATCCCCCGTGCGCTGCACGGGTGGGGGCAGATTTTGGGACCCTAGGGGTCGTTTTTGTTACAGGGTCGTTTATGCAGCATAACACGATAAAACCCCAACAATCGGTTGATTTTACCCAGGGGGATAGCACCCCCAAAGTCTCAAGTACTCCACAAAACATAGTGTACTGAGAAAGTTATGGACCTTGAAATAAAGAGTCCGGCACTATTGTGGTAGTGTTCCTGCTTCACCAGATTGTTATATGATGGTCAAATCATTTTTTTCCTTTGTCCCTTTATTTGCAATTATGTAATAGAGGTGGGTGAACTAATATAGGCTTGAGCTAAGCTCGAGCCAGGTGCCTGGCTCTGGCTATCTTCAAGCTTCTCTTAAATCTTCAAGCCCAAAATGAGCTGTACCTTCATGTGACCTCTCTTTTCCACTTAGGCCCTAACCTCATGTATCAAGAATAAAAAGAATTACAGACAAAGCATTAACTTTTCATGTAAAATGAGAGAGGGAAAGATAGACCATCTAGTGACTGAGTTGCAGAATGTGAAATCAGAACACCTGGGATCAATCCCTGCTTGGAAAAATTGTGTAACACTAGACAATTGTTTTATTTCACTTTGTCTCCTTTTTCCTCATTCTCACATATGAGAACAGCATGACATACATGAGTTATGTATGTGTGCTGTACAACACTCTATTGATAAACGTTAATGCAGGTCCAACCTAGGCCACACGGTGGGTGCTCATGACATTGGACTAGCATCATGGTTAAAAAATTCATTGTCTTCATGGTGTAAGGAGACATGCATGTTTCTAAGTTCATGTTTGAAAACAATCACTTTTAATAAATGTCTCTCAATGCAGTGATATAATCCGATAAATTAAGATGAAAATAAATACACTTTTTGGTGTGTAGAAGGAAATTTACCATATTTTTAGGTTTGTTGCATGATGTCTTTAAACAAGAAGGTGTTACTAAAAATAAGTGTCAAAGGACACCTTGTGTATGTGTTCTACTTTAATTCAGTTAGTTTGTATATAAATGTTGTCTTTTTGGTTAACATTTTTTCGGACTTTAGTGCTCAGTAAAGTAAACAGCAGCCCTGTGCTAGAGTAACAAGTACCACCTTTAGTGCCACGGGCTGCGTGGCATTCAGTGCTCCAGTTATGCTGGTACAGGCAGTGCCTGTGAGGCCACATGTACACTCAGTGCCATCTTAATGCATGGGCACACTGGGTAGTTGCCCGGGGGCCTATAATGCTGTTAAGACGCCCCAGTGAAGGCTCATCCTACTTTCTGGAAAGCACACTATGACTGCCTGTCAGCAGCAAGTTAAATATTTCTATTAACAACTGCTGGCAAAAATGATTGCGTTGCCATTGGGCGCAGCCTAGAAATGCAATGACATGCAGCTAAGTGTGCCCATAAGAAGCACTCTGGAGCAAAAGTCACAATTAATGTTAAATCAAACTTTGAGAATTTTAGTTGAATGGTATGCTTTATGAAACCTGCATTTTGTATATCGCTTTAGATTTTATTCCTTAAGGCCAAGGACTAGGTTGGAGCAGTGACCGGAATCTCTTTGAGGTTGAGCTAGTCCAAATGTACCAGTGGAGATGTGTCATAGGGGTTACATTTCTGCCTTTGCCACCTAGAAACTTGGTTAATGAAGTTTTTGATTCTGAGCACACAAATGTACCTTCATGTTAAAATTCTGAATGTGAGTGATGGAAAACCAAGTGTTCAGAGTACTGTCAAAATGATGTCTATATTCTCAGTCCCTTCTCAAATCGCATCCTGGTTTCTAGTATCGTCCGGCTGCAGATATATAACCTTATCTTAGAGATGCGCCTTTGACAATAAAAGTATTCCCTTCAAAATTCTTATCATCTGTCTGGGACTTGGAATGTAGGGATGTACCTATCAAATACCTACAATTAGGCATGGACATCATTAAAAGGTTTCTGCAAGTCTTTTTAAGACCTAATTTAACCACCAAAGGCATTTTCCAGGTGACAGGGGAGAGCGCCAAGGCAGAATGAATGATTTGTGGCTGATTCATAGCTCTCTGCCACTCTAGATCAGAACTTCGTCATTAACTGATTACTGCTAAGTGAGTTTGGATCCTGACAACTATAATGCCATAGGGGTTACGTCCTATGGTTAGCAGGCTATACCAAAAGAAAGTCTTTGCATTCCCTTCCCTTCCCCTCTACCAAACCAGGTTTATTCAACTACAGTGGCCTACGTTTTCAGCCAGCAGTACCAGGAAGACTTCTTTGTCCGCTTGTGGCGTTCAGTAAACCCTTAGATGATGTCATGGATATGTAACGGATAATGATGTGCGCCATGGATCTTGCGCCATGTAGAAGTGATGTGTGTGCAGTGGAACACATTTTTTGGTAATATGAGAGGGGAGGATATACATACACTTGTCAAGGAAACACAATGCCTTCTATAACACACACGTACACCATTTATAATGTTGCAGTCTCAACAAATTGTTAACAGTTGTTTTCCCTGGCATGTAACATCTTACAAGTATGAGTCATAGTTCAACCCTTTCGTTTTTGCTCATCTACTTTTCGAGGGTTACTTCTGGGCACTCGAAACTCAATAGTTTGTAGCCTAGCCACCAGGACCCCCTCAACGAAGTGTAATATCGGTATTATTTTATTAGGTCGGTCCCTGAGCCAGCGCACAAGCGCTGCTCTGGGGTTGATCTGTGGTAGCAGAGTACGGGGGAGAAGCCACGCCCATTCCCCTGCCCACTTTTTCATTGGCTTGTTTCTTTGTTCTTTCAAAATGCTGCCTTCCGATTGGTTTATAGGCTGTTAGTCCCTCCTTATAAAGGCCATGTTGTCATTTGTATCCTTCCATGGCTACTGGCCCTTTTACTTCGAATGTTGCATGAGCACTCTTTTCTTCCTGTGCCTTCTCCCCCCGTTGTTCATGCCTTCTCGCCCCCCCCCCTGATCCCCATCTGCACTCCTGTTTGCAATGCAATAGGTCTTGCGTAAATACGAGTCCTATTGTATTGCAAATGCTTGTTATACAAACATTTTCTCCCAGCAGCTTTTTCATCTTCATCATGCGGGCTGAGCATTGTTCAGGCTTCTTTTCCTGGCAATTGTGCAAACTCGTCAGGCGGCCAGTTCGGTAGAGTGTGACCCGGCCGTCACATGATATTATTGAAGAAGAGTCAAGTGATAGGAAGAGGCTGAGCAGGCCAGGAAGGAAAAGATGGGAAAGAGGTAAGCAGTCAAAGAGCTGATTTAGTCAGAGGAGTAAAAGGGGAAACATGAAATCGGGTGCCATCACGTTATTTGACTATTGGGCGGCAAAATGTGCGGGAAAAACCGTTATGGGTGCTGATTTTGACTGAAGTATCGGACGTGGCTAAGACAGCCGTCTGAGGCTTAAGGCTAAAGAGGAAAGGGCTGAGAAGTGGTGCAGTCAAGAAGTCTGCTGAAGTGTATATTTTGTGATATTATCCCACCTAGCATCAGGATGCCGGATTATCCACCCACCGTATTGGTGGGTGGGAAATCGGGCATACCGATGCTAGGTAGGATAATAGGGTACTGGACACTGATGCTAGGTTCGTTATTGGGACACATGACACCGATACTATGTTCGTTAAAGGGACACACCGATACTCGGTTCATTAACTGGACACACCAATGTTCGGTTCAATAATGGGACACAGCGATGCTCGGTTCATTAATGGGTCGTACCGATGCCTCATTCAATAATGATTGGCCCGATGCTCAGTTCATTAAGTGGTTGCTCCCAGGGCTTTTAGTGGGATTTAAAAATTAGTGGGCGAGGAGGGGTGTCTCTAAATGCGACATGGGTAGCTGCGTCCACTTCAGCTTCAAAAAGAACACGATCCACCACCACCAGCAACAGGTTGCACGCAGAAGCTGGAACAAGATCACAGCCGACCAGCTCGCCGCATCCCTGAGCCAGGACCCCCCCGCCAGCTCAGCGAACCCCAGCCAGGCCGCCAACAACCTCACGAAGTGGATCAGCAACTGCGCGGACGACCTCGCCCCCCTGAGGATCCCGCCTAGCAGACCCGGCAGTAAGCACCATGGTTCACCGACGAACTCAAGAGCTCCAAGAAGAACTGCCGAGCCCTCGAGAGAGCCTGGCGCAGAGACCCAACACCAGACAACATGACCACCCTCAAGCTCGCCACTCGAAAACACCACCAAGAAAAACGCATTCAAGGAACGACTGGACAACAACACACACAACAGCAAGGAACTCTTCAACATCGTCAAAGAGCTCTCCAACCCCAACGCCGGAAACAACGACATCACCCCATCACAAGATCTCTGCAACTCCCTCGCCTCCTACTTCCACAACAAGATCGCAGACATACACAAAAGCTTCATCACACAGCCAACGCACCCCACGACCGCAACTGCACCCCCCGCCACCACCCTCCGCGCCTGGACCCCGATCAACACCGAAGAAACCCCTCGCACGATGAACTCCATCCACTCCGGATCTCCAACCGACCCCTGCCCGCACCACGTCTTCAACAAGGCCGACGCTGTCATCACACCCCACCTGCGGGACATCATCAACACCTCCTTCGACACCGCCACCTTCCCGGAGATTTGAAAGCACGCCGAACTCAGCGCTCTACTGAAGAAACCATCAGCGGACCCCACCGAACTCAAAAACTAACGCCCCATCTCGCTCCTCCCGTTTCCGGCCAAAGTCATCGAGAAGACCGTCAACAAGCAGCTGGCCGCCTTTCTCGAGATGAATGGATCCCTTGACCGCTCGCAGTCTGGCTTCCGGGCCAACCACAGCACCGAGACAGCCCTCATCGCCGCCACTGATGACATCCGAGCCCTGCTCGACAACTGGGAAACAGCGGCCCTCATTCTCTTGGACCTCTCCGCGGCATTCAACACGGTCTGCCACCGCACCCTAGTGCAGCGCCTCTGCAACGTCGGAATCCAAGAGAAGGCACTAGAATGGATCATCTCCTTCCTCCCCGGAAGGACACAGAGAGTCCGCCTCCCCCCGTTCAGATCAGAAGCTACCGAAGTCATCTGCGGCGTTCCTCAAGGCTCCTCGCTCAGCCCCACCCTCTTCAATGTCTACATGAGCCCCCTTGCGGCCATCACACGCCAACACAACCTCAAAATCATCTCTTATGCCGACGACACCCAGCTGATCCTCTCCCTCACCAACGACCCCGCCACCGCCAGAGCCAACCTACACGAAGGGATGACAGACGTAGCCGAGTGGATGATGAACAACCGCCTGAAGCTGAACTCGGACAAGACGGAGGTCCTCATCCTGGGCTCCTCGCCCTCCGCCTGGGACGACTCCTGGTGGCCCCCTGCCCTGGGCAGCGCACTCAAACCGACAGACCACGCACGCAACCTGGGCTTCATCCTGGACTCCTCCCTCTCCATGACCAGACAAGTCAACGCCGTCTCCTCGTCGTGCTTCAACATCCTGCGCATGCTACGTAAGACCTTCCGGTGGATCCCCACCGAGACCAGGAAGACTGTTACCCAGGCCCTCGTCACCAGCCGACTGGACTACGGCAACTCCCTCTACGCCGGGACCACTGCCAAACTCCAGAAGAGACTCCAGCGGATCCAGAACACCTTAGCAAGACTCATCCTCGACACCCCCCGACACAGCCACATCTCCGGACACCTGAGAGACCTGCACTGGCTCCCGGTCAATAAGAGAATCACCTTCCGTCTCCTCACCCACGCACACAAAGCCCTACACAACCAAGGCCCAAGATACCTCAACAGCCGCCACAAATTTTACACTCCCACACGTCAGCTTCGATCGACCAGACATGCCCTCGCCGCCGTCCCCCGCATCCGAAGAGCCAACACAGGAGGAAGGTCCTTCTCCTACCTGGCCGCCAAGACTTGGAACTCCCTCCCGACCCACCTCCGCCTGACCCAAGACCACCTTGCCTTCAGGAAGCAGCTCAAGACCTGGCTGTTCGAGCAGTAGTGGACCCCTCTCCCCAAGCGCCTTGAGACCCTCGGGTGAGTAGCGCGCTATATAAAATGCTTGATTGATTGATTGATTGACCAAGAGTTCTGCATTGCATATGTAATTAGGGGTGTATCCTGATTAAAGTGACTAGAATCCTGTGACTCATAAATTCTAAAAGTGAGGCTGCTGCCTGAGATGTATGAAGGTGCAAGGACACCATAGCGCAGTCCAGAAACTGAACATACTTAAGGCTGAAAAATGCAGCCAGAATTCAGAGTGGAACAGTACCTTGTCCCATTTGGGAAAGAATCAGGTTGAAATTTTGCTCTTTACCTTTGCGACTCGGCCACAATCCTCCTGCAGAATGTGGTAGAAGAAATCATAAGAACAAAAAAATTACATTGAATTCCATTATCACATCTCAGTATCTGACCTATTGTCAGAATCGTAGCAAGTGTGTCCTGGGACCCAGTTCATGGAAAGAAATGTGCTCATGGCTGTGGTAAAATTATAAAATACAACATTCATGGTGCAGTGGGCCCTGGTGCCACTGCACCAATGGAAGCTGTCTAGCCTTGCTGGTCTGACAGAGTTCTTTCTTACACAAATACATTAGTTCCCTAACCAGAACGGACATAGGGCCTCCTGTCTCCTATAGCTGCAATATAAAACACGCATTTGCAATGCAGTAGGTCTCACATTTACACAAGTTTAAGCTATTGGCAGTGTAAATGACTGCCTTTTATTTATGTTTTAAAAACCAAAACGAGGGGGCGTGGCTTGCACCCGACGTGAATGGCTGCGCGTCCGTAGCTCTCCGGAGACAGCGGGAGCGGGAACGGACTGGAAATGCCTCTTTGCCTTGCGCTTTGAGCCCACACCAGAGGATTATGCATCGGAACCTCTGAGGAACACTTTCCTAGCTTTCGCGGCTACAGGTATTTGGCCGTTTTCGAGACTTTCATGCTGACGCGGCTCTGAGTTGCTAGCGGCCGCCATTTTGTGAAACTCGGACCGGCGCCTCTCACACCTCTCTTTATATCGACGTAGCTGCTCTCCTCTCAGCTCAGCTGGCTTCTTTCCTGCATACTTGCTGCATTGTTATTTGCCTCTTTGAAGCTCTCTTGGATGCAAGCTACTCGACTCCTGATGGTGTTTTACAGTGTTCTTCGCCCATGGCCGCCATTTTGAAGTGCTGCTTTTCAATCTCCTCAGAGTCCAACATTTTTTCTTTCATACTTACATGAATATACTACTCCCTTCCTGTATATTTTCTGCAAGAGGTTTTCAGGCATCTTTGGTTACCATATTTGAGAGAAACTATTCTACTGGTTGAAGATGAAGTTATCTCCGTTGCTTTCATAATCTCTCTCAGGAATATGTGTTTCCTCATGTTTCAGGACCCCTCACTTTACGCCACAATAGATTTTTTCTCTGCACCTTGATGTTCTCTATGCCTTTGTCTACACGTCCTCTGCGCCTATCTTATCTGAATGTGACCCTTTCAGTTGACCTATACCTGCGCAGTTTCCTGGCAAGATTTGGAGTTACTGCTTTTGCTTTCTGTCTTTTGGCGCTAACAATTTATTTCTATTGACCTGCAGAGGGTCTATTCATTGTCAAGACCCTAATTTTATTGATACTCTGGTATCTTTCTTTTCTGCGGATACTTCAGACGAGGCACTGTTTTTATTCCTCCCACTTACTGGGCTTTACTTATGGGTAAACTGCTCAAGGAGGCTTCTCATGTTAAGGCCACTGCTCGTAAATTCCTGATTCACACAAGCTCACGGTATCAGTGCTTATCCATGGAAGAATCAAATACCTCCTCTTCTCAATCTGCCTCTCCTAAGAAGACCTCTACATCAGCAAATAATCCATCTCCTCTAGGTGGCAAAGCTTCCTCCAAGAGACTAAAGAAGGACCCACCTTCTCCTCCTACATCAACCTCTTCAGTCACCATGGATTTGCTCCTTGAGGAAATCAGGGCTTTACGCCCCTTTGTTGAGGAAACTACTGCCACTCTGTGTTACAACGTTGGAACAAAATGTTGACTCTTTGAATGCCTCTGCCTCCAAAATGGACTCCCTCTGCTCTCAAGTCTCCAGCCTACACAAACAAATTGAAAATTTGGAAAATAGAAACCGTCGTAACAACCTTCGTATTTATGGCCTGGTGGAAAATTCAGAAGGATCGGATCCAATTTCTTTCTTCAAGTCCTTCTTTCCTAAAGTTTTGAATCTTCCGGAAGGTCCTCCGCTAAACATCCAGAGAGCGCATCGACTGGGTTCTTTGCCACACCATACATCTGCTCCTTCCATGAGTAGACCCAGGGGAGTGATTCTCTACTTTCTCGAATACCCTGATCTATTTAGAGTCCTAGCAGCCGCTAGGGCATTGAAGAAAATTACTTGGTCTGGAAATACTTTGTTTTTTGTTCAAGACTATGCTAAATCAACTGCAGATCGTCGTAAGGAATTTTTGGCATTGAGACCCCAGTTCCGCTCCATTGGTGCTAGATATGGTCTCTATCACCCATGTCTCTTTAGAGTTATTGTCAATAATAAGACTATTTCCTATGAAGATCCACTAAAACTCAAGAGCTTTCTTTATTCCTTCAATGCTGATTCCATGGATACTGCATCTTCATCTGCTGCTCCATAATATGTTTTAGCTTTTGCTACATTTTTGTCATCTGTTTATGGCTTTTTCGCTTTGTTCTGGGATGTGCATATCACTTCCTCCTTGTCTTTTATTGTTGTTTGCAATTCATCTTCTTGATTCTATCTTCCTCTTCTAGTTTCTATTTCTGCATTTCCTCTCCCTGAGATCTTCCTTTTTCCATGCTTTCTTAGTTCTATTTTTTCTAGCTATTATTCTTTTCTCTATATTATTAACATATTTCTTCTTTTCACAGGCCATCTACCCACTTCTCCTACCTCTCCTATTGTTCATTACTGGCTCGTTTGGTGCTGTTTCCCTCCTCACCTCTCCTCCGTGAGTTCGGAAAAGCGTCATTCCCTCGTATGGCCTCCCACCCTCCCTCCCTCCGTTTGATCTACAGTTTCTGTAAGTTTTTACTTCTTTCCTTGTCTATCCTCTTTATGTTCTATCTTGTTTTCTTCAATGGTCCTCCCTTTCTTCTTATTTCATTTCTTGTTATTCCTGCATTCTTCTTCTCCTTACTTTCTCTCATTCTTTGCTTTACTTCTTCCTCTACCTCTTTGCTTTATCATTTCAATGTTTTTTACCTGATATGTTGTTTGATGTTCTGGTCGTTTTATTATATTGTATGCTTTATGTATTGCTGTACTATTTTATCTTGTTACATTCAGACTTACCTCGTGGAATGTTAAAGGATTAAATAATCCTATTAAAAGACAGCGAGTGTTATCTCACCTGTCTAACCTAAAAACGGATATTGCTATGTTACAAGAGACCCATCTCTCTGATGTTGAAGCTTCTAAGTTAACGAGAGTCGGGGTTGGTAATGTTTTCTTTTCCCCAGCTCTAGGGAAAAAGAATGGGGTGGTTATCTTAGTTCATAAAAAATTCACAGTTTCTGTTATTCATCAAGAATCAGATTCTGATGGTCGTTGGGTACTTATTAAATTACTAATTGACAATGTACCTTTGGTTATCTTTAATGTTTATGCTCCAGTTACCGTTGATAACGCTTTTTGGCCGCTTATTTCTGATAAATTGGTTTCCCTTGATGATGATTATATCATTTTTGGTGGTGATTGTAATCAAATCCATGATCCCATTCTTGATAGAAAATCCCCTGTTAAATTTGTTCACTCTAAAATGCACAATCAATTTACCTCAGCCACCCGTCGTAAGTCCTTAGTTGACATATGTAGACTTTGCCATCCTGATCTCCAGGAATTTAGTTACTTTTCACCTCCCCATAAGACTCAATCCCGCATTGATTATCTTTTTCTCAGTAAATCCTTAACCCAGTGCACGATTTCTTCAGAAATAGGCTCTATCCTTATCTCTGATCATGCCCCAGTTTTTGTTGACTTTGATGTAGTCCCTTTTTCTCCCCTTCTGGCAGATGGCGTTTTAACAATTCCCTTCTTGCAGACCCTAAATTCTCTGGTCAATTCAGTTCTTTTATTGCTGATTTTTTTGTTCTCAATTCCACCCCGGACTCTTCTCCAACCATGATTTGGGACTCTTTCAAAGCAACCGCTAGAGGTTTTATCATTAATTACGTCTCTCAGAAGAAAAATATGTTTGAGAAACAATCCTCCCAACTTTTGACTCAAATTAAACAGTTAGAACACGCCTACTTTCACTCCTTCTCAGACACCTCTTTAAAAGAACTTATTACTGCTAAGGTCGCCTTCAATAAATTATCTACGGACGCTGCAGCTTCTTATCTCTTAAAAAGTAGCGCTCGCTATTATGGCGGCCAAAATAAAATAGGTAAACTTTTAGCTAATTATTTGAAAACACGCCGTGATAGGACTCGAATTTCCTCCATAATTGATTCTTCTGGTACATCTCATTTTAAGGATGATGACATTTTGCAACAATTTGTCTCTTTTTACAAAGATCTTTACACCCCTGAGTCCTTTCCGCTTCCCTCTGATTTAACCTCTTACTTTCATTCCATCCCTCCTCCTCCTTCCTCCCATGTTGATTTTGCCTCACTTGAAGCGGATATCTCCCTTCAAGAAATAACCCACGCAGTCTCAGTTTTAAAACGTGGTAAGGCTCCTGGCCCTGATGGCTTCTCTATTGAATTCTATGATCATTTTTCGAAATTTCTTCTTCCACACATGCTTGTTTTATTTAATTCTTTTATTGTAAATGGTTCTTCCCAAGGTACTTTTCAAGATGCTATGATCTGCCTCATCCCCAAAGATAATAAAGATCCTTCTTTTTGTAAAAACTACCGCCCCATTTCACTTGTTAATACGGATTATAAGATTTTTGCTAAATTACTCGCCCTGCGTATTGATCCCGTTTTACCCGTGCTTATAGGTCCTGAACAATCAGGTTATGTGAAGGGACGTTTGTCCTCTGAGAATTCTAGAGTTTTCTTTAATGTCCTTAGTAAAGCTTCTTCCCTCACATAACCACTTGCGGCCATCACATTAGATGCTGAAAAGGCCTTCGACAGGATCAGTTGGAACTTTATGTTTCATGCCCTCACTTGGATTGGCTTTTCACCTAAATTGATTTCCCTCATCTCCCTTTTGTATTCTGGCCCTAGAGCTTCTATTTTTGCTAATGGGAAAATTTCTGATTATATCTCCCTCTCCAGAGGTGTTCGGCAAGGTTGTCCCTTATCTCCTTTATTGTTTATTGTGGCTTTAGAACCTTTCCTTACCAAACTCCGGCTAGATGCCCAAATCACTGGTTTTAATCCTGGTCCCCATCAAGTTAAATTGTCGGTTTATGCAGACAATATTCTTTTCTATTGCTCTAACCCTGAGTCCACTCTTCCTGCCTTCTTGCTCCAAGTTGACGCCTTTTCACAGGTTTCGGGATATCGTCTCAATCGTGACAAATGTGAAGTTTTACCTCTTAATGTTTTGTGTCAACGCCATTGTTTTGATCATACTGGTTTTTCTTGGCAGTCATCTAAAGTAAAATATTTAGGGTTATGGTTTTCCCCTTCCATATCAGACACTTTGAAGGCTAATTTTGATTATATTACAAAGAAACTGAATGATTCTATTACTAGATGGCATCCCCTTTTTCTTTCATGGTGGGGTCGTTTAGACTCCATTAAAATGATGTTGGCCCCTGTCATCTTATACTTCCTATCCATGATTCCAGTTTGCATACCCTGTTACTATTTTAAATGGCTAGATTCACTTTTGGTAAAATTTCTTTGGAAAAATAAGCCCCCTCGGATCGCCTTGTCTTCCCTCAAAAAAGATAAACAATCTGGATGTCTTAAATTTCCTAACTTTAAGACATACCACCACTCTTTCATCCTTAAACAAGCCTCTCGCTGGTTATCTACAGATAGTCCCACTTACTCTCCTGTCTGGTTCACTCTTGAGAAATCTCTCATCTCCCCATTTACTTTTTTAAAGATTCTTGCTTTTTCTGCCAACGTTTCTTTTTTGAAATCTCCTGTCATTGCTCATTCCTGTTGTCTCCTAACCCCTCTTTTGCCCTCTTCTTATTCCTCTCTCACTTCTTTGTCGTCCCAGTCTATCTGGTATAATAAGTTACTTCGCATTAAGAATCGTTCCTTTTATTTGAAATCCTGGCAATCCAAGGATTTATCTTGGATCTCCCAACTTCTTTCTCATAACATTCCTCTTTCTTTTACAGACCTTCGATCTCAATTCCTTCTTCCTGTTTCCTTTAGAAAACAATATGATCTGTTACTTCCTGCTCTTCTTCAATATCTTCAATCCCTTCCTTCTTCTTCTGAGATTCCCTCTTCTTACTCTTCTATTCGTCCACTTTTAGATTCCTCTCCGCCTGCTTCTCACTTTTACAAATGTTTTATGACTTCACCTCACCGACTCAAATCAAAGACTGAATTGGCCTGGGAACGGGATTTGTCAATATCCTGGTCTATCTGTGGGATAAGCTGTGGTTAGAAATACACAAAACGTCCAGAGCTGCTAATACCACCCAGACTCTTTACTTTTTATACAATCGTTTACTTTTCACTCCACAGAAGTTAGCCACCTTTTCCCAAGATCTTTCACCTAAATATTGGTCCTGTTCCTGTCCACATGCAGATTTACTTCACATGATGTTTCATTGTCCCTCCATTGCTTCCTTTTGGCAACTGGTCTGGTCTCGCTTACACAAAATGTTTGACTTTTCATTCTCTTTCTCCCTTCCTAATGTCCTTTTAGGTTCCTTATCCCCTGACTTGCCACTTTCCCCTTCTCACTATAAGTTGCTTGACTTGTTTTTGGCCGTTGCATTTCATCTCATCACCTCCAATTGGAAAGACTCCACTAAGGTTAATTATTCAGCCTGGTGGAATGCTATTTGTTTTCACCATAGACTCGATACCAACTATGTTACCCCCGTTTCATTAGCTGTTAAACGAGACATATTATG
Source organism: Lissotriton vulgaris (assembly GCF_964263255.1). Classification (NCBI taxonomy): domain Eukaryota; kingdom Metazoa; phylum Chordata; class Amphibia; order Caudata; family Salamandridae; genus Lissotriton; species Lissotriton vulgaris. Next base: position 273,871,912 of record NC_141689.1, on the reverse strand, counting down.
GATTCCTCTCACTACTTACCTTTCCAAGTCCTCTCCCTGTCCTCAAACTGTTATTGTTCACCACCAAAACCCGTCCGATGATGTTCATAAACCACCATGATTTTGCTTATCTATCTTTTTACTTCAATTTACAATGTTTTTCATGCTTAGTTATTGCTTGCTGTTTTATCAAATTTTTTCTTTACTTACACTTAGTATTTGCATACAATGTTTAAGTTTTTAGGTTTTGTCATACTCCATTCCCCTCTTATTTTTGTTTTTCTTTTCTCTTCCCTCCCCTGCTTTTTCTTCTCATGATTTAGGTATATGTGTTTATTGATTCCGTTTTATTACCCCTTCTTGAATTTCATTTGTGTATTTCTTATGCCTCTCTCTGATTATCTGTATTACATTTTGTATTTTATGCAGTGTTTTTGGTTTCAATAAACTTGAACTTAAAAAAAAAAAGCATACATAAAAGGCATTGTCATTTACAATGCCAATAGCTCAAACTTGCGTAAATGCGAGTCCTATTGCATAGCAAATAATTGTTTTTGCAGATGGGGTGGATGGCGAGACCCGGGTGTAGCGCTTGGATGGATCTGTGTGAGGCTGTTAGCCGGATGGGGTTCATGCGCATACAGCAAACCCCTGCATCACCAACAGGCTTAAGTGCATTGCCATCTTTCTGTCTTCCAAGGTCTATAAAGACAGAACAAGTTAGTCTGACTAATCTTACCACCTCTTAATTATAATGCAACTGAAAGCGCGTGGTAATGAAAGCCCTTGACTGTCTCTCTTCGTACGCTAAGATGGATGTCACCGGCACCCTATGAGCCTTCACAACCCGTGTTTGGAATTTGCCTCCGCTTGCCAAACAGGTCTCCCCGTTTTCTATTGATGTTGACCATTTAACCCATATTCCAAAGCTTTAATGACACCCTGCCTCGAGCTATTGTCTATCTGCAGGTTGGAGGGTGTGGGAAGAGAGGAGGGCCGACCAAAGCAAGTTAAGGTGGAGTGTAAAAGTACAAGTACGACTAGGTAGAACCTTTAGCAGTCAACCGACTGCCATCAAATAGCTTGAGTAAGTCGTGATGTCTCGACACTAGTAGATATTGGAGTGGCTTACCTGGAGACCTGGGATCCAAGGGCCATATGTATGAACACATTTTCCCATAGACACAAAATAGGTAAATCCCTTTGATACATCTAGCCCATAATCCCGTCATCACAATTCCATGTAGTGTGGTCCTAGGCAAATCGTGTTACCCTCCCTGAGCTTCAACGAAATTTAAATGTGCACCTAACACGTATGTTAATAAACAATACTGAAAATGGTCTAAGTTGAACTATCCAGCACCGTAAAAGTGTGCTTGATTAGTTAGACGATAGTAGAGTCAAGAAACATAGTGATTTTGAGATGAATTTTATAACTAATTACTTATTTCTCTTAAGAAGATATTGTGAAGGTGAAGCATGAAAACCTAGCATTTCTTGCAGAATGACTTCAGAACATATATCTGTACAAAAAGTCTATGGTACATGTTAAAGCTTAGAAATTCTTAATATAGATCCCTAACTGTATGTAGATTTTAGATTTATGGAATCAAATGCTTTACTAAATTATTTTACACGTTGCTATTTTTAAAATGTAGTAGGCCATAATCTCATTTGCTCATATATGCAAATTAATCACTAACAAACCTTAAATAATGCTTATATACTATATATTTGAGTGATTTTATAATGCCTTTTAACATAAATTAGGAGTTTTACACAAAATGAAATCTGAGTTTAAAGATGCTTGAATAAACTTTTCTCTTTAGGCTGTGTCTTTTCATGGCCTGAACTATGAACATTGACATGTTTCCAAATGTTGCTTATTTGTTCTGATCATGTCACATTCCTAAAGGACAAATTGGACACTTTTCCTTAATTCTCTTTTGTGTGGATTCCATGAAAACATAACCTTCTGACTGTGTCCATGGACAAAGCAACAATGTTAAAGCTTTTTGGCGACAAACTTGAAGTTGCAATGTATTGTCTTTCCTCATAAATCGTATGGGAAAAGTTCCTGGAGTATACATTTTTACCTGCTAAAGGGAAGATTGATCACATGGGGTCACTCCACAGAGGACTCCACAGAGGACTGACAGCAACGTTATGATCACAAATATGCACTATAAAGACTATTGGATTTATGAGGAGGGCTGGCTTCCAGTGCTGGGCTCCTCTGCTTCTTCCTTGGTTTTGGCTGCTGGAAGACTCTGTGGCAATGCTCTTGAGAACTGTGGCCGTTGCCATTGTTTCATCATTCCCTTGACTCTATTGTGCCTGCCGAAATATCTTATTTTCCTATTTCCTCATGCTAATGAACTTACCTGTTGGACTATTTGGAGCTGTCTGGTGAGAGAATCTCGACCTGCATAGTTCATAAAGGCTCTATTTCCAATTGTCTATACTTATGGACTTTCCCTAGTTGAGTTTAACTCAAATCCTGTGTCCCTTTGAGAGACTTCTAATTGGACCATCCTGTTACCTGGAAACCATACTTTGCATTCTTTGATTTGATTTACTAAATGTTTTTAATTTTCCTGCATGCATTAGTATGCATGACAGAATTGCTAAAGGTATTACTTGTATCAATTCTGAATCTCTAACGCAATAATTCATTAATTTTAAAGAACTGTTTCAGGTATTTAACTGTGATTAATGTTCTTTCTTTAAAACTGTGCTTGGGAGTTGGCTACCAATTAATGGTCCTCATTGGTTAGACTGACAATGGGTTAACCTAGATTCCTTCCTTTACTACGATGAAGAATGATCCATCAGAGGACCAATGCCTCTGCGGTAAGGTATACCAAGTAAAGATTTATTAGAATATCACTCCTATGGGCCTGGTGCTAAACAGACCGTTTTTGTAAAAAATGCTGCCTCAAACACATTTGCTTGTCAGGGTGGAACTTTTCACTGGACAGATGAAAGGTGCCCCAGTACCCTCGGACTGAGGATCATTGTCTGTGGTATGTGATGTGATACAGCGCCTTCCTCCTACGCCAAACCATCTACCACCGCTGTTTTCACAATGATTTCTCAAGTAAAATCACTCCAATGCACTATAACCCGATTATACCACTCTCGGGCAGGTTTTGATTCTTTTATGTCAACCCCTTCAGAGGGCTGTGAAGACAGGGCTCCAAGGGCCGTGGTTTCAAGGGGGTGGTTTGGGCGTTACAGCCCCTTTGATAAATGTAGTTTTGGGTAAATAGGTGGGTGCATGTGCTTTCAGTCGGGTATGTAGAGTTATCTGTCAGGTTTTATCAGGATTATTTCCATACACACAGAAAAAAACTCACACGCACTCTCTACCTCTCTCTGTTTTGAAAGTTTTAAAACATGTTTGGTATTTTACAAAATATTGTGTTTTCTCTCCTTCAACATTATAGTAGACTGTAGTTTAGCCTGGCAGTGTTCTGGGTTTGCAACCTGGTGCTTCCCACTTTCTGAGGTCTAATTCAAATTCCAAAGGAAAGTTCCAAGCGCTGACTTCAGCACAGTACTTGTTGATCTTGAGGTTGGGTTCCCAAGATGGCTGAAGCAGAGAGGCTCCCACAAAAGATGAACGGACCGTTATGGCATCTGATTGGCGCTTACAAAGGACTCTTAGTGGCAGGCATTTTAATAACCACTTAAAGCCCTAGCAGACTTGGAACCTGTGCACTGGTCTGAAGCACTTTGCTAAACCCGCCAGGGTAGCACATGGTTTGATTTTTTTATGGATTGTTTGTGTACCACTTGTGCAGTGCCCGTCCTCTGAGGCTGAGCACAAATCCCAGTGCTGCCCTCAAAAAGCCTGTGCTGGGTTATGATTAGGGTGGCTGACTTTTCAGGAAAAGGAAGTGTTTGGCCATTCACCAGCACTCCTCCATTGATCCTTGTTCTAAATGCTCTCAATTTTGGCAGAGAAGTGAATAAACCAAGGTACTGTGGGACAACATGACTGAAATACTGTCACACAATTCATTCAAGCAGGGCAGCTGAGATCTTACACAAGGTTTCTTTATCTTTATAGGTTTGTATGGGGCAGGGGCTGATGTCCTACCACTAATCGTATGGCATGTGGGTGGAAAGGAATGGAGACACATGGCTCCCCTTGTAATTCAATAAGGCTCTCATTAGGTGGTGGGCCTGCTTATTTTGTCTTCCTATACTGTAAATAACAAATGGTCCTAGACACACTTAGCGCGCATTAAGTCAGAGACATTCAGAATTCAATTACAATTTATTGCTTGAAAGAATCAGCACATGATAAGTAATACATGTCAAAACAAAATTTTCAAATATGCACCTAGAAAAAGGAAAAAACACCCACTGTTTTTCTGTAGGGAACTTTGTATTTTTTTATTCTTAAGTAAACCAAAAAGGTACCGAGTATATACAAATCAAAAGGTTGCTCAAGGACGGGGTGCAAAGGAGTGGTGCTCGTGTGTGCTGCAGATGGGAAAAGAAGAGGCTTCAAAGTGAAGATAGTTAAACAGAAGTAATTGCAACAATTTTACAGTCCATACTGGTTATTAGTAGAGCATACACCAGTGTATTATGGCCTGTCCACAAAACATCCCTTTGTCATCATTTCTGACCAGTTTTTAGTAGTTGCAGAGAATTATGTTATGTTAGGGTCATTTATAGAGTGCATGGCTGACCCAGCAACAGGGCGTCCCAGCGCTAGCGGACAGGTGACGAGAAGAGATGAGGCTAGATGGAGGAGAAAAGCCAAGTTTTAATCAGTTTCCTGAATGCCCAAATGCTCGTGGGTGCTGCGGGCAGCCAATGGGATTGAATACCATAGCGCAGGGGCCTGAGCTTTGAAAAAACGACCCCCAGCTTTACACCGGCGGACCCGTGGGACATACAGCAGATGGTGGTCAGCGGAGCACAATGCTCGTGATGGAACATATGGAGTGCATGGTCCCCGCAGGATTTGGAGGCCCTGGCCATGTACAATCTTATGTGTGGTGCTGAGGGTTTTAAACTGGACTCTCTGTTTAATTGGCAGCCAATGGAGGTGGTGAAGGAGATTGGAGGTGTGGTACTGCCTTGGTAGGGCAAACAAAGTGCGTGCTGCTGCATTCTGTACCCAGTGGAGTCTTGCAGTAACTGTTTTATTTACGCCGAGCGGAAGACCATTGCAGTTCTCTAGGCGCGATTGAACAACTGATTGAACTGTTGGCGGGTAGCAGCATCAAAGAACCCCAGAATGGGTTTTAGGCCGCTGAAAAGGCCAAAACAAGTACCAGCCATTTTTTTAGCATGAGGCTCAAAAGAGAGGGCGGTATCAATCAAGACCCCTTAATCTTTGACTGCGTTTTTCGGTAGGGGAGGGGTGCCCATGGTCTTTGGCCACCATTGGTAGTCCCATTTGTGGGTATCACAGCCAACCCAGATCACCTCCATCTTGGCAGAATTAAGCTTGCCATCCAAAGGGAAATAGCCAGAACATCGGCACAACACTTTAGTTGGTCCTGAGCAGGGTTGTTGGAAAAGGTGAATATCAACTGGATTATCATCTGTTTGTTGGACGGGGTAGTTGTAGAATATGGTACAGGCCCAGAATTGGGGGTATGTGTTGACGTTTCAACCCGATTTATTGCGTAGAGGGTAATTTTAAACCTCTGTATGCTGGTCTTCTTCAGAACAAGTGTGGGAGGCAACCTATTTCAGGCACCTGTTATTGGCAAACCCGATCACAGCTCCCAGAAATGGGGAGTCCGCATGGCAGTGCAGTATGGAACCCTTAGCAAAGCATCTAATCCCCTAAAATGCCTAAAGGGGTATACAAAATCCAAAACAATTCCAATGTAAACACATCTGTGATGTTGGATTTGAAATGCAATAGATGCAAAGGCAATCAGCATTTATTCAATAGGGGAACCAATCATAATATTTAACCTTAAAAGTGCGATTTCATCACCCTGGAGATTAAAGCTAGTTTGGAAATAGGTATGTGAAGAGTGGGACTACAGTTTCTATTGTTCAAGTGAGGAAGTTTTTAGGCAAGGCCTTTCTTTTTATGTGTCTGATTACTGCTACAGGAAGGCCAAATAACAGGCAGGTGCAGAATCTCAAACTTCAGTGGGTTTATGTGGTGGGTGTTCCAGATTAGACACAGCCAGTGCTTAATTTTTGAAAGAATCAGTGCAGGTGCCTAAACCTCTGCTCAGAAGCCCACAACGCTTGCAAATAACTGTTGGTGTATTGAATACCAAGGCTGGTCCTACATCTACCACACACATTTTTTTTAAGTCCACTACTAGACACTCCTTATTCCTTTCTCTCACTCTTGCATGTTCCTGCTTTCTTCCTTGGGGACAACTTTCCTGTCTTTCTCTTCCTTTAACTTACTGCTTTGTGTTTTACCCTCTATTGCTTGCGGTCAATATAGTATGCTCGAAAAATAAGTGCTGTTCCCCAAAAATAAGCACTGGTGGCACTGACTAATAGCCACCGGCTCAAAGTAAGCACTGGACACAACCCCAGTGCTATCTGCCTGGAGAAGCATTACTGTACACAAATCCACTAGACAGACTCTATTCTCCCTCATCCCACCCTGATCATTTAAGGAAAAGGGGAGGCGCACCTCTAGCACAAACCTTTGAAATACAACATTGTTAATTTGTGTTTTCCTACCATCAAATTTTTGGGGAAGATAAAAACATATTGATTTTAATACTATTTACCCACAGGCAATGGTGGTATGCGTGCACAGCAGTGTTCTCTTGACCTGCAATGATATTGCAACACATGCAAATAATGCTGTTTCGTTCTACAGGTTTACATACTGTTTCAAAAAGCCTCTACAATATTCCTAAAAACTCTACATTAAAACTGTTCGACTTTAATCTTCCAACTTCTGACTCTCCATTTCTTTCAAATGACTCTCTCCTTCCCTTTCATCCTCTGCATGTCTCTACTCTCTGAGTAAAGCCTACTCTAAATCATATGCATGTTTGCCTTAATACTTACTATTGTATCTCTACAAATTGCCCACACCTCTTTTCAAGAATCAAAATCTCTCCTTTACTACAAGTCATATCCTGCACCCTAACAATACCTAATCTTCTGTAGCTCATCTATTAATTCTGCCAACCAATTCGTGAAATTCACATATCCCCCTTCTCCCACTAAAGATCACTCAGACCTACTTCCTACTAATGTAGTCTACCATATAGAAAGTGGAGTAAAGTCACAGAATGGTTCCTGTACAGCACAAGACTAATCCCAATAACCAACAATTACTATTAAAAAAATACCAGAAATGGGAGTTGGAATAGCATGCTGTCCAGCGTAAAACCAAAGCAGTGCCTCATCAGGGTGGTAAGTGCTATATAATGTAATTAAAATACAATATATAACCCACACTAATACCATTACACTCAGCAGTCTGACATGTGATTGTAGTTCATATAGGCTGATTAATAATTTCATTTTACTTCTTTACACCCTTACACTCACATAAGACAAAACTGATAAGGGTCATATGCATCATCCAGTAGTGTACCAGCCCACAGCAATAAACCACCCAATAGCAACTGAACAGGTGCAGAATAACTGAAGAAATCTGCCACATGCCATTGGCCAAGGGAGGAATCTGATTAAGTTTAACACTGCAGATCCTGACTAGCAACCTACTATGGACACTTCTTGGCATCTCATGACAGTCAGATTTGAGTTGAAATTAACAAAGTTCATCCCAGCAGTTCTCTTTAGACTTCTCCCTTTAACCCATGCCTGTTCATGACCATACACTTTAAACAAAACATCTCAGAATGGACAACCCAGTACAGTAACCAGCTAAGTGGACCTTGAACATAAGAAATACCAAAAAGGGACCTGAAGAGCTGCTAAAAGCTGCGAGCTCACTAAACACCAGTAAGTATCTCACACATCTTCGTCCATCACACTGCTAAGTGCTGCATCCTATATCACTAAAAACACACTTCGTGGTTCTCATACACAACATGGAAACTCTTCCCACACAGGATCTGAACAAAGACAACAGACTTCCAACCAAATACATTACAAGGGGTAGCATGCTACTGATGTAGGCAAGCCTGTCAGTGCCCCATATACGGGTAGTAAGTGCTATATAAATGCTACAATACAATATATCACTGCCCTACAGGCTGGCAGTGGATCCTACTGCATGCAGTCAGGTGTGTAGCTTGGTCAGTAAGTTTGTGGAGGTGTGAGCATCAAAGTTTCCAACTGTCATGCTGACATATAAGGTTAAAATACATTATACGAGGGTGCAAGAGAAGGGCTTAAGGGTAAGTATAAGGGGAGAGGAATGCAAATTGGTAGGACTACTGAGTGAGGGAAAACACAGTATTTTGTAAACTTACAAACATTTTTGAACACTTTCAAAACAGAGAAAAGGAGAGTGTGTGTGTGTTTTTGTTTGTGTGTATGTAAAAATGGCTGGTGAAATCTGACAGACACCTCACCATACTCGACTGAAAGCACCGGTACTCAACTATTTACGAGAAAAGATATGTAGGCAATTCCCAATTCTCCTCCTCAGACTGCACCATTGGGTTCTGCATCCCAGCTGGACCTTTTGTTCGCATATGCAGGCTGCAATTCTGGGTAGTACATCCGGACAGCACCGCTAGGTTCTAAATCCGAAGTAACACACTCTCTGCCATGTTGCACTACAAGAATCTGTGCCTCTGTCTTTTATAGATCATGCTGCCCATGTGGGATCTCAGTCTTGGGCAGACTCCCATGCTCTCTGACTTGCTTTCCAGACAGGAGCAGCCATGCAAGGAGAGAGGGATCCCATGTTGTCTCAGCAGGATGCAATATGTGCACGGCACATGAGGTAATAGAAATTTTTTTGGTAGCCAAAGTGTCCCCCAACTCGCACCCTATCCATGCACCCATGTTCCTTGTATGTCGTTTAACTTTCGTTCTGTTCATGCTAGAGAGACGCAAATACATTTGCGTCCATCCTTAACATGTTAGCTATCCAACCATACCAAGAAATCCCGTTAGATATGTTCCTAAACATACGGTGCCACCGTCTTTATGTGGTGCACTTTTGAAATTCGCACACCTTTTCTCCATGTTTTCTGACTCAGTCAAACTAAGCCCTTAACAAGGCCTCTCTGCCTCATCTCTCCTGTCTCCGAAAGCTGCACGCATCCCTGACCCCTGCCTTACTTCCTGCCAGCGCGGCGGTGCCCGTCTCGGCCTGGACTGCCTGCCAAATTCATGTTTTGCCTACAGGTATCTGCTCAGCCTCCTCGAAAACGCATTCCAGTCTAGTGAAATGGGTAAACATATCCCCGGCTGCAGAGCAAAGGGCCCGGCCTTCCTGTCCTCCTTGCAAGTGATTTACTGAACCCGTTACCATGGTAGGCCCATGGCTCCGCTCATTGCACCAAGACACGTATGCATGCACTAGCATTCGGTATTGAAAGGCCCCCGCCCGAGAGACCTTTGTTTCAGACACTACATCCTCCAAACAACAGATATCAGATATGCTATAGGTACAGGTTGCCCTGACACTCCAGACACCAGTCTCCTCCACTAGTGCTAAAGTCAAAGCCCCCAGTTTCACGTCATACTAGTTGCGCGCGCATATAGGCAAAGGGTTTCTGCTGATTCTGCAACTTCTCACTTTGCTTCCACCCACATGTGACGTATCTTGTGACGTTTCTCTGACATGTACAGTGCACGCCCATGTGTACGCCTCTTTTCACGCCTCCTCTTACGCACATGTGTTCTTATCTCTCTCTTTTCACCTGTTACGCCTACTGTATTGGATTCATGTGTAACGATTCACTATATATAATGTGTAATGTTAATAAAATGTTGAATGTCCTTTCCTGAACCTGCGTGGTGATGGAACCCGATATCCTTTGCTTCGAAGCATAATATTAAAGCCCGTATGACTCAGATACCACGGACTCTGCCTCTCATTTTAATGAGCTGTCTTGTATTGATAATTATATGGAAAAATTGATTAGGTAAAACTTATTTACCACATAATTTGGCGCCCGAACAGGGACCCCCCCTTCCCCACACGCCGGTGAAGTCACGCGGCCTTTGCCCCCTTCCACAACCCCGACGGAAACCGTGCACGTTGCGGGGTTTCCCGCTCTCTTCCCTCGGGTCCACGAGGGAGACGGAGACTGCGGTCCGGCGTCCAGACGAGGCGGTGAGGAATGCGGAGGATCCCGACCAGAGCCCTAGTGGAGAGAGCAAGGTCCGAGGTGTCCGGAGGCCCACCTGTTCCGAAGCGCTTGCGTAGGAGAATCGTCACCTGACGCAGTCCAGTCCAGTCCAGTCCAGTTTCCATTCCGAGGCCTTCAGTTTCTTGCTTCCCGGTGAGTACCGTTGTTGGGAACGCATCTAGACGGGTTCATTAATTTGTGCTCGGTAAAGACAGGTCTAGGTACACAGGCCTGGTCAGTACGTGTTCACTTAGGTGGATATGGTCCGACGTGTCTCTTTATGGGACCGGTCTGTACTGTTTTAGCGGTACATCTAGTCTAGTAATTCTGTGATCAAGTATCTAGTGTTGCAACTCACGTTTTCCGTTTGGCTCTTATGTGTCTTCTATGTATCAGGTAACATGTTTGCAATATGTTTTAGTGTTGTGGTATGAGTGACTGCCTTGCTATTCATTATTGTGTTTTACTGTGTCTACGTTTAAAGTAATTCGGCCATGCCATTGTTTTCTAAATTACGTCAGATAGGTTCTAGAAAAGGGATACTAGAAGAAGCAGTTCCTGTCCCCCCTAGGGACACTCCAGGATATTTTATGTACCACAAACACGGCTTAGATGCTGTGCTGTATTTAGACTTATGGGTGGAGTACACCAAGAATCTGGAAGAGAAGTTTAGATGGCCTGCCTCAGGGACATGGGATGCCGAGGGCATCATGAGAGTAGAAGAAGCATTATGGAAAAAGAAATCCAGACAATCTCAGAAGGATGCCATAGAATTGTGGCGTAAAGAATCGCATAGGCGAACAGAAAAAGAACTCAGAAAAGCCGACAGAAGTAGAGAAGAATCCGAAAAAGCCAGAGAAAAAGAGTTAATAGAAGAAGGAGAACAGGTCAGATCAGAACAATTAGACCGCCAAAGAAACGCACTCCTTACAGGCATGTATCCAGTTTTAACCGAGGGCCTGTCCAAGGCGACCCCGGAAGTACCCCGTAGCTTGCCACCACCATTGGTCCCGACCCAACTCCGTCACAAAAAGACTGCAGCAGACATTTTCCTTTCTTCCTATTTAGATGATGTAGCTCCAGAGTATACCAATGTACCCGTACAACCAGCTAATAATGGACCGCAGCAATATCCGGCAGCTCTAGTCACGACCCCTCCACGCCAAGATTCCCTTCCCGCACCTACTGTCACTTCCCCTACTATTGGCCCTCAAAATCCTTTTTCGACAGATGCGACCCAGAGTCAGTCCCCGACACATGTACCGCTCCCACACACCATGACGTCAAGTCATGCCCATGGTTCTGCTTCAGGAGGTGCCGCAGGAGGCCCATATCACACCCCGCAACAATTACATCGAGTGACAATGAGAGACTTAGCATCACAGCGTACTCCGAAAGCGATGCCTCAGGAAAAACTTAAACAGTATCTTACTGATTGTAGATATGATCCAGTACCAGGCAAGACAAAAGACATGATGTTAGCTTCGTTACGTCTACGATGTGTTACAGATTATCTGATGTTATTACCAGAAATGCCAGAACATCTAGACAAAATATATCATTTTATTAGGACAGGTGAAAGACCAGAATGTATTCGTGAAGCCATGGCATATCAGAAAGTTGAGACACAGGGTTTTATATTACGATTCTTGATTAATTGTTTGATAAGGGAACAAGATCAGCCAGGTGTTGTAAAGGAAGAAATGAATGTACTGACAAAATGGGGTCAAAATATTGCAGACTGTAAACATGATAAACAAACGTGTATAGATGCCATGTCCAGAAAGATTCGTAAGGAAATAGTAGCAATACGTATTAGACAGAAAGCTGAAAAGGAAGCCGGGTCAGACAAGAATGAATCCTCAGAGGAGGAAGAAATAGAAACACCGGCAGAGAATCAGACTCCGGGGACAATAGCGTACGTAGGTAGAGTGAAACTCCCTAAACAGTATCCTTCTGATAGAACTTATGACAGATCCGTTCGTGCAGAAAACAAAAAACGATTCCTTTCCCCGATACCAGAGCAATGTTCTCTTGAACATGTTTTTCAAGGTACTGATAAAATACTGAAAGAAAGAATAGGTTATCATGAACTGAATACCCTACGTGATCAGGAACTAGCCCGGTCAGCAGTCCAATGGGCTGGGGATGACAGTATATATAATGATGATTTAGTAGTGCAAACATTTTTAAGTCTTACTCCAGAAGAACAGCGACTAGCTGGTATATACATGACCCAACATCTCATCACTTCATATGAAAATCAGCAATCCGATCCAGGTCCATTGTATAATTTACTGCAAGATTTACTCCTGAGAAGATGGAGAGGCCTAGGTACTGATCTAATTGATATCATTTTAGAACAATGTCACAAATATAGAACTTTCCTGACTCCACGTCTTGTTTCCGTTCCACCCCCAGTAAGACAGCCATATCACTTAGATAGACAGAACCCCTTACGAGAAGTACATCCAATTCGGAAGCCAGATGATTCACTTGAATGCGTGTTTGTATACACTCCTTTGACTAAAATGGAATTATTGGAAATGAAGAAAATTGTACCTTGTCACGATAAAGATCCTGCAGGCTTCCACCGTGAATTAAAAGACATGTTACTTATGGGAGATTATACCTATCCCGATATTCTTAAAATGCTAAAAGTATTGTTGCCAGCAGGGATATATGAAAAACTGAAAGAAAAAGAATGGGAGGTGGGAGATAAAAAGATTATTTGGGCTGAATTAGAAGACGAGGAAAATAGACGTACCCCAGGTCTCGGTCTTGGGGATAAAGCTAAAGCACTACCAGGATTATTAGTACAGGTTTTGCCTAGATTATTGACAGTTAAAAAGGAGGACTGGGATGCGATCTCAGCCTGCAAACAAAAACAAGACGAAGACACTAGTGATTTTTATTCGAGATTCGAGAAATGTTTCATTATCAATAGTGGCCTGATAACAAGTAGCGAGTCTTTCCCACATCTTTTTTTGACCAAATTAGTCGAGAATTCCTTGCCCCAGGTCAAAAACAGAGTATTGAAAGTCGAAAGTACATGGCAAGCTAACACGCCTTCCCAAATGTTACAGATGTTACAGTACCACCGGAACAGAATTAGAGAAGAACACGATCATGAACAGAGGCGCATGAAAGACACGAAAATGAAAGTACTAGTTGCCCAGTCTGTACCAGCAAATGGTCAGAAGGGTGGTAACACGCAGAACACACAGACTAGTCATTCTACAGGTCCAGTTAAAGGTAATTGCAATTATTGCAAGCAGCCAGGTCACTTTATAAGTGATTGTGCCGTTCTCAGACACAATATTGCTACAGGCAAAACTAAAGAAAGACCACGTCCACCTAGACCTGAACACGTTCAACAGAATATTTCACAGAATCCGCAACCTTCACAGCACGTACAGCAACAGACAGTAGCTGTACCCCAACCCCAACCTATTGCTGCAACTCAACATGTCACGTCACAAATGTACCAGTATGCACAGTCAGATTACCCCAATTATCAGCAGTACACATGAAACAGCCTAGAGAGGGAGGTTGGCTTGCCCCTTATCGAGGTTCCTGTAGATCAAGATGGTCCCTATGTACATAGTCAGGTATTAGGGAAAGACAGAAAAATGTTGGTTGACACAGGGGCGAGCAGAACTACCATTAGTCATGACGAGGTTCCAGGGGCACCCCTCTCAGGCTCACAGAATGTTTCCCTTGGATTTTCAGGAAAACCTATTGTCAACGAGGTCTCACAGCCAGTTCCCCTTGCAGTTGGTCCATTGTCCCGTACCACAGATTTATTGCTTACCAAATCATGTCCTGAAAACCTGCTTGGTATTAAAACGCTGAAAGCTCTAGGAGCTGTTATATGTTGTTCTCCGGAAGGAGTGAGATTGTTCCTACGTGACTTTAAGGGTCACTATGTTTTGAGAGATTTTGATGTCAGATTGCAAAATGTTCCACCGCATTTGTGGGCGCAAGGTCCAACTGATGTAGGTTGTATGCACATTACTCCCTATCGTGTCACCCTCAAACAAGGTGTTGTACTACCCCGTATCCGACAATACAAATTGCCCCCGAGGCTGTAACAGCCTTATTGAGAATAATTGACGAACTCATTGCCCAGGGAGTAGTCGTAGAAACTGACTCCAATGTATGTAATTCTCCAATCATTCCGATTCTTAAACGAACTGACCCAAATGCACCTCCAGTCTATAGGCTGGTGATCGATCTCCGAGAACTCAACAAATGCATAGTACCACAGTACCCAGTGGTCCCAGATATTTCGCCACTACTGACTGCCATTGATTCCGAAGCAGCGTTCTTTACTGTAATTGATCTTAAGAACGCTTTCTTTAGTGTTCCCATTCATCTGGAAAGCCAATATTTGTTCGGATTCTCATTAAATGGCCGAAGTTTTAAATTTGCACGTGCACCTCAAGGGTTCACAGAAAGTCCCAGTATTTACAGTCAAGCCCTGAAACGACAATTAGACAGTATTCACATGCCTACTGACACTGCTCTGCTCCAATACGTTGATGATCTACTGATCACAGCACGGACCGAACGTGACTGCGAGAGCGCGTCACTGACAGTCTTGTTTTTCCTTGCCGACAAGGGGCACAAGGTGTCCCCTTCGAAGCTCCAATTCTGTGCCCAGCAAGTGGTATACCTTGGGCACTTGCTGTCCAAGGAGGGGAGACAGTTGACACCAGATCGTATCCAGTTAATAGCACATCTGCCACAACCCAAGACTCAAAAGGAAGTACGGGCTTTTATTGGCCTCACTTCATACTGCAGACAATGGATTCCCCAATATGCATTTCTAGCCAAGCCACTTATTCAGTTGACAACACAGGAGGCAGCGACTTCGACTGTCCTCCCTTGGACTCAGGAACATACACAAGCTTTTAATGACTTGAAGAAAGCTTTATGTCAAGCACCAGTTCTAGCGACACCATGTTACAGCAAACCTTTTACACTTTTTGTCACAGAACGCGATGGCACAGCGTTGTCCGTTCTCACACAAGATCAAGCAGGACACCATAAGCCATGTGCTTATTTTTCTAGTACATTGGATCCAGTAGCCCAGGCTTTGCCTGCGTGCTTAAAATCAGTTGCAGCAACAGCTCTAGCTATCAGACAAAGCGATTCAATAGTGCTAGGACATCCCTTGACAGTACAGGTTCCACATTCCGTGGAAGTACTTCTGAACCGAACCCAGACTCAGCACTTGACCATAGCACGACTGACAGGTTATGAACTGACACTGTTCCAGCCACACATAGAAATCAGACGCTGCAACATACTTAACCCTGCCACATTGTTACCCTCGAATACAGCAGATCCAACACCACATGACTGTGTAGAAGTCATTAATACGGTAACTAAGCCCCGACAAGACTTGACAGACATTGCATTACCCGATCCTGACCTGACACTTTACGTGGATGGTTCATGTATGAGAACAAACACAGGAGAATTAGTGGCCGCCTATGCAGTGACCACTGAAACTGAAGTTTTAGATACGCATCGTATTGACACACTATCTGCTCAAGCTGCGGAACTTATAGCCTTGACTCAAGCATGTATACTAGCCAAGAACAAGAAAGTAAACATATACACTGATTCACAATATGTATTTGGAGTCGTTCACGACTTCGGAGTCCTTTGGGAAGAGAGAGGTTTTCTAACTTCTCACGGTACCAAGATTCAGCATGGTCCCCTCATTCAAGCCCTGTTAGAAGCAATACACTTGCCTACAGCCATAGCCATTATGAAATGCAAAGCACATACCAAAGTCACTGACAGAATTTCCCAGGGTAACGACCTGGCAGATCGTACAGCCAAATTCACAGCTCAGACAGTAATCCCGACTGACATGACCAAGACTACACTGACACATTGCCTGACAGTTAAGCATCCCATTCTAGATGTACTCGACATACAAACACATGCTACACCAGACGAAATCAAGAAATGGACTGAACAAGGAGGGATCCAAACAGATCAGGGATGGATGACGAAGGGAAGGGCCACATGGTTCCTCCCCGACTCCATGGTTCAAATCATTATTAACACAGCACATAGTCCAGCACACTTAGGAGAGAAAGCCATGTTAGACAGCTTACAGAACCTCTGGTATAACAAACACTTACGAGCAGCAGCAAAACAGAAAGTGCGTACTTGCATGATATGTTGTCAGTTCAATCCAGGAAAAGGTGTCCCCGTGGAACAGGGTGGATTTCATCCTCCTGACCATCCTTTTGAAGTCCTCCAGATGGATTATATCCCGATGGACCGATGTCGAGGTTTCAAGTATGTCCTCGTAATCGTATGTGCTCTTTCCCGATGGACAGAAGCATATCCAGTCCCAGATTACACTGCCCCGACCACTGCCAAGCAGCTGGTTCGTGAATTTTTCCCACGATACGGCTTGCCCCGTGTCGTGTACTCTGATAATGGACAGCCATTCTCGTCCGAGTTTATGAAACAGGTTTCACTTTTGTTAGGTTACCAGTGGAAGTTCCACTGTGTCAGACATCCTGAAGCCGCAGGTCTCGTAGAGAGACACAATCAGACCCTGAAAACCCGTCTTGCCAAAATTTGTGCCGAGAAAGGTGTAGATTGGATAGTTGCCTTGCCAGTTGCACTCTTTTACATGCGAATGGTAGCTCATTCCAGGACAGGGCTATCCCCGTACGAGGTGGTCTTTGGGAGGCCTCCGAATATGTGGGGGACGCCTATGCCCCGTAGGATCACTGATGTTGACAGTCGTATGCTGACAGATTACCTGGCCTCCTTGATGTCTGCACTACAATCTTGTCGTTCACAGGTCGCGGCTGCCTTTCCGGACAACACCCAAGTAAAGCCACATGAAGTCCGTCCAGGAGACCTGATTCTTGTAAGGAACTTCGACCGGAAGAGTCCGCTGGAACCCAGATGGAAGCAGCCGAAGTTGGTTTTGTTATCTACAAGGACTGCCGTTAAAGTGGAGGGGAGGAAGGGATGGCTGCACTCGAGCCATATTAAAAAGATTCACGGACTGTGCCCAGACCTGCCCATTAAGGACTGCCCCTTTCCCTCTCCAGAGACTGAGTCTAAACTCCCCCTGCTAGAATTAACTCCTCAGCAAGAGTACAAGCTAAAATTGAGGTCTAGTAAGTCAGACAGTTTAATTGTTTAAGTCCCCCCCTGGGTGAAGCGGTTAGACAGGTTTCTGACATGTATAGAATAGACCCCAGTAGTCAGAGAGATAGGCGAAACGAAAAATGGTAAAAACACTGTAAAGTTTTGCACAGCGGTTGCATCATTGCCTTGATCTCAATGTTTCTTCTGAGTCTTACGATAATCTGTATAAGTTTAATGTTACACATCTTTTTTCCTCTTGATTCAAATGTACATGTTTCCTCTAATGACACTGTGGAGCACACTTTCAGAGACCTGCCTCCCCACGAATTGTCCTATCGTTTAGCAATGCGCAACAATACATTCATCCGTATGTTACATCATTCACACCAAACCAGCAATGCCACTAATTGCTGGATATGTGGCCGACTCCCTCCCTATCAGAAGTACAAGGGAGCTCTGCCCCTCTTTCCTTACCCGTTCACCCATAATGGTTTGTGTGGTGCATGGTTTACTTTAATGTCCTCCCTAGATAGTAAGTCCAAAGTTTCCCAAGGCAATTGGATATGGGGAAACCTGAATACAGTCATGAATAAAGCATGTTTCCCAGATGCAGATGGTCTCCCACAAAGGACTGGGACCGATTTAGAAAATGAAGTGTATGCACTAGGTAACTTTTCCCTCAACCTCATGATCCTGAACGTCCAGTCCGAGACTAATTCGGACTTGCCGTCTATTACAGTTTTACCAGTGAAAGGTGAATTATGCGTCAGAAAGAATGGCTCAGTACATTTAGGACACAGTGATTGTAATACTGTTGTCGAATTCAGTAATAAAGGCAAGTCTACTTTCAAAGCTTCCCGACATTCCTATTTCATTTGTGGTCAGACTGCCTATTTACATTTACCTCCAGACTGGGATGGTACTTGTTTTATTGCATTCCTACTGCCACCTGTTTTTCTAGCCCCATCTGATTATCATAGAAATTCTCGCCTCACTCACGTTAGACAGAAAAGAGATCTCCCAATAGTCGATCAGACTGAAACTACATGGGAACAATACACAGACTTCAATAAAGGATTCTTTCCTTATTTAGGCACTGTCTCGAATAGTAAACTTATACGCAAATTAACCAGAATCCTTGAAGCAGTAGTGAACGAAACTACTTCTGCCCTAGGTAACTTAACAGAGGAACAGTCTGCTATGAGACTTGTTGTTCTTCAAAATCGCCTTGTCCTTGACGTCATCTTGGCCGATAGGGGCGGGGCTTGTAGAGTCATCGGATCCAGTTGTTGTGTTTTTATTCCAAATAACGCGCCATCTGTGTATAAGGCCATAACTCGGCTTCATGAAATAGCTCATCAGATGCATCAGAATCCAGGCTCCTGGACTTGGTCCGGTTGGTTCTGGAGTGTGGTCTCCGCCTGGGGATGGAAATTGCTATAGTTCCTAGGAATAATATTGGCCATAGTATTCAGTTGTTGTCTCTGTCTGCAATGTGGGCCAGCGATTTGCGGCTTGTGCGCCACAGTCTGTATTCCCCGTCCAAGTACACGTTCCCGTTCTCGAATAAAGAAAGATGAACAAATGATGCTCTATGAACAGATAGATGGTCTCATGAATATAGATATATCCTGAAGGGTGTAGTAGGGTCCAAGGAGGGAATGAGGTAATAGAAATTTTCAGGTAGCCAAAGTGTCCCCCAACTCGCACCCTATCCATGCACCCATGTTCCTTGTATGTCGTGTAACTTTCGTTCTGTTCATGCTAGAGAGACGCAAATACATTTGCGTCCATCCTTAACATGTTAGCTATCCAACCATACCAAGAAATCCCGTTAGATATGTTCCTAAACATACGGTGCCACCGTCTTTATGTGGTGCACTTTTGAAATTCGCACACGTTTTCTCCATGTTTTCTGACTCAGTCAAACTAAGCCCTTAACGAGGCCTCTCTGCCTCATCTCTCCTGTCTCCGAAAGCTGCACGCATCCCTGACCCCTGCCTTACTTCCTGCCAGCGCGGCGGTGCCCGGCTCGGCCTGGACTGCCTGCCAAATTCATGTTTTGCCTACAGGTATCTGCTCAGCCTCCTCGAAAACACATTCCAGTCTAGTGAAATGGGTAAACATATCCCCGGCTGCAGAGCAAAGGGCCCGGCCTTCCCGTCCTCCTTGCAAGTGATTTACTGAACCCGTTACCATGGTAGGCCCATGGCTCCGCTCATTGCACCAAGACACGTCTGCATGCACTAGCATTCGGTATTGAAAGGCCCCCGCCCGAGAGACCTTTGTTTCAGACACTACATCCTCCAAACAACAGATATCAGATATGCTATAGGTACAGGTTGCCCTGACACTCCAGACACCAGTCTCCTCCACTAGTGCTAAAGTCAAAGCCCCCAGTTTCACGTCATACTAGTTGCGCGCGCATATAGGCGAAGGGTTTCTGCTGATTCTGCAACTTCTCACTTTGCTTCCACCCACATGTGACGTATCTTGTGACGTTTCTCTGACATGTACAGTGCACGCCCATGTGTACGCCTCTTTTCACTCCTCCTCTTACGCACATGTGTTCTTATCTCTCTCTTTTCACCTGTTACGCCTACTGTATTGGATTCATGTGTAACGATTCACTATATATAATGTGTAATGTTAATAAAACGTTGAATGTCCCTTCCTGAACCTGCGTGGTGGTGGAACCCGATATCCTTTGCTTCGAAGCATAATATTAAAGCCCGTATGACTCAGATACCACGGGCTCTGCCTCTCATTTTAATGAGCTGTCTTGTATTGATAATTATATGGAAAAATTGATTAGGTAAAACTTATTTACCACATTAACATAAAATGCGTATTTGGAAAGCGCACGTTCACCCCCAAGGGGCATTTTGGCACTGAATAACGCGCGCCAAAGACAAGCCCGTCTGCGCCCGTGCGCGGCCGCACGGGCACCGGAGCCTGAACCCCTGGCTGTGGCAGAGTAGAACAGCAGTTTAGCCTATAGGAATTATATGATCTATGCCCCCAGATCAAGGACTGCTGTAAACATAGTGTAGAATGCGACAGCCGGATGGAGGGTTGTAGACCCTGCCCGTTTACGCTTAGAGAGGAGAGGGAGGCACAGGAATCTACTACAAAGCTTAACTGCGGTTTATTGAACTGCCGGTCCCTTAGGAAACATAGACTGGAGGTCTATGACCAGCTAACAGACGGCCAGTTTGATATAATGTTTCTAACGGAGACTTGGCTGGACGAGGAGTCGGCCCCAGACATTTTAGAGGCGGTTTCTAAGGGATATGCGATTGATCGAATAGATAGAAGGTCCAGCAAGGGGGGGGGGGGCGGAATAGCCATTATCTATAAACACCCCATTCAATGTACTTTAGAAGATATTAACATTATGAATTGTGAGGCGGGGATAATCACGATTAAGGTAGACCTGAGCTATAGTGTAAAGGGGTCCTGATTTATAGACCACCGGGCCACTCCAAGGACTTCTCAGCAAGCTTGCTATACTATCTTTTGCAACCGGCACTGCGATATGAGAAATTCATGGTGCTTGGGGTCCTCAATATGCATTTTGAGGATTGTGCCTATACTGCGGCCACAGAACTCTGCCATGAAATGGCCACCTTGCAACTTAGGCTTAGATCCAACTTCCTACACATATAAAGGGACATTTGCTGGATTCATTGTTTGCGAGCTGGGAAGATATTGTAGTCCACTCCCCTTCTCCAGTTACGTGGACAGACCATTTCCCGGTCCCCTTTGTGATAATACGACCTGTAATTAAGGGACGAGAGACTGGCAATAGGACCATAGTCCGCCGGAGGTGGGGAGGATTTTCGCAGGAAAAATTCAGCAATGCCCTGGTCCAAGGGGGCCCGCCGGGTGGTAGAGATGCCGAAGAGGCATGCAGGAAGTTGAAGAGACGGCTCATGGAGGCTCTGGACGGTACTGCCCCGTGGGCACAGAGGAAATCGGGCAGAGCTCACAAATCGGCTCCGTGGTACCCAGATGCCTTGCGAAACGCGAAAGAGGGGTGTAAATGACTGGAAAGACTTTGGAGGCCAGACTTCTCAGAACAGGGGAGAGAGCAGCACAAAGAGGCATTAAGAAATGACCATAGGCTCATTAGAAGGGCCAAAGCAGCTCACTATCTAGAGAGAATTGATTCAGCCAGTATTTCTAGAATTTCAGATCTACAAGGAGATAGCCTCCTTAACTACTTTAGCTGTACCGGCGGTGGGCTCAGAGGAGCTCTGTAACCGGATAGCTGTGTTCTTCTCCGATAAGGTGGAGAAAATCTACTCCACCTTCCATGACTCGGCTAGAGCAAGAGAGGGAGGGACGGAGGAGATGGAACTTGATGAGGAGGGGGAGGGGCTGATGTTTTTTTGGAGGCCCGGTCCGGAACAGCTAATTAAAATCTGTAGCAGCATTAGGTCTGGTTCTCCCAGAGACCCAGTGCCACCAAAAAGGTTGAGAGGGAGCCTGGAATGCCTGGTGCCTTATATAAGACATCTGGTGGAGACATCTTTTAGGACCTGTATAGTACCTAGCTGCTGAAAGGAAGCTGTGGTCCTTCCGCTTCCTAAGAAAACGCATATTGGTCTTGACCAACTAGACAATCTGCGCCCCATTCCACTTCTGCCATATTTCGTCAAGGTGGCCGATAAAGTGGTGAATGAACAACTTTGATCTACTGCACCCCACTCAGTCATGTAAATGTAAATGTAAATGTATAGGCATTTATATAGCGCACTACTTACCCGTAGGGTCCCAAGGCGCTTCGACCGCTGCAAAACCCTTCCTGGCTTCCCTGAGAGATGGTCCCTTAATGGGTATCTCCAGGGTGAGACCAGGCATCCCCGGCGGTCTGGTGGGGCCGTTAGTGAAGATGAGGCAAGCTAATGCCCAGAGTTGCCGAGTGTGATCGCTGATCAGAGTGGGCACCGAGGGGAGAGAATTATCGAGTCCGCTGACCCTGGTCCAGAAACCTGCCGCGCCGGGAATCGAACCCTGGTCCCGGGCCGTCCTCTGCTCTCGGGTCTGCCGCCTCTAACCAGTGAGCCACACTACTTCACGAGCCCGGTACTCCACAGAATCAGCCTTGCTTTTTGCCACCGAATCCATCAGACAGTATGTGGATGCAGGTCAAATGGCGGCTTTGATCTTGTTGGATCTAAGTGCCGCCTTTGATACGGTGGCCCACCATATGTTGGTGCAATGTCTGAGGAATGGAGGGGTGTCAGGGAGTGCCCTGAGTTGGTTAAAATCTTTGTTGTCTGGGCGTTGTTTCCAGGTGAGACAGGGTGATCATTATTCTAGAGTCATCAAGCTGAGTTTGGGAGTACCGCAGGTATCGACCCTGAGCCCGACCCTGTTCAATCTCTATGTGGCCCCTGAGCGGAGATTGCTGATGGGTTTCGGATCAGGGTCGTATCCTATACTGATGATTCTCAGCTGGTGGTTTCCCTGACCCAGGCACCAGAGACGGCTGCCGCCAACTTCACTGCATGTCTGCAAGAACTGGCTGTATGGATGGCAAAGAACTGCCTGAAGTTGAATGGCAACAAGATGGAGGTGCTTGTGATGGGAAGGGCACCGACCGTGTGGTCCTCGGCGTGGTGGCCCCAGAATTTGGGGACGCCGCCGACGCCTTGTGCACAGGCAAAGAATCTGGGAGTGTGGCTAGATTCCAACCTGTCCTTTGACTATCAAACCAGGCGAGTGGCAGGCGCCTGCTTTGGGGTCTTGAAGGTCCTGCGGAAAACATTGGACCTACTGCCTACAGCGGCCAGGAAGACTATTATTCATGCTTTGGTGATGTTGCGCCTGGATTACTGTAACATTCTCTATCTGGGCGCGACGACCAAATGTATGCTCAGACTTTAGGGAGTACAGAATGCGGCAGCCCAATTAATCCTTATGCGCCCAAGAAGGTCGTCTGCGAGGGCAGCATGGGCTGCACTACACCGGCTCCCGATAAAGGAAAGAGTCATATTTAAGGCACTCTGTGTGTGCCACCGGATCCTGCAGGGGACTGCTCCCTTGTACTTGTCTGATTTACTGACCCCCTATGTTCCTACCCGATAGCTGAGATCTGGCGGGGTGGGCCTGGTGTGCGTACCTGTGGTCAAGAGAGCTTGGATGGGCGGGCGGTCTTTGCGCCTACTGGCTGCTAAACAATGCAATGCTCTCCCGGTGGGCCTCTGGATGGAGGTCCAGGAGAGCTGTTTTAAGAAAAACCTAAAAACGTACCTCTTTCCTCGAGACAAGTAGGGTGTCAGAGGAGGGTAGCAGAATTTTGAGCAACGTTGCCGCAGCGCAGGGTCACACTTGTCTTAGTGTAACCATTGCGCTTTACAAATGTGTTGATTATTGGTATTATTTTATTATTATAACAGATGTTTATTTTGGTACTCAACTCAATGGTCATCATTGTATCCACCTCAGAAATGATGAAAGGGTGAGTGGAGCCACCGGGAATTGAACCTGTGACCATGAGGTCAAACACATGCCCTTGCAGTGAATGCATTAGCCCACTAAGCCATCAGACCCAGCTAGATGCTCCAAGCAATCAAATAGATTCGATTTGGAAACATATGGATCGTCAAGTAGATATGGCTGTAGGGTAGAGTTCTCGTGGAGAAGTGTGGCTCAATGGTTAGAGCGGCAGACCCTGATGCAATTCCCCGCCTCGGCGGATCTTGGGCTCAAAAATTCCACGGACCTGATAATTCTCGCCTCGGTGCCTATTCCAATCATGGAGTCCCACTCTGCAACTCTGGGCAATAGCTTGCTTAATCTCCACAATGGCCCCCACAACGCTAAGGGTGCCTGGCCTCCACCATGGGGGTGCCCAAGAGTGGACGCCTCACAGGGAAAGCCAGGATGGGTTCCACAGCGGTATTCGTACAAGCGCCTTGAGACCCTTGCGGGTGAGTAGTGCGCTATACAAGTATCAATTTACATTTACATTTACATTTAACTCTCTCAGGCTGCTCGGGGAGCACAAAGCCTGCACAGAGGCAATGAACTCACCTCAGACAGGCTGTCACGGAAGAGCAGTGAGGGGAGCTTCAGTGTATTTTGACGGCTCAGTTTTGGGTGACTCTAGCAGATGGTGCAACGCTGGTTGAGATGGGTACCCAACCCCTCCACCGTCAGCATCTGAGAAGGAAAGATAATCCAATTTGAGTCAACGCTATGTGCGGCAAAAGGCCGCCATAACCTCTGGCAGAATAAGAGAAAGGTGTGCCAGTATGCAAAGGGGCACAGAAAACATTGGCCCTAACTTGATCTCTTGTGACCCAGTGTGAATAGTATCTGTGCCCACTATGCTGATAACTCTTTTTAAAAGGATGAAAGGCCCTCAACCACCAATTGGTGCCACACCTGTACCACCCATTTCTGGAGGCCCTTGATAATGGTACCAGGTATTAATATCACCTACGGTTTAAACAGACTGCCTTAAAATTGGCCCTACGCTTCACAGAGAGCCAATGCTAAGGTCTCAAACCATTAGCACATTATCTGTATATCTGGGGCCACAAAGCTTCCTGGTAGTAGCTCTGGAACACATACAGTCTATGCTACAGAATTTTTAGGAGGGCAGCTTACAGAACATTTGCGTAACCAAAAGGCGCATTTACAGCTGCACCCGCATCAAAGATCTATGCGAGAAAGAAAGCGGTACTACATTTTTCGGAGAAGAAGAACAGCTCAGATTGTGGCAGCGGCTTGTGCTGAGCGGGCACAACAATAAATAAAAAAACAAGGCAATTTATTTTCAGGTGTCAGAAATTCTAAATTAAAGAGTCAGATGGAGGATGGACGCTAGCAAAGGTGCTCTTTTTTGGCCCAAATAAAGAATACTTGTATTTGCCCCATTATGTTTCAAGGAGATATCTTACATCTATCTTTATTACCCTGAATAAACAGGACTGGGGTGCTTAAAAGTCTTATTGGCCCTTGCAACCTGATCTAAAGTGGGGCATGACTGGTGCAGTATCAACATTTTACGAGCATCTGTAAATTATGTCAGAGAATCGGATGAGGCAAATATTAAACAGTGTTGGTGAATGGGATGAACAATGTGGTACTCCAGAAGAAATGCCAATCATGGCAGATGTCAACTACCCTCACGTTGAGCCATTGGGATACATCCTTAAGAAATAAGGAAATCATTTAAGGATGACAATGCCAGCAGCAGACACTGTGAAAGTCTTTGTAAGTGACGGCATGGTGCATATTCTAGGGGTAATGACAGTGCTGCACTTTAGAGCGCAAAGAAGCATTGTCACGAGGGAATTAAACACAAGCATTTGCAATGCAATAGGTCTTGCATTTATGAAAATAATGCCTTTTATTTATCTATTTTGATAATTAAAACATAAATAAAAGGCATTGCCATTTACAATGCCAATAGCTCAAACTCAAAAAAGGCTGAGAACAGGCAAAGGGGAGAAAGAAATGTGACGGGGAAGAAGGAGGAGAGTGAACAAAAGCCACAGAATAGAGGAGGATAGATATGTTTTCTGAGAGAAAGAGGCAAGAGTACTAAGAGGGAAGAGATGAAAAGGGAAAGAGGATAAAAAAGAAAAGTGTTAGAGGGAAAGAGCAAGGGAAAAATGAGGAGGGAAATGATAGTGAAAGCAGGAAAAGTGTAAACAAAAAATTAAAGTGGGAGGGTGAGAAAGAAAGAGAGTCACACGGGAAGAAAGGGGCTAGTAAGATAGAATGAGTAAAGGGAAAGAAACGACAGGAAGAAAAAGGGAATAAAACAGCGATGGAAGAGGAAAGAAGCGAAAAAAAGTCTGGTCGAAGACCGAGATGAGCCAGAGATTAAGATGGAAAGGTGGAAATGGAGACAGAAAGATAGGAGAGAGTTGAGACTGACAGAGTAGAAGAGGAACCAGAAGGGGAGATAGCGAAAAAGAAAACAAATCAAAGAGAAAGTGGAAGAGATCTGCAATAAATCTCTTTCACTTCCACTTACATTTATTTCCTGTTAAATGTCAGGACTTGGCACTTTCCATGCAACCCTCCCAATCTTTTTATCAGCCACCGAATGCATCTTTGCCCTCTGCTCAACCGACATCTCCACAATCAGATTGTCCAGGTACATATTAACCCCTTCGCTGCTGGCCCGTTTCCGCCCGTGTGCGGTAAACAAACGAACAGGGGCGGGCCATGACGAACCCCAGCCGTCATCAGCACACGAGCACCGTAGTGCATGACGGCTGGGGTTCGTCATCAGCATACAAGGGGTTAATAGATGCAGGAAAAACTGCTTTGCAAGAAATGTACTGTTATAGTAAACAGAAGCAACCCTTATGCCAGTGGGAACCTGGTTCACACTGGCATACAGCTTGCTCTTGTTTGTTATAACAAATAGAGTGTGGTAACCGCTACAACTTGTCTGTTTTTTGGAACAAACCCTACCCATTGAGCCGCACCCTTTTTATATAAAAACTATATTTTTCCAATTAGGACATTCTCTACATAACATGACAAATAGGGAGGGCCTACATGCACTGATGAATGTATAGCTAAAGTCATAAGTGGCTTTTCACTGCCAGGTATTATAAAACCTATTACAACCGATCTGAAACAGGACACACTAAAGAAACTTGAAAAATGTGGAAACCATTTGCAGACAGAATTGCACGCTCGCATGCTTACAGAATATCTTAAAGCCAGTATAATACAAGCAGTTTGCTTGCAAGTACACAATATTCCAGGCATCCTTAGAGAAGACAAGTTCAGGGAAGGTTTCAGCCATATTGGCACAACTTGTTCAAGACACTGGATTGTACTTGGCATAGAAACAGCTCTGGAACACCTGCAAGAAGGAGAGGGTAGAGATTGCAGAATTACAAAAACTACTGCATGAGAATTGCAAAAAATACTGCAATGGGCTAACATATTAACAGCTACCAAACATGCGTTAGAAAATATGAATAAAACTATTGCAGAGTTCAATGTCATACAACTTAAAAGGAAGGGTGACAAGGTGTCTAAACACTTAAAGAACTTTAGTAAGGAGAAGATATACCCTTACATATCGGAGGAATACGACACAGAACTACAGAGGATTACAAACTTGATACAGGGACCAAAAGTAGTAACACTCCCAAAATCGTTTGCGGGATCTGATAACTCAGATTCAAGGGAAAATTCAAGCTCAGGTACTGGTGCTTCAAACCAAACTTGTTTAGCTAGAAGCCTAAGGGGACAGGAGTGGGTATCAGAACCAGAACCCCGGGGAGAGAGAGACAGGACAGAAATATTACAGATGAGGATAAGAAGGACCTTAGAACCATCTCCGTCCATCTCTCCTCATACCAATCAGAAAATATCCATAGTCAACCTATTGAAAGACATTTTATCATCAGCATAGGTTTAGATTTTTACCAGAAGCCTCTCATTTGTAGTGACAGAATGGACAGATTTTTTTCACACTATCAGACTGATTGATTTAATTTTTTAAGAAGAATAAGATTGAAGGTCTATTTTCTAATCAAGATATTGTCCCTCTATACTCAGCCATAAATCTTCAACCACATTAACCTTTTTTCATCTAACATGGGGATAACACCTAAGACAGTCTAATATGAAAATTTTGTACTCGGTGATCTCTCCCGTATTTGGAGGCCAAGACCATTCACCCCATTTGACACACCCTATACAATTAAAACTGCCAACAAAAGTGGGGGAGTTGTTATAAAGTGTACAGACAATTACAATGCTTCGATAATTGAAATAAGTAAGATCACTAGGTGAACCTTACACATAATCCCCTTCTAGAAATAAAAGATACTGTATTGAGACTAACAACACAAGTCAAAGAGGAAGGATTCTTGAGCCTTAATTAATTCAATTACCTCAATGGGAAAAGCCAAAGGTTACCTGTCCTATATACCTTACCCAAAGTCTACAAACAGATTGAGTTATCCACAGAAGTATGATTACAAACTAAGAAGATGAATGGCACAAACACTACCTCGTGTTCTGTTCACCAAACTAAAAAGACTGAGGGGCATATTAGCAAGAAATTGCGATATTTATCGCAAAACGCACTTAGCGCATTTATTGTTATCGCTGCCTATCACTGGATATGTTAGCAGAGAAAACATGCTGTTAGCAACGTTTATCTCCATTGTGCTAATATATCCAGCTATAGCGGCGAAATGCCTGAATTTTGCTTGAAATCCAGCGATATTCACATATTAATGCCAATGGCGACTTAACCTGACAATCCACCTCCCATTGAAGAAACAGGTAAGTCATGCTTTTAGCAGGTATTAGATTCTAGCGATAATCGCTTCTTGTTTTATCGCTTAGCCAGCGTTGCTGATAGGCGATAGCTGTGTTAGCGACAGCTTTCTGATAGGGTGATGAAAATATCGCCGCTTTAGCGGCAAAAAGTGCAGCTAAAGCGGTGACATTGCCCTTGCTAATATGCCCCTAAGTTTATAACTAAATCTATGGGCTAATTCCATTCGGGTGCAAACTCCAGTTTGCACCTAAAACAGCAACCCAAGTTGTCAGTATTTGCCAATCTGCTAATTACACGTGTGCTGTTTATCTATGTAAATATTACGTGCCTTGTGTTATCTGCCTTCAAGTTTTCATGAGATAAAAAACCTTGAAAAGATTTTGTTGGCATGCTATTTGCCAACACTGTCCATGCCAGGTTCTACCTGCAGTGAAAAATATGTTACCAATAGAAGAAATTAGTTGCTCCTCAAAATATTGCTCCTCCGAGAATCCAGTTCATCCATGCTTGGTATGGTGGTCCCAGAGGTGCAAGATGAATCCAATCGGTGCCACTGGATCCTGTCCATGACAAGCCAAGAGATAAACCCAGTGAGCCTTTCCAGTAATGAGGTGATGCAGAAAGGGCTCAATGTGGCCTAACAGTAATCTTCACGAAGGAGGTGGGGCACTGCAATTGAAAGTAAGGCAGAACAGAAACCAGATATTGGATGAGAAACTGAAGGCAGCAATCAGACATGCAACCAGAAGTCAAGAAAATCAACGAGCAATTGTGATGGCTGCCCAAATACCATGAGCCCTCATGCAGAAACTGCCAATGTCAATTGAAAAAAAACCAGTATAGGCAAAAGACAGAATATAGGAGCCGGACGTAAACAAGGCACCCAACTGAGAAATGCACCGCAACCTGAAAGACAAATGACAAACTGCATGTTCTATAACATATGTACAGACATTTCCTGTCATCTCATCATTCACCTACGGCCCACCAATCAATCACCCACGAATAACATTCCCATAACAAGCATGCTGGCCAAGCAGGACAGGCATAATTCCTCATAGCTGACTGCACGAGGTTGAGCTCAGCAGGGAGCAGGGCCAAGATATATGTGTGTGGGTTATGCTCATCTCAGGTTTAGTGGTCTCCTACCCCTTCCTCAGAGTATGGCAGAAGTACAAACAGATGTGAAGAACATAAGAGATGCTGTGTCAGATGCTGGGTAGTGGGTGAGCAAAGGGCAAATATAAAAAAAACAATGAGTGAGGATCTGGGTGCATTATATGATACAAACCTTTATTGGACCCGGTGAGGCTCATTTGTAAACCTTATGCTCAACCCTGGATAGCTGTGGCTTTAAGGAGAGAGGAGGGGAGAGGAGTTGACCTAAGGGCTAGGGCGGTCAACCTCGAATTTGGGGAACTGGGCAATGATGCAATGACTGGGCAATGATGCTGGACATCCTGTGATCTGGGCAAATCACTTAAGTTCCCTGTGCCTAACAAAAATGATTGTGTCCTCATGTAATGTACCTGGTGCTATGTAAAGCACTCTGATACCCGATTTGGGTCAAGTTCGTCCTATATAAAACTTTGTAAAAAAATGTTTAAATAAATAAATAAACAAAAAGGAGCAAGGCTTAGACAAACCAACCTAGTATAAAGCATTTAGCAGTATCACACAACAAAATACAAAATAAGAAAGGCACAAAATAGGAAGGAAACAGGACACCAATTTATAGAAATAGATCATATTTTTTGACTTTTTAGAGACCTTGATGAGAAAAATACACCATAAGGTTTCAGAGATTCACATTTTTTATGGAGTTATAACTTTTTAATGCAACCACAAACAAGCATTGTTCAACAAACAGTTTGTAAACTTTATAAAAATGTATTTAAATACTCTGGACCAGCATGGGTGAATAAATACGACAGGATGAAGGCTTGGGGGGGGGGACAATGTGGTAGATCTGGACAGATATTGCCATTCCTCAAGGGTACAAGATCTCCAAGAAGGACCGCCACACCCGCCCGGGAGGAGGAATCGCCATCGTCCACAAATCCACCCTCCGCCTGAGCACACTCCCCGACGAGCACACAGACATGATGGAACATCTACACTTCAAGATACAGACCAACCCCACCACCACCCTACCAGGAACCCTCATCTACCGACACCCTGGACCCCACGGACCCTTCGCCAACTCCATCATGGACATCATCTCCCTGAATGCCATCACATCCACCAATTACACCCTGCTGCGAGACCTCAACTTCCACATCGACAACCAACTGGACTCCAACACCACATCCTTCCTAGACAACCTCCACAACATCGGGCTCCGCCAAATCATGACCGAACCCACGCACTCAGCAGGACACACCCTCGACCCCCTCTTCACAACAGGACACTCCATCACTTTCAGCCACACCACCGAACTCCCATGGATGTACCACTGATGCATCCACTTCACCTTCAGAAAACCCATCATCCACAGACATCAGCACCTGCTCCTACGAAGAAACTGGACCAGAATAACTGACGACCATCTTACCTCATCACTCAGCAACTGCATGCCAAACATCGCGGAAAACGATCCCCTCAACACAGCAGCCCGACCCCTGCACAGATGGATCTCCGACAGTGCCAATACCATTTTCCCCCTCATGAAAAACAACAACACCCATGCCAAGAAAGCCAGATGGTTCCCCCTCGAACTTCGAGAGTCCAGACGCACCTGCCACCGCCTCGAAAAGGCCTGGAGGAACACCAAATCCACAGAAACTCACAACAACTTCAGAGCAGCTACCAACCCCCACCACCAACTCATCAGAAAATCGAGGAAAAAAGCGATTGAAGACAAAATCTCCACACACGCACACAACAGCAAAGAAACATCATCAAGGAGTTCGCCCACCCCCCACCAGCCAGTCGATGGACATCCCTTCCTCGCAAGACCTCTGCGACAAACTCAGCACCTTCTTTCACCACAAAATCAAGAGCATCTATGACAACTTCAACGAAGACAACCAACACACGGAACTCCCACCAACCACCCCAACACCTGGAAACCAATGATGGACAGCTGGACAGCCCTCACCCCCGAAGACACACTGAAAACGATAAAGTTAATCCACTCTGGGGCCCGCACGGACCCTAGCCCCCACCACATCTTCAACAGAGCTACCGACACCATCGCACCCATGCTCCGCCACACCATCCACTACTCCCTGGCAACAGCCTCATTCCCCGATGACTGGACACACGCTGAGGTCAACCCCCTCCTGAAGAAACTCTCGGCGGATCCCACCGACCTCAAAAACTATAGACCCATCTCTCTGCTCCTGTTCCCTGTGAAAGTTATGGAGAAAGCCATCAACAGCCAACTCGCCAAATTCATCGAAGAGCGCAACACCCTTGACTCCTCCCAATCCGGCTTCAGGAAAAACCACAATACGGAAACCACCCTTCTCGCCAAACGAGACTACATCCGTACCCTACTGGACAAAGGAGAAACAGCAGCCCTCATCCTCCTTGACCTCTCTGAGGCATTCAACACAGTCTCCCACCGTACCCTATTAGGCAGACTTCACGACGCAGGGATCCAGGACAAGGCCCCCGACTGGATCAGAGCCTTCCTCTCTGGAAGAATGCAGCGTGTCAGACACCCCCTTTCCTCTCAGACCCTACACCAACCACCTGCGGAGTCCCTCGGGGGTCCTCCCTCAGCCCAACGCTCTTCAACATCTACATGGCTCCGCTCGCCACCATCATCAAAACCTACGGACTCCATATTGTGTCATACGCAGACGACACCCAACTCATCTCTCTCTATCCAACGAACCCAACACCGCCAAACACAACTTGCGAGAAGGCATGGAAGCCGTCGCCAAATGGATGAAAAACAGCTGCCTACAACTTAACACTGGTTGAGCAGACACTGTTTGCCCACGCACGGAGCTCCTCGTTCACAATTGATTCAACGGACTGTGGATTCATTCCCCGAGATGCCGACAATTTGTTTAGCACCGTGTGAGTGCCTTACGTAACGACTGGTGCTGTCTCCTCACTAACGCCATTTCATTAAAAATATTGATTATTTGGAGGACTTCCAACCTTCGTGTTATATTAATTACGCTGAGCTGTCTCTTGATTGTCCATCTATCCAGAAGGAATAGTATATGTGACATTGATCCCCAGGTGCTGTCTCCTCATTGACGTCGCCTTGTTTAAACCCATTAATTATTTGGAGGACCTCAAGCTCCATGGTGTGTTCCCCCCTCCACTCATGAGTCCTCTATTTAACAGTGATTCTCTGGAGAACTTCCAACCTTGTGGCTCTTCAATCAAAATTTATTGCCTGACTGGTAGGCAACGTTTGTACTAATTCAGGTCCACCTGCCCCTTACCCCTGGTCCTGATGAAGACCCTGCAGCAAGGATCATATTTCCTGCACTGTTAAGAGGGTCGAAACGTCGACTGTTGTTCTTTGTGTGGCAACCTCACGCCAATATTATGTAGATACAATGTACCTTGTGATGTATGCCTCGTTCAAATTATGGTTGCCATTTCTTATGGCAACGCTGCTATCTAAATTATAGCTATATGGTGTTTTTTCAAATGTCTGATTTTACTGTCACTTAACCCTACCACTCCCTTATCCCTATCACTATCACTTCCCCTCTCCCTCCCGGGGCACTGTATGGCCATCAATACAGTTGATTGTTCGCAATATGTATTCATTACATTTGATCCCTCAGTGAAATAAAACTCTGTGGATATAATAATTGTTTTTCGATTCACTCATTAAAATGTTTAAATTATTTTGTGTTCACACTGGGACCCTCTCCTCCTAGTAACTACAACTTAACACTAACAAGACGGAAGTACTCATCATGGGCCCAAACCCCGATGCCTGGAACGATACCTGGTTGCCCCCCGCCCTCGGAAACCTGCCCACCCCCATGGACCATGCACGCAACTTGGGAATCATCCTGGACTCCGAGCTCAAAATGGACCGCCAGATCAACTCAGTCGCGTCCTCCTTTTTCCACATCCTCCGCCTCCTACGTAAGACCTTCAAATGATGCCCCTTGAGCACAGAAAGACCGTCACTCAGGCCCTGTCACCAGCAGACTCGACTACGGCAACGCACTCTACGCCGGAATAAACAAAAACCTCACCCGCAAAGATGGTCCTGAACCTGCCAAAACACTGCCACATCTCCCAGCACCTGCGCACACTCCACTGGCTCCCCATCGAGGCTAGCGTTACCTTCAAGATGCTCACCCATGCACACAAATCCCTCTGTGACACCGGACCAGCATACCTGAACAGCCGACTCAATATCCACGCACCCCAAAGGACCCTACGATCAGTCCAGCTCTCCTACGCTGTGATCCCACACACCAGAAAAAAACAGATCGGGAGGCCGCTCCTTCTTCTTTGTATCTGCCAAGGCCTGTGACGCCTCCACCTCACACAGACAACATTGCTTCCCATCTTCGTGAGAGACCACAAGACCTGGCTCTTCAACGGACCCCCTCCTTGATGGTCCGGAACCTGCACCCCCCACCCCCAGCACCTTGAGACCCTTACGGGTGAGTAGTCGCGCTTCAACAAACACCTGATTGATACCTGGCCACTAGAGCATTTATCAGTCAAGTTCCAAACTTTACAGCACAGCTGCCATAGACTTTAATGGAGAGGTATTGATGCTGGGGATACAGGATGAAAAGAAAGTCAATGAAGCTCTTGTTGCTGTGCGGTCACAATGGGTGTCTTTGTGGTGGTCACTCGGTCCACAGATGATGTGCGGTTTCTTTAGCCACAGAGGTTGGGGTCCCATGAAGTCCTCTATGTGAACGTAGTAGGCCACCTGCGGCTGGGCCACCGGTCTCCGTGTAAAGCGATAAAAGCTAAATCCTTTTGTGGGGCTAGTGTCCCTCTTGGGCAATCAATCTGATGGCACTTGTGGGTCCGGCTGACTTGAGTGCAACTTTTGGACTTTGTCAGCTCTTTTGTTCCCAGTGCTGGTTCCAGAGGAATCAGCAGTCTGATCCTTTAAGTCACTTCTTCGATGTGGGGCTGGGATCAACTTTTTCCTGAGCTAGGAGCCACAGGCCCAGTCTAAACTCTGTTATCCGAAAGTTCATCACGTGCAGACAGCAGAAGGTGCGCCTCTTTTTGCGCAGCTCCAAGGGCAGCAGGGTAGTCCTTCTTTGGTCCTCTTTTCAAACTAAGAACCCAGGGTGCCAGGGGTGCCTTTTTTATCGTGTTAAAGTGCTCCGAGTGGATCATGTGGTCACTATCCAATCGGCTACCTGGTCCCCTCCTCCTGGTGCCATCTTTCCAGAGATGTGTGGCATCTGGAAATCCCAGAGTGTACCATTCTGGTCACTCTCAAGATATCGGGATCCTTCCTTGGATGTTAGGAGTTCAGTAGTCTACCCTAGAGGTGTGGGTACCTGGGTGCTACACGCCCACAGGAAAACTTGTTTCGTGACAGGTTTCCCTCTCTGGCCGCCTCCAGCTAGTCTATAGGAACAAAAGGGGCCCCTCTGGAGTGTTACCGCCGTTTGCCCATCAAAGGCAGCTTACCCTTTGAAGCTCACCTTTTGGGATAACACCTCAACCTGTGGCAGGCTGAGTTTGATTCAAAGCTTGGGAGCTATTCACACTACTTTCCAGGCGGAAAGAAAGCTGTCCATGTGAGGCTACTGTACCACTGGGGCACAAAGTGGCAACTTTCTAAAAGTTGCCCTACTTTATTAGTGACCTTTCATTTGACCTGGGCACCACATCAGGTTTAATGCCAAGATGAATTTGATACCATACAGTACCCAGTTAGGTAGTTCCATTCAGAGGGTGGCCAGGCTGGAGTGCCAGCTTGTAACCCTGTATTAGCCAATGGTTCTACTAACGTTTTCACAGCAAAATGACAATTTGAGGGGTTTTTCTGCAGGGACATATATAACCATGCATGTCCCACTTAATAATATATGGACTCCCTGCCCTAGGGCTCTCTAGGCCTTCCTTAGGGGAGACTTACATATATTGTTAAGGGAGTTGGTGGCTTTGTCACACAGACGAAGGCACAATCAGTGCTGCAGCCTTGGGTGGACACTCTGTCTTACAAGTCTTTGGCACCTTGGGAACCATTTACTAGGTTCTTCTAAGTAAGTCAGTATTTGTCAATTGGGGTAGCCAATTCGACATACACTTTGTATGGTTATATTACTGGTGATGAGGTGTGGTTTGCAAGCCTCAGTGCACTCTCTGAGCCGAAAGACCAGCAGCTTCAGTCCAGAAATGTGGGGGTGAACATGCAAAAAGAGGCATTTCCTTACACAATGCAATCCTATTGCAGTGCATGGATATGAAAAATCCATACATTGCAATGGGGAGTACTCTATAAACTGACTAATACACCTATAAGCATATAGCTTTACAGTAAAACTGAAATACTCCTCAGAGCAAATATAAATGCCACTTTCTTAAATCAATGACTGGAGGAGGCTGACCCAAGCAAGCCAAAACCTGAAAGGGGGTGACCCAATTTCCCTCCCTGTATTTTCTTCTAGTATTGATTACGAGTTAAGTCACTCAGCTAAAGCTCTTTCGAACAAGATCTACAAGACAGCTTCCACATGTTTGAATCCACCTCATGTACATTAATAAATGTATCCCTATCCTAAAGAACTATTTTAAACCCATCAAAAACTGGCCAGATCTCACAATTTTCCCAAAAACATTGGCCTAATATCGAACTAGTGGCCACATGACAATATAACATGGTCAACAAAAATTATAGAGTAGTACATTGAAAATCAATTGAGCACATGCATTGTTAAGGAACATCTGGTTGTTGACTACCAATCAGGCTTGTTCCAACCAAAGTTTGTCATGGAAACAGACACGATGAAAATCGAAAATTATGTTCTTTAGATGTTGGATGAGGGAAGCGTACGTATAATTCTTCTTATCTATCTGAGGTTATAAAAACATTTGATCACGACAGGCATGTCAGGACAACTGTGGCTTAGACTAGTGCCTGGAATTCACAAAGGATATGTCTCAACGTGCTCTATTTGCTCTTTACCTTGCCTAAAAGGTGAACACCTGGGTTCAGAGCCAATGGACACTCATCATACCACAGAGTCTCCCTGGAATAGTACCCTTAGTCAAAGTATTTTGTTCAAACCCTAGTATCAGGCTCCATGGACATCAGGCTTAAAGTCAATGAAGCTTGGGGGAAGGGGTTTCTGGTAGCAATGCGTGAACGGCTTGGCCTTTAGTAGCTCAAGATGATTTTCAGTGACCTCTTTCAATACAGAAAAGGTTGGAGACCCCTGTTATAAACGAAGACAGCACACTTGCTATCTTTCACCCCAGAAGGTGTAGTGTGCAGCCCATAAAAGTAAGAGCTTCATTGCCCCACATAGCACTATAAATGCTACAATTAAATAAATACGGACCTTGTAAACTGGAGTTCAATACACGGGTGCAGCAACTGTAGGAGTCGGGAGGTGTTGTCCACCCAGATTTTGGAGTGCGGGAATGTAGGGGAGATTGTTGCGCCCCAGCCCATCCTCTGGGCTCAGCTCTCCCAAAGGCTGACTGGAATCCTCACCCCCACCCTCAGAATTTTGGGACTATGTCGACCAAACATCAGGATTTCCCCGGAGAGTCTCGATTTTTAGAGGACAGTCCAGGCATCCCGAATCCAGAGACATTTTAAGGCATGGGCAAAGTGGGCTCTGGCCCAGGACCCCAGCCTTTCAGGGGTCTCCCTGATAGATCCAGCTCTGTTCTCCACAAAGTCCTGCTCTGATGACCTTTAATGATTCTCAAACATAGATAGTTTTAAACACCACTTTATTTTAGTTTCTTTTACATAGGGGTGATGTGTGGGAGTCTTTTACAGACATTATGCAAAGACATTTTGTCTTTAAGTTTTTCAACACCATGCCACATCAATAAAACAAATTCTTTCAAGCCCCAAACAGGACCTCACATTTGAGAAATGGGAGGGCGTCACAAAGATTATTTGCAACATTAGTGACCTGTTGCTGTATTAAAATGTTAAAAACACACATCACTATCCCTGAATATTGGATGGAAACTAATTTAGAATTTGGACTAGTGTGCCTGCGCAGTGATAGCGACATAGCCAAAGACAACATGAAAAAGCTGAAATTGGACCATAACTCAAAGTTGCTTCCAATCAGGAAGGAAACAGAGTACCAAATTCAACTTGTCTCTAGGGGGAAAAATGTTGGAAGTGGCAAATGAATATACCTATCTCCACCAAGTCTCTACAAAATAGGCTCCATACACAGAATTTGACTCATAAATTTGACGTTCATGTGGGGGCACTTTCACGGTTATATGCTGCAACTGCAAAAATACACTTTTCTTCTCTGCTTCAGGTATACACCGCCAAGATTCCACCAGTGCTGTAATACGCTCTCGGATATATCCCAATAAGCCAAGGGAACTTTCTAGAACTAAAAGAAGGGAAGATCTTACGGAAGCTAACAAAGCTGTCTCAGGCTGTACTGGTACAAGCTCTCCGCCTCGAGTTCTCGTTAACCAGCACCTATGCCAGAGGAATTGCCAATATCATCAGGTGGGCATACAACTTCCTCCATGCGGAAGAAGGAACACTTCGACCTCTACTTAAAATAGAAACATTTGAAAAAGAATCTTCGAATCATGTATTCTCAAAGAATGTTTTAACTGCTTTTAAGCTATCTAATGTTAATATTAATTTGTTACAGTCATGGACACCTGCTCAGCTGAAGCTCTTTTTAAAACATTTTACTCCAAGACTCAGTTTTGATCTTGACTCTCAGCACTGCACTAAATTGACTTTTTATAAAAAAAAATCGCGGAATCTATAGTCTTTAAGAAAACACAACAGTACATAATTTTAATTTACAGCATGGGGTCAGGAGATCGATTGTGCTGCTATGACTTGGAACATTTCCAATAAAAACAGTTACATATAGGTAGCATTCAAAAGAAAAATCAAGTATTATCTGTAATGTGTGTAATGGAGGGGAGCAGGATTTGGAACATTCAAATGTGACAGTAGTAAAGGCAAGAAAAAGGTTTTTACAACCAATTTATACAAAATTTAGAATTAACTCTGTACAGGAATTGATCATAATAAGCAAGGCTCCCCAAACGAGTTTGTCTGCTCCAATTGTTTCAAATTTTTAAAAGCCTTTTTAACTTTGTATTAGAATGAAAACCTCTCTTTTTAACAAAACGGTTTAAAATGTTATATTATGTACTGAATATGTGTGGCTCTCAGTGGAGAACTAAATCAAATAAAATAAACTTGAACTTGGGGTGGTGGGGTGGGGGTCAAAATGCATTTGGTCCGGGGCCCCCAAAATCTTAAAATGTCCCTGCCCACATTTTTTCTAATTTTAAATACATGTACCGGTTTTTGGGAGAATTTCCAACTTCTGTTGCAAAGCAGAATTGAAAGATATTCTCTGTGCTTCTAAAGTCTTAACTGCCATAGCTAACGTTATGTAAACGTAGCCTTGTAAATGTCTTACCTCCTGCTGCACTGTCTGGAAGAAAAAAGAGACAATTACAGAATTGTTTCAGACAGTTCTGCTCTGTAGCATGAGTGTGTGCTTGTGAGTATAAAAACCAGAACAGGACAGATATATGGCCATCATTCCTACTTCTATTTCTGGCCTGCCCCGGTTTTTACTTCTAAAAATCTGGTGACCCTCACCTTAGCTCAATGCAGTGAATTTTGAAATCCTTACCAATTTGTAATTGTCGAACTTCATATCAACAGGCTACTGTGAACAGAGCAGAGATGACAATGTCTGCCCGGCTGCACATAAGGAAGAAGCACATGCAAACTGAGGACATCACATTTTGATGACTGAGGCAGCCACGAGCAGCACCTGCCCGAGGGAGGCCCCGCCCACTCCTCCCGGAAACGTTCCATCCTGTGCCAGGCTCCGCCCCTCAGGGTCACCGGTCGGCTATGCCCCAAGGTAGGACTCCTGAGCCGGCCAGAAATAACACCGTCTGGGAGGCAGGCTTTCCAGGTGGAAGCTGTGGCCAGGGATATTCTGGGAAGCCGTTCACGGACTGTGCACGACCGCTTCACTCGCCGGGGAGGCGGGCAGGCAGGCAGCCAGGACTAGACGCGTCCTCGGCAGGAGAAGGACTGTTGGGACCTGCCCTCGCCGGCTCACCTGCAGGGCACTGGCTTCCATCTCTCTCTGCCTGGGATTGTTTCTCAGCTAATTAGAGCTGCTTTTGCCCGAGATGAGCATCGGTCGTGTGGGGCAGCCGCGCGGGGAGGCGAGGTGACGAGCAGCTCATGGTAAGTGTTGCAGTGCCAGGGCGGCTGGGCGTTTAAATGGACACTCGCCTGGCAGAGAGAACTGCCAGGGAGCGGCGTGGGCACCTGGGTTCGAGGCAATTCCCCCGCCCTCTGTACGCAGTAGCTGATATTTAGGGCACCCCACCGCAGATCTAATTATCCTGTATAACGCACTGTGAGGTCCTGCTACCAAATATGGCAACATATTTTTTTCATGTTTGTATGGTTTGGGAAATAATGCTTGAAAGAATTAAACGTAAGGAATTGAAGAAAGAATTAGACACCACTTTGAATGTATGTTAGGGGTTGCATTTTTTTTAAATAAAAAAAAAAGATTGGCGTCAGGCGAGGTACGGTTACGTGTACCCGACCCCTCCCCACAAAAATACAATACAGTGGCTAACTGTCGCTCCTGTGCCACCCGGCGCCGCCCCACGACTGCTCGACCGGTTACCAAGTATTTCATATAATTCTCATTTTACATACCTTTGGCTCAACGAAAACAATACAGGGGATTGTTTAACTTCCTCTTAAACTGTCAGAGCTCGGCTCCGAAACTCCCATGTCAGAGTTTACAGATCACAGGCAAAGCTTTAGAAATAAGTACTTCGTTTCCAGAAGAGATGGTTAAAACGAGATGTTTATTCGCCGTAGAAGGGGGGAATTGATAAAATGTAGCCGAAGTTACACTGCTTTGCTTGCATCCTTGAAAATATATGAACTTAATTTTAGTCTTTCTCCGAAATGGAAACAAAAACATTGACAATATATTTGGCTTGGAAAAGTAACACAGCAAAAAAAACAAGCAAGACATGTGTAGGACATCGTTACGGGTTTACCATCTTTCCAATAGAACTGTTTTTACAATAAAAATATAATTCACTTTTTAACACGGTTTCATAAAATTTTGAAATTGCAACTTGAACAAACCTAAGCTTCGATGTTCGAGCTCTTGTGTGATCTTTTGCCAGAATCCTCTCCATCGCACTTTTGTAAGGAACTATAATATTAGTGAGGGAAGAGTTAATTTAACACGTAAATTGCCAAACAGACCGCTCCTGAGGCGGAAAGCCGGGAGTATCGCTCGCTTTTTAAAACTATTGAATTGCTAAAAACTGCTATTTTACCTGTGTGTCACTCCCCGCTGATCTCGAGTCACCAATCATACCGCGCAGCCGATCTTAACGCTGCCGCGGGTCTAACCAATCTTTTGCCGCCAATTGCTAGGGCAGTGAGGCCACGCCCACCAATGGTAAGCCCGTCTGCGCCCGTCCGCGACCAGCCGGGACTAGGGGCTATACCCCCTGCTGGTTTTATTCGAAACTCGTCCATGCCCATCCGCTACTCTCGCAGTGAGCTGTTAGCCTTTTATGATGAAAAAAAGGATAATAAAAAAAATCTATGCACCCAAACGGGGCCAGCATTATCCTATGGACCAATCGTCTGCCTCGCTAGTCGCTGGTCCAGTATGGGTCAATTTCCATTAAACCATCACACAATCCATACTAAAAATCATCTGACTCTGAACTGTCTATATCTTAATGCTAGATCCTTACCCAAACATGCCCTGGACATTTGGGATTTACTCATATCTAAGACCACAGACCTGGTTTTCATTACTGAAACCTGGCTCTCCGATACCAATGCTCCGGATCTAGCAAACGCCCTCCCCTCTAATTATAAAATCATTACACAAGATAGATCTGGTAAAAGAGGAGGTGGGGTTGCTGTGATATTCAGGGATCACTTAACATGCTTTGTGGAACCAATAACTGCCCACATCGAACATCAGACCATACCTTTTAAAGTACTCTATGAGGGTCTTACCATCTTAGCTGGTGCAGTTATATACAATCCCCATGGACAACAAGCCAGTCTTGGCGCCAAATTACTGAATCAACTTCTGCCACTTTGTCTAAAACATAAAAACTATCTAATTGTTGGCGATTTTAACATTCATTGAGAGAAAATGGATGCTCTGGGAACCTCCCAGCTGGAAAATGACATGGAGATCCTTAATCTTAAGCAGTGGGTAGTGGGCCCCACTCATATAGCTGGCCATACACTGGACCTACTATTTACTAACATCGAATCTACTAACATAATAGAGGTCCAGCCCCTATCCTGGTCGGACCACTCCCTGATATTCTTCTCACTTGACCTTC
Source organism: Lissotriton vulgaris (assembly GCF_964263255.1). Taxonomy (NCBI): domain Eukaryota; kingdom Metazoa; phylum Chordata; class Amphibia; order Caudata; family Salamandridae; genus Lissotriton; species Lissotriton vulgaris. The sequence continues at coordinate 273,829,741 of NC_141689.1, read as the reverse complement.
CCGGTAAACCTCTGAAATCTAAGGTAGTCCCTCAGATTTCCAAACGAGCTTGGAGGCCAATCAATGAATCCAATTTTGAGAAACATGTTCAAGAGGTTAATGTTAAACTACCAGAGGACTCCTCTGTCTGTAAGGATGTTACCTTCCTAGATGCTGGAATATTGCAAACATTAAATAAACTAGCCCCTGATGCGGGAATCCAGGAAAAAATCTATAACAGAGAAATGGTATACCCCTCATTTAAAAAATCTTAAAAAGAATGTCAAAAATCTGAACATCTTTGGAGACAGTCCAAGGACAGTGAAGCGAGACTAAACTATGTCCACAAACGGAAGCGGTATATTCTTGCCATCAAAAATACAAAGAAGGATTATTTCACTCAGCGCATTCAAGAAAATAGTAAAGCGAAAGAACTGTTTAAAAAAGTGAAGGAGCTCAGCAAACCATCTAGTACTTCACAAACACTCACCCCTTCAGTTGAGGCTTATGATCGTATTAGCACCTTCTTTGCTGAAAAAATCAAGAAAATTTACTCTACTTTCACTCCCCAAAATACTTATAGCAACACAGAGAATCCATCCAAGACTATGATTCTATCGGAAGTATCTACAGCTTTACCAGACTTAGGAAATGTACCCCGCTTAACCGGCTTTGAACAACTTTCTGTGGATGAGATCCTAGTACCCTTGAACACAGTTAAATGGGGCTCCCCCTCAGACCCCTGTCCTCATTTTGTGTTTTGTTTTCAAGAATTGCGTCCACACTCTGCCCCCTGATCACACAACTTTTTAATAAATCATTAAATACTGCCATCTTCCCTGATGCCTGGAAACACGCCTCTGTGACCCCCCTTTTGAAGAAAGCTGGATCTGACATTCTCAATCCAGAGAACTATAGACCCATCTTTCAGCTTCCTTACCTCTCCAAAGTTTTGGAGAAATTAGTCAATGTACAGCTGACTAGGTACCTAGAAAGTAATTTCCTCCTGGACCCTTCCGAGACGGGCTTTAGAGCCAATAACAGCACCAAGGCAAAATTGCTGGCAGTGTCGGACAGTATCAGATCCTCCACCGATCAAGGTGGAGCAGTGGCGCTGATACTGCTTGACCTGTCAGCAGCATTTGACACGGTATCCCACAACTGCCTGCTGAACACACTTCGGAGTAAAGGAGTCCAATCCACGACATTGAATTGGTTGCATTCTTTCCTGAGCAACCGTACTTAGGCAGTATATATGGGTCAGTTCCATTCAAGGCCCAATTCCATCGGCTGCGGGGTCCCCCAGGGCGCCTCACTGAGCCCCACTCTTTTCAATGTCTATATGTCATCCCTCGCCGACATTGGAAGGAAGTGGGGCATTGGCATCTGCTCCTACGTGGATGATACGCAGCTGATGGTGGCCATGGTTGAGGGGCTGATGTAACCAAAACTAAGTTACATGACTGCCTCTCCGAAATGGCCCAGTGGATGCATGCGCACTGCCTAAAATTGAATGCAGTTAAATCTGAGATTCTCCTGTTTGGTGGTGCCAAACGGGTGTGGGATGCCACATGGTGGCCACCCTCATTGGGTTTGGCCCCCATTCCAAAACAACATGCCAGGAACTTGGGAATCATCATGGATGATGTCTTGTCCATGAAGGATCATGTTCGATCCCTATGTGGCAAGGGCTTTGCCATCTTAAAACTTCTCGCCAGGATATTTCCTTGGATACCCCTGGATTGCAGACGCTCAGTCACACAGGCCCTACTGGTTAGTCGCCTGGACTACGGCAATGCGCTGTTTGTAGGGATGAATGAACATCTGTTCTCTCGCTTACAGGTTTTGCAAAATCTGGCGGCCAAAGGCAAACGAGACTCGGCATCGGAATGCTTAAAGAGACTTCATTGGCTCCCGATGCGTCAGAGGGCTGCCTTCAAATTGCTTAGCCATGCCCATAGGGCTCTACGTAAGACTGGCCTCACAATTCTTCAAGGGAAGATCGAATTTTATGTCCCTACTAGGAACCTACGCTCATGTCTATCAGCTTTGGCTAGGACCAAACGCATCTACAAAGCTAGAACAGGTGGTCGTTCCTTTTCCTACTTGGCAACAAAAAGGTGGAATGAGCTCCCTATTGACTTGAGACACACCACAAATTATCTCCAGTTTTGGAAAAAGTTGAAAACCCACCTTTTCCCAATCCTTAGTACCTCAGCTTCTGCCATCAGTAGTTCCTATTTGGTATAAGCGCCGTGATATCCCTTGGGATGAGTGTCGCGCTCTACAAAAACCGCAAAATACATAAACTTCACAATTCTGTTGGAAAGGGGCCATCCGGTGATGATGAAACAATATTTATTGGAGCCCAGGTTGATGTCATAAAGTGTTTGTTTTTGGTGATTTTTTTAGTGATGCGGCACTTGATAAAGACACATGCATTGTCCAGTTAAAAGCTCCAGAAGTCAGCCATGTACTGGTTAACCTCTTCCCTTACTTTGCACAGTTTGGTTAGTTGTGATTTTACTGTATTGTGCATTAGGACTGCCACTAGTAATGGACATTGAAGTGTACACGGGCATCCGCTTTGTACCAGATCCCTGAAGTAATTGAGTTTCAGTGAGACTGCATGGGTGCCTCCTAACTACGATGTTGCGTACTTTAGGTTGGAAGAGAAGTAAGGCCTAGCTCCTAGGAGGTTCAAATAGGTACAGCGTAACACACTTGTTTCAATAAGGAATATATTTATATTCACTGTAGAAAACAAAGGTTAAAGTAACGTTATAATTGAGAAAAATGTTCAGTAACAACTTGTTTTGAACTATAAAATCTATAGAAATTCACCAGTTACAGTTGGTTTTCTCAAGTAACTCTAATTCATGCCCTAAGGTAACTATAACTCACACCCTTGCCATGCACAATTTTCTCTTTAATAAGTTCATTGCAAATCTTGAAGTGACACAATCCGTGATGTCATGAGTGATGTAATAAGTAGGATAATTAGCAGTGCATGGCGAGAGCACCAGTTATATTTATCCTAGGGCAAGAGTTATACTTACTTGAAATAAGTATAATTGGTGCATTTCTGTGTTCTTTAGAGTTTAAAACACTACCTTGTTACTGAACATTTCACCTAACTACAACCTTGCGTTTACTTTTCAGCAAATTTTTAGTATCATTTTTTTTAAACATAAAGTAATATTTTATTACCATACGTGAAGCCAACCCCCAGCCGCGCAGGCCTTTGGTTTGCTGCAGGCAGCCAACCCCAGTCTGTAAAAGGGTGTAGAGTAGGATGCTGTTGAGTGTCTTACAGTGGAGTGTCGTACAGTGGAGTGGCATGCATTGGGTAGAGCTACTGCAGGCAGCCAACCCCACACTGTGCTCAGCCTTTAGCCGTGCATGGTGAGAGGTTGGCCACAGGGACTGGCCTGCATCCTTGCCCTGTGATCAGCCCACCCGAAGGTAGTCAACCGCATACCACGCACATCCTTTAGCCTGTCTGTCATAGTGTGTTTGCCTTTGGGCCCCAGGGATTCCCATCCCCAAAACACCTATGGTAAGGTGAGGGGCATGCACCCCCTCCCCAATCCTTAATAAGCCACGGGAACCCCTTCTTGAGGGGCAAATTCCAATAAAAAGGAGAGGGGGCAATGTGTCCACCATTTTGGAGACTCGTTAAGGCCAGGGACCCAATCCCCCAGGGTCAAATTCAATTAAAAAAGGAGAGGGGTCGCCTTGCCCCTCTCCCAGAGACTCATTAGTCCCCGGGGACCCCATCCCTCCTCTTTGTATGTATTGGCTCCCTCCCTGAGATTTTGGAGGCATTGGGGACCTCATTTGAGTCCCAAACCAAAAGATGGCTGCCCCCACTTCATAGTTGAGGTGGTGGCAGCCAATTAGACTTCAGAATGAGATCTGTCATCTCTGTGGATCTCATCTGCAATGTGAAATATACAACTTTTTTTTAGCATAGATGCTCAAACACTACTGAAATGTGTAGTTTGTGTTTTTGTTATAAAAATAAATAATGATGTTTTCCTAACTATAACTTCTGCCAGGCTTATATTTTTCTCATTTTTTTTATCCTTAATTCTTTTGAATCATATATTGGTATTTTGGAATTATCTCTTTCATATACTTTTTTTACATTTTAATACTACCACAGTACTTTCTTGTTAATTTCTAGGGTGACTTGGCGCACAGTGGTGTAGAGTTGCTTAAAGTGGTGTGAAGTAGAGTCGAGTGGCTGACCGTAGAGTGCAGTGGCGTAGATTAGAGTGGTGCATCGTACAGTGCAGTAGAGTAGAGGTGCAAAGTAGAGTGCAGTGTTGTAGCTTGGCATATAGTGTACTGGGGTACCGTATAATGCAGTAGATTGGTGTGCAGTCGCATACAGAGCAGTCGCGCAGAGTGCAGTGGCGAAGAGTAGAGTGGCATACAGTGCAATAGTACAGAGTAGGCTGGTGTAGAGTGAAGTGGCGTTCCTTGGAGTAGCGTAGAGCAGAGAGGTGTGCAGTATGGTGGCAGTGAGTGGGGTGGTTTTGAGTAGATTACAGTGGCTTGGCCTGGCATAGAGCAGACTGGTATTGATTAGAGTGGCGTAGAGTGGTGCTAAGTAGAGTCCAGTGGCGCAGAGTGGAATAGGGTAGTAAAGTAGAGTGGAGTAGTGTGTTATAGAGTGGAGTCAAGTGGCATGGAATGGCCTGGAAGGAGTTGCGTAGAGGGTCATAGAGGGGACTACAGTGTTGTGGAGTGGCAGAGAGCAGAGGGGTGTAGAGTAGAATGCTGTAGAGTGTCTTACCGTGGAGTGACGTATAGAGAATTCACATGGATTCGGTAGAGTGGCCTGTAGTAGAGTGTTGTGATATATCATGGAGTGGTGTGTCATAGAGTGGAATGGTGTGTTGTGGAGTGGATTGCTGTGTTGTTGTGGAGTACAGTGGCATAGAGTGGGGGCATAAAATGGAGTGGCATGTTGTATAGTGGGGTGGCGTGTCATAGTCACTCGAACTAAGTCACAAGACAAAAGTTGAAAAGAAAAGGGGGCAGGGTAGAAACACCCTGACACCCTCTAGCCAAAAAGCATTAAAAAAAAAAGTCTGTGGTAATCGGTGCTGAATTTGTGACTCTTGCCGAAAAAATATAAAATAAAAACCCCTCGAAGGACGGTCTCCCGCGCATCTTTAAATAAAGTCTCGTGGGTGGGCCAGGTCCCAGGGGCAGTTTGAGATAATGTGGGGGTGCCTATAAGCCACTACCGCGCCCCGGGGACCGCCACCTCCCCGGGGCTTTAACATTGTAATATGGGGGGGCCTCAGGCACCCCTGGCTCCGGGGACCACCACCTCCCTGGGCCTTTGACATTTTAATGTGGGGGGGCCTCACTGACCTGGCCTTGGGGACCACCGTCTCCTCCGGGCTTTAACATTTTAATATGTGGGGGCCTCATTGACCCCCCCCCCCCCCACCATCCCCAGGGACCACCATCTCCACGGGGTTTAACAATTTAATGTGGAGGAGGGCCTCATGGGCCCCTCCGGCCCTGGGTACCACCACTTCCTTGGGGCTTTAACATTTTAATATGGGGAGGCTTCACGCCCCCTCCCCCCCCCCCCCCCATCCCTCCCTGGCCCCGGGGACCACCACCTTCCCGGGCATCAACATTTTAATGTGGGGGGCCCTCACTGACCCACCTGGGGAACCCTCACCTCCCCGGGGCTTTAACATGTTTATATGGGGAGGCCTAATGCCCCAGCCATGCCATAGCAAACCAGTGCTCCGGTTTCAGAAAGAGAGAGCATTTTTCTCTCACTTGCTGAAAGCAAAGCACTTTGGTTTTTACACACAGGGAGCTGCATGTCAGCCAGAGGCAATGAGGTGGTCCCCTTGATGAGTCCGTGCGCTGGAGAAATCCATTTTAAATGGGCATGCCCCGGGGAATATGGTCAACAGGGATGGATATGGCCCAGGAGGGGGGCCGCACGGCCCGCTTCCTTTTTTACAATAAAAACAATATAAAAATAATAAAGTGTCATGCCCTGGGGGGATAGTGACCCTGGAGCGAAGTGGGCCAGGAGGAGTGCTGCTCAGTCCCTTTTCCTTTTTTTTTTTTCTTTCTCACTCTCTGTTTTTCTTTTTTTATATATTTTTTTTTAAAGAGTCAGGCTCCAGTGGAAAGTGGTCCCGGGGCCTAAAATGGTCTAGAGAAGGGGGGGCACACAGTCCCACCTCCTTCTTCAAAGGTAGAAAAAAACAAGCCAGCAACTCTTTGGAAGCCTGCCTCCTTTATCCACCTTTCGCCCCCTGTCACGCTGCTGGTGGCAGAATGAAGTGCCTTGGGCTGCTGACAGTCTTTAGGGGCCAACAAGACCTCCTGTTCCCTCCACTAAGCCCCACACTGTGTGATTGCTGAGAGTTGGTCAGAGGCCTAACCCCCTTTCTCCACCACTCTGCAAATGCACCTCCAAGGACACTGCTGGTGGGGGAATGAGGTCTCCTGGCCTCCTGAGGTGATCAGTGATGTCATGACCGATGTCACAGACAGTGTCATGATTGATGATGCAATATGTGAGGTCATAAGCAGTGCATTGCGGGGGCGTGAGTTATTGTTAGCTCAGCTAACTATAACTGCTGAATCTCACTAGTTTTGTACAAGTGAAATCTGACCCTAACTATAACGTCCCTGTAACCTTTGTTTCTTTTCACTGAATGACTGAAAAAAATATATATTACATATGTATGTATATATGTATGTATGGGTATATATATATATATATATATATATTTATGTAGGATTATAATGCACATGGGCAGTGCATGTGTGAAATAAGAGACTAAGATGTTGATATAACATGGATTTACCCAGAGAGAATTTTTTTTTGAGCATTCATGCACAGTTTATATTTCTATCTCAATAACTGCAGTTGTTGAAATTGCTATATTCGTTAAATTAATGTTGTGTGCGACATACACAGACATTTTAAAATTAAATGAATAGCATATGAGCATGTATCTGTGTAAGGTATAGAAGAAGTACTTTGCACACCTTGCTTTGTAAGTCTTTTTCACACTGTCTTTTGACCCAGTGACTGTTTCTTTAATACAACCCAGGTGTGCACTTTCACTATATGTGTATATAAAGAAAAAAATGGCGCAGTTTGAGCTGAATGTTATCAAGGGCTGCATAGCCCGAAACGCGTCGTCGTGAGAGGTGATCAATAAAGTATTTCTTGCTTGAAACTTTGCAGCAGAGGCCTGAGTCTCCTTCCTCGCCGGATGCCTTCTGGAAGTGGTCGGGGTTATCTTCGGATATATATATAAATAAATATATATATTCTCCTACTGGCGGTCGCCAGTGGGTAGTTATAGTTAGGACCTAGTTTCCATAGGAAATCCACAACATTTTATTTGGAATAACTTTTGGTGGTGGTGGACGAATCTTCACAAATTTCTCCAAGAAAATGGCCTGCTCGGCTCCGCTCCTTCCCTGAAAGTTTGGGGGTGATTCGTGAAGTGGGGGGCCGAGAAAAAAGGGGGTCCCAAAACGTGTTTTCCCCATGCAATCTTCCATAGGGGCCTTTTAGCCAGGGCTACAGTCCGAACGGTTGAACGGAATTACACCAAATTTGTCAGAGAGGTAGAGTTCGGTTCGCAGATTGTGCTTCTTGTTAAATGGTGTGAATCCGTTCAGTATTTCCTGAGAAAATTAGAGCGATATCTAGAGACTAAGTACAGCACGTGTACCGAAATCCGTACAATTACGAGCACGAGCTGCTTGCTGATTGGATGTCAACTGTCTGTCAACACTGCAAACCAGGAAGTGTTCGCAGCCATCTTGTGCCTCAGTAGAACCGAAATATTTACAACAAGGGGTGGTGAGGGACAGAGTCTCTGAATTAAGCAGAAAGCTCTCACCCAGTCAAGAGATCAGGGCTAGATCCAACACCGTTTTTTAGCTCACTGCACCATCCCAGTTTCAGAACCTGGCTGTATGCAAATTAGTCTGTTCCTGTCCCAGTGCATGATGGGAACAGGGCAAACCAAACTACAAAAGCCAATTCTTACACTGGGAAGGAAACAAGCTCCCGGGGACCGGTTTCTGGCATTACAGCCGTCTTCGGCCCGGTTTGCTTGAATCCTGATGGTGCAATGAGCAAGGGTCTCACATCTGAGAATACCCTTCCACGCTTAGGGTGGACAAAAATATTTACAACAAGGGGTGGTGAGGGACAGAGTCTCTGAATTAAGCAGAAAGCTCTCACCCAGTCAAGAGATCAGGGCTAGATCCAACACCGTTTTTTAGCTCACTGCACCATCCCAGTTTCAGAACCTGGCTGTATGCAAATTAGTCTGTTCCTGTCCCAGTGCATGATGGGAACAGGGCAAACCAAACTACAAAAGCCAATTCTTACACTGGGAAGGAAACAAGCTCCCGGGGACCGGTTTCTGGCATTACAGCCGTCTTCGGCCCGGTTTGCTTGAATCCTGATGGTGCAATGAGCAAGGGTCTCACATCTGAGAATACCCTTCCACGCTTAGGGTGGACAAAAATATTTACAACAAGGGGTGGTGAGGGACAGAGTCTCTGAATTAAGCAGAAAGCTCTCACCCAGTCAAGAGATCAGGGCTAGATCCAACACCGTTTTTTAGCTCACTGCACCATCCCAGTTTCAGAACCTGGCTGTATGCAAATTAGTCTGTTCCTGTCCCAGTGCATGATGGGAACAGGGCAAACCAAACTACAAAAGCCAATTCTTACACTGGGAAGGAAACAAGCTCCCGGGGACCGGTTTCTGGCATTACAGCCGTCTTCGGCCCGGTTTGCTTGAATCCTGATGGTGCAATGAGCAAGGGTCTCACATCTGAGAATACCCTTCCACGCTTAGGGTGGACAAAAATATTTACAACAAGGGGTGGTGAGGGACAGAGTCTCTGAATTAAGCAGAAAGCTCTCACCCAGTCAAGAGATTAGGGCTAGATCCAACACCGTTTTTTAGCTCACTGCACCATCCCAGTTTCAGAACCTGGCTGTATGCAAATTAGTCTGTTCCTGTCCCAGTGCATGATGGGAACAGGGCAAACCAAACTACAAAAGCCAATTCTTACACTGGGAAGGAAACAAGCTCCCGGGGACCGGTTTCTGGCATTACAGCCGTCTTCGGCCCGGTTTGCTTGAATCCTGATGGTGCAATGAGCAAGGGTCTCACATCTGAGAATACCCTTCCACGCTTAGGGTGGACAAAAATATTTACAACAAGGGGTGGTGAGGGACAGAGTCTCTGAATTAAGCAGAAAGCTCTCACCCAGTCAAGAGATTAGGGCTAGATCCAACACCGTTTTTTAGCTCACTGCACCATCCCAGTTTCAGAACCTGGCTGTATGCAAATTAGTCTGTTCCTGTCCCAGTGCATGATGGGAACAGGGCAAACCAAACTACAAAAGCCAATTCTTACACTGGGAAGGAAACAAGCTCCCGGGGACCGGTTTCTGGCATTACAGCCGTCTTCGGCCCGGTTTGCTTGAATCCTGATGGTGCAATGAGCAAGGGTCTCACATCTGAGAATACCCTTCCACGCTTAGGGTGGACAAAAATATTTACAACAAGGGGTGGTGAGGGACAGAGTCTCTGAATTAAGCAGAAAGCTCTCACCCAGTCAAGAGATCAGGGCTAGATCCAACACCGTTTTTTAGCTCACTGCACCATCCCAGTTTCAGAACCTGGCTGTATGCAAATTAGTCTGTTCCTGTCCCAGTGCATGATGGGAACAGGGCAAACCAAACTACAAAAGCCAATTCTTACACTGGGAAGGAAACAAGCTCCCGGGGACCGGTTTCTGGCATTACAGCCGTCTTCGGCCCGGTTTGCTTGAATCCTGATGGTGCAATGAGCAAGGGTCTCACATCTGAGAATCACCACCCCCTTTTCTGAATCGATTTTGGCCACTATAGGTGTGGCAGGGTATACTCAGACATGAGTCCCTTTCTCACTGCTCCATCAGGATTCAAGCAAGCCGGGCCGAAGACGGCTGAAATGCCAGAAACCGGTCCCCGGTAGCTTGTTTCCTTTCTGGTGAAGAATTGGCTTGGTAGTTTAGTCTGCCCTGTTCCCATGATGCACTGGGCCAGGGACAGACTGATTTGCATATAGCCAGGTTCTGAGCTGGGATGGGGCAGTGAGATAAATAACGGTGATGGATCAAGCCCTGATCTTTGGACTGGGTAAGAGTGGTCTGCTCAATTCAGACACTCTGTTCATCACCACCCCCTTTTCTGAATCAGTAGAACCGAGTCACAAGAAAACAGTACAACAAAGTTGAAAAAAAAGGAAAGGAGGCAGTGTAGAAAGATCCTGACCTTTTAGGCCTGCTTAGGGGGCCCCACATGGATCTTTAGGCTTCCAATAAAAAAAAAAAGAAATCGCGGGGTACGCGTATAGGTAAAAAAACTAAAAATACGTTTTATTCTTAATTAGCCTCCCGGGGGCCAAATCTCGGGGGTAATTTTTATCTATAAAGGGGTGCTTGTAAGGCCCCCCGCAGCCCCGGGGACCGCCACCCCCTCAGGGTTTAAAAAAAAAAAAGTATGTTTTCAGCTCCCCCTCCCCCTGTAGATGCGTCGGGGACCACTACCTTCCTGGGGCAGTAATATGTAAAATGACCTTTCAGTCCCGGGGACCTGCAACCCAGGGGAATTTTTAATGTTAGGAGTGGGTCACGCGCCCCCCCTCCTGGAGCCCTTGATGGCCATGGGGACCACCGCTTCCCAGGGCCGGCTGCTGCAGTATCTTTGGGTGCCTACCCCTGGACACTGCTGTTTGCTGCGGGAGCGTGGCTGTTCCCACTTTACCACAGCAAACCGCTTTCCTATTTGAAAGAGAGCAAGTTAATCTGGTCTCTCTTTCAAGTAGGAAAGCAATGCCGGCTCTCGAAGGACGCGGGGAGGATCGTGGAGTCATGGGGGCTAAAAAAACAGGGCCATATTATCAAGCCTGGCCGATAAAATTATCAAGGACATCTAACATGAGCTTCGATTGAAATTCCGTAGAGCATATTATCAAGCATATTATTGCCACTTTATCGGCAGTTTCCTGCCGATAAAGCTGCGATAATTTTATTGCCCAGGCTTGATAATATGACCCACAGTTCTTTTTGAGAACTAACTTTACTGGTGAAGAAAAGAGCTATATTTCTATGATAGTATGTGAAACTTTCCGTTTTTTTTGTGCACCAGTTGTACTCTCTATGCATGAGCAGCCTTGTTTCCAAGACCATGTTTCTTTCTTTTTCTTTAGGTTCGCCAAGCAAAGCTGTCCTCATTTCAGGTATTAAATTTGCCGCTTTCATTTCCCGGGTCGTGTGTGTCAATCGCTGCTATACTTTTGTAATATATTGATAATCATATTGCGGGAGGAGCCAAGATGGCGATAGCAGCGGCTGCTTAGGCTCCCAGCTCCGGGTGCCCTCTCCCAGCATGCAGACATCCTGATACCCATCCTGAGCGGACGCCGCAGATTCGTGGAGATGAAGTGCAGGGGACACCGGCGATATGCTTCGGTGATCCGGACCTGCGGTAGAAATGCAGAACTCTCCCCTCGGCCTCTCCGGCCTTTGGAGGACTGAGCCCGGGGTCCCGAGTGCGCAGCGAGGCCGGCCACCAGCGGGACCATCTCGGCCGTGAGCGGGTGGCAGGAGTAATCGGCCTTCATTGAGACTCCGCACGGTCGCCTCATAGGGCATTCGTCCAGCCCGCATCGAGGGATGACCTTGTGAGCCGCGCGGCGCCGCGGCTTTTGGGACAGCTGTGATCGCCCTGCCCTTCTTTGTTGTCAAGTGCGGCCATTGTTTCGATTCCCTACCGGGACTTGTGGACAGCCTGCATTGAGATACGGGACCCTGTTATCTACAGCAGGGGCGCCGACCTGCACCGCCAGTTGTGTAGCCCACTGTCCCTGGCACTGACTGTTCCGGGCCATATCGGGCCGTTCCACGTTATTATTTCATTGACCCATACCGGATCATCACGGGGCTGAACAGCGCCAGGTCAGCTATGTCGGGGGAAGGTGCCCTTCATCCGGTACCCCCGCCTGGGAGGGAGAGTGTTGTGGATTGTGGTGTTGCCCTGCACGCATCTGGAAAGGAGCCCGACTTGAACGATCTCATGGCGGCACTGGGTTCCCTTCGCGTGGCTCTCATTGGCGGCGCCTGGGCTTTGGAGAAGAGGGTGGACGCCATTTCCTCCTCCTTGGGACAAAGAGAATTGCGCTGCCTGCGGTGGCATGATGCTGGCGTTGCACCTTCCCCAGCGAGGAGTGTCCCGTCTTCTCCCGAGATACCGACTGACCCGAGGTGCGGTGCGGACGACTCTACTTGGCCGTGTCCTGCTCCCCGGACGAACGACTACCACCGGACAGCTCCTCAGAAACCCCGGCCGTTGCGATTGCCACGAACCGTAGCAGTGCTTCTTTCCTCGATACTTTGTAGCCCACACTCTGGCCGCAGGAGCTGTGAAGTGACACCAACGATATGGCTCGAGCCTAGCAGGACAGTGACGGTTGGTTCTCGATTGTTTGAAACTAAATGGGGGTTGGAGCGACTTCGTTTTGCCGTAAGACCGGGCTTTAATGTATGTTATCAAATACTGCTTGCGCAGCTTACGCACAAGGAGGGGCCGGATAGACGGGGACAGGGTTGAAAACTGTTTGCTGAACCGGGACTGATATCTGATGGCTGGCTGGCAGAACTGTGTTTGTTACGGGGCTCACGCTGGTGACCAGGACTCCTACTATTTGTCTGTACACTACTTTGTGTATATCTTCCACGAATTGGCTCTGCTTTTTGTACAATCATGGCGTACGTGGGGGACGAGGGGGGACCGGGGGACACACAGAATGGCCCTTCTCCGCATTCTTTCCTTGCTGGCCTTCGGGCTGGGCGGGGGGGGATTTTCCTACCTTTGGGATGGGTTTCTTTATTTTTGGGGCGACAGGCACGCTGCTAGGGTTTAGGCTGTAGCCATCTGCAGGGGTGCAGGGTAGGGGGTTGGGGGGGGTTCTTGTCCGGGGGTGTTTTCATTTCTACAGCCTTTTTGTTCCTTCCTCTCTCTTTCTCTCTCTTGAGTAACACTTTGGGATACTTCAGCCTAAAGGGTTTCTTCTCCCTTTCCTGTAACTATATTTCGGGTATTCTTTATGGGGCGACAGGCACGCTGCTAGGGGGGGGGTAAGCCATAGCCTCTGCAGGGGTGCTGGGTGGGGGATAGGGGGAGGGGTCCTTCCCTTTTTTTGTTTTCTTGTCCCCTTTTTTAGTTTCTATGGGTCCTTTTTTTCCTTCACTCACTTATCCTTCTTCGTCCTCTTATTCCTTCCCTTTCTCTTGGGTCATTATGGAGGTTAAGTATTACGCCTCTTGTCGTATCTGTGTTTTGGTATATTGGTATTTTCTTAAGGTGGTCTTGCGATCATGGGGTGGGCGATGACTGGTGCGAACTGTGATTGCTTATTCCTTCATTCCGATATGTGTACTGTAGCACCGACAAGTCGACAACGGTTACTAGCTCTGCTGACATCCTGATGTGTGCATTGCCCACCCTATGCCCTTAGCTTGATTGTATGCCATATGATCCTTCTCATTATATAATTTAAAATGAACCTTCACTGATCCTTTACCTCGGTGGGTGCGTCCAGCAGAAGTGCTTTTTGCATTGTATGCAATATGATGTGAGGTGGAATACTGAGGTAATTCTTGATGGCCGTAATTGCTACAAACAGATTTCGAGGCCGGCCAGGTTGGTTGTAGGCCCGTAATTGTATTTACATGCTGCATAACAAAGGTTTAATAAAATTAAAAATAAATAAAAATAATCATATTGTGGAGGCGCCAAACGTTGATTACATACTCCGTCTGCTATTTTAGTAGTTTTCCTCCGTTTTTTTTAATATCTGTTACTTTCATTTTACCCTCCGCCTATCTTGTCTGTGATCGATGAGATGTCCTGTGTTTGTCTTTGGCCTCCGATGTTATCAGACTTGGTCACACGTATATGTAAAAAGTAATTTGAAGCACGTAAGCCAACAGCCATTACAACGCGTGTCCGTCACCAGAAAGCCATTATTATCCCTTTCGATGCTGATGACGAGCTCAGCTCGTCATCACCCACGGGTGTCATGTGCTGATGACGAGCAGAGCTCGTCATGGTGCCACTAAAATGGCATTTTCCAGCACAGGGGGGGGGAAACGCCTAGCAGCCATGTGGTTATGCTTATGCTTTTATCATGGGTGGTAAATGTATATGGCTAACGACATACTCTTGCTCCCATCATTATCATTGCAGGTTGTTCACCCGCTCAGTGCTTTTGGCACCACTAGCTCAGTGACCAAAGAGGCCACGCATGTAGTAGTGGTCCCTTGTTCGGTACTTTGGGAACAACTCTAAAATGGCGTAGAAAACGTGTGCCCCGTCTTTTTTATACATAGGGTCACATGTGTAGTGACGGATGTGCTGGATAGGTGTGGTGTGGGTGTATACCAGCCATGAGAGTGTGTGTGCCGATCTGACAACTAGACCTGCAACTAAGAAATCACTACAATGGAAATCTGGGCTTTGTACTGTTGTTGTGTTTTCCTGGTACCATAAGCACAGTAGGCTGTACTAACGTATTCAGTCTCGATTAATTTACCACCTCCCCCAGGGGTTTTTAAATGTTGGGAGAGGTGTCAATAATTGTTTTGACTTTTCTTCTTTAGTGTGCAGTGCTATATTGTGTTATAAAATGTATAAGTCTTCAAACTATCTTTACTCTTATGACGTACGTGCGATATTTCCGTAATTGATTTTAAACGTAATATTCGCTTTTTTAAAGTTTAAAAAAACAATTTTTATGATAATCCCAGATAATGTCTTCTCTTAATATGTACATTAAATACATAAATATATGTTTTTGAACAATTAGAATCTTACGTGGAGTACGTGTACAGGGCGCCGTATATGATGTCACGCGGGATATATATATATATTTTTTAACGCATGGTACGCGTTTTGGGGGAAAAAGAAAAAAACGCGAAGCCCGCTTTATTGTTAATTAGCCTCCGGGGGGGTCAAATCTCTGGGGCAATTTGTTTTTCATAATGGGGGGCCTAGAGGGTCTCCCCTGCGCGGGGATCGCTACAGGTCTGCCGGGGGGCTCGTGGCCCCCCGAAGTTCCGGGGACCACTTTCTTCTCCACTCGATTTCCCACCCCCTCAACCCCGGGGCCTCTTTCTATTAAAGAAAACACTGCAACAGGGTTGCAAATGTGGTATTTTGGTTTTTGTTTCTGTCTTGTAGAGGATCCAAGGTAAATATAACGTTTTTTTGTACAGCCACTTTTTTTCTGCCTGTTACCATAGTAACAGTTCATGGATCAGTTGCGTGAGTACAGAGGTAAGAAGTTCATCAAAATATGTTGCTAATTGAAACACTTACTGTGCTGGAGATTTTTTTTTTTTTTTTTTTTTTTTTTTCATAGGACCCGTTAGTCGTAGAAGTTCGGGGAAAAGTTTTATTAAGGATTCCTTCCTGTTCAGGGAGTATTAGGGTAACGTGCTCCATGAGGGACTTTACGAAGTTTAATGTTCATTGGCTGTAAAGTATTAAAAGTAGAAGGCTTAGCAGTCATTCCTTTCTCGTCTTTGGAACAAGATGGACATTTTATTGGCTAAAGTGTTCCGAACACAAGTTTGCTCCTTATTGGGTGGGAACGGTTCACTGTTGTCGGTGATATTGTGATGCATTTTACAAAGGAGTATGGGGAAAGAAAGTAGTAGAGGGCAGGTTAGGAAAACTATTAACTGTGTACAGTGCCCATAAGGTGGTGGAGAGGAATTATGAGGTAAACTATTTTTTATATATGTTTCAAGGGCTATTTATATAATTGCCGTGTGGTGTATAAATCACAGCGGAAAAATAAGTGTCTTGCGCTGTTTTCTTTTATCAAGTTTGTAGGTGACCTACTTCTTAGTAGTACTATTTACTTATAATGTGGTGTCTACTTTCATGATGGGGATGTGTGGTTGCGCAGCAAAAAAATCAGTTTTGGTTTGAAACAGTTTTTATTAAGCAAATACAAATAAACTTTCTTCAGAAACTGTCGCAGTATATATGAAAGGGGTGACAATTAAAAATGGAATTTCATAAAATATCAGTTAAGCGTGGCTATATAGTTCATTTTTGTGCTACAGTTTGTAAAACTGTTGCCCCACATTCTTGTTGATGTAAGAGGCATCAGTTACTTTTAGATAAAGTAGAATAGAAGTGCCACAACAAACGCTCCTGCACTACAATATCTCAGATCAAGAGAACAAAGTAAAACAGTAAAATATAAATTGTTTCATATTACATAGAAATGCATGCATTATTATTTTTAAAATTTGTATTCTGTACAATTCAGAAACGTGCTTTTGTAGTGTTTACAAGTTGCAGACTGTTCCGCTAATAAATCACATACGCAGCAAAGAATATATAGAATGTTACTCTTATATTATAAAGTACAGGTCCTATATATTCTTTAGGGAGAAGGTGAATAGGAATCGCAAATAAGAATAGAAATTAGAAAATAACATTCAGGAATGTAGGGTTTATTAAATATTTAAAGTAACAACGTAGCATGATGGCTATATTTTAATATATATAAAAATATCTGATCAAGTTTTTATAAATATTTGATAATTATATTACAGATGGCGCTGAAAAATCTCCCATTCCTCTTCTGTATTAATAGAACAAATTATTATAATATAACAATTGATACAATTCTTGCAGTAAAAAGAAAAGGAAAATAAAGTTATGTATTTAACAGGACATCCATAAGGAAATAGTTTCAAGCGGTAATTATTTACTGAACTTTTCTCCGGGAGGTGAAAAAAGTAGATCTTCGAGGCGACCGGTCAAAAACTCCTCTGAGATTATGACGGGGAGAATAATAATATGTATATATGCTCACAGCATATGATCACAAGGGGAAAATAGACTGAAAGCCGCAAGCCAGTAACGTTGCTTACTTATTGTTACTGTTTGTGACGACGGATTGTGAATTCCGCTAGGATCTCTAAGACTGTTAATGTTATTATATATATATTAACAGTATGTGATCTGTAGGGGAAAACATAAGAACAAGTGTATCATTGTCACGTTGATTGTAAATGTTTAGGGTTTGCATCGAAGGGTTAGCAACACCTCTCGAGCTAAGTACAGTATCAATATTATAATATAAAAAGTCACTATATATAAGGTAAAATGAGCCAGAAAAGAAGTATGATTTGTTATAATATATCGTTTTCTAAGAACAAGCTGCTGACGTTACAGAGAAAAAAAGCGAAAAACATGCAATAACATTTTTTTCTAGAAATAGATGTTTAAATATTGACAAATAGTCACAATTTATAACTAAGTACTATACCTATGCCATCTTGAAACATCTTACAACTCCGGAATATGTTTGACGCAAAAAGAGAATTCGATGCTAGAGAATGGAACCTGCAACAGAGATTGGCAATAACTCGGGAAAACAAAACGAATTGCACAGTAAGTGTGGTTATATTGTTTTTTGTTGTTTAGTAGTCCATGGAAGGAAGATGTGGCCCTGCCTATGTAGATGGCTTGTTTTGCAGTTTACGCGTGCTCACGTTTTAACTGTTTTTCGTCTGCATGTGTTCGGAAAAGTTTCAAACTGTGAAGCTGTAAAGGTTTTGATTTTGATAGTAACACATATAAGGTATTATCATCGACATACGTTGAAGAGTTTAAAAAGTGTTACTCGGTAAAATGTGTTCTTTGCATTTTCATGATTAAAAGCATCTAAATAGAAGACGTATACAAAAATATTGTTATCATTAGAAGAAAAAAAAGGTTTAATATTTGTTATTTTTATGGTTCTTAATTTAAAAAGTGCTAGCATTTGTAAATCGTAATCCTACCCTCGAAAAGTTGTGCTGGCGCTTGGGGCTTTGGGAAGGGTATTAAATAATAAATGCCCTTTTCTATGCACCTGTAGACTTGGCTTTTAAACTTTCAATTGCCTAGTCTGTATATTTACACTTCCTCCAAACATTTTGGTACTGCTATTTTAGTATTGTAGTGAGCCGTTCAGTAGTATGTGTTTATGTATACACTGTTCTAAAAGTGAAGCTGCTGCACATTTTGCCAGACACTCTCCTTGCAGAATTGTAATAATTCAGCCAGTACCCAAGTAGTCATGGTGCAAAGTGGGCCTTAGGGCATGGACTGCTTCAAACTACTATAAACTATGCATGCAGTCTTCTATGCATGGGAAACTTGTCTTTTATAGCTTTTATTATCCTTACACTTCCAGCAAACTCTTTGTGATTGCTGATTCAGTATTGTAGTGAATTATTCACCAGAATGCCTTTATGTATGCACTGTGCTAAAATAGAAGCTCTTCTAAATTCAGACAGACACTCTCCTTGCAGAACTGTAATTATCCAGTCAATCCTCAAGTAATCATGATGCACAGTAGGCCTTAGGCCATGTACTGCTTTAAACCTGTATAGAGTATGCATGCACTCTTCTATGTGGCTGTACATTTGTTTTTAAAACATTCAATTTTCCCGTCTTTATCATTAGACTTTTTGCAATCACTCTCACTCTGTTTCAATATTGTAGTGAGCCATTCAGCAGTATTTCCTTATATATGTACTGTGGTAAAACTGAAGCTTTCATAAATTCAGTCACGCACTCTCTTTGCAGAACTGTAATCATGCAGTCAGTACCCAAGTAATAATGGAGCAAAGTAGGCCTTAGTATATGGACTGCTTCAAACTCCTATTTACTATGCGTGTACTGTTTTATGCACCTGCAAATTTACCTTTTATATTTTGAATTCCCCAGTCTCTATCCTTACACTTCCACCAAACACTCTGTCATTCCTGGTATAGATTTGTAGTAACTCATTGATCAGTGTGTAGTAATCCATTCACTACATTCAAACAGTAATCAGCAGATGTACAATAAGTGGCACATTCCCAGAGATATGGCAGTTATTGTGCACTGTGATATCAGCACAATGGATGCACCGTATTTACAATGTAGTGTATTATGGAGCAAAAATGGCACAGATATGTGATGTATTTGTGTTATGAAGGTGGTGCATTGCTTGACTTGCGTTCCAAGTGCAACGCAGCTCCAGCAATGCTCTTGGTGTTCTATGCTCACAAAGCTGTGTCAATCCTTACACCTGTTTCAAGCAGGCGCAGGGTTTTGATGTAGGATAGGGCTAAAAGTGACTGAAAGAAATATTATAGATTTCACTCAGTCACTTTTAGGAGGTGTTCCTATGCTAGAACACCTCCACTTCCCCCTCCCCCCCCCTCTCTGTGCAGGAAAGTCTCCTTCTGGCATAGGGCTTTAGAATGTGATGCACCTTCCATATGCATTACACTGTAAATATCAGGTACTATGGTACATCTTTTACAACACCGTTGCATCACAAAAGTGACGGAAAAAATGTGTAAAATAGGTACAAGGGGGTTGTAAATTCGCTCCTAACACATACAAAATCACCCAGGCAGTTTCACTAGCAGTGCAAATTGAAGTATAGACTTCTAACATATTTATATGGATGTGTTACATTGAAGTGCTTCGGAGGTACTACAGTATAGTATAGGTGAACACTTTATACATTTATGCTGTAGCACTCTTATAGTTTTGCACTTTCACCATACGCCTTACACTACTAATTCATTCGTTCATTTATGCACTGCACATCCATTCTGACAGTTTTACACACTAATCTAGAAATATAGTTCATTTTTTAAGCCAGTGGAGGTAGTTCTGAAAAGAAGTGGTTTTTTTTCTTTTTAGTTTCTATTTTTTTTCAGCAAGTTTTTAGTTTTTTTTTTTTAAACTAAAAAAATGAAAATGGAAACAAAAAAACTGTGGAACAGGAAGAAAAAAGAAAAAATATATTATTGTTTTGGGCAATGGTGCTCTTCTTTTCTCTTCATAATGCGGTGAATAGACTGCTCACCCTAACAAAGGAATTCTCTGCAAAATTTACAATGAATTGTAAGATCTGCAAACCGAGGCACAATAATAGGACTGCTCGGAGAAGGTGGTGGTGCAGTTGAGGTAGAAGGAACTGCAGGTTGAGGGTTCTCCTGGAACCTTTGTGTTGCCAACCTTCCATAATTATTTGGATGCAAATTTTTGACATGGCGAACTATTGAGGTTGTCCCGAAAGAGTACTTTTTAGTGGGTTCAGCCCTGGAAAGTTTAACCTCGCAGATCTTGCATGTTACTTTCTGTACATTCACCTTTTTCTGTCCCTCTGGAAATTAAGAAAACCTCCAAATGAAAGCTTTTTTTCTCTTTTTTTGAGGTGACTCAGTAACAAAATCTTCCTTAGAAGAATGTACTGATGAAGTCCTAAAAAGAGCAGCCATTGTAGAGTTTGGTGATAAAAGACTACAGCTCCACAGAATAGATGTTTTTCCTTGGAAAGTCAAAGTAGGATGATCAAAATGAGAGGGCTCTTTCAACAGTTGGAATAGGAGTTATTATGAGCCAATCAAAACTCTCCTTTTATGGTCACATAACTTTGCGTACGCTTACAGTGCTCTTAAGATGGAGCACGTACGACGTACTTCTGCGATTTGCATAATTGCTTTTAAAAGTAATAATTGCTTATTAGAAGTAAAAAAAACTATTTTCATGATTGTCCTAGATACTGTCTTCCCTTAATATGTACATTAAATACATAAATATATGTTTTTTTAACAATTAGAAACTTTTGCGCCGTACGCTTACGGGGCGCCGTATGACATCACGCAGAAGCATTGATGCGATGGGCAAGGTCAAAGCATATCCGTAATGAGGACCATTTGCCGCACAAAGTGTGGTGCGATCACTGTACGCGTACAGTGCGATTACCAAAAAAATGTGAAAAGGGGATTATACAGATTTTAACTGTAAAAAATGGAGAAACATTTTTTTATATAAAAAATTTGGGATTTAGTTTTATTATTTTACATTACGAATATGAAATATAATTTAAAAAATAAAATAAATATAAATATTTTTAATAAAAATGTAGGAAATTAGTATAAAAAGAAAAGTGTAATAAATTATACATTTAAAAATGATCATTTACTAAACCTTTGAAATTCACTGAAAAAACCATAGGTTTCAGCCACGTTATAGTTAGGAATTAGCATTTAAAAAACCTTGCAAATTCACTGAAAAACCATAGGTTTCACACAGGTTATAGTTAGCTGGAGATTTCACTCATACAAAACCATTGAAATTCCCCCGTTATAGTTAGTTCAGCTAACTATAACTCGCGCGCCCGCAATGCACTGCTGATATCACATACTACATCACTCATGACATGGTCAGTGACATCACTTATGACATCACTGATGATATTTTAAATGACATAACTGATGACATCATCCAGTGAATGTGCATCTTTCTGAAAATATTTTTTATATATGTATATCTAAAGGTGGATTGAAAAATAAATGGGTACATTAGTGTCTAAATGTTTTTTTTGTAAAGTAGTGAATACATGTATTAGCGAGTAACGTTTAAATATGTAAATATCTGTATCAGTGTCTCACTTTGTGTATAAGTGGCTGCATGGGTTAGTGAGTAGCTACATGAGTGTCTATATGGGTTATTAGTTGGTTTTTTGAGTATCAGAATGAGTGTCTGTATGGTTTGGTGGGGATATTACTTACCGCACAGATGCATGAATGACTGACTCACTGTTTGTATGTGTTTTGAAGACAGCATGTGTGGAGGACTGTATGGGTGGATGATTGTGTGTATGGGTGTGTTAGTGAGGGAATGACTGCCTCAATTGTGTCTTTATGAGTAAGTACATATGTTGTAAACGAGTATATGTTTAGTATGGAGGTATATAAGTAAAGATATATGACAGTGACAGATTGGAAGAGTTTCTGTATAAATAAGTATGTATTTCTATAACTGATTGTTTAAGATAGTAAGTTTGTGTACGTTTCTGTAGAAATAAGTGTAGTAGTGCGAGTAGAGCTGTATATGCAGGTAAATGGATGTTTGATAGTTTATTTCCATGTGTGAGTATGTGTGAATACCTATGTATAAGTGTAGGTTTGTAACAGGATGTATAGGTGTATGAGTACATATGATGAGTGAGTACATGCATGAGTGACTATATAGAACTATTGGTGAATGAATGGATGTGTATGTGGATTTAGGAATTACTAAATAGGTTGTTCTAACTGGTATTGGTATCTTCATTCTTTAGAAAATTTGACGTTCTATTTTTGAATGTGTGTATCAAAGGTTATACTAGGGTGAGAGGAGGTCTGCCACTCTTTCACAAGGATGTTGTCATCAGTGATGTCACTGGCCATGTCATGAGTGATGTAGTATGTGATGTCGTCAGCAGGGTATTGCGGGCGCGCAAGTTATAGTTAGCTGAACGAACTATAATGGGGGAATTTCAATGGTTTTGTATGAGAGTAATCTCCAGCGAACTATAACATGTGTGAAACCTATGTTTTTTTCAGTGTGTATATATACCTTCAACCCTTGGATAATAAATTCATCTGTGTATCCAGTTCGTGGTCCGTCTCCTCATTGCCTGGAGGGTTCTGATCTTTGCTAGAACCAGTAGTGGCTGTTTTTGGAGTTTGCGCAGATATATATATATATATATATATATATATATATTAGAATCCACAATCCTGAAGCGCCGAGGAAACCAAACGGACACAGCCAGGTACAGACCACAAAACCAAGGATTTTCAAAGAAAATAAAGTGCTTTTATTCCATCAATGGGGATGGCAGCATGACGCGTTTCGTCCGGGAAACCCGGACTTGATCACATGACAAAACCCAGAGACATAAGTGGTTTTATACTGATAAAAAAACGGAACTCCTCCCACAAATAAATAGATATGGAAGAAATATCTTTCACAGTATACAATACATCATCCAAAAAAATGCATTAATGTAGCAAAACAATATACATGATATAAACATTTAAAATCTGTTCAACGTATAGAGGGCAAGTGCCCAAGTGGATTGCTACCAATATAAAGTGCATTTAGTAACTGGATGGAAATCAAAACCCATAGGGTCCGTTATTACTTCAGTATAACAGTCTGAAAAACCACTACTAGATTCAAAAAGTGTAACGAAGAAAAGTGCAGGGTGCTAAATCCCAATAAGGAACAAACTAATTTGACCAGGTAAAAACCTGGGGCAGATAAATTGTGTTAATAAAGTGCAAAGTGACAATAAAGTGCAGAATCGGCAGTGCAAGAACGCATTTGTTTAAGGGGAAATACAAACTAAGGACTCATAGTATATAGCAGCAGTAGTTGTGGGACAATACAATTCATAATAACACAGCCGGATAATAAATACATGTCAGATTTTTCAGTAATTAATTAAATGACCAGAGCAAATCTTATTAAACCATCCACAACGTAAATAAATAGATTAAAACCATAAATAGTTAAAAATCCATTATAAGAAATCATGCATATGGCAGAATAAAATATTTACAAAAAGTTATTCAAGTCTTCTCCCATGTTCAAGCCATTAGGGATCTTACTGTTAAGTCTCAGAATGTATTGGCTTTCTAGTTGCCTTAATCTTTTCTCTCTGTCACCACCCCTTTTGTTCGGAGGAACTGAGTCAATAACAAAGTATTGCAAGTCATTAAGATTATTCTTGTGTACCAGCTTGAAATGACGTGCCACTGGATAATTAGGGTCAGAGTTTACAATGGCACGGAGATGCTGTAGGATACGATTAAAAACCTGCAGTTTCGTACTGCCAACATATTGTAAGTTGCACGTACATTTTAAAACGTAAACTGCATGGTCTGTTTTACAAGTGTATACGTTCTTGATAGGAATTACAGCATTAGTGAGACCCTCAACAAACTCGCTGGTGTTCACACCGAATTTACAGGCCCTGCATGAACTACATTTTCGAAAGCCTGTTTTGTTAGAATACCAGTTAGATTTGACAATAGTTTCAGGGCTGGTTTTAACCAGAGCATCCCTCATAGAGGGAGCTCTTCGAAAAGTAATATTGGGCATATCTTCTAATAATGGGCCCACCACGATATCTGTTTTTAAGATGGGCCAGTTAGATTTAATGATTTGCCTCATCTTTTTATGTTGGTTATTAAAAGTAGTGATTAGGCGAATAGAAGTTTTCTCTGATACTGAAACTTCCTCTTCAGGAATAACCTGAGCTGGCTCTTCTATCGTGGCCATTAATTCAGTAGATAAAGCCCTTTTTAGAGAGTTAGTGAGGTTATGGATATTGTAACCTCTACGCAAAAATCTTTGGTAAGCCCCATTTAGGCAATTCATGAGATCAATTTCATTGTTGCATATGCGTCTGATTCTTAAAAACTCCCCATAGGGGATGCTTTTGATAAGATGATGTGGATGGTTGCTCTGCGCATGTAAAATTGAATTTCCGGCCGTAGTCTTTCTGTACATTCTGGTCATGATCTCATTATTCTTAATATAAACCTCTACATCCAAAAAGTTTACTTTTACATCGCTGATGTCGGCGCAGAATTCTAGGTTTAGAGAGTTGTTATTGATATTATTAACAAACTCTTCGGCTGATGTTCTATCCCCCTGCCAGATTATAAAGACATCATCAATGAAACGCCACATTTTAATAATGCCACTTTCTTCCTCATCCAAATAACTACGGATCCTACCCAGGACGTGCCTCTCCCACCAGCCCACGTGTAAACACGCGTAGCTGGGGGAGAAGCACGCTCCCATGGCAACACCACGCAGCTGATGGTAAATTTCATTATTAAAAAGAAAATAGTTGTTCTTAAGGCATAAGTCAATCATGCTGATAAGCATTTTACTGTGTTCGTAATACTTATATATATATATATATATATATATATATATATATATATATATAATTATACTAGCAGCCCGCCCCAGCGTTGCCTGGGGCAGAAAGGGGTTGGGGGCAGTACACCCGCTCCCGCACCGACTCCCTCCCGCCCGACTCACTCGCGCCCCCTCCCGCCCAGACTCACTCGTGCCCCCCTCCCGCCCAGACTCACTCGCGGCCCCCGAATTGTTCTTCTAGTCCTAACCCCCAGTACCTCCTCTGAAACTGCTGCCTCCACACCTTTCCTCGGGCCCGCAAAGATCCCGCAACCTTCGGCAGCTCCGAGCCACGCGGCAGATGTCAGCGGCAGTAAGTCCTGGGGAGCAGAGGATGCGTTCCAGCAACTCTCCGGGCAGTGCGCTCAAGCGCGGACCCTCCGCTCCACCGCACTCGGACTCTCAGAGCCGTAGACATAGAAGAGAGACACGGCCCTGAGAGACTGAAATCGAGGCATTACTGCACCGCCCTCCTCCTTGTCGTCATCATGCACGTCCCGTCGTGGCCAGCGCTAGGTCCCGGCCGGCGCTACTTTCAGGGGACTACTTCTACTTTGTTTAGAAACTTAATTTTTTTTAATTTACTTTTTATTTTTTTATTTACATAGCCTATGTCCATCTACACACCCTGACATTTTAATAGATGTATCGGGTGTGTAGATTGGTGCTGTGGTTCCCGAGTTTACCTGGCCAAAAGGTGCAAGTTCTCTCTTTATAATAGTAGTATAGAATATATATATATATAATCTCCCCAATCCTGGCAACTGGAAAATGACAGACGCTGACTCCGTGGGGATACGACACAGAAAGTTTTATTCCAAAAGACGACCTAGACTTGTTTCAACGCAAACTGTCTTGAGCACTAC
Organism: Lissotriton vulgaris; assembly: GCF_964263255.1. Taxonomy (NCBI): domain Eukaryota; kingdom Metazoa; phylum Chordata; class Amphibia; order Caudata; family Salamandridae; genus Lissotriton; species Lissotriton vulgaris. Next base: position 273,803,973 of record NC_141689.1, on the reverse strand, counting down.
GTCGGGCACCGTTGAATTTTCACAATATATGGTGAGCACTCTTAGTTAGTTGTCACAGCAACCATTCTTGTTAATGGACATAGAAGTTTCTACATACCACAACAGACAGGAATGTGCATTTAATCAATACATTATTATTATTGTAATAGACAGAAACTATATCAGCACAACAATAATTTAAACAAAAACTGATTTCCAATACTAAATTAGAACAATTTAAAAACACTGCGAAAAAGTAGTCAGTTAAATTGTAGCGTGCTCTGGTTCGGTTAGAACAAAGCATGAGAAAAGACTCAACTTGTTTCTTACTCTATTCTGTCCTCCAAGGTACCACATTAACCAACTACACAAATATACAAGTAATAAACATAGAATTGTATACATATAGGGAATACCCAAGTCTGTGCTTATATGGGGTACAAGTCTGTCACTTATATCAGAAGTAATGCAAATATATGGAGATGTTGCATTTGTCATTCAGTACATATCACCTCATATGTACCACGTTTGCAACTAAAATGTCCTTTTACCAAGATAAAATTTAACAAACAGAAATGAGAAGAAAGGAAGTGAGGTACTGCCCAAGTGGGCTAGTTGGTGGTTCTATCTCATAGCAAATCTTATTGCTTGTATATTTCAAACGGAGCCCTCAATCACGCACTGTGGGAGATTATCGCAACTAAGAAGTGAACATGTGTAAAAGAAAACTGTGACGTGAAAAATGGACTTAACCCTTAGGAGTGGGGTCTGGAGTGGGACAAGTGGTCAAAAAGTTACAGATGTGCATTTAGTGCCTCATCTGCATTCATCTCATTTGGGATTTTAGAATTGAGTAAGATGATGTACCTCGATTCTAGTCTCCTAAGTGTCAACCGCCTGTTCCCTCCCCTAAGGTTTTTGGGGACTGTGTCGATCACAAAGAAGGAGAGATCTTGAGCATTTCCTCCGTGACATGAGTTTGTGTCTGGCGACTGGGTTAGTAGGGTCATCATTGACGATGGCCCTGAGGTGCTGCAGTATGCGGACATGGACTGGGTGAATGGTACTACCCACGTATTGTTTGACACATGTACATTGGAGAACGTAGACAGTAAAGTCATTTTTACAAGTGCAGTAGCTAAAGTTTCAACGCTATACCCTCTGCGCTCTAGTCTTTGAAAGATGTCATCCAAAGATTATTTATTATCCTTGTTTTGACCCTTCTTCTGTGCTGCCATTTCACTTCATACAGAGGCATTCCGCATATGGGATGCTCTCTGAGACTTGTGGGGTGGAAGCTACTAGCGTGAAAGATCACATTTAACACCCAATAGACTCCTACAAACGGTCACCTCAAGTCAATGATTGATTAGAAGCACACAAAACAAGTAAGTGATAGCGCACCGCAAACTTGGACACAAAATGTGCAAACAAGTGCCAGAACTTTACATACTCATAAAACCACCATCCTTTAATTTTATTTAGGCAATGGTGAAAATCCAGGTTAATTTGATGCCCCGCTTTTGAAAACAACAGCCAACAACACCGAAAAAAGGTAAAAATCCCCCCAAGGTTTTACCTACATAAGATGTAAATTAAACAGTTTAGAGAAAAGGAGATACTAAATGTCACCCAATTTTACACCACAGGTATACAGCTCAGCCCTGAAGAAGAACCCTGTTGACTAAAAGAAGGGTTTGGAAACGCGTCGGCTATTCAGCTGTTTAAAAGAGGCAACCCAAATGTTAGGGGTTAGCACAAAAGTATAGGGCGATGCAATTAAAGTCATATTGCCCAATGTGTCTGGTCCATGTAACAATGACTACTTGCCCATAGGATCAGTACCTGAATAATTCCTGGTGTATATGATTCAATGTTTGTTTTATATTGAAACCGTGAAAGTGCAACCATATATGAATGTCCATTTATTTGTTTTTGTCAGAACATACAGAAAGCATTGTAATTTATGAAATTTTGTTTGTATTGTTTCCACAGTAAAAGGAATGTTTAATCCTCTGTAGCTCGCATAAAATGTAAATATGTTTTGAAAATTTGAAACCATGACAAATGTACACCTTCACGAAATAATGAAAGGAAGGTACACATCAGCTGAATAAATAAGCTGTTGTGATCTGAAACCAAGCCCTGGCACTTTTGTTTCTTGATTAACGTATGTTGTCCAGCCAGGACCCGTAGGACAAAACCCCTCCAGTGATAGACGTAGAAAGAGCAGGCAAAGCCTGCGTGGGTTACTAGGCACAAAAGCCAAAATAAGTTTCCAGTAATTGGTACAACGGGTTATAGAACATAACCTGTTGGAACATGTCAGAGGAGGAAACTCTTTCCTTTTCTGAGGCACACATTAAAAATTTGATTTCGGGACCCTCTCCGTTCTCCTCGATAAAACTCAGCACAAATGCACAACAACATGAAAGTGATAAATTATTAAGACTGCATAAGAAACACACTCGCACAGAATTGCACAGGCATTTTTTGTTTGAACACCTCAAGGCAGGTACTATCCCTTGGGGCCTTCAAGTAAAAAACATACCGGTGGTGTTCACAGAGGACCCTCTATACAAAAAAAGGGCTTTAGCTATATAGCGACAAAGTGTAGCAGAGACCTTATGGTCCACACCGTTGAAACAGCTAAGAGAATTTGCCAAAAAGAACAGGAAGAAATAAAGGCGTTGATCAAAGCCATAGAGGACAACCACACTGTAGACGAAGCAAAAGCTTTACTCGAAAAAATTGACAAGGAAATTGCCACATTCAGAGATAATACCATTAATTTCAGGTCTAATAAATTTGACAAAGACGTTAAGGCCTTTAAAATCGAGTCAGTTTACCCATACCTAAAGGAGGACTATTGTACCCAAACAGAATCCCGACGAGCGTTATCACAATATCAAGGGAGGCCTAAAAACAGATTTGTAACTTTTTCAGAGAGCTCATCATCAGAATCTGTTAATGACTCAGACCCTAGGGAGGGATCTTCCAAACGAAATCCTTTTTTAGAGAAGGGCGAAGGCAGAGGAAGAGTCAGATTCAAACCACAGCCCCAACCATGGGAAATGAGAACACGAAGAACCCAGTACAAGACATAAACCTCAGCTCCATAGTGAATATATCAAACAAAGAATTAACAGCACACGAGACATCTGTTTTGGAATTAGGACTCAAATTCGTGCCAACAACTAACACCGATCTGACGAATTTAAAAATAGAAGCACTAGAGTTCTGTCGTAAACTGAGATTAAAGGCATTTTTCCATAATAGAGAAGACACCAGAGTCGCAGAACCCTCTAACCTATCCAATAAATCCACATTTGTTCCCCCAACGTATACAATCCCAAAGGAAATAATAGCCTTTGAACAGATCGTTCTATCCTCCATCACACAATTGAGCAAACAAAAAATGTTTCTCAAGAGGAACATCAGTAGAGAACAAGAAAAGGCATTGAACAACTTGCGCAATGATGATTCCATAGTGTTAAAACCCGCTGACAAGGGGGGCGCACTGGTGGTCTGGGCCAGAGAAAAATACATTGCTGAAGCTAATAGTCAAATCAAGAATACTGAATGGTACAGAGAAGTCAAAGAGGATCCGACTCCACAAATAAAAGTTGAGATTCAGACAAAACTTGTAGAGGGCCGTGAGAAGGGGATATTAGGAACGAAGGAGTTCCAATATCTAGACAAAAAGAGTCCACGTATTCCGGTTATCTATTTTCTACCGAAAATACATAAGAGCTTAACTGAACCACCCGGAAGGCCTATCGTCTCCGGGTGTGATTCATTATTGGAACCGTTGGCTAAGTATGTGGATGTGTTCCTAAAACCTTTTTTGCCTGAAGTAACATCATATCTCAAAGATACTAGGGATTTTATCACTAAAGTCGAAGGGGTTCCATTTGATGGAATTCAAGAGTTGATGGTATCCTTCGATGTCACCTCTCTATACACCCAAATCCCTCAGGAGGAGGGACTAGAAGCAATGGAGTACTACCTTGACACACGACCCCGGCCACAAAGAGTCCCCACAGACTTTATCATTGATTTAGCGAGAATAGCACTCAAACGAAATTATTTCCGGTTCTTGGACGCGTCCTACGTGCAGGTGAAGAGGACCGCCATGGGGTGTCCTTATGCCCCAGAAATGGCGGTTCTCTTCATGGCCCTGTATGAGGAGCGCTTCATTTACCACAACAATCCATTTCAACAAAACATAACAAAATGGTATCGCTTCATTGATGATATCTGGTGTCAATGGAAAGGGTCTGAAGAAATGCTCGCCCGATTCCATCAGTGGCTTAACACCAGACATCCAGACATAAAATTCACAATGACATACAGCAGAACATCTCTCACTTTTCTTGACGTGGTGGTTTTTCCCCATGAAAACAAATTGACAACCACCTTACATCGTAAAAACACGGACAAGAACACAATCTTGCATTACGCAAGCTACCACCCCAAAAGTTTAAAATCTAATTTGCCGTATGGACAAATGTTGAGAATCCGACGCAACTGTTCCAGAAAGGAAGACTTTTTAACCCACTCTCAAATACTTAGTGATCAACTTCAACAAAGAGGTTACCCTCCTAAATTATTGAAACACTCAACCACACGGGCATGGCACACCCCACGAGAAAAACTATTGAGAATAAAAAAAGACACTAAACCCCTTGAAAGGCCGGTATGTGTTACCACATTCGGGCCATACACCAACAAGCTGAAGTCCATTATTTTAAAAAATTGGCATTTGATCATGAACTCTGAAGTTCCAATGGAGAAGCCGTTGTTCGCTCTAAAGAAAAACAGAAGCATTGCACAGCACATTGTAAGAGCTGACCTGGGAGTCAGCCAAGCCAAAACGGACTTACGCACGCTGTGGAAATTACCACCCATAACAGGCCTTCACAAATGTGGTTCGTGTGCTTCCTGCCCCAACACAATAGAAGGGGAGGAATTCCAATTCAACACAATAAAATGGACACATAAAGGATTCTCAAATTGCAAAACAAATAACGTAATATACGCAATCATGTGCCCTTGTCCCAAGCTGTACATTGGGAAAACCACCCAGAAAGCTAACCAACGAATAGCTCAACATAGATCAAGAATCAGACACAAAGTGCTGTCTGCACCCATGGTACAGCACTTTGTGGAATATCAACACAATGAGACAGAATTCAAATGGACAATACTACAAGCTATGAAAGTTCCTCCTAGAGGAGGAAACATTGATGCCATGTTACTGAAAAAAGAAGCTTATTTGATTCTTAAATTCAACTGTGTGATGGATGGGTTGAACGAAATGTCAGAACTACAAAGATCAAATTATTGAGCCCCCTGTTAACCCACCACTTGCCAAGAAGCATAAACTAATAAAATGTCAGTTAATGCGCTAAACACTTTGTCATTTAGCAAAAAACTGAACACACAACCAAGCAAATACATTTGGAACACTACAAGTCCCATAATGCCTAGCAGCATATTTAAACAGGAAATTGAGTTCCACTGGGTGTTGAAGCCTGACTTGAATAGCAGTGTAAGGAGTGACATGTCACGCGACACACGGAGCCCCGAGCACTGCGTTAGAGACATAGAGACAGAAGTAAGAAGTCTGTAACGAACAGACCGAAGCGTAGTTTAAACATAGGCATGACCGTTAAGTAATGGTAGCTACCCTTGTGTTCATTTCACAGAACTTTGAACCGGTCTTGAGACACAACCGTCCAAACGAACAAAAGTGTAGCAGCGCCTGGGTTCCACACCGCGCCACACAAAAGTAATTCGGGCATCTTTTCATCCGCGGACTGACCTTAATTTTCATTCAAACAGAATGAAATCATCGCGGAACACCCAATAGACTCCTACAAACGGTCACCTCAAGTCAATGATTGATTAGAAGCACACAAAACAAGTAAGTGATAGTGCACCGCAAACTTGGACACAAAATGTGCAAACAAGTGCCAGAACTTTACATACTCATAAAACCACCATCCTTTAATTTTATTTAGGCAATGGTGAAAATCCAGGTTAATTTGATGCCCCGCTTTTGAAAACAACAGCCAACAACACCAAAAAAAGGTAAAAATCCCCCCAAGGTTTTACCTACATAAGATGTAAATTAAACAGTTTAGAGAAAAGGAGATACTAAATGTCCCCCAATTTTACACCACAGGTATACAGCTCAGCCCTGAAGAAGAACCCTGTTGACTAAAAGAAGGGTTTGGAAACGCGTCGGCTATTCGGCTGTTTAAAAGAGGCAACCCAAATGTTAGGGGTTAGCACAAAAGTATAGGGCGATGCAATTAAAGTCATATTGCCCAATGTGTCTGGTCCATGTAACAATGACTACTTGCCCATAGGATCAGTACCTGAATAATTCCTGGTGTATATGATTCAATGTTTGTTTTATATTGAAACAGTGAAAGTGCAACCATATATGAATGTCCATTTATTTGTTTTTGTCAGAACATACAGATAGCATTGTAATTTATGAAATTTTGTTTGTATTGTTTCCACAGTAAAAGGAATGTTTAATCCTCTGTAGCTCGCATAAAATGTAAATATGTTTTGAAAATTTGAAACAATGACAAATGTACACCTGGGAGGATGTCTGGGGTAGATGGGCTTTAGTAGAATGCTTGGTTGGGGAAACATGGGTTACCCTTGGTTCTATCTATGAATCCACAGGAGATGATCCAGAAATTTTCGAAGAGATTGATATTGAGTTGGCGACCTGGGCTCCATTTATATTGATAGGAGGTGATTTTAACATCAATGGTGCAGGGGGATTGGGTTTGGGGCTGGAACCTCCAGTCAAATATAAGGGAAGGAAGAAAAGGGTTTTCAAAGCAGTTTATAATTTAGCAAGAAATAATGGACTATTTGACGTATGGGATACTCTTAAGCCTGGCCAAGATGGTTTCACATACTATTCAGCACCCCACAGAATAAGTGTAAGACTAGACTACTTTTTAATTAGCAGTCAAGGCATCGATGGGGCAGATATTGAGAGATTACCAAGGATCTTATCGGATCACAATCCCCTTATTGCCACTGTAAAGGGAATGACAGCTGCAAGGAAGGTATCGGAGTGGACATTTGAAAAGGCATTGTTAGTGGACGATGCATATATTCAACACATGAAGGGATGGATAACTGAATTTTTGAATATAAATAGGCATACAGCACCTGTGGGGATAGTGTGGGACTGTTTTAAGGCTGGTGTGAGGGGAGAGACTATTAGTTTTGGGGCTAGGAAAAGGAAACAGGAGAAAGAAAGAAGTGATGGGGTAAGGAGGGAATTACTGTTAGCGGAGGAGGAATTAAACAATAGGGCAGACCGAACTAGTAATGGAGCTGTAATGGACCCGGCATATAGTAAACTTGCAAAACTACGAATGGAAGCAGAAGAATATATAGCAGAGAGGGCAGCTAAACAATATACGGTTAATAGAGAGAATTGTTACGAGATGAGTGAAAGAGTTGGCAAAATGTTAGCAGCCAGAACGAGACAGAAGGCTTCATTTGGAGAGATAAAAGCAATAAAAGACAGCTCAGGGGGGATTGTAACTAATGTACAACAAATTAGGTAAGTCTTCAGGAGCTTTTATACAAAACTATATCTGGAAACCGATATAAAAGATCCTGAAGATATAATGGAATATCTGAACCATTATGAAGGGAGTCAGCTGGATGAAATAGAGAAACAGAGGATCGATAAACCATTAGATATGGAGGAAATAAAAGCAGCCTTGAAGAGTCTACCTTCTGGAAAAGCGGCCGGTCCTGATAAGATCCCGTTAGAGTTCTACAAGGTGTTCTGGGAGGAGCTAGGAGGAGATATGCTTTATATTATGAAACAGGCACAGAAGGGATACTCAACACCAAACACCTGGTCTGGGGCTGAAATTGTTGTTATCCTTAAGAAAGGAAAAGTACCAATAGATCCCGGGTCATATAGACCAATCACTCTCATGAACACAGATACAAAGGTATACTCTAAGGCACTGGCAATAAGATTCGCCAGCGTAATAACACCTCTGGTTACCACCACCCAACATGGTTTTATACCGGGTCGGGGGACTACGCACCACGTAAGAAAGCTAATCACTCTTATGGACAAAACTGAGGCTAGTGGGGATCCATTTGCGGTACTACTGTTGGACGCTGAAAAAGCTTTTGACCGTGTATCATGGGTATATTTGTGGAGTGTTCTGGGAAAAATGGGATTTGGGAATGGCTTTTTGACAGCGATAAAGACATTGTATAGAGATCCAGTTGCCACAATCAGAATCAATGCGGGTTCAACGGAAAAAGTAAAAATTAATAGGGGCACCAGGCAGGGCTGTCCATGCTCCCCGCTACTGTTTGCAGTATATCTAGATCCGTTAATTCGGAGATTGGAGTCAAATATGGATATTCCCCCAATTTCCACACTCAGGGGGGACTGTAAGATCTTGGCTTATGCTGATGACGTGGCGGTTATAACATCATCACCCACAGAGGCTAGAAGATATGTGGAACAGGAGGCAATAGAATTTGGGAAGGTGTCTGGGTATTCTTTGAATACTGGAAAAACACAAATTATAAAAAATAATAACGCTATATGTCAGGATTTACGGGTGGTGCAGACGGGAACCTATCTGGGTATAACGATAACCTCAGACTTAGAAAAGATAGTAGAATTATATATTGATCCAATTGTACGAAAAGTAGGGGGAGAACTAGACAGATTGAATAATCTCCATCTTACACTGGTTGGAAGAGTGAATATTGTAAAAATGTTAATAATGCCGAAATTTTTATACCTTTTTCGGACAATTCCCCTATGGTTCGATAATTTGTGGTTTAAAAGGATTGAACGTATGACTAACAAATTTATCTGGTGTAAAGGCAAAACTAGGAGAGCAGCAAGATTCATGGCACTTCCACGGGAAAGAGGAGGATGGGCATTACCGGACTTTAAGCTCTATTACTGGGCTGCAGCCCTGCAATATATGGTAGGATTAATAGGTGGCGCAGAAGTGGAAGGAGAAGACCATTCGGGATCACTAGCGATATATGGCATACTGATGGGAGAAGAAACTAAAAATATTTTTTTGAAAAATTTTGACACGGCTTACTTTAAACGAACACGTTTTAAGACTATTTTGGGTGCATATAATTTATGGAAGGCTTTTATGAAGAAATTTGGACTGGGGAAGTTTAACAGATATACGAGGATATATGAGAACATGTTTTTTCCGGGAGATATATTCTCCGATTCAGTATATACAGAGTGGCATCGAAAAGGGATAACAAAATTGGGGGACCTTATGGTGTCACAAGGGGTGAAACAATTTTCAACTTTACAGACAGAATTTAATTTGCCAACAAGACACTTCTTCAAATATTTACAAGTAAGAAGCTTCCTACAGAATAAAACGGGGGGACTAAGAGGATTTGAGAAAAACAACATATTAGAGATAATACATACTGGAGTAGATTGCACAATTAAAAGGTTCTATGCTGAACTAAATGATCAAAGAACAGATGATATGGTTAAGTGGGGGGAAACTTGGTCGGCGAAGCTGGGTATAGAACAGGAATGCTTCAATATATCATTAGAATTAGGGAAGAATATTTTATGCTCTGCGTCTTTACAGGCCCAGCACTATAAGACCTTGTATTGGCTATACTACACCCCGGCGAAACTAGCACAATGGGGGGCGACAACCGGAATAAACTGCCCTAGGTGCACGAGTATAGACGCAGATGCTATCCATATATTCGCAACATGCCCATGCTTGGCGACTATACTGAAGGAGATAGAAATGTTTTTACAAAGGGCATTAAAACTATCTACTAATTTAACATCTTCGACTATTCTGCTAGGGGTAGACGGAAGCAACGAAAGTGAGGTAGGAAACTACTTTATTTTTGTGGCCATGGCAGTTTATAGACTATGTATTGCTTCAGCATGGTTAGATCAAATGGCACCATCATTCCAGCAATGGTTAGCTAGGTTGTTGAGTATATATAATTTAGAAAGAGCGATTTACTCAAGGAGAGGGAAAAATGCAAGGAAATTAGGATTGGAAATATGGGAGCCAATAACGAAATGGAAGGAAGAAGTGTGAATTGTATATATAATGTATATTATCTGTATATAATGTATAATGTATATATTGTGTATATTGTGTTTAATTGATTTCAATATGTAAGTATAAGGAGAGTGACTCCATTCCGTTTAGACTGGTCGGTGTAAATATTTAGATATGAAGAAGGATTTTTCTGTTTAGGTCATAACAAGTCATATGACATGGCATTCTTTTTAATTATGTATCATTGTCTTTTTGTTCATATATACTTTCATTTGTTCCTTGCCCCCTCTGGGCTCCAGAGGGTGGAAAATTATCTAAAAATCTGTCAATAAAGATTTAAAAAAAAAAAAAAAAGACAAATGTACACCTTCACGAAATTATGAAAGGAAGGTACACATCAGCTGAATAAATAAGCTGTTGTGATCTGAAACCGAGCCCTGGCACTTTTGTTTCTTGATTAACACTATTCATTTGAGGCAGTGAATACCACAAAGCACGATGCCCACTTGTCTTATGAGAATAGGAAGAGAACTCCAGTACTGGGTGGGACTTGGCTTGGGAGAGATGGTAGGCATTCTTCCCTAATGGGTGTGGGTAAAAGAGGTTATTCCATTTAAGTAGATGTTTACTGCCAGTTATCTCCTAGTTAGGTGTGAAGGGATAGTGGCCAAAAGGGATAATTCACGAAGTCTAAGGTTCCAATGTGTGTGTACCCTATATCAACTTAGACATGCTCTGTTGTAGAATAAACCTGTTGAAATGTGAAGCTCCTTCAACAAGAAGGGTCAGCATATATTAACCAAGCAGGGTGACACAGCTTTTCCGAGCCATCTAGAGAAAATCTGTCTCAATATTTTATTTGTAGAAATTTGATGCAAGAGTAGAATTTTATTGCTCCAGCATTTACCCTTCTCTGAACTACAGAACAGCCCTGGATGTGTGTGGCAATCCAATCTGTAGAGTTCAAAATCTCAACACAGAATTGTACAAGTTTGTACACCAGTGGTAGTCAAAAATATAACTAACCTCATGAAGATGTTGACATTACTAAACATTTACTGAACTGAACATAGAGCTTAGGACCAGCAGAACTTGCAAGAAGCATAATCATTATGGCCTGACTCAAATCTGAATGAACTACAGTATTTCTCCACATAGGAGCACTGTAAAGGACTTATTACAATTATGGTGAAAAATATTGGTGAAAGTTGTTCGTCCAAGAAATAGCGTGGGGAGCAGTAATTAGCGGTGCACACTCTGTGCCCTGATTCAGTATTTGACCCACGTAAAGGAAAATTATGAACATATTATGCACACATTCAGTTGTGTTATTGGTTGAGGGGGTGTAAAACCCTTTCCAAATAGCAATTACCATTTTTATTAAGATTGTCACAAGTTAACCCTAACTTAACCTGTGCTTAATCCTCGGGTAGTTTGGCACAAAAGCAGTCCTGATTAAATTTGTGGCAATTCGTAAAGTGTTTATGCAGCACTTCAAACAGTAATCATGTGAAAGCAGAAGCAACGCACCACAACAATTTAGAAACGTAGAGTAAAATTGAATAAATAATTTGACACCAAAATGGCAAAAATCCAATCGCTAGAACCGGAGAAATGGAATTTCAAAAGATTTAAGTCCTAACAGTTGCTAAAAGCATAAAGCGCCAGCTATGGTTGTCTGGTTGCACCGGTCCGAGATAAGTGCAGGCTGACCGTGACGGAGTGCGGGCTGCCTGAGGAGAGGGGTCGCCCCGTGTACTATGCAGAACTAAGAGAGCCTGAGAGTCTGCCATTATTGGCTTGGTGGACAAAGGAAGCCTTGCTTTACACAGAAAATGGTATAACCTGACAACTATTGTCCCTCTGTGGCCAGACGCAAGCTATGCCTTATTTCACCGAAGTTCGACTTTTCACTAATGTTCCAAATTACACCCTATGTCACACCCAAGATAGTGTATACAGACTGCCTGATGCCTAAAGGTCTATATGCAAAAATACACCTTTACAGTTCTTTTAAATCCCCCCCCGCCAGAAGCCCCAGTAGTCTCTAAGAAAATCAATTTGACTATAAAATCAGTTTGAGGTGGTGACTCTAAAGAACACACCAAGGTCGGGGGTGTACTGTTGTGTCAATCCCAACTGTTCAAGCTAAAAACAAATCTATACTACCTTCACCTTGCTCTACCGTCTTGACTAGGGGATCTACGCACTTGTCCTAGTTTGCCATACCCCACATGCCGGGGCTAAGGATCAGATGACTCTTACCCTTGTGATGACAGCCTTTGGATTGACCTCCACCCTTCAGATTCAGCAGAACCTCTAATCAATTATGGTGTTTGCTCACCGATCTTGTTTGCGCAGATGAATCAGTTCTGGCAGGGGACCTCTTGCTTCGGTACCAGTCAGGTTCAATAAACCAAACTCTCCTGGCTGGCTTGCACAAATGTTGCTCAGATATGAATTTATCTTAAAGAAATGAAAAAACAAGCTCTGCTTGGCAAAACTGGAACAAGTGGATTTAATTAAAGGCAGCGCCCAGGAGAGTCTCAACAGAATGCGTCTGATAAAATTCTCTTGGTGTACAAAGTTTTGGCTTACATATACATCTTGTGAGGTACAAGAAAGTAATTTCTGAATTCCTGAAAGGCATCTCGGTCCAAAATTAACAAGCTTAGGAGAGCTGGTGTGGCCCAGTGTGTATGTGTCCAGTTGTCTGGCATGAGGACCGCTTGATCACTCGTGTGGTGTGTATGTTGTGTCCTGATTGGATTGGTGTTCCTATCTACATGTGGTATCTAGCTTTGTGGTATTTTTGGGCAACACAAGCCTTTGGCCAAAACTGTTATATTAGGGACAATTTCCTCGGGCCTGTTTTTGGTGCAACTATCCATTTGTTGGATCGATCAGGGTTTTCCCTGGGTGCACATTTGTCTTTTGGGTTTAGAGAGACCCCACATGTGACCTGTTACTCAATAGGCTTAGCTGCCAGTCGCAGGGCCTGCCTGACCACATATCTCTGACTGGGGGTTGATGGGGAGGTCCCCTTGGGTAAATCCGACTGCAATGGTACACGTTTTTTGGAACTCAGGGAAATAGCATGGCAGTCACTGGTATCATTTTTATCGACATTCTCAACATTCTGCTTACAGTTGTCCTAGCATACATTATCTTTACTGATAATGGTGCAGTCATGCTTGCCTAGCTAAGTGCACATCAACATTTGTTTCTACTGGTAACAACATTGTCTTTCATGCATGGGTTATGGCATACATTGACATGGTCACTGCCGGTTTCAACACTGTTGGGTGGGCATAGATTAGGGCATACATTGACATTGCATTTGTGGGTATTTACATTGTTATGGAGGACAGGTTATGGCATATGTTGAAATTGCATTTATCGGTATTGCCGTTGTTGGACCTGAACATATCATGGTATTGATTGACATCATATTTACTCATTCCAACAGTAGGAAGGTGATCTTGGACATCAAAAAAGTCATTACCTGAGGCCATATATGAAAGAGTGAGGCTGGCCACACGCATAGCAGAAAGAAAGAAAGCTACTTGCTGATTTTTTTTTTTTAAAAAAAAACATTTTTTTTAAATTTATTTTAATTGAGAGCATTAATAAAGGTCACAGCAACAGTTATGCCATTGTGGCATTTGCTGCAGCAGTCTTTGTGGCTTGCAAAGTAAGTGAACTGGTGGCTCCCTCCAAGTCAACTGAAACAAACAGAAGCTGATGGATGGAATGTTTGCATTTATCGCAGCCACTGGCAGTCAGTGGCAGGTGACACATCTCAGTCCAGGCTTGTCATTGCAAGAGAGTCACTGAGTGCTGAGATTGAGAAATTCCAAAACTGTTCAGCTAGGTTTAGGCAGGGAGAACAGCCTTGACTGCATAGAATGCCCATCTTATTGCCCAATTTTATTTTTGAGAGCATTCATGATCATTAGACCACCAGGGGTTTGGCAATATTCAGGCAAGTCATGCAGACGGCCATAGCCGCGATAGGCTGTAGGCAGCATGCTTCAGCACCTACTCATTGAGACTCTGAATCTTCCACAGCAGCAGGATACAGCATGTCAGGCAAGGAAATCAGTAGACTGAGACAGTAGGACTCTTGTATAATACACCTACATTAGACCGAATCATTGTTTTTTACATTTATTTTTATTCATTTAAGAACAAAAGAGAAAAAACAAACAATCTGCATTTGCAGTACCAAAAATAGCACATATGGTTGAACATGGCAGTACTTAAGGTTCCAAAATCTAGATGAAATATCACAGATTTTCTGTAGCAGATTTATGGAGACAGTTGTTCGTCTTCAATAGGGGCAACCGGTGTAATACATATATCTCCCCTGTATGAGTTCCACTTCGCCCAGACTCTGGACCACTTTCGGGGGCACCCCGTCTTCCTGTCTCACAGAGGCCCTAGAATCCTGCGGGCTTACGCAACGTGTCACGGGAGCTACTCACCGTGCAGGACACACTCTGGATGGCATCTTTTCCAATGATCCCCGCTTGACTACCAAGGATCCGATTCATCTTTCCTGGTCTGACCATCTGGCGGTCCCTTTTCTTTTGAAACACCACAGGGTGAACTCCCGTAAACTAGGGAACCATACAATAGAGACTACTAGAAACCTCAGGAATATTAATAGCAATTCCTTCGTGCCCTTGGCTGCAAACCTTGCTATCACTGGCCTACATAGCGTACAGACTGCAGTCGCTCACTTTGAACAGGTCACTACCGAGGCCCTGAATCAATTAGCCCCAGAACAATCCCGACGCCGCGCTAGAAAGAGACCTTCTGCCCCCTGGTTCTCCGACTCCCTTAGGCTTCTTAGGCAAGAAGTGAGGAGAAAGGAGAGGCTATGGCACGCTAGTTGGGACTTCAAAAATAAGGAAGCTCATCGACTTCTGGTTAAAAAATACAAGGCTGAAATCCTGCAGGCTAAACAAAAATACTTTGTGACCGCGACCTCCTCGCTTTCTTCCCCGAAGGAACTCTTTAAAACCGTTGACTCTCTGGTCAGACTGCAAGTCCCTGACCCTGTCATCCCTTCGCAGGACCTCTGTGATAAGATCGCCTCCTTCTTTCACTCTAAAATCCAGGATATTCACCTAGCCCTTGAGGAACAAAGAGCTGTTCTCAGTGCATCCATACCCAGGGTAGAGATGAGTTCGACCATCACTGAAATCTCCCCTCCTTGCACTCTGGACACCTTTCCCTCGCTGGCCTTGCAAGATCTCGAGTTATTGTTAGCCAAGACTAAGTCTGGCTCACCTTTGGATACCTGCCCACTGAAGGTCATCAAACAGTGTAGGGAGACCCTCTTACCACCTTTGCTGGAGATAATGAATCTAGCTATTAGAGATGGTATTTTCCCTGCAGAGTGGAAGAAGGCGGTAGTGAAACCCCTGCTGAAAAAGGCCTCTTTGGATCCGGGGGTCCTAAAAAACTTCCGGCCTATTTCCCTGCTCCCTGCTCCTGCTAAGATGCTTGAGACACATCTTAACAAGCATCTTGCTGCCTTTGTCGAAAGCTCAGGATGCTTAGACTCCTCCCAGCATGGATTCAGGAAAGAATTTAGTACCGAGTCAGCCCTCACCATCGTGCTTGACAAGATCCGCACATCAGTAGATGAGGGCCAGACATCTCTCCTGGTCCTGCTAGATCTAACTGCGGCTTTCGACACCCTCTCCCCCTCAGTACTTACATCGCGGCTGAGGGAGGTGGGGGTGAAGAACGCAGCTCTGGATCTCTTGACCTCCTTCCTCATGGGGAGGGAACAAAGAGTCAAGCTTGGGGAGTTTCTATCTCCATCCCGTCCTGTGCTATGTGGGGTCCCTCAAGGGTCAGCACTTAGCCCGACCCTCTTTAATATCTATGTTACCCCACTAGCCAAATTAATAAGATCATTTGGGATGGAGGTAGTCTCGTACGCAGACGACACTCAAATCCTCGTTTCTCTTCCCCATTCAGATGAACTAATCGCCTCCAAGTTTAGATCTTGCATGGAGGCGGTTGGTAAGTGGATGATCCAGAACTCTCTGAAACTGAATGGGGAGAAAACGGAGGTGATGGTGTTTGGGGGGAAAGAAAACATCTGGTCAGCCAATTGGTGGCCTGACTCCCTTGGTACCTGCCCTTCCCCCACATCCTCTGCTAAAAATCTCGGGGTGTTAATAGATCCTGCCCTTGACCTAGGCAGCCAGGTGAGCAGAACCGTTTCCACCTGTTGGGGCCTGATTCACACTCTACGTAGGGTCAGGAAATATCTTTCCCTCCAGGCAAGAAAACAAATAGCTGTTGCTCTTATCGGCTCGCGTTTGGACTATTGTAACGCGCTGTATGCTGGACTTAATAAAGGACAGCTGCAGCGCTTACAGGTAGTCCAAAACGCCATAGCCAGATTTGTCCTGGACACTCCCAGACGCTCTTCAGCCACTGCAGCCAGGAAAACACTGCACTGGCTGCCGGTAGAACATCGTATCCGGTTTAAGGTCCTGTGTATGACCTACAGAGCCATCGCCAAAAAGAGCGACACTGGAATAGGATCCATCATCTCCCACTATTTCCCCCGAAGAAACTTGCGTTCCTCTGGGAAACTGCTTTTGGCAGCCCCCGTGTTCGAAGAGCTAAGTGGGGCGGCAGAGCCTTCTCCACCCTTGCTCCTAAGTGGTGGAACGAACTTCCTTTGGATCTGAGATCTCTCCCGTCCCTACAGAACTTTCGCACTGCCTTAAAAACCCTTTTCTTCAAGCAAGCATATGTCTAGGGTCTTAATGTTTTTTCCTGGTCATTCCCTGACCTTCTGCTAGGCGCCTTGATACCTGCGGGTTATTCTGCGCAATATAAATTATTTTTCAATTCAATTCAATTCAACCCCATGCCAAATAAACAGTCTTCTCCCGGAACATGCATCAGTCCATCTGGGGAGCAATAACTTGAAACCCCTCGGCCGAAGACAGCTGATGATGGACGCAAGGAATAAACTTGGCTCCACAATGATCATTTGGTCCCAGACATGTAGGGGAGCATCTTGCAAAGTTGAATGTGTAAGTTGTGAAAGAGCACGGGATGCTAAACTTGAAAATACCAGTCGGTTACATCGGCGATCTACTCGTTGCAAGACAAATGCAAGGGCAGCAAGAATGACCAATGGAAGGCCATCCGTCTAAATGGCTCCGCCTCTTGGGGGCAGGTAGAGATCAGGAGTTCGAATGGGGGTGAGCGGTGCAAACCTAGCTCTTCCGGTCCACGGTACAGGGGGAGCAGGCAGAAGCAGAGTTGCAATTTAAGCTTTAAACCGCTACAACGGTTACCCTCCCGCCCCAACCATCACGAAAAAGCCAAGACTGACAAGTGGAAGGGACAACCTTGTTGATGGTCTTTATAAATGCTTATGTAAATAAACTGATTGGGCTTAATTTATTTCATGGTGACGATGAAAAAAAAGTAATAGTATACTGCGGCCTTCTAGCTCCAGCAGAGCCACTACGCTGCGTCCTTCATGGAAAATAGGAAACACCAGGGTTATTTATGGGCCCCGCTGTTGGCAGTTATGTTGACACTTCCTGACCTTGAATAGTAGAAGGTCACAGCACACGCTGTTGCTTAATGTAGCCGGTCTTTGTTGATAGAGGTCGCACTTGGAAGGTACCAAGACATGAGGACGGGCCAGATGCTTGTCAGCCAGCTTCTGCCTGCCAGGCAGCCACAAACTAAGCAAACCTGTCTTTCTTGCCTACGTGTTCCACTACAGAATGATAATAGGAGAGTGGGATGTGCTGGAAATGCGGGTGATGAATGATTGCGAGGCGGTGCCCCCCCTCTGTGGGTCCTTGAAAGGTTCTCACCACAGCAGTAGAGTTTTGAGTACAGCCCTCCGGATCATAGGCCCACATGCATCATTGTGACATTTTGCACTTCCTAATTTGCGAAAAATAAGGAATCGCAAATTAAGAAGTGCAAAATGCTATGCATCATTATTTTCGGTATTCATTTGTGATTCGGTAAAAATCGCAATTTTTACCGAATCCCAAATGAATACCGAATTCTTAAGTTAATTTTAGCAATTCCCATTGATTCCTATGGGCCAAAAGGCCCATAGGAGTCAATGAAAATTGCGAGTGGCACTTTGAAAATTTCATGGGTGCAGGGGGGGGTCCAAAGGACCCCCATGCACCCCTGAAATGTATTTTTCGCATCATGTTTCACACACACATGTCCTAAGGACATGTGTGTGTGAAACATGAATGTTGAAAAAAAAACATGTTAAGCATTTTAAACACTTTTTCCAAATTTACCGAGTGGTTCAACCACTCGGTAAATTTGGCACCCTAATTGCGAATTTACAGTTTTAAATTTAATGATGCATTGCTTTTAAGAAATCGCACATCTGCGACTTCTTAAATGCACCCGCAATTTTAGAACTCGCAAACATGTTACGAATTCTAAGATTGCTTCATGCATCCCAAAAAAGCACTTTTGCATTCGCAAACGGCCGATTTTAAGGAATCGCACCGTTTGCGAATACAAAAATGCTTGATGCATGTGGGCCACAGGGATCAAAGGTTTGCACCAAACGGCGTCAGTTTTACTAGCTCCTAATCTGGCAAATGCATTTATCTATAAAAGGAATCTTGCAACTCAGCCATTTTCCAGGACCTTAAATGTTTGTACCGTTATCCTGTAAATTACACAGACAGACTATCTTATAGCACTAAACTGTCAAATCGGGTAGCACTGTAAGAAAATAAAGCACCGAAGAGATGTAGCTGGGATGTTATTTTAATAGCTTATGCACTGAATATATACTGATTTTCTACTCTTTTTGCACAGTACGGCAATAACTGATCTCATGTAATTCAACTACTCTTTGTTCAAAGAATTATCTATATTCATTGCCAAATTGCATTTATTCATGCTGAGGTTCATGGTTTGTTTGAACAAGCATACCTATGTTTTCTTCGGTTCTGCTTCCTGGTGGCAGATGTTGTCGTTTCTTTAACTATGAACAAAACCTACTGTCAGCACTTTCTAAATTCTATAAAGTCGGGGATCGTTCAAGAAGAATGTCCTGGAGGACAGAGGGGAGACGTAGACCCGGATATAAATTGCACCTGTTGACCACAAATGAGCCTTTGTCTTTAGTATTGGTAAGGCATTGAAGTATGCCATATCGGTGTTCTGCACTTGGTCTGGTTGATGGGCATGCAATATCCGTCAGTGAGATGCATAGGGACTATGTATGCCCCAGATGATCTTGCAAATGCTGCAGCATAGGAGTCTATGTGCCCTTCTCCACAACTCATGGTGTTTGTGGTTTGCAGGAAAGAGGAGCGCCTTCCTAGGAGGTATGATCTAGCTTGTTTCCGCTATCCCATTCAGCGCTTACTGCTTTCCTGAACCAATTATGTTTCCATCACTGCCTGGCTTGATGGCCCTGCTGTTGAGGGGGGGATGGGGGAAGCGATAGACGTGTCAAAATATCTTTTTAGACCCATACTCAGAGCGGGATCCACTACAAACACTGATGGAAAATATACTATGATTGGGACTAGTGCTTAATTTGAGCCGGAGGTTTCCGGTGCTCGGCACCGACATGTAATTGACAACACCGGCATTTATTACAATCTGCTGCATGGTGGTGCTCTTTGTCTCATTTAGAGATGAGCATAACGACAGTTGTTTATTCATTCAATGCACTTTAAAAATGACTAATCCCTGCCACCAAAGCCATTCTTATGGCTTTGGGGGTATGGATCAGTCAGAATTGTCACACTTGTAGTTGTCTGCTGGTTAGTAATTGTGTCGTTCCATTTATTGGCAGCGCTGACAGCAGTAATGGGTGGTGCAAGCTGCAGTGGCCTCCTGAAGACGGCCCTGGCACTTCTATTTTTACAAATTAAGCACTGAATTTGGCACTTTAAATCAGCATCTTTCTCAGTAGTGTAAATTTTAGGACATTTTGTGGCACTGAAGAAATGCGTTCTCTTCTAATTTAAGTTGAGATTCATATGTAGAAAAGAATTCAGCACATTATCTTATTTCTTCCATGACCATGCTTTCGGTGAAGAAACTGCGGCTTTGGATTTGATGAATGTTACTTTTATTCCTTTTATGTACTTATTATTACAATAACACATTTGAAATATTTTAATGAATATTAAGAATTTGCACAATCTGTATTAATTTTGTGTCCATCAAGACCAAATAAAAACTCTAAGTAAATGGAGGCATCTCAAACATAAAATAGGAAGAATGGATATGTGGAAATTCTAATTGTTTTATAATAATGCCCCTTTATGTATTAAATGCAGATGTACTTTCCCAAAAATTCTCAAGCCAATGAAATAAAGCCGCAGCTAATACTTGTGGTTTCACAGCGCTTGTTGGTGTTGACATGTTTTGGCAAACACAAGTAAAACTGTGTTTATTTTGTGGTGCAGGTGGCCAATTTGCAATGGCAACTATGCCATTGGCTGAAAATGGACTTATGAAAAGAGAACTCGATGCAGAGGAAAATTCGATCCTTTTATATGGATCCACCCCAGCACAAATCAAAGAAGAAACTGAGTACGTCAAAAAGGTAAAATAAAAGACAATGAGAACTTCTTTATTTTAATGTGTTTGTAATTGCCGTACATGATTAGGCCTTTACCAGATCATTAGATTCCACTTTAGATTTACTCTGGAATCACTGGCGGATGTCTCTCTGTTTGAAAGTGTGGAGGGGAGGAAAATCATTAGCCAATTGCACATTACCGTTCCAATGAACCATGACTCCGAAGAATCGTACTCCAAATCCAAAGTTTAGTACGTTTATTACAAAGCCAAGAACAGTTGGACATACAAACGCCTCAAGACGAGGGTGTAAAAATACAATGGAACTTGTGTAAAGCCAAATCTAACTGTGAAATGAAGATGGTGCACCATATGCAGAATAAACAACACCAGAATCGGGACACAAAAAATTACTGCTCTGATATTGAAAGTCCCCTTCATTGGAGGTTCGTATGTAAAAAGCATTAGTCTGTCTCTGCACTATGACTACGTGCCATCCCTACTTGGCTTTTCCCCAAGGCAAGGTCTGAAAAGGTGTCCGCTCGCGAAGGCTTCCTCGGAAGGACATTCACGTTCAATCATAAAGTTACAGAGCTCGTTCTAAGATGCTCTCTTTCTCATGGCAAAAACAGAAGTCCCCTGACCCGACCCTAAGTCCAATAGATGAACTTGTAAGAGAAGTCCCTCAATGCTACGCAACATCACCCCATCCATGCAAGCCCCTTACTTGTAGGTAACCTTTTCATGCAGCAACAATGCTCCCAGGCCTTGCCTTGATTACCTTGATTCCCAGGCTCTCTCCGGTGAGAAAGAACACCATCCCACATTATCAGCACCACTGTTCAATGTATGTTCTTCTCCCTAAGCCTAACTCCTAAAACAGACATTATTAAAACTAACAAGGATGGATTTCTCCACCTGCAACAGAAACGTGAGAAAGAGCAAGTTCTGAATACACCGGAATTTTACTAGAAACCGAACATGAGAGCGATTGGGGAGAAATACATGTTAGGCCTACAGAATTCGGCCAACATAAAAAACAACACTTTTATTTCATAAGGCTCATACATAAATGAACATCCTTACAGTGCACATTTAAATCAATGCATTAAATAAGCTCTGCAAATTAACGTTTTCCTCTAATCACATATAAATACAATGTTGATTTTCTTCATAATTTACACTGAAATGCACTGAACTTTTCACATTAATACAGTACACGATCTAATGACACAATGTTAATGAAATAAATTATTATATCCGGATGCGAACTACTCCTGATTATAATGCACCACTACAAATGACAAAGCAACTGTGCTCTATCACCCCCTTTGCCCCAGAAACATAGGTGGCACTTACAACACTTGGATTTAATATTACTTTTGGTAGAAGAATTAGCAAAAACTATCAAGGAATTAGAAGAAGAAATTGACGTTCTAAAGCAAGAAATCACAAAACAAATGGAACAGGATGAGCTATCAGCCACCTTAAAAGATCTGAATGAAAAACTAGACAAATATGAAAGACACACAAGAAATGAAACTACGCAAGTTTAAGAGAGATACGATAGATTATAAACTCAACGAAGTTTACACTTGGGCAGAAGTGTATGCTAGAAGAAAACCAGCACCAAAATTTGTATCATCTTCACAGGAGAGTGTAGTTTCTGATAAGGATTTGTCCACAACTCGCCAACCGTTAGTCACAACAGCTTCAGGAAACGTGTCTCAAGCTGAACTCGCTTCAACAAGCACAACATCCAAACAGCAGAGTTTTTTAGACAAGGGTCCGTCAACAGGAAAGCCCCCGGAATCATCAGAAAACGTAAGACCCGCCATGGAAAAGGACACAATCAGCCAGAACTTGAGAAGCAAAAACAGTCTAGCAATTAATATATAGTCGAAAAAACTGAACAAACAACAACTCAATGTTCTAGAAAAAGGCACAGGATTTGTACCAACTTATCAAAGTACCAAACTAGAAACAGAAATAGCTTTCTTTAAATTCATGAGGGTACTCAGACTAAGACTTTTTTTTTGAGAACATAGTACCAACCATGCCAGAATTTACCCAACCAAAAATTGACACTGAATATAAAGAATTCAAAGAACTAAGCACATATATGGCACCAATCTCACACAAAGTTCTGGATATTTTCGAAACTTTAGTCAAACAGGACCTACAACAAATTAATTGGCATCACCATCACAGATTGAACTTGAACAAGCATGAAATTGATATTCTCAGAAAGTTGGCTGAGGATTCCTCAATCACATTAAAGAGAGCAGACAAAGGAGGAGCCTTAATCATCATGGACACTTCTTTTTATAACACCTAAGTAGAAACTCACATTCAAGACGAAACAACCTATTTAAAACTCTCACAGAACCCGATTCAAGAAATCTCCAGAACATTGGAAGGAATCTTAAACAGAGCACTGGAAATGGAATGGATCAATGAGAACACCAAGAAATATTTGACTGTTAAACACCCTCGTTGTCCTGAACTCTACATGCTCCCCAAGATTCATAAAAATGCTACTGATCCACCAATGAGACCCATAGTCAGTGGCTGTGGGTCACTGTTTGAACCCTTGGGAGTATATATTGATGAATTCCTTCAGATTTTTGTACAAGGATGGAAATCATATATAAAAGACACAGGTCATTTCCTACAATCCTTGGATGAAATAACAATAGACGACAACGATATTCTGCTATGCACCATCGACGTAACATCTTTGTACACTTCTATCCCCTTAGCTGAAGGTTTGGAAGCTTGTGAATGGGCACTGTTACAATTACCAAACTTGAAAGCAAATAAAGTATTTATTCTCGAACTACTTCAATTTTGCCTACAACATTCTTACTTTAAATGGAGCAATGAGTACTATTTGCAAATCAGCGGTACCTCAATGGGATTTTCAGGAGCCCCGTCCTATGCCAATACCTTCATGGCTAAATTTGAGAACGACTTTATCCTAACTGAAGTCATTTGGAAAACACACACCGTTTTTTATAAATTGTTCATAGATGATATCGTCCTATTATGGAAAGGACCAGAAACTCTATTGATTGAAAAAATCCTAGAACTCAATCAAAGAAACCCAAGAATACAATTTACTTTCACAATCAACAAACAAACACCGTATCTAGATGTACTAGTTCAATTGCAAAACAATAAAATAGAAACTTCGGTCTATCATAAACCTACAGACAGAAATAACACCTTGGCTTACAACAGTTTTCACCCCAGGAATCTTCTGCGAAATTTACCATACTCACAACTTATACGTTGTAAAAGAATCGCATCAACTACACAAGCTTTAGAAACGGAAATCATCAATCAAAGAAAAAGATTTGAAGCAAAAGGATATCCTAATGATGTGATACAAAAAGCAGAAAACAAAATTACAGAAATCCAAAGAGAACAACTGTTACTAACCAAAACTAAATCAAGAATGGATCGTCAAGTTTTTGTAACCAAATACTCTACACAAGCTAATTCAATTAAAAAAATCATCAATTCAAGGTGGGAATTGTTGCAAAAAGAAGAAGACTTTCATGGCATTTTTGCCAACAAACCTTTGTTTGCTCACACTAGACATTTCAATCTGCATTAAATAGTGACTCGCACCAAGAAGGATACAGTACCTATAAGCTCCACCAAAGGCATGAGAAAATGTTACAATTGTAACCACTGTAACAATGTAATGGAAGGACCATTTATACAGCATCCCCAAACTGGTAAAAAAATCACTCTCAGACAGCAAACAAATTGCAACTCGTATGTTATCTATTGCATAAAATGTCCTTGTGGAAAACTATATATAGGGAAAACTGAGCGGAAAATAAAAGTCAGAATCACAGAACACAAGAGCAGAATACGGAATAAGAGCTTAACATCGAGTCTAGTATCTCATTGGACGGAAATGAAGAACACGATTCCGCAACTAAGATTTCAAGTCCTGGAACAGATTCAACTTAAACCAGATCGAAACAATGAAACCTGGCTATCACAAAGAAATTTGGTGGATAGACTTTTTACAAACTCAAGCACCTAAAGGTCTTAATGACAAAATAGACATGTCTTGCTTTCTGTAATACTTAGATTATCAAGATTTCAACACAGACTCGTTCTGTTTAGAGGAAGCCCACTTAATCCACAAATCCCAAAAACATTATTGAATTGTCTACTCTCAAGACACTATTTGGCATTCATTTGTATATATTAACGACATCAAATGTGGGACGTTTTATAATTTTTCCAATCTAAGTCACCGTGAAGTCTTAATTAACAGATATTGTATTAATATTGAGATGATTACAACCATGTATAATAATGTTTCACACAATTATATTGCTACCCAGGAAACGACCACAATTCCACTTAGATCAGATAACACTTCTTTATAATCATCATCCTACTCGGAACTTATACCCAGGTTCCCATTCTCTCTTTAAAGTTCCTTCCACCATAAACCAGTTCAGTATAAGCATTTAGATAGTATTTCTTCTTCGTTTATGACTAACTAACTAGTGTATCCAAACACTGTTCGCGCGTTCCATCTTTATAACATCTAACAAACTCTAACACCGGTTTATTTAACAGCATAATATAGGCAGTTAACCCATTTTTGTTCTTCGAGAAAAAAAAATTTCTCCATAAATCCGTTTTATGTAGTAACTCTTCCCCTTTCATTATCGTGCCGTTGATCATTCAGCCATTTCCTCAGTCCATCCTTAACCTTCACACCCATCAACTCAGGCAAGACTTTGGAGTAACTCGCTCGCGTCTTCCCGACCTACACGCCGATTGAACAGATGCATATTTTCGCTGTTCAGGTATTCACGTTATTCTATTAATTTACTTGTTTTAGCCCACCGTAACTTCTCACTGAATATATTACCCTCATTTTCATCTTGGGCATTGGGATTTTGCAAATAATCACATCAGTGGTTAACTTCGCACAAAGCACCCCGGAACTCCCGTTTACCAGGTTGGCCTTCGCAACACAGGTATTCATTTATTTCCGCAAGCAGGTTAGTATTGCAATTCTCTTAGGACATTTAATCAGAACGGACTCTTTCCGTCTTTCTCACAGATACCAATATCCCTAGAGCAGTTGCATTTTCGGATTCTTTGCTGGAAGATATCATGAAAGCATGAAATTATAATTCATGCAAAAATGGTAAACTTGAATTGAGACTCTAACAACCAAGCTTCTTTCGTTGGTATTACACAGTGGAATATTAACAATCATATGTGCACTTTTATAGCCCCATCTCCACCGGATCCTCAACCTACACAATCTATGAAGAGCGTCGCTTTTGAATCCCGCGTTTTCACCTTAGTGAATGTTAAGGTAATTGTTTACTCCTTAGCGAGACCACTATAGTTGGGCTTAGACCTCTATATTACCATCTCCTAACATATCCGTGTGTACTTTTTTCAGTTCACAAAATCAGTGGACCGAAAATCTACTTGGTCAACGAAGAGTATTACCCCTGAATCCTATGTTTCTCAACAGTGAACGCAAAGGTATTTGTTTACTTTACTTATCAGGGAGACCATCTCAGTTATGTTTAGACTGCCAGAACATTCTATTCTTTTTTCGTTTATAGAGCAATACTTCTAATAGAGGACGTTTCGACCACTTCCATGATACGCACCCAAAATAAAGCGGGTACCCAAGATACGGTATGAAACGTAGTACTGTCTATTGACTGCTTACTGATAAAACAAATTAACAATTTAGAATCTGAGTGTCACTTTTTACTTTTAAGGTCTCAATTGAGTCTCTTGCCGACCTTAGAATTTGCATGCTTATCAAAGATCACAAGGCAGCACAATATTTATGGTGAGTTTTACACTGGCGCGAATTTCATTCATAACCGTATTTCATATAACCCTTATCTTCTTATCAGGGTTCTACTCACTAGTATCCTTGAGCAATTTCATTAAGTAAAAAATCAGTTTATTTTTTAAGAAAATGCAACAATGCAGGAATTTAATGTACTCTGGGTAATGATGTAACATGATGTAAATCACAGTTAAAATTTTATGTATGAGTTTACACAATGGAAAAATCTTATTTAACATAGTGTTAAATGTTAATGCTTTATTAGTTTTGGGAAAGCATGATAGACAACCTGCGAACTAATTGTTCAACAATTTCGTGTGCTGTTGATCATATTTTAAGTATATGCATTTGATTATGTTTTTCAGCACCCCTGACAAAGGGATATAATCCCGAAATGCATTGGGACAGGATAACCTTTTTCTTTATTTAGTAACTCATGTGTGTTTATCAAATCAGCGAATTGAATGTTTTTGAGAAAAACAGCATGAAAAAGTTTTTTTATTGACATATGCAAAAGCATTAATTTTGGAAAAACAAAAGAAAAACGTTAACTCAATTAAAGTTTTTGGGAAATTCTGATCAAAGTCCTTTATTCAAGATTACAATAGGCAGATGGATCTCTGCCATAGGTAGTGCGGAGAGGGTCTAATGACGTCTCTCACTAGTATACATTCACTTACAACACTTACATACACATAAGATGATAGTTGAAATGGGACTGGTGCAGTGATCAATGATGCTAGGTACTGGAAACGCTGGTTGATATTAATAAATCTGTTCAACCATTATCCACAAACATTAGTGGATCACTGTGTGATAGCTGATAGAATGACTGTTTATGCCATCCCATGTACTATGCAACTGTAAAAATAAAAAAATAATCCCAAAACGATTTAATGTGAAATTATGAGTCTAGGGAGGTATATAAAAAACAAGGATATTCTACACATGTAAACAGGAAGAAAATGCATAAACTAAAAAAAACGGAATAGGTGTGCTGCAGATACAAAGTAAGTAGAATGTGGGCCAAAAGAAATGTAAGAGAAACTCATGCTTAGAAGTTCTCAACCTAGTGTCTTACAAAAAAACAGGTGCAGACCTAGGAGTGAACGGGAGTCCCACCATATGGCCATTACTTCTATAGGCTATGGCCTCAGCACAGCTTTTGATCACAAGGTGGATTACTCCATGCCCTCTTGCTAACCCCCTGCAGTGTTTTGCAAATGCGTACATTCAGAAGATCAGAAAGACTAAATGAATGCGGTCCAATTTTCTGGATTTGGTAAGGAGGCATAGTTGTTAATTGTGGTCATAATTGGAGATCTACCAGCTCTCCTTGTCACAGTGGTGGCTTCTCTTATGAGAGCACAAAACATGAACCTTCGCATGTTGGTGCACCTTTGTAAGAGTAGATCATGGCGCTACCAAATAGAAATGACTGTTTATAGAGTAGCAGATGATGCTAAAGAGTCTTACACAAGGTGAGCAGTGGAAATTAAAAATATCTGTTTGTGGCAGTACTTATCAGAAGAGACTTGCAGCGCTCATCAAAGACCTGACCTGTGTATATGTAAGAAAAGGATACTCCTTTATTTAATCAGATTCAAAAGAAAAAGAGCAGCAGAAGGAGGTGAAGGTGCAGAGAATTTCCTAGATTTTGGGAAAAGGAATTTTCAGAGGGAAAGGTTGTGTTTAAACTAGTATTAGGTTATATCGCTTGCTAGAAATGGGGATTTCTGGTTGGCTAAGGCTTGCGCCAAAGCCAGGCAGAAACCACCACTCTAGTCAGGGCAAGGAAGTCACCCGCAAAGATAACCCCTGCTCACCCCTTTGGTAGCTTGGCACGAGCAGTCAGGCTTATCCCGGAGTGAGGTGTAAAGCGTTTGCGCACGCACCCAGCAACAACACCCAAGGCCCACCACAAAGGAAACTCCACATAAGGTTATATATGAAAATAGCCTTTGTATTATACCAAACACATTAGATAATAAACACAATTTACACTGTGCCACTGGCACAGGCAGAATTTACAGGGGATTATGTACACTGGATCGGGCCACATGGACCACTGTCAGGAATAAGCACTTTTAGAACTAGCACTTCGTAGAATTAGCACTTTGTAGGAATAACGCTAGCACATAGCACATAGCACATAGCACATATAATAAATGTAGCAGCAAATAGAGCACACAACCAGTAATCACTGGTAAAAGGTAAGTACACACTATGCAACCCTAACCACCTTAGACATGTATCACGCAGGGCACCATGAACTCACTAGTAGAACCTATATTAGGAAAAACAACCTCCTAAGCATCACATACATTCAGAGGTATAGGCAATAAGGCATTTGCATATTATGCAGAATTCACATTAGGCAGGTAATCGCATTTGCGCCACAATCACACAAGACAAAAACATGTATCCCACGCAAGGGCACAACACATGAACTGTCCCCAGGACAACTTGGCCTCTCAGGGGCTGAAACGCCCTGTGTCCAGCAACGTCTGGGCTGGCTGCACAGGCAGCCAAGGAAGAATGCGCAAGGCCTAAACATAGCAGCTGCCCACTAAGTGCTGGGCAGCTGTGGACCTAAGCCTGGCACCAGCGTGCCTCCTGGCTCTCCTCTGGGCTCTTAAAGAAACAACTGTGCCCGTTGGAGACTCGTGGGCTCTAATCAATAAACTGCCTCAAATCACGTGGGAGTCCCGCTCTGGGGACTCGGAAAACAATGGAGCCTCGTGGGCTCGGGATCAACAATGCCCCCCTTGGAGCCTCGTGGGCTCTGATTAATAAAATGCCCCCGTCGTTGGAGTCCCACTCGGGGGACTTGAAATACAACTATGCCCTCAGGCTCTCAAAATCAGTGCGCGCCCAGCAAGGGGAAGATCTCGCCTTCTTTCTGCACTCACGGAGCCCCCTAGCCCTTTGTACTCACCGGGCTGCTTTGGGGACTCCGCTCTCCATCAGCCTCCTTCGCTGCTCACCACGGGGCTCTCCCTCACTCTCGGGAGCCCCGTGAGAAACGCCAGCTTCTTCCTCTACCCGCACCGCGGTAGTGCGCGGAGGCTGCAGGCGGGGCTATTAGGCAGTTGGGGCTGTCGCCTACAATGCGCCTCGGCCCCCCTCGACACCGGTGGCTGCAGCTTCTTTTGGGGAGCCTCAGAGGCTCCAAGTGGCTAGGCGGCAGGCAATCTTATTCCGGGGACAGGAGCGCGGGGTGGGCTCCCGTCGCTTCCTGTTTCTTTGGCTTGCCTGCACTTCCGGGTCACCGCGGGCGGCCCTCAGCGTTTCTCTTGGTGGCGGCAGGCTGCCACACGGGGTCAGCTCCCAGCTTCTTCTATGCCCACGATCGCTGGCGGGGTGGGCACCCGTCCAGGGTACAAAACAAGGTATAAAGGCGCGGGTAGTCGCCCGCTTGGCACACCATGAAGGGTGGGCACCTGCCAATGACTTAAAAAGTGTGGCCAATAAACGGGGTGGGCATCCGTGCCGAAAATAAAGAGAAAGGGGGAATTCCTCTCTCTCCCCTAGCAGCGCGAAGGGGTCACAGCCCCTTTTTATACACATTAATCCTTTGTCTGTGTCTGCAAGGTGGAGGGAAAACCAGATGCAGCTGGTTTTGGAGCACTGTTTTGCTCAGCCCCTCTCCCCATTCACTGGACAGGCTAGGGACATCATACGCACCACAGGGGGCGGAGCCAGCATTGTGTAGGGAAAGCCCAGCCCTATTCAGGTCCCAGGTGCACTCCTCCCTGCCATCAATATGCAGATCTCTCCACTCACCACCGGGGCAGACCCATCCTGACTCCTGGAGCCAGGCCCACCAGCCAGGTCCAGCCAATCACAAGCCAGACAGTCATTTCGCCTTTATTGCACAGACATGCCAACTTCTAGAAGTGGCACTTCCACACCAGGCACATTAACACCGCAATATCTAACCAGAAGGTGAGAGGAGGGTCCAAGGGAATTTAAAGACCTGCCAAGGTTATTGTCCCCAAAAACACAAGATGTACAATACATAGAAACCTAGGGGTCTAAAAAAATCTATGCGATATTCTCAAATATACTAACTTTCAGGCCTGACTAGTGCTGGACAGTGTGCCCTAGAAAGTCTAGTTTATAGCGGAGAACCCATGCATTAGACCACTCGAGACAGTAGGTGAAACCCAGGAGCCAGAGATGGATTCCCATCAATGTCTTGTAAGTGATCTTATAGTATTATCATGTGGTCATCCAAAGGTTGGGATGGGGTGTCTCCAGGTGATTAAGACTACCTTCAACCCACCTTATAGGACTGGGATCAACCCACGAATCGTTTGTGGACCATGCATGAGATCACTTAGTGGGAAAAAGGTGCAGTGCAAAAAGAAATAATTGTGGTGAAAAGAAGATAAAAAAGGATAGAGAACAAACAGCAAGATAATTTAATGGCTGTAAGCCTCTTCCTGTTTAAAACCAGGAACAGCGCAAAAGAGCAGTTTTACCAGATAGCTGCTTGTGGGCCGACATGTTTCTGCCAACAGGGAAAATTCCCTAGGCTTCTTCAGGGCCTCTGTTCTATTAATACTTAATTGCTACTGCTTGTAAGTGCTACCAAATAAACCATCTAGAACGTGAACAAAATAAATCATGAAAGGATATACATATCTATTCCTCCATGCCAAGTGGTATATTTTCTCACCTACAACAAAGAAACGAATAGAAATAAATGCACAGGTCAACGCTATATAATTGAATATTCTACACACAAATAGGTAAAAACTCTTTTTTCACTCACCCAGAATGGCAGGGGATAAAACCTCACCTCTCCTGGACCAATCTCAGGATATGGGAGGCCACGCTCTATGAGGATAAGAAAAATGGTATTGTACAAGCAGGGGAATGGGTAATCCTACTCTCCTCACTCATCTAGCACCATTAACATCCTAGCCCCAGAGCCTCTCATTTGAACTCTCCTTACTCTGTCACCCATTACACCAGATTTGCAAACCTGTCACTCACTTTGTCACTATAATTATTATAAAGAGGTAAAGGAAAAACTCTCTAATGTTGACCAGTTAAAGACTATAGATCTACCCACCTCTCCGTCGTTGCCTCGAACAGGAATCTGAGGTTGGGGGAGGCAACGAGGGGGTGGAAATTCCTCTTTTTTCTAGAAGACTGAGCTGTTTCTGCAGCCTATCCAAATGCATAAGGCTGTGGGGTCGAAAAACAGCGACCAATCCACGTGCTTGCAATTGCACGTATAATCATGCTAAAAAGGCACAACCAGGATAATATGTCAAGTTACTAGGCGAATATCACTCACCCACCCGTTGTCTCAGTACTGCCAGACTGTGAATTCAAATCTAATCCTTCGGCTCGAACGCGGACATCTCTATTTCCGCGAGGAGTGGCCAAAGGACTACATAATGACGTCATCGTCCCGCCCTCTGTAGTTCCGATGTCTAGGGAAGTTAATACTTAGTCGGGCAGCTAATTGGGTGCCTACTATTGCTCTGTCCATGGAGAGTAGGGCTCGGAGGTTGCCGAAGCCCATCTTAAACGATGGTAACGAAGAAAGGAATTTCCGCACCTTATTGAAATTAGGCGCCTCCGAACTACAAAAACACGTCATGCAGTGACGTATTGTAGTTCCAGATATTCGTTTGTAATGCTGATCAGAGTAAACCCTAAACAATAGACGATTACCGCTCGTTGTTAATATCAGATTAGTAGACTATGGCAACAGGCTGTCCAGTCAATGTTACTGTGTCTATGATCGGGGTGAGTAGTATGTTATTAATACAGTCCTGCAAAATGACGTCATCTACTCACATAATGTAGTTTTTTACTAACCGGGGACCCTTCAAGCCCTGTGTTCTCATGAAAGAAACCCAGTGCGCTCTGGCCGTGCGCTCGATGTCGTATGGCACCAAAGAGTGAAACACACCACTAGGCTGCACATTACATAGTGGGCTACGTAATAGTTATTTGTTGATGTATGGTATTGCTCCGTGTATTGGTGCAAAAGGCTCGTAGGACCAGTGTTATTATCATGGAGCAACCTATAAAATTCTGTTTTGTTTCGTAAATATTCTGCGATTCAAAGAAGAAATCACCCCTCTCTACTCTGTGTGTTATTTACAGATTATTGTGCTACAGACAGATTTTTTACATGCTTAGCACCTAAATTCACTTAGGACAAGGGTTCCCAATCCTTGGTGTCTAGTGAGTGGAGGATGCTTACGGAAAATATTACCCTCCCCCATGTAGGGCTATGGCACGGTCCATGTTTTGATGTATATAAGGACCCCTAGGTAGGGAATTGACACAGTAATACATATCTAATAAGTAGACCCACCTAAGAGGAATGTTGTTCTTATCCTTTGTGAGGCTACAGCAAGGTCCAGGGAATTTCATCATTTAGACCATTGCTATCTGTGGATAATCTGTAAATCCATTTTTGTTCTTTAGTGAACAAAAACCTAGTCACATCCCCGATGTGTGATGGTATAAATGGTTTTTCAAGTACTGTCCACACGAAGTCGTTTTCAGTATGGTTATGTTCTATAAAATGTTTAGTCAATTTGGAAACATTTTTCTTACATCTGAATGTGCTCTTGTGTTCGAGCATTCGTGTTCTTACTTTCCGAGTTGTCATGCCTATATATCTATCATGGCATTTGCACGTCAGCATGTAGATGACATGAGAGCTGTTGCAGGTTGTGAAGGTATTAAGAACCCAAGGGCGATCTGTCCCTATGTCTATCTGGCTCGTCCTCGATGTGAGGGGACAAACAGAGCAATTCCCACATGGATGATGTCCCTTCACTGCATCTAGATCCCATAATGTACCTATCTCTCTTTTAGGTGTTTCCCTGGGTCTAGTGTGGATCAAACGGTCCCTGAGACTGCTAGATCTCTTGAAAGCAAACAGTGGGAGATTGATCTTATCATTCCCACTGTTCAAAACTTTCCAACGGTGTCTCACAATCTTCTGAAGCTGGTTGGACCTGGTATTGAATGTGGTCACCAGTGTCAGTCGGTCAAGGGGTGGTTTCTCAACTGGAGCCTCTAAGAGGGACTCTCGATGATTATTAGACGCCCTTTTGCAGGAGCGTTTGACCAATTTGTTGGGATAATGTCTGGCTATTAATTGATCCGAAAGGTTCTTGGCATGTTTCGCAAAAGTCTCTGGTTGAGAACAATTGCGGCGGACCCGGAGAAATTGCCCATACGGGAGATTGTCTCTTAGGGCTTTAGGGTGTTGACTGTCATACAGTAATAATGAATTCCTCGCCATGGTCTTCCTATAGAGCTCAGTTTCAAGACCAGTCGGTGTTGCGAAGATCGATAGATCTAGAAAGGAAATTCTTTCTTTACTGCTTTCTAGTGTGAACCTGAGAAACTGATTCTGGGTGTTGAGCCACTGGTGAAACTGTCCGATAGACGCCTCGTCGCCTCGCCACACGACGAGGATATCGTCTATGTAGCGCT
The DNA here is from genome assembly GCF_964263255.1 of Lissotriton vulgaris. Lineage (NCBI taxonomy): Eukaryota > Metazoa > Chordata > Amphibia > Caudata > Salamandridae > Lissotriton > Lissotriton vulgaris. The sequence goes on along the minus strand of NC_141689.1, from coordinate 273,769,965 downwards.
TCCACCACTTAATGTGTATGCGGAAAGGATTGGTGGGAGTCAATATGTGTTCCTGTTCGAATACATGAACATACAAATTCGCCAGACTGGGAGCAAAAATGCTTCCCATGCTGGTGCCTGAGATTTGTAAGTAGATGGTGTTTTCAAATTTGAAAAAATTCTCTTTCATTGCCATCCTTGCTAAGGCCATAATGAAAGGAATTGGTGTTATGGAATCCAGATCTGACCGCTCTAGGATGGACGTAATGGTCTCTAATGTCTCATCCTGGGGGATTGAGGTATAGAGCGACTCTATATCAAAAGATACCAAAAGGTCTGTATCTACATCAAAGCTTATATCAGGAATGACCCTGAGAACATCCTTTGTGTCTTTGAGGTACGTTGGCATGGTCTGGACCAGAGGCCTGAGAAAGAAGTCTACAAAAGCAGAGAGTGGCTCCAAAAGGGAGCCCTGACCAGATATAATAGGTCTGCCCGGAGGGGGCCTTTGGGCCTTATGGACCTTTGGCAAGGTATAGAAATATGGTGTAATAGGGTTTTTTGCATGAAGGAACAGTGATTCATTCGAGGTGATCCATCCTTCGCTTAAAGCCTCCTCTATCAAGTTTTTGATTTCCAGCGTCAATCTTACCGTAGGATCAATGTTGAGAGGGGCATATGAATTAGTATCACCTAACTGGCGAAGACATTCATCCCTGTATGCCGTAGTATCCTGCACTACAATGGAGCCCCCTTTATCAGCAGGTTTTATAGTTATTAGGGGGTCCTGTGTGAGGGATCTTAAAGCCTGTTGTTCAAGATTAGAAAAGTTATGGAAGGCATTCGTGGGTGTCTGCCAGAGTCTTTCCACATCATCTTTCACCGCCCTTTCAAAGGTTGCCACTTGTGGAGGCACTAGATGGGCTGGGGGTGAGAATGAAGATTTGATTCTCAAACCCGTGTTCTCTTCAGTCGGGTCTCTCTCGTCACTTGTCTTGTCCTTGAAGAAGTAATGTAGACGTAGTTTCCGAAAAAACTGAGCTAGTTCCATCTGCAGTTTAAAGGGGTCACCTGTGTCTGTAATGACAAACCCTAGGCCTTTGTTGAGAACTAACTCCTCCAGGGTTGAAAGGGTCTTAGTACTCAAATTAATTACCAAGCTAGGTTCATTTCGTACGCTGTCTACCGAGGAGCCCCTCATTACTTCTTCAAGGACAAGACAAGTGACGAGAGAGAGTGGCAACCTTTGAAAGGGCGGTGAAAGATGATGTGGAAAGACTCTGGCAGACACCCACGAATGCCTTCCATAACTTTTCTAATCTTGAACAACAGGCTTTAAGATCCCTCACACAGGACCCCCTAATAACTATAAAACCTGCTGATAAAGGGGGCTCCATTGTAGTGCAGGATAGTATGGCATACAGGGATGAATGTCTTCGCCAGTTAGGTGATACTAATTCATATGCCCCTCTCAACATTGATCCTACGGTAAGATTGACGCTGGAAATCAAAAACTTGATAGAGGAGGCTTTAAGCGAAGGATGGATCACCTCGAATGAATCACTGTTCCTTCAAGCAAAAAACCCTATTACACCATATTTCTATACCTTGCCAAAGGTCCATAAGGCCCAAAGGCCCCCTCCGGGCAGACCTATTATATCTGGTCAGGGCTCCCTTTTGGAGCCACTCTCTGCTTTTGTAGACTTCTTTCTCAGGCCTCTGGTCCAGACCATGCCAACGTACCTCAAAGACACAAAGGATGTTCTCAGGGTCATTCCTGATATAAGCTTTGATGTAGATACAGACCTTTTGGTATCTTTTGATATAGAGTCGCTCTATACCTCAATCCCCCAGGATGAGACATTAGAGACCATTACGTCCATCCTAGAGCGGTCCGATCTGGATTCCATAACACCAATTCCTTTCATTATGGCCTTAGCAAGGATGGCAATGAAAGAGAATTTTTTCAAATTTGAAAACACCATCTACTTACAAATCTCAGGCACCAGCATGGGAAGCATTTTTGCTCCCAGTCTGGCGAATTTGTATGTTCATGTATTCGAACAGGAACACATATTGACTCCCACCAATCCTTTCCGCATACACATTAAGTGGTGGAAGCGCTACATAGACGATATCCTCGTCGTGTGGCGAGGCGACGAGGCGTCTATCGGACAGTTTCACCAGTGGCTCAACACCCAGAATCAGTTTCTCAGGTTCACACTAGAAAGCAGTAAAGAAAGAATTTCCTTTCTAGATCTATCGATCTTCGCAACACCGACTGGTCTTGAAACTGAGCTCTATAGGAAGACCATGGCGAGGAATTCATTATTACTGTATGACAGTCAACACCCTAAAGCCCTAAGAGACAATCTCCCGTATGGGCAATTTCTCCGGGTCCGCCGCACTGTTCTCTTCCAGAGACTTTTGCGAAACATGCCAAGAACCTTTCGGATCAATTAATAGCCAGACTTTATCCCAACAAATTGGTCAAACGCTCCTGCAAAAGGGCGTCTAATAATCATCGAGAGTCCCTCTTAGAGGCTCCAGTTGAGAAACCACCCCTTGACCGACTGACACTGGTGACCACATTCAATACCAGGTCCAACCAGCTTCAGAAGATTGTGAGACACCGTTGGAAAGTTTTGAACAGTGGGAATGATAAGATCAATCTCCCACTGTTTGCTTTCAAGAGATCTAGCAGTCTCAGGGACCGTTTGATCCACACTAGACCCAGGGAAACACCTAAAAGAGAAATAGGTACATTATGGGATCTAGATGCAGTGAAGGGACATCATCCATGTGGGAATTGCTCTGTTTGTCCCCTCACATCGAGGACGAGCCAGATAGACATAGGGACAGATCGCCCTTGGGTTCTTAATACCTTCACAACCTGCAACAGCTCTCATGTCATCTACATGCTGACGTGCAAATGCCATGATAGATATATAGGCATGACAACTCGGAAAGTAAGAACACGAATGCTCGAACACAAGAGCACATTCAGATGTAAGAAAAATGTTTCCAAATTGACTAAACATTTTATAGAACATAACCATACTGAAAACGACTTCGTGTGGACAGTACTTGAAAAACCATTTATACCATCACACATCGGGGATGTGACTAGGTTTTTGTTCACTAAAGAACAAAAATGGATTTACAGATTATCCACAGATAGCAATGGTCTAAATGATGAAATTCCCTGGACCTTGCTGTAGCCTCACAAAGGATAAGAACAACATTCCTCTTAGGTGGGTCTACTTATTAGATATGTATTACTGTGTCAATTCCCTACCTAGGGGTCCTTATATACATCAAAACATGGACCGTGCCATAGCCCTACATGGGGGAGGGTAATATTTTCCATAAGCATCCTCCACTCACTAGACACCAAGGATTGGGAACCCTTGTCCTAAGTGAATTTAGGTGCTAAGCATGTAAAAAATCTGTCTGTAGCACAATAATCTGTAAATAACACACAGAGTAGAGAGGGGTGATTTCTTCTTTGAATCGCAGAATATTTACGAAACAAAACAGAATTTTATAGGTTGCTCCATGATAATAACACTGGTCCTACGAGCCTTTTGCACCAATACACGGAGCAATACCATACATCAACAAATAACTCTATTACGTAGCCCACTATGTAATGTGCAGCCTAGTGGTGTGTTTCACTCTTTGGTGCCATACGACATCGAGCGCACGGCCAGAGCGCACTGGGTTTCTTTCATGAGAACACAGGGCTTGAAGGGTCCCCGGTTAGTAAAAAACTACATTATGTGAGTAGATGACGTCATTTTGCAGGACTGTATTAATAACATACTACTCACCCCGATCATAGACACAGTAACATTGGCTGGACAGCCTGTTGCCATAGTCTACTAATCTGATATTAACAACGAGCGGTAATCGCCTATTGTTTAGGGTTTACTCTGATCAGCATTACAAACGAATATCTGGAACTACAATACGTCACTGCATGACGTGTTTTTGTAGTTCGGAGGCGCCTAATTTCAATAAGGTGCGGAAATTCCTTTCTTCGTTACCATCGTTTAAGATAGGCTTCGGCAACCTCCGAGCCCTACTCTCCATGGACAGAGCAATAGTAGGCACCCAATTAGCTGCCCGTCTAAGTATTAACTTCCCTAGACATCGAAACTACAGAGGGCGGGACGATGACGTCATTATGTAGTCCTTTGGCCACTCCTCGCGGAAATAGAGATGTCCGCGTTCGAGCCGAAGGATTAGATTTGAATTCACAGTCTGGCAGTACTGAGACAACGGGTGGGTGAGTGATATTCGCCTAGTAACTTGACATATTATCCTGGTTGTGCCTTTTTAGCATGATTATACGTGCAATTGCAAGCACGTGGATTGGTCGCTGTTTTTCGACCCCACAGCCTTATGCATTTGGATAGGCTGCAGAAACAGCTCAGTCTTCTAGAAAAAAGAGGAATTTCCACCCCCTCGTTGCCTCCCCCAACCTCAGATTCCTGTTCGAGGCAACGACGGAGAGGTGGGTAGATCTATAGTCTTTAACTGGTCAACATTAGAGAGTTTTTCCTTTACCTCTTTATAATAATTATAGTGACAAAGTGAGTGACAGGTTTGCAAATCTGGTGTAATGGGTGACAGAGTAAGGAGAGTTCAAATGAGAGGCTCTGGGGCTAGGATGTTAATGGTGCTAGATGAGTGAGGAGAGTAGGATTACCCATTCCCCTGCTTGTACAATACCATTTTTCTTATCCTCATAGAGCGTGGCCTCCCATATCCTGAGATTGGTTCAGGAGAGGTGAGGTTTTATCCCCTGCCATTCTGGGTGAGTGAAAAAAGAGTTTTTACCTATTTGTGTGTAGAATATTCAATTATATAGCGTTGACCTGTGCATTTATTTCTATTCGTTTCTTTGTTGTAGGTGAGAAAATATACCACTTGGCATGGAGGAATAGATATGTATATCCTTTCATGATTTATTTTGTTCACGTTCTAGATGGTTTATTTGGTAGCACTTACAAGCAGTAGCAATTAAGTATTAATAGAACAGAGGCCCTGAAGAAGCCTAGGGAATTTTCCCTGTTGGCAGAAACATGTCGGCCCACAAGCAGCTATCTGGTAAAACTGCTCTTTTGCGCTGTTCCTGGTTTTAAACAGGAAGAGGCTTACAGCCATTAAATTATCTTGCTGTTTGTTCTCTATCCTTTTTTATCTTCTTTTCACCACAATTATTTCTTTTTGCACTGCACCTTTTTCCCACTAAGTGATCTCATGCATGGTCCACAAACGATTCGTGGGTTGATCCCAGTCCTATAAGGTGGGTTGAAGGTAGTCTTAATCACCTGGAGACACCCCATCCCAACCTTTGGATGACCACATGATAATACTATAAGATGGGAATCCATCTCTGGCTCCTGGGTTTCACCTACTGTCTCGAGTGGTCTAATGCATGGGTTCTCCGCTATAAACTAGACTTTCTAGGGCACACTGTCCGGCACTAGTCAGGCCTGAAAGTTAGTATATTTGAGAATATCGCATAGATTTTTTTAGACCCCTAGGTTTCTATGTATTGTACATTAACACCGCACACATAATCGCGCAGCATTTAATCTCACGAGTTCACACATATCAAACTCGCCCCTGCACTCCCCACACATCAGGAACTACCATGGACACATACATTCCCCATGCATTCCTATGGGAGGGCAGGCCAATCTCACAACATGCACTCAGAGAGCGCACGCACTTTACGCTGGGACACAGTGTTAAAGTGCACAGAATCCAAAAACAACCAACACCAAGTCCTATATCCAAGCAAAAAGTTTAGGGGGGAACCTGCCAGAAGGGCCAAGTCCACCATCGCTGAAATTAGCAGGCCAAAGTCCTCAACTCCACCCATCCAGAACTCTTTAAAAACCTCACCCCCTAAACACCACCCATCCCTGAACCCTAAAGACACCTCACCATACCTAAACTCCATCAACCACAGACCCCTAAAAACCCCTCATCACCTCTAAATCCCTGATCCCTAAATAAAAAACCTTTCTACATCCAAACTCCACCCATCTCTGAACCCTTAAACACCTCACAACCCTATACTCCACCCATTCCTCAATCCTAAAGCACGTTCTGGCCAGAAATTCCAGCCACCCCTAACCCCCAAAATGCCTGAGCACCCCTAAACTCTGCACATCCCTGAACCCTACAAACCTCTCAATATTCTAACACCCATCCCAGATCCCTATTAAAACCCTCATTACCCCTATATTCCACTTATTTGTGAACCCTAAAAAACCCTCACCATCCATAAACTCCTCCTATCCCTGAAACCCCCTTTCAATACCAGAACTCTCCTATCCACTTTTATTTCTCATCTACGGTTGTCAATTTCATATCTAGATGATCAAATTATGCTTTCACCCATAGGCTTTGTGATTTTTCATATTGTGTTAGCTGGAGACACATTTTAACCGTTTAGTCATTTCAGGTTGCTTGGCCCTGGAGTATTTGTCAAGGATTCCATGTGTAAAACCTAAAAAAAGCTGGTTGGAATGGGTAGGAAGGCAGTTTTTTTCTAATCCAGAATTTATGAACTCCTCTACTGACAATATGATCAAATTGATCTTTTTTTGAAAAATTGATGGAAGAAAGGTTTTTATATGCGTTTATTAAACCCACTGAATAGGTTTATACTGTGATTTCCACCACAAATGATATTGAACCATACTAATCAATTATTGATAATGCTGCACACAGATTTCTCTTAACATGTTTTAGGCTAAACGTTCATCGCCTACTTACCTTTTCAAAGAAGGGCCTATGAAATGATGATCTGCAATTATATCCACGTGACAACCACTCCAAACAGTCAATTGTACATGTAATGTTCTTTTGCCATTTTTATATGTTGCCTATGTAAAGCTGGTTAATACCATTATAGCGACCCATTACAATTTAGACATTATAGACCTGTTATCCTCTATCTGCAAAAACGTCCATGGGATTATTATATTCTCTAGTGGCTAGATTTTTACAGTATCTATTCAAATGAGGAATATAATGTAAGAAGTTAATGTTAGAATTCTATTGTTTTGTTAATGTCTGTATATAAGCTTTCTGATGTCTCATTTAAAAAAATGTATTGACTGGTTTTGTTGTATCTTTTACTGTTTTATCCCAAATAAAGAATTTTAACTGATGGGCAGACTAACAATTGATCAGTAGAGCTGGAGAAGTCAGTTATCAACTTAATGGAGAATTCCACATCTGTTACCACTCCTCCTACTATGAGATCCCTGTAGCCTAGGTGTAACTTTAAAATTTTAAAGAAAACCGCCTCTTAACGAAGCATACAGTGGTGACTATGAGGTCCGTGAACTCCTTTCATAGTGTTGTAACAGAGGACCTGCTCTCGTCCAACTAGTATGACCTTTTGTGCAGAAAAACTAAGGATATGCTGAAATGGGCTACGGCAGAATGCAGTGGTATTTCTAATGCCAGATCTAAAACCCAATTGGAAGCCGAAAAAATAAATTTTGTAAAAGAAACATGGTTTCCATGCCATTCATAGACTGACACATTACCAGAACTGAAAATATGGCACAGCAGAGTTATGTATTGCATGATTATTGGTTAAGGTTAACAGTGGGTGCTTCTGTTAGTAATTTCTCGATCTCTTTTCTTCTAGATACGAACAACACTTGAGAAGATACGAAATCAGATATTTAAGGACGATATTGGAAGTGTAGCCACAAATCACAAACTTGATTCTAAGGTAATTGATGCTCAGCAATTCCTTTTATTTGAATCATACATTGGAGTTTTGTCTAATTTGTGTTCCAAAAGCTAAGGCAAAGAAAAAAACATAGTAAACTGCAGCCTGAGATTTAATAAGCTTCACACAGGTAAGCAAAGAAAAGCGTGCCCAGAATGTAAAAAATATGTTGCCGGCGCAGTGAGGCAAACTGCTGAAAATGAAAGTGATCCTTGGAGGAATAGGAGGTTTGATAAGTTTACTCTTATTAGGTTCTGACCATGAGTTCATATACCTTAAAGAATACACTGTTTTATTCAATCCTTGAACCACTGATCCATACTTGGTTCAAAAGACGATGTAGTGCATGCCAAAACCCTCCCCAGACTTTGAGGTAAACCATGTACTATTGGTCAGGATGAATTATTCCACTGGGAAAAATGGCTTCTTGTATGAACGACATCGACCAAGACATTTGCCCTATAAATCCCAAAACCATAGATAACCATACATCCAGGGCATTTCAGTTAGCCATCTTCATACATTGATCTGTTCAATTATCATTCACATTTTACATCTGCCAACTGCTGTCTCCTGTGTGAGGTAGTGGGCCAACCCACTGCAACCCCTTCAGCAACTGGCTCCCCTCAATGCGATAGGTGGTATTTTACTCTTAAATTCAGTCCACAGACAAAAGAATCTGTCTTCTTATCTATGCAGTTTTATATAGCACAGTCATGGCCTAGGGCATCAATGAGCTTTATAAAAAATTTAAGAAATATTAGTACATGAACAGAACATGATAATTTACTGCTTAGTTAAAATATGCTTTAACATAGTAACAACATGAGGAGGAGAAACATATAATACAAGGTACAATAAGATTGACTAGATTGTAGTACTAATGGCACTGTGATGCAGGGGCCTAAACAGACAGGAGAAAGCAACAGAGAGGAGGTAAAATATAATAATAGGCAAAATAAATATTGGTGAGTTGAAGCAATTTTAAATGTATAAAATATACAAAACCCAGGGGCATGTATTAAGTTCGAACATATAGAAGTCCTGAGTGCCAATATCTTTGGAAAAGTAAGAGCTTGAGATCTTTCTTGACTATAGCCAAGGATTGGATGGTGAATAAGGCATATGCGAGGGAATTCCAGACTTTGGTAGCATTGTCTCAGAAAGATTCAGCCATTGTGCATCCTTCCTGAATGTAGGCGGTACTAGAAGAAATGTTCTCATGCTTCAAAGACCGTGTAGACTATCTGACAGGATAAGTTTGTCAGTTAAGTATCAGGGAATGCTGTCACTCTGTGTTAAATATTAATCCAACTTTAATGCGGAGCTTTTGAAGCGTAAGTTAGTTCTGTGTTACATGGTCACATTTGATGCTTCTAGTGGCAACATGTTCTACTGCATGCAGCACTGCTTTGAGAGATGCAAGGTGAGTTTGGGTAGGCTAGTCCGGAGGGAATTCCTGAAGCCATTTCTGGACATCACCAGAGACCAAACCAGAGTCTTTTGGTCTTCCTCTGCAGTGAGCAACAAATCTCCATAAAAGTATCAACTGGAACCAAGCACTCTTAGCCATTGGGTTGCTTTTGTGATTTAAGGATGATTCTTTTGACTAGACTGAAAATCCTAGATTCAGCACTATCAATAAAAGTGGGTTTGTAGTCAAGGATATTACCAGAATGTATACAGGATTTAGTTAATTGGCATGAGAGGTTGAAATAATGAGGAACTACTTCTGTTTTTAATTTGTTTTAATTGAGTTTTAACAACTCAGTTTCTCTTGTACATTGGTTAATATTTTCAAATATCAAACCAGAACAGTGATTACCAGAATATGTCAACATTTTGCCTTCTCTTCCCTTTCCGAGAGGCGATCAATACATTTGAATCAAGAGCTATATTACAACCCTTGATGACCAAATGACTGAATCACTTGCTGCAATGTATATCACTGTACATACATTCTTACTCAGATTTGAGCATTATCCTACTTGAGAGATCTACTCTGTGGCTTGAGCTTCAGTTCTGTTTCAGAAGCTAATCTCTTGGTTACATCGTGAAGCTGCACTTCATCCACACATTGTGTCCTAGTCGTGGCCTATAACACTGTATTTAACAGCAGTGCTTTGACAAGTCTCAATATTTGTCCATCCTGGGTTTGACCATATGAGAGCTGACAGCCTAAATTGGGTAATTTCGTCATATCGACGTTTATTCTACAAAAAACTTATCTCTAGGATAGGGCTGTCATTTGTTCTCTAATGTCTCTGGATCGGTGCTTAATTTCGAATATTTTTGGCCAATTCTAACTTGGGGCTTATCCTTTAAGAAGAGATTGAGTGTCCCACATAAGAAACAGATGCCACCCTAAATTTGCACGTCTCCTTTTTAAGTGTTAGACCAAAACTTCTCATCATATTCAACACACACCATAAAATATTGTTGTGCTCACACCTGTCTACCCCTGACCCTAGAGTTTTATTTTGGAACACAAAATACTTTGATATGTTCCGCAAAACTTTCTTGTACATCAATTTTGACATGACCGTAGTCCACTAGATTACTATCCAACCGTAACAATTCAATATTTTCAGAATCAAACATCCTCTCCCAGCTCTCTACTCCCATTATAGTATAAAGAGATACTGAATCGCGAACACACTTACAGGTTTCAAGCTAATCAGAATTTCACTTGCAGGCATCACCAGAGAATAACTATCAACACTACCATCACCCTTGACACTCAGAATCACTTCTTTCACAGTGTCTGCTTAAAACACACCTTGCATCTTTATGCTTTTGCCCACTCTAGCATAGAGACACTTTATTCCACGTTTCTTACATTCGGCTAATCTTGCATCACACCCCACACTATTTGAAAGATGTACCACTACCACATCTATAACATTTGCCACAGAATTTATTGTTGCTAATACTTTTAGGCATGGCACTGCTATTCTGATTAATTCTTAGAACACAAACACCTTCCACAACATTAATCCTTTCTTGACTCACAGAAACATTTGTACAATGAGCCTCTATACTTTGGCAATCGCATCTTTCACCCATGTAGTGCTTTTTTCCATACCTTCAATAATAACAATAGCTTCCTTTAGGTTAGGATTCTTTTTTAACGAAGATTTTCTTGTACCCTGGGACAATTGGTGCATCATATGAATTGATCCCTAATTGAGGAATCCGATACAGTTTCAAATTGACACGTGCATGCCAATGTTTTTAGGATGCAACATACTTTCGAATTTTCATTTTTTTCCTTGCACTCGCGTAAAAATGTATGTCTTTTTTGCATAATGTTAATTTGTGCCCCAAAATGATGTTCAAGCATTAGCACTGACATTTCATACAATTCGCCAGGTCCCCCAACTCCTCTACCCACTGTTAACTCAGCAAGACATTCATAAATGTTTCTCCCTTCAACACCTAAATTATGAAGTGCTGCCTGTTTTTTTTTAATAGCAGACCTCTTTTCCCCACCAATGGCAAGGAGGTATGTGTCTAATAGTTTTTTTCCACTGTTTCCTCCCCAACAAGTGATCCTCCTTTCTCAGAGTGTAATTATGGAGATTGTGAGATATTCGCAGATGTCATGTTACAACCATCCACGATGTAGCGACAACCCTTAAAGATAGTGTATTTCTGAGTGATGCGCATCACTCTCCAAGTGATTTAATTAAACTGATAACAAATATTCCAACAAATGGTGTGCCAGTCACCGTAGGCAGGCACCAATGTGGTGAACTAGATCACATAAAGGATTATACAGTATGATGTGCCTGTCACTTCTGCACATATGGTGAAACAAGCCTGATTGTTAAGTACATGGGTGATCTCACTTCAATTGAGTAGTGTGGTAGCATCCTAATAGTAACACAAATTGGTGTAGCTATCACCACATATTGAACATATTGAGAAGGTATTCCAAGAGCAACCAGAGAGGATTCTGTGAATTTTGGATTATGTGAAGTAATCCCAAACTTCCAAGATAACCGCTAAGCACACATGATTACGTGCTTTCTACAAAAAGCTGGGCATATTCAGCTAAACCACCTCCACCCAAAACCTTAAAGATGGCCACAACAAGTTTGGCACAATTTGGTCGCAGATGGGGCTTGTTACATAAACACGTCGGGCGCTGAAATCTTGTCATCAGAAGGAGCAAATTAACAGCCACACAGCGCTGCAACAGGGACTCACCAATCAGACCACTTTAAGGCAGCAACAATCTTCCAGAAAGTCACACAAGAGATAGGAACTGTTCCATGATGATGAGCATGGAAACAAAACATGTGGGTTATTCATATCACCTGGTGACTGTAAACCTAAGAACAGAAGCCACTCATCACCAGTTGTATGCCTAATTAAAACTATGCCGGAGACTCCGGTTGCAGTCAAAGAGTTTATTAGTTGAAGTGAATGACATAAACATCTGTCGCAGTCAGCTTGTCTCCCAGAATAACTGTCGACTTTAGAATCCCCGCATCTGTGACAGCCATAATACTCCAGCGACATGACATAGGTAAGATTTCATGCCAAGAGTACAGAGAAATACTAGTAAGTTATAATACAATTGTCATGTCATGTCATTATGTTATAGGGTATCTTGGTGCTAAGCAGGTGTGTGTGACTAGCCCCGACTATGGTAGGTAGGTATTTAAAAAGCCAGGACTTCAGCTTCTTGCGGAGTTCAAGAAGAAAGGAGGCTGTGGAGTGGAAGGCCGTTCCAAGCTTTTGGAACCATGTAAGAGACTTCCTGATCTGGCAATGTGAATGTGTGGATGTTTGGAAGTAGAAGTCCTACAGAACGGAGGTGTCTGGGTGGTTAGTGGAAGGAGATGTGACTGTTCAGGTAGGCAGAACCTAAGTTGTGTAGTTCCTTGAATGTGTGCATGAGGATGCATGCCCCTGTATACCAGGGGCAAGTGATGCAAGTTTTTCAATGGGTAAACAGCTATTTGTCTAGCAGTGATAAAGAGTGAGTAGCACTTAAGCAGGCCACTATAGATAGCTAACACTCAGGGCCTGATTCACAAATGTAAGCTTACACTTTTGTGTAAGTTTACAACTTTTAGGTATTCACAAACTGCATGGAATTTTAGGACTCCACACTACCTATACTTGTGTGCGTAGTTTTCATCCCTGATTGCAGAGTCTCCAGGTGCGGACAAACTCTGCAGATTTAAATATAGGAAGTGCAGAGTTAATATTTTCACTTAGTTTGTGAATAGCGAAAAGTAGTAAACCTACCCAGAGTTTGCCTTTGTGAATTTGGCCTTCAGTGATCAATATAAGGTTCAATATGAGTTGTGATTGAGGCAGTCTAATTTCAGAGTGAACAATGTCAAGAAATAAAAACTGATGGAAGGAAATAGTCTAGTAATTTAGCTAGTGATCCCTCTGCTACTAGGGAAGGGATCAAGTTCTTTGGCTGGATGGGTTGTCGGTCATCCAGGTCGTCGCCACCCTCAATCTGGTTTATGATATATAAGTGTTTGTTATGCTTGGCGTTGGGAGAAGAATTTTATAAAATACATAAAGTAGATCACTTATGGCATGTGTGAGGTGTTTGCGGGCCGTTAGTTGCAGCTAAGACAGCTGGTGCCACATGAGTGTCGAAGCAGTGTTCAGAGTGGTGTCAACTCGAGACAAATTCTGGTATTATTTTCATTGTACTGACTGCGAATATTGGACCAGGGCCAATATATGTATGGCCCCTCTCGCAGTGAAGTCCATTATAGTGAAAGAGCAGGGAATCTGTTTTGATACTTCTTAGGGTAGGCCATATAGAATGGTATCACTTGTCATGTGATTCACAAAGAATTGTGACTACCAAAGTATGACAACATGTATAGGGTCTACTGTGGTTTTGAGCGGTGATCTTAATTTGTCTTTAGCCGGTAGAGACTTGGTCGGGTCTTTTGATTTAGGGCCATGGGACAATTGCCTACTTACTTCTATCAGCTTTCCCCTGGTGGTTCTCCGAATGCTGGGTTCTGCTGAGTAATGGGCATATTTAGGTTTTCTTGCGCATAGATAATGTTCATATCCGTATTGAGCAACAAGTCTGTAAATGCTTGCCGTTGGCTTGGTTTGTCATATTCGATAGTCCTATTTGTGTGGGTGATTAGCTTTGTTGCAGTACTCCATAACAGATGCCTGACTGCTTATGTTGGGGTCTTAACATTAAAACTCTTTGGTGTCTGTGGACAGTTTCCTGCGAGAAATCTTGAAAGACATAGATTCACTTATTTTCATTAACCAATGTCCTTCGCTTCTGCGATAATCTAGGATGTATGCTAGTGTCTTAACAAGCATCTGATTATCTGACTTGGCCCTTGTTTACCTGTTGTATGCCTGTACCCAACCCTGTGAGCCAGTTGTAACTCTAAGGGGGATTAGGTTTTCAATGTTAAGTGTGTAATGTTTGTAATGAAGTGGGTAAGAGGCTGGTCAGATATTCAAGGGAGGGACGAGGAGTGATTTCTTTCTTCTTCTTTTTAAAAACCTTTTTTTAATAGTCCAGCACCATGCTCCTCCAAAATCCATAAATTACACCAAGGGGTGCGGTTTCTCAATTACAAAAGAGGAGAGGACCCTGACATGTGGATCAATTGGTCCAGTCAGAGGGATCCCGGGAGGGGGATTCGAGTGATCAGATCAAAGTGCGCTCACACACCCTGTAGGGTGTAAGGCTTTGTCATAGGGCGCGCCTTGTAGGACTGTGATCCAAGTCAATCCTTTGGGCCACTACTTGTTTAGTGTTGATTATTAAGTTCAGACCTGATTAATGTCTGTTGCCCCATTTGAGTCATTGGGAGTCACTTATATGAGTCAATAGTCCCACTATGTTATTAAAGGTGGGGAGAGACAACTGTTCCCCAGCTGGCTTCTGTCCTCTGCTTAGCCTAAGGAGTAGCAACCTGTTATGATCCTCCCGCTTGCAGTGGAGGTTCCACTGGCTTGGGGGTGCTGTGGCCAGGAATGGGTCTAAGCTTCAATATAGGGACGGCCCAATGCAAGATCTCCTTCGACAGTGTCAATGCAGGTCACCTTTATCTGGTACGCGACACAAATCCCACATAATGGCCAGTGTCACTCTAGATTTAAGCGTCTTCCACATACATGAGTGAAGCTAGCCTGTGCTGGGCACAATTATTAATTTAGCTTCATGTTGTTCTGTGCCATTGGAGGAGAACATTGCCAACCCTCTGTCTATGGCTAAGCTCCCTGCAGATCTCCGTCGGCATCTGAAGGGGCCTCCTGATGTGGCTGTCTGAAGTCGGTCGTCCCTGCTACCTGTGTCATCTCCTGGCTGCAGAGATCTGCTCTATGGGCAACGCCGGTCACTGCCCAACCATCTTCCTGACTCTGGGCCACGCGCCTCACTCATGCCCCAGATCCACTGTGTGGCTCTGCATAGTGCTCCCCATTGGCCACAGGGGCTGCATGCACCTATACTACTGTTAGACCTGGCATCATTGGCGTGGGTCTCCCTTCCATTTTGACGGATTGCCTCCTCTGTTTTGATATGTTTTTTCTGGATTTATGCTTTGGGCACTGTGCCACTGCTAATCAGTGAAAAAAGGGGGGGTTCCTTTCTTTGTTATTTGACTTTTGAGTTCTGACCTTCAGGCCTAGATACTAATTTAACTTTTCGTATTCCAGTATGACACAGAGTATTATATCTGCACATGACTAGGGTATTTTTTGTCTCTCAAAGTTTATTTTGTTGTTATTTTAAAAACATGTGAATTCATTTATTTCATAACATTTTCAAACAATCGTACACAAATTGACTGTCTAATACAAATGGTCATCCCTATGCTTATATTTAAATCAAATTGCAGGTAATCAGTACACAATTTTGTTTTAAAAATGTCATAACATTATGACAACAAATATAAAAAGTTTTGTATAAAAACAGAAGAAAGTCCTTTGTCGACGCGTTTTGGTGTATAGAAGCTGTTGTAACACCTTCTTCAGGAGAGACTTTGAATTAAAAACCAAACTTCTTCCTTTTTCTTATAGTGGATCTTGATATATTTTAAGATTCGGGAGATTAGGGTCAACTGTTCCTCAACTGTTCCTCCTCATAGGTAGTAGTACTGTTAAATATATTTCTTAATTCCTTTAACGCGGAGAGAGTTATGTCTCTTGTGTCAGGTTCAAGTCTTTTTACTTTCGATTCTGGTCTAGGTCCCTTCTCATTATTTTCTCGGGTCTAGGCCTTAAGATTATGTATCCATTCCCAGGTAGTTCTTGAAACTGATTCTTTTCTCGTTTTAAGGGTTTTTCTTCACTTTAGACCCTTAGTGTGGAAGCCGTAATTCTTCTTTTTTTGAGTGACCTTGTTCTTCGCGAGCTCTAGCGATCGACACTGCCTCTCTACCCGGCTATACGATACTTTTGAAGACCACTGTTAATCAGTGCCACAGTGCAAGTGCTCCCTATGTTAAATTGACGTACTAATTGGTTACTCCATGATTGGGTTATTTGATTTATCTGTCAGCCCCTAGTACAGTGCACCATGTGTGCCCAGGGCTTGTAAATCAAATGCTGCTAGTGGGCTTGCAGCACTGGTTGTGCCACCCACAGAAGCAGCTTGTAAAGTGTGTCTCAGGCCTGCCATTGCAAGGCCTGTGTGCAGTCTAGCACTACCATGTCGACTTGACCAAGTGCACCCACTTGCCAGTCCCTAAACCTTCCCTTTGCTTCATGTTAGACACCCCTATGGTAGGCCCAAGGGCAGGGTGCATTGTAGGTATTCAGTAGGACATGCTTTGATGTGTGTAGCATGTTCTAATAGTGAATTACAGCCATTTTTGTTTTTCACTATTGAAGGCTAACTGTTCTCCATAGGCCAGAATGAGCAGCTAGATTATTACATGCTTATAATCCTGACTCGGGGAACACGGTAGAAATTCAAATTTAGTATGCCTGAACTCAGAATAATAAAATACATCTTTTATTAAAGTTTATTTTAATATAATGTGTTTGCAAATGGCACTTTTAGAAAGCAGGTATTTGCTTGCCTAACCATTTGAGCCTGCCTCTGTGTTGTGTAATCCTTGTCAGGGTTTGTTAGTGACAGGGCTGGGGTATTCCAGGAGACAGGCTGGGGCAGCCCGGTGGTGAATAGAGAGATCTGCATCTAGATGGGAGGGAGGAGTTGCACCTGGGACCTGAATAGGGTTGGGCCTTACCTCTACAATGCTGGCTCCATCCCCTGTGGTTTGTCTGATGTCTGTGCCCTGCACTGTGAAAGGAGAGAAGGAATCATGTCAACAGAGTGCTCCAGAGCTGTATCTTCCCTCCCCTGTGCTGGCTCCACCTCCAGTGGGGCGGCTGATGTCTCTGCCCTGCACAGTGAAAGGAAGGAGAGTCATGTAAACAAAGTGCTCAGGAACTGGTTTTGACTAAGCAGAGGCCTCTCTGCCTTCAGAGAACAAAGGATTTGGGGGTGTAAGTATTGGGACCCTGATCCCAAGAAATTAGATCACTTCTGGAACAAGAAACCTTTCTGCCAAGGAGAAGAATCAAGGAAGCTGCAGGAGTTGTACTCCCCCTCTGTCAGTGTGCTGTTTGCTGGGTTGGCCTGCAGTGGTTGCTTCATTGCTAAGGGAAAGGAGAAGGAACTTTGTAAGGACTTTCATCCACAGAATATACTCCAAGGGCTTGAACTGTGCATGCCTCCTGCTGAAGTCTCAGGGACAAAAGACTTCACCTCCAGCTCCCTCCTGAATTTCCTTGTTGGGAATTCTGACTCCAGTCACTTGCGTGCTGCTGGGAGCTGGAAGCGCGACGCATCGAGAAGAAGCGTGTCGCCGCCGCAGCTGAAATCATTGCAACGCCGGAGAAGCGAGCCTTTGTCGCATTTCCCTAGGAGCGTGTGTTCATTGAAGCTGTCTGCTGTTGCATCACCGGAGAAGCATGACGCAGGGCCTGTCGTGGCTCCAAAGTACAGAGTTGTTGCAATGCTGCCAGGGCGTCATCGCATCGCTGCATCAAGGGCGCCATCTTCTCTCATCGCAACCGGATCGTCTCATCGCACCAAGGCTCCATCTTGCGCACCACAACGGGCCCGCAGGCCGAGAATCTATGCATCACCTCTGCACCGGTAAGGCTCACGACGAGTCCCCTACTCTGCGCAAGCATTGAGGAAGGACGCAACCGTTCCCCCGGGGATCACGGAGCCGACACATCTCCCCTGTTGCAAGCCTTTTGTTTACTTTGCGTTACGCATCCAGGTACTTTGTTGAGAACTTAGTCGCATTTACCAACAACTTGAATTAAGAGACTTTATTCATCTTTTAAGTAATCTTAAGTGTAGTAGTGGGGATTTTTGTCGTTTGTGGTCTTGTGTTTGTCTATATAAAGAATACTTACTTTTATCAAACCTGTGTTGTGTTCATCTGTAGTGTTATCACTGTATTACTGTGTATATTTACAAATGCTTAACACACTGCCTCTGAGATAAGCCTGTCCCCTTATCCTGACTTAGAAGTAAGGGTCCCTATTTGGACAAAGGTGAATACCATTGCCAACTAGAGACCCCCAGATCTAACATCTACTTATTAGCTTCCTGCTTATGTTGGGTTTTCCATTTATTAGAAGAGTATGATGATATTTGTGAGCGCGGTTGGCATGGGACTGAAAGGAGGCATAGTCCTCTTCCCAGGCGCCAGACTTTGGCACCCAGGAACTCGGTTTTAGAAGAATCGAGTTTCTGATGGTTGGGGGGGGGAGTGAAGGGGGGGGATGGGGGGAAGAGGGCACTTATCAAGCCTTATACTTTCTTCAATGTAAGACCACGGAACTAAATGTCAGCATGTCAAGAGAGCTTGAGGTAAAGCTCTGTGCCATTGGTACAATGATCGTAGAATATTCCTGAGTGTTCGAGCAAAGATCCAAGCGGTTTTAAGTAAAGGTTGAAAAGAGTTGGAACCAATACTGAACTCTGAAGAATTAACTGTGACAACGAGGTTGAGCTTGAGATACAGTTGCTAGAGTTCACTTGGGATCGATTTGTTAGATAGGAAATTAACAAATTAAGGACGGTGCCCACTAACTATAGGCTCTCTCACAATGTCCATACAAGTAGTTTGGTTACAGTATCGAAGGTGACCGATACAAGACGTGCAACAAGGAGACTAGAGTTGTTGGCATCAAATATGTGTAAAGGGTCATCCACCGCCCATAGCAAGGTTGTTTTAGTGGCGCAGTCTGGTCTAAAGCGGGACTGTAGTCATATAGAAGAATTAACAGCAATATGTTTTGATGTGTATGGTAATGCAACTATAATAATATTAACAAGGAAAGGAAGCCCTGAGACAGGTTTTAGTGATTGATGCCTCCCCAGTCGCCGGATGTTTTCCTCATTAATGGAGAGATTTAATCCACTTTTTAGACAATCTAGAAGGTCCCCTTGAAGCAAGGATCATGTCCACTAGCCTATTCCAGTACATTACATACTAAGTTTAGCTAACCCCACGACAGAAATGCTAATTTATCTGTTAATTAAAAATCAATAAAATACTTTCAAATAAAAAAAAAGAAATATGCAGCCAGGTTTCTTTTTAAAAAGTCTAATTATTTATGTGTATGCACGTTAGCGACTACTTTATGGTGAAAGTGTGCTTTGTAATCTGCATGTAGATAGATTAGTATATTGGTTTGGGAGTAAGTATGTGGGTGTGTGTTATGTGTTCTAAAGAAGAACTGTGCTTTTGAACTAGAGGCAATATATACACCCTTACAGGGGGAGGAATTCATAGGAGCGTTTATGGAAAAGTAAAAAGGTGAATGTGGCAATGACTGTAAGTGGGTGTTCATGTATGCGTGTACAGCTAAGTATGTGTGTTTATTAGTATAATTAAGCTTGATTCTGCATGAGCATATGTGAGCCACAGTGAATGAGTATGAATGAGTAAGCACGTTTGATAAAGGATGCAAGGAAACTACAATGATTATAGCTGAGTGCCAGGATGTAGCATTGAGCAGACAAGAGCATGTTTGTGCCTAGCCTGACAGATGATCTTCAGCGAGAGGGTATTGGCCTAGGAATTTGAGTTTTACAGTCTTAAGAGCCTTTTGAGGGGGACTAAGGCGTGTGTCTGTGTGTATATAGATAGATAGATAGATAGATCTTGATATGGCATTAGTGATGTCTCAAAAAAGCCCATGCATCCAAGCAGAGCTGAACTCAGAAGGATTTTACCAGCCAGCCCTGGGAGGACACTGTCTGAGGTCAGGTTCCAAACTAAAGCAACCAACAAGTGTTACAGTACCCACGCCATCATGAACGAAGTACAACTGAGCTGCAACAGGGCATGACCTAGACACCGGCACAAAATGGTGTATAACACAATTAAAAAGCGTGCTCCAGGTCGATATCTGAACAAGGTTTATCTGAATAAACTAAGTTGGATGCTTCCCCAGTGCTACAACTTACATTAAGGAATCTGCCTTTGTGGCATGATGCGCAGGCACTGGGCAGTGACTCCAGGCAACCGTGGAATCGGGCAGGGGAACATGGCTGTGTGGTATGTTTTAGATAAAGTCGGCCAATACAAAATATGAATGAACGTAAAGCGTAGTTGTGGAGGGCCCTTGGGGAAGGGGAAAAACATGCTGCTTCTAGTCCGAATGTGATGCCCTTTGACAAGTCACCGCTTTTGCCCTGCTTCCCACATTATTGTTGGTGACAGCCCACCTTTTCTAGCTTCGGCATGGTCATTGCAAACATAACAGAGGCACAAAGTTGCACCTATCAGGAAACCTGCTGAAACACGCAATATAGATGAAACTCGCAACATACAACACATAACATGAAACAGGTGATGCGAGAGGATCCTCTTGTACAGCACCAACGCAGGGCCGCGTCAGTATCACCCTCTGCTTTACATAAAAGAAAGTGGTTGCCATGGATAGTGCCCGCTGGAAGTCTGAGCCTGCAGCCCTGCTCGTCAGTGTAATCCCCCTGAGCCTGGCGTTGGCAAGTGATGTAATTCATGACACCGAGAGAAAAGGATTCTCTGGGCTGGAGCAGTCATCACTGCAGCAGATACAGGGAACTACCTCAGCATCCGAAATACATGGAAGCAGTTCACATGCCATGCTCTGGAACAATTAAATGGCACACAGGCAGATGGGCAGAATCTCACACTTCACCTACGAGGTCAGCTGGCGGGATCCCCACGGGGCCTTGCCTCCTCCAAGCACTCGTTTCCTCCTCGCGGGGTCCTCTGGTCCTGCCAGGAAGATGCTGGGCGCTCCAGGGCGAGTGGCCTTGATTCTCCTAGTTAATGCCTCCTCTTTTCGCAGGGAGTCTAGCAGACCGTGGTCCCCATTCCTGGTCACAACAAGCAGAGGTCAAAGCCCAGCTTCTCTGAGCTGATCTACAGCCATGGTTTCTCTGGCATGACAATTTGGGAGAATCAAACTCCTCTCTTTATAATCGGTTTCCAGACAGAGATGTGATTTAGTGTCTCAGTCTGAAATGCGTCTTCTGGGTGTTGCCTCTTTTGAAGTGCCCGCATCTCTGTACTGCCCTTTGGCAAAGAAGCATTCTCACACAGGAGAAGCTACTCCAACCTTGATAGCCCCGCAACATAGCCCACAGGAGAGACTACTGATGTATGCCTGACAAAAAGGTTACAAAGGCCCCAGCCCTCCTCTCATTCATTTAAATGTGTTCCCATTTAGTACCCTTTCTCCCTTTGTCTACTTCCCTAGCTCCTATCCCCTCTCCCCTGACTCTCTCACCTTGCCTACTAGTCTGCCTAGCCCCCTGTCCTTTGTGCCCTTTCACTAAGTACTCCTTCTCCCCTTGTTGGGGAAAGATCCAATATTTATTCTCTGGAGTCTCAACGTACCCGCTGAGAGAGTCCACTGCGCCAAGGGAGCCACTCACATCTGAGGTATGGTATGGCACCCTTTGCCAAAGCACTCCCTCTCCCCTTTTTGGGGAAGGATTCAGTATATAGGCCTTGGAGTCTCAGAGACTGTGTAACCATGTAACCTGTAACTATGATCTGATGCTCATGTAAAGCGATCTGATACATAGCGGTCCAGCCAGCGCTATATAAAACCTTAAAAAAATAAAATTCCCATCAACTCTCTGACTATGTGCCAAGGACACAATGATCAGTGACCTTTCCAAAATCGGAGTCTTTTGAAAGCATACGAGAGCCTGGTTATGCCTTCCTCATGTGTGTTGCCACCCAGGTCTCACAAACGTTGGCAATCCACACACCTGTCGGGCATGGTTCCTCTGACTTCATCTATCTTTCCAACGCCCTACGTTTCCAATATGGAACCTGCAGACCTCTAATGTACTGAACCACACACATTCCAGCATGCACATGTTGAGCACTATTACAACAAGCATTGGCAATACCAATAGGTCTCGCCATGTGGTGGAGTTTGGTGTGTAGTAGTAAATGTAAATGTACAGGATTTTATATAGCGCAAATCACCAAGCGGTTTCTAAGCACTTGCTTAGGGAACTCGTCTTGGTATTCCCCTGTGAGATAACCCCCGGCAGGGTATCCGCAAGGTGAAAGCCAGGCATCCCGCCGCGAGGGGCCATTGTGGAGATTAAGCAAGCTATTGCCCAGAGTCGCAGAGTGTGAACCCGTGAATCGAGTAGGCACCAGAGCGAGAATTGTCGAGTCCATGGACATTTTAGGACTCAAGACCCCGCCGAGCCGGGAATTGAACCCTGGTCCCGGGCTGACCTCTGCTTCCAGGTCTGCCTCCTCTAACCAGTGAGCCACACTTCTCCACTGTAAAGAGTAGTGTTAGGACAGAGTGCTGTTGTATAGTGGTTTGCAGTATAAATTTGTAATAAAAGACAAGATCATTTCTTTATTTTCTTTTTATTTGTTCTCGCATTTGTGAAAGTTGGACCTCTTGGCGTTGTAAATTATATCATTTTTTTACTAGAGGAGTCTAGAGGACTAAGAATGAATGGGAAATTATCACTGGGAAGAGAGAAACAGTTGCAGCAATATCTAGAGGACTTACAATGAGGAATTCCTGATGAGACTACAGAAACGAGTAGCAGCACTGTCTATAGAACTTAGAATGAAGAATTACTGACTGGAAAAGAGAAGCAGCTAGCTGCACTACCTAGAGGACTAAGAATGAGGAATTATCACTGGGAACGGAAACATTTTAAAATGTAAAAAGGTTTTTCTGTGTTCTCCTTTGCCTCTACTTCTCATGCCAAACTGTGTTCCAAACATAACTCCTAATTAAGACAAACTTACTTGTATATTGATATACAAGGGAAGCATGCACAAACTAGTGCAAGGACTCTGGGCAAAATAGCATTTTCACATTGGAGCACTCCCTGCATTTTTCTTCCAGCATTGGGAAAACCTATAGGGATGGCTTTCATGTGATTAACTACATCTATGCATGTAATTATAACTGCAAAGAATATAAACCGCATCTGTTGGGGGGCGTGGCTTGGCCGGCGATCATGGCAGTCGCGTAGAGCGCGAGCTCCGGACCAGCCTTTCCATGTCCTAAACGAATATCCTTGCCCTGAGCATTTTCTGGGCTTTCTGCAGGAGGATTCTGGTGCGGGACCAGTGTGCTACACTCGGTAGCAAGATCAGCCGGGTGGGTGTGCCGTGGACGGCGGAAACGATCCCGCAACATCGCGGGCCCCAGCAGCTCCGACGAGGCCTGCAAAGCCGGGGCCTCGATTTTGGCGTTGCCCAGATCGGACGCAGCTTTTGACGGCAGCGGTGGGCGCCGCGGAGTGCCGGAGCCTGGCAGAGGGCCTGGAGGTGCTGACCAGGGAGAAAAAGAAACCCCCCTGTGCCCTGTGGAAGGTACGCCGGTAGCCATTGGAGTGGAGCTTGGTCTGGAGCTGCCTGGGTAGACACTGGAGGTGACATCCCTTGAAGCAGCCGCCATTTTGTGCCATCCTGTCTGCCCTGAGAGCCCGTGGACGGTAGATAGCAGCGGGCTGGTGAAAGGCCCTGGTGGGAGCTGGGGTAGCGCTCGGCTTGCCCTACTTGATGAGAGCTGCCCGACGCTGGTCTGGGCCCCGCACGGCAGAGTGCCCCGGCGTGGAGCAGACGGACCCGGCCTGCCCGATATCAGAAGGGAGGCACAGCGTAGTCCTGCGGAGTCGTGGTGGTGGCGGTGAGTGGAGCTAGCCCAGGGAATTATTGCCTCGGGGGTCAGATCGGGCCCCGGTGGGGAGGACTGGCGGCGCTTGGCTCAGACGGGGACCACAGGTGACGAGGCCCCCGGGGTGGTCCTAAGGCAGTCATTGGTGGCTCTTGGTGTGCGCGAGCCCTGAACTGTGGTCCGGCGCGCTGGGACCCATGAGTGGAGGAGGAGGGGGGCCGGTGGTTTGAGTGTGGCACCTGGGATGGTGCCTCGTCGTGGACAGCCATAAGTCATACCACAGACTGCTGCGCCTGGCCCTTGAGGTGCGCCCCGGTGCTCGGGGATCCACTGTGCGAGACGCCCAGGAGTATCACACTTGCTTGGGAGTGCGGGGTGTACGTTTGAGCTTCCTGGACATTGTTGGCTGGCTTCGCCTGCAGAACGCATTAGCTTGAGGCTCTGTGGTGCTCGGACCCTGTCGGACTAACGAGAGACTTGGGGTGTTGGATGCCGCGCCGGGGCCGCCATTCTGTGTTGGGCGGAGGACTGCGTGCATCTGACCTACACGGCCTGCCCAGGACTGTGAACGCACCTACTTAGGGAGCTACTACCGCTGAGGGCACAGAGAGATGACGCGGGGTGGGGCCAGAGGTGGCCAGGGCAAGCAGGGGCCGATGGACAAGTATACTGGGGCTGCGGGACCTGGGGGATCCCAGGCGCCGGCACCTGACAATGCGGCGCAGCTGGCAGCCATCACGCAATCTAGGGATATGCTGGATGCTAAAATTGGCGCGGTCGGTGCCGATGTTACCCTTCTCCGCCAGGACTTGCGGAATGCAGTGGAGCGAATCACTAGCGCAGAGACCCGTATCACTGGGGTTGAAGATGACGTCTCCATCCTAAAGAAGAAAGTAGCGTCCATGGAACATATACAGAAGGGCCTGGCCATGAGGGTCGAGGATGCTGAAGGGCGCGCTCGGCGGAATAACCTCTGCTTCGTTGGTTTTCCGGAGGGTTGCGAGGGAGACAAGGTCGAAGACTTCCTGGCGCAATGGTTGGAGAACTGGATCCCGGTGGACACGCTATCCCGCTGCTTCGTGGTGGAAAGGGCGCTCGTGAAGAAACCCCCTGTGGGAGCGCACCCACGGCTGATCATAGCCAGATTTCTGAACTACTCGGATAGGGACACCATCCTGCGGCAGGCAAGGCTCAAGGGCGAACTACTGCACGACAACGCGAATATCTTCATCTTTCTGGACTATACGAGATTGGTACCGCAGCAGCGCCAGTCGTTTCTTGCGGCCAAGGCTCACCTTCGTGGCCTTAAACTCCAGTATGCATTGCTTTACCCTGCGCGGTTGCGGGTGATTTACAAGTCCCGAACACTATTCTTTGATACTCAGGAGGAGGTTTTCCACTGGACAGATGAAACTGTGAAAATTAGGGTCAACATGGCTAGAGATGGCGAGTCGGACTCCTCCTCCAATGGAACTGTCCGGGGGGGCCTCAGAAGCAGGAGTCGGCGCCGTGGAAGACAGCGCTCAAGTAGGGGCTCGCGATCGGGCTCGGTCGCCCGCAGATACAGACCTCCACAGGAACAGCAGACTGATGGAGCTGGATGATCCGGGACTATGAACGTGATTCAATGCTTACTGGGGAGGTAGATGTTCAGGTGCACTGTTGCTTAGGGTTGGGAGCCCTTCCCTATCTGAATGGGTGGGTGGGAGTGACGGCCTAGTTCCTATGGGCTGCTGTAAGGGGATCCATTGGAGGACGTGGGGCTGAGTCTCCCGTTGGGGACCAGGCCGCGATCCGACCGCGACAGGTGCTTCCATGTTCGGGAGGTACAGGGTGGGGGGAGGATGGGGGGGTTGGGAGTTGGGGGCTGGGGTTGGGAGGGGGTGTGTGCGTATGCCTTGCTGCTCGTTATTAGCCATGTGCTGCACCGGATGTGCCTTGGGGACAGCTGTCCCACATGTGATAAACTGATCAAATGTCTGCTGTCTGGGGGGGAGGGCGGGTAGGCCCTGGTTCGCTGCGAATCTTGAGTTGGAATGTGCGTGTAATGCTAGACAAAGTTAAGCGGGGGCAGTCTTTCAGTGTGTCAAGAGAATGGGAGCAGACATTCTGTTCCTGCAGGAGACCCATCTGCTGGGCACGAAGGCCCTATGCCTCCAGCGCTCAGGGTTCATGCATGCATACCTCGCGGGCTTCTCGAGGGACTCAAGTGGAGTGGCAGTCCTTATCCATCGGAGAGTACCGTACATACACAAACGCCTATGGACGGATGCACAGGGCAGGTACCTCTTTCTACAGGGCGAAATCGGAGGGGTAGCGTGATTCTTGGCAGCGTGTACGCTCCGCCGCTACTACAGTGGTCATTGGTGAAGCGGCTATTGTCCCTCTGGGGTACCATGCCGGATGCCTTATCCATTGCGGGGGGAGACTTGAACGATGTCCTAGATAGGAGCTGTGATAGATGGCGGAGTGGGGTGGTGGCTCCGGCGCAGGAGGGGGAGGGGCCCACCACTAAGCTGCATGCATTGACGGTAGGTCTTGACTGGACAGACGCATGGAGGTATAAACATGGGGCACGTAGGGACTACACATACCTCTGTGCATCACACAATTCCTTCTCCAGACTAGATTATATTTTTATCCCCAGAGCACTGTCCCACAAGGTGCTGTCGGCGGAGATTCTGCCGCGGGTACTTAAAGACCATTCACCGGTGGCCATCACGATCAGCGTGGGCCCGGCCAGGCAGCCGTTTCGGTGGCGCATGTCGGCCTGGCACTTGACGAAGAACGACTATAGGGCGCACATGATGGTTGAGATAGATCGCTACTTGGCTACGAACCTGGGCTCCGACTGTCCTTTGGGAAGCTATGAAGCCGACAATACGCGGCGTGGACATATCCCCGGAGAGAGAAGCGTCAGGAATTAGTGAGGCACGAGGCTGTGCTTGTGGCGTTGGAATGTAGGGGTCGGGAGGAGGATTGCGGGCCCGCCAGACGGCAACTGGTACTGGCGCAACAGCAATATGCCACGGTCCTGATGGATGAGGCGAGGCAGGCCTGGCTGGCCACCAACAGTCGGATTTATCAATGGGGGGACAAATCGTGCAAGATGCTGCACTGCCTATGTCAGGGCATCATGTATGCTCAGCCGCTGCCCCGAATCAAGACCCCCGGAGGGGGAGACCCTACTTGAACCCGTAGCGATAGCGGAGAGCTTTGCCGGATACTACCAGGGGCTGTACATGCCCAGGGAGTGTCTGGAGGCCAAAACGGTCCAGCGCTTTATAGACTATCTTCCCCCGACAGCCGTCTCAGATGAGGTACGGGAACTCCTAGACCAGCCCCTGACAGATGAGGAGCTGGGTGGGGCCTTGGGCGAATTGAATCCGGGTAAGGCGCCAGGTCGCAATGGATTTCAGAGCAAATTTTTCCGCTGGTTCTTTGTCCAGCTAGGCCCGCACTTTCGGCCGGTACTGGAAGAAGATTGCGAGAGTGACACGCTCCCACCAGACTGGCGGCATGCTGAGGTCGTAGTCTTCTTGAAGCCCGGGCGACCCCCCCGAAAATCATGCCTCCTATCGCCCTATCTCCCTACTGAACACTGAGGCGAAGATCCTTGCGAAGGCCCTGGCCACTAGGCTTAAACCCTATATCACAGACGTGGTTCAGACAGTTAAATTCAGCACTTTTCTGTGGGAGGGAGGAGCGGTGCGTGTGGCCTGGAGGACGTGCTTCCTGTCCACATACACTGGGGGATTGGCTACGTCCGACGTACTCTCATACTACCAGGCGGCGCATCTCCTGGTGTTGAACGACTGGTGGTCTGGGGACAGGGGCGACCCGGCATATGTGGTAGGGAGGATGCTGATGGGATCTGCTTCTCTACATTCACTGCTGTATTTGGCGCCGCTCCGGAGGTCTCTTCCCGCAGCCATGCAAGTGATTTTTCGCGTTTGGAGGCAGGCTCTGCATAGGATGGGGTGGTGGAATGTACTTACCCAGGAAACCCCTCTCTGGCGGAACGGTAGACTGCCCCAGTTGAATGCGTTGAAGGGCTTTCAGGGGTGGGATGCCATAGGTATCTCTACCCTCGGAGATGTTATGTCGGGGTGCGCCCTTAAATCATTCACAAACCTGCAGGAAGAATTTGGGATGCCTCGTACGCAGTTCTTCCGCTAACTCCAGTTTCGCCACGCCTTGGCGCCCCATCTGGTAGGCTTGGAGCAGCTCCCTTAGTTTAGCCCTCTGGAAGCCAAGATTTTCATGGGGGAACTGCCGGATAAGAAACTGTCGCGCATATACCAAACACTGGTGCGCCACTGCTCGTCGGATCTACGTGGCCTTAGGACTACACGGGAACAGGATGTTGGAGAGTTGGATGAGAAGGACTGGGTGGAGGTCCTGGAAAGTCCAAGGGTGGGCAGCCATATCCACGTGCCTGCGCTTGATTCAGTTCCGCTACATACATCGCACGTATTATACCAGGCAGCGCTTGTGGAGGGCGGGCATGATAGCATCTCCCGAGTGTCTTCGCTGTGGGGCGGAGGTAGACATCCTGCTGCACACGGTCTGGGAATGCACAGCGCTGCGAGGGTTCTGGGATGAGGTACATCGTTGCCTGGCGGAGGTTCTGGCCTGGGATTTGCAGGAGGACTCAAAGTTAGCTCTATTGCATGTCATGGCAGAGGGTGGGGGGCAACCGCTAAAAGCGCCACTTATTGCTACTGGGCCTCACACTGGCAAAGCGCGATATAGCTAGGGAGTGGAAGGCGCCTCGGGCTCCGTCACTGGCCACCTGGAGAAATGGAATGGACTGCAATGGGGTTGGAGCAGCCCGTGGTTGTGGCCAGGGAGTGCCCCAGAAAACACTTCAAAATTTGGAAGAGGTGGGCAGACTACAGGCGGCTGGATCTGGACCCGCCACGCAAGGAGACCGCCCTCCCAACTCTTGGACAGACTGGACTGTGAAAAGACACTGTTGGTGTGTGATACACATGGGGAGGGATCTATTATTGTATTATGGTTGGAGGAGCAAGCAGCTACGCAAAGGGGGGGGTCAGTTGTGGGGAGGGTGGGGGTGTTTAAATCTACTGTTGCTCTGAATGGGGGAGTTACCTGTTCCTAATACACGTTGTAGGAAATGATGTAGATTAATTGATGATGGCAGTGGACTCCGGATTACGGAGCTTTGCATACTATGTGTGTTTCAACAATAAAATATGTTTTTAAAAAAAAACAGCATCTGTGAATACCTGTGTTGACATGCTATGGCACATCTCTCCTTTCTTTTTTTTACCATGTTTTATCATTTCTCTTGACTCTTTCTCCTCCCCTGTACTTTGCTGATATAAATGCACTAGCCCTGGCCCAGATCCCTCTGTGTCATGGTATATTCCCTTGCAATGTTATTCATCATTGGCTTTTGACCCACCTCTCCGCCGGAGTCAGTCAAGGATGAGTCCATTATTTTAATAGCATTTATATAGTGCTTACTAGCCCTGAGGAGGTAGTGAAGCGCTTTTTGGCGGGTAGCATGGTACTCCGAAAACCAAACAGTATTAGTGGGGGATTAGTATAGTGAAATATGAAATTAATTTGAGCGGTGGAATTTTTAGTCTTATTTCGATTGAAAAAGAATAGTGGAGAGATTGAAGAGGGAAGGGTCAAGTAACTATAATCTTTTAGGCATGTATGACAAAAATGCAAAGTATTTTTTCTAAATCATTTTTAATTCCTTGGATTTCACATAATGAATTGCAGCATATAGTCTGTATATAATGAATTATTATAATCTGCATCTCTGTGGTTTGTACTGGCAGGTGCCTATTTTTACATAACCAAAAAAACCACCTATAACCCTGTGACCGGAAGGGTGTGACTGACGAAGTTTTAATTGACTATTCAACAGTTTACTATAGAATTTTCTGAGAAGTTGGACACCAAATTATACCATAACCCATTACCAGTGTCACCTCTAAATACACACTGTCCAGACCAAAGAAAGTGTCGTACTCGAAAGAGTCTTACTCAAAGAACACTCAGTCTAAGAATTGACTGAATGATAGCACTGTACGGGAGCAGTTTAAGGGTTCATGCATGAAGGGAGGGAGCAGAAAAGGAAGAGGGAAGATTAAGAGGGCATGGCATGAGGAGACTTTAGAGGACCCTATCAGGCCAGGCAGATGAAGGTGCAAGAGACAACATTTTGGGGAATCAAGACAGGACTGAGTGAAGCATCACAGTAAGCCGCTTGAAACTATGCCAGGAATCCCACGGGGAGATAACCCCCCACCAAAACTCACTACAGACAGATGTGTCAACTAGTCAAAGTTTGGTGGATGCATCTTACTGTGGGCCTGTGGAAGTGGGGCAGCCTACGGCTGCTGGTGGTCTAGTCCCTGGTGCAGGTTTCAAGGTCGCGGGGAACACTCCCCTAGGTACGTGTGCCTAACTCCTTCCTACCCTAGCAGGTTACTGAGCCTTCAGTGCTCATGACAGCACTCCTGGTCGCCGACTCTGATGTGGCACGTGCACTGGCTGGTGGTGGTTACTTGTCACACATTGTGCTGCACTCTGGGTTTAATGGGACAACATCTTGTAGGTCCCAGGCTTAGAGGACAACGATTCCTTATATGCTGCCCCAGATATGAAAAAACCTGAAACCGCTGCTCTGAGGAATGCAAGGAGCACATTCTGATGGGCGAGCCCAAAAGCACACTGCAAAAAGCAGCAAACTACCTGTTGCCTTAAAACACCATAATTGAACCAAAACACATTATTAACGAGTGTTTGGACCCTCCCGTTCAGATGCTCGCAGCTCGTGTGTTGTGACACGCGTTTAGTGTAGTGCTTTTTCCATTTCCATGTACTTCCCCAGTCTATGGAGGCACGTCCGTTTTGGATACTGGTGTGCATTATTCTTAGAAGCTCAAATGTGTTTAGCATGCTCCACTTTTTTCCCTAGCCTGTACTGGAGTGTGATGGCCAACAGAAAGTTATTTCACTAACCTTGCCAGAAAACAAATCTATAATGCCCATAAGGGAGGAGGAGCCATCACACGCTGTACAGTGTGATGACCAACCAAAATGTTCTTTCAGTGAAATCGTTGGAAAGAGCACTAAGCACACAAAGGAGAGACATTTAAAGAAATGCACTGATAAACAGCCAGCCTTTCTAAATACCACATGAAACCACCAATGCCAATTGGTGGGTGTGCCAGAGACCGTAGAAGAGGTTGCAACAGGTCTTGCATTGCGCTGTCGAGGCTCGACCTAAATACGGTGTGCTGCCACCACCATTCTCATGCTACATTACTCTTGGTCAGGGCAGTATCCCTTTACCACTATGCAGGTGGCACTTTGTGCATCCATCCCTGTCTAACAAAATTACAATCTGTGAGGCAGTCTAAGGTCATGGCGTACACACACACGATCCATGTTCGTCCCCGACTTAAAATCTGTACAAAGGACCCAAATATCTGTGCAGTTGTGGCCCTCAGGGCAGGCGTTCACGTCCATTAACATGTTAACATGAAGGAGACTTTTCCATCCAAACATTCACTAAAAGACTTATTAACATTAAACTGACAAACTAAAGGTAACCAAACTGAACAATTTGGGAATCAAAGTGAAGAGACTTGCGTGGATAAATATTGGTAGCATAAAAATCCAACAGAAGGCAGTAAGACTGTCCTTGCCAAAAATGAGATGAGTACAATGTAAGGCTCGAAAAGGTATGTAAAGTATCTCGAATGCATATTCTCTGTTGGTATTTGATGTAGATGAAAAGAAAAAGGTCAAACCTTTAGCAAAGGAGTTCCATTGTTTTGTTATCAGACCCATCAGTGCCATTTTGGAGGTCTCCACGCTATGTGTCACAACAGCCCATCTTAGTCTTGTCCGAAGTACGTTCAAGCCTTTTAATTTAATATAGCAGCCAAATCATGGTTGGCTCTGTGCATCTATGACACCCATGTGGCAATTTTTATGAAGATATGGATGTAATTCACATACTAATAAAAGGGGGGCTATAGGATCAGATAAGCAGAGGGGAGTGTACAACACTTGGTAACTCCACAGGCGAGGTGCCTTAATCATGATATGAAAGAATTGTGAGAGACCGACTGATAGCTGTAGGGTCTTTTGTGGCATTTTACTAGAAACTGCAGTCGAAAGTACAGTGCTGGTTTGATTGGAATCTTCCTTACAACAGGTTTGAGTCTGTCTCTCTTAATCTCTATCCTTTCCCGATAGAGCTCTTTTACCTGTGGAGGTGCCAAGTGTGATGGGTACTATGCTTAATTTGCAAACCAATAAGTGCCGGGGCTCTGGTCGGGCGGAAACGGGCACTACAACGCGGCCGTTTCCACGAAAACCTTTACCACGCATGCATTACAACGCATGCGTGGTAACAACGAGAGGCTTTACCACGCATACCTTTTACTACAAAATACGTAGTAAAGATATGTGTGGTAAATTTTAAAAAAAGGGGTTTGGGGGGGTCTCCCCCCAAAAAGTAAAAAAACGTGGGATTAAAAAGGGGCGTTGGGGGGGGGGTCTCTTCCCCCCCCACCCCCCACCAAAAAAAAAAGTAACCTGCAGTGCCGAAGATCATGCAATCAGCGTCGTTGGAGAGTTAACAGAATTAAACTTCCGCTTCCTCTTTACGACATACGACCGACGTAACCAACGAAGATGGAGAGGAGACAGTTAAAAAGGTAAGGGGAAATGTAATTTAAAAAAATTTAAGGGTTAAGGGCAGGGGTAATTATAAGGAGTAGAGGCTGTGGGTGTGTAAGGGGAGAGGTATAACTTTTAACAAGAATATGTCCTCACCATGCATTAATTAACAATGAAAAACGTTGTTAATCTATGCGTGGTAAAGGAATATTAGTGGTAAAGGTTATACGTAGAAAACAAATTCCGTTGTAACACATGCGTGGTAAGGGCATGCGTTGCATCGGAATTCGTTGTAACGACATACAACCTCAAACACCATTTTAAACATAAAACTCACAAAATTCATTCAGCTGGCATACCGCAACCTTAACCAAACTGGGTCCTGCTAATGCTCTCCCCCCTATATTTTTTAATCTTGATGTTCTCAATAATAGCTTTTAACTTTGAGGGGGGACAAAACGAAATCCTATCATTGAATTAGGACTGTTGGGGGTCCTGAACATGTATGGCATCATGGGCAACAGGTATTTTATAAAAGAGTCGATGGGAAAAGTATCTTGCACAACCCGTCTTAATCTACTTTTTTTCATCATTTTTGCCCCGTGTATTTATTTTCTTTTAAACTGTTCTGGATTAAGGAGGCCCAAGAGCGGATAACCTCTTCTTTTACACTGCTGCCTTTTAACTGTTACATGTTTTCTTCTTGTTTTTAACAGTCGCTGTACATTGTGAACTTTGTAACTCCTTTTAAAGATATATGTTTATATCTAAATAAAGATTTTTTTGATTTGATTTGATTTGACATACAACCTCGTCGGTAGGTCACTGCAGTTTGCACCACACATTGCCCCTGCCAGTTAGAAATGACAGTGCAAACACAGCTACTAACCATCACACACAGCTGTTGTTGTACTAATACCTAAATTAGCCAGACAGCGCCTCCATGTGGTAGACTGTCATAAGCCCCAATGCTGGCAATTAGGTGCTGGTGCTGAGCACCAGAAAACGCCGGCTCAAATTTAGCACTGAATGGGTATCTTAGCCCACCTGACTGTCAGTCAGGTAGGAAGAGGGTTTTTAGACTCTGCCCTCTTTTGGAAAGACCGGAGGACATGTAAGTCGGAGGTTCCAGGAAACTTAGAGGGCAAAGATAGGTTTCCTCAACTGTTGCGCCTCATGCACAGGAGCGACAGGCGAACAACATTTCAACGCTACTGTCCATGATGCCACTGTATTGTGGTCCTGTCAATGGAAGTACTATTTTTGTGCATTGTTGACTGTTCTCTCGGCGCTAGCTTTTCCATGTTCATTAAATCAACAGCAATCCGACTGAGAGAGCCCTGGTGCATGTAATGTCCTCTCAACATTTGTTTCTTGGACTGCTAAGGTTTATATTGCTCTTTTTATTTGTGCCACGTGGCCTTTTTCCTTACCCGGGTGAGTTATTCATAAATCTCCATATTATAAAATCTACTATGTCAGAAAATCGAAAGATTTATGATTGCATGAAATGCCTTACAGATTTTCCATGTGGCATCTTTTTACACAAATGTGTGTTTTTTCTTTTTATTCTTTGTGTTTTTCAGAGTCCTACTCAAACATTTCAGAATGGCTACGAGTCAGATACTGACAACGGCTTCAGCTCCAGATACTACCGGATTATTGAAAAGCTGAAGGACAAAGAGCTGCAGCTCCTGGAAATTAATAGAGAGAACGAGGATCTTCAGATAAAGGTATTTACACTGTACTGAACTTTTAATTCATGAAAACTGATAAGTGGGTGCGTTCCTTCTGCCTCATTTGTCTTTTGAGATTAGGGTTTGGTTTACATTTTTCCTCGTCTGTCTCATTAATCTGAAAGCAGTTTTAGAGAAAGGCATCTGGGTACTTAATACGTAATATTGAAGTTTTTTTAGTGAGTGAACCACATTTCATTTCTCACTCCATATGCTCTGGGGGTAAAACATGAAGCTAGCAGTGCATTGTAGCTGATATGAGTAATGCATGCCAGGGGCGTGACTCGGGCCTCTGCCGTTGAGGGGGCTCAAAGCCTTCAAGGCGCCGCAATTTAGCCCACGGGCAATGAATATCTTATATAGGAGACTCTGGGGCCCCTCGTCGCATTCCTTAGGGGCCCCATCATGTGCGTAACGCCACTAGTGACCCGATTCCAAACACCTCCCAGCACTTTTGAGCAATATTTCACCAGCACGTGAGAATAGTTAAGTTTTTTTTATAGCAGCCTGTTGCCATGGTAACCAAAAGCAATGAGTCCTAACTCTGACCATGAAACCGGTGGGCACACGTTTGCAGAGCCGCCAGCTGTGTTGTTTCTGATGCTCTTCTGTGTAACGCATGCTTGTGGAGATGTGACTCCACGTGCTGGTTAAATTGAATTTTGACTTTCAATGCAGCCAGGTTTGGCCAATAGCAAGTCCAGGGTTGAGCTCCTTCACAGAAGTGGGCATAAACATAACTGTTTGAGATTTCATCGTAGTAATATTCTTTCTCGTACGCAGGGCCACTCTAATTATGCGACTGTGAGGCTGCAGCGATTTTCGCATAATTCTAGAGTTGCTGCATTTGCCACATCCATCAGCTGCCAATAATCTGCAGATTTTCACAAAAGAAAGTTACTTCCAGCTTAAACGGTTCAAACGTTAATGCAACGGCACGTGTTGCTATGCAGCAGAGGGCCCTTTTCAAAGCTCGACTGATCACCTGTCTGATGGTTGTTGCTTTATTTGTGTATTAAGCTGGTACTTATGAGGTGTAACCAATGTTCAGACAGTGTTACCAAGTTTAACAAGCACTTGCAATGCAATAGGTCTCGCATTTACACAACTTTTAGCTATTGGCATTGTAAATGACAATGCCTTTTAGTTGTGTTTTTAAAAATGAAAACAAAAATAAAAGGCATTGTCATTTGCAATGTCAATAGCTCAAACTCGCGTAAATGCGAGGCCTAGTGCATTGCAAATACTTGTTCTAGCTTGTATTGTTCACACATCTGTACCGCAGAGTCACGTAGCTTTCAAACGAAACCTAATCCTGCCTTGTTTATTTTGGAACGTGTATTCTTTGCCCTAATAGAAGGAGGCTTGATAATTATACTTTGTTTTGGGATACAGAAACGCGCAATCTTTTGTTTATCCATCTGAGGCAAACACAAGCCGTCAAAAGAATTACATTATTTATTTAACTTTAGATCCTGAGACGAATACACTGCAAGTACTCCGACCCCCTCCACACACTCTGGGCACGATGTCGTCGCTCACTGCCTCTCCGAAGAAGATTCTACAGCCAGGGGCGAGCCTGTTTTTGCTGCGGTGGTAGCTGCCCAACACAGGCCCTGAACAAGCAAAGCTCTGTAATCACGAGACCGATAGGGTCTTAATAGAAGCGCAGATGGACGGGCACAAGCCAGTGTGTCCTCAGCGGATCATGTCACAGTACGGATCCGCAATGTGACCAGAAAGCCTTACTGCAACCAGATCGCAGGAGTCTCTTTGGGACTTTAGGAAATCTGTTCTATTTAGGGCCTGTTGTGACCCCCTTTATACCAACAACGAGGGGCTGTGAGTATTCGTCTACGGACTCCTCATATTTTATTCTCCAATTCCGCTCGAGGGGTTTAAATATGAGTTTCTGATTTCTCAGCTCCTCCGTATACCAGTTAGCTGTTGGGTGAGATCTTTTTGGGAATCAGAGTTTTATAGGGGCTAGTTTATTACATGCTTATCCCACTCAGTTTGTGTAGAAATGTGTTGCATCGTCTATTCCTGTGGGAAGCGGACCCGCAGTTGCTACAAGTGCCGCCTCTTGTTCTTTGCCCTCAATTCTATTCCATGACCTGCTCTCAATTTGTCTCTTAGTGCCCCCCTTGCTGGCGCCATGCCCAGGACAGGGCAGTTTAAAAAGTACATCTGAATGATCGGTCCATGTAGGGGGTAACCCACCCGTACATGTCAGCTGAGGGTGGTTAGAAAATATACCATCCAATCCAAAGTGTGGCCTGCTATATGCCTAGATCCTGCCATATGCCTAGATCCTGCACCCTTTTGAGTGAGATCCCCACTCTTCATCATGTCAATAAGAACTAATGTATCTGGATCCAGGAGTGCTTCTAGATGGTAGTTGAAATCACCCAGGATCGTGAAGGAGTCAGAGCATGGACCTACTTCCAACAGATTCCCAATGGAAGCATGGAAGTGGTTTCTGTGCCCAGGGGGTGTGTAATCAAGCGTGAGTGCACACCGCAACTGAAGAAGTGCAACAGAAATCCCTCAAGACCCAGGTGCGTTTTAAGCTAACATAAATCAAAGTTCCCCAAAATAAAAACGGCACTTTTTAGTGAGCCAATAGAGCTAAAACAAGTTAAAATACAAGTTAAAATACCCCTAAAATCAGGGCAATCCTAATTTCAATGATTTGTGCAAAATAGCAAATAGTGCAGATTCGCGCTGTAACAGTCTCCTGGCTCAAGCCTCAGGAGATAACTCAGTCTCTGGTGGCCTTGTAGAAGTATTCTAGCTGGTCATTATGATACTATATGCTTTGAAGGATGGGAGTGACTGACAAGATCGTACAATCTCAAGCTAATATGTGGCTATCAACCTTTAAGATTAAATGATAAAACCTAGGTGTTCAGTTGCTCTTAGGCTGATTAGTGAAATGATCTTCCTCCTGACCTGGGACAGACGAGCAGCTCCAGAAGTTGCTGTTTTAAATGTAAAATTTTCCATAGCTTTTTTCCTCTGGTCAGTGCCTAGTATGACAGAGTTAATGTGCTAAATTAATTTATTTGATTTGACTCCTTCTGTGTTGCAGGGATGTAGTCGAACATCACCAAGATATTGAGATGTGCTGAAGGGTTCTTTTCAGATTAAACCGTGTAGTGTTGGTGAGGCAGTTGAGCTACGTTGCATTGACTTTAGGATGAATGAGAATTTAAACAAACTAGACTTAAGCAAAATAGATGACAAAATATTCTAAATTAAGTGTCAAGAACCTCTATGCCGGCATCTTAAGTTACAATATATTTTGCGCCAAATAAATTATACTTCTCCCAGTAAGGATTTGCAATACACTACCAAGACACTAACAAAATCTTACAATAATACACAATGCCAGGGCTAAAGCATGTATAGTATCTGTGTATTAAGTGCTTGTTGTAAATGTGCCTTTTGTCCATGGTCACCCCAAACGTTTCACCTTTTTCTGAACTCTATTTTTGGTAGAATTAGGACTCCCTGCACTTTGACTTCAAGTCATTGGCACTGCTAGTGTGCTGTGGTACTGAAATGGTTTTCGTGAAATTAGTTTCACTCAATTTATTTCTTTAGAATTAAGTGTGGCTATATTAAATAGCACAAAAAATCGAGATTGGAGATTAAATGCCAAATGTGAGCTACAGTGTGTATTTACTTCACCAATATATATGACAAAAATCTAATGCTGTCAGGAGCACCATTGTGGTTGGCTGGGCTGCAGTAACAAGTACCTAGAAGAGGTGCATCTACCATGCAATGTCCCCACTTTTCTTTCTTCTTGTATGTACAGAAATGCAGAGTCTGTTCGACTTTCCTGAATTAAAGCCCCTGAATGTTAGTGGCATAGGCCTGCTCATGACTAGCAATCCCATTCACAAAACCTACTTTTCGTGCCAAGAGCAAAAGCCTGTATCCTTTGGAGATTGTGCCTTTTCAGTAGCTGCTGCAAAAATGTTGAATTTACTGTAATGATTACTGTCATTAGAATCTTCCCTCATTAATTTTATAACGCTTCTTAAAACAAATTTCTTTAATCTGTAGAACCCAGCCACATTAAGCTGGTTCCTAGTTATTCATCACCATGTGACCACTCTCTATTTAAGAATTCAGTGCATTACCTACTCAAATTAGAGTTGTTTGAAAATGAGAAGAAATAGTATATGTTCAGGAAAACATAGCTATATTTAATAGTCTTAATAGAGCACTTCCTCTAATGTCACTGCACAACTAACCCAATGACAAAATTAATAATTTCCTTCTGTAGCACCTGTATCCTATACATACAGAAATCACGGGACTCGTGATGTGCCTTTTGGGTGATTAACAAAAGCAAAGCTCTAATATGATAACTGGACACAGAGTAAAAACTAGAAATTTGATGTAATGCCAATAATACATATGACTTCATCACTGCGTGATGTAGCACAGTACCGGTAGTTGCTTGTGTAGCTCTTAAGACTACTTGAGGCTGCTTCATAGCACTATAAGAACATGATGGTAAGGAGGGAAATGGAAAGACTTAAAAAGCAAACAGGAAATAAGTTAGGTGGAAAACAGATACTACTGTGTCATGTTTGTTCTGATAGCACTGAGGGTATATGCAAGGACCTCTCCAAAACACAGAGATCAAATCGGGAAGGAGGAGGTGAGAGAAAAAGGGGACGTTCAGACATTTTTGAAGGTTGCATAGCATGTGTGCCATCATAATGCTCCTTTAAAGTGCTGCACTGGAACAGAAGTGTTAAGGAGAATAGGGAAAGAGGAATGTTTTGAAATGTTGACTCCACACTTCAAACAAGCAATGGTTGATACAGCTAATAGATTGTTCATGGTCCCTGAGTTGGCAACAAACCCTGTCTCGTTCAACGGGATCAGGTTGCGTTCCTTTGCCCATAACCTCAGGCCTCCAAGAGGAGGCGTGCGTAATGCTTGGTCTCGATGTCCAATAGGGCAATGAGTCTGTACTTGTTCGGCGAGGAGCGGGATCCAGATTTGTAAATTGGGTGGATTATGGCTCCCCGCCATGAGTCGGGGATTGTTGCAGTATTCAAAGCAAAATTAAAAAGATTTGTTAATGTTCCTGACCATAAGGCTGAGTCAGATTTAAACAGGCTCTGTGGCAGGCCATTTGGACCCGGTGCTCCGTCTGATCTTGCTTTTGTCACTGCTGTAGCAACCCTTTCTTGTGTCACCTCAAAGTCCTCATTGACGGAGTATAAGCAATTAGTCTCTCTTAGGGGGTTGTATCCTGTTGGTCCTGGGTGTTCTGAGGATCTGAAGTGGTCGGTGAGGAATGTTGCCCAGTCCGATTCTTGGATGTTTGCTGTTCCGAAGCTCGATGTGCTTGGGTTAGTGTGGTTAATTAGGGCCCAACATTTTTTCTTTAGTTTTTACTCTTACACTCCCACACCAATTTGCACCAGAATTGAGTGTCATACGACTGTTTATCTTTGGTCATCGCCAGCCTGAAAGACTTCTGAGCAGCTTGATAAAGGTTTAGGCATTCGCTATTCCCTGGAGATTTTGCGAGTAACCGCAAAGCGTTGTTTCTGGCTTTCTTAAGTGATTTTTGTCTGTATTGACATTGTGAACTTGCGGTACTGGATTGGCCTTTGGGCCTGTTGTTTCACTGGAAAAAGGTTGATCAGGTGAGAGCAGAGCATCGACCATGTCGCAATCCGCGAGACTTCTTGATAGGTTCCGCCTCTTATGATGTCCATGCTTTCTTGCAGAATATTCTGGCTGATGTCTTCACTCCACTTGAGGCGCTTCAGGTTCTCTGTGTATATTCCTCGGCAGGTTGAAGTAGCAGGTTTGTGATTTACTGGTTTTATATTGAAGGATATGACCTGAGGTCTATGATCACTTTCAATTCGTGGATGGATACGGAAGCTTGCCAGACAATGAAGCAAGGATGAATTACAGATGGTATAGTCCAAATAAGAACACTTGCTGCCATTTGCCCAAGGCCAGTTTGGGGGGTGTCTCCCACCGATCTTCCGTTGATTACCAGATATCCTGCACTATAAAATCGCATCACACAGAGTTCGCCCAGTCCGCAATAGGGTTGATTGGGCGATTTTATTTGTGTAACGGCCTCATTGATCGAAAATAAAAAGGGCCCCATCGGTGTCTGCTAGTTTTCCTTGGAATAAGTTGGTGTTAAAATCACCTGTGACTATACAATCTGAGTTGGGGTGTTCCGCGGCTATGTCGCTCATAATTTCCATTAGACGAGCCAGATCTTTTTTTGTACGCGTGCTGGGATTAATGTACACGTTTAGAAGGAAAAGTGAGCGCTGATTCCGCCATGAGTTGATTTTGACCCCGAGTAGCCATTCTTCGTCAATGGATAGTCGTGAGATTTGGCCTTTTAGGTTGTTTGATATGTATATTGACAGGCCCCCTTTGGTGTGACCGTAGCGGCTATCCCTGAGTGCTGGTTTCCATACTTCAGTGTAGCCAATAACGGGGCGTCCTTGTAAGGCTCAAGTTTCCTGTATAACTAATACTGCATGCTCACATAGAAAGGAAAATGTTTCAGAATTCGTAATATTCTGATGGAGGCCACTTATGTTCCAGGAACACATTGAGAAGGTGGAATCTGCTTGGAAGTTAAACACAGTTGCTGGTGAGGCTACTAGGGGGAATGACTTTGCCAGGGTTTTGAGCTTGGGGCCCCTGCACTCTACTTCGGACGGTCATTCTATACTTTTGGTTGACAGGATGGCTGGAAGCCACTCCCAACCTTGACTTGTGTCGACATGGGAGACCAATATTGGAGGAATTTTATATTGTTCTTCTGGTCCTGATGCATTTTTTAAAATCGAATATGGTCTGGGCAGTTCATCCAGTCTGGTAGTTCCAGCTTTCCGAGGAGTGATTGGCTGATTTAATAGGGTGGTGGGGTAGCCTGGAGTGGAATATGGATACTCTCGAATGCCCCAATCCCCCAGGATGTCCTTATGATCCAAAAATGCTCCTACCCAACTGGCCGACTTAAGAGACAGCAAGGTAACCTCAGATGGTTGGGCGCCTCTTGGTGGGAGGAATTCAATAGCTTCGTTGTCATCCGATACCAGGCCTGCGAGCCCCGGAATGCCATCCGCTAATTTTATTATGTTCGACCTGTTAAGGATGTCTTGCCGACCCTATGATTTATATTTCGGTGCCAGTAAAATATGGAAATGAGATGGGTCGTTGTTGTTCTCCTTATTTTTTTCACTTGGGGCCGTCTTATTGAGTTTATTAAAAAACCGGCCTGCGTCTAAATATTGCTCCGTTTGTGATGGACAATGCGGGGCCTTCCACAAAGGCTGATTATTTTTAGGTAAAATTGTTTTTTGGTTATGAATTGTTTTTGTGAGGTTCATTCCTGTTATTGTGGGGTCAACCCGAGGCAGAGTCGAGACTGAGACTGATTTAGATTTTTCTTGGGTCACTGTGGACTCGGGTAAGATTAGTTAATCAGTTATCATCCTTCGCTGTTCTGTGACTGTGCTGAGCTTGTCTGTTGCAGTTCGCGCAGCTAGTTCGATTGGGTCGTGAGAACTCCCCACAGATAGTTGAATGGTGGGTGCTAGTGGAAACACTTTTACATTAACACTCGGATTTACTGGGGGTGATGGTGTAGCTGTCTCACATAGAGATTTTTTGTTAGCCGCCGTTTCAAAGAAGGGAAAGAATTTCGGGTGGGCAGCTGTTGTTTTTGCTCTTATTTTGTTTCTCTGTTTACGCAAA
Organism: Lissotriton vulgaris; assembly: GCF_964263255.1. Classification (NCBI taxonomy): domain Eukaryota; kingdom Metazoa; phylum Chordata; class Amphibia; order Caudata; family Salamandridae; genus Lissotriton; species Lissotriton vulgaris. Next base: position 273,727,860 of record NC_141689.1, on the reverse strand, counting down.
CGTTTACGCTCTCTTGCTACAGGGTGGAAGAGGTGCTGGTGGTCCTTCTGCTTTGGAAGTGTGCGAGGTCATTAAACTGGCCGTTGACCCTGTCACTTGATGGTCCGGACAGGTAGTGCACCCACTTGGGGCCCCGGCATTTTCGGTCGTCACTTTGGTCAGGACAAGCCCCCTCAGTGTTGCGTAAGATTTGCCGGTTTTTAACTGTTCACTCAGCAGGTTTGGACAGCTTGACTTAGTGCCTTTGTTTGCAGTAGTCCATGGGTTAGCTAGATCTTGGGTAGTGTCTTGTATTCTTTGTGATTGCGGACAGGGAGTTGTGTGTGAGTTGCCTCCCTTCAACAGCTTGACTTCTTTTATTACACTGGTTTGGAAATCTGGGAGCGATGAGAGTGAGTCAATAATTGGGGAGCAGCAACAGACTGTCTGTATAAGCTTTGCTGAGGCTTGCGCTCCTAGTATTAAGTTGTTCATTTTATCAAGTTTATTATCGATCCCTGCCGTGAACAATGCTAGGGTGTTCAGAAGATCGACCTGCACATCCAGTTTGTCCGAATGGTAGTTGAGTGCTTTGACTGTTTGTTGAAGGGTTTGAAGGAGTTGCGGCCAAACCCCAGTTGCTGTAAGCTCTTCTTGATTGAGCTTTGGGTTTAGCGTATGATTAATTGGATTTTGATTATTTTTAAAGAAAAATGACAGATCAGTTAAAAGCTGATCATTTGAATCAGATTTTTTGGGGCGATTTTTGTGGGGATATCGTTATGGGTGCCGGTGGTGAGAAAGCTATGTGCTGGGGACTTGATGCATCCAAGTGCTTCTTAGGTGTACTTATGGTTTGGGATGAGTGGAACAGTTGAAGAATGTTGTTGTGCGCATACGAGTTTTGCACATGTATTTGTGCAAGAGTTAATTGACTATGTGGAACCATTGTGGTTTCCTTTAACACATCAAAATCTTGTTTGGGGGGTGGGGGGGAGTTGTTATTGTTTCCGGTTTCTGAATATGATCTGTGGAGGAACTTGGGTGATGTTGAAGGCTCCCCGGAGAGGGTTGCAGCGGGCATAGTCCTCTGCTGTAGGTGAACATTGCTGACCAGTTTGCGGCTCTAAGTGGTGACTAGGTAAGTTTTGTTTAGAGCCTGGTCCCCCCTGCCAGGCCGGGGTTAGGTCGTTAAGTGCTGCTCCAAAGATGTAAAGTCCCGGAGGTTGAGCTGACTCTTTAGTTCTCATTGGCCACTGTAGAGGAGAAAGCAGCTGTAGGGGGCACGTACTTATCTCGGCCTGCTGGTCCGAGGCTACGAGGTTGATTAACTCCTGGGGCTGGGGTTTTTCGAGAACGTTGGTCGTAGTTGAAATTTTTTTAAAGTAGTCCAACAGGTTCGGGGGTTTTAAGGCATTTGGCATATCCGTACTCTTGCCTTTAAGACTGGGGTTACAGTAACCATCTGGCGAAGATTTTACCACTGTCGCTGTTTCCTGACGGGCCCGGGAGGGCTTGTGGTTACCCGAATGGGGCTCTTTTAATGCCGGCTGTTTTGATTTCCGCCGTTTTGGTGCCGCTGTGGTCTTTCTTATTTTCCCAGATCTCATAGCTTGGTTAATTGATAGAAACCAATTCTGTGCTGAAGTGAGAGTGGTGACTAAAGCGGCTGGGGTGGCACTGCCGAAGAAAATTGAAAGTCTGAAAAAGGTTGTAGTGCTTTGGATCTCTGATGGCTCAGCAGGCTCTGATGTATCTGGGATCTGGGAGTTCTACCAGTTCTGACGTCGCTGACTAGCTAACTGGTGTTGAGTTGTTAGCTTGCTGCACTGTCGAAGGACTGTAAAATGTCCTGTTGTCAAGGGACTGCCGGTAAGTAGTTGGCTGAATGAGGTGCAATTTTAACAATTTTTAACACTATTTTGGGCACGTGCCTCATCGTTGGCTGGATCGTGGCTAGCTGGATCAAGGTACCCCCCGCTCTTTGACTATTTCCCGAGCCCCTCCGTTTGTCCACAAGCACTCCCTCCCGCCGCGCCGCTCGAACCTGGACTGGGCTAACTAGACTGAACTGGGAGTCAGGACCTCACCTCTTGTGCTACCCCAAATGGGGTCGGGAGCACAGATAGTGGAGTGAGGTGGTAAGTTAGCTCCCCAATCAGGCAGTCAATCAGTTGACGGTCCGAGCAGGCAGCGGTACCGGCCGTTGCTTGTCAAGCTCAGGGGATGGGCAGCGGGGGGAGCAGCCCTAAAGCTGGAAAAAGCAGCCGAGTGCGCCACACGGCCGGCAGGCTGAGCTGGCTGGGGGAGCAGTGCCGGAGCGGACGTCGACCGGAGCGAGGCGAAGCAAGATGGGACTTCCTATGAGGCCACTGAGGGCTAAAAACTGACATGGCTGACTCAAGGGGTAGCCCAGGCAGTACAGGGACGTGCAACCCCGTGCGGCGGCATGCGGTTCAGGAGGGCGGGGGGAGGGCTAAATTATGCTGGAAGATACGATCGACCAAACCAGCCAAGCGCCAAGCACCCCGCCCACAACCAACAACTGACAACGGCAGCAGCGGGAGCGGCAGAGACGGCCACACACCACCCCACACACTCACTCTACCCGCACGCTTCTTGCTGACTTACCACCCGGGTCCCGGTCATGAGACGCCGACAGTGCCTGAGGAAGGAGCCAACCTGCCTCACCTACGCGATCACCGTCCAGCTCCAACACCGCCCCCTCGCTCACCACGCCTCGCCTGATGTACGTCGGAAAGACTGCTGCGAATTTCTCGTTAGTGGGACTCGGCCTCTGACAGCACCTCGCAATGACACAATTTCCACATTCCAACAACCTCTTCCGTAGGATAAAGTGGTCCATGGTATCAAATACCGCACTAAGGTCAAGGAGTAATATAGAGGCTGAACTACTTTGGACCGGGGTAATTTTTATCTCTCCTGACGCTGCCTACAGCGCTGATTCCATGCTTTGCTGAGCATGGAAGCCCATCTGAGTGAGGTGAATGCAATAAGTTTCCAGGAACTCTGTTAATGCTTCGGTCACATGTTTCTCTGTTAATTTACAAACTAATGGTAAGAGTGATATAGGACCATAGTTCCCTAGTTGAGCTGGATCTAGATTATCTTTTTTTAAATAGGGGTCTAATTATAGCATGTTTCCAAGCTTTTAGGACCTTGCCTGCCTCTAGCGAGAGATTAATGATTTCAACCAATAACTGGAGCAAGGTCTCAGTAACCTTACCAAGCAGATGTGGAAGGGCTAGATCTAAAAGTGAGCCTGATTCGGTCTTCTCCATCAAAGATCTCACAACATGTATGTTGGTAGATGGGAAGCAAGTGAGGGCTTGCAGGGGTGAACTCTGACTCTTATCCTTTTCCTGGCATATGGTTGTTCCATTCCCGTCTGAATGGAGCTGTAAATATCCATGACTTTTTTTGGTGAAGTAGGTGTAGGAGTTACATTTCTCTTCCAAAGCCAGGAAAGAGTGGTAGTCATATGTTAGGGAGGTTAGAGATTTAAGAACTTTAAAAAGTTCCTTAAATTAATTCTGTGCTTGGTTAATCTTTAGCTCAAAGAAGTTTGCCTTGGCATCTTTAAGATTATTATGGTAAAGCCTAATGGCTGCCTTACATGTAGCTCTGAGTTGGGCATCTTAGCTCTTCCTCCATTCTCTTTCCAATTTTTAACAGTTTTTTTTGTAAGGATACAAGTTTGGCGTTAATCATGGGGCCTTTTTAGGTAGGGATTATGGTTTGGGAGTAGTTTTAGGGGCCATCCTATCCAATGGTCGGGTTACCCAGCTTTCCCAGCAGGAGTATGCTTATTCAACCTTTCCCTGTATCTTGGGAGCCAAAGAGACTAAGCATTCCCCCCATGCTTCTAGCTTAAGCTTCGGTCTATTCCTCATCTGGGTAGTCAGAGGATGGAAGACTTTTCTTTCCAACTCGCTAAGTGCGAAAGGGATGAAAAAATGGCCTGACCACAGCATAGGTACTGGGGAGGATGTTGCAATTTTGAGGTGGTTTGAAATAAATGTATCAAGTATGTGACCCTTAATATGTGTGGCGGTTGATATCAGCTGGGTTAATTGTAACCCTTCAAGATCATGCGGCAACCTCTTAACATTCTGGAGATTCTGGTCCTCAAGGTGAAAGTTTAGATCTCCTAAAATAGTAATATGTGCTTTCTTCTCCAGAAGACGGGCAAGGATGTCTATCAGATAATCTAAATATTCCCCATAGGGACCCGGGGGCCTGTAGATTAGTAGCCCTGAGAGAGTGTAAATTGGAGAGAGGGTGATGGAATATTGGCAGCTTTTCCAAACTGGAATGGGAAGGGTATTAATAACAAACTTATATACATTTTTTAGCAGGACAGCATGTGGCACACAGTCCTGTATGCGATGTCCACAGACACTGTGTGAGCTATAGATAAGTCACTCCAACTGGAGGCCTTATAACCCTAAGGCAGGGTGCACTTTAACCCATGTGTGGACATATATGCATGAGCAGACATGGCCCTGCAATATCCAGTCTATTCTGAGATATTGTAACTGCACAGGGAAGCCATAAAGAATACACAGTCTGGATTCTTGTCACTACGAGCTTCTTTGTTCCGTGATGGCCTCACAGTACCCTAGTGTTAAAAGTTAGGCTGCAAACGTCAACATTATCGGCGCCATCTTGCCCTTTTTGAGCCCATTCGTGCGCGTAAGCGGCAGCCATTTTGAGCACCATGGCCTCCCTGCCCCTCGCTGATAGCCAGCGCGTCTCTCTCTCTCTCTCTCTCTCCTAACCTCGCAGGCATCCCCCCGCACGCTGACAACCCCCGCTCTCACATGCCTTGGGTCATAAACCCCTCTTCGGCACAGCTCTGCCTCGGAATCCCATCCTGTTCCCAGCGCTACACCTCCCTTCATCCCTTTCATGGTCCCAGGTCCTTTGATACAAACCCCCTTTTCCTGTGTGCCCGTTTGTCTTCCTCGTTCCCAGGCCACCACCTGGCCCTGCGGATACTGTTTATTGCCCCCCCCCCCGTACAGTAGGAAGCTTCCCCCAATTAAAGGACCCTCGAATTGATCAAAGCCCCCACCCTATGAGATCCGATCAACCCCACACATTCCGTGAATCGGCGGAATGTCCAGCTGCGCGATAAATCATCACCTGTTGTGACCAGGGTGGGGACTTCAACTGTAAATGTGTGTGGGAACGGGCCTGAAGGGGAGATTCCGAGGATGTCCTTTCATACATCAAAGCCTTGCAAGAATGTGTTACATGCAATAAAGTTCGTAAACCTGTGTATAAGAGGCCAGGCCTCAGAGATGCGGAGAGAGCACCTTGAGAAGATACCCTGTTGTCTGATTTGATGTGTTCTGCTCCGTCGGAATAAAACCTCTGTTTCCTGCCTTCCAGTCTCCAGCGCCTGCCTCTTTGTTTGGTAAACTTGAGTGGGTATAGAGGCGGCTAACGCCGGGCAACTTCGGAAAAGGTCTTCTGCCTGTACCTTTTTCAACACTAGGATTCTTGGTACCAAACATCTTGTCTTAATAAATCCTCACTGATGCCAGTGTTCGATTTATTTATAAATGCACACAGAAGATCCTTAAGAGGGGCCCGGGAAACCTGTCTAGCACTGGTGTGGGCTCTGACTAGTTATTGCCAGCCTGCCACCACCGGACATCTTTCTGACCTTGTGAGGTGATATCCTGTGCTCTCGGAGGCCAGAAACAAAGCATGCTTCACATCTTCTCTGACCTATAATGGTCTTCCAGAGCGGGAAGCTTCAAAGGTGTCACTCCCCTGCACACTGCAGGCACCTATCCCCAGAAGTTTGATTTGTCAACCTGCTGCTCCCTCGTGATCTCGAAGTAGTATCTACATCAAAATCAGGACACCAGCTAGGGGGGTCAGATCTGCCTTTCCACCAAGTTTGGAGGCACTAAGACCTACCAGATCCACACCATACCAATATCCGGGATTCTGAAAACAGCAAGAAAAAGAGTCCACTCCTGACTTCCATGACACCAGAAACAGGCACAAATCGAGGGACGTCTAGACTCCTGAGACCTACTTCCAGAGTGGCCCAGCAGTCCCGGAATCACCTCTCCAAGTCACCTCCTTTCATGTCCCTCCAAACCCCTCGTTCCCACTCCCTAAGCCCCTCCTGACCCATCTCTGATTCCCTCTTATTTAGTAGTAAGTATTCTCCAATTTCCAGCTACCCCACCAGATTTCTTCCACACTTACTACTAAAACATATAACAATGTGTACGGAGATCTCCTCACAAACATGGTGGAGCACTCTGCCTGGAAAAAGTAGGCGAGGTGGAGGTCTCCACTTGTAGGGTTGTGAATAACACCATATTCTAGTACTATTGTAATACTGCAAAACATACAACCAAGTGCAATTTTTTAATAGTCCCCTAATTACGACTCTCCTTCTCATACAGCACACCTTGCAGATGTTGTGCGGTCATCATAGTATCCTTTTACATTTTCTGCCGGCATGGAACTACCATCCCAAGGCAGCTCCCATGTTGAATGTGTGGAATAAACAATTTTTGGTGTTAGATCTCCATATTATCTCCTTTCTATCGCATCTTAAAAACACAAACATCTATGAATCTCTGTAGTTGAATGTCAAAATTATATCCTATTTAGGTATGTTAGAGTATTTGAAGAATTTTAATTTTAGCAGTTACATCTGTGCATTGAATGTTAAAATGATTTATAAAATATTAAAAATGTGCAACATTTATGTAGATGTTGAATGCATGAATCTAAATGTAAAGGGTAGGGAAACCGTGGTTGAATAAAGAAATCTAATCGCTGTAATTCATGTGTAGCCTAGGAGGCCATCCTTGGTGGAAGAGGATGCCTCAAACACAATATTGTTTCATGCTTCATCATACAGACTCAACCTCTGCGAAGACTTTCTGGGGCAGTTATAACATAAAACTTGCAGGACAAAAGCGGCGCCCAGTTAATAAAAAATACCTTCAGGTTCCTTGGTTATCGCCTTTATTTGTGAGGATCTGAGGTATGCTAAAACCAAGTGTGTTGATGGATCCTAGAAAAAATAATGTCTCCAGTCCATCTTTCAGTAAACCAACAGGTTTCTACCCACCCAAAGAGCCAAGGAGGTCTGCGGCATTCATCAGGGCTGTCAGATCCCTACTGTTGTAAAAGTCTGGTGTCCCCTATGATCCTGTAACCTAAGGGGGTTTGAGGGCACAACTTAAGTGTGCCCAAGTGAATCCTACCTAGGATACTCTCATGCGCAAGACGTCATGTAACCTAGACTTTAGGTGATACCAAAGATTTGGTCAGAAGGAGGCTTGTTGGCCTTCGTAGTCACACATTCATCATAAGTGCCCCCACGTTGAAGCATCTACTCTGTCCCCTGCCGGTTGGCACTGCACAATCCTGAAACCAAGAAATAAAGGCCTTTTAGTCTAAGCTTCTTATTAAGGATTCATTTTGTTTTGTGACACCATTGTGGCACTTCACTCTCCTTGGAGATTTTAATTTGCACTTTGATGATCCTACAGCATCAAAGTGGAACGAGCTAGCTCAGGACCTTAGGGCTCAAAGTCTCTGAATCCACCCATATTAACGGTCACCTCCTTGACCCTATTTTCTCGAACCTGGAGGAACTAAAAGGGGAAGCCCCCTCCCCATTTCATGGTCAGACCACTTTTTAATCCCTTTTCTCTGACATCCTCTTTCTACTGTCTCACACACCCAATCTGCACGCATGCATATTCGCCCCTGGCCTGAACTCTCCTTGGAGTTGGGGACACAGGAACTTATAAAAACCAAACCGAGCTTGGATCCTAATCCTGTGGTAGCAAACAAAAGCGTTAGGAACTGGATCGAGGGATCACTTAATATGGTGCTCCCTAAGAAAGCTATCCATAAGAAAGCAGGAACATAACAAGGCTGCATAGTTCTACCCCACACTATGTAGCCTAAAACAACAATGCAAAACAAACTAGAAAGGATATGGAGGAAAGATTTTTCACCTCGTAAGAAACAAAAATACAGGACAGCCATTGGAATATATAAGGCAGGAATAAAAAGAGCCCAGGCTACCAATTATGAGGAAAAGATCAAATCCACGGTGAACTCCTCGAGAGAAACCACCTTCCTCATAGCTAAAAAGCTACTAACATTTCTCAATCCTCAGACAGCACCTGATCCTTCAGGATGCTGCTGCAATGAACTTGTGGAATACTTCTCTACTAAAGTACAAAACCTTCTCAAGCGACTCCCCCCAAAGAGACAGTGATATGATAACCGATCCTATGGATCTGGGTCAGTGCCAAAATGAACATCATTTGGAAACCTATGCCTCTTTGACCCATGAGACTTTTTTTTAGCTATTCTTTCCTCAGTCAAATCAGTTTCGCCATTGGACCCTGAACCACCCAATATTTTAAAGTTGGTAGTACCCACAATTGCCCCCACTATTACTGGCCTGATTAACGCCTCCCTCGCATCAGGTATAGTCCCATCCGAGTGGAAAAATGCATTGATAAAAGCATTACTAAAAAAAAGGCATGTGGATCCTGTGGATCTGGGCAATTACCGTCCAATCTCGCTGCTCCCAAGAATTAGCAAAATCGCTGAGAAACATGTCAATCGCGCACACTCCGCATTTCTCGAGTCCCAGAACCTGCTCCACCCCTCACAAACTGGCTTCGTCCCTGTCTGGGTACAGAGACCACCTTATTGGCGGTTGTGGAAGAATTGAGAAAGTTTGTGGATGCAGGAGAATCTGCTGCCATAATCCTCTTCGACCTGAGCGCAGCCTTTGACACGGTGAACCACAAAATCTTGATTCACCGTCTCAGGAGCGTTGGTGTAACCGACACCTTCGGACTATGGCTTCAATCTTTTTTAGAAGATAGACTTGTCCAGGTTTTTGAAGGCGACACCTGTTCAAAACCCAACCCCCTTCTGTGTTGAGTCCCCCAGAGCTCATCTCTGAGCCTTACTCTTTTTAATGTCTACATGTCTCCATTGGCAGATATTACCTCCCCCTTTGGGTTTCATATAGTAACATATGCTGTCGACAAACAGCTGGTTGTCGCACTGAACCAGATCGACCAGACGCCCACTGATCTCCTTTCCTGCTTTGAAGAAGTGGCCAAATGGATGAGCTTATCCCTTCTAAAATTTAATGGTGATAAAACCGAATTGTTGCTTCTCTGCAACCATCTAAGCTTCAAATCAAACACCATGTGGCCAGCCTGTATGGGGCCGGCACCATCCCCAAAAACACAGATCAAAAGTCTAGCTATCTGGTTAGACCAAGACCTCTCATTCAAAACCCAAGCCAGGAAGACGGCAGCATCTTGTCATGGGCTTTTAAGAGTGATACGAAAAGTGCTTCCTCTCCTACCCAGTCAAGCCAAAAAAACTGCTGGTCCAAGCTCTAATTTTGTCTTGGATAGATTATGGCAATGCCCTCTACTTGGGCGCCCCAAGTTCAGCTGTCATGAACCGTAGATTGTGCAGAATTCTGCTGCAATGCTTCTTATGAGGACCCACAACCATTGCTCTGCAAAGCTTGCTGTTCGCACTCTCCACTGGCTCCCGGTGCAAGAAATAATTCATTTCAAGGGCCTGTTCATTGCCCATAAGTCTCTGGGAGGGAGTGGGCCACCTATTTTCAAAAATGTGATCAGCCCTGACCAGGCCAACAGAAGACTACGCTCAGATGAGCTCCATTTTGCAGTAATACCCAAGATTAAGAAGGCCAGAAGTGGAGGAAGGCTCTTTTCATTCAATGCCGCCATACTCTGGAACGCCCTCCCACTGGACCTCCGTAAAGAACTCAACCACCTCAAATTCCAAAAACATCTAAAGACCTGGCTCTTTCCGTAAAAAGACTCACTCCAACTCTCATTACCATCACAGCGCTGGGATGCCTCCGGGTAGCCATGCGCTTTATAAATACCATTTTCATTTCATTTCATTTCATTCCTTCTCTTGTTGCAATGCAATGGAAGTATTCAGTGTGCAGGTAGATTTGTTGTGAATTCAATAGTTTTAGAAACAGATGTTGGAAAATGTCCTGTAGTGTTAAATAATAAGAAAAGGCAGCATTGATTTTCTCTGTAGTCCTTAAATTGGTACATTGATTATGTGGAATTTTTTATAATTTGACATTATCTCAATGATTTCTCCAGTTGGAAGCTACCCGTGAAGCGGGAGCACAGGCTCTGCGGAATGCATCACGTAAACTCTATGAGAATTACCACCGAAGAGCAGAGGAGCTGAGGAAAAAGCACGATGAACAGAATATTATTATCCAGGTACTAAACACAATAGATCATACCCAATACTCATTTTTGTTCATATGTGAATACTGATTGTGTGAACGCTTGTGATTCATTGTAATTAGTGTTCCTTATGCTTGCACATCTCTGCATATCCCCAAAGAAATTTAAGCAGCAGGTAGTCCGGTACTATACGGTGTGTATTAGTTAATTTGAGTTTCAATTTTTTTACTTCCAGCATGCGTCAGTTGGATGGCATATGGCTAAATAAAATCAAAATATTTGTGCAATGAAAGGTAGCTAAAAGATGAACAAACACCCCCAAGATCTCTTCGGAATTCGTGTCCTTAGAAGGACGGCTCTTACTAGATGAGCTATGAGACAAAGCAGTATCCTACACTTGCATTACAATTAATAATACAATTAATGCCTGATTACCCTCTTAAAATTGAGGGCGGCCTGGGAGAACGACGTTGGTATGTTTGAAGATCTTGACTGGGCGGCTTGATGTTTCTGAGGTAAGTGGCTATTGGTGAACGGTTGCACCTTTTCCAATTTAAGATCCTGCTATGATCTATTACGACAGCTCCCACTTGCATAACATGGGCAGAAGAGTCTCTCTGCACTGCTTGCACTGAGGGGGGAATTGGGAGACTTCATCCATACATTATGGTCTTGCCCTGCCGTTCAAATATTCTTGCACCAAGTGCTGTCCGAACTCGGAGCAATTTTGGAAGTACAGATATCAGAAGACCCAAATATATCCTTTTGGGGATACCTAATTATTTAGACGTGTCACAAATGAAATGTATAATGTGTAACTCATTGTGGCCAAACAATACTTGACAATGCAATGGGGAGTTAAAGAAGTGGCCAAGCTCGCTGAGTGGAAGAGAGGTATGGATTCATTTATGGTGAACAAAGGGGTAACTTATAAAAGTAGGGAGTGTCCTCACAAATTAACCAAAATATGGGGGAGTTGGATGACTATTGTAGCTTTGTGAATTATGCCGATATTGCTATAGTGACGACATTATATAACCACTGATGAGCCCTTCTCTTGCTATAAGGAATATAATTGTATTAATGTCTCCTCCCATGCTCGAGTTGTCCCACTATGCCCGATTATTTGTTCTATTGTTGCCCAGTCATCAGGTTTCCCTGTTTCATAGTGTACCAACCAGAATCCCTAATAGTGATGTGCATAACATCATAATATTCTAAGAAAAGAGATGAACAAACATCATGGTGGTACTAGGGAAATGTACTTTTCATTATAAAAAAAAAGCTCAAAGGTAAAACAGGAGGAAGCTAGGGTGCTGCCACGGTATTCTTGTCATGCAGCCGTGTTATGCAAGGACACGAGCCGTCAACTCACAAGAACAGTCCAAATATGCTCAAGAACATCCTCGGAAGTAAAGGCCCAAAAGTGGGCACACCCAGTTGCTCAGGAATAACTCAATATAGCAAAGACCAACCAGCACATGCAATGGTATAACCTCCCAAGGCTCCAGTATTGTCTCTAATAGTGAGGCCTCATAGTGCAAAGAATATACCTCCCATGCCCAGAGAGCTTTCAAGGTTGGCCACAACTGCCTAAAGTAACTTAGCAATTTGCAGTCACAGTCTGAAATACATAATGCTGCCTCAAAATGAAACTGTAGCCTAAATTACTTACAGCGGCCTCACAATGTACAGGAAGTACCCCAAATAAATAAAGATGCTTAAGAAGGGGGATATGATCTTAGGGCACCACTGCCCTGGGCAGCATAGAAATCCTCAGCAACCCATACAAAAAAGTTGTTCTTATTTGTAATGAATTTGTGGAAAAAGCAGTTGAATTTATGGATGGTTTAGTGTGGTTCAACGTGTAACTCGTGCAAGTATTACTCAGCTAAAAACTCATCTCAGACTTTGATAAATTCCACAAATCTGAGGTGTACCATACAAAGTTTCATCAGCACTAAACACAGGACCACCCTTAAACAATTTTGCGAATCAAAGCTATACAAAAGTGCAAGTGTTTTAATGTAGCTCCACATATTTGCTGCATAGGAGATTTGGTTCCAGACATGTGATGAGTGTTGTGTGTTTGTGTTATATAGTGTATGGCTTACACCTTAAACTGAAACAATAAAGTTGATTGATTTAATCATTCTTATGCACCCTAAATTATGTAACCAGAAAATGTTTGGCGCTTTTGGGAATCAATTCAAAGCTCGCTGGCTAACGCATCAATATGTCTTTACTGTGAACACTTGCAGAGTATTAGATAATTGGGAAGGGCAGATCCAAGCTTCTGCATACTTAAAATAATCTGCCTCGGACAAGATTTTCAGACATCCTGTCCAGATGCATATAAAAACTTACCATCATTTTGGTGTGTGCAAGCTACCTACTCTCACCCATAGGTTGAATTGTGAAAACCAAACTAAGTTGTGCACCATGTGTAGTCTCACAAATGTTATATTTAACCAACTGCACTTTTAGGGAAGGGAAAAGCAGCTGGTGTCAGCAGGAGCTCAGGGTACAATCTACAGAAAGAGATGGGGTAGTCTGTGTGGGCCAGGCATCAAAAGTAGAGATATTGAACATATAATGTGATGAGAGAAAATATTTTGGGGCCTGGGGAGATTTTCTTAAATAATTCTTACAGCTTACTAAAAACATCCTTATGTCTGAAAACCAAAACACAGATCTATGTATGTCTGCAGACTAAGGCTCTTGGTTATCGTTGAATAGATGAGCAAAGTGTGGTGGATGTCTTATCTGCTGCATTAAGAGGACATTGATGTCAATGGCACTATCATATGTTAAGACCAAATAACTGCATTTTGAAGTTGTCCCACTCTGCCAAACTCAAAATGAGGCCCTAGGTCTTTGAGGAATTGGATCAGAGAGAGACAGCCATCATTGAATCCTCATGAGGCCAGAGGCAAAATTATTGAAGCTGTTGCTGGGCATCGGAAAAACTGCCCAGGAACTATAGAAGGGCTGCATTTAGTGCCAGCAAAGGCCCTGAATAATTTTTGGTTTAAATTGGTTTTAATTACAGGATTCTAAACTTTTGGGTGATTGCATTGTATTCTCTTTTCAGTAAAAAAAACTGGAATCCTCTAAAACAAAAGTGTGCCTCTAATTATAACCTATAAAAAAGAGGACATTATCTAACATAATTTGTGATCATGTTTGTGGTTAGTGCTGTTGGCAAAGCGCAAAACCACATGACCTAGAATGGGGTAAGCAACCATCTCATTGCATTTGCATTTGAATTTCCAAACCAATGTATATAACCACAGCAAAGCTACATTCAGCTTCATTAGCTGTGTGGTTCTTCTTGCAATTTTCTGTGTTCTTGTTAAAAGTGGTACGTGTTTTTCCAGGTGCAACCACAATCTTTGTTAACACTTCCTAATCCCCTCTCATTTAGTAGTAAGTAGTCCTCATTTTCCAGCCACCCCCCAGATTCTTTCCATATTTACTACTAAAACATACACCTACGTTTCCAGGAATCTACACGTATGGTAGAGAATTGTGCCCGGAAAAGATATTCCGTTTGACTAGTATACTTTTTTCTTGTAGGTGGTCTTTAATATTTTACATTTTTTATCGTGATAAATGTTTGAGGTGTATTTTTTTTTCAAAGCTGCCAAGGTGATGCTCCTCGATTGAAAAATAGGTAACTGCAATTGATGCACCATGTCTGACCCCTTTATTAGTTGTAATTCGCTACAATCGTTATAAATAAATATGGTGTAGGAATTGAAGTCAACCAGCATATTTCCTGGTCTTCAATCTGGACGGAATGTAGAAGCTAAGACGATAGTTGTCTGCTCATTAGCAATGTTTGTATTTCTTTTTTTTAATTAAATTTTTGCTTGTATAGATCTACATTGTTGCCAAACTTAATTTCAGAGAGACTCTGAACAGCAGCCCTCCCATCTAATTTACACCCTATAGTGTCTGACCACTTACTGCACTCAATTTTGGAAAAGGTGATGGACAGAGTTTCTGAATGATGCAGAATACTCCTACCCAGTCAAGAGATCAGGGCTTGATCCATCACTGTTTTTTAGCTCACTGCACCATCCCAGCTTCAGAACCTGGCTATATGCAAATTAGTCTGTTCCTGTCCCAGTGCATGATGGGAAAATTGATTTTATCCACACTATGTGTGGGAGGGTATACTCAGACGTGAGTCCCTAGCTCATTGCACCATCAGGATTCAAGCAAGCCGGGCCGACGAGGCTGAAATGCCAGAAACCGGTCCCCGGTAGCTTGTCTCCTTACCAGTATAAGAATTGGCTTGGTAGTTTGGTTTGCCCTGTTCCCATCATGCACTGGGACAGGAACAGACTAATTTGCATATGGCCAGGTTCTGAAGCTGGGATGGTGCAGTGAGCTAAAAAACGGTGATGGATCAAGCCCTGATCTCTTGACTGGGTAGGAGTATTCTGCATCATTCAGAAACTCTGTCCATCACCTTTTCCAAAATTCACTTACTGCACTCAGCCATGAACTTGTCTCCCTAGGAAATGCTGTTGAAAAGTCCCAGTACTGTATTTTTCAGCTCTTGTGTACTTACTCTGAATCTGACCTAAAAAGGAAGAAACCTAAAATAAGGGAACTGGTCTTGTTTTTTGAAGTCTACATGCATGCCTTGAAAATCTGTTTGATAACTTCATTGGCTTCATTCAGTTGGTTAAGGTATTCAAAAGAAGTTAACATGATATTCACATTTTCTTTTTTGTGAATAATCTTCAAATATTAAATAAGAATGAGTTTTAAAGTCCTCCTATACGGAAAATATGTTTTAGTAATTCTCCATATAGACCGAATTTCTTTTCATAGGAATGCTTGTGAATTAATAATTGTATAACTATTTTCTACAAAGTCTTCTGCAAAGGAACAGGAGCAGAGGTTTAAGGAAAGCATTGACAGCCTAAACGATGTTGCTGATCGCGTTCAAGAAAAGCACATTAGAATCACAGACATGGAGAACCTGATCAAACGAATGGAAGAGGTAGGTTTGTACCTTCAAATCTCTGTTCGTTTATGTAGTTTCCAAGCCATTGTAATAGTTTAAGAATAATTGTAACCAAAATAGAATTCCATCATATGCACAGAGATCTTTCAAATCCGATATCCATACACACTGTCTATTGTATGGAAATGTTTGAAATCCAGATAGATCATGATAAAATAATTTTTTGAAATCAGAAGTCCCAACAGTGGGTGAATGTGACTGCTGATGGTTGGTGTAATGCAGTAATATGAAGAACTTACCTGGATTGTGACTGATTGTGCTGGTCATAATATTAGACCGAAAGCTTATAAAGAGCTACCAATAGCTAATTGAGACAAGCTGAATACTATTAGGGGTAGTACAGCCCCTCTATGAAATACTTGAACTGGGCTTTAGGTTGAAATGTGCAATAGGACCATCATATCCTTGGGCCACCCTGTTGTCTATTTTTAATAGCTACCACTGCTCCAGATTAAAGGGATACTGGGAGTTGTTGGTGGTTTTTTGATCTTTAACCCCCCCCCCCCCCCGCCTTTTCTCTTAAGTGCTCCCTGAAACACGGTTGAGCCCACCCAGGCTTTTAGGAACCAGGGTGAACCCTATGATGAAGCATGACACTACTAGAGTGTGTGAGGGTTATTATAACAAAGACATACTGCTCCCAATAGTAGTAGTAGCAGTTTACTAAGGTCACTTCCTGATAGAGAATTGTGCCTTTACCTCTCTTATTTACTCTTGTTAGGGCTGGATACTTTTTTTGATTAGTATCTGGTTGAAATACACCAATTCCTGTAGCAACCTTCAGTCAATGCTATCACTGGTACAGTGTCCCAGGCAACAATATACCAGTTCACTTTTAATGTCCCGACTACAAACCAGCACTGAGGCCTTCATTATGAGTTTCCTTGTGTTTAGTGCGATTTTTATTGCGCCCAATAAATATCCAAAGGTTATTTGGCTGTGAAATTAGGTGTTTGATCAGGAACCTCCGTTTATAGGCCACTCCTGTAAATGCCTTCATCTCTCATGTTCCAAGAGTAAACAACATTAGTTGTCTTTTATGAAAGCTAGTTGAGACATTCTAGGGGAATTAATGAAAAAAGGCTGTGCTTGGGATAACAAATAATACGCCAGAATCTCTTGCCCTCAGGAATAATAACAATACCCCGGGGATCGATATTTATCGCTTGCAATAAATATCTCCTGTTAAACTTTTTTCTCAGATAGCAGGAAATAACATGTAGAGTTAGGTGCTTACATCACTACACTCTTCATGTTCTGGGTGTTTTGTGATGTTAAATTCTGGCAAACTTGACATGCCATAATTTAACTCGGGGGCGATCTTCGTTGCATTCAGTAACTACCAGCGGTGATGAAGTTAGCAAAATTTAGATGTATGACCCCTGCACAAATCAGTATTTGCCCCGGGACTGCAATTTTACAAACCACTCATATAATTTTCCTGCTCTCTCTTGGTCTTAGAGTAAACCGCATTAGGTGTCTTTCAAGCGAGCAAGTTGAGAACTCTAGGGCAGTTACTAAATAAAGACTGTGCCTAAGCGAGGGCATAATGGTTAGCAATTTCTTGTCCACAGAAGCAAAAATAGGCAAAACTCCAAGTTGGATAATAATCCTAATGATTTAATGAACTTACTAACAAAGAAGCTATTCATTCTAGATTTAAAAACCTGGCAAAATTGAAAAGTATTCAATTAAAAGACCATCATCGTGGCAGTGAAAGATACTCACTAACCCACTGGTTCTTTTAAGAGCTCCCCCTTTTAAACTTAGCACAGATTTCAAGTACGTGTATAACATTATTTTAAATAGTCCTTGAGAAATATCATTATTTACTAATTTATTTATCGGTTACTCTGTTCCATGACATTGCTTTTCTCTTTCACTAGGAGAAGAAAATATTGGAAGAAAGAAAATTATCTGTTGAAAACCAGCTTCGAACAAAGATGTCTACCTCAGAAAATATAAATGGGTATGGTGACCAATAGAAGAAATACGTTTCCACTTATGAACTGAATGTGGGTAGATGAATGAATAATATAAATATATATTTATGAACTGCATTTTGAGTATATGTACTTGTCTTAAGTTCTTTAAGAATATGAAATAATTACTTTAAATAGATTGTAGAAATAAACATTTGCATATGTACTGGGGGTTACATGTCAACAAGTATGCTTGTGAGTGGAAAATATTGCAAAGTAGTAAGCTGAAATTTATTTGAGGTCAATATAAATGACAAATTAGTTCAAACAAAAAGATTACCTTGTTAGAGATAAGTCATCAATCATGTAAAGACCTTTACGAAACTAGAAATCTTTTTTAATATGCATCAATTCTACATACATCAGTCACATTTAATAGAATTTTATAGAACAATAATAAACCTGCATGTGATAACATGGTTTGTAATAAATCTATTTCCTAAATAGTGGATTGCATGTACTAAGGCTTGACCCCCCCCCCCCCCCAATCAAGACATGGTTAAGATCCTGGATCACATGCTTACAGAGGGCTAAAGATGATCTTAACTGTTTCCAAACCATTTTGACAAATTACGTTTCAAAGGAAGACCATATAATGAGTTTTAAACTAAATCTATGTAGCATATGCTTTTTAAGAAGTAACAAGACAGACTGCATCACCTCTGGTTTTGTGTTCAAACAATCTCCTGATAATCATTGTTCATATAATAACTAATCTTTTATCTCCCATGAATAGGGCATCAAATGTGACCATGTTTAATAACAAAGCGAAATAATTGGTCAGTGTAATAATATATTCTGTTTAAAAGAAAAAATCAGGTTATGCATAAAAATGGGATTAATTTTTGAATATTTTAAACTTTCTTTTCAATTTTGCAGTCCTCCTCTAAGATATTACTAATTGTAAATGAATTTCTTAGATGGAAAGATTTTTCCTTACATTCTGTAGGATATTCCAATTTTTACCTCAACCACATTCAGGATGTTTAAGGTAGTTCAACATTGTACAAATAGTTGATAGAATCTTGGTACTGAAAACTTTTATCAAACAATTGATAGAATCTTGGTACTGAAAACTTATCAAACAATTCAGCAGTTTTTCCACATTGCTTTAAAATCTGATGATAAAGTAGTAGCCTGTAAAAGACTTTTAGCGGACACGTATTCAATATGTAATGAGAATTTCTTATTTGCACTAATACACCACCTAAATATTTGTAATGGGGCACCAGTCACTGCCCTCCTCCTTCCAAATACCAATGAAAGTTCTTTCCCCTTTTAATAGGTACTGAGAACCAAGACCTTGCTTTTTTCTCCTTATTGAGTTTCAAAGCCCACATAAGAATGCAGGGGTTTGAGGCCTCTTTGAAGCCCAGTGGGGCTGGTCCAAAATAATTAGTGTCTGCGTAAAGCAGAGGATTTAGTTTGTTCTAAAGTGGGAGGGAATATTGGATCAAAAACAAAACGTTTTTGCATATTCCTGCCTTGTGTTGTCTAGTGTTTGGCTAGAACATATGCAATATTTTGTTTACTTCGAAGAAGGTCGAATCCTTGGATCCTTTGTGACTCTACCCTTTGTCCATGTTGAAATGGAGGAAGAACCACTCCAGCGAAAGTAAAGAGCTCTATCAACAAGCTGCCTCCTCCTACTACAACAACATAAAAAAAGCAAGGAAAACTAGCTTGCAGTCCCAAATAGACGAAGCAGACAATTCTACCAGAGAACTCTATAAAATCTTAAGAAGCTTCACGAATCCCTCAGCCTGCGAAAGTCCTGATACTTTTTCGCAGGACCTGTGCAACAAAATATCTCTATACTTCGAGGAAAAAATTGATACCATCTACAAAAAAATACTGGCCAAACACCCCAACAATACAGAGACACTTGACGCTCTCTGTTCACAAACCAATGCTGAAACTTTCACTAAGATTCCTGAAATTTCTAAGGACGAGATAAAATCCTTACTAAATACTACAAAAACAGGGTCCCCCCTTGACCTTCTCCCTCCCAGAGTGATGAACATGCTTTGCACTGACCTCTGCCCCTCTATCCAAAGAGTTTTGAACCTTTCCTATACAGAAGGTAAACTCCCTCAGCAATGGAAAGAGGCAGTGGTGAATCCTATTCGGAAAAATGCCACCTCCCCATGGACAGAGCTCTCTAACCTCCGTCCCATCTCTTTGTTGCCCCTCCTGAGTAAACTGGCCGAAAAGCATGTTAACATCCACTTGTCCAGGTTCATTGAGGCGACAGGGGGCCTGGACCACTCTCAATCTGAGTTCAGGCCCAACTACAGCACCGAATCTGCTCTCCTCACCGTGACCGATAACATCAAGATGTCACAGGACAGAGGAGGCTCAATGATTCTGGTGCTGTTAGACCTGTCGGCAGCATTTGATACTGTGTCCCATAAAATCCTCATGAGCCGTTTACAGGGAGTGGGCATAGGAGGTCAAGCCCTCTCCTGGCTGGAGAGTTTTCTGTCCGGGCGCTCACAATCTGTCAGCTTGGGACCATACCGCTCCTCTTCCAGGATGCTCACGAAGGGGGTGCCACAGGGCTCATGCCTAAGCCCCACATTGTTTAATGTGTACGTGGCCCCTCTTGCTGAGATTGTGAGAAAATATGGATTCACCCCAGTGTCCTACGCTGACGACACACAGCTTCTTTACCCTTTCCATTCCTTCAACTCCAACGTTAGGGACAACTTTGCGGAAGGAATGAGGGCCATCTCCAACTGGATGGCTGCCAACCGCCTCCAGTGCAACGTTGGAAAAACGGAGCTAATGCTCTTTGGAAAAGCGTCCTTACTGTGGTCCCCTGACTGGTGGCCCCTTGATTTGGGACCAGTACCCACCCCGAAACTAACAGTAAAAAATCTGGGGGTGAAGCTGGATCGGGACCTTACCTTGAAGGAACATGTGAATGCAGTCGCTGGGGCATGCTTTCACACCATCGGTCTGTTAAGAAGAGTCTTCCCCTATCTTTCTGACAACTATAGAAAGACCCTAGTGCAGACTATGGTGATAAGCAAAATTGACTACTGCAACGGACTTCTTATTCAAGCCAATGAGAGTGCTATTAATCGCCTCCAAGTAGTCCAAAACACAGCAGCAAGACTGGTGCTGAACGCCCCCCCCCCAGAACCCCTTCCAAACCCCTGCTGCGTGAACTGCATTGGCTGCCCATACGACAACGCACCAAGTTCAAGATCTGCTGCATTGTCCACAAGTGCTTGTTCGGGAAAGGCCCTGACTATCTGTCCCAAAAGCTACCTTTCTATAAACCTGACAGGGCCTTACGGTCAAGCAATCAACTGCTACTCAAAACCCCTCTTGTCAAAAAATCCAGACAAGGGGGCAGAGCCTTCTCTCTGGTAGGGCCCAAGCTCTGGAACAATCTTCCAACTGACCTCAGACAAACCCATAATCACTTCTCTTTCAGGAAAAAACTAAAAACCATCTTATTCCAGGAAGAATAAAAATGTTTAAACATCAGTCTACATCGTCATTCTCTGTTCTATAGCAGCTATTCCATCCTGCGAGCAAAGCGCGGAGATACCTCGTAAGGGGTCGATTCTTGCGCTATACAAGAACATAAAATAAATAAAATAAAAGCTTCACCTCAAAATGTGTTACTCAGCAATAAGGGTCAGAAATTCAGGAACGATACTCTGGAGTTGACATATTTGTATGCCCTGGGTTTCTTATCTGTTTTAGTCCATTTCTTGGTTCAGAAACTCCCTCTTCCAGCCCTATGTTTGAAACAGCTTCTGCATTGAGGGAGCTTCTGTTTGCGTGATGGGACTTTGGAACTGATGGACAATGCCCGGGACACCTCGACGCATCACGGCCTTGAGCCATCATCTTCTCCGCAGTCTACTGAGGTACTCTCGAGAATAATTCCCGATTCCTTAATGGTGCATAATGCCCATAAAGGGGCCTGTGCACAGGGCACAGAAGAGGGTCCACCTCTTGACAACTCATCAGAGATGATCAACACTGTCAGAAAGTAGGTAGCACTTGGAACAGCCACACATTGGCGCATTGCCAACTAGGTCAGCTTCCTTTCCTTGTACAATCACTACCACTATGAGAAATTGACTGTCCAAGATGTCTGGACTTCTCAGCACCAAGGATACCACATAAAGACTAGCCCTGAAATTCATTTAATTTCTACAGAGGAAAACCATACTATTAAAGGCAGACCACTTGACAGCCATGTTATACATTCAGAAGCAGGGCAGCACTCACTCCTCCCAACTCTCTATTCTAGCCTACCCTATTTGGTACTGGGCAATTCACAACAACATTTACCTGCTGGCAGAGCATTTCCTGAGAGTTGGACTTTGCACACCTGCTGAGCAGGATGCATGAACAAGTCCACGAGTGGCAAATCGACCCATAAGTCCTGCACAGGCCCCTGCAGCTGTGGGAGACTCCACCAAAAGACCTGCTCTCCCCTCTTAAAAATGCAAATTGTCAATTCTTCACCTCCAGGTACCACCCGTGGTCCATGAACAATGCACAATGGTCCACGTCCCTCTGTCATCTCGTTAGTGGTGAGGAATATGAGGCAGGTGTCCCTGACAGTAATCCTCGTGGCACCAACCTGGACAAAACTGCCCTGATATTTGATTCTCCTAATGATGTCGGTCAAACCTCAAGATAAGCTCCTGCATACACCAGAGTTCAGCATCACTGTCTGCTCCTTAGACACCCAGATTCAAAATAGCTGAATCTCTCAATTTAGCACCTGACTTCCTAGAGTTTGATGCCTCAATCCTCCAGAGGAGTCCGTGGGTTTCCTGTGGGAAGTGTGAAAATCTACTACGTGCACCTGTTATGCCGCAAAGTGGAAAAAGGTACAATCATTTCTGCATCTCAAACAGTTTTATCCCTTAAAAATTCCTGTGAAGGAGATTTTTTTCCTCACCTCCTAGACGTATACTAGGCAGGCCTTGCCTATACTTATTTATTTATTTATTTATAGCATTTATAGAGCGCTCTGTAACCCTGCGGGCATCCTGGCGCTAAGTTGTATAGCTAGAAGCTTTGTGGGGACAGGAGCATGGACAGGATGAGGAGCAGAGTGAAATTATTTATAGTGATGGGTTTTGGGAGGATTTTTTGGGAAAAAGCCAGGTTTTTACCTTTTTCCGAAAGGTCAGAAGGTCGTTGGTTTTTCTGATGTCGATGGGGAGGTTGTTCCAAAGATGGGCTGCAGCTATGCTGAAAGCTCGTCCCCCGCAGGTTGCTTTCTTGATCCTAGGAATGCTAATGAAGTTTAAGGATGAGGATCGGAGAGACCGGGTGGGCTCGTACCACTTGAATTTGTTCTGGAGTGGTCGGGGACCTAGTCCGTGAACTGCCCTGAAGACGATACATAGGGATTTAAAGCAGATCCTTTGGTGTATGGGCAGCCAATGTAGGTCAGCCAGGGCAAGAGTGGTAGAGGATCTTCGCTCACGGGAAAGTGCCAGTTTGGCTGCAGCTGCCTGGACACTTTGGAGTCTAGAAATGAGATAGGCAGGGGATTCCAGCAGGAGGGCATTGCAGTAATCCAGGCGGCTGAGGATAGTGCTCCTGACTATATCGGCTCTGGTCTGTGGGGGCAGGAGAGGTAGCAGCCTCCGGAGTCCTCTCAGTAGGGCGAAACAGCAGCTGACCTGCTTGTTGACGTTTGTCTCTAGGCTTAGCATGTTGTTGATAGTGACTCCGAGATTTTTAACTGAGCTCACTGGGGTGGGGGAGTCCCCTATCGACTGAGGCCAAAAGTCTGGTGGTAGACTTTTGGGGATTTTTCCTACCGTGCAGTGCAATATTTCAGTTTTCTCACTGTTAAATTTTAGTGAGTTCTGACTGAGCCAAAGAGACATTTCCAGCATACAAGTGTGGAAGGTTTCCATTGAGCTTGCTCGGGTTCTGTCAAGCGAGATTATCAGCTGGGTATCATCTGCGTAGTTTGTCACGCTGATGCCATGGCTTTTAATGATCCGCATCAGGGGTTGCATATAGATATTAAAGAGTATGGGACTGATAGCAGACCCCTGTGGGACCCCGTGCGGGACTTTGATGAACTCTGATTGGTAGGGAGGGATAGCTACTGCCTGCCACCTGTCTGTCAGGTAGGAGCGGAACCAGTCAAGCGCGACCCCTCCGACTCCGATGTTCCTCAGTCTTTCTATCAGGATGTCGTGTACTTCTGTACACTTGCGCTTCACAGCAGTTGCAATGTACTCTCAGAACAGACATTCTTCCCTGTTTAAAATACCAGTAATTAAGGCCTTCATGTAGTGTATAAAGAAGGTAATATCTCTAAAGTCACATCTAACACCTGGCAGGAACCTCAATGTCGTTCTCACATGACTGATGTGTCCTCCCTTTACACTCTTAGACTCATGTCAACTACAGTTCTTGCCTTAGAATGTGGCTTATTAGATCGTAGTAACCTTCCTTGATGAATTATTGAGCTTCAGGCTCTTACAGTCCAAGAGCATTTGCTGAGTTCTACACAGCTGCATCAACCCCATATTTCTGCCCTAGGTTGTTTTGATTTTCCACATGAACTAGGCCATTGAGGTGTCTCGTCTTCTTCCAACAACCAGAGTCTGTAGAAGAAAGGTCCTTTCACACTCTGTATGCCAATAGAATACTTTTGTATTACATTGAAAGACAGAACTAAGCCCTTTAGAAATTCTACTTGGCTTTTTGTAGCCAAAGCCAACTCTGCATGGGTTGTGCCATCCCTAAAGCTGGCATTTTCAGGTGAATAGTTAAGTGCATCCAAACTTGCCAAGGCTAAGCACAGGCTTCTAGTACCCACTAAATCCCACTGGTGTAACTTGGGTAACCTCCCTCTAGCGGATATCTGTAAGGTTGCTACTTCGTCAGTGCCACACACCTTCACCAACCTCTACTTTGTTGATGTTTTTGCACATCATCAGGCTTTAGTTGGCGAGGTGGTCTTAAGAACACTTTTCAAAATATCTGCTCCCTAGCCACGGCTTTAGCGAGGGACTACTTTATAGTCTTTGTGGAGCAAACAAGAATGTAACTTAATCTATAAACATTTGTTCCTAGCCTGCAGTGCTGTAGATTCTCATGTGCCCACATCATCCCCGGAGGCAAGTGATTAATACTGATATTTCCATGTCATTTATCTACCTTTTCTATGCACACCACGTACTGTCTTCACCTTTGCATTCCACTTACAAAACTTGCCGGCTGAGCGGAAAGCAATTTGAGGTAGAGCCACTGTGTTGGTGGATTGTGGACAAAGTGAGGAATCACAACAGGTCTAAAAACAAGAGACTGAAGATAAACAAATTGCATGTGTCTGGGCCCAACACTAGGTGGCGCGAGTATGTAAGCATGTGAATCTAGAGTACTACAGGCTATGAACCTATGGTTACAGAATACGTACCATTATAGCTATTCTAAGCTCGTGTTTAATTTTCTTTCTTAGCTGGGATGCCCTTCGATTAGAGCACTGTACTCTACAGGAGCAAATCTATCATTTACAGAAAGTCATGATGGCCCAACATCAACTTCTGCGCACTGTGATCCAGGAGGTAAGAAATACAGCGGAGTTAAACAAACTATTCTACTTTTGGCGTATGTTTAGCATCATGGAAATAAGGAGCTATTTGCTTTTAATTATTGTAATTTTGGCATGATGTAGTTCTTGAAAATAATTTTTTTTTAAACATTTTTAAAAAGATTTCTTTATTGTAGTTTTGTGTTTAGGTCCTTTAAATTGTAATTGTCATTTGTCATGTAAATGGGGCTCTAATTTCACGTTGTGTTCTTTTTTTAGGCTCCTCTTTAATTTGTTTGAATGTATCATGTTGAAATCCTTTCCAAAAGGGTCATGTGTGAAATCTTTCTGTTCTGCCTCCATAGCTGCTGCATGCATGCATGCATGTATGCATGTATGTATATATGTATGTGATATTAGAAAAGCTCTAACCTAGCTAGAAGGCAATTATTATTATTATTATTATTACTACTGAGTTTATACAGCGCCTGGTTACACTAGCCAGTGTGTCCCCGCGCTATTCAGTGGCCTAGGAAACCCCCCAATACAGCTCACAAACTAATGCAGTTAATCTTTAGGGAACAGATGTGTTTTAAGTTCTCTGCGGAAAACTTTTTCGGAGGACGTCCGGAGTCTAAGAGGAAGAGCATTCCAACTCCGAGCCGCCAAAAGGCGGAAGGATCTGCCACCCATCCTGGCCGTACTGGTCTTTGGGATACACATTAATCCATCACCCTCAGACCGCAAAAGCTGTGTGAGTTTGTACAATGTGAGCAGGTTCCACAGGAACCTGCGGCCAGTCCCATGGGCGATCTGGTGACCAATACAAAGGGCTTTGAACTGGATACGCTCCTTGATTGGCAACCAGTGTAGCGTCTTCAAGGCCTTCATGGAGGAGGATCTTTTCGGCAATGTCAACACTAGGCGTGCTGCAGCGTTTTGAATACGCTGCAATCGTTGAAGGCACCTCACATTGGCTCCCAAATATAAGGCATTCCATTAAAAAGTCAAGGATGTTGACAACAAACCATTGTTGAAAGTCTAGGATGTGGATGAGACTGGGGTGATCAATGCTATTTTATTTTTAAATTGTTTTTTTATTAAGATTCCCATGTGAGGTATGTAACAAGTAAACAAACATGTGAGGCGTTTTATTCATCATACAGTATCAATGTTGTTCAATAGCAGTTGACATTTGCAGTGGAGTGCAAACAACCCCCCATCTTGCGGGTAAAGCCTGCCCTACCTCTGTTTGTTGTGAGTTCTCCATTTCCATCCCTTCCTCTGGAGCCTCCCCCCCCCCACTCCTTTTGCCCTTTTGACTCTATAGTGGTGACCCAGCATCTTTGCTGGCTCTCCAGGGTCCGAATATTTTTTTTGAATTTTCTTGGGCATCCCCTCGCCTGGTACAGTAGTTTCTAAGCCCCCATCCACTAGTTTACATTCAACTGCCATGCAAGTACCGATGGCATTCTGTCCTGCCCCCAATTTCTAACCAAGTCTGATGTCGCCACCCTAAGGGCAATGTTGCAGAACAGAAGTGTATAGCGGTCCATTGTCTGTCCCCCCATATGCCTAGGGTGATCAGTTTTGGGGTGAGTTCTAGTGTGAACTCCAAGAATGCCGAAATCCTGTGGCCTATTTTATCCCAGAACACCTGTATTTTAGTGACACCCCATAATGTGTGATCAAGGTGCTTCTTATTCAGAGATCCATGTCAATTTGTCCCGTGCAGAAAAATCTGGTCCTCGTATAATATACTCTATGCAGAATATTTAGCTGAATGAGGTGGATGCCTGCTCTTTTGGCTACCTCCTTGGAAATAGCGACACATCGCACCCCCCAGTCATAGTCCTCCAACCTGCCCAGCTTGCACTCCCTTTTATCCCTGAGTTCCTGCAGGGGAGGAAGGCAGTTATGCAAGAGGGAGGAGTACAAATGGGGCTCTGCGTGACTTGTCATGGGGCCCCCAAGACTCTGTATCCCAAAGGGGCTTCCTCCGGCGCCTCCCGTAGCATCTCCCTATGATCTTGCAGAAAAAAATGTAATTGCTGGTACCTGTGAAGCTGACTCCCTTCTGTTAAGAGAAGGGTATCGCATCCGTACCTTACCAGATGTCCCCTACTTTTGATATCCCCAAGTGGTCCCTTTTCCTATGGCCCTCTTCAGCCCACAGCCCCTTCAGGAAAGATTAATTCCACAGTGGGGTGTCAATGGCCAACTTACATTTCCAGCCCAGTGCCCAGAATGCTTTGTGCCATATCCCAACCACCACAGCGGTAGGGGTCGGCAAGGGCGACATCCCCCAATCGCTTTAGAGTTGGCATACATATCCTTCCAGGTCCATATCTCTTTTATCAGCTAATACTGACTGATCCTCCTGGGAGACAAGTGCCCAGGAATTTATATCCTGTAGTTGATGCCCAGTATACAGCCTCAAATCTGGGAGAGCAATTCCAACGTCCAGGGCCTGTCTAGTGAGGCCCTGTCCCCTATCCCACAGCAGACCCCGTGATCCATCCGCCACGGCCCGAAAGAAGGCGCTTGAGACCTCAAATGGGGTATTTTGAGGCACATACAGGCACTTTGGCACATACATCATTTTATAAAGGGCTGCTTTGCCCATCACAGGTGGGAGTATACTCCAGCAATCTGCATCAGCTCTCTAGGAATCCAGGATTTTATTCAGATTTTCCCTCTAACAACTTCTGGTCTCGAGTTATGAAGAATCCCAGGTATTGGAAAACTATCGGTTCCTACTTCAGGGGGTAATTCCAGGTCCCCACCACTGCACTCACAGTTGGAGACCATGCAATAGATTTGTGCCAGTTAATGTGGATCCCCAAATAGGAGCTAAATACCTTCAACACCTCCAACACCCTAGGAATAGAGCGCTTAGGGTCAGACAAGTATAGCAGGATATTGACAGAGGGAGACAAGTCCCCCCACTCCACGTTCATCGAATGCCCTTCATCAGGGTATCCTACTTTAGCCAGTAGGCTATGGACTCAATCACCAAAGCAAAGAGGAGAGGGGGCAATGGGCATCGCTGCCGGGTGCCTCTGTCAAGTTGGAATTCTTTGGAGAAAGTCTTATTTGCTTTAACTCTTGCAATGGGGTCTGTGTATAACCACTTCATCCAGGCCAGGAAGGAGCGCCTTAGCCCCATTTTCTGGAGTAGTTACGTTAAATAGGGCAACTCGACCGAGTTGAGTGCCTTTTGGCATCAAACAGTAGCAGAATAGCTGGCTCATTCATTTGATCACACCGAGCCAGACAGCAGGGCAGTCCACGCAAGTTAATACCTTGCGACTATATGGGACAGATTGGTCAGGTGCCATCAGTGTGTCTACCAGCTGCATTTAGCGTTTGGCAACACCTTCCCCAATACTTTGGTTTCAATATTTAGGAGGGAGATTGGCCTATATGAGGCACACGCCTCCCTCTGCTTCCCCTTCTTTAAGATCATGACTATAGTTACCCGTCACAAATCGTGGGACAGAACACCCTCCGTCTTGGCTTTATTTAACATTGCCTGGATCGATGTTAGATTTGCTACATTTGAAAAATACAGGTGGCAGGCCTTTAGGGCCTGGGGATTTGCTGCTATTTATCTGTACCAGGGTGTCAAATTTCCATTTCTATTAGATCCATTTCCAGGGAGCAACTCGCTTCATTCTGGAGTTTGGGCGTCTGGACGTCATTGTTGAAGTTCTGCAGGTCGGACAGCTGCATCCCTTCCCGCGTCCAGTACAGGTCAACCAGTTGTGTGGCCAAGGACTGGGCCATTGTAGCCAGGGTCTGTGTCCCCCTCAAACCTCCAGGTCTATGGCATATATCCACCTTTGTCCTTGCTCTCTTTTGGACAGCGACGCTAATAATTTACCTGCCTTGTTCCCCACCTCATAGTCTACCTTGTTTCACCTGAAACTGTGTTGTCTCCTGGTAAACCATGTTACGCAGGTCCTACCTCATTCCTTCTATCTTGGTGTCCAATCTCTGAATGGGGGCATTAGTATGTTCCACCTCTTTTTAGCAACCTATATACCAATTCCCTGGGCCCTTTCCATATGTTTCCCCGCCAGATGTCCGATCATTTGCTTTTGTATTATGGCCTTATGAGCCTCCCACAATTCGATCGTAGATGCCACTGAACCGCTCTTTTCCTTGAAGTATTGGTCTGTGGATTCCTCAAACAGTTTCATTGTGACCCTCTCTCACAGCTCCCAGGGGTCCAGCCTCCACTCGCCTGCTGCTCCCCCAGTGACAGTCTTCAAGTGGGTCAGTAAGGGCGAGTGGTCTGAGATGCCTCGGTGCAAGATATCAGTGTGACTAAATCTCTGCAGGTGGTGGAATGGCGACAGGAAGTGGTTCAGTCTGGATATTGACTTCAGTTGGTTGGAAGTATAAGTGTATCGTCTAGTCCCAGGGTGTCCCTGCTACCACACATCTGCCGTCCCCCTGGACTCAAGGAAGGAGGCAAAATGGGAACCCAAAGGTTGTCCAGTCCCTGACAATGTTTTCCTATCGAAGTCTGCACTTAGGTTTAAAATAAGATCCCCACCAATCAGGAGAAGAGCTTCTAGCATCTCCACTACCCATCTTACCGTTTTGTTTATCTCCTTAGTTTGCAACCCTTGAGGGACTGTACCCGGATGCTAGTAACAGGTTTCCCCCATTCCATCAGCCACACACCACTGCCTGGCTCCCAAGTGAGTCCATCTATGTTTGGTTCACATGTTTGGTTCATCCATGTTGAGTTCACATGTTTGGTTCATCCATGTTTGGTTCATCCATGTTGAGTCCACCAATATTTGGGTCAGGAGACTTATGCACTGGAATGCCCACTCCATGGGAGCTCGTTGAGACCCCTGCGTGAGCCAGCAGGGTATATCTGCTTTGGGTCAACACCCTGCAGGTGTTGCCTGCCAAATGGATTTCCTGTAGTTGGATTATGTGGTAAATGATGATGCACAGTCCAACTGTGTAAGTAGGTAAATCCTTTATTGTAGATCCCTTCTAGCTTAGATGGATAGGACAAGATAAGAAGTACAGATGTAACAACCCCACCAGGAGTCAGTTGTTAGCAGCTCAGCCTGAGTTGACCAACTGCCACAGTCAGGTAGAGAGAGGCACTGTGAGCCAGAGAGTCACCCAGGCATTCTATGATGTCACAGATGTCATAGTACAGGCTATCTAGTGGAGGACAGTGGAGAGGATTTTGTCGTCACAGGTATTTAAACATAACTCCCCATTTTAGGCTGTTCACATTCCAGGATAACACCTTGAGTATGAGACCAGGGTGGGTGGTACGTGGTGATGCATCGCCATATGAAATGATCTATGTGCAGGGGATCTGTAAGTAAAGTGTGACTCGGCATGCCTCTAGAACTCCCCCCGTCCACTCAACCCACTTGTGCCACAGATCTAGAAGTACCTGCCTCCCAATGCCTGAGTTGTCAGTCTCCCCAACACATCAACCTGAAACGTCATTTGCACCACCAGAGAAATTTGTACTAGGATACTGAGGGGGAATGTTCTTTTGGCAATGTTACTTCTGCCGACCCTGGCAGGATTCACCGAGTCTGACCCGCCAGGTTGCCAGATACATCCCACCCCCCGCCCCCCCATAGGCTTTACCCAGGCTCGGACAAACTTTAAACAAAAATGTCTGCTGTTACTGGGATGACAATAGGCATGGTTGTGTCTACCATTCAGTCCTGAGGTTCCTCTGACCCCTTGGGCATCTCCTCTGAGTTCCTCGACGGGGTCACCCATCTGTTGCCCGTGTCCAGGGAGTGATGGTGCTATATGTTGGCAACCACTCTAACTCTTTTGGTCTCTGCTTGTGCTTTGAGAAGGAATCCACATATTATATTTACTTTTTACTTTGCCCAGGCCTCGGAAGACTCACCCTAAGGAGAAAAAAAAGAGGGAAGGTATGGATTCACCACTCCAGGGCAAGAGGCACTGGCCTGCTTTACACCCTTTGAGGGATGGACCTGCTGAGGGACCTTGGAAAGAAAGTGTTCCCCTGGAACTGCTGAGATCTGGGCCTGTAGTTGGTTAACTCTCATCAGAGGGTAGGCCCCGACTTTTGCTAACACACACGCACCCTTTAAGAGGCCAAAGGAGGACATGGCAACAGAAGAGTTTGAGCAAGGAGCGTATTCCACATTGAAGGCTGTGGGGTGTTGCTGGAGGTGACCACAAGCTGACCAGACCAGGTGCTGGACAGAGGAGCCGGTCACCATGAATGAAAAGAAGCCAGAACCATCCAAAATGGCCAAATGTGTCTAGAGAAAACAGCAGGAGAAGAGTAGTACCCTTCGTGAGTACCGCTGGGTGCATGTGCTTTCCCACTCCCAAAGCTTTCCAATGTCCTCGGTGGCCAGGGAGGTGTATATGGCATCCCCCCGGTTCTTTACTTTGCCCCCGGGCACCGATGCAAGAACTGCTGTGACCAGAATTTTTTTCAATAAGCGATATCGTGCTATCCTATCCAGTCATCCCCTGGATCCCCATCACTTTCATATTCCTTGGGTCTGAAGAACACAGAGGACTGTACCAGCTGCTATCCTGTACCCATGGATGTATCTCCTGAGAGGGGTTGGGGGGGGGATGCTGTGGCACCAAACGAAGCCTCACTTAGGTATGTGTCTTAATGAATGTCACGATAAATGTTACCACCCTTATTGACATTTTGCTTTAATTAATATGATGACACTCCGACACAGCCAGTAGGCCTGCCCTATTGAGAACTACACTCCATTGTATAGTGTCTAGTATATATATATTTTTTTTGGGGTGGGTGTGATTTTACGGTCCATGGCTGGCCAGGTGTGTGAATTGTTAGGAGGGTGTCCCAATAGGTATTTCAGCCTGTCATCATGTAAATATTCGTAATAAATGTGTAGTATTGAGTTGTGTGTAATTAAGTGCTTTTGTAAGTAAAAGCACTGGCTGGACAATGACTGATTGGGTGTTTTTTTGTGTGCCTGCACACTTGTGCACTGGCTCTCACAATCTCCCCCGAGTAGGGCTTTGACTGCTCTGCCTCGCGCCTCTGAGGAAGTCAAGTACTCAAGTACTACAACTTTCTAAGTAGATGGAAGGGTGCGGACTTGTTCCATGAGAAGGACAGACGTAGTTCGCAACTAATAACCCACCTTCTTACAGTCTTTCGGACCATTTGGTGACCCACGTTTCTTTCTTGGCAGACATTGCGTTTCTCAAATTCCATATAGAATAGAGATGTCTAGTACTAATCTATGACGCAACAGT
The DNA here is from genome assembly GCF_964263255.1 of Lissotriton vulgaris. Classification (NCBI taxonomy): domain Eukaryota; kingdom Metazoa; phylum Chordata; class Amphibia; order Caudata; family Salamandridae; genus Lissotriton; species Lissotriton vulgaris. Next base: position 273,695,736 of record NC_141689.1, on the reverse strand, counting down.
TGTATAAACAGTTGCATGGATGAACTTCATGCAGGACTGAGGTTTGAATTTAAGAAGTGCACAATCTCCAGTATATAAAAATCTACTCATTCCTTGTTATGCTTTGTTTCTCTTGCATTGCTGAAAATCTTTTCAGTCTTGATTATTCAAATCGTTGATGTACAAACTACAGATTGGCATATTTCCAACCATTGTGGGAGCTAACTTTGAAAATGGCTGGAAGCAAGAGACTGCACACCTATTCTTTGCTCTCTGGGTACTTTCCGGGACTTTGTAATATTCCATCATACTCAGGCAAACAACTCTGTAGCCTTACAATGGTAGCATCTGGGATGTAATCTGCAGTTAATAAATCGCAATGAATTAAATGGCTTGACGGTATTGAAAAATACTGCATACATAGAGGAATTAATTGGTGCACCCCCCTCCCCCCTAATATTTTCACCAAATCTGACCCCGGCAGCCAAGTGATATATAACAAGAAACTTCACTGAGTCCTGCCCCTATGTTGCATTGCACTGCATGGCTCCCATCGCCTACATATAATGGAGGAGACTGCTGTGTCGAGTCAAACTAAGACGTCAGCAGAGACCTACAATGGTAATGTATTGTTCAAGTACAAGACTTTATAAAGAATTGCCATCTTTACTAGATTAGCCCACTATCTGCAGTCAGAGTTTCCATTTCTTCACAACTTTAACACATTTTCTTAAGCATTGGATCCAAATTATTCTTATGCTTTTAGCTATGATCTTTAGTCAATGTGAACCTGATATCACTAGACTGGTCTGTAACGCTGGAGTTTATATAGTTGGGGCCAGAGTAAGTTGTGATATGCTATCGGCCGGAAATGGCTTGAGCCTGCTGCTAGGTGAGGTGGGGAGTCTTGCCACCTTGATCAGTCGAGGTTACTGAATGCTGTGATTCACTGTATCAAAAGCAGCGGAAAGATCTCATAACGCCAGTAAGGCACCCGAGTCATCATTAGAAATATGAAGCTGTTCACATTCAAAGGAGCTAAATCTCTGCCTCTATAGAAACTCACCTGCTTATCTCCAAGCAAGGCATGGGCTTTCTAGTATTGAAAGAGTTGAATGGATATCACCTATGATGATGGAAAGACGAGGGGTTCCTTTTCCTTAAACCCTTGATATCTTGCTGGTCCAGTCATACTATACAGAACTATTTTTTTTTTTTTTAAATACAAGACCCATGCTCTTCTGAAGCACATAGCAAGCAGTTCTCCGAAAAAGAAGCCCTTCTTAATAATGACTGAGGTCCAAGACAAAGTTTAGTCATTTATCTGCTAGATGGAGAGAGGCCTTCAGCACGTTGTGTGAGATTTTTATTTATAGTGGGGTTGACAACTGTAAGAGAGGGTGGCAGAGTCTGCCAAGCTTGAAGATGGCAGTGCTCTAGCATTGCTCCTTAACATATCTGCTTCACGAAGGGCCATTTTGACGGTCTTTTGTGATTTAACTTATTGGGGGAGTGTTCCTGCACTGAACCCTGCCATCAATGTGAGACTCTGAATCCACAGTGGCTGCAGGAACCTGTCTACACAGTCACCAATGCCATGGTGAGCCTCGTGAGAGAAGATCTTGACCCAGGGCTGGCCTGAAACAGCCTGGTACACGACCAGAGAACAGTGGCTCTGTGTATCTGGACTGAGGTCAAACGTGGGCGGATTTGAGCTACTGCCCGGCTGATAACTGCTGGGAGGAGACCCTTGTCACCTAACTGAAGCTTCGAGATTCCAGCAGCGACCGTCATTCCAGTAGGGGCGAGGCGGAGGTGGGCACAGTGTTGATTGGCTGGTGCTAATCTTTGGAAGGGCGAGGGCTGCGGTGGCCGGACTGGCAGCTGCATGTTGGTTGGCTTTGGTGTAAGCCTCTACTTGAGTGTGGAGCCAGGCCCGAAATCAGAAATAATATTGTGCTGTGATTACGGTGAAGTCATTCAACCTCTTACTACCTTTGAATACAATAAGTGGCAGTGCTGTATGGACTATTTCTAAATATTTGTTAACGCAACTCTGAGAGAATTGCCTTGCCAAATAGTTGCAGAGACGAATTAACACAAACTCGCTTTCAAATACCATACATATCTGAGCCCCGCCAGAATCACAATCCTTTAACAGCTGGTATTTGTATATGAATATTGTGGCAAACCTGCTCTAATAACTCCATATCTCCTCACTACAGCTGAACACCAGTTGGGACACCAGTCTAATTTTAATTACATTTTACGGGAGCGGGTGTCAGTGTGTATGTAACTTGACCGGCGTAGTAGTCTTTGGCATTAGTAGCAATTACATTCGGCGATGTTTTAGGTAGTGTCCACAGGGTGGCAGTGTTCTCACATGTGAATAGCTCAATAGATATATATTTTTTTCAACACCTGCAAAAATTCCAGGCTTGAACGGTGTAACATTTTGACAGTGATTCTGAACAAATAATCTACCAGTGCCTAATATGGAAAATAAATGTGTAAGGTGATTTGGTTCTGCTATAAAACACTCTAATGCCCTTGGGCTAGGCTCGTGCTATTACAAAAACTGGAGGAAAAAAACCTACAGCTGAGTATTTTTGTTCACAGATTGAAGACTTGAATAACGAGCTTCAAAAACAAGATGAAACCATTGATCATTTACAGGAGAAGATTCAGACGCTTGAAGCGCAGGTAAGGAGGCCGCGCGCTTGACTCCGCTCTTTGTGTCCGGTGTCGGTGACCTTTTTTGAAGATTTGAATGTTCAACGTTTTAACAATCCGCTGTACCCTTTAGTAAGTTTACATTGGTGTGATTTTGAATTGTAAAGCACATTAAAGCTATGGCTGAGGGGTGCCCAACACCTGGGGCACGTGCTCTTCGCTGCGAGGGATTCTAAATACAGTTGTAATCAGGCGAGGCGCAAACTGCCCACCTTATTATTATTACTATATATATATTTAAAAAACTATCACTTTAGTTGATTTTAACTTCACAAAACTTATCCAGGCTCACCTGTGCTAAAGCGCTGACTCCTAGCGCCAGCCAGACCCTCAGACACGAGCAACGCCCTCACCGCCAGCGGGGCAAAGGTGTAGCCACGCCCCCTGCGAGGCCACGCCCTCTACAACCAGCACAAATGTGCCGACCTCCCCAGCGCAGCGGACGAGCGCAGCGGGAGCGCCTAAGGCAAGCCCGTCTGCGCCCGTCCGCGCACGACTGGGCCTAGGGCCAGAACCCCTGCCCGAATCTCTTCACCCAACTATAAGGTACTCCCGTAGAGATCTATTGAGCCTCAGACCCCCCCCACCCTCCTGTGATTACATCCATAATCTCAAGGGACCCTTCATTCGTTGCTCCTTATGCAAACCAGTCCAGCTCACGCTACCCACTAAACCCAGCAAACCCGCCACCCTCAACCTTGCCTCTCTAAATTGTCGTTCACTTCCAAAACATGCGACTCAGATTGCCGACATCATAGAAGATCATGGAATCGATATATTCTTCCTCACGGAAACATGGCTCGGTCCCCATTCACAATCAGACATGGCACTAGCAACACCACAGGGCTACTGTATTCAATCCCTACCCCGTCCTCTAGGCAGAGGAGGCGGTGTAGCTATCATCCATCGAGAACACCTCCACTGCAAAACCCACGACGCACAGATTACCGACGCTGAAAGTCTGCATTTTACCGTCACACTCAACCCAACCACTTCTCTAACAGGACTCCTCATTTACCGCCCCCCCGGCATCCCGGGCCCCTTCACCTGCTCTCTTCTGGACCTAGTCACAACTCAGGCCCACTCCTTATCAAACTATATGATAGTTGGGGATCTGAACATCCACCTAGAAGACCCGGCCGACTCGGTAGCCAATGATCTGATTCAAGATCTAGCGGCCTTCGATATCCGTCTATTAAACTCCGGAGCCACCCACATCAAGGGCCACCTATTAGACCCCGTATTTACCAGCTCGCTCTCAATGCTAGCAAAGGAGGCCCTTCCCCTTCCTTGGACAGACCACTTCTTGGTCCCTTTCCAATTACCTGGAACCTTCACGAAAAACCGTACACCCCCTACCTTTAGTAAGGATAGGACCTGGCCCAGACTCTCCACGGACGATTGGGCTCAGACCCTTGAAAAAAACATCCCTGCTCACGCTGAAGACCCAAATACGGCAGACAGAAGATTCAGGGACTGGATCACCGTCTCCCTAGACCTAGTACTCCCACTCAGAAATAGGGAAAATAAAAACGGCAAACATGGCTCAGCACCATGGTACTCCGCAGAACTAAGGACACTTCGCAAAAACTGCAAAAAGGCCGAACGACTCTGGAGAAAGACTTGGCAACATGCCAGCAAAGAAGCCTACCAGGCCACGGTCAAACTTTACAAAGAGGCCATTAAATCAGCCAAAGCTTCTTACTATAACACACGAATACAAGAAGCATCCAATTCAGCCCGAGAATCCTTTTCAATCGTCAAAGAGCTGACCAAGGTCCCCACCACCTCTCCCTCCAACACCCCCAAAGTTGACAGAAGTAACGAGCTAGCTAACTTCTTCAACGAGAAAATCACCCGCATCCTGGCCTCCCTCCCACCCCCCAGCTCCCCTAGCCTCACGGAAAGTAGTACCTCCCTCGAACAGACTGAAAGCATCTGTCGTCCATCGCTTCAGACCTTCCGACCTGTCACCCCCGTAGAGGTTGAGCGAACCCTAGTAAAAATGAAAAGTGGATCCCCTTTGGACCCAGCCCCTATAAGGTTCCTCAAGACCGTAGCCTCAGTAATTGTGCCTACCATTACGGACCTTATCAACTGCTCATTTACCCACGGAACCGTCCCCGACAGTTGGAAGAGTGCTGTGGTCAAAGCACTCTTAAAAAACCCCCAGCTAGATCCATCGGACCTGTCCAACTATAGACCAATATCCCTACTCCCGGGCCTTAGCAAAGTCACCGAGAAACTGGTAAACATCCAACTGTCCCAGTTCCTTGAAACGAATAAACTGCTCCGACAATCCCAAACCGGATTTCGCCCAGGCCATGGAACAGACACCGCACTCCTCGCAGTTATTGAAGAGGCAAGGGGCTTACTAGATTCAGGAGGATCAGTGGCAGTGATCCTCCTGGATCTAAGTGCAGCCTTTGACACGGTTAACCACCGTGTCCTTCTGCATAGACTGGCAAATGCAGGACTTACCGGGACAGCTATCAAATGGATCGAATCCTTTCTTACAGGACGCACTTTTCAAGTGTGGGACGACAGCCATCATTCATCCACCCTCCCACTCACCAGCGGCGTCCCCCAGGGCTCCTCCCTAAGCTCGACGCTTTTTAAAGTCTATATGGCCCCCCTCGAGGATGTGGTAAAACCATTTAACATCAAAATGGTGAGTTACGCTGACGACACCCAACTAGTCGTCTCCTTGTCCCAGCTGATTGACCACCCTGAAAATCTAACTAACTGCCTCATAGACATCCACAACTGGATGAATGACTCATCACTGAAATTGAATGGGACTAAGACAGAAGTAATGCTACTCGGCAAGCAATGGACAACTATCCCTCCTACACTATGGCCCGATGTGTTCGGAGAAATTCCCCCCCCTAAATCTGAAATCAAGACACTCTGGGTGTGGCTTGAGCCACAGCTTACGATGAAAACCCAGGCAACCAAAACCTCGGGCACATGTTTTGGACTCATGCGCACGACCCGTAAAATCCTGCCCTTACTCCCACCTATGTCCAGAAAGCTCCTTATCCAGGGTCTAGTGTTGTCCCGTCTGGACTACAGCAATCTGGTCTATCTGGGAGCCCCCGAGGCTACCATCACGAAACTCCAGCGGACTCAGAACGCGGCAGCACGCCTGATTACCAACACCCCCTCCAGAATATCCGCCAAGCCAGCCCTCAAAACCCTGCATTGGCTCCCCGTGCGCCAAAGGGTGCACTTTAAAGCAATGTGTACAACACACAAGCTTTACAACGGATCTGGTCCAGCGATCCTCAGTAAAATGATCACACCTTATACAGCAACCAGATCACTACGATCTCAAAATGAGAATCTAGTCTGCATCCCCAGATTCAAAAAAGCCCGCACAGGAGGTCGACAATTCTCCGTTCAGGCGGCTAAGGGCTGGAATGCACTCCCTCGCGCCCTCAGACTGGAATCCAACTACCTTGCTTTCCGCAAAAATCTAAAGACCCATCTGTTTCCCAAATAACACCCTTCGGCCGCCTTCCCTCTCAATAGGATTTCAAGTTACATAGCGCGGGGATGCCCTTGGGTCACCAGGCTCTTTAGAAATCGCTAAAATAAATAAATAAATAAATATATATATATATTTTGTTCAAAATAGTTTATTGGCATTTAAAAGAAATATAGAGACATTCAGATGTTACATTGTTTTTGCCAGGCATAGAAGGAAAAATACCACAATACATAAGTAATGTAAAGAGAACATGTAACTATCATCATTGTAAAGGGATGAGGGGGGGGGGGGGGAGTCGAGGGGGCAATAACTACTTTGGCCTATTATTAGAGGCACAGTAAATAAGGGGACATCCATACAGGGGCTCTCTCCGTGCCGTCATCCACGAGCACTGACGTCACACTTTATTTATACCTCCTGGTCAGCGCCCGGCCCAGGAGGGTGAATTTGCTACAAAATTTAGGAAGGGGCCGGGTGGCTCACTACAATCATGCGAGTGAGCAAACCGTCCTAGGGTATTACAATATAAATCTAAATGCAACGAAAATATATCTATTACATCAGTGAATATTTATCCTTAAGGAAGTGATGGGCAGATTTATCAAGATTCCGATTTGCGAATTCTAAATAGCGATTTTTTGCGAATCGCTATTTACAATTTGCAAAATGGAATGTATGTACAAAATCGCTATTTTTTAGCGATTCCTTAATATTCTTTATTTGCGAATTCGCATTTTGCGAATTCGCAAATAAAGAATAATTTCCAATGCAATCCTATGGGCCAGGAGGCCCATAGGAATGATAGTGCAATAATTCTCAAATTGCGAATTCGCAATTTGCTAATCTCAATTTGAGAATTATTTCAAGGGTGCAGGGGTGTCTCAAAGACACCCTGCTGCACCCCTGAAATTTACATGTGTGTGCATGTGGCACACATACATGCCCTATGGGCATGTATGTGTGTCACATGCCACCCTCACAAATGCCAAATAGGGCATTTTTAAAAGAAATAGCAAATTACCACCAACTACAACTTGGTGGTAATTTGCGATTTCTCAACACAAATTCGCAAATCCAAAATGTTACATACATATCATTTAAGGAATCGCAAAAATTGTGATTCCTTAAATGCTATGGCAAAATAAGGAATCACAATTTTTAGCGATTCCTTAAATTGCGATATTTTAATACATACCAAAAAATGCTAAAAGGCTGTTTGCGAGTCGCAAAGGCCGAAAATCTGCGAATTTCGGCCTTTGCGAGTCGCAAAAGCCTTGATACATCTGGCCCTAAGTTACCCTAAGAATACAGATAGAGAGACAGCTTGCCTTATGTGTTGGGTACATTAGCGATAAGAAAAGACACGCAAGGTACAATGAAGATCATTAGGGAGGGGAGTGGACAGAACATAGGAGAGAAGGGGAAAGGATAAACGGAAAGTCCAGTCCATATGAGGGGTTTTGTCGAAGGTCCCGAATGTGCTAAAGAAAACAAAGGGCCAATGCTTGCGTAGATCGAGATTGTCGAATTTGGCTCGAGGTTGCCAGATAGCAGGGGACAACTGGAGGTGCTTCGGGTGGTTGGGTTGTGACCATGCGCCCCTCAGGAAAGAGACCGAGCCCCCATGTATGGAATGAAATGAAATGAAAACAGCATTTGTTAAGTGCGTAGCTCCAGCAGGGGCATCCCAACGCTAAGGCAGTAGCTGCAATAAAACAACATAGCGACACTTAAGGGAAGAGACACGAATTTAGTAGTTTCCAAAAGGCTAGATGGCTGGAATGAGAGACAAAAATAACATTTTCGCCTATCGCGAGGAGGAGATCCGGTAGAGCCATGTCTACCTGTTGCAGGCTTAGATCAGTCTTTGAAGTCCAAGGACTAAGAATCATTGTGGGAAAATCCAAAAAAGTCAGGGTGTCCACCTCATTAATATCACCAGGGCTGGGATGCTTTGTGTTCATTGTGAACAGCAGTGAAGACGGAAACCAGCATTGGACAGCAGACCTTCATTCGTGCATTTCGGAACTTATACAGACACTCTGTATAGTGTTTTGCACGGTATTGCAGACTGCATGTATGTGTGCTTGTTGTAGTCAAAGTTTGTAGTAATACCAGGGAAATCACCAGTAAAACCTGACACACCAGACCATAAAACAGACCCACAAACCCTGCCCGCATCTAACCTGTCAGACCAGCCCTCCTGGCACTGCCAGGTTGTATTATAGGGCAGTTTACCCTGTGGCCTGGGAAGGTAATGGTGGACGACTAGGACGAGGGCGTGTCCATTTCTGAGAGCGGAGGGAGAGATGAGCATGCACAGGTTTCCGTGGGATTAAGATCGGGAGGTTGCAGAGGTTTTACATGCCTGGATGTGGCATGTAACCACTTCAAATACCGCAAGATATGAGGAAGAGTCCCAAGAAACCATAGCAGTTAAAGGCGTGCACCATTTGCATCAAGAGGCATGCAGCTGTCCAAGGATGAAATAGTGGGGCAGAAGATATGCACTTCTCTATCCTCCAGCTGCAGAGGGGAGTTGGGGGCAAGGGCTACCATATTATTGTCAGACTCGTAACCCTTTTCCTTCCATATGAAATTCTGTGCCCCACACCTTTCTCAAGGTACAAATTACTTTTTTCCCCATCTCTGCATCTCTTGGCCTAGCACTGCTTCCTACCCTCCTCCCGGGTTCAACGCAGTACTCTGCTCTTTTCGGATAGCCTAAGTCCACTGTATTTTCCTGATTTAGGAGGTGCCCTCCCAATGTACGTAGTGTAACTCCATACATTACCCTGTCAACCTCATTCATGTGTTTTCTGAGGTCCAGCACCTCAATTATATAATGACTGACAGTATACCACTCAATCGTCTATCCTAAGTCTATCTTCCTTTTAGTATACTCTATTCAGATCTTTATTCCGGTTCAAGAAAAGGTTTCACAGTTGGACTACTGAGAAGCCACCCTACCCACCCCTGCACCCCACAACAAAAACACCAAGCTCAGTCCTGACATTAACCTGATGGTAGAATGTTTGGACATAATAGTGGTTAGTTGTGACATTATGTATACATTCATGGCTTGAATGTACTCCCATATGTCTATTGCTGGCGTAAAACACTAGCACAGATCACAAAAAGAAGCAAGACTGCCAGCGCTGGAGAATAGAGGACACTGCCAGAATTCAGGATTATAACAAAATAAAGCAGCACACAGTTTCTTAGTCCTTACGGCAAAACCAAGGGGCGCGGCCCAGCCTCGGTCGGCCACGGACAGGTGCAGACAGACCCACTCTAGGCCCGGTCTTAGCCCGGGCCATGGGCGTAGGAAGTGTTGGGGTCGCGGGGAACATATCCCCCCCAGATTTTTGAGTGGGGGGAACACGGGGGACAAGGGTGGGGTGGCGAGGGGACAAAAGAATTTCCCCTCTCCCTTCTGTTGTTCGCAGGGCCATTAGCGCGCGAAAGCGCTACCTAATGGCCCTGTACTTGACCCGTGACCTCACCTCCCTGCAGTCAAAGAGGCCACCCGCCCTCTGCCCTTTGTTATTCTGCAGTAAGGCTGTTACTACTGAAGATCTTCAGTCACACGCATTGTCAACCTGTATCATATCCCTCCTCATGTGTTTTATTCCCATAATCGGTGGATGTTTACAAATGCGCCTCATAAAACACTCATTTAAAAGTGACCGTCGTGTTTAAAAATAGGCTTCACTTTGCTGAGCCCTAATTTGAGTTTTAATCGAGTTTCGTTGATTAGCTGGTGGTTCCTCCAGCCATCCGCACTACTGGGCTCCTCTCCCAGTTATCCAATGAGGGGAGATAGCGCGACGCCCCACAAGCAATCATGACAAACAAATGTGGGTGTTCGCACTTTTAAAGATAAAAGGTAGAGCACAGATGCTTTTGCTCAGTACATTAATATTGCAAGCAGTGTGCCTCTGATCGACTCATTCGAAACAGAAAATCAAGGTTACCTTGCAAATGCTGCATCTAGTGCCAGGGACCCTAAGGTAATGGAGGCTCAAATGATGTGGCAGAGTTGACTAAATTATGTGAGACGTAAAAAATTTAATTATTTTGCATACTAGTCAGTAATTGTAAAACATGCAGAACACAAGGCACTTACGGACTCACTCTAACCCACTTGTGCGATAACCAGGTCAGAAACCAGACAAGACCCCTGCTCCTCCTGTGGGTGACCCGTGTGGGATCATAAACACACAGGGGCAGATTTACAAGCCCCATGCTCCACTTTTTTTGCGTCACTTTTCCCATGTTAAACGTGACGTAAAAGTGTCGCAAGGGGCTTGTAAATCTGCACAACAGTATTTACCAAACCTGCGCCACCAGGTGGTCCATGTGTGGAGTAAAAGGGTCACAAAAAGAGACATGCCTCCTCAACCCCACCCCCGCTGGTGTATTTATATTTTCAGAAAATGTAACCTACGTCCCTCCCACTCGTAGCTATAAAACAGTCCCCCGGCGTGTGACCCGTGTGTGCAGTAATTATTGATTTTTGGGTTATAACTCAGCTACCTTTTACCCCGTTCTTTGATAAGCTGCGGATCAGTAAGATGCTCTAGTAGAATAAACAAGCATTGCTTTTTGTGTGCCTTAACTCAGTTTCGATTTTAAATGCCTGTGTTTGTTTTGATTTTCCTGTTGTGTGACTGATGACGCACAAGCCACGTACCCCCAGAGTATAACTCTGCTGCTGAAGCCACGCTACTGAAGTGCAGCCACCAACACCTGTCTACGTTAGCAGGTAAAACTGTGGGAAGTAGCCCAGAAGGCCAGTTCATGGCATAAACACATTACTCCAGCAAGTGCTCAACCCTCTGAGCTTTCTTGCTGCGGACACCCTATCTGTACATTGAAGGAGACAGAGACTTTTCCTCTGGGTAAAGAAAAAGGAAATTGAAAAAATATATTTAAAAATGTCGACTTTACCTTTGAGTTTCTCTCTAAAATCACGGAAGAAAGTGTGATTTCGTGCCGCTTATGGAAACAAAGGCCAGTGAGCTGTTTAGTAATTTCTCAAAGTTGCAGAGAAGCATCTGGGGACATGTTAGGCGTCTGGGGAGATTTTTAGGCATGTGTGGCTACCATCAGTCCCCAACCCTCTCCCCCAAACATATGGACTTTAAAAGTATAGTGTATATTTTATAATGCAAATCACAATCTGTTGTATCCAGTATGTATTATATCTTGTATTTAACTGCCTGTGTCTGCATATGTGCACAGAACTTTAATAAAGAACTGCCTCTGAAAGACTTGATTAATATCATGGTAAACATTTGTTTTCAACAGTACAGGTTACAAGGGCACCATACTAGGGCCCTTCCTCTCCTGGTACCTTTCTACAGTTTTAAGATCTTATTAGAGTTTCTCGTTGCCCAAATGGGTGTAATTGCAGATATTTATATGTTTCCCTCGTCTTGATTTTGCTCATGAGAATGTGTCACTCATAGTTGTTGAAATTTCACTCATAATTACACTGAAATTATGAAAATGTCACACATATCAATCTGAAACCTTGGCAGCTATGCAAGGCTTGGCCAGTCTGGGAAGGGCAGAGAAAGAAAACAACTCTGTCTCTTTTCTGTCATGCCCAGAGAAGGCAAGGACAGTGTCTGCTTCTCCTGCTCTGCCTCTGGTAGCTTCCCTCCTCCCTCTCTCTCTCTTTATTCCTCCCTCTCTTTCTGTATCTTACTCGCTTATCCTTAAGTGCTGATTTCAAAAGACAGCTGTTACATACACTCTCTTGCCTCTCTTTTTCTTTATTTGTTTCCCCGTGAAATGGGTCCAAAAATGAACAGAACACTTTGGCTGGAAATGTCCTCCTTTTCTGACAGGGTTCTATTCCAAAGTACAACCTTGGGCAGAGAGAAAAAAGTATCAAAATAAGAAAAATAATTAAATAACCAAATAAAGCAATACAGAGTGGTCAGCAGACAGGCCAAATTGTTATTTACACCCATGCACCTTAACGCTGCTTTACAGAGTTTTCTAGTGAAGCGCTACTTTCTTTTTATCTTCTTCCTTTGAACAACATTGTTTTCCCAGAGTGGGGGAAGAGCACCATTCATAAAGGGACTGCAATACCTGGTTGAGGGGTGGACTGGAAAACGTTTAATATGAGCGTTTTCAACTGTTATAATTATTTTAGCCTATAAAATGTGTACCGCAGCTCTGTGTTGAAGGATTTGGTCTTTTTCAAACCAAAACTCTTACTTGAAAGGATATGGAAAGGGGCGACCACTCGGTCCCCCCGAACGTATGGTTGGGTGCCCCGATCCTCCCGGGAAACCACTTTGGGCGGGGGGCGTGTCTCGGCTGGTATGCCCCAAGCGGCGTAGCCGGGGCGCGCCTTTTCCCACCCAGGAGGGGTTGTCCTAGACACCTACACCGATGACCACGCCCAGTAGGCGTACCGGAGGAGGGTACACGCCCTCCCGCAGAAGAATAAGTCAAGCGGGAATCGGAAGAAGCGTCCTCTTGTTCCTGTGCTCTGAAGGCTGCACCCACTCGTTGCTCGTGAGCCCTCGACGGAACAAGCAGCAATTTTGAGAACTTTTAATTCTTGTGTTTCTCTTTCAGTTACTCGAAGGCGAAGAGTCCAGGACCTCGTTGATCGTCTAGGAGCCGATAATCGAAACCATGGCTGGCAAGAAAGCGGGAAAGGGTTCCGAGACGGATAAGGTGCTACGCCTGTTGGTGAACCGAATGGCTTGCATGGAGCGGAAACTCGGACAAGTCCCATCGATCGGTCGAGGTTTGGCGGACGTCAAAAAACAACTGGCTGCACTGAACAATCCTGGTAACCCTAAGAAGGTAATAGGCCCGGCCTTGTCGGGAATCGTCCCCGAGGGTAGAGGGAAGCGGGTCAAGAAGAGGGCGGTTTCAGGGGAGGTTCCGGTCCCAGAGTTACCCCCGGCCACCCCTGTCACACCGGCAGACAACCCAGTACCAATCCCAGACGCGGGTCAGCCGATCCCGGTAGTGATTACCCCCGCTAACGATGAAGATATGCCTCCTGAATTGGCCACCCAGTTGGCCGCATGGCTCAATAAAAAGGCTGGGGGTGCCAAGGCGCCCGGAGACACGGCCGAAGAGGCCAAGCTACTAATCCAGCAATTGCGGCAGTCGCGAGATGCCGCAAAGGCGAATCTTCCTCTTGTTTCCCCACAGGTGACACCGGTAGGACCTGCAGTTGGTCTCGAGAAAACGGCGGGAACAACGACCGAACCGGGTAAGCTCGCTTTGCCGATGGCGGGGGAGGGCTCATTACCCTCAAGGCGGGAGAGGGTGGCACAGCACATCCCTATGGCCACAAAAGAGTTAATATGGGGCGACAAATGTCAATATGTTTTCATTATTAACTGACCATCGCGAGATGGAATATGCTAAAACCCAGAAAGATTTGTGGCACCCGAGCGTGTGGCGCGCCAAGATGGCGGAATTCAGGGTGGATGAAACGATAACGAATTGGGCGAAGACCTTTGCAATATTTACTGCAGTTATGGGGGAACGTAAACCCGAGGTGTTAACTGAACTGTCTTGCTATCAAACTCGTATTATGGATTTTTATGCAATGTATGAGGGAGAGGAATGGAAAGGTTATGACATGAAATTCCGAAAAGCGAAAGAATATGATGCCTCTCTGACATGGGACTGCCTCGACTCGGTCTCATGGCATAAGCAGCTCCTGCCGGGGGCGGCATGTACATCCTTGCCGGGCGGGAGTGGGTCAGGGGTCTTCCGCCAAAAGCCTGCGGTGCCCTTTCGAGCAGGCGCCGGTGGCGATCACCAGCCGAAAACCGGCGGGAATGGCGGCAAGCGGGGGGTCTGTTGGGGCTTCAATCGAGGCAACTGTAACAGACCGCAAGGAACATGTAGATTCAAGCATGTGTGTGCGGGCTGTGGGAATTCCTCACACCCGGAGAGTTCATGTAGATCAAAAAATAACGGGGCAGGGGGAAAGGGAGGGTCCAAGCAGGAGTAAGGTAGAACGTTGTGACCAATTTCCTACACCCGTTGATCTCATGGCTATGACTCCTTGGTTAAACAAATACCCTGATCATGTCTCCGCTGGGGTGTTGAGGAAGGGATTCTTGCACGGCTTCCACATCCCGGCGGGGGATTTTCGAGGGGACTCCTTTTGTAAAAACCAGTTATCGGCGCAACATAATCCAAGTGTGGTAGAGAGAAAAATTGCAAAAGAAGTCAGCTTAGGACGAGTGGCCGGGCCTTTTCATCGCCCACCGGTGGCGGATTTCATCTGTTCCCCGTTAGGGGTTGTCCCGAAGAAAGACCCAGGGGAGTTTAGGCTTATTCACAACCTGTCTGCTCCAAGGGGTTCCTCAATGAACGAGGCCATTGACCCAGAAGTCTGTTCGGTGCGGTACGCATCGTTCAATGAGGCCGTGGCCATGCTGAATCGCCTGGGCCCCAGGGCGCTGATGGCGAAATCCGATATCGAGTCGGCGTTCCGGTTGCTCCCGGTACACCCACAGGATCAGCACTTGCTAGGTTTTGCATTTCAAGGAAGTTATTACATGGATAAATGCATGCCTATGGGTTGCTCCATTTCTTGTGCCTATTTTGAAATGTTCCGTTGTTTTTTAGAGTGGGCATTCACCGAGGCCACAGGGCATAGGCATGTTATGCATTATCTCGATGACTTCCTGTTTTTAGGAGTAGCCGGCGATACGAAATGTGCGCAGGCGCTGCACGACTTCTGCATCCTCATGAGGGAGTTTGGAGTCCCATTGGCACCAGGTAAGACGGTTGGACCATCTACTTCACTAGAGTTTCTGGGAATTGAGCTTGATTCTGTGGAGGGATGTTTCCGTTTGCCGATGGGAAAGGTGGCCAAGTTTAGGGCTTCCTTGAAGCTATGTCTTGGTAAAGAGAAAGTGACCCTGCACCAGTTGCAGCAAACAGTGGGTCAGCTTAACTTTGCCTTGAGAGTGATACCAATGGCCCGCCCCTTCTCACGCCCTATTGCACAAGCTATGGTTGGTCTCAAAGAAGGACACCACCGTACGAGACTGTCTGCAGAGGTTCGCCAGGATATGCGCATTTGGTTGGCATTTCTGGCGGACTTCAACGGTCGAGTAGTGTGGAACAAGCCGCCAGCGTCTTCAGATGAGCTAGGTCTGTGGACTGACTCGGCGGGGAGCGTGGGATTTGGCACCATTTTTGGTAATCGATGGTCGGCGCAAACATGGCCGGCGTGGTGGCACTCCAGCGGTCTCACAAGTAACATTGGGTTCTTGGAGCTATTCCCCATTTTGGTTGCTCTGATGGCATGGCCAGACGATTTCAGAGACCGCTCAGTGGTGTTTTGGTCTGATAATATGACTGTTGTTGAATGCATTAACCAACAGGCAGCACGCTGCAAATGGATCTTGATATTGTTGAAAGAAGTTGTGCTGCTTTGCATGAGACTGAATGTACAGTTCAGGGCGAAACATGTGCCGGGTGTACTGAAACATGCGGCTGATGCACTCTCTCGTTCACATATGCAGGCGTTCAGAGGTTATCTACCTACAGCGGACCTAGTGGCGGCACCATTCCCCGAAGCACTTTGGCTAATCTGTGCCCCGGATTACAAGACCTCGTGGCAGCAAGCTTAGCCCCCAGGACAAGGAAGGCATACGAAGGAGTGTTTCGTTCCTATTGCACATTTTTGGGTCCGACAGGGAATCAGAGCTGGGGTCAGGAGGAATCCTTCCTGGGGTTCCTGGTAGCACTGCACAGGGAAGGCCGATCAGCGGCAACGGCCAATAGGCATAGGGCGGCCATTTCATTCATGGCGCAGGTGCATGGCATAAAAGACCCAACGAGTTCCTTTTTGGTGAAAAAAGCCTTTCGCGGCTGGCAGCGCCTCGAGGGTCGCAAGCAAGATGAAAGGCGCCCGATTGGCTTAGATAGGTTGTCCCTACTCATAGCGAAACTAGACGAGACATGCTCCTCCCAATTCGAAGCAGTTCTGTTCCGGGCAGCTTTCGCATTAGCATTCCATGGGGCTGTGCGGGTGAGCGAACTGGTCGCAAGGAATAAGAAAGACGTTGAGGGAGGCTTGTGCAGGGATCACGTCCAAATTAGGGGTGATTCGATGGTGGTCACGATAGCCAGGTCCAAGACCGACCAAGGGGCTATGGGAAATAGTGTTGTTGTGCAGCGCACGCGAGGGTCCCCCACGTGCCCGATAATGTGTATAGAGGAATACTTGGCACTAAGGGCGGCTACATGGGGGGGGGAGTTTGCTGAGGCACAAGGATGGCACCCCACTGACGAGGTTTCAGTTCCAGAGGGTGCTAGCACTGACAATCGCTGCGGCGGGCATGGACCCGTGCGATTTTGGGACCCACTCCTTTAGGATAGGGGCTGCTACTGAGGCTACTGCCAGGGGTCAGAGTGCGGGCGAAGTGAAACAGTTGGGGCGATGGTCCTCGAATTGCTTCAAAAGGTATGTGCGATTGCACATGTTGTAAAGTTCAATTGACATGTACTCACGCTTCTTGTCTTTTGTTTTAATTACAGTTTCGCAAGCCTGTCACGCGGGGCGGAATTTGCAGTCGACCCAGTACCAGGAGACCAGCGGTCATGGACCACCGTCTAGAGAGAGAGTGGTATGGGTCGTGGGCCACTCATACGTGAGGCGCGCCGGGGACGTATTCAAAGCAGGTGACGCGACTCACGCAGCTGGGGAATACAGGTACAGAGTGGCCTTCCATGTGAAGGGTGGGCTCTGTTTTAACCAATTCGAGTCATTTGTTGAGGGTCTCTTAGGGCGGCAAAGGTCACCGCCATCTGTAGTCATAGTACACCTGGGGGGCAATGACTTGGTGACACTGGGTAGACGTGTGTTATTTGAACAAGTCTTGTCTGCTGTTAGCTGGTTGGCGAAAAGAATCCCGGGGTGCACGATTGCCTGGTCCCACATGATTCCCAGGAAGGTATGGCGTGGGGGCCTTTCGGTGTCAGCACTGAACCATTCGGTGAAGAGGGTAAACAATAAAATTGGTAGATTGTTTCGCTCGGCGCAGTTGCATAGCATTCCTCATGGGTGTATTCGGGGTGATCACATGTATCTGAATGATGGGGTTCCCCTGTCCCGGGAGGGGAATGATTTACTCATAGGAGACTTCATAGCATGGCTAAGGGGTTTGAGGAAGCATGACCTTTAGGAGGAGTTGGGGGGGCCGGATAGTCGGTCAACTATCCGGCCTGTGGCGGTAAGGTCATGATCGGTGAGCAGTAATTTCAAGGTCCCTAGAGGGGGGGCGCCACCCAAAATCGATGGGAGCGCCCGGGGGGAGGCGGCCATTGGCCCCTCCCACAGGGAGGCGGCACCCACTAAGGATGGGTCGCCTAAGGGGAGACGGCCATAGGCCCCTCCCAGGGGTGGAGGCGGCTATATGCCCCTCCTACTAATTTCCCGGGGGAGGGATATCCGCGACGGCGGATAGAGAGTGTGGGGATGGGGAGGGGGGGGGGAGTCCACGCTGTCCTTCCTACAGATACCTCACACGGGAACTCGGACGACCTTTAAGATGGCGTCGAGTGGAAAGGGGGCCCCCACCACGACAAGGGAAATTACAGTTGCCGATGAGGGTAGAGTCCTCTGCGCATGCGCCACTCACACCGTGAGGGCGAGAGTTTTGGTAGTAGGGATCTGACACCGGTTAAGACCTTGCCATTGGCCCTTAATGCTAGGATGTACAATTTTAATTTAGAATGTATGCATTTGCAGGATGTTAGACTCGGCTAGGAAACCTTTGTATTAGAGATCTGTTAAGGTTAGCCAAAGAACATGTCTTCATCGAAATGTAATAAATGTAAAATTGTACGTGATTATGAAACTTTTATTTAATGTTTTAAATTTTGTTTTATATTTTAATAAATACGGCCGGGAGGGTGACTCCCTCCCGCCTTCCAAAAGTTCAAGCCTGCGTCCGACTTCCCATCCTTGGGGATTGTGTTGGGAGGGGGTGACGGGCATCCCGGCCATATGGAAAGGGGCGACCACTCGGTCCCCCCGAACGTATGGTTGGGTGCCCCGATCCTCCCGGGAAACCATTTTGGGCGGGGGGCGTGTCTCGGCTGGTATGCCCGAAGCGGCGTAGCCGGGGCGCGCCTTTTCCCGCCCAGGAGGGGTTGTCCTAGACACCTACACCGATGACCACGCCCAGTAGGCGTACCGAAGGAGGGTACACGCCCTCCCGCAGAAGAATAAATAGAGCGGGAATCCGAAGAAGCGTCCTCTTGTTCCTGTGCTCTGAAGGCTGCACCCACTCGTTGCTCGTGAGCCCTCGACGGAACAAGCAGCAATTTTGACCCACCCACCAGCCCCTTATGGCAATGTTTGTTTTGTAATAAAGTTTTGCTGAGTTAGGCCCTTTTTCCCTTTGTAGAAAAGTAAAGGAATGTTTAGGTTGAGGATGTGACTGCTGTCTGTAGGATACTGTTTTTTCTTTCTTTTAGGAGTAAACAGTCTTGATACAATTAGGCGTGCTGAATTTTTTCCTTCCTTAGTAGGTGAACAACTGTCGTATTTATTTTTGGTCGGGCGGTAAGGTCATGATCGGTGAGCAGTAATTTCAAGGTCCCTAGAGGGGGGGTGCCACCCAGAATCGATGGGAGCGCCCGGGGGGAGGTGGCCATTGGCCCCTCCCACGGGGAGGCAGCACCCACTAAGGATGGGTCGCCTAAGGGGAGATGGCCATAGGCCCCTCAAAGGGGAGGAGGCGGCTATATGCCCCTCCTACTAATTTCCCGGGGGCCCGGATATCCGCGACGGCGGATAGAGAGTGTGGGGGGGGGGGGGGGGAGTCCACGCTGTCCTTCCTACAGATACCTCACACGGGAACTCGGACGACCTTTAAGATGGCGTAGAGTGGAAAGGGGGCCCCCACCACGACAAGGGAAATTACAGTTTGCGATGAGGGTAGAGTCCTCTGCGCATGCGCCACTCACACCGTGAGGGCGAGAGTTTTGGTAGTAGGAATCTGACACCGGTTAAGACCTTGCCGTTGGCCCTTAATGCTAGGATGTACAATTTTAATTTAGAATGTATGCATTTGCAGGATGTTAGACTCGGCTAGGAAACCTTTGTATTAGAGATCTGTTAAGATTAGCCAAAGAACATGTCTTCATCGAAATGTAATAAATGTAAAATTGTACATGATTATGAAACTTTTATTTAATGTTTTAAATTTTGTTTCATATTTTAATAAATACGGCCGGGAAGGTGACTCCCTCCCGCCTTCCAAAAGTTCAAGCCTGCGTCCGACTTCCCATCCTTGGGGATTGTGTTTGGGAGGGGGTGACGGGCATCCCGGCCATATAAGCAATGGGCATTGAAACGGGTCCCTTCCTGGTCCTGTAGTCATATCCTGAACTTTTCAGGCAAAATCACTTACTAATTTCTGAATAATGAGTTTAAAACCATTAAGGTAACCACGTTGTTACATGCTGCATGCTGCTTACATTTCACATGCTTTGCTCATCCTTGCATTCAGTGTTTGCTTTTTACAGGGTGGTGTTACTTTTTTTCAGGCAGCATTTTAATCTTGTCCAATGCATCATTTGAATTGAATCTCAGCACAATTGGGTTGTAGCTGAAGGCAGTGCCAGTTTCTCCCAGTTGGGCAGTATGGTGTTCAGAGGATGTGGCACTCTGGCCAGAGCTGCCAAATTTGGAACTGGAGCACCTTTTCAACCTTCATGACCAGTCCATCCTGACAGAGCTCATTCCGATGCTACACCTTAGAAGGCCCAATAGACCTTAGAAGCCCTGGTGTCTGAGCACCAGCAGGTGGACCCTAATGGTGGCAAGTGTGGGTTAACCTTGAAGGCCTGTCCACCACAATCCATGCAGTTCACCTCCAGTCTTGTGAGCAGGCATACGAAGAAGCACACACTAGAGCGACAGTGACTCTGTCACTGAGGTCACAAGACCCTTGAGGCCAGTCCACCTCGTCCATTGGTACCTACATTGGACTTTTTCAGCTCTAGTAGTGCAACTTACCAGGGGTTGGTAATGTTGGATGTGCATGCACATTAAACTTAGGGGGTGATTATAATGGTGGTGGGACTGCCACATCACTGCGTTGTTGACAGTCCCACCGTCATTGATGACTGCATTACTGCCCTCCATATTACAATATCGGGCGGTTGCTGGCAGTCGGAGAGACCAATCGCCACGCACACTTCTCCCTTCAATAGGGAAGGGAGAAGGCTGGGATCCTTGTGTCTTGCAGAAAGGAGAGACAAGTGTGTATCTGCTCTTCAGGAAGGATATACAATGCAGAAAGGGCCAGAATAGCCACTCTGGCATTACCTTTGTGGGCTGCAAGCTAATGATGCTTAATTTAAGTTGGTGTCTGCAGGTGAGGCATAGCTGTATTCTTTGTTAGAGACCGGTACATTATTTAAACCATCAGACTAAAACCGAACAAGAGAAAGGCATCAAGAGTTGTTGGCAGAACGAGGAAGGGAAATATGGAAAACAGAGAAAGGAGAAAGCAAAAATGAGAAAGTACCTGGAAGAGTGAGATAATGTGGAGGGAGGGTATGTTGGTCGATTAAGGAGGCAGGAGATGAATTCTCAGATACATTTAATTAGTTATATAGCGCCACTCATACCAGTGCAGGGTGTCAACACTATACATCATTCACACTACACAGAGGTAGTTAATCATAGGTGTGTAAATCTGTGTATAGGAACTGTTAAATAAAACTATAGGGTGTAGGAGTCACATGTCATCCATACTTGTAGACCGTATTGTTTAAGAGTGCTAGGTCTGAATGTTGGAAAGGGGGTTAATAGTATGTTA
Organism: Lissotriton vulgaris; assembly: GCF_964263255.1. Lineage (NCBI taxonomy): Eukaryota > Metazoa > Chordata > Amphibia > Caudata > Salamandridae > Lissotriton > Lissotriton vulgaris. The sequence goes on along the minus strand of NC_141689.1, from coordinate 273,674,679 downwards.
TGTTATGTTATTAAAAATTTATAAAGCGCACGTACGCCCGAGGGCTTCTTGGCGCTGGAAAGATAAAAAACATAACAAGGGGTGAAACTGCCGGAAGTGTTATTTTAAGTAAGCTTTTGTGAAAAGGTGGGTCTTGAATGCCTTTCTGAAGGCGAGGAGATCTTTACTCTGTCTGAGGGCTAATGGCAGAGAATTCCATAAGGTGGCTGCTAGGAAATGGAAACTGCTGCCGCCTTGTCGTTTTTTCTTAAAGCGAGGGACTTCAAGAAGGTCTTTGTAGGCAGATCTTAGGTTCCGTGAGGGAACATGTCTACCAATCAGCTGTCTGATGAATAGAGGTCCCTTGCCTTGCAGAGCCTTGAAGATAATGCACCCGGCTTTGAATTCGGCTCTTTGAGCCACGGGTAGCCAGTGCAGGCTCTCTAGGCCTGGTTTAATTGATTCCCATTTGGGAACTTTGCAAATCAGCCTGGCGGCCTGATTCTGCAAGTACTGCAGTCTTTTGAGTTGGCCTACGGGTAGGCCTAGGTATAGGCTGTTTGAGAAGTCAATGTGGGAGAGGACCAGGGCCATGACAACCTGGATTAAGGCGGAGGGAGTGAGGAAATGGGCGATTTTCCTGATTTTCCTAAGTTGGAAAAATCCAGAAGAGACCACGGTTCCAATTTGAGATTTTAACGAAAGGTCCTCGTTGATGGTAATCCCCAGACTTTTTACAGTGAGAGATTTTTTGGGGGGGAGGCCCATATCAGACGGCCAGAAGTTAGGGCTCCAGCTGATTTCGCTCTTGCCGGGCAGGATCAACTCAGTTTTCCCTGGGTTTAGTTTGAGGTGATTTGAGGACATCCAGCTCTGGATAAGAGTCATAGTGGCTTGAAAGTCCTCCACCGCATTAGGGGAGTTGAGGACAAAGACGAGCTGTAAGTCATCTGCATAGTTGTATGCAGTGACTTTGTGCTTTCTCAGGGCAAAAAGAAGGGGCCGCATGTACAGGTTGAATAACAAGGGTGATAGTGAAGAGCCCTGGGGCACCCCACAGAAGGACTTGACTTTGGCGGCAGAGAAGGAGCCTAAACGGACAGACTGGGTACGTTCAGAGATGAACGATTTCAACCAGGCTAGGGCAGAGTCTCTGAGACCCGCCTGTTCGACACGGTTGACCAGAATGGAATAGTCAACCGTGTCGAATGCAGCGGACAAGTCAAGGAGTACTAGGGCTTGATGTAGATTGTTGTCAGCGTTGGACCTCAAGGTGTTCTGGACGGCCAGAATTACAGCTTCAGTGGAGTGACCAGGCCGGAAACCTGCTTGGTTGGGTTGGAGATATCCCGTTTCCTCCACGAAATTGGAGAGGCAGTTGGTGACATGTGCCTCCAGCATTTTTGATAGGAAAGGCAGCAAGGATATGGGCCGGTAATTCGTGAGGTCCAGCGGGTCGATACCAGGCTTCTTGGTGAGGGGAATCAATACGGCCTGTTTGAAGCTGCTAGGTACTGTTCCTGAAGTGAGAGAATCGTTGAGCAGGGGTATCATGCTGTTGGGCATAGCTCGACCAATTTCTTTCATGATTTGGGGGGGGCAGACATCCATAGGGGATCCTGATTTGACTCTGGACAGTAATGCCAGGAAAGTTTTCAAATCAATAAGGGGAAAAGAGTGTAAAGTTAAGGGGTTAAGAAAGATGTCATCCACTGGGGCGCAAGCTGGAAGTGTGGAAATGTTCTGCTTAATCATTAAGATCTTGTCTCGGAAAAAGTCATTCAGGGAGTTGCATAACGCTTGTGAGGGAACTACCGGGGGGGAAGTTCTATCGTCATTGCAGAGGTCGTTCACTATCCTGAAAATTTCTTTTGACTTGTTGGTGGAGTTTAGGATTTTAGATGAATAGTAGGTTGTTTTATGGTTTTGTAGAGTTTTTTGGTAAGTCTTCCTGGCTGAGCAGTATGTGGCCTTGGCCAGTGGGCAGTACTGGGAGCGCCAGGTTCTTTCCTTTTGCCTCACTTCTAGTTTCATTTTTTTTAGTTCAGGTGTAAACCATTTGTGTGCGTCCGGACTCCTAGAGCAGCTGAGATAGGGGCAAATGTATATCTGTAGATTGTGGGCAAGGTAGCAAAGGTCCAGGGATTCTAAGGCTTGAACAACGCTTAGATAAGCTATTTTTATAGGTGAATGGAGACACACTCGAAGCTCTGGACCTCTTGGGCTTCATGTAGAAATACAGGTTTGAGAAGTGATGAGTGTGTACTCCATAGAAAATTACAAGAGTTCTTATCAGGAATAATATCCGTTCTTTCAAGTTGTCATACAGAGGACAGAACTAGTTCTGGTTGCAATAGGACATCTTTATTATTTTTTGTGGAACATGGACAGCCGACACGTGTTTCGCCCCCTCTTGGCGAGTTGCGCCGGGGCTTTCTCAAGGCTGTAGAAGAAGATGAAATGGATTATTTAGATGTATAATTTTCTATGGAGTACACACTAATCACTTCGCAAATGTATATCTGTCCCCGTCAATAAGGACACTACCTCAATATATAGCTCCGTACCAGTCTTCGAAAAGTATTCTCATGCTCAACCCTTGGTAACTTGGCTGTGAGCAGGTATGTAAAGCATTTAAAAACACCAATTCAGTAAGTAATTAAGACACAACACACAATAAAAATCCAACACCAATTTATAAAAATACAAAATATTTTTTTCTTTAAAATGAAAAAAATCCAATGTAGGGAACCGGGAATATGACTTTTAATAAAATTTAGCATGATGTAGCACATAGAAACGTATATCCCCTTTTGGTACATCTGGTCATGCTGGACCTGCTCAAAGTCAAAGTTTCAGGCCGACCACGATGAAGCCCTGCAGGGGCTACTCCTTGCGGTAGGTCTCGGTCAAAGTTTTCACCTTCTGACTTAGAAACTTTTCTGGAGCTTTTCTTCACGGGGTCCGTCGAAGCTCTCAGCCAGCCCTGATTCGCTGGGGGTTCGCCGGCTTGCCTTGCAACGAAGTCCCGGTCAAACTTATGGAAGTCCAACCTCCGAAGCTTTCCAGCCGTACGAGCTAGGGATGCAGGCTGGCACACAGTTGATGGTGGGTGGCTTGGCTCTCATGGTTGGCCCCGGTCACCTTTTCTAAGTTTGGAATTAGAAATGTTTGCAAAGCTTTTTCTTGCATGGCCCCTCAATGCTTTTCACTAGGCCGGATTCGGTGAGGGTTCACCAGCTTGGGTTTCCGCCTACGCCCACCTGGAGCTTTTCAGCCAGAGGAACCTGGGCGGCAGGCCAACTCATGGTTGATGGTTGTCTGCTTGGCTGGCCAGAGTGAGTCGGTCCACTTATGGAGCTTTTTACCAAAGTTGCTCCAAACTTCTCCAAACCTCTTGAACTTCTTCCTGAAGTTTTCCAAAGGGTCTGAAAGTGTCCAAAACTTACTCAAAGGGTCCAGAATCTCCAAGATGGTCCTTGAAATGGACTTCAGTTACCACAATCCACTTGGACAAACCCCTTTCAAATTCACTGGTAGTTCTCCAGGCTCGGGGTTCTTGGTGGTCCAGGTGTGCTCTGTTAACCTTCAGCTTGCAAGGAGTCCACTCTTTAGTCTTTTTGAAGCAAGATAGTCCATACGACTGTAATTCCAGATTGTGCAATAGCACAATCTTCAGTCCAGGGCCTGGTTAGTGCAAATCAAACTCCTCAGCAGGGACCCTTCTTCTCCCAAGTTTGAAGCAGCATCATCTGAGAGGCTTTGTCCCTTTCGCATACTTATTCAAAGTTCTCTGGGTCAAGAAGGAGGACACTGCTGTCCAACGAGGTTGCAGGGGAATGCTCCAGGGTATGACCACATCCTCTAAAGTGTGACATTATTTTCCCAAAGAGAGCTCAATTTCTCCAAAATTCATCATGGCTGATTTTCCAGCAGAGGGAGCAGAACTAATAACTAAACCAGCCTACAGGATGGCTTCATCTACCTAGGTCCACTCCCCTTATACCTGGGAATTCCTCCTTAATCCCCTCATCCGACTGTGGGGAGAGAGATGTAAATGAAAGTGATTTCCCCAGCTTGTCTCCTCTATCCCTTGAAGAGCATTGTTTACTACCTCTCCCCCTCCCCCCGGCTCTGGCATTCCCATGACCAGCAACCTCTACTCCCAGAAAGGCCTCCCAACTCCAGGGGTCATTTATCACCTCTTAAAACAGCCAGTCCAACCCACTTACCTCTGACCAATCAAGGCAGGGCACTAGAGGGCTGAATTGTGGCTTGCCGACAAAGTCTTATAACTTCTTGTCTACATTTTAGAATAAATTAAACAATACCACATTGTTACATTTACCATTAACATTCTTCCGAGTCTTTTAATCATAGTTGTATGGCTTTCCTTTCTCCAGTTATTAATTAATAACCTCTTGCAACGGTAACCTATGGGCTGGGGATCTGCAATAGAAAAATTACCTGGCCAATTGATCCAATACCAGGGCCTATATGAGGATCCTCCTTATACCTACAGGACCCCCACCCCTAGAATACATAGGAAAGACTTTAGGGCTTCTGATTATATCAAAATATTGCAGATCCTCACTTCACAGTGCTCCTAGCACAAAAGCCGATTTTGGGCAGCACTATACTACAATGAAGGCAGTGAAATGTGCAATTTCACTTATCCCAGGGCATATAACACTCATTTTATAAGGGTCCTCCTTGTAGATACCTTACCTCTAACCCCTGGGACACCTAGGGGAACCCCTAGGGATACCTAATATGCCCCAACATTGTAGTTTATCAATTTGTAAGTGCCCCAAACCCAAACGTCAAGATTGGGCACAATTTCCATTTTAAAAGCAGTCCTCCAACACAGATCTGCTGTTAAACTGACCTCAGGCTACAGCAGTGCACACATGCAAGTGCAGGAAGGGATTGTGGCCTCTAAACCACTATGCCCTAATATATACTAGGGACTCAAAGGTAGTTTCAATCCCCATGCCCTATTATGTACTAGGGCCTTTGTAGGAGAGGTCATGTCAATCATAGGGGTACTCTAACCCGTAGTGCATCCTAGTGTATGTAGGTGTTTTTACTGTATGTCTAAGTGTCTCTTTCAACATAGCACTGGCCCTGGGCCTGGTTAGTCAGAGGCCAGGGTCAGCCAGAGTCAGGTACCACCAGTACCAGTCAGCAAAAAGTTGGGGATTGACCAGGGCACAGATCGCTTTGCAACACTAGAGAAGCACAAACCCAGAATTTAAAACATAACACCATGGTTGGGGGTTCTCGTTAATAATCAGAATTGATTTCCATCCTAATGAACCCATTTCCAACATTAGGATAATGAAAGACTGGGTAAAAATCATAACGTTCTAATCTATACCTTGCAGTTTTCATGCAGCTCTTTGATGACGGTTAATAGCTCACTGTTCAATGTTAGGATTTTAACTTATAAACTGCAAATAGCAAAAGAATCTCTCAGACAAAAGCAGTAACTCACTGACCTATTTACATTATATGCCTTTTTTGATCTGCATGGTGCATGTTCTTTGCAGCTGGCATATTAACACGTGGTTACGTTACCATGTGACAAAACTTCCAGTAGTCAGACCTCTGATCTCTCTCAATAAAGATCATTAATCACCGAAGTTATCTTCACATTTTTATTGTTGCCTGAAAATTGCTGGAGACCAGGAATGCAGCAGCAGGTACTTTTCAAACGGTAAAGCACTTAAAAACATGACGCCCTCACCCGAAGTCAGCGACCTTTTTCGCTTGGTGCATGAAGAGGCAAGATTCATATACATGATTTTTTAAACATTAGGTCTGATTACTATGTGAATGTAAATAACAATAAAGCTTACATGCAAACTGTGACTACATGCCTGCTTTTCTCAATATTTCACTTCAAAACTATGCGACTATTTGTTTAACGGGCGGTGATTTGTATAGGGTCAATGGAAAATCCACAAGGTTGTCCCTGTCCCCCCCCCCAGAATTTTAGTGTCTCCTACGCCCCTGGCCCGGGCACGACTCACGGTGCGGGAGCCCGTGGTGGGGTTTTGACTAGCGCCTTCTGGCGTGAAAACAGCCAGTAGTGTCCTGCGCTCTCTGCCATGAAGAGAACTGGGGCTCGTGGTCCGCCCCTTGCATAAGCAGCACCTGCGGCTCCCGCACTGCGGGAGCCCTGTTGGTTTTTTGACAAGTGCCTCCTGGCGCGTAAACAGCCGGAAGTGTCCTGCGTCCTGCAGCTCCCTGCCATGAAGAGAATTGGGACTTGTGGTCCGCCCCTTCCACAAGCAGCAACAGAGTCTCCTGCACTGCAAGAGTCCTGCTGGGTTTTTCACAAGCGCCTCCTGGTGTGAAACAGCCGGCTGCGTCCTGCGGCCCCCTGCCGCAAAGATAACTGAGGCTTGTTGCCCCCCCCCCCCCATTGCATAAGCAGCAACAGCGTAGCATTCAAATAAAGTGGTGGATAATGAATATAAACAATGTTTGATGGGTTGGAGAACAGACCTCTCTATGTCTTGCTATGTTGATAGCACGCCATAGCCCAAAGCTGTGTGAACATTTTTAGTCAGTCCCATTTTCCATCAACCCACTCCTCAACTCCTATTCATCAATACACATACTTTTATGCAGCCAAATGTCCATTAATTTGCCTGTTTATCTACCCATGCACTCAGTCACTCTTTTCTCCAGCAATGCACTCGCTCATATATCCATTTGTACAGTATTTGAAGAAGTGTGGAGAAGTGTGGCTCAATGATTAGAGGGGCAGACCCTGATGCAGAGGTCTAGCCCGGGACCAGGGTTCGATTCCCCACCTCGGCGGGTCTTGGGCTTAAAAATTCCACGGACCTGATCATTCTCGCCTCAGTGCCTATTCCAATCATGGAGTCCCACTCTGCAACTCTGGGTAATAGCTTGCTTAATCTCCACAACGGCCTCCTCAACTCTAAGGATGCCTGGCCTCCACCTTGGGGGTGCCCAGGAGTGGACGCCTCACAGGGAAAGCCAGGATGGGTTGAACAGCGATATTCGTACAAGCGCCTTGAGACCCTTGCGGGTGAGTAGTGCGCTATACAAGTATCAATTTACGTTTACAATTTAGTATTTGGCTCATTCTCCCTTTACTCTCAACTCTACAGAATCACATACCACAAATTCTCCAGTCACTGTAGAAGTGCTCATTACAAGAAAACCAGACCTATTGATATTAGCAGTGTTTGTTTTGTTTTGCCAAAGCCCAGAAGAAAGAGTAGATGGACTCTCCCTCTTGAACAAGACCCACAATGCAAGAAACAAGTTCAACTGCTGCATGACCAAAGTCGCTAACTGGATGAAAGCCAGCTATCTAAAGCTCAATATTGACAAGACAGATGTGGTGGTTTTTGGCAAAATCAACGGATGGATGCAGATGGAGCTATTCAGCCCAGGGATGGCCCACTAAGCCTTTGGGAGCCACCCAGCCCCTGTCACTCACAAACCAGACAGTCAATTCACAAACAGGCCAAGGCACACAGAAAGGTCAGACAAGACTGTTCACAAACACAGGATTTGAAAACCACCTTTCCTAAAAGATGTGTTATTAACTTTTGAGTTCAGGGATACCAGACTTTTATGTCCTATTTTGCTCCTATTGGAAGATATGCTGGTAGCCACTGTAGCCAGCATTCCGCATGATAGCCTATGGGCAAGATAGCCTTACAATAGTGAAAACAACGAAAATGGCTGTAATTCACTACCAGAGCATGTCACCTGCACTAGTACATGCTGTACCTGTCACATACACTGCACCTTGCCCAAGGGGGTACCTTGGGCCTTCCATAGGGGTGACCAATGTGTACAGAAAGGGAAGGGTTAGGGCTGGTCAGTGGGGAGACTGACCAGGAGGACATGTCAGTTCACAGACTGCACACAGGCACTGCGGTGGCAGGCCTGAGACACCATTTTATGGCTACTCATGTGGGTGGCACAATCAGTGCTGCAGGCCCACAAGTAGCATTTGGATCACCAGCCCTGGCTCAACCAGTGCACTTTTCTAGGGACTTCTTGGTGATACAAATATGCCAATCTTGGATAACCAATTACAGTAACAATGTATACAGGGAGCACTTGCACTTTGACACTGATCAGCAGTGGCAAAGTGCCCAAAGCATCTAAACCAGCAAAAACAAAATCCAGCACAGCATCAAAAATACATGCGGTAGTGGCAAAAAGATAGGGGGAAACCACGCCAAGGATGCCAGGTCTAACAGCCCCCATTTGATTCTCCTAAGAAACCTATGTTGTTCTTCACCATTAGATTCTCAGAGTGGGAAGAGAATATGAAGGAGTTCCGTTGTGGTCTTTAAGTACAGTAACAAGGCAGCATGGTCGCTTTCACTCCGTGGGAGTAGCTTAGCATATATTTTCGTAGATGCTCACTCAGTAAGATGTAGTCTATGATTGTGCGGTTGTTATAAGTAGGTTCATGGGTTACTCCTGGCTCAGACACTGTGGATGAAAAATGTGCTGTTTTCAGGTTGTATGTCCGAAACAGGGCATTGAATCTCCCTGTGCTCCCAAGGAGCTAACATTGGACTCCCATTCCCCTATATTGTGCATGTTAAAATCCCCAAGGACGATGATTTCCATGGATGCATGTTGTATTATAAGAGTTTCAATCAGTTTGAATACCGAGTAAGCTTATCTTTGAGTCTGTGACCATGGGCATTGTATTATACATTGATTTAAAAGTATAGGTAATGGGCCGTCCGCAGACTTGAGGCCATTCAAAATGCCAGCTAAGATAATATCAGAGGAGTTCTTTATCTCTGTAAAGCGCAGCTTCATGGGGAGCTGAATGTATATGGACATACCCCCAGCGGGTCTCCCAAATAAATTGAATCTGATTGCTGGTTTGAAATATTCTGCATACCCTGTAAGGGGGGTGGGTGCAGTTGCTCAAGTTTCTTGGACGCAGATAAGATCTGCCCCTTTGAGGAATGAGATCGCTGATGAGCTTTGCAAAATCTTGAGTATTCCTGTGACATTCCAAGTCATGATGTTTAGGGTTTGGGTATTTACTGCTGTACTACTGTGTTGACCGGGCTTCTTGCTAGGTGGGGGCCAGAGTATCATCGGCCAAGTTGGAAGCAACCCAATCCCAATAAGCGGAGCCCTAGGGATGGTGGAGCACAGGTGGGGGGATATCAGGTTTGGCAGTGGAGGTGACCGGTCTGCCCCCGTACAGGCCATTGACTCTGCACTGAATATTCATGTTTGCTTGATCAACGGAACATTCCCTTGGCAGGTCCCTCTCTGTACAAAAGCCATCTGCATGTTCTTTGAGGGGGCATGCAAGATATATGGGTCATTTTCATTTTCGAGCATTCCGATGTCAATTCCCCATTCTGCGAATTGTTCTTTTTAATTATTCACACTTGCTGCTATACTTGAGTTGCCCCAGGTTATAATGGGTTGGTCCTTCCCTGGTTGCGAGAGGAAAAAGACAAATTGCACCCTGACGATGACCCTCCTGGTGGTGATATGAAACAGGTACGGAGTATGTTAGAGAAGTTTCAGGATGTTTGATATGTTAAGTATGTCGATGTTCCCTTTTGAAGTGTATAGCGGAGTCATAGTCATCTTTGCTGAGTGACCTCCCCCTGAAACTGGGGTGTGTGGCTTGAAACTGAAGTCGTTGTAAGGAGGCCTTCGTGTGGATGAAGTTCTGTCAACCTGTTTAAGCGTGCTTTGTGGGTCTTGCAGGTAGCCTGAACAGCCATCTTCCATCCCTTGGGCTAGTCTTGTGGCTTCTGTTGTCCTAGGTGCGACGTTAGCCCAATGTGGCTGTGATGTCAAGCTTGCATTGTTGTTTGTAGGGCTTCTTAGTTGATTTATGCCTCACCCAGGGCCGTTATAGGCTCTATTGAAGATTGAAGCCCAAGTTGCAGCGCTATTCCAATTAGCATGGGCCACGCGGTCTTCCTTGGCTTTGATTATTGATGCGCTTGTGTCCATGCTGGGGCAGAGTTGAGTGAGCATTGGATTAGGTCCCACGGCATGCTGATTTTTGATGGCCATACTTGGATCACTGGGCTGCGTACTCTGTTCATTATCTTGGGCTTTTGTGGCCCATGGATGGAAATTGAGTGATGAATGCCTCATGTTTTGTCATCTCAGCCTGTGTTGCAATAACCTCATGCAGGATGATCTTCTGTGTGGAGGAGGCCCCCATGGTGGCCTGCAAGTTTGGCTGCGCAGTGGTTGTTTGTACTGCGGGAGGGCCACATTTTGTAAATCCTGGGTGTGAGCGTTCTTGCAAAATATGGAGAAGAGAGGTTGATTATCTTCTGCTTCAGTAGACCGCCTCAATCGGTCTTTTTTGGATCCCAAAATTGTTGGATTGCGCTGGGGGATTGTGGCTAGTAATCACTTTGAGTGCTTTTGTTGTTTTTTTAAGTCGTTTCCTCTCTCTACGCGTCCTTGGTGCTCTCTGTATGGTTTCCTGCAAGCATATTGCCCCTAAATTGTTGGGGACGGGAACCGCTGAATGATTACCACCCCCTATTGTTGTGTGTGGTTGTAGCAGCAAAGTTACTTTCCTTACTGTCGGCTGGAGGCGTTAAGAAGATTTGAGAGCTATGTCCCCGCTGGCTGCTGTAAAATTCTTTGCGCCAGTCCACCGGCTCTCAGGGTCTGAGCAAGATTTGATATTAAACTTTAACTCCTCCACCAGTGAGGTGAGTACCGGTGGGAGGGATGCCAGTTTGTCGACTATTTCTGGCACGACATTCGAAGGGGGGAGTTGGAAAACTGTTGGTTGCCGCCATCCTTTCTACCTTCTTGGCCATGTCAGCCATTGTTATTGCCATGACTTGGAGGGTTTCCATTTGTGTTTCCAATTTCTCCGATCCCCATGTTAAAGCATTTATGGCTATGGAGTGGGAAGTACTGACTTACCTTAGCAGATTGTCCTGTGCACATAATTCAAGAGGCAATAGCGAAGGTGTTCTGTGGAGGGAATACCTTAGCTCTGGCTCAGAAGAAGAGTCAATGATGATGCAAGAGCCCTCTTTGCTTTTGTCATGGGAAATGTTTGCATCTTGTAGCAGTGCTGCCTGTGTGTCTGGGCTGAATGAGCTTGAGTTGTCCGCAATGATTTTTGAGATTTTGATCGGGCTGGCAATGTTGTCCAGTAAATCCCTGACGGTGGCGACAGGGTTACTGTCTTGAAAATGTGCTTCCTGGCTTAGACTGAGTTCACTGTTTAAGACTTGAGAGGTCCCAGCTTGTGACAAGCCAGGGATAACTCTGTAGGGCGGCTGGACAATTTACAAGTGTTGGATAGGTGAAGGGGCTCAGAACCTGTGATTGTGGGGGCTGGAACGGTTTCATCTCCACCAGTGGCAGTCTTAGGTTGTCCCTCGTTGTTAGTTGTGGCTGCCAAGGCTTCAAACCAAGAGACTTTGAGGTCCTGGGTATCCTGGCCTATGACATCGGGCTTCTATCCAAAAGGAAGGGGTTGCGGGTCTGTGCCCAGCAGCGCAGGTCATACATCTTGCCGATGTTTGACTGAGCGGGTGTCCTCCTAGAATCGTCCTTGCTTGAAGGCATGTCTCCTGCGGTAAGTTCTAACTTCTGCTTTGGCCTTGGCAGGCAAGCGCTTTTCTTGGTCATTTCAGCAGAGGCGCCCTTATCAGCACCTTCCCTAGCACCTGCGATTTGTGCTTGGGGATATGAGAAGGGTTAGGAGGAGAGATTGGGACAATTCCAAGTTCCCAGGTGGTAGTCCTGACAGGCGCCCCTGCGCCTATTGGAGGGGCGTCCTTAGTAGCGCCACAGGGCTGAGCCTCCTCCGGGGCCCCTGGAAAAGGAAGGGGGTTGGCTGGCGGGGTTGATGTAGAAATGAAACTAGCAGGAAATGAAACCTATCAGGCTATTTACGGCTGTGCCACGAGGGGTTTCGTTCTTTGTCCCCTTGGTGTACAGCCTGGATGGAAGAAGCGTCGTCGACCACCCACCCACCTGGCAGAAGAGTAAGGCGTTGCGGAGCAATGACAGTTAACAGCAAAGACGGATGCACAACAATGGAGGTACAGCCGTTCCATGGACCCCAGGAGGGGGTAGATTCCACGTTTGCAGTGGGTCGGCGGGGAGGAGGGACTGACCTACCGGTAGTCCTGGACTCTACTGCCCTAACCCACGACGCATGGACTGAGAACAATCTTGGGCAGGTACCCCGGTGGGCCTGTGCGTTATGCGGTGCCCTGGATCTCAAGTAGTGCAACTGTTGGCTGTAGCGCGTTGGGGCCTGCCGGCACAATGTGCACAGCAGAATTGGACATTGGTGGCACAGACAGCCAAGTTAAAATGTACGGCCCAGTAAAAAAGTTAAAGTGTAAAGTTCAAATAAATGGCCATGTTATTCTATTGTACGGCCGAGTTTAAGTTAAAATGTAATGTGGTACTTAATTTCCTTACTGCCGTTAACATGTTGATGCTGCTAAAGTGTGATGCTATGAATAATTCTTATATATCCAAGAAGGATACTTTATTTGGTAATGGTCTGTGGTTAATTCTTTGGCTTGATGTGAATAAAAGGCTATGCCGTGGACAACCTACCTTGATTCTGAGAGTTCTTTGGCGTAGTGGGGCTAAGGTGACAGAATTTGGGGAGGAGGGAATGTCACGTTGTGCGCTTACTATGGGTGGTCGATTCGTACAGTAAATGCTTAGTAGGACTGGCCAAAGGTAGAGGGACAGTTAAAACAGAGCCCAGCTCCTCTACCCTATGGCCCCTGCTCCTCTCAACTCACACCCCCAGGACACACGCGCACCGATCTCCGGGAAGGAAAAGCTACTGGAGGAGCAGGCTCTGTCGCCACAAGAGTCAAGAGCAGAGAAGCCCTCAGCCCAGAGCCGTGGCAGGGAAGCAGTGTGGGCATCAGTTCTGTAGGCTGTTTAAACACGGTTCCTGTACGGCTCCTGCCTCTCCTATCTCCTCTCTCACGGTCGTACTCATGCGCCAATTGCCAGCACCCAAAATCAGTCTCTGCAGCTCCTCCTCACTTGTTACTGGGCCCTAGCTCGCTCCTCCTCCAGGCGCTGTGCATGGCCGTAACAAATCTTACTTGTGGACTTCTTGCCTGAAACTTGCTGTCTCAGGGCTTGTGCGAACAATGACGGGATGTTATTGGTTTACAGAGGCATGAATTGATGTTGAGTGTTCTAGAGTTCACATTTCTATATTGTGAAGATGTGAAAATCGCCACAAATCTAGTACGTTGATTCTCCTTGTGACTTCAGTCATTTGCCTGCTAAAGATACGATATGATAGCAAAGTTGGCAAATGAAAATGGGGCCATATCTCCACATAAACTACATTATCAAGATCTGGAATTAATCATCTCTGAAGATTAAAACACCGGAGAAAGAAAGCAAGTGTTTTCCAGTGTGACAACAGGACACCGGCAAAACTCCAAGGACTAGTCTGAGCAGGACCCCTCCCTGAATGAAGGTGTGCAAGGTATGAATTTTCACTCCACACCGCCCCATATTTATAATGTTCTAGAAATCTGCACCCTGGAGGAAAACAAGAAACAAGGGTTGTGGGTTAATTCCTCCTTGATGAACCAATTCTCTTTGATATTAAAAACATTATGATATTAGAATTATTTGGTTACAGTACCCTAAAAAATGTTATTCGAAACATACACCCTAAGGTATTTTCTGCTGAATAATCAAGGGGCTCTAGGTATATGATTTGAATTGATCAGTAACTAGTGCATCTCCCTGCAGTGTGGTTCAGCTACATGGACTCCAGCTCCTCTAAAATGCACTCTTGCTCTGGTTTCCTTGACGGTCGCAGGCACCACATAACATCCACTGACTTGTATATGGGGCCAAGAGACACCCTCCAGCCAATCCAGAGTTTTTGCAGGAGTGTCTCTAGGCTCATGGCGGCCCTGGGCAGGGAGCGTAGGTAGGGTGCCCTGGAAGAGGGGGTCCGGGTAGGGCGGAGCGCGGAAGCCAGTGAAGAAGTGGGGGGGGGGGGGGTCAGGGTGTTTGGAAGTGGAACAGAGCCGGAGGCCGCCAAATCCCTGCCAGGGGCCACCACGCAAATATGTATCCATCCTCAGAGGATTATTATATTAAGGAGATAAATTGGCGTGGTGGCCCTGTGCAGGTGCACAGCTTGCACATGCCTAAGGCCACCCCTGTACACTGATCTGGACACAGGGTGTGGGAGAAGGGCACCCAGCCTCTCTCTTTTCTGACAGTGTTTTGCAGTGGCAGCATTCTGTTCCAGGTTGATCTGTTCGAACATTAACTTAATCCACCGAAGCAAATCATCCTTTTAGACAAAAAACATCTGGCTACGGTGGCTGCTGTAAGAAATGGATGTGTTCTAGATGCTGCAGGACTCCGGCCTGCATGCAGATAAGAGCTTGGAGAAAAGCCTCAATGTTTGAATAGGTTTCTATCACTGCATTGATTCTCCGTGACTCCAGTGCTGTGTTAGTCATGGCTTAGGACCAGTAAGGAAATGAATCCTCACTATAGAACTGAACAACCATCTGCATAGTAAGAGTGGGAAGACTTCTATAACATTCAATGGGTGTAATACTGATCTATGTGAAGTGTCCTTACTTCGAACTCTGTGACTAATAAGGGCGTATTGTAGTAATAGCCTTTATTAGGTAGAAACCCAGCCTATATATACTGTCTTTTTTAAAAAGCGTGATATGGCTTGTGCAGATTCTGAAGCGCTTTATTTGAAAGTAGGATAGACACCAATCCAATTTGTAGTTAGTGAGAAAGGTTGCTCAGAATCCTTTGTATTGTTAAAACAATATCAAATGTGTGTGTGTGTGTGTGTGTGTGTGTGTGTGTGTGTATATATATATATATATATATATATATATATATTCACGAGCAAACTTCCCAAGCGGGGGGAGCGTCCTTTAGCTGGCGCTGGCGGCGAGGATCGGGACAACCTCGCTATAACCTGTTACACCAAGTTTTTTTCATCAAAGAAGACGCCGCACACCACTTCAATGCTGGTTATTTGTGTTTATTTTCCTGTAGGTTTCTCCCACCTACGCGTTTCAGACTATACAAGTCCCTGATCACGGTGTAGACCGTGATCAGGGACTTGTATAGTCCGAAACGCGTATGTGGGGGAAACCTACAGGAAAATAAACACAACTTCGAAGTTAGGGGTACAGAGCCTGTAGGCAACAATCCGAAGTTCCCACGTGTTTAATGAGATACGTGGTGAATAATGTGGTAGTCAGTCTAGTGAAAGGACTGGCTTGAACATGAGGAAGCAGATCGTTGATAGAGAATTATGAATTCAGATGGGATGGGAGCTGAAGCAGCTTACTCTGAGTGATCAGTGCAATTCAAGGAGGAAAACGTAGTATAGCCAGGACTGCCAAGTGTCACGCATCAGGCGTGACACTAGCGCATTTCTGTGTGGTAATCCGCACTGAAATGCATTGTCACGCATAATCGTAGTGTCTCAGCAGGTGTCTAACTGTGAAGTGCTACCATGGTAGTAGAAGCTGTGCTCCATTAGGTGAAGCAGCATGAGGATGGGGCGCTGCTGGCAGCATGCAGTAGACAAACTGTGAGCTATCTGACCTGCGCCTGCTGCGCACAACTGAAGCATTGCAAACTCATTTATATTTTGTAGCAGCCGGTGAAAACGGGAGTGGCGGCCGCGCCGTCTTCAGGGCTCAGCTGCAGCTTTCATTCTCACAGCTCTGCTCAGGAGGCTCAGCCCGGGCCGGCAGCGGCGGCATGTAGCGCACTTGGGTTCAAGGAAGTCAGGATGTTTTAGGTTATGTATGAGGGATATAGCCCCGAGGTTTTTTGATGATTTGGTTGCAGAGAGGAAAGATGACTGTCCTGACATCACGTCGTTGCCCATCACTTTGGTTTCACTATAGTGCCTTGCACAAGGAGACTCCTGGGCCCTGGAGGCAGCGCGTGATCAGCTACAGCCAGTGCCGGCCATGAAGGTCTGCCCTGGGCATGGCTCGTGGCCCCGGGGGTGCGTGCTGGTGTCTGCCGCCGTTAGTTGTAATTCAGGCTCGGCCAGCCAGAAGCCCTCCTTCACTCGGGCTAAGGCCGCTCATCTCTGCGCAGCTCTTCTCTGCGCAGCTCATCTATAGCTCACTGCAATAACAGAGATCGCAGCAAGGGGAGAAAAACACTGGCAGCACTCTACACAAAATAAAGATTCTTAGTTTATACACAGGGCAGGTCTCTTTACTGGGCTCAGGTGTGAGTGGTGTACGAGAGAGGGACAGCACGGTGGGTGAGGGGGAGCCGGAGGGCTTTGTCGGGGCCCGAGGAGTATTGGAAAGGGTTTCCTTGCCTGAAGGAGGGGTAACATCGGGTATGAGAATTGTAAGGTGAGCACACGAGCGCATCACGGCTGAAAGTGTTTGAGTTAGTGGAAATGAGAGAGGGGGCTTCCGTGCAGAATAAAAGAGGTGTGTGTGGGTGTGTGAAGGTGGGAAGGCGGAGGAGGCCTTCCTCCTCTTCGGACTCATCTTTGTCCCGTATACAGTGCATAATTTATGCAGGTGCTTGGTAGTGGAGGGAATTACTTTTTGGGGTCTGAGAGTTCTTTTTCTTCCACCATATTTTGGTCCAGAGCTACTACTAGAGAGAATTACAGAAAGGGAGCAAGACGAAAGCAGAGGAAGATAATGGAACAGTGACAGATGAAGATAGCAGGAATGAAAAATAACCTACAAGAGTGAGATAAGAACACAGGAAGTGTAGGTTGATTGAAAAAAGAAGCATGACGTGAAATCAAAATGTATAAACCTTGGTATTCATTAACCCCTACATTTGGCAGCATGAGTGACAGCCTCTTTAGAAAAAGTATGAGCTCCTTCTGTTTTTTATTTGCTTGAAAATTAGGCATGGCATATGTATAAAATACCAATGAACTTGGCCTAAATGCCATCAAGGCAAGCTTAATGGCACACCAAAAAATTAGAAATCAAAAGAGAGAGCAAGGGATATTGTCACTAGAAAGTAACAAGAGATACTTCCTATTCCCCTGATAGGAATATTTATGCAAACAAAAAGAAGGAGTATCCCCAACGTCAGGTTTTTGAAGGAAAAAACTTTCGGAGGGTGAGTTGTTTGGCAAAAAAAGGAAAAAAGTCAACCTTTTTGATAGGAAACCCCTCACTCACCACCTGGTGGTGACTTGCTTCATCATCGGGGTCCACCCTGGTGACCTAGCGTCACCAGGATGTGCTTCGACACCTGGGTTACAGTGGAGCAGGTTGTGACTGTCTGTGCAAAAAAGGTGTTAAAAATTGTCCTGGTAGTCTTAAAATCAATCTTTATTACAAAGTAATCAGAACAATGTTAAAAATTGCTGGCGAGATACTCCTTGGTGAGTTACGGCCAAGGTATCTCTATATGTGTTTGAGTGGCTTGGTCGTGAAATCAAAATGTATAAACCTTGGTATTCATTAACCCCTACATTTGGCAGCATGAGTGACAGCCTCTTTAGAAAAAGTATGAGCTCCTTCTGTTTTTTATTTGCTTGAAAATTAGGCATGGCATATGTATAAAATACCAATGAACTTGGCCTAAATGCCATCAAGGCAAGCTTAATGGCACACCAAAAAATTATACATGTATCAAACAGGGTAATGTAAAGACTAGCATTTGAACATAGCTCAGCAAACGTAAACTATGTAGGATACTTGAAAAAAAAAAACAGAACTCAAGCCCAGATGCTCAAATGGATGTAATGTATGATATTGATATGTTTCCCTGGTTTTCATTGCTTGAGTTAGTGCACGAGAAAGTGTCACTCATGGTCATTAAAATGTCACTCATAATTGCACTGAAATTATGAACATGTCACACATTGTAATCTGAAACCTTGGCAGCGATGTAGATCAGTACTGGACAAAGGTGCTCTGGAATGGAAAATGAAAGCAAGCCTCTTGTACTTGAAGAATGTGCTTGGGGCCTGGGGAATGAATCATAATTGTACAGGCCTGGAGCTGTTATCTTGCCACGTTTTGGAGAAACGCTTCGATCCAGATGCAAGCTGTTCCCAACCGTCCTCTGCAATTCTGGAGGTAAAATGTAAACTGCATACTTCATGCTATTGGGTGAGTTTCACAGTGCACCAAAAGGGTGATGTTCGGCGATCCAAATGTTTGAAATTTCACCTCACAATTACTTCTGGCACCTGTACCTCCTTTCCTTCTAAAAGAGGCACACCGAGCCAGCTGCAGTAACGCTCCCCTTCGCCTCTAAGGGTGTAAGGGCGGAGGGAGGTTTGGAGAGCTGTTCATCTTCCAAGTGTGCCCGGCTGCTGTGACGGCAGCGGGATGAGCCATGAGAACCGAAATCAAGGAAGCGGACCTCGAATGTGCTTACATAGCGCTGTGTGTGAACCTATGTGACTTCAAAGAGAGGGGCCAGCGAAGTGACCATTAAAGCGCCACCATGAACTGAATTTAGTCTGGGAAAAATAATTTCTAGAAAATGCGGCAAAAAAGTAAGATATATATATATATAATTATGCATAATGAATTAATTTACAAATAAAGACTGCTGGACATAACTGGAAAAAGCGTATTACATTTCTCACAGTGCTTAAAAGCACAGGTAGTTTGTGGTTGACTATTAGTTATCTGTTATGTGGTGTACACTTGGATTATCTGATGCTCATGGTTTATTCTAACCACTGAGAAATATGTTATGTGTATCAGACCCAGGTAATGAATAGAAAACAAATACACATATGCAGTGGCCAGTGTATGCCTATTTAAGAAAATGCCATCGATCGCCATCAAGCACTGTTTATTCCAAGCAGCTTGATTCTGTTAAAAATGATGTCAGTTGTACTGGACCTCATATAAAATAAGCTTCTCAAGTACACACGTTTTCACCAGAATTATGAAGTTGTGACCTGTGCCTCCCCTCAATGGACAGCAATGCAATCCTTTGAGCACAGAGTACACAGAGTTGTACGGAGTGGCCAGATAAAGTGTTACGCAACTAAGATACTGTGGCTAACATATACACCAACATTAGGCTTCAAAATAGAGGTTAAAATCCAGTCTGTTTATTCGATCCACAAGTATTCAGATATATCATGTTACTGTTTAAAGTAACTTTGGTGGAAAAAAAGCTTATCACGTGTGTATATGTGTGTCTGTTTACAAAGCTATTCCCCAAAAGGAGCTAATAGTTTATTTTTGCTAAATGACATATAGTTCAGTAGAACAGTGATGTGGAAAGGCATCTAGTAGCACCCAAACCCAACAAGATGTGGCATGTAGGGGCCTAGAGTAATTGGGTAGAAGTAAAACAACCAAATTAACTCAATTCAAAACAATTAAGTGCATGTGCTCCAAGTTAGCACCTCAACAGGTTCTAAGGCTACTTACTTCATTCATTTCAAAAAAAGTTTTATCTGGGGTAGCACACCTGCATACATTTAGACGATCAAGAAGCTGCATGTGTCTCCTATTTTCGCTGTTAGGAGCGAGTGTGCCGGTGTTTGAATATTAAATTAACTTATTCTCTCATCAAGAGGCCATGTGTACAAGGTTAGCTATGTAAGTAAAGCACCTATATGTTGAGCTAGTCAAAAGCAATAACAGAACTTCAAAATTATACCTAGATGTTACCCTCTGATTTAATCCCTTCCCTGCGCTGCGAATTCCAGAGTGGCGCAGGGGGTGGGCGGGCCGCTCCCGTACATATGACTGGTACACGCCGTCATGATTCACGGGCGGCGTGTGCTCATGACGGTGTTGAGCTCTTATGACCCCGCCCACTCACTAATTCGCCTGCACCGGCGGGGAATTAGTCCCGCGTGGGCGCAGCGGCATGACGGGTCCACGCCATCATGAGCACACGCCTCCCGTGACTCATGACAGCGTGGAGCCGTCATGAGCACGCGACGGGTTAAAGGAGTGCAGCTCGGCCTACATCTGCTGTGATATCGACAACTGAGCAGAAACCTGTAGAAAGTAGCATAATTTTCTCACAGTACGGTCAAGGCAAGCCTGCTGCTGGAAGGGTCTTGTGGTATTTGCCAGGTTTTGGGTCTCAGTGGCTGTGTATAGGAGGCCCTGTTTTGTGGGGTGGTTAACTTCGTAGTCCTATCTCATGCTGATTCATGACTAAATAATGGAGGCTGGAGTTTCAATGATACACAAATGTGCGCAAAAAGGTGATTGTTTTTTAAGAGGACTATGGCTGGATGAGCTCTTTGGATAGGGGATTTCACATGGCTGTGTGTTTTGTATGGGTCGGCAGTGATGATCAGCTCTGTGTTCTGGCAACGTGATCAGGGCCTGAGTGTTATAACTGGGGATACAGCTTAAATTGGGAGTCTAGAGCGACATCATGATGCCGGAATGGGTTTGGGAGGCTGTATGAGAGGAGCTAGCTAGCACTGACTCAGTCACAGGCACACATCAGCGGGTAGGATGGTTTATGCACCCAAGAACATTCGTTTAGAGGATTGGCTGTCAGACTCTTACTGGGCTGCAAGATCACTGCGACGCTCAACCAGGGTACTTGTGACTAAATATGTGATGATAAGGGCTGCATAGTGAGAACAAACTGTGATAGTCCTGAGGGGGCCATTTAGACTAGATGTAAATTAATGCCTTCAAGGGGACTCCGCTCTGGGATGGCCAGATTGCAGGGCAAGGATTGCTCTATGTCCAAAGTCTGAAAAGCCTCCCACACACATACAGCAGCAGCGTGAAGCTACCCTTTGACAGGATGTTGTCCTCCACAACACACGCCGAACCCCCTCCCACACCTGAGCCCTCCCCGGAACGGACATCTTGGCACCACAACACACTACCAGAAATGACAAGCGCAGCTGTTTGTTTTTTGTCCCGATGTCTTCCGCGGGAGAACATATAGAGAAGTTAAAGGCTGATGTATAACATGAAACAATCGACCTGCATACGCCCGGTCCTGCAGGATAAGTCCTCCTGACAAGCAGCCATGTTAAAATCAGGCAAATAGTTTGCTAATCATGATCTTCTTTAGGATGCCCCGATCTTAATTTCAGGCCATGCTAATAACAAA
The DNA here is from genome assembly GCF_964263255.1 of Lissotriton vulgaris. Lineage (NCBI taxonomy): Eukaryota > Metazoa > Chordata > Amphibia > Caudata > Salamandridae > Lissotriton > Lissotriton vulgaris. The sequence goes on along the minus strand of NC_141689.1, from coordinate 273,653,601 downwards.
AAAGAGGCACGCAATATTGAAGCATGACAGCGGGCACCCCACAACTAATAAAATAAAGGGGACACTATTTACAGCCCTGTACTGGCAGTCGGATCAACTGGAAACATCTTAGCACTCCTGTGGAGTGTTCTTAGATGAAGGAAAACGTAGTCCCTTTTCCATTTGCTAAATGGGGCAAGGGGAAGGGTGCAAGTAATGAGGCACTGCTCCCGAAGGAGTGAACGACCCAGAAAAAGGAGCGACAAATAGCAAAATAACCATTTAGAAGCAAGAGTTTTAAAAGGACACTGAAAGGATCTAATTATAAGCAGTGGACTGGGCTGAAGCCTACAAAGAAGTATATACTAAAGTATATACATACAAGAGGTCTCGAAGGCTCGACCTAAAAAGGGTTACCAAATTATCTGAGGCTTACAGAGAAGCAACTCATCCTTCGAGGTATCTCAGTTGAATTTCATTGACTTTGCAGCTCCAGCAAGACTTCCGATTAGTAACTGTCATAAGAACTATTATTTGAGTGGCTATCTAGTCCAGACCTTGTGGCTATCTCATCTTAAAGAAGCCTAGGGAAGCTTGATTTATAAGCTAGTTTGAGCTTCCTGATATGTGGAGTAGAACTACCAGTATCGAAGTTTCCAGGTAAAGGGAAATTTTGGAGTGAATATTTATGGCTGCATTTCAAGGTTCTAGACGTAAGTTGAGTGACAGAAAGGCGTTTAGCAGAGTTAATGCTACTTGTGAAGCACCAGTTGGGATTAAGGATATACAGATTTTGATTTCTGCCAAGTAAACTGTGCAATGTTTCCAAAGTAGTAAAGTTGCAAAATTTGAGGAGAAACAATTTTCCTCGACACAAAAGTTGGAGCAGTAATTGCCAGAATCTTCTTTTGACCTTGAATTTTCTTAATTGATGAATGTGGATTTTCTGCCAGGAAAACTTCATTGGCAGGGTTTCTTTCATGCCAACTATTTTAACAAAAAGCTAACAGTCTCCAAAAGAAAATCTATATGTTATATATTATACAGAGTATTAAAACACAAAAAGAAAGCTGAACAATGTCTGTGAATTAAAATATAAAGGAACACTTTTCTTTGAATATTAACAATTTTACTGTTCATCAGAAAACTTATACTAGTTATTTTATGCGTTATCTATATTTACTAGATTTCGCTTCTCCATTCTGCCACATATTCTAAAATGGAAAGTGAATATCAAGTTTCCTGAGTTCAACTTGCATTTATAAAACAAGGTGTTGTGTGATGGTGTACGTGGATGCAGCTTTTCGGTACAATGCTGTGTTGAATTATTCAGGAATTGTTGAGGCAATATCAGTGCATAGTTGTTGCCCATAAATATCAGGATGAATTTAAAGTCTTGTCTTTACTCATTAGGATCAAAATTCCACAAGTATTTTGCAAATCAAGTTGAACTTATGTACCCAAAATGAGCGTTTTGTACCCGTGAATCCCTAATCCTGAGTCACAGGTACTAGATTGGTGGTATTTCCACATTCACAAATGAAGTCTTGAGAATGTATTTGACCATTTTAGTTGGTCCTTTCCAGAGCAACAATAAGCAAAGCTGGCCTTAGAATGACAGGCTCGCCCATGCCAGAGCTTTTCACAGAGCTGTCTGCAATAAGGTTATGCAGCAGGCTTCGTCCGATCAGGGTCTAGCGATTACGCTTTCATTAATCATATTTTACTACGGGCCACAACCTATGTTTAATACCTGCCAAAGTCTTTTCCCTCCCATTTCCCTCAGCACCTGGCATATAAACCCCACCCACTGCCAGCCCTCAACAACTCATTGGTATCACAGTTAAAGGGCTAACCTGTGGGTGATTCAGGTAAGGTAGGGAATGAACAAAGATGTTTGTGCTCAGAGGCCAGTCACTTCTCTGTAATCAGCCTGGAACTGACTTGCAGACCCAAAAGGGCCACCTGTTGCCTCGTTTTATTTAGCAACAGTTAAAAGGGTGCCCAATTTGGTTCCTCCCTGAGCGGTAGCTGAACAAAGGCTAGCCTGAAATCTAGGGTGTTTTTTCGAATTGGAGAGGGGATACATATACTTTTAATGGTACTGTTAGATTAGGAAATGTTTTTCCCTTGGAGAGACTAAGAGGACATGTACAAATGTATATATTGCTCGTTTGACTATTGGAGCCTGCACTACTGTCCTATTATTCTTGTAACGCTTAATTCCAAATCTGCAAGTTCACATTTATGACATTCAAACACCCTTCTGAGTAAAACTGGAACAATGGTATTTTAACAGACATATCATTGTAATATTCTTAAATCATAAATACGTTTTTCTTGTTTATTTTTACAGAATAAAGATCTGAAGCAAAATGTGGCAAATTGGTCAAGCAATCAAAAATTGAAAATCTCGAAGGGTGTCTCTGCAAAGTAAGATCCTTTTTCATGATATATATTCGAAGAAGGCCAGTGTATTGTTTAGTGTTTGTGTTTATTGTTGTATATGATACAAAAACATAAACAAATTATTATAACAATAAAAATCCATAACATGAAAAATCTTTAAACAATAAAGCAAGAACATTTTCACACCTTCAGGGTGCAAACCTCATTGATTACAAAGTACAAATTTGAGAAAATGATTAGTTTTCCATTAATTAAAATGTACCTTATTAATTCTGTAACATAATGCTAGGGCATAAAGGTATGGTCTTATGTCGTATTTCTTGAATAGCGGGAGAAGCTAATTTTTCCTTGGCCTTTGAGTTTTGGTTCGAAAAAGCAAAGTATCTTTACCTTCCAAACTACAGTTGCAAAGCACACCACTTAACACTATATTTGTCCTACTTTGCACATTAGACTTCAGTAGGGCAGATCCCTAGCATAAGGGCCTGATTTAGATGGGGTACTCCATCACAACTGTGACGGATATCCCATATGCCGAAATATAAATCCCCTTATATCCTATGGGATTGATATTTCTGTGGACGGGATGTCCATCACCATTGTGATGAAGTTACTTATCCGCCAAGATCTAAATCAGGCCCTAAATTATTTTTATCTATAAAGTGTATATTGCCGGGGATTGCCACTGGCCAAGGTAGGTCTCACACCCAGAAACATTTTCCAAAGCCAGGTTGTTCTCAACTCAAGACACCAACTTTGCGTTTGGGTATGCTACTAAGCTTGTATATACATCCTTAGCTGTTCTAGTGGTATTGAGACCTATTAAGGTGAGGTTGCCCCTGATAACTAAGCCTCCATTTTTCCCCCAGAGTTTTATATAGCGCGAACTTGACCCGAAGGTATCGGAGCGCTTTACATGAGCACCAGTTACGTTACACAGGGACACATTCATTTTTGTTGGGCACGGGGAGATTACATGATTTGCCCAGAGTCACAGGATGTTGAGCGTCCCTGTCGAGACTCAAACCCAATTCCCCAGCTTCGAGGTCGATGGCTCTCTCCGTAAGGCTTTCTAAGGATTTTGTAAGGATTCTAGGAGCAGGTCCTTCAAATGCATTGCCCATTAAATGCCATTCAATTTTTTAGGAGGAGATTCATTCTAGCAGAGACCTTAAATATGAACTAACAAGATCGTTCCTATTTAATCATATCCACGATAATACAGGATGTAAGTCAATTTAATTTCTAATTGTTTTCAAGCTCCAAATTCTAGGAGGTCGAGAGAGTACCAGGGTCTACCTTTACCAAAGAGAGCAAGAAGTTCTTCTCTATTAGTTGCAGCACGTTTACTTAAGTACAACCCAAATCTCAGCACCCTACATTGTTTGCAAAGCAAAAAGTGCATTTGAAGACTGAGTATGGCTCCAGCCTCCTCTGTGTGAACACCAGTCAAGGTTATGCTGAAAATGAATACCTCGATAATCATGTGGATCATTCTCTCAATCTGCCCTTCACCCATGGATGCCTTCTGAGGGGGGAAGGGCAGATTTTATCAGTATAACTTTTGTTTTAGGAGTGGTAAGGGCTAGCTCCTTTCACCAATAGTAGCTAACAAATGTATCAATGAACTTATGCTTCGAATTCTCAATGAAGGATGACAAGACTGCATCTGCGTAAGGAAAAAGATACTTTTGTACTAAGCAATTTTGGGACAACCAATTTGGATTCCTCCAAGTATGCCACAATGTTGTTTACAAATATGTTGAATAGAAGATGTGCTAGTAAACAAGCTTGGTGCACTACTGCAGGAATTTCAAAGATATAACTTTGTTGTGGATGCATTTTACAGCCACAGGTAGGTGCTGGTCGATTCCAGAGTGTTAAATTGTGATCCAAAACAAAGGCTGCTTTTGGATCAACAATAGTTATATAATAAGGCATTCTCTTTATAGGAACATATTTTGCTCAGATAGCATATAATTGAAGCACTTAATCCACACTCCACAGCCATTTTGTAAAACCAGCTTGGGTATCTGTAGTTATGCAATTTGCATCAATACAGATTTGCAGGCGATTGAATCACACCCGCCCAATCATCTTTTCAGCTTCATCCAAAAGGGATATAGGCCTATAGTTGGCTGGATCTCTACAGCTAAATTTATTTTGCAGTGGCACTATGATAGCTGATGATCAGGAAGAAGGGATGGGATCGGGTGCTAATGCCGCATTGCAGACCTTAGCTAAGATATGTGCCCACAAGTTGTAATCTGCTTTAAAGCAGTCTGTAGTGACGTGGTATGAGCCAAGTACTTTTATTGCCTTCTGAGATTTAATGGCATTTCCCTACCTCAGGGAATAATAGAATAATGTTGTTGTGGGATCTGTCTTTGCTTCTGTATGTGATTTGCCGTATAAAGTGGCGGGTTACTCTACATCACACTTTCCAGAATATAATTCTTTAAAGTGGGATACCTAGTCATTTCTTGCAGTGTGATTATCTAACCTGCATCTCACGTGCAATAAGCACAAGTTACCTGATCCCAGAATCTTTAACACTTTTTCGTCTTTGCAGTGTCGTTAAGCTTGCACCATAATCTGGTCTGGGCGTTAAGTTTTTATCTTACTTATTATTTTCTTGTAGCTAGCCCTTAGTTCTCAAAAATAGCCCTCCATATTAGCCAGTTGTCGATGTTTTGCATGACGATTGAGAGTTCTTTTTTCCCAATATTCCATGTTGATTAGTTTTTAGTCATGGTTTTTCACCCTGGGTGATTTTTGTGGTTGTCCGTGTTAGCTGCAATCTTTCCAAATACTACCTCAAACAATTCAAGGACTATACTTTCCTCCCCCTTGATTGCTCCTATAATGTTATCTCAGCACTTGGATTCCTATGGTTTAGTGCACTTTACAAATTTACATTTACATGATGTCACCTTGCTTTTCCACTAGTGGCTTGGTCTCATTGCAGTGTTTCTCCTATGTCCATCTAACTGCCCTGCTGTGCTTGTTATAATCTTTAGAGGGTATTTGGCCATATCGGTGTCGGAAGCTAGCTCTCTATATACTATACCAAAATGAGGCATAGTGTGCAGAAAGTCCAGTGGATCCCCAGGGGCTAAGGTAGATAATACTAATGCTCTCTCTTTTGTAGTAGTGTGAGCAAGCAGTTATGCTTATCAGATGGTAGTGTTAAGTGTTTGTTGTACACACAGTGGCAATAAATGAGACACACTCAATAAATAAATAATTACCAATATACTTGGTGATATTTATGTTGCAGAACCATATAACTTCCTCATAGGTAAATACGTTTATCAATAAAAACAATTTTCAGTTTCAAACATTGACACACTGCAATTTTCAAACTGTGCAATGTTAACCTATGGGATGATGAAAATAGTTTCAGCTCTCCATCTATCATCTCCTTATGTTTGCTTTGTTTGCCCTAAGTTGGCAGGGTATGCCGATATGTGGGTCCCAGATGCTTGTTTCCGGTCCAGGGAAGACCTGGCTTGGCAGTTTGATCTCGACAATTCCCATGAGGCACAGGGTCAACACTGATTTGCATATGGCTGGGTCTGAACTGGGGTGGTGAAGTGAGCTAAAGAACAATGATGGATTCAACCCAGATCTGTGACTGGGGGTGAGTGACTGAAAAGTTTCAGCACTCCGTCCATCATCTCACTGTGTTTGCCATGAAAAAAACATTCAGCATACATAGGGATAACATTGACTTACAAGACCAGTCTTCAGAAGTTAAGTTCAGTATTGGGCAAGGTTCAGTTCAGCACCAGAAGTGCACCATCAGAAACACAGGGTCGGCTGGTGCACGGTGCAAATTCGATGTTGGGCGCCCAATACAAATCAACGGGGATTGAGGGCAATCTGTCTGAGGCTGCTTACAGGTAAGTAGTGGTGGCTTTAGGGCCAGCCTTAAGGGGTTGAAGCAAGAACTAGATGGGGCCAAAGGCCGCACCAACACTACACCAGTGGCACATGGGCGGCCGGGTGCAGGGTGCGAACACAGCGTTGCAGTTATTCAGGTCGCGGAGTCTTTATTTTGAAATTGGTTGCCTGGTAAACCGGTCCGCTGTTCTCGTGAATCTTGATCTTTGTTGAAGGCGGTCAGTCTTCCCAAGGCTTTGGAGGTTACTGGGCTGCAGGACGGGGTTGTCTTTTGATGCAGGATCATTGAGAGCTGCAGACATTGGGGATAGGGCTGGGGTCAAGCCAGTTGGTGTCTGCATTAGTCTTTGCTTGTGTGATCTGTAGTGTCCAGCTCTTGCTAGATCTTCGGGAAGCGAAGTTAAGGGCCTGGAGATGCACCCTAAATACTAGATTTAGGGCTGTTAAAAGGGAGTGACAGGTATTGAACAATGGGCTCCTTACTTGGGGTTTCTACACCCTCTATTATTCCCATCTCTTGAGGAAGTAGGGCATAGTCCTAGCCCTTATTGGATAATTAACACCATCTTCAAGATGGTGGGCACCGTAAAGCGCAATTCACTTCTCCTCCAGCACCTGAGGGGTGGAGTTGGCAGAGGAGGGCACACCTCCTATTCTATCTACGTTTTCCCATCTGTTCACCTGCCCAAAAGGGGGTGAGGTCAGGAAGGGGGCCTGCTCCTTCTAACAGGAGAGGCTGGAGTCGCATTAAAAAGTCAGCAAGGCCTTTGAAGCCTCCCGCCATCCATGGCTCTTAGTGACCAGGGGGAGGTGTGAACACCTCCGCTCAGGAAAGGAATTGTTCTCAGCCTCAGGCACTCTCCCCATGAGATCAGAACAGGTCTGGTGGTAGCAGGCTGGCTTAGGCCAGTCAGTGACCACACTAAGGATAGGTAGGTTTCAGGGAACCCCTCTAAGGGGTGTCTGTGTGAACTTTGTAAACAATCTGACACTTGAATCAGTGCAGGTTTAGTATGCGGAGATATGTGGTACCAGACATCCCATACTTGAGAGAAAACATCATGGAAGTGTTGAACTCATAATGACAAGTGCCCAGCCCATGTACTTTGGCTTCCTTTGTCATTTACAATATCCAGGAATCGACAAAGATATTGCAGATATAGTTCACCCTGCCTTAGGGCGAAGGCCTGCTACAGGGGTGTCTTGTCTATATCTCCTGCAGTGTCAATGGGCCTTGCACACAGGGATGTATGTCATGTCGACTCCTAAGTTTTCTCTGCAACAAGACAGGCAGCCTGCAATGGCAGTGAACCTAGCTTTAGTGAGGGGTCCCTGGGGTTGCACAACCAGTGCTGCAGCCCCAGACGACCATCTTCAGTACCCATGCCCTAAGTACCCGGGGGTACCACCTACTATGGACTTCCAGGGGGAATGGAAGTGGTGCCAATCGTGGTATAGTTTTAGGGAAAGAACACTGACACTGGGAACCTAAATGTTAAATGTTACAGGATTTCTAAAGCGCATGGCTGCCCGTGAGCGTCCCAGCGCTGAATGAATACAGGCGGAGTCGTAAGGGGAGGCTCACAGGAACAGCCAGGTTTTCAGAGATTTTCGGAAGGCCAGAAGATTAGGCTGTGCACGAATGTCAGGAGGTAGGGAGTTCCATAGTTTGGAAGCGTTGTAGGAGAAACGCCGACCTCCTGATCGCGCTCTCTTGATCTTGGGTGGCAGAGTTAGATGGGCTTTAGAAGATCGAAGAGGTCTGGAGGTGGTGTAAGGAGTCACCAGGTCTCTGAAGATGGGAGGCGCTTTCCCGTTGAGGATTTTGTGCGTTAAACAGAGCGCCTTAAATTGCACTCTTTCCACCACGGGCAGCCAGTGAAGCGCTTTAATGGCTGGCTTGGCCGAGCACCGGCTCTTGGTGTTGGTGAGGATCCGTGCGGCCGCGTTCTGCACCACCTGAAGTTTAGTAGTAACTTTCCGTGGGGCACTCGGAAACAGTGCGTTTACATAATCCAGACGTGACAGGATGAGGCCTTGGATGAGGAGTTTCCTTGATGGAAAAGGGAGCAATGGTAGAATTTTCCAGGCGGATCGCAGAAGCCCATAGCAGACCCCGGCCGTTTTCCTAGCTTGGGTGTGCATGGTAAGATTTTGGCCCAGCCATAGTCCGAGGCTTTTGATCTCGGATTTAGGGGTTGGGGGCTTGCCCATGCATGGGGGCCATAGAGATTCTGGACGAAAATGAGCCTGATTCCCCCTTACCAGTATCTCCGTCTTGTCGCTATTGAGCTTCAAGTGAGAACTGTCCATCCAGCTGACTATGTCTCTCAGACAGGAGTAAAGGTTGGTGGTAGGGTTTTCCTGCTGAGAGAGGGAGACAACCAGCTGGGTGTCGTCAGCATACGTTAGGAGTTTGATCCCGTGTGAGGTGACTATTTTTTCCAGCGGGGACATATATACGTTGAAGAGCGTGGGGCTCAAGGAGGAGCCCTGTGGCACTCCGCAACGTATAGGGGTCTCTTTGGATGTGTAACTACCCTCAATCATCTGGAATGAACGGTCATGGAGAAAGGATTTCATCCAGGTCAGGGCAACATCTGTAATCCCAAGATCACTAAGTCGCTGGACCAGGATTTGGTGGTTGACCGTGTCGAAGGCAGCGCTCAGATCCAGGAGGATCACTGCCACTGATCCTCCTGCATCCATGAACTCCCTGGCCTCCTCGACCACCGTCACCATTGCTGTTTCCGTGCCCTGGCCGGGGCGAAACCCCGTCTATGATGGTTTGAGTAGTTCATTCGATTCGAGGTAGTGTGATAGCTGGGCATTTATACATTTTTCTGTCATTTTACTGATGCAGGGGAGGAGCGATATAGGCCTGAAGTTGGCTAAGTTGAGGGGGTCTAGAATAGGTTTTTTTAGTAAGGCTCTAACCTTAGCCTTTTTCCAACTGGGGGGCACCACTCCATGTGCCAGAGAGGCATTGATCAAGTGTACCATAGGTGCGAGGATGGTGGGTGTTTCCTGCTTTAGGATTTTAACTGGGGCAGGGTCAGAAGGTGAGCCACTTTTAATAGATTGGAGAATGGGGGCCAAAGTTTCCTTACTTATGGGAGCGAACGTCTCAAGTCTCGTGTTAAGGTTCTGGGCCTGTATTAGGGAGGTAGGTGATGGGTCCAAAGGGATAGGCGGGAGTTGCTGCAGGATATTTTGGATTTTTTGATCGAAGTACGTGGCCAGCTTATCACAGTGGGTGTCTGGGAGGATAGACGGGCACGTGGGCTCTGGGGTTTTCAAGAGTAGTTTTACAATACGGAAGGTCTCCCTCGACGAGCAAGATGCAGCATTAATTTTCTCTTGAAAAAAGGTTGTTTGGGCATTTTTTAAGGCTTTTTTTATAATTGAGGATGGCCAGCCTGTATTCCTTCTTGCTATTAGGGTCGAAGTCTTTCCACCAGGTTCTTTAAGCCCTTTTGCATAGCTTCTTCAAAAGGCGGGTTTCCTGGGTGAACCATGGGAAGGAGGTTTTTTTGCGGGATGTCCGATTTGGTTTTTTAGGGAGGATGGTATTGAGGGACTTTTCGATCCAAGATGAGAACTCCGCGCCCGCTGTTATGGGGTCGGTGGCATGACTGGGCTTGGAGAGGTCCAGGATCTGTTCCCATTTTTTGGGGTCTAATTTTGCCCAGGGACGAGCCGGTCTACCGGGAGGTTGAATGGGAGGCGCGTTGGTCGGGATCTCCCAATTGAAGGGGATGAGCATGTGGTCTGACCAGGGCAGAGGGATCGGGGCATTGGTTTTCAGGGTATCGATGTTACAAAAAATGGGGTCAAGTAAGTGCCCATGACTGTGCGTGGGTTGGTCGTTCTTAAGATGGAGATGATGGGTAGCAAGGTCTAGGAGCAACTCTGATGCGGTGTTGTCCTCCCTATTATCGAAGTGCAATTAAGATCCCCTAGGATTAGTAGGTTAGACAAGATGCTTGTCATGTCACCTAGTTAGCAGGAACCCAGTACTCTTCAGTCAAAGTTGCATCAAAAGCCAGGCAAAAAGTGTGGAGTTACTGCAACAGAAACCCACTTTCCGACAATCAGTGGTTACATTTTTTAGTTAAAATAATCACTAGCCCGTCTGGGCTGACCAGCAGTGGATTGTGATCACTTTCTAGTCTGTCAACCATTTTCTATTTCTATTTCTATTTAAAATTATTTGTACAGCGCACGTACACCAGCGGTTTCTTGGCGCTTGTAACTGAAAGAGGTCAGAGGAGAAATCCCGGGGTAGGCGAAAAAAGAGAAACTGAGGAATTAATTAAAGGATTTGGCAAAAAGGTATGCCTTGAGTTGTTTTCGGAATAACAGATATGAGGTTGAAGCTCTGAGTTCTGCAGGCAGAGAGTTCCAGAAAGTCGGGGCAAGGGTCGCAAACTTCGAGCCTCCCCATTTCTTTCTTCGAAACCGTGGGACAGTGAGAAGGGATTGGGAAGATGACCTTAGTTCCCTAGATGGAACATAGGGGATGATCTCTGAAGAGATGAAAGCTGGCGCCGTGCCCAGTCGTGCTTGGAAGGTGATAGATGCAAGCTTAAACTGAACACGGGCCCAGACGGGAAGCCAATGCAAAGCTTTCAAGAGAGGAGTGGTATGGGAGGATTTAGGGAGTTTGAACACCAGGCGTGCCGCCTGGTTCTGGATCTGCTGCAAACGCCGAAGACTATATGCAGGAATACCTGCATATAGGGCGTTGCCATAATCCAGGCGGGATACGACCATGGCAAGAGTGATAAGTTTTAGTGCATCAAAAGAAAAAAAACGGGACACCTTGCGAATGGTGCGAAGGGCCAGGAAGGAGGAAGAAACCACAGAACTCACCTGGGAGTGAAGGGTAAGTTGTGAGTTGAGCTTGATGCCAAGGGTTTTAACCGAGGTGGAGGGAACAGGTGGGGCACCAAGGGAAGGGGGCCAGAAAATGGGGGACCAGGGGCTGGATGAACCACCCGTCAACACCAGCTCGGTCTTATCTGGGTTGAGCTTAAGATGGTTGTGGTTCATCCAGTCCCGGATATGCATCATGATAGTTTGAAAGTTGGAGATAGAATCGGGGGAAGAGGAGAGGTTGAACACAAGCTGGAGGTCATCCGCATAATTAAATACGGTGACCTCCATTTGTTGCAATGAAAAGATAAGAGGGGAGATGTAGAGATTGAATAAGAGGGGGGAAAGAGAGGAACCTTGGGGAACCCCGCACTGAACGTCACGGAAGTCTGCAGTGAAGTCACCCAGGCGAACAGCCTGGGTGCGGTCCCTCAGGAAGGAGGATAACCAAACCAACGCGGTACCCCCGATCCCCGCCGCCCTGACACGGGAAAGTAAGATGGAGTGGTCCACCGTGTCAAAGGCGGCTGAGAGGTCGAGGAGAACCAGGGCCTGAGGTTGGTTGGTGTCCATTCCCTCCCTGAGGTTATCAAGGACCGAAAGCACTACAGACTCCGTGGAGTGTGCGGGGCGAAACCCGGCCTGGCGGGGGGCAAGGGCCCCGTTCTTCTCCACGAAAGAACTCAGGGCGTAGGTGACGTGACGCTCGAGTACTTTCGCCAGGAAAGGTAGGAGAGAGATGGGGCGGAAATTGACTGGGATAGAGGGATCGGCACCAGGCTTTTTCAGGATAGGGACTATTACAGCAGATTTAAGTGAGTTAGGTACCACACCCTGGGATAAGGAACTGTTGAGAAGGTGGAGGGGGGGATCTGGGCAATTGGAGAAGATATGACGGAGGATATGGGCCGGGCAGGGATCTAGCGGAGACCCTGATTTAACAAGTGGGATTATGGCATTTATTGATTCCTTGGTTAGAGGTGGGAGGGTGGTGAGATGGTCCTTGGGGGGAGGACACTGAGGGTCCACAAAGGTAGGGGAAGGCAAGGGAATATTGGTTTTAATAGTTTCGATTTTTTGAATGAAGAATTTATTCAGGGAGTGACAAAGTTCCAGAGAAGGGGTGGGTTTGAGAGAGGTTCGGTCCGAGAACGCTAGATTGTGAACAATCGAAAAGATTTCCTTCGATTTGCTTTCGGCTGCGAGGGTTTTGGAGGAAAAGTAGATGGTTTTTGCCTCAAGGATGTTTTTCTTATATAGGGTCAGGATGTTTGTAAACTCTAGGCGTAAGGAGGGGCAGTAGTTTTTCCTCCAGGCCCGCTCAGCACGCCGCACCGCCAGTTTAGTGGCTTTGAGATCTGGATTAAACCACTGGTTGGCGTCTTTCTCTCGTTTGGTTGAGACCCGCTTCAGAGGAGCAATGGTATCACAGCCTGCAGAGAGCCATTGATCAATGGCCGTAACCTGAGAGCAGGTAGATAGATCTTGGAGGAGGGGAGCGGAGGAAGTGAGTATGGAAGATAGACTGTCAAGGTCTACTCGGCCCCATGCTCGGACCCAGGTGTTTTTGGGGAGCGGGGGCTTGATCGGAGGGTGAATGGGAAGAGAAAAGGAAATCAGGTGATGATCGGACCAGGTGCAGGGTGAGATTGAAAGGGATTCAACGGGGCAATTGGAAGACCAAATCTGGTCAAGAGTATGACCTTTGACGTGGGTGGGAGAGTGGATGTGGGAAGTAAAGTTAAGAGAGGAAAGGGTATCTGAGAACTCCTTGGAAGATGGGCATTCGGCTTGGTCAGAAGGCCAAAAATTAAAATCACCCAAAAGTAAAATGGAAGAGTTATTAACTGTGATAGTAGCCAGAACATCCAGAAAATCCGGGAGGAATAATAAGGGAGATTGGGGAGGACGATAGATGAGAATACAGGTAAGAGGGGGCGTGGTGGAGGTGGTACGGATGGCTAAAAACTCAGTAGTAGCAATATCAGGAAGGGACAGGGGCTGAAAGGGGAGGTCGGTTCGAGCGATGACCGCCACCCCACCTCCAGCTTTACCATTAGGCCGGTCGGCACGGATAGCGTAATATGGAGCTGGTAGAGTAGCCAATAAGGTGGGGAGGGAGTCGTCACGGAACCAAGTTTCTGTTAGAAAAAGAAGGTCGGGGGCATGGAGATCCAGCAAGACCGACAGTTCATGGGCGTGGGCAACTGCAGACCTAGTGTTTAGATAAATAGCCGTGAGAGGCCTAGGGACCGCTGGAGAAGTGCTACCGCTGGAGGGAGTCGGGGGCACAGGTTGAGGCCAAGGTATAATCAAGGGGGCAGGAGGAGCTAAGCCAAGAGACGAAATGTGGGAGCAGGTGGAAGCAGATAGCGGCCATGGGCCCCGAAGGCGGCGCAGTAGAGCAGAAGTGTAGGTGGTAACGCGAGCAGAGTGACATGCCCCTTGCCCCGGCCGGTCGCCGGGGCAAGGGGCATGTCTTTTTCAACCCTCCATGTTGATTAGGATATAATCTTTCAAGATTTTGTTATTTCCAAGACTAAATGTGGAAATCGGAAATAGTACAGCCATTTAAAAAGAATGGACTACAGTTTAGAAGAGTCCTAAATCTTTTACTTCTGTAGGTTTTTCTTTTCTCCTGATTTACTCTCAGCCCCCCTCAAACTCTCATCCTCTTCAAAGACTGCATCTTCAGTGGTCCTCTTGGTAGGGTGTGGGGATTAAAGCCTCCTCACGACAACAGTTTGTGGTGTTTTTGAGAGTCTATTTCCTTTTAAGCTGCCCCATGATATTTCCAATGTCTCAGTGATCACCTTTTTCCCAGAGCAGGAACCTAGTGTGAATATAAATGCTCAAAATGTCCACAATCTCCCTCGATGGTGTGGCTCTAGTCAACTGTATATGTAGAGCATATAACAATGCTTTTCGAACAGGTAGTTGCTTTATATTGCATTTGCATTGCAGTTTAGTTGAAACAAAAAATTCTAGCCTGTCCATTGGTCGACCGCTGCTTTTTTTTATTATGAATATGAAATTCTGTAAACTCATCTAATGTAATCTCCATTAACAACCACATCCCATAAAAAGGCATGTATTGGCAATGAATATTTGCCCGCCATTCCAGCTCGTTCATTTTTTAATTCAGACCTGCAATATTCCAGGAGAGGGATGAGTAGGTTATTGGCATTTTAATCAGGGATCTCTACTTCTCCTTGTCAGTAGACAAAGCTGATATCTATTTTACTAGAGAAAATGTGTCACTACATTTATTGGCTGCTGCTGGAAATCGGCAACCCTAGCAAAGTCCCCATTCCTGCACAAGAGAAAGGCCTCAGCCCATCACACAGGTTTCCCGCAATCCCAGAAGTTTGGTCTAAACCAAGATTTTTATTTATTTATTTATTTTATTTTATGCGTTTTTATATAGTGCGGACTTTACCCGAAGGTGTCGGAGCGCTTCACAATAGGAACAGTAGTGAAACATGAGGAAACCTTACAAGTCAGCATGTTACCAAAGCAAACGTTACGTTACATAAGGCAATGGTGACAATTGTGCATGTATCAAGAGCAAACAAAATACAAGAGTCTGCAAATGATACGTTACAAGAGGAAAAAGTGACGTGTGTATGTTACAAAAGCGTACAAGGTACAAATAGAGATATAATACTGCACTAAATGGCAGATACTCAAAACACAAGAACAAAAGGTGTTACATGAGGCAATGGTGGCAATTGTGCATGTAACAAAAGCAAACCAAAAAGAAGAGGTAGTAAATGATACATTACAAGAGGGAAAGTGAAGTGTGCATGTTACAAAGGAGTACACAATACAAGTAACAGTATAATACTGCAATAAATGGCAGACTCTCAAACCAAAAGAACACATTGGGAAGGCACTTCAATAGTCATGTAGAACAGAATTTCCTATAATGGAAGGACTTCCTTCAGATAATAGAGAGGGTGTGAATTACATTTGGACATGTCTTTGAAGGAGGAGAGATTTGAGGTCAATTTTTAAGGCCTTGGAAGAGGTGGTGGTCCGGAGCTGAAGCGGAAGTGAGTTCTAGATTCTCACTGCGTTGCCTGAAAAGGATTGGGCCATCGACCTTCCCTTCTTGAAAGTGGGAGGTTCAAGCAATAGATTTTCCACATTACGTGATGGTCTAGAGCCTCCAGAGAGTTTCAGTTTATTTGCCAGGTAGTGAGGAGAGAAGCAGTGCAAGGTTTTGTGGGTGTACAGGCAGTCTTGTAGCTAGATCTTGCCTCAATGGGAAGCCAACGGAGGGTGGATAAAATGGGTGTGATGTGGTCGCTTCTTTTGGCCCCATATATGAAACGAGCTGCTGAATGGAGAACAGATTTAAGGGGGTACAGGTGGGATTTGGGGAGGCCAGTAAGAAGAGAGTTGCAGTAGTCCAATCTGGAGAGAACCAGCGATTGGACCATGGTTATGTGGTCATGCTCCGGGAAGAATCGACGAATCCCCCAAAGAAGGCGCAGTTGGTATTGAGCAGAGTTTGCAATGGAATTTATGTGGGAGAGTAGATTGAGTTTTGTGTCGAGTAGGACACCAAGAAATTTTGCACTGTCGACAATGATGGGTTTATTGTTGATTAGATTCATCTGATCCATCCATGATTGAACCGAGGGAGGAGAAAGTGAGGAGGAGAGGAGGAGGAATTCAGTTTTAGAGGGATTCAGAATCAGTTGATGAGTTAACATCCAGTTTTGAATGGAGTCGAGAGTACAGCTTAGGATGGAGAGATCATGAGTGGAGGCTACCTTGAGGTAGATTTGAGTGTCGTCCGCTTAGAGATAATGGATCCCGGATTTGCTTAGGAGATTTCCAAATGGTTCTAAATAGAGATTGAACAATGTGAGTACAAGTATATAGCCTTCAGGAACACCTTGACCAACTGCCAAAGGAGATGAAAGACTATTCGCTATTTTGATCATTTGGGATCTATCAGAGAGGAAGGAAGCAAACCATTTAAGCACAGTGCCCTCCTTACCCATTCTCTGTTGAAGAGTGTTAAGGAGAGTGTTGTGATTGACAGTGTCAAAGGCTGCAGAAAGGTCAAGGAGAATAAGAAGACAAGACTCGCCAGAATCGAGTATCCGAAGTGCGTCATCAATCACTTGCAGCAGGGCTGTTTCAGTGCTGCAGCTTTGAATGAAGCCGGACTGGAAATTGTCAAGAAGATCATTGTCCATGATATGACGAGAGAGTGGTTTCGCTACTCCTCTTTCTGTGATTTTCGGAAGAAAAGGTAGGTCAGTGATGGGGCAGAATTTGTTGAGGTCGTTCACATCAGCAGTGGGTTTTATAAGCAGAGGAGCTGACTGGCCAGATAAAACACTGTTATATAATGTAGTTCGTATCAATGTCACAAAGTCAGGTGAATGAGTCCTGTTTGGTGCACAGGTCAAAATTCTAACTTAACAAGGTGAGAAATCTGATCTGTGGGAACAAATATGTGATCTTGATAGACAAGGGCAGTTGAAAACCCTAGACTTTGGTAATCGTAAGATCAAATTTATATGGCACCTGAGATTGTTTAATGTGACCACCGTATTCCAGTTATGATAGGTTTCTATTTGTTAAGGTCGATTATGGACACATGGTAGGGATGTTTGGTGGTACAAGGTACAGTAATGAGACATTTGGCTGCTGGTTTCTTGGGATGGTGTCTAGACAAGTCAGACTTTTTCTGATGAGACAATCGATAATAAACAAAATCACACTTCCAACTTAAATCTGTGGCATTTGGACTGTCAGAGTTGTTTTGTAGTGAAATGGAAGGGCAGGATAATGCCACCTGAGGCCTTTTGGCTTCCATACATGAGCAATTAGGCAAGCAAAAAGGTACTTAAGGAGAATGGTAGTTGAAAAAGATGTGTGATCCGTTTTATGGTGTGTGGGTGGTGTGCCATGTATGGTTTCATTGAATCACTGGATGAGGACACTGATCTCATGTGTCCCTGATTCTGTTGGCGGAATACAGCTAAACTATTGGTTTTAAAAATGTGCTGTTGAAAATTGTGTTCAAAGACTGCCATGACTGTGACACTCAAATGCTTTACCAAACTATCCTATCGGTAGAGGTGCAGTGCCAGCTTGATGTACTTTTGATATGGGCTTTGCCTATTTAGGACCATAGATCTCCATCTGAAGATTCTTGTTCAAATATTACCAGTATTTTGGTCTTAAACCAAAATATTTTTTCAGGCACTGCAAAATGGAAATGGAGCTTCCAGTTGATGTAAAGAATTGGGTGGAGCAAGGACCAAACTCATTATGGAGGGACAAAATGTGATTTCCAATCTGAAATAAAGACTGCAAACTCATCCAGATGTGCATAATGGTGATATTGGTTTAAAAAGAATCCACTGCATTCTCTATTAGTCTTTTTGGTGGTACCAGGCTCATTGACTGACTTTGAAGATTCCATTGAGCTTTGTTAACTTACCTGGGGGGGGGGGTGGTGGTCGGTGATGTATAAAACATTCAGCTTTCTTAGTAATTGATGAAGCAAGGGCAAAATGAAGAAGTTACTGGTGTGCCAAGGTGCAGCCAGAGTCCAAAATAGAATTTGTGCTGGCCCCGGATCCACATACTAATTGTCCACCCTTTGTGATGATATTTTGATGTGAAAGGCTGTGATGTAGGTTCAGGTCACAGGGCAAAGACTGTTCCGCAGTGATGAATCTGTTTGGTTAGATATCTCCTTAAATACTATTTTTAGGGATGAAAATACTCCTCCTGGGTGCAGGTGTTGCTGGAAATAGAGAAGTTGGCAATTAGTTTGTCGCTTATGGTTGGTTCTTATAGAGATGAACAGGCATTATGTGGGTGCTGCTGATTTTTTTCATCGGCAGTGTAGAAATATGCAGTGTCTTTAATGTAGTTCTGTTTTTTAACTGATCTATTCTGAACTTTCCTTAGAGTTAGTTGAAACATTTATAAATTCACCAAGCCCAGTCTTCAGAGGCCACACTCCCAGCCCCTATTGAGTAGGAAATTCCTCTATGCTTCCAGGAGCTGATTTGCTTTTCACGCCCATAACATGATGTCATTTAAAATGTCTAGCAACGAAGGGATGAAAGCTGTCGCAGAATGGATGAAGAACAACCATCTGAAGCTGAACTCAGACAAGAGAGAGGTCCTCATCCTCTGCTCCCCCCCCCCTCACTCTGGGACGACTCCTGGTGGCCGACCGCCCTGGGAGGTGCACTGACACCCACTGACCTCACTCGCAACCTGGGGTTCATCCTTGACCCAACGCTCTCCATGACCAAGCAAGTAAACGCCGTCTCTTCCTGCTTCAACACCCTCTGCAAGATCTACAGGTGGATCCCCACCTACACAAGAAGAACGGTCACCCGGGCCCTAGTCAGCAGCAGGCTGGATTTCGGAAATGCCCTCCACGCTGGAGCACCGTCCAAACTGCTTAAACTACTACAACGCATATAGAACGTATAAAGAACGCCTCCGCCCACCTGATCCTCGGCATCCCTCGACACAGCCACATCACCCTCCACCTGAGAGACTTGCACTGGCTCCCCGTCAATAAGAGGATCACCTTCAAGATTCTCACCCACTCACACAAGGCGCTCCACGACACAGGACTAGCACACCTCAACAGTCTACTCACCTTCTACACCCCGAACCGCCAGCTCTGCTCCACCGACCTCGCTCTCGCCACCGTCCCCCGCATCTTTAAAACGACCTCCGGAGGCAGATCGTTCTCCCACCTCACCGCCAAGACCTGGAACACCCTCCCCATCCTCCTACGGAAGATCTAGGACCTACTAACCTTCAGGAGGCGACTCAAGACCTGGCTATTCGAGCAGTAGCCGCACCGCCCCCTAACCCCCTCCCCCCCACACCCCCAGCGCATTGAGACCCTCACGGTGAGTAGTGCGCTTTATAAGTGACATGATTGATTGATTGCAACAGATCCTGTGCTTGCCAAATGGCTACAATCCTAATAATCCCGTTGCTAACCACTTTGTTGCAGCCATTTTATCCCATGTGAATCTGTTTTACTCCCCCTCTTAGAACAAAGGGGTAGCTTCTGCAGAAGGTGTAATCTTCCTTAAGAGTGCTTATAGGAAACAAACCCTGAAAAATCAGTTTTTATAAGCCGTGCATTCCTTAAACTTTTCAAAACTCACAAATGATGTGGAATTTCAAAAATCCTATGATTACTTTTTACGACTTGTTCTATCTAGGTTCTAATATATTTTATGCTTGTCTGCTTCTACAAAGTTTTTAAAAAATGTAGAAGAGGTTTAAAGGTTGGTAGAATGACTGGAAGCCACCATGCTCTTCCAGGCTCACTTTAGCAGTTCTACTGTGGCCTGGCGGAAGCTATCCTTTGCTCCGCCCCATTTTATCACTGCAAACCACTTTCTACAGGAAGATTTGGAGGCTGCGTTACACATGCTGCAAATGACAGCTTCTCTACCTATAGGGCGTAACAAATCTTGGCAGCCTGGCTACTATTGTGAATTTATACAGAAAAATGATTGGGCCGACCTCTGCAGAAACTCTAGGTCTGCCTTAAGCTGTGTAATATTCTGAATGTTATTACTTCTAGGCTTTGAATTTTTTACCAATCCATTTGCCGGGGAATGATTTTCAGAATGAATTATCAGCCACGTTTGCTGAAGGAAAGAGAAAAATCAGGCTGGAAGGTACCTGATCAGCATCTTAATTTGCAGGTATTATAGAACATCTGTTATTTATGGCGAGGGAGCAGCACATTAATCATTAAAGTCATGGAGGAATGTTTAATTTAATTGCATTGATGTTTATGTACGATTATTTGCCTTGATTAAGCAGGTGCGGATAGCTGTTTTCCATAGTGCATGGTGTCAAATAGATCTATTCGGCTCATTTAACGTTTCCTCTCTATCTGACTGGATCTTCTTAGAGTTTGTCAAAAATGGCATATCTAAGATAATGAGCATGCTGAAAACCTGCAAGCACCAACCCCTGGAAGTATAGCACATTGCTTTCTATTTGCCGGTGGCAGCCTCACGCCTTCCTCAGTTACACGTGGACAGTGCATGCAGAAAGGTCTTTCCTGAGTCATTCTGCCACAAGCAGGAGGAAGTGATGGTAACATAGACATGAATGTATTTTAGTGTAACCTTTGGGTGTAGCCTTAAATTCTATTAGGAAAGCATAAACAATCCTAGTGAGCAATAGTAAGAAATCTACCCGGCAAACCAAAGAGGAGACTGGTCAAAGACTTGCATTTAGTTGTGGGTGGGATTACACACACAATTTAGTCAAGGGGACTCCCCTCTGGTAAGCCAGTTCTTTTCTTTAAGCGTGTCCTCTAACTATCTGTCTTGTAGCTTGGTCAAGCAGACGGGCAGCTTTTTAGAGATTCATACCTGGTGTGGAATCATGTTGATTATGGGATAATTACTGGTTGTGGTGCACTTCTTGTCTGACAAGAGACCCCGTCTCCTGGGCTGTAAGTAGACTAAGAATTTAGAGACTAATTTTGTGAACCCGAAGAATCGGCCACTCCTTACGGAAGTGCGTGTCCCTCTTGTGATACCTTGGAAAATTGACTGTTAATATTTTATAGAATTTTTTGGGGAGAATTTGTAATAAAAATATAGTATTTCTCTTCTAATTGCCACACTAGCGTCTGTGTGGTTTAATACATCGATTACCCTGAATCTCCAGAGTAGTACAATGCTATATCCATACTGTATAGGTTTTCTGTGGATGAAGCATCCATAGTGATGTTTGGTGTGGGACTCGATGTAGCCTTTACCCGAGTACTGGTGAAAAGTGAGATTGCTGCTGTGAAATACTTCACAGTCACACTATATGGCACAGAGAAGGAAGAGAGGGTTTGTTACAAGGACATCTGAAACAAATGTCGTAGGTAGGTTGGTCATTTCAATTGAGTAAGAGTCAAACATTTGTAAACAAAATATAATTGAATAAGAAACCTCCATCAGTGACAAATGATGGCAAATCAGGAACTAGACATTTCCCCGTCAGCTTAAGCTGTATAAATGTAGAGTCTCTTAAAAGTACCAAAGGCCAGCTGCGTTTTTTCCAAATGCAAGATGAAAGACAAAGGTATCTTTCCATGTTATGTTCCTCTGCCTTCGTTAACATCGAAATAAGAATGTTAAGCGTTTTTCCTCTGCTGAGAAGAGCAGTCAAGAAGGGCACAGAGATACTGTGTACATTGTGTTTTGCAACAATTATGAGTAACTGTCTGCTTCGAGGCAAATGTAACGGGCCCTCTTGCGGGTATGCTCGGACCCGGGGAATGCACTAAATACTTGGGGCCACAGACACACTATAGGTTACAGACTCAAAATCCATGTGCGGTCTTGGCCCATTTATTATATAGCCCCTGGCCATATATGGCCAGAGAATGTACATGGTGCTATATCCGGGTCATCTTGGCACTGTGGGCTTTGCTTAAGTCATTACATCCCTCCCCAACTTGGCCACCACTTAAGTTTTGATGGCTCTCCCCTCACCTAATTCCCCTTGTACCACTCATTCCTTTGCCTGCTGTAATTGATCGCTGCCTCCCTTCTGCACATTGACTCTCCTCCTCATTTGCTTGTTCCTATTCCCCACTGCATCCCCCTTTTGTTGCTTCCAACCCTACGTTGTCAGCAAGAACACTCAGAATTACCAGTGTATGCGAGCCACAAATCTTTTCCAGCTATCACTAATACACATTACTTGCAGTTCCCAGTTAGTAAACAATACAAAAACACTCCCTCACGACCTATATGTTGTTACTTACAATTTCAATATACATTTGCACATGGGCTATTAAACCAAGAATTCAATAACATATTTAACTTGTTTATTTTGACTTTTTTTTATTTTACTATAGTATTATTCTTTTATCTTTGTTCATTTTCAGCATTTATCAAAAGTACATATTTCTATTAATTGCAACAATCTCTAATACAAAATTATTTTCCACAATTATAATCTATTCACACCAAGGTAGAGAACAAACTCACTCATACCACTCATTCATACATATCCATTACTTCCACATCCCATTCGCAACTTTGTATAGCTATCCCAATTTAAACGTCCAGTTGGTTTCAGTCTCTATGACCCTATACAGGGCTGCTGCTAAATAGTAGGATTTTGAACTTGACTTGGTCAATGAATTTTGGTGGCATAAAAAAACGTGAGAGCCACCGTCATCAGGACCTGCCAGGTATCACACCAATGGCTCTCAACTCCCTGGGATTTCCTGGAAAAATATGTAAAACAATCAATCGGTTACTAGCCCATGACCTATCAATGTAAAATGCACTGATTGGACCAATTTTCCCAACATTTTTAAACATATTAAAAAGTGTGTTTTAATGCCAAAGTGCCACCTTATCCCATTGAGAAATATAGACTTATGTGATTGTGATATTTCTGTAATTATCCAGCCCATACTGTCTCAGGGCACGAATAAGACAGGAACATATAGTGAATAACAACACAACCTCTTCAACTACCATCACCCTATTCAAGTACACTGTACATCAATGGACACCTGAAGATATCCTTTCTGAGGGGATACAACACATTCTTAAACCATTTAGTCTCACCCTACAAAGGTTCACAAAAGGGTACTTACTGTATATGGGTATACCACTAGGGTATGATACTTCCCAATATTGTGTGGGACAACCCCCACAGCGATACCATGTACAAGAGTTTGCCCAAATCTTACCAAAGTAAGCGGAGGGAGGCTATCAGTTATTGTTGACTCTTAATGACTAGACCCTCCTCCATTAGTCCTTATCCCAACCTCCATCTATAAAAGAAATGTTCCTACCAGAGGTCCAGGTCTTCTTTCTGCTCCCTTAACCAAATGGTTAATCACTAAAAACCCGCTGCAAAGCACCAAAACCTACATAGGGGAATTCAAATTTTATATTAGCCCATGGTGCCCTTCCTGGGGAGGTCCCTGTCGTAATTTCTCAAGAAGAGAGACCAAAGTGCCTTAGCTGTATATTTTTGATAGATTCACAGTATTCTTCTTCTCGGGTGGCCATCCTCTTTTCACAAAAGAACACGGATCAAAACCTTGTCCTTCCTTCTCTTCGTCGTATCACTACCAAGAAAAGGAACATGATTTGCTGACTTGCTGTTGCCACCCCCCGCTGACGAGAACGGCGCACCACGCCACGACGTCCATCGAAGCGCCGCCTCCAGGAGCCCTCGGGAGAAGCGCGGATACCAGCCGCGAAAATACGGCCGACAACTGCGGAATTTCGGGCTCACACTGCGCCGTAGTCTAACCCCAGAGCGTGCGCCTTCTAGGAGGTTGCTGGCAGGTGCTTGGCAGGCGCCTGGGACCCCTGAAGTGCAACAGAGAGCCTGCCGGTAAACCCCCGGTGGTACCTGGCACACGCTGCTCTCTGTTTCCCGCTGGCAACCCCCTGCTTAAAGAGAAAACGCAGGGGGTAGGAACAGGAGAAGGAGCAGGAATAGGAGGGGCAGCCCGCCAGGGAGCCCCGGGCACTTGGAAAAGGAGGAGATCCCGGAAAAAAAAAGAAAGGGATTTTGGAAGAAGCACACACTGGCTGGCGTAGCGGGCGAGGCAGGATAAGGGCACAGCAGAGGTAAGTGTGTGGATGGCTGTAGAGCCTCCATATTTTTTTAGTAAAAAAAGAAGGAAAAAAGAAAGTAAATTATGGCCCCTTACTCAGTTTTGACTAAAATTAAGAGCTGACCAGAGAGCAGGTGGGGAGCAAGTGGATTAACCTAAAACTTATAAAACCCAAATAAAAGACTAATGGCTCCAAAAAGGAAGCCGAAAAATCGCAAGGAGGCCGTAGAGCAAAGCCCAGTGGGAGGAGAACCCTCTATGGAGAGTAGAACCCTAGAAAAAAGCCTGGAGAGCTTGGAGAGTCCCAAAGAAGGGGTATAAGAAGTGGCCCAAAAGAGGAAAAATAAAAAAGGCTCTAAAACTACAAAAGGAGCTATGCAAAATAATAAAGGAAGCTCATCACCCTCCAAATTAATAAAGGACTTTGTAGGGAAGCACTACAAAAAATAGTTTCTTCTACCAAGCCCATGGAAGGGGAAGAAGAGCAGCAGAATGAAAATGGTTTGCTAGAATCTAGTGAAGAAGTAGTAGAGGTATCGCAATCGAGGAACCATTCTCTATTTAGCCAAAACGAAATAAACAGGACCGCGGCTCTTTGTCACCGAAGTTACTCTCACTACATGGGCAGGAAATGGAGGACCAGGAAGTATCTGGCCTAGCGAAAATTGACAGCGAAGGCCTGAGATGTGACCGGGAAGAAGTATTGGTCCCAAAGGCGCTTTGGCCACACACAAATATAATCCAAACGCATCAGCAGACCTCGAGAACAGAGAGAAGAGATAATTGTGAGAGGAACAGTTTACATGACTTTGACATCTCTGCAACTCCCTCTTCCTCAATGAGGGACATACTTTTGATGCTTCAAAAAACCCCATCAGGGGATACTAGAGGTCACAATGTTAAATAATGGGGTGTTGAAATCACAAAAGGTCCACTTGCAAAAGATAGAGGAGGAATTGCAAGGAATTAGGGGGCAAATGCCTTCCATGTTGAGTCCTGTTCTAGACCCACAGGTGACGGAAAAAAACGGGGGTATAGGAATAATAGAACCATCACACAGTGTATATGTATCCAAATGCCCAATGTTGATAAAAAAAGCGAAGGCAATTGGAGATGCAGTCAACTAAGGCTGAGCGGACTCTTAAAAAGAGTTGTATAGAAAGAGAAAAGAAAAAGTAGGCAAAAAGGAAAGTAAAAAGGAAAGAGCGGAAGAATCTAATCTAAAAACAACACCACACATGGTGACACCTCTTAAAAAGGAGAGAGTAGTGAATTTGAGAAAGGGCCGAATTATTAACAAAAGGGAAAGTGTTACCAAGAGACCCACGAAGGAGCTATTAAAACCAGCTTTAAAATCAATGAATATGGGCAACAATATACAAAAACAGAAGCATCAAAATTATGAGAAAGTAGGACAGGGGCAAGCGAAAATGGAAGTAAACAGTAAACAAGGGGGAACTGGATGGAAGAACCTTAGAACAGATTTAGAATCCCCAAAGAAAGAAACAGAACTAGGAGATAATAGGTGGCTATATTTTGAACCGGCTCATTTAGCAAAAAAAGGGAAAAAAACAAGAAAGCTGGTACCATTAAATAGATCCCAACTCCTTTACTCATTCGCAAAGTGTCCAAGCCTGAGGGGTATTGGAACAAAAGATCTGAGACAGGTGGGATTTATAGAAAATATCCAAGGAAAGGAATTCTCAAGAGTGTCTGTCTATTCAGCTCTAGTAAGACTGGCAAATGAGATAGCAGAGAGGGAGATACTACAGGAGGGTATAAGGCTAGTACCTGAGAAGGAACTAGAGGTAAATAACAACCAAGGTAGAGGCTTCCTAAGGTGCCATGCAGGGCAAGACACAGGTGAGGATATGGGAGGAGAATGAAGGGGGGGTAGATAATCTGAATATAGTAGTAAATAATTCAGCCCTTGACAAACCCTGGGGTAATTTGAGCCACAGAAATAACTCTGGTCCATCTCAGTGGCTTCAGGGAGGCATGGAAGAAGAGGGTGGACTAAGTGAGGTTGAATAGGATGATGGGGTGTCGCATAGCCTTAAGTTTATATCATGGAATATAAATGCTCTTGGGGAGTTGACAAAACAAGAAGCTATAAATAAGGTAGCAAAAATGTGGGAATCCTGTGTCTGCAAGAAACTTGGCTATGCAACGAAACCCCAATTTTTGATGGGTTCATCCAGCTTAATCGTTCAGCTAATAAAAAAAGGTTTGGGCGCCCAGCAGGAGGAATTATGACCCTCCTGTCTACGAAAGTTACAAAGAATGTGGTAGTAATAAATGTAAAATGTGAATGGCTACTTGCATGTGGGGCTTCCCTGCTGTTCTCAAACAAAACTTATGAGAATGTTATTGTTATAAATGTGTACATGCAATGGGGAGACACCAAGGAATATGGAACAGAAATGGAACATTTTAAAGAAGATCTTGACTCATTATGGGAAAAGTATGGGTCGGATACAAGTTTTATTATGGGGGATTTTAACCACAAATTGTACCCAAAGAAGGTTGATATTTGGCATAGTGAAATCTTGGGTCTATTCAGTCTGAATTGAAGACTTGAAAACGATAGTCCAGCACAGAAAACATTTAAAAAAGGCAATCAAAAGTGTCCAATAGATTATATGTTTATGTCTGCATGGAATTTTTCCCTCATAATAGGATTTGAGGTACTTCAAAGGGAAGAAAGCGATCATAACCCCCTGCAGCTGGTGCTGCAAGGGGGCATGCTGTACCCCCGAGATAAAGTGATCCCACAGCAAGTTGAGTACCCTAGAAGAGTGACCACTAGATTAACGGCCGAATATACAGAAAAATTAGAGAAGTTACAGCCGAAGGTAGATTTGGGAACAATAGGGGGGAGAACAGTAGAATGGTATGAGGAAAAAATAGCCCAAGTGTTGCATTGCCTTAGAATTGAATTACCAAAAGATAAAACAAATAAGCACACTCCCATAGTAAGACAACATAAATGTTTTTCTGTGGTATGCCTAAAGAAAAAAGAGAGATAAGGAAAATAACCAGAAGTATTAAAGTAAAAAATTATGGGATAAGACAACTCTATCTTAATAAACTGAAAAGAGAATATAAAAGGCTAATTACCTCGGCTAAAAGAGTGTATAAGGATAAATGCTGGGAAAATCTTCTGGAAGCCATTGAAACTAAGAATTTACGTGAGTTTTGGAAGCTAGTACGACCTGGCTCCGACCACATGGTGGGGGCAATGAACTGTGTGGTAGAGGAGGCAGCATGGGAGAAATATTTGAAGGAACTTTATAGCCCTCGTAGAGAACCTGACGAAGGAAGGCCTCAGCCCTGGCAAGGGCTAATGGAAGAATTAAAGGCAGACTTCACAGAAAATAACGTACGAAATACAATAGTGAACCTAAAGTTAACCAGAGCAGCAGGCCCAGATAATCTTCCTGCAATAATGATAAAAACTGAGCTACATTGGTGGGTGAGTTTCTTTTCCCACATGTTTCTTGTGATCCTTGAGTCAGGCAACATACCTAATAATTGGAAAGGGGCAATAATAAGACCCGTGCACAAAAAGGGCAATATGAATGCACCACAAAACTATAGATTAATTAACCTATTGGATATAGGTGAAAAGATGTTTTCAAAAATAGTGCTGCAAAGACTGAAGGACTGGGTGGAACAGTATTCAATTGTACCGGTGGAACAGGGGGTTTTAAAGAAGGCCACTCTACGATCGATCACTGCTTCTCCCTCTGGGCAGTGGCTCGTAAGTCAGTTGAACAAAACTGTAAATTTTGCTGCTGTTTTGTAGATTTCAGAGCCTCATTTGACTCAAGTTGACAGGAACTGCCTCTGGCAGACATTAATAAAGAAAAACATCCCAGAGAACTTGCTGGCCATCATAAAAGAACTACATAGTGGGAACTGGGCGCAGGTAATCAGAGACACAGGATGTTCACTGACGCCAAAAATAGCAATTGGGAATGGGCTCAGTCAGGGCTGTGTACTGGCCCCCTGCTCTTTGCAATCTTTTTGGCGGACTTACCGGCAACTCTAGAAGTTGAGAGAAGTGCCAGTCCGAGAATGGACGGTAAGAAAGTGTCCTGTCTCCTGTACGCAGACGACCTGGTGATCATGGATTAGCCTGAAATTGGCCTCCAGAGGAAGCTAGATGCTTTTAGAGAGTATTGCGAAGGGAGATTTTTAACTATAAATATGGACAAAACCAAAATCCTGTGCTTTGGGAAAAAGGCAACTAGTTTTACTTGCTTCTTAGGAGACCTGCAATTGGAAACAGTCATGGTTTGATAGGTCTCTTAAGTGGGGCACTCACCTAGAAGCACAGAATGCAAAAGCATTTGGATCAATCTGCGGGTTAAAAAAATGTAACCATGACTATGGAGACATGTCTCATACACCGGTACTAAAAGCATTTAACACGATGATCCCGCCACAAGTCCTGTACGGAGCAGAAATTCTCTTTTTAAGCGGGAAACGTGACTGGGATCTAGAGGAAGGGAAGTGCTTGAAAACATTGCTTTCCCTACCCTAAACATGAATTGATTGGGTTTTAGAGTTGTATCAAGCCGGGTATAAATTGTAGAAGTGTGCCCTGTTTTTATTGGATAATTGGTATTTATTTCATTATTGAGAGTGTATTAAGCTCCTTGGTGCTCCGAGAATGTACAATTTGTGCAGTAGTAATAAGTGTAATAAGTTTTGCTATTTGTTTAAAGACTATGGTCTAAATAAACAATGTCTTTGACTTGACTACCAAGAATAGGAACATGATTTGCTAACTTGCGACATATTTGCATTAGTATCGACATCAACATACATAGGTTATGACCCTGTATGGAAGATCGAGTAAGTCAGCTCCATTTAGACAGTACTCACATTAACCTCAGACATCCCACAGTCTGTCATACCGGCAACCGGGTATGTAATTCTGCCGTTATAGTGGCCAAAGCCGAATACAATCACGTAGCCAACCACCAGAGCAAACCCCCAGAATACCATCCCTTGACTGCGGTTTCTAGTACGAAGTCGAGTAAATCATTTCCATTTGGACATTACTGGTATTGATCTCAGACATCCCGCAGTCTCTATCCTACCTGTAGCCGGTAATGCGGTTCAGCCGTCTAAAGGGCCAAAGCTGAGGACAATGACATAGCCAACCCCCAGGGCAGACCCTCAGAGTAATATTACCTAACTGCTATTTCCAGTCGCCCAAAAATGCCCACTTCTACACAGGTACCCGCAAATACCCTCCGTTTTGTTTATATTACCACCGATCGAGCACTCGCCTGCTTTGGTCGGCGTGTCCGTCCCCAAATAACGTGCCTCAGTGATCTGGTCTATCCTGCGGAAGATTGCAAAATACATAGTCCAACAAACCCACATATATACCCGATGTTGACTTGAATAAAACGCGCGCGAAATTGTCAAACACTCATCACCTGGTGAGTTCCTAAAAGCCAAAGGCTGACTCAGCCTCCTCTATTCCCGCGGACGCCACCTATGTTAAACAAAACAGCTCTCGACTTCAGTACAGGTACATGTGTCAAACATAGGTCACAGTAACAACGGAGACTATGTGCTAAATCCAGTAGCGCCATCTTAGATAAGGTTAAAAGACATAATCTAAAATAGTGTACTCAATCTATGTCTATTCTCTGCAATCAGACATTTGTACAATATTCAAAATAGAGGAAACAACACTGTAATTAAGAGTGTCAATATTACCATTGCTATGATCGTGTTAAATGATCACAAAGGAGACCTTCATTTACTATGCTCGTTTTAGACGATCCAAAAAACGTAATTTACTATTCTGAGTCTCATTACTATAAACCATTCATCATAGAACGGCCACAAACTCAGTTTGTTTGGAATTATGTCCAATCCTAATGCGGTTTTATACAACCGTGACAAGCAGCAGCCGCCTCAATAGCCACATTGCAAAACCTAATCTCTACATCAAACATATGGGAAATACAAACTCATTAGTACCCACATTCAGACTTTGTTTAAGTATAGTATCCATAACCTATATTCAATTGATAATCAGAGAAACATTTGCGATACTTCATTCCAGGCATAAATCAATTTATCCAAAATTCACATACATCTTAATTCGAATAAAACTGAGTAGGCCTAAGAAGCAGAATTCTCAATTCACAGATCAGAAAACATAGTCACGGAAACAGACAGCCGTCAACTTCCAACATCATAGTTTCACAATACCACAATACTAACGCTCTGGGGAATACCACTCACAAACAACTAGGAGGCAACACAGTTGGTTGTCTAAATGACGAAACTCCACTCAACAAACCAATTATCGCAGAGCCACTTGGCCACTACTGTCCTGCATGTGCATTGCACTAATATGATTGCACCACCGAAAGTTCACCGTGGTTTTGGGATGTTCCAGTGGATCTTTTCGTTTAATCCTCGTTTTACACTATCCAGAGTGAAAATCCAGAAGGTTTCTCTTCTTTTCCGAATGATCTCCATAGTGATCTAGCAAGATCACTGCTCCACTTGTCCAACACTTTCTTGTAAAACACCGCACTGAAAAAGATATTAAGTGGTGAATCTTAGAAAAGGTTAAAAGCCAGGTAAATAACAACATATAGGTCGTGAGGGAGTGTTTTTGTATTGTTTGCTGTCATTGCCCCTCTTCTCCATGGCCTTTGAAAAGTAATTTGTGTAGAGGGGGTCCCAAAACTTTCTGCATAGCAGTTCCCAGTTAGTTCAACCAAAGTTAGTAGTACATCCAAAAGCCATTTCACTGCTAGGTCCCACTAAGCTCCATGACTGCCATGTTGTCTATTGGTGCGAAGCAACAGGTAGAATATATTTTTCTGTGCTAGCACTTTCTTTTTCATATGTGACATAAATTGTGGTTTTCCTCAGGTGTATATGCGAAACCTTTGAACCAAATTATTTGCACTGCACCAATAAGTGGTACCTCTGTAAGTCTTGGTCTGTACAAATGTGTGTTTCCCTTCCCTTCCATTTGCTCTCCTCTGCCTTTTGCTTGGATTTCTTACTGAGCTGAGGTTTGGTTTAAACAGTTAAGCTAAAATATGTGAGGAGTTATTTTTAAATGTATAACCCCCTACCCAGAACGTTGTCTGGGAGGTGGAGGCAGCAGGGAGGTATGGATGAGAGCAATAGGACCGGATCAGTCTCAGTCCATAAACTACCCGAGTTTGTCTGCCAGCACAAATGTTTGGGGTCAGAATGGATTATAGGAAGGACTGGACTGTGAATGTTTCCCACCTACCTTTGCAGCCCTTTCTACGTACACTTCACCGTGAACACCAGTCTGGAGTATCAGCAAATGGGCATGGTCAGTGGAAGTTTTCAAATTTCCCAAACTCTTGCCAGATCACTCCCACCTGCTGATCCTCAGTAGATGACCAGGGAGTTGATGAAAAAGCCTCACTGAGGTCCTGAATGCCATCGAACATCACTGCGTCATCCGGCGCCAAACAATGGGGTAGCCAAGACGGTAGCAATATTCTGTCTCCTGAAGTGGCAGTGTGCATCATCCTTGCTTGAGAAAACATCACACACTTCACGTACACCGTCCCACAACCCCTATAGCATATACACGCGCCATAATTATGTTGTCTGGGTATGCAAGGTTATAAACCAGAAAGGGATGGTGTGCTGGCCTTTGCTAATTCCTAGCAGTTGTACTTGGCCTGTAACCACACCTCAATAGTTTGTTCTACTATAGCAAAAAATACAAGTGTGTGAATTCTCAGTACTTCCAATTTTACAACTACACACGTTTTTAAAAGGTTGCTAATAATTCGAATTCTTGTTCTAGATAACTATTTTATGCAGATAGGGCTATTTTACTTCAACCCCCCATCCCCCGGCCACCAACAATTGTGTACACAAATGGAGTTTAATGAGATTGCTCTGTAACTGACATAAAGGGGCTTTTATCGGTGCTACACTGTCATCCTCATCTTAGTTTCTAGACCCCTCAGGGTACCATATACTGTTAGCTATGCATTAACGTCTGACAATAAGAATCGCTGTTCAATTTTAGTGTGATAAGGCTCGCTTCTGTTTTTCAGTCTTCTTTAAATACTTGGCATACATACATATTAATGGCATCATCACTTCAGCTATGTTGTGTTTTTTTATGACAGTATTTTAATGCAAATGTTTAAATTCTGAGAAAATGCTTAGGACTACAACAATAATGTCAGTTCTTATGCATTTTGTGTTGTCGGCAGCCATTCTGCCAAGTGGTCTCGAGATACTACGTTACATTTATTTGAAAAACGTCTTCATAAAGGGCATGCAAAACAATACCCATTTTTGAAATGTTTTTTTTAACACCAAGGTAATAGGTAAAAGCTGTTGCTTCTTCCTCCTAAGAGAGCCAAAAAATGATGGGTCGAAGTGCTAAATCCAGCATTTATGAACTACTAAACATTCCTCAATGTAACATTACGTGACATTACTTTAGCAAATAGGTGTCTCTGCTTCTAATCTGCACTGAACTAAATCTGGATGTAAATGATTGTTTTAGTTGTGTTAAAGGAGCAGTCCAGCCCTGTTTGCAGGGTTGTTTCTTCTCCACAAGGGCCCGCATGAACCCCAGTGCGAGGATGTTTTGGCCTCCATGGTGAGATTTGGCTTGAGACCCTAAGGTAACTTGGGTTCCCTTACAGATGTGAATTGGCCTGGGAGCTTAGGCTGGACTGCTCCTTTTGGGACAACCCAAAAATAATATCTCTTTTGCTCATAGTCTTGACTGTAACGTGGAGGACTTTTCAGTGGTTAAGATGTGTTGACTCAATATCTCGGCTGACTTATCAACACTCAAAGTGAACTCTTAAACACATTCCTGCTCCTCTCTCTGCCTCCTGCAAATTTACCCATGCAGTCCTGGTTTTAATTTTTTCTGACATCATTAACTGCACTACATCTTTAGGCGTTGTTATAAATACAATATTTAATTTAGTCACATCTATTAACATCGTGGCCAAAAATTTTCAATTTCAGTTGTAATTACTGCGAGGA
This sequence comes from Lissotriton vulgaris, assembly GCF_964263255.1. Taxonomy (NCBI): domain Eukaryota; kingdom Metazoa; phylum Chordata; class Amphibia; order Caudata; family Salamandridae; genus Lissotriton; species Lissotriton vulgaris. The sequence goes on along the minus strand of NC_141689.1, from coordinate 273,620,750 downwards.
ATAAAATTGTGCATGCAGGAACAAGGAATTCAGTTTGTAGGTCAGGCACTAGTCCTGTCCACACTTGATAACCATAGCTAACTACTCATGGGATTTAAAAAATAAACCAGACCCCTTTAAAGGCAACACTTCAAGCTGCAGCTCCACACGATACCCACTGCACATTTTATAACGAGAATAACATCACTCATGTACTCGCTGTGCTTTAATGGCTATCATAGATGCCAGGTGCATAACATAATTCTCACAGGCTTGCCTTAAAAACTCCACACCTCTGACAGTGCCAGTACAATAGAGAGCTTTGAGACCTTCCATTTAGAAACTCTGTTTTTCATGAAAAAAATAACATTGATACAGTCTTTTCAGGATGTGCTTCGGTAGTTGTAGTGTCTCCCCAGCCTGGGTACCCGCCAATGACTACACCACACACAGAGTTTAGTATTACACGTCTTTAATCTTTGACATATAACTGCAAACTCAACAATTTAAACAGGCTTATTGCGCCTTCACCCTGAGGCCCTGTTTGGTCGCGAACAGAGGGCTTGCCTTGCTGCTTGGATTACTGTCGCCTCTCAAAGGAGCCTTATTGGACGTACATTTGCTGGGCTAAAAGTAGTGGAGGTGTAGGCTGTGGAGAGGCAGCCTGGCCACAGCGGTTGGCTTTGGTGCCCGTTATCCAAGTGCCTATTTGGGGAAAGTGGATGTGCCTTTTGATGACCGTGGGATGGCTTCGGGATGCCGGTTCAGACCCCTGAAAATGCGAGGCCTATACCTGGTAGGCCTGACCGACTACTACTGACAACAGGAGCCCGGGTAGAGACTTTGATTTCCCCGAGTCTCAAGCAACAGTAATCAAGCCAGCAAGCCCTTGGAGATCACTTGTAGGGAAGGCAGAGTCCAGCTCTCCTTCAGCAGAGTCAGAGAGTAGCAGGGCAACCAACACTAGAGAAAAGCAGGCCTTCCAAGTCTGCATTACGAAGATGTGTCCTTTAAACAGCACAGCAGTCCTTCTGACAGAGGTTCAGTTCAAGATCCAGTAGTGTCTGATTTGATGGAGTGTCTTTGATGTGGGGTTGACATCAAATCAGCTCTCTGAAGTGCACAGGTTCCCCTTTCAGCCAAGTCCTGTTTGCTAGGCTATCTATTAAGGTATAAATCAGCCCTTTGTGTGGAGACAGAACTGTACCTATTCAAGTGAAGTGTTGCCCCTCACTTCCATCCTGCCCAGGCATGGCCATCAGAATGCAGATGTATGCAGATTAGTTCTCAGACATGCCTACCTGTATAGAGGGAAAGCCCACAGTCTAGTTGTCGCCCACCTAAATGGGTTTTGGAGGCTGGCTGTCTGGCACACACACCAGTAGGTGCCATGAAATATCCACTTTCTAAAAGTGCAAGTTCTAAACCGTAATGTTAAATCCAACTCCACTAGTAAGTAGAATTTATTAAAATCATTCTAAACATATGAAACAAGAAAGAGCTACTACTCTCCTATCCGGAATTAGAGATTAAAATTATATTAAGGAATTCCCAATGCTAACCTTTCAGAGGAGTAGGCCTCAAAGTAGTGAAAAACAAAATCAGCAGGTTGTCACTACCAGGACTTACAAGTAAATTAAATATGTTAATCAGGTGTACACCAATTGCATGCATGTTTAGGGAAGAAGCACATATACTTTAACAATAATTAGTATTGAAAAGTGCTCAGAATAGTACGGCCATCAAAAACAAGTTCAGAAAAATAGGAAGAGGAAGGCAAAATGTTTGGGGTGACTCTGTAGAGAGGACCAATTTCTAACACACCCCATACCAGCAAACAAACTAGACTCTAGTTTACTGGCCATCAAAAACACCAGAGAAGCTCTTTAACTCAAAATGGATACAATGGTGGCAGATATAGGTATCCTTCGCAATGACCAGTTCAAGTTTGTGGACTGAGTAACGAAAAATGAATAGTTGCTGGCAGAATTTACCCCATGACAGGCGTCTTGAAGACTCAGATGACCGACATGATGGATAGGGCCAGGGTGCTGGACCAAATGGTGGAGGATGTGGAGTAAAGGGCCTGCAGGAACTATATACGAGTGGTGGGCCTCTTGGAGAGACTGGCGGGCAACAACATGGAGGCCTACCTGGATGTCTGGCTCAGACACTGTGGCCAAATAGTGATGGTCCCACTTTTTGCCCTACAGCAGATACTTTGCATCTCGGTACGCCGGCCGCCTCCTAGGACTCCACCTCGCCCCTTGGTAGCATGGTTACTTCACTTTGCAGGGTTATCCCAAACATTTTTTTTTTCACTGTCCTGTTTTCAGAACCCGTTTTTGTTGTAGTGTAAAACTATATACACTTTTTCCCTGCTAACCAGTGATAAAGTGTGTATGCCATCTCCCTAAAACATGGTGCTATTAGCATATGCCTAATTGGTACATTTTAATTTACTTGTAAGTGCTAATACAGTGGTACTACATGTACCCAGGACTGGCAAATGCTACTTGGGACCTGCTGCACTTCTTGAACCACCCACTTAGGTAGCATTTTTAAACATGTCTCAGGACTGCCATTGCATCCTGTATATGCAGTTTTAAATTGCCAAGTTTGCCTGCCAAAATAAACCTTTTGTAAGGCATAAACCTTTCTTTATAATACATTTGTCACCCCTAGGGTATGCCCTAAACAGCGCATGCACTGTTTTTAAACTTAAAAAGTACTTGAAAAATGTTTCATTAAAAATTCAAAAGTATTTAAATATTCTTTTAATATTTACATGTTCTGGTAGTGAAAAACTTAAATTTATTTTTCACTACTGAGGCCTACCTCTCCCATAGGAATACATTGGGTTACCATAGTACATTTAATACATTTTTATTCATTTTAATAGTTTTGTACAGCGCTAGGTAGACCAGAGATTGTCAGAATGCTTAACAACAATTGTTACGGAATAAAAATCAATAGTCAAACTTTTTAACATTTTAAGAGGCATTGTCAATCAAAATATAGTTCAGATTAAAGTGTCGAAAATTGAGCTTGTGTAGAGTCCTTGAGAGATACAAGAGTGGGGAAAGGTTGTAATTCCAGGGAAAGTCAGGTGTTATTTCCCCGATGGTTAAGGTGTTGGTTGAGGAGGATCTCTTTTTAGTTGTCACTTGAAGATCGTGAAGGAGGGGGTTAGATCTGATATGTACCGGGAGAGAGTTCCAGATTTTGGGGACTTTGCCAGAGAAGGAGCGAGAGAGGGCTTTTTGTTTGTTTTTTAGGTGGGATGAGAAGAAATGTGTTGGAGCTTCTTAGGGTTTTTTGTTTGGCCTGCCTTTGTGAGTTTAAATGTAAGGTAGGCTGGATTGCCAGTGTGAGTGCTTTGTGGGTGAGACGGGCAGTGTTGAAACAGCAACATGCTTCGGGTGAGTAGCGCGCTATACAAATGCTTCGATTGGTAACCTCTTTAGACTTTTCAGTAAGGGGGGAGATGTGTTCACATCTCTTTGCTCCTCTTACTATCCTTGCTTCTGCATTTAGGGTGGCTCTCACTGGGGCTAAGTGAGAGTTCAGGGTGTCTAGGAAGGTGGCAATCTCATAGTCCAGTCTGGACAGAACTAGAGCTTGTTAGTGGGTTTTTGAAGTCGGTTGGTGGAAGAAAGGAATTATTACTGTTGAAGTTTTAGGTGGAAGAAGGCACCCTTTGCTGTTGCCTTTGTGAGAGCTCTTTTGTAGACGACTCCATGGTGATCCCAGGGATTTGCTGTAGTCTGCATCAGTCAGTTTGCAGTTTAGGCCATCTAGGTTGTTTAGTCATTCTTGGATTTGGGGGCTGGCTTTGGTTGGATAGAAGGAGAATGTCCATCTTTTCTTGGTTGGGTTTGAGTTGGTTAAGAGTGAACCAGTTTTGGTCATTATGAAAGTAGTGTTTAGCTGGCATAGGTTAGTCAGAGAGGGTACTTTCAGGTAAAGTGAGTTGTCTCATAAAGGTGGTGTATGATGTTTGCTTATTTAAGTATGAAGGTGAGGGGTTCCATGTATATATTGAAAAGTGTAGGTGAGAGGACTGAGTCTTGGGGGACTCCTCTGGTGATGGCAGAAGATTCTGAAGTGGCGTTGGTTTAATGTGTTGCAAGAATTTGTCCAGGAATGATATAAACCACTGCAAAACCATGCCACCTGCTCCGATCCGTTGGTACAGGAAATTCCGAAGAAACTTGTGGTTGACCGTGGTTGACCGTGTCGAAGGTTGCTGATAGATGCTGCCTGCTCATCCTCCTAGACCTATCACCATCCAGAGGATTATGTATATTGTCTGCTATATTCAGAATAGCCGTTTCTGCGCTGCATCCCTCCCTGAAACCTGATTGGCGGAAGTCAAATAGGTTGTTGTTGCCAAAGTGTTGGTTGAGTTGGGTAAGAACTACTAAAGATTTAGCCCAATCAAAACATCTTTTTATCACAGAGCATTTCTTTGTTATTATGCAGTTATTCAGATTATGACCTTGTTATTCAAAAACAGTATATTCCCCTACTCTGTATAGGACCAGATTCAGCAGAAGCACTGAAAGGATCGATATAGTGTGGTTGGTAGAATTCCTACTGGGAAGTAGCACACATGAAGCACTGAAAGGATCGATATAGCATTGTTAGTAGGGTTCCTACTGAGGAAGCTGCCCAAACGAAAGGAAAAGTTCAGGCAGAAAAACCTTATTTTAGAGTAGCAATGTGGGAGTTTTGTAGGGTCCGATCATGACCTCATGTTTCAAAAACGACATATTCCAATATTCAGAGTAGGACCAGATTCTGCCGCAGAAACACTAAAAGGATCGATATAGTAAAGTCAGGTTTGGTCTCCTGATGAATTGTAATTTAAAACCCTCTGTATTGGTAAAGTTGGATTGTAAGTCAAAATTAGGAAAATGCCACTTTTAGAAAGTTTGCATTTTCTTTTCCCAACCCCAACCATTTGGTGCCGGCAGGCTGTATTCTGGGTCTCATAACTAAGTGTAGCTGGCAGTTGGTCTTTGTCTGTTGCTCCTAGATGCTGAAACAAAGATGGATGGGACATCTCTGACTTGATAAGGGGGGCAGAGCTGACACCTGCTACACTTGCCATCACAATGACTCTGCCTCAGCACACTTACAAAGGGTTTTACACTTGTCTTTTGTGCCACCAGACAAGCTAGGGCCAGGGAGGAAGGACATTCCAGACACCTATAAAGTGGGAGAAGCTTCTAGAGCCCTCGACTACACTGGGTACAAGGTATAAATAGTAGACACTCAACTCTTCAGTACACCTCTGGGCCTATGGAACACTCAGAAGAAGGACTGTTGTGTTGCTCTGCTGCAGGGACTGCTACTTTGCAGCCTGAGTGAAAAGGACTGGACCTGTATCTTGAACCCAGGACCACCAAAGTGACTAGTGAGCTAGCCTCCTGATCAGAGCTTCAGGAACATAAAATGCTCCAACCACCTTGAACCCAGCTCCTTGGCTCTGATGAGTCCTGCCACCCCATCCTCCAAATGGCCTGACCCAGTCTTGGACCCTTGGACGTGGTCCTGAAAGTGCTCCGCCAGCCGAACTGTGGTCCCCATCGGAACTGATGCAAAGTGGCTTGAAGCCCCTTAAAGCCCAGTGGCATAGCTGCCAGACTTATTGGAATTAATTGCGAGCGGTCTAAAGCCTTTCCGCACAGCTGCCAGAATAATCAGAACTGATAGATTGATGCAAAGTCCAGCCAAGCTTCACCGCACAGCTCACCGGCACTGACACAGAATGACACAGAGCCCCACAAGGGCTCGCTGCACCGCTTCCTCAGAACCAACGCTGAACGACTTGAAAGTTTTCAAAGCAATGCTGTGCAGTCCGTGCACCAATGACATTAGGTACTTTGTTCAGCGGGCCGAACTTTGTCCCTGTATCTGGTCTGCACTCCAACTTGGTCGTCCTAAACTTGTGATTTTGTCCCGGTCTGCGTGACAAGATAATCACAGTTGGCGCTTTGAGCTTTCAAGCACTATTATCTAAATCTTTAAAATTGCACATCTTCGGTTCTACTAATTGGATTTTTGTTGTTTTGGTGTCAATTGATTACATTTTACTTTATTTTCTAACTTGGTGTGGGATTTTTCTTGTGTTTTCACTTTATTACTGTTTGAAGTGAAACATAAATACTTTACACATTGCCTCTAAATAAAGCCTGACTGCTTTTGTGCGAAAAAACTAAGGGGTTAGCTCCAGGTTATTTTGGGCTTTGCTTGTGACTCCATCCTGACAAGAATTGGGATTGATGCTCGAGTAGGGTGGACCCCGCCCCCAACCAGTAACCAGCAGCCCAGTTTCTTACATGATCCCTCTTGGATACTTCAGTATCGCTGCTACCATCCTCAATGGACATTGGTGCTTTTCTGGACCTCAAGTTCATCTACAGCTGGCTCCTCTCATGGGCGAACATGACTTTCCGCTCCTTGGAGGCCAACTTGCTATATTCCAGTGCCAAGCCAGTTGCTACCTTTTTCTCCTCAAGAGCATGTGCTTGCCTGTTCCTCCAAAGCAGCTAGACCGACTTTACAGTTATTTCTTCTGCCACCAAGGCAGCCTTTTCTCCTCCCAAGGCAAGTGTAATCAATTTTACTTTAGAGTGCCTATCATTCGACCTGTCCCTATAGGCAAAATGCAAGTATTAAGCTCTCATGATGACAGTGTGCAAGATAGCATACTTTTCACTGCCTTGCAAGAACAAACAAAGATGCCCCTGGGGTAAATCCTCATCTTGTATATATGCGTATGCTATTTCTTTGGCATAAACCTAGCCAAAGGCCATCTACTCCTGCACCGGTGCTTTCTCAACATCATCCTCCTTCTTCTCTAAGGTGATCTGTGCTTGCTGGTCTCTTCACTGGTACTGGGGGCTTTCCAACGTTTTGGCTATATGACTTGGATTCAGCCCCCTTTTACATCAAGCCAAAATCCTTCCTTACACGTAAAAATAAAAAGCAAAATGTTGTTTCCAAATCTGAAATGAGATTTGTAATTCTCATCCTTTAAAACTGAATATTGAGTGCTGGACAACATCCTATCCCAGTTGCTGAATACCAATGCAAGAAACTGGGTTATTAATTTGATAAGCACAGTTCTGAGATTATCTCTGCTACTATGACACAAGCAGCATGCTATCTCTCTCAGAAATGAGTGTTAAGTTCAAGCAGTCCCACCAAGCGTAAAATAAAGAACACAACACAAAATTCTCAAATCAATTTAGTAAACTTTAGAAAAAATGATGAGCAAATTTGACACCGAGCTCATCAAAATCGGCAAAAGGGAACAACAGATTTGCTTTGCCTAGATTTTAAGGCAAAAAGCCCCTAGAAAAAAGTAAAGGACCATGGAAAGCAACAGTTTTTTGTTGAGCAGGGATTAGGTGTGATTTCAGGCCCACCATGATGGAACGGAGATCAATTGCAATAAGCGAGTCATCTCAGTCAAATTTTTTCCTTTAACCTAACCTTGAAATGGAAGCCAAAATCTTCCAGCAGAGCAAGGTCCAAGGTTGTGGCCAGTGAGCTTAAAGTAGGATATGTCATTGTCAAGGACCTGCTGAAGACATTCGGTTTGGTGCCAAAAGCTGCAAGTGGGACAGATACTATTTCATGGCCGCCAAGAGTGCTTTGCCACTTGGGTAGATCTGCCTCCTTGTACCATTCCAAGGTTTTACCTTCTGGCTCAATTTCTGGGAATTCAAAATTCTCCAATAGGGCAAGGCTAGAAGCAGTGGCTGGGCATGGATCCACCAGGCTAGATACTTTTACTGTGAGGTTTAACTGAAATAATTTTCAGTGCTACAAAAAGCTCCAAGCAGGATAAACCTGGCTTTCTTGCCTGGTTTGGATGTGACCTCCCTCTGCGAGCCTCAGCACTTTTCTTCAGCTGTTGGGAAAGTTTTCTAGATACCAAGTCTCTCTCCAGCCAGGTTTCCTAAAGGTCCTGTTCTCTGTGGTCAACAGGGTCCCATTGTAACCATGAGTAATTCTGCTTCCTGTGTGCCTGAATCAGGCAAACATGAGACCAACCACTCAACTCTTGGAAAGCAGTTTCTGTCCCTCAGTGTCAGCAGGACTCAGGAGTCCTTGAGCGAGTCACAATTTTTTAACAGGATTCATGAGTCTTCTTTTTTCCCGCAAAGCTGACTCCTTCATATGGAATTTTCCAGGGATGTTCAAAGGATGTAGGTGTGGGTTGATGTATCTGCTTTCTCCTGTGCACTTGCCATTGATTGGAGAATTCAAACATCCAACTCTATTTTCTCATGGCACCCCACCTTCTTTTGCAGCACTTCATGTTTTCACATTTTATGGTGGCAGAATTATTCTGCCTCGAGGCACTTCTTCCCTGAGGTCCATTGCCACTCCCCTTTTTAAATGAGCCTCAGCTACCTTGGTATCCAAAATGATGCTCTTGCCCAACTATGAATGACTGACAGTCTTGGAAGGTCCTGGGAATAAATAGGAGAAGCCCTTCCTGGGATCCGCTGGTCAAGAGACAGTGCTAAGTCTATCCTTGTTCTGCTCATCCTTGCAGAGTGGGTTGGAGTTAAGGCCACCTGTCTTTCCTGAAATTGTATTCCAGCTCTCAAGGTGTAATGAGCAGCATTACTAGTTTTCAACTACTTCTAACTCCTGTTGCCTAAATTACACTTTCATAAAGATGTCTTTCTACTTATGTTAGCAAAGTTTTATTTCACCATTAAATCCGATTTGGAAAACTAAGTTAGAAGTAACTTTGAAGGGCTTTAGTAGCATTTTCCAAGGTGAATATAGAAAAATAAATATTTTAATCACATATAGACCTGTCGTATTGCAAATGCAGTTGGACCAACACAGTGAAATAGCTTTCAGACCTTCAGTCACTGTGAAGACATACTTTTGATGTTTTTGTTTTTTTTGTATGTTCACAGCAATACAATAATACAGCATAAGAGTAAAAAAAAGCCAAATCATTCCTATAAACAGAAGACATACTTTTGAAATAGTTTTCCACTTTTTTATATCTTAGGCACCGTACCTTGTCGGCTTACATGGTGTTGTTTAGGCATGACATAATGTAGAACATTGGGCTTTCTTACAGTGTGAAGACACTTTTCCTTGCATTTAATCAGCAGCCAATGCGCCCGTATGTTTTCGGCATGTGTGTGTGGTGTAAATATATACTATGCAGCCCACTTACGACTTTTAGCTCCTTTACCATGGGTGCTTTTTTGTGCCATCTACAATGATTGTACAGGAAAGTTAAATAGGCCAAGTGGATGAAACCAGTTTTACCAATGTCATGTTAGGACCAAAACACGTGCACCGTCGCACTGAATAGCAGTATCACTCTGACCGTTCTAAGACCAGCAAAAATGAAGTCCAGAAAAAGATTTAAAAATCTGGGGTGACCATGCAGAAAAATCAAATTCGCTCCAAGAAGATAATTAAATAGGTATTGAGAGTAAAATGTAATGGGCCAGACACAGAACCTTGAGCTACAGCAAGAATAGGCTGGTTATATGGCTAATAACTACAGCTTCACTTTAAGAATAGATGTCACGCAAACTTCAGCAGCCTATCAGAGGATGGTTCAGGAGAGGAACACTCACCTCTGACAAATGTGATACCCTTCCATTCTTGCAAGGTGGGTAAAATAAATTGGGCGATAATTGTTTTGCACTACTCAGAAACAATGGAATTATGGCATCAAGTACAGTATAAAATGACACTATTCATATTCGTCTCCATTAAACTCCATTTCAACATGCCATTGTCCTAAATGAACGGTATTCAGGTGTCCTACTGGCCTGCAGTTTAGTGACCACATGGCTGTTCAGGTGCTATGCAAATCTGTTGTAAGAATGCTAAACCAAGCTTTACTAAGAGGCTGGAGATGCATTCTCCTCTACGGGGGATGCATCTACTGCGGAACATGCTGTTTCATCTACTTATGTAAAACATTTAGAAATCCATGCTAGTGAATAATTGTTGTGTGTGCCTCTGTTTTGCAGCGAGTCGGCCTTTGAGATCATGTCTCCCTATATGATGTTGCTCAGTCTACGAAAGAAGAAAAGCTAGGTTGACGTACAACCCCTGGAGTGACGCAAAAGGAGAAACCAAAAAGAAAGGACTAAGTGTGCGTGAACAAGCAGGACTTGTTGTTCGAAACTGATAAGAATCGTTGAATTTATAGTTCGCCTTTCTGTTATTTCTTGATTTTTATTATGCAAGAAAGATGTGGCTGTGTAAAGCAATGGACCATAATTTGCCAAAGGTTTTACAGTGCAGATGGACCTCATCATGGAGTGCTCTGGAAGCTTCTGGAACCCGTGATACTCAAAGGTTGAAAAGTGGCATATGTTGAGCTGCTGTGGAGATGACTGGGCTTTTATTCTACAGGCTTACATACACAACATGACATGAGTCCAACTAGAATGAATGATCTTTGAATAAATCAAAGTCAAGGGTAGTCAGTCACATGGTGAGTATTACACTCATTTGACGTGACCGAGTACTGTCAGTCTAAGGTTTTGAAGATTGTGAAATGAGCCAGTTTAGGTTTTATATCCCTATTTTTTTATAAATTGATACTGTGTGCATGCCTTTGAACTGTGGGGCAGTGGCTAACATTCTCCTTCGTGTAGGTGTTAAGCGCTTTGTCGTACCGTGATGATTGACAAACACTACTGTGGTAAGCCATCAAGTACCCTTGAACGATAAACCACATGCAAGTGCAGTGCCTAATGTTGACATAATAAAGTAGGCAGGCATTTTGATAATATAAAATGTTCAGAGACCTATCCAAATTGGGAATCACATACTGTTCTTTTTTTAATGCCGCATCACGCACCAAGCTGACTGCAATCCCACACATGCTAAGCTGTAAAACTCATTTGCCAAGATCACTTGGAAGAGTTTAGAAAACTTTTCCCTAGCCAAAGGAACTAGTCAACCAGCCACCAGGAGCAATTAAAGCAGTATCTAAGATAGCTGTTCAATAGTGGGGTATCTCATTACCATCAAGTCTTCCACAGTTATTTACGTTTGTTGTGGTAAAATGAGCAAAAGACAATAGAAGGACTAGCTAGAGTGAAATAACACCATTCTGCAGAACCACATGGATGTAAAATGGCCGAGCTACAAAGCATCTTCATTAATTGACGCTGCGTTGCCATTAGCTCGCCCAGATGGTGTGGTTTTACCTGTATGCATTATTAGAAATAAAAATGTGCTGCCCTTGAATGCCCAGTTGCAAAACTAATCCATTTTTTATTTCTGTAAATAGCTGGTTAGTGATTCTTGTTTTAGATCAACCAATGTATTTATAGCTATCAGTTTATGATGGGAACAACCATGCTGCATTATTGTCCACCAAGTGGTTCCAACTTGTGGACAAAAGGATGGAAGTTTTTATTTTAGGATACTCTGCACAATCCTCTTGACCTGGGAGTATATTAAACACTTGTAAACAACTTAAAGTTTAGCTCGCCTTCCTTCACACCTCAACTCCGTCTTATGGTTACAGCAGACGTGGCTGTGTTGAGATATGGATGAAGAAAGAAGCCATTTGTGTCCTTTTTTCCTTCTGCCCTAGTTCTTCCATTTGTAGTCATCAAGACTTATAATGCTTATTTACAAATGTTTCTTCATGCATTAGTTAGAATTTTGGTATGGGAAAGGCTTTTGAGAGAAAAATTAACTGATTTATAGAATTATTATGAGGATTTATCTTGCCAGACCATGAATTACCCTTCACTTTGCAACCCTTTCTGCATGGGCAGGTTTTCTACATGGTAAACGGTGGGTGCGTGCGATTGGGCAATTGAGCACTTCTATGGCCGTGTCTAGGGCAAATGTGATGAACACCAAAAAGCCTGAACTTTGTTGTATTCAAAGGAGACCTGATGCAATAAGTTTGCGGAAGTGCCCCAAATATCCTAATGTTTTTTCATGTGTTTTAGGAGAAGGAAGTTCATCGTTTGAAGCACACTTTGTCTTGTGAAGCAAGTTGGGGAGTGTTGTAACGCTAATATTTATTCCAATGGGACTCAACAGATTTCAAAAAACAGATTGGGTGTGACGGGCAAACGCCAGGGAAACCAAAAGAAACAGTTTTCCTAGGAGTAAAACTGGTGGAAGGAATCCCCAAATATGAGGATATATAGCTTATGCCTGCTTGAACTTCCACATGTTTGTGCATCTGGCCAAATGAACTCACCTCTCTTGTTTGAAGAGCAAATTGTAATATATAAAAGACTCACTGTCTTCCAGGTCATTTTCCTCTGTTAGTAAGGTCTTATCTCCACATATAGTCAGTAAAAGGGAATTTATCAGTAAAAATATTAGGCAACAGCCTTTGTCACAAACCTATTATGACAGATGGTGCACTGTCACATTGTGGGGCTGGTGCTTGTACAGATTGAGCACAAAACAACATTTAGAATGGACACTAAAATAGTCTAATGGCAAATTGTCAACCTCCATACTCAATGAGGCATGGAGCACTTCCTGAATCCTGCATAAGGTTCGTGGGTTAAGTGGTCATTGGGTTGGCGGCGTGGTCATAGCCATCATAGAAGGCTGATGGGGCGTATGGTCCAGAATGTCAATGGTTTCTAGTATGAAGTCACCTTGATAGGTATTTAAAAAACACACATGGAAGGGGTGATTCTTTAGCATGTTATTGATTCATGGTATGAGCAAGTTGTGAGGTGGTCCTTTAAAGAAGAGGAGTTTTGTCTAATTTAAGCTCTCTGACTAGAATCATTATCCATCATTGTAGCTGGAGCTCCCATTTTCATTAAAACTATGCAAAATTACAAGGTTCTTTTCGTGAAGTTGACTGACTTCCTAGCAGAGAAAGTAGGAAGCATGTTTTGCCATAAATTCAGTGATTCGCAGATCTTTGCACAAGTATGTAAAACGAACCACAGGGAACGGAGCACGATTAAATGTTAATATTTCCAGTTTGTGATTAAATTATTTGTGAAGAGCTGTGTTCACATTTATTCAATTAATGTATGGTATGACCATTTCATAGTAAGTTGGCATTGTTAATACTGTGTTGCTAAAGAGCAGTTATGCAGCCGTTTAACAAATTTACACAATTTTTTCATTGTTTAATTATTCTGACCATGTATATACATTACAATATTTAGAATTATGGCTTCACTGTTGCTATTTGTGATTTATGTTTCATTTCTAGAAGTCCTAATTATGCAGACACATGTTCTGTTCAATAAAAGTGCATTAAATAAATTAAATGAAAGTAATGTCCAATTTTTGTCCTACAAACGTTTTCATTTTTCCAGTAAACGTTAAAGTTGCTTAAATTACAGTTTCTTTAGTTGAAGTCTAAATTTGCATATATTTTTTTTAATTATAACCCAGTTGAACCCTTTCTACCGTATACTCCTGTAGGCCGGGCATAGGAGTAGTGTTGTCCATCGAGATTTCTTTTACCAAGCTATTGATCTAGTTCTGCTAGAAAAACAGTTTGCTTCAACAAATTGTTCAGAGTGTTCCTGCATCTCGGCTGCCCGCCTGATCTTGGTGTCTCAGCTGTATCCCGGTTAGTCCCCAGTGGTTTCTGCCTACCCTGCTTTAAACCACTCCAGCGGGTTGACCCATTGCATTACCTGCTCTCTTGGTACACTGCTTGGGTCTTAGTGTCGATTTGACCGGGGTCTGTGAGGGACCCACGCCATAACACAGCAACCCGAACAGTAACAAACTGCAACAGAACCCTACTTTGCCACCAATACTATATCTTGAGATGCAGAGGCTGCCTTTCTACTGATTTTAGAACTTGTTGAAGCAGGGCACTGCCCAAGTCTTAAAGTCTTTACAGAGTATTCAGCAAATCCACAGATGTAAACACACCCACATACGCTGCTCAAGAACACTGGGCAGAGAGCCAGACCTCAATGGCAAACCACCAATGCCTGTCATAGAATGATCTCCCCCACTGCCAACTCTGTCCCACTCTCTACAGAAGGCCCTGTGGAGGCACTAGACACAGTACTGGACATAGCAGTTTTATCAAACCTCACACACCCTCTGATCAGAGGGCTAGGGAGTCTTGCCTTCGATCCAGCATCTGCTACTGGAAACATCACATCCTAATGAGCACACTCCTCCCCCCCCCCTTCCTTGCCTCTACGTAATACTCCTCAGACTCTACCTAAAGTTTGCAAGAGAGCAAGCCCCAAGAATTTTACCGAATGGTCAAAGTTGTTAAAATCAAACTGCGGTCTGTTCAAACAAAAACCATTGAACCCTGCCTTAAACCTCTATTAACACAAGAGCTCACTCTTGCTTAAAACAATCCCTGACATTTTGTTCTCTCAGTGACGGCAATGGATTACTCCTTATCAATGCAGTGACAGCCACAGGGGATACCCCGAACCAACCACCTGGCATGCGTTCACTTCATACTGTTACAGAAAAGCTTAACAAAACATCACAGCAACCTACATTTAACCTTTCTGGCTCCGAATGTGGTTCAATCTATGGTAGAGAGGAGATGAATGAGACACCGGATGTAGCCTACAGAATCAGCCGTAGTTGCAAGTTCATTGGATAATTCTGATCAACCTGGGTGATATTCTAAATTCTTCAAGGACAGATGAGCGGCACCCCTTCCCCCCCCCCCCCCAAGCGCCTCGAGACCCTGCGGGGTAGGTAGTGCGCTCTATAAATGTCTTTGATTGATTGATTGATGAGCATGAAAGAGCAACACCATAACCAATTCACCCTTTAGCCCATCCAGCATCAAAGAGGAACCCGCCCCTCCTGTGTACCCCGGCGCTGATGGCATTGAGTGGAGTAAGTTCAACCCTCACAAAAATGGCTGATACACCGGAGGCTCAATCTGTTCTCATTGGATAACAGGGGCCTACATTAAAAACTGTATAGCCTATTTTAGTCACTACTCACTCACTAAACTCCCATAACTCCCTCACCTGCATTCATCTTTACTTCATCTCTAGATAAAAAGATCTCCAATAAAAAAGCCCCCAGGTTCATCAGACATTGCAGCGCCGGCCAGACGAGGAGCGCACAATGATGAAGCATGACACCCTAACAGGTGTGTGAGGACACCAAGATCTGATTTTCAGATATTCCAGCGTCCACTTGACAGAAGAGGAACTACCCTGATTTTGATAATAAATATACTGTTTCTCGGGAGGAGCTAGGGGGGCAGGACCTCAATACAATGTTTTGCTCTTCCTTCCCCCATTGATTTAGAGTACATTACAAAACTGTTTATTCCGAATTAATTATGTTGAACTGCAGTACAGTTTTAGTAAGCATCAATCACCAACTCAATGAATTTAAGGAAAATCACAGCTAGCTTGTCAAGAATCAATAACCTAATCAATCTGCTGCAGCTACTTCCACTAAAAATATGAATGAAGTGAAAAGCAAACTCCCCAACTTTATTCCAGCCTCCTGCAGGCATAGTGCCTCCCTTGCAAAAGGAAAGCAGCACCTCCAGCTCCTCAATCTGTAGGTTGTTCATCCTCATAAATTTCCAACACTTTTACTTCTTTTTGATATGCCAAGTACCAGTCAAGTGACACCAAAGATACCTCCTCACCCAATTCATTATAAATGGGTGAACACTCCAGGAACGCATTAGGATCATTACCTGATCTCACAACTTTTGAAACTCATATTAGCAAAGAAGAAATAAAAACGCTCAAAAGCTTAGCTGAAGCAAATGTGGCTTTCTCTCCGGGTTCCGCCGCCCTTCACATGGAGCAAAAAACTGATCTCATTTTCAGAAGCAAGACAACAAACCACTTTGCAATATTCTGTATAGTTTCTGTGACAGTGCATATCAAACAAACTACCCAGTTAACCATGGATGAGAGCTCGGGTAGCTTTCTCACTGACTCTCCTGACACTTTAACTTACAGTCGAAATGTAGCAAGGAATATTTTACAGGGGCCTAAAAACATCCTGGGGTATAACATCACAAGTCCAGGACTGCAGGGTAGTCGAACCCTCAAAGGCGGCCTCATTTAACAGCCACACCTCAAACTATTAACTCTGAATCTTGTCCCATCATAACTCAGAAAAAACAAAATCCACACCCAGACGACTCACAACTACTAAAATATATTTATTACATCTAGTTAAGATAGGTTTTCACTCTTAGTCAATAAATTGTGCATCTATGATGCCAAGGTTGGCCAGCGATTGAACAATTTTGCCGTTACCCGTTCCAACAAGTCTGGAGCCCCGGATATGAGACCAATTAATGGCATACCCTCCACTGCACCTCCATGAGCTCCAATGAACTTTGAACCAAATAGCTCATCCCCTGCAAACACTGGTAGTAACAAAGGCCAAGGTCATCTTGAACCTGTTAAGAACCACATTCCATCCTCATAAAATCACTGCCTAGACTTTAGGACCGGCAACCAATCGAGTGGGCTACAGGATATTGTCAACTAGCAGAAGCTCTTACAGATAAGATTCTTTCTTGATCTTAACTACATAGCGTCTTCAGATCTTTTTAACATTGCGGTTTTGTCCTGATCAAAATCTTGGCACAGAACAAACTTGAACAACTTTGGTCTCAGAACAGATAGCATAAAAAAGCTGGATTCAGAGAGATGTTAGAGTGGGAAATTTCTATTTTACAAATTGAAAAATGGAAATCTCCTCCCTTGTTTGTTCTTTCTAAATCCACAACTTATCAGCCTGTCCACAGCAGTTCTCCTTCAATCTATATCAATCAATCAGTCTATTTGTAGAGTGCGCTACTCACCCGCGAGGGTCTCAAGGTGCTGTGAGTGGGTGGGGGAGGGGGTGCTGCTACTTCTCGAAGAGTCAGGTCTTGAGGAGTCTTCTGAGGGTGAGTAGGTCTTGGGTCTGCCGCAAGAGGGTGGGCAGGGTGTTCCAGGTCTTGGCAGCGAGGAAGGAGAAGTATCTGCCCCCGGAGGTCACTCGTTGGATGCGAGGAACAGCGGTGAGGCTGGCAGAGCGGAGTTGGCGGGTGGGGGTGTAGAAGCTGAGTCTGCTGTAAAGGTAGGCTGGTCCGGTGTTGTGTAGTGCTTTGTGTGCGTTGAGGAGTCTGAAAGTGATCCTTTTATCAACTGGGAGCCAGTGTAGGTCTCTCAGGTGGGGGTGATGTGAGGGATGTTGAAGATCAGACGGGTGGAGGCGTTTTGAATGCGATGTAGTTGTCATAGGAGTTTGGCTGAGATTACTGCGTAGCGTGCGTTGCCGTAGTCTAGTCTGAAAATTACAAAAAACAATTTGATGGACAGAATGTAGATCAATGTCTTACATTCACCCCAGTACAAGGATCTGGGCCTAAATCCATCGTTTTTTGCACTCCACACCACCCTGGGTCAGATAATGGCTTTATGCAAATCAGCTCTGACCCTGTGCCCCATGGGAACAGTCCAGTCCGAACTACAACAGCCATATCTTTCCCAGACCGGAATCAAGCATCCGAGGACCGGACCGGATTCGAGGTAACACCTCTCATCAGCCCGGCTAGCTTGACTCCAGTGGTGTGGAGGCTCTGGGACCCACGTCTGAGCTACCCCAGTACACTTAGGGAGAAAATTACAAAAACAATTTGATGGACAGAATGTAGATCAATGTCTTACATTCACCCCAGTACAAGGATCTGGGCCTAAATCCATCGTTTTTTGCACTCCACACCACCCTGGGTCAGATAATGGCTTTATGCAAATCAGCTCTGATCCTGTGCCCCATGGGAACAGTCCAGTCCGAACTACAACAGCCATATCTTTCCCAGACCGGAATCAAGCATCCGAGGACCGGACCGGTTTCGAGGTAACACCTCATCAGCCCGGCTAGCTTGACTCCAGTGGTGTGGACTACTGACGAGGGCCTGTGTCACTGTTCTTCTTGTTTCAGTGGGGATCCGCTTGTAGATCCTGCGGGGCATGCGGAGGGTGTTGTAGCAGGAGGAAGAGACGGCGCTTACCTGCTTCGACATGGAGAGGGAGGAGGTGAGGATTATTCCTAGGTTGCGTGCATGGTCAGTGGGTGTTGGTGTTGCTCCTAGCGTGGTTGGCCACCAGGAGTTGTCCCAGGCTGATGGGGCTGGTCCAAGGATGAGGATCTCAGTTTTGTCTGAGTTCCACTTCAGTCGGCTGCTCCTCATCCATTTGGCCACTGCCTTCATACCCTTGTGGAGTTTGGTTTTGGCAGTGTGTGGGTCTTTGGTGAGGGAGAGGATGAGCTGGGTGTCGGTGTAGGAGATGATGTTGAGGTCGTGCTGGCAGGCCACTTGTGCGAGGGGGGCCATGTAGACGTTGAACAGTGTCGGGCTGGGGAAGAGCCCTGGGGTACGCCGCAGATGATGTCGGTGGTGTCAGAACGGAAAGGTGGGAGGCGGACGCTCTGGGTTCTGCCAGTGAGGAAGGACGTGGTCCAGTTGAGGAGCTTCTCTTGGATTCCGGCTTCTTGGAGGCGTGTCTTTAGTGTGTGGTGGCAAACCATGTAGAAGGCGGCTGACAGGTCCAGGAGGATGAGGGCTGATGTTTCACCGTTGTCTTGATGGCGCCTGATGTCTGTGGCGGCGATGAGGGCTGTCTCGGTGCTGTGGTTTCTTCTGAATCCGGACTGGGAAGGGTCTAAGATGTTGTTGTCCTTGAGATGGCGGGTCAGTTGTATGTTGACGATTTTCTCGGCGTGCTTCCAGCTTTCCGGGAATGTAGATGTCTCAAAGGAGATGTTGAGGACTTTCCGTAGTTGAGGTGCGATGGCTGCGTCTGCTTTGTTGAATACGTGGTGTGGGCAGGGGTCTGATGGTCATCCTGAGTGGATGGAGTTCATGACCTTGCGTGTCTCGTCGTCTGTAACGTTGGTCCAGGAGGTCAGGCCGTTGATGCGGGTGGTGTTTGTCGGGTGGGTGCGGCATGTCGTTATTGGTGTGGTCGGGGTGTTGAAGCTGTCATGGATGTCCGAGAACTTGCGGTGGAAGTAGGTGGCCAGTGCGTCGCACAGTTCTTGTGAGGGTGCAAAGTCGTTGGCACTGGGGTTTGAGAGTTCCTACACGATGCTGAAGAGCTCTTTGCTGTTGTGTGCGTTGTTGTCTAAGCGGGTAATTAAGGAAGATCTCTTGGTGAATCTGATGAGGTGGTGATGCGGGTGGCGTCCTTGTGGGCTGCGTGGCTGACTGGTGTTTGTTTGTGGAGCTATTTCTTCTCCAGTTTTCGGCATGCTCGTTTGGAGGTCTGGAGCTCTTCGGTGAACCAGGCGGCTTTCTTGCTGGTGAGGCTGTTGGAGGGTTTCTTGAGCGGGCGAGGGTGTTGGTGCAGTCATTGATCCACTGGCTGAGATTGCGGGGGGGCGACGGGTGGGTCGGTGTGGTCGGTGGGTGGGTTTGGCCGAGGGTGGTGGTCAGCTGGTCCTCTGCGACTTTGCTCCAGCAGCGGCGGGGCAGCTGTTGGGTGCAGTGGTCACCTTGTTGAAGGTGAAATGGATGCAGAGATGGTCGTTAAGTGGAGTTTGGTGGTGTGGCCGAAGGAGACATGGGTGTTAGTGGAGAAGATGGGGTCAAGCGTGTGGCCGGCGGCATGGGTAGGAGCTGTGACGAGTTGTCTGAGGCCGAGGTTGGCGATCAGGCAGGTGGAGTTGGCGTTGTTGTTGTTCTCGAGGTGGAAGTTCAGGTCCCAGAGGAGGATCTAGTCTGTGGAGGCGAGAGCCTCGGTGCTGGCGAGGTCGGCGATGGAGTCGCTGAACTGCGCCTGGGGGTGTCTGTAAACGAGTGTTCCTCTGAGGGTGGTGTTTGGGTCGGTGTGGATCTGTAAGTGCAGGTGTTCGGCGGTGTTGAGGGTGTCGTCTGAGTGGGTGGAGACCTTGATGAAGGACTTGTGGATGATGGCAATTCCTCCTCCGATTCCGTTGGCACGGTCCCTGCGGGTGATCTTGTAGCCTTCTGGGAGTCGGTTCACCAGGTCTCGGTCAGGAAGGCAAAGTCTGGTGCGGAGGTGTCTATCAGGTCCCAGAGCTCGACTGCATGTTTGCCTGCTGAGCGGATGTTCAGGAGTATGCAGCGGAGGTGGTTTGGTGCGGTCTTTGGAGGTTTGGTGGCTCTGTCGCAGGTGAAGCGGCATGTGCGGCAGGAAAAAGGTCTGTTTCGGGGCCGCTTGAAAGCAGGTATAGTCCCTGCCTGCATTGTGCGTAGAGTGTGTATATCGGTCATATGGAGCAGCATGCCTAGTAACTCACATGTTGGATGCTTGTGTTCCACCCGCTAGTCCCCATTGCCATGCTATGAAAGGATGGAAACCAGGTTAATAGATCTGTAGAAAATCCTAATGATCAATGCTGGACCACGTCAATCACTCAGGGCGCAGAGCCTGATCTTCACTCGTTTGGTGGATGCATTGGATGCTAAAATATTGTATGATGGGGTACAAAAGGAGTTTACGTCCTGGGATTTGCCCATATGCTTTGTATTAACCACCCCCAATCGTAATCTAGAGGCTTTGGTAACATAACACATTGGAAGGTAAAGTATTTGTTTTCAGAACCTTTCCCTTAGTGATAATATTTCCTTTAGAATTACCTAATGGTACAGGGTCGCTGTATACAGTTTTGCATCCATCAGCCACCATAAGTGGTTGAAGTGTATTAATCCTGCCATAGAGGCTCAGGCCCTGCTTACAGTGGACCCCAGCTCTGCACCTTCACTCATGTGGCATGCACATCCTGGGCCAAGAAAACAATACTGTCTCGATGTGCTCCTTTCACATTTTCTAAGTAGATCATCTTTTTTTCTCAAATGCAACGATCCTTGTCAAAACATCTGGTTGGCGCTGGAAGCCAACCAGCTATCACCCACTCCTGCTTAAGATCATTATGGATGTAAGTCTTGTTACTCAGATGACATCAACCACCATGTAGGTTCCTTAACAATGTGAGTGTGTGGAGCTTTCATAGCAGATGAATTATTGCAGCCAAAGGGCTAGACGATCAACTAGTCGAAGGCGGCTTTGAAGCCAACAAAACATTTTTGTTGTGGACTTCTGTAACAAAAGTAATCTAGATCAGTACTGCCCAAAAATGAGACACAAAACTGATGCAGTAAATGTGTTACTAAATGCCGATTCTTAGTTAAACTTCCATTGCTATGTATTGGAGTACCCTCCCAGTAATTATCTAGTTTTATGGCTTTGATCTCGTTTTGAATTGTCAAGCTAGATCAGTGTTGACTGTGATGCTGCATTCTTTCAGAGAATTAAAGAAAGAAATCCTAAGGGAAGTGGAAATAGTCAAATTTGGAAAGTAAGTAAGTAAAGAAAATTAGAATCAGGCGTATGTGGCAACGTGGCTTACTTTCAGATGAGTTTTATAAATGGGTTAAAAAAATTGTCATTGCATTTGTTTGGCGCTTCGTACCCCTGACGAAGCGTCGAAGCGCTTTTTCGGCGATAGCACGCTACTCCGGGACCCATAGAGGATTAGTGTTGAATTAGTATAGTGAAACTTGCAAGTACATTTTAAGTGGTGGATTTAGTTAGTCAGTTATTTGGATTTGGAAGGATAGAGGGGGGAAAAAAGGTTTGTATTTATATAGCGCTTGTTACCCCTGATGGGGTGTTGAAGCACGCTGTTCAGGAAGCACATAAAGGATTAGTGGTGAATTAATATGGTGAAATTTGAAAGTAATTTCAGTGGTGGATATTAGTCAGTTATTTGGAGTGAGAAGGATAGCGGAGGGATAAGTGAGGCTCAGGGTTTAGAGGCGGCAGACCCGGAATCTGAGATCGGCCCTGGACCAGGGTTCAATTCCCCGCCTCGGCGGGTCTTGGGCTCAAAAATTCCACGGACTCGATAATTCTCGCTCCGGTGCCTTCTCGACTCACGGGTTCACACTGTGCGACTCTGGGCAATAGCTTGCTTAATCTCCACAACAGCCCCTCGCGGCGGGATGCCTGGCTTTCACCTTGTGGATACCCTGCCAGGGTTATCTCACAGGGGAATACCAGGACGGGTTCCCTAAGCAAGCGCCGGGAAACCCACTGCGGGTAGCTGTGCGCTATATAAGCTCAACTACATAAAAGGTGAAGAAAGGTTTGCATTCATATAGCACTTGTTACCTCTGATGGATGCTTTTCTGGTGAGTAGCACGCCACTCTGGAACCCATAAAGGATTAGTGTTGAAAATTAGTATAGTAAAAGATTAAGTAATTTGAGTTGTGGATATGTTATTCAGTTATTTGGGTAGAAAAGGGTAGGTGGCGGGATAGTGAAGGGAAAGAGGTTTGTATTTATACAGCGCTTGCTACCGCTGATGGGGTTTTGAAGCGAAGTAGCGCGCTACTCTGGAACCCATCAGGATTAGTGTTGAATTAGTATGGTGAAACATGAAAGTAATTTTAGTGGTGGATATGTTAGTCAGTTATTTGGATTGAGAAGGGTTGGGGAGGGGTAGAAAAGAGGGACGAGTGTAGAAAGGTTTGTTTTGGGGATCAGTATATTAAAGAGGTGTCCAGATGATGCAACAAAAGAAAATGGTAAGCTTTTAGAATTATGTAATTGAGGGTTGTGTGAAGATGGAGTGTGAGCATGCAGTGGTCCAGGGAACAACTGCACCCAACTATATTCAAAGATGAGAAGCATTTTTTTCTTCTTCAAAGCAGCGCCTGTCGGTTTAATTGTCGCTATGAAATAAAATGCAAGGGTTGTGTTTTGCTGACCCCTGCAGGTCACATCCCTGCATTCACAGCTGCACCTGCGAGGAACTGATTCTGTGGAAATCGATTTTACAGTTGAAACCTGTGGGGATAGTGGCTTTGTTTGTTATAGTGACTACAGTAACAAGACCAATTTAATCGAAGAGCCCCATTACCAGCACCTGGACCAGTTAAAATGAGGTGCAGCTGCTGAAGAACCATGGCTTGGAGTGGCAAAACTAGAGGTGTCGATTAACAACTCCATCTTCACTGCACACACTCCCATCGTGCATCGTGATGTCACTTATAAAGAGTATCCAAAGGGACCCAGTTGAGTATCAGATGCACCCACCACCACAACAGAAGAAGAATCTCCGCTGTCTGCGTCTCAGGGGTCATATGGACACCAGTCTCCGAGCCAGATACTATAGAACTGCAACAAGACATTATATATCAACCCTGATTGCAGGCACAGCAGCCACGGGGTTATTGTCAATGACTATTGCATGCCACAATGAAGGGGCGTAGGCTAGTCTATTCTTGGTGCATTCTTGTGGAAAATGGTCTGAGCCAAAAAAAAACAAGAATTTTCAGACGCACCTAAATAACTAACATTGTTCAAAACGTTGCATTCTCTATAACCTAACCTTATTGTTTCTTCCTCATAACTGTAAAGACTCTGCTGCTCATTTGGCTTTAGAAGTGCTAAACACGTTTACAGGGAAAATAACGACCGCCCAAGTTCAAAATAGGGTTGCTTTATACCTGCCAACTATTCTAATTAACCCCTTCGACGCTGATGACGAGCTGGGCTCGTCATGGTGTAGCCCGCTCGCACGCTGATGACGAGCCCAGCTCGTCACGTAACATGCGGTTTTGAAAATCTCAGCGTAGGAGCAAAATTCCGCTAGCGCGCATGTGGTTAAAGTTCAAGGCCAATCTTCCGCCTTTATGAAACGTTCAACCCATGAACGTAATTTAAGGTTGCCATAGTTATAGGTTCGACCCCTGGCTTGCCTCATGCTACCCCCAGCACTGTCTCTGCGATCTCCTGACCTTAGAGAACATTAGCTAACTTGGAAAAGAATAATTTATTGTTCCAAGTAATGTGGATCATCTCTGTGCCTCCTGTTGCCCCTGAACAAATGAAGAGAGTAAGAAACAATTACAGGGGACAGGGAGAGAGGAGGTAAAATTAAACAGCTTTGAGACAAAGGAAGGGTAAAATAACGAAAGGAAAAGGGCTCCTGTTGCCCCTGAACAAATGAAGAGAGTAAGAAACAAATACAGGGGACAGGGAGAGAGGAGGTAAAGTTAAAACCCTTTGAGACAAAGGAAGGGTAAAAGAACGAAAGGAAAAGGACACTACAAAGACATGGGTGACCAAAAGAAAACACAGGCAGATGTATGCTTGAGAGAGACAAAGAGGGCTGAAAGAGACACCAATAATACTGTGACAAACAGGTGAAAAACACAGATAAGGGAGTATGAGGAGGGAGAAAGATGACTGTAAAAAGAGAGAGAACAGTTGAGAAAGTTAGGTGAGGAAGGGACTGGGCCCCCCGCATACTAGACTTGTGGTACTTTATCCCATCTTGATCAGAAAATACCTTTATCGCATGTGCTATTTTCTACCACAATAACCTTGTGGCGCTATCCGCGTTCCCTGGTTTATAATTAGTGTGTGAAGCCGCTAGGAGCGCAGCCCTGCCTGGAAATGGGCCTGCTCGGGAAATCCTTATTACTGGAGGATTAGAGGCTTGAGCGCTAACAGCGCCAAAGCCTGTGCCTGTACAACCAGCCTATAACACCAGCAGCCGGGCTCGATCATTACAGAGATCGAAGGGATACCCCGAGCAAGATCTGTCGATCGATAAAGAACAACGTCCGGCACCCGAGAACTCTAATAACTTGAGACGGATTGATTCGGGCATCTTTAGTATGCTAGAACCAACATGTTGGGCCACATGCTGCACTGCACGTCGGTGCGCAATGCAAACCTAGGAGTCATGTTGTGCACCGCTGCGATGCACGGAGCATTCCTCGCTGTTCATGTGCCCCAAGCTCCTCACAGCTTGCACAGGCACTCTGAACTCCTCACGCTTGTTAATATTAGTCCTGGTATGTCTTAAAGACAGAATGCCCCAATTATTATTCTGTGTCACTGCGAGGCAGCGGTATAGCAAGCGAGAATGCTGTGATGCATCATAATAAAGGGAGAGCCTCGAGGCTACATGAAGGGAATAAAGGCATCAACTGTTAATGTACCGAAACTACTCACAGTAGGCATATGTGCTTTATTCTCTCCCTTGCTGCACACGAGGATGTGGAGTAACGGCCAGAGCTGTCGACTGTGAGGTTTGAGTCTCGGCGTCGGCTCAACATCCTGTGATTCTGGCCAAATCACTTAATCTCTCCGTGACTACCAATATATGAATGTGTCCTTGTGTAATGTAACTGCGGCTCATGTAAAGCGCTCCAATACCCCGCTATATAAAACGGCCACAAAAAATGTACACCACTCTAACAAACTGTGTGCTGTCTAAGATCCTGGGATTCCCTTGTAGCTCAAGTCCCCCAGGAGTTGCTGTTTCCGTTTCGGCAGGGATGCAGGGTCGAGGCATTGTCTTACCCTGCTGCGAACTGGAACAAAGGCCCCTGGTTCTCGTAACGCAATCGCTGGGACAGAGCTGCGCTGGGACCGAGACAGCATTTTAACGGAGAGCAGAGGGACTCGCTATGATCACTGGTCATTTGCCTGCTGGGCCACGAAGT
Organism: Lissotriton vulgaris; assembly: GCF_964263255.1. Lineage (NCBI taxonomy): Eukaryota > Metazoa > Chordata > Amphibia > Caudata > Salamandridae > Lissotriton > Lissotriton vulgaris. The sequence continues at coordinate 273,595,293 of NC_141689.1, read as the reverse complement.
AAGCGCTTGATGCCGGGCAGCGCTGCAAACATACCGGGAGACCCGGGTCCATCCAGGCGGGTCCTACTACTTTACACACTTCGCATTGGTAAGCATGAGCGTGCTGAATACGGCAGAAGGTTTTACGGCGGACATCTTTGAATGGGAGTAGTCTCATCTTTAGCAGCGCCTCGCGCTGGTATGCAGACTCCCCCTGCATTCCAGCAGGCGCACGTCGCGATCCGGGCTGCATTAGCAGTGTGGAGACAAGACCTGGCCGCGCGCACAACGTTCTCCTATGGGGAAACGCTGCGCGTGGCCAGGTCTTGTCTCACTTCGGTGTTCTCAGAGTGCTGAGACGCCGACAATAGTTCTCTGGCGAGAACGCGCTTTCAGCACGTTATAGCCGAGACCTAACTATTGAGGGGAATACTTTTGTGCATGCCAAATTGCAGAGGGACTTTGTCAGTTACACGAAGATCAATAAGCTCTATGCCGCGAGAGAAACGAGATCAAGATGGCAACTTTTTTAAATCCGAAGTACACGAAGAGGTTACCTGGTCAGATTTGGTGAATTGAGCAGCCAGTCAGATGCAACTGCAAAAGACCAGCATTGTCCTGCAAAAGACACCGGGTCACCCAGTAAGCGACCCGTGCGTTTTTTTTAGTTGAATAACAACGTTTTTTCTCAGTCTAATATGTGTATTGAAATAATGAATTCTTATGTCATCTGAAAAAATGATCAATCTTGTCAGTTTTGACCTGCCGAACAAAGTGTTGACTTAGTCCAAAAGGTTTAATTCAGTAGAGGTGCCTCTGTATAATGTACAGTTCTTCATAAATAACTTGAAAAATACATGCGTACATGTGGATAGCACACAAAACACTGTAAATCATGAGAGTTGGACTATTACGACTGATAACAGCAGCTCACTTAAGGCAGTGTCCAGGCTTCATATGTGATTAGAGATAAAAGGGGAAGAACATTAATTCAGAAGTAAAAGCATTAAGAGTGGTGTAAAGCAAAAGGGACATAAGACATGTGATCTAATAGTGCTCCAGTGTGCCATTGCCATAATGTATACCGCCCACCTGCAAACCAACTTCTCATTCATGACGTCAGCAAGACGGCTCATTTTTTAATTTGATTTGTCCACTGTGACGCTGATACCTCCGGAACGTATTTTTCCACGTCCCTTGCAAGTGATATTGTCTAAATATATAGCGGTCATAAATTCACTAGTTTCCATGTAGTGTGTTGTGAAATATCAGACGTAGTTTTGAAAATAAAAAATATTTGAACTTTCCTGTTTCATGTTATTTTGTAAGTCATGACACATTGTGAGCAGGCATTTTCCATCAGGAAGACCCATAGTGTTAGTGTTGTTTATGCTGTTATAATTTTCATTTGGGTAGAGCGTGAAAGGCGACAAGAACATTGCCCTATAAACTAATGATGGACTGAATTAATTTCTTTTTTAAAATGGGTTCCTGGAACAATCTCTCTTGTGACCAAAGCAGTTTTATGGAGGGGAGAAGGACTACCCTCCTGGAAGTCTCCTGTAATAAAATCTATGCATTACAGTGGTGCCCACAGCCACCAGCACCACAAGAGGTACTAAAAGCAGGCACACACGCGGCGTAGTACCAACCTGCGAGGTCAGTCCTACCAGCACATTTGCTCCAGGTGATGCAGACGATGGATGATTTTGACCTCTTCTGGCCTTAGGGCTAACTGGGGAAAGGCAGATTATCCTGTTGTGCCCTGGAATGCAAGAGAAGCTGTCGGAGGCACAGGGTTATTGAAGCCATGAGGAGTTTACATGGTGACTAATGGTTGAGCTGCTCGATCACCATGGTTGGTGTTGGGGATGTGCACACAGTTAACAAATGTTTCGCTCCTTCACAGACAACAGAAGTGGATCAGAATACCATCTGGTTACGGTTATGTTTACTAGACATTCCCTGGGGTGGCCGGGTTGACTAGGCAAGTTAGGGAGGGCTGACAAAGGGCTGCCCCCACTGCTAACTTTTGACAATTGAGGAAAGATTGTTTTATAAATGTCTACTGGACTAGTTTCCATTAAACCCTTCTCAAAGCCGACGAATTCATGGAGTCCTTGCTATTTATACGGACTCAGATGTTGATAAATGGAGCAGGACAGTATTGCGTGTAACAGGGGGTTTGAGGAATAGCCATTTTATAAGAATCCAATTGAATTATCGCCATCAAATAATTTTCAACATCTGTCCAACTGCATCGAATATTTGTGATAAACCCCAGACACTGCTTCAGATAAAAGATGGCGGAGGTGGACTTCCTGCATATGAAATGAGTGACCTATATTCTTACTATTCTACTTCAGCTACCCACTGACTGATCCCTTGACAAATGCTTAGAGTTGTTTCTTTTACCACTCTGCCTATAGGTACCCCAAAACTAGGTTTTCAGAGTTGGTGTTACTGCTAGCTGGGGCATAATAGCAATGGGGTGTAACATCATTCAGGTAACCCCAATTCAAATGGGTATAAGGGTAGCTACAGCAGGGGCAGCTCCTCCATGTGGCGGAGTAGCTTCATCCCACTGCTTTATCGAATTGCGAGAAGCAGTGACATATAATGGTATATACCATTTTATGTTATGGCTTCTCGCACTGCGAGAAAGCAGAGGGGTTTGGTTTGGGGGATCAGCGGGTGGGCGGTCCTGCAACAGGACAGGGGATCGCTTAGAGTGAGCTAATACTGGGACAAAGTGCCAAGGTGGACTTGTGTGGACGAATAAATATTACTTAGTAGTTGTGTCACCCTTACAACCCATTGGATGGCGCAAGTGTGACGCAACTGCTTGATGAACTTCGACCCTTAAAGCAGTCCACATGGCCTACTACTATGGAAAAAAAAATCACATTCTAATTGTAAGCCAAAGAGAATCATGAAGGTTATTGAGGAGTTAACCAATTCATCAATGCTTGTCCCAGCAACAACACTATTGCAAGAACTTTGCAACAAGCTATATTTTAAATTACAATCATGGCAATAAAAAGTTCTATTGCCAGTGGTCCTCAAAGAACTTCTGGTGTCATCTCTGCTGTATCCATTTATGTTGTTAAGTTAGATCCACTTTGTAAACCCCTTTGCAGGATGATATGAGTGCAGCCCTAAAGAGATGCAACCTGGGTTTGGCCTCTGATCCTCTCCCAATCAAACTATTCCGCTTCTTGGCTCCAGTCTTCATTTACCTTGACTAACCTTATAATTCTTATCAGAAGTGGAATAGCTTAGTTTAAAAGAGTTAAAAGGTGGCCTAGTGAGACCTCTGCTATAAAAAAGTTGGACCTTGACTCTGATTCTACAGCAAATACTCTCTAATTGTTCTTCTTCCATTGGTGGGAAAACATAGAACAGCTTGTTGCCACTCAATTGTGTACTCATTTGGAAGAAAATAGCCTTCTTGACTATGCCCAATTAGGTTTCCAAGTCGGTTGGGGTGCAGAGCTGGCTCAGACTGCCACCATTGATCTACTGCATAGATGGTGATGTCTGAAATGTCAATGCCCTGATTATGGTAGTTTTTTCTGTGGCATCTGACCCTGTCGACCATCCAATTCTTATTCAGAGGTTTAGTAATGTAGGCATGGGAACAGTTACCTAATGATTCAGATTATTCTTATCTGATTATTCCTAAAGTGTCCTCCTTGGACAGTTTCAGCTCTAAGCCTTTCAGCACCACATATGGAGTCCATGAGGGCTCCACCTTCTCTTTTTACCAGTTCAACATGTATGCACCACCTCCACCGCCACTAAATTCGTTCAGTTAGAAATTGTATATACATGCTGATGATACATAGCTTCTTTTTCAACCCACTGAGTCGCTGCATTCTGCCAAACCCTCGCTCAATGTCTCATGCAAAGGAAATGCTGGATAAGCGCCAATTGGCTTAAACTTAACTCCAGTAAAACAGAGGTTCCTTTTCTAGGGGGGAATAGGTGGCAATGCCTAATGAAAACCTCTGGTCCTCTGAACTTGGCCTCCCCACCAGTCCTCTCCACCACTGTTTAAAAAGTATGGGCACCAAATTAACAATAGCAGATAAGGTGTTGACGGTGGTCTCCAGTGACCCCTTTCACTAGCATACGATCTGCAAATTAGCCCCCTTGCTTTCCCAAGAAAGACAAAAAGCTACAGCCAATCTCCCTATGGGTTACTTACTGAACTATTAGAATTACGACTACCTCAACATGTCCAGGCTCTGAATGCATTGCCTTCAACTCCAACAAAATCAGGCAACAAGGTTTATCCTCTCAGCTCCTTGTTTTCCCAGAGCAACTCCTTTGTCATGTCATCTCCACTAGATCTATATTGCTTTTGAGATTCAAAGTCGTATGACTTGTTCATAAGGCAGTTTCATTGGTTTATGAGCATCTTTTTAACCCCTTGGCTGCGGCGGTAATTCCGCCCCAGCGCTAGGGGGGAGGGAGGGCCGCGTGACACTCCCATGCTTGTGACGGAACCGCTCCGTCACGAGCCTCGGGCGCGCTGTGCTTATGATGGAGTGACCATTATAAAAATGGGGTGACCCAAATTGGTCCTGGACCTGGGTACAGAGCGTTATCAAAAACAGTGGTCCTAGACCTGAATCCAATTCTTGAGTTTATCAAACTTATAATCATTAGTTACTTAATGTGAGCTTTCATTCACTTGCTCATGGTATCTAATCCAGACATTATACACTAAATGCATCAACCCAACGTAACAAGCTGGAGAATTAGTACATTTTAATTCTACCAAAAGATGTATTCCTTTTATAATTCAAAGGTAATTCATAACATTCAAGTACAAAATAGAGGATGCTCAAGGGGACGTGCAAGAAGGTAGTGCTCGGGAGTTGAGGCGAGTGAGTGAAAAAAGGGGGGGCAAAAATTAGTGACAATATTTAAAAACACAATCCTGGTACATTGATTCCAAACAAACTTAGCTTAGCCACATACTGAATTCACAACCTAGTGCATTAAATGTTAATTTTCAATTAATTTTTGCATGTTTGCAGAATAGGTTTTTTTGTGGTCCAAGGGGGTACAAATGGAGGGGCGTCGACGTTTCGACACGACTTAATGCTTGTGGGTTAGTGATAGCCTCAGCCTGCGGGTCTTCTTCAGGACGAAGGAGCAGCCTCAGTACCAGAAGGGTTAACTCCTATGTGTAAGAGTAAAATATAATATAAGGGTTGTGCATATGGGGCATTTCTATTGGTAAACAGATAAAATCTGGCGATATTGCAGACTCACCCTGGTGTTGATCAAGGCGGTCAAGGTACTCAATATCCCAACCGGAGTATCTGGATCAGTGTCTCAGATATATCATATACCACGAAGGTGGATTCAGAATCTGTATATAAAGGCTAAAGTTAGAGCCTGATATTTACAGAATTTTCCTCAATTTGGATCGATTAAATAACACTTACCCAATTTAAAGAAAAAACAATACGAGTTAGTTGTTGTAATGGTGTGCCGGTTCCATCATCTCATTAGGAGGGGGTCAGGAGCCTCATCTAAAGTAAGAGGGTTATTTCAAACTCCGATACTTAATCGGACATAGTGATTTATAGGGTGCATCTATTTGGTGCATCTGACGTGTACTGAGTACACTTACCCTGATTCGTGGAGGTAGCGTCTTCCTCTATGTCATGGAGTGCCAGTGAGGTCACTACGAATACAAACAAGGCCCGGGCATTAGACTAAACGGTTCAGGGAACCGATTCAATTAGTAGGCCTATGATATGGGGGATTGTGTCTCACCTATGTTTGAAAAGCGTCCGTGGCGGCACTTCCAAATCCGGGACCCGTGTCGGCCGGATCAGTGGCTGCAAGAGCGTTTTAACCGCATCATTGCTACAGCACATTCCCGTGCTGTGCTGCAATTTTAAAAATCCCTTGTTATGTGACAAGGTCAACTCGTCATAAGCACAGCGCAGGTAACACCCATGGCGAGTTGACCTTGTCACAAGCATCGAAGGGGTTAAAAGTATTCTGACGTGCACATACACCAGAAACGGCGCGTACATGCACGCTGTTGACAGTGCGCATGCGGGCAACCGAAGAAAGACTACGAATTCTTGTAGTGTACAGAGTTAGAGACATTGTTTAAAAGGAATTAGTATAGAAGTCACTTCGCAAGTTATTAGGTGGTGGAGAATTATATTCCATTAAATGCGTGTTAATTATTCGTTAGTGTCCTTAATTTAAATTTAAAAGGGGGAGGGGGTTGTCTTTCTGGGCAACAACATCAGTGATCGAATAGTTAAAAGTCATTATACACTGTTAAATCATTGCACAATATATGTGAAGATATAAATTTTTTAAAATAACAGACAAATTATATTCGCAGTGTTACATTGCAATGCAATACAAGTCATGGCATTTGCTAATGTTGGTCATAAAAATAAATTATCTATTTAAACCAGCAGTTTATACCTCTTCTTACATTATAAGTGATATTCTGGTGAAAAGGAGCAACCGAACCTGATCTTCACTAAGTTATTAGATAATCATGTGTAAGAAGGTTAAACTGAGATTTAAGTTAATACATAACAATTAGGTTAACAACAACATTATATATGGTTAAGGCAGACAACCAATACGTTATACTTTTGAAGGTCAGACAGAGGTATAATAAACCTATTTAGTCTCTCCAAATAGCACCATTCATCACGTCATTGTGGGCTAGCATTTTAAGGTAACCGTAAAGTTGAGCGTGTATAATTCTCTAACCATTGTTCAGAGTGGAGACCTGTCTACTAAGCTCCTCATACTCATTGAGGCCATGTCTGATAGTGTTGAATAGGTGTATAAAACGACACTCGTGAATGTTCAAAATATTGCTGAAATCACCACCTCTAGGATTTGGTTTCACCTTCTCTATCACCCACCATTTGATGCTGTCTGGTTTGTGTCCAAACATGGTGAAGTGGTCCACCAGGGGTGCTCCCTGTGTCTGACATCTTATCCGACTGCAATGCTGTAGGATGCGGCATTTAACTTTTTGAATAGTTTGGCCTATGTACATGAAGCTGCAAGGGCACATTATAGCATATATGACCCTTGAACTGTTACAGTTAGTATGTTCCTGTAGCTCATGTGCATGTTTGTTATGTGTGAATCGAATAGTATCTTGTACTAGTGGGCATGCTTTACACTGTCCACATTTGGTGTGCCCTTTAATGGGTTGGGCCCCCCATAGGGTGGTCTGGCTAGCCCTGGGATTGGTAGGTAATAGTGACTTGACTACGTGGTCTCTAACATTTTTTGCCTTTTTGAAAGCATGTAAGGGTGATTCAGCCATCCCCGGTACGTCTGATACCAGTGCCAGTGTTCCTTGATAATCTTTTTTATTTCATTACTTTTTGTCGAAAAGGTTGTAAACCAGACTAGACAGTCTTTGCTGTCCCTTCTTCTAGTTTTTGGCTCTAGCAGATGTTCCCTGTGGTTATGCCAAGCCCGTTTTCGTGCTTGTTTAAGTAACCGAATGGGATAGCCCCTTTCCGTCATGCGTGCCAATAGGCCTGCTGACTCTGAAAATAATCTTCCTTTTTGGAGCAATTCCTCCGCAACCCCAGGAACTGCCAAAAGGGTAGGTTGTCCCTGAGGTTGCGTGGGTGGTGGCTCGAGTAGCGTAGGAGCGTGTTACGCTCACTGGTCTTCCTATAAAGGCTAGTATATAGACCCTCATCCTGTTCGTTTATAGTTATGTCAAGAAAGTGTATACTGTGTCTGTTGTGCTCGAGCGTGAACTGGATGTCAATGGAGCAGGTGTTCAACCAAGCATGGAACTCTTTCAATGTTTCCTCATCACCCTTCCATATAATGAAAACATCGTCGATATAGCGACGCCATAACTCCAAATGTTCGACAAAGGGGTTGGAATTATTCAGGACATGAGGGTGTTCAGAAGCGTCCATAAAAAGGATCACTAGGTTTGACGCAAAGATAGCGCCCATAGCTACGCCCTTAGTCTGGAGGTAGTATTGGCCCTGAAAACAAAAGTAGTTCTTAGTCATGGCAATTGTTAATAGTTCGATGATGAATTCCGTAAGTACATAATGGGGGGCCGGGCGTTGGTTTAATACTGTTTCCATGCATTTAAGTGCCTCAACTTGGGGAATGTTTGTGTATAGGGTGACAATGTCCATTGTAGCCAGTAATTGGCAAGTGTGATCATATGAGCGTTGATCCACCAGTTGTATCACTTGCATGGTATCCCTAATATATGTGATGGTCTTCTTAGCTAGGGGTCTCAGGAAAATATCTATATATTTACAGATGGGTTCCAAAAGTGAACCGCAACCCAATATAATGGGTCTACCGGGTGGATCTCTCAGCCTCCTATGTACTTTAGGGAGGCCATTATGTCTTATGTACTTTAGTGGCCATTCTTGGATGTTTGTTGTTTAGGTATTGGAATTCATTCTTATTGATGAATCCAAAGGTTAGTCCTTTTTGTGTCACGATTTCTTTCGTTTTACTTAGTTCCTTGGTGGGGTCTGATCTCAATCTCTTATAATTACCGGGTACTCCTAATTGAGAAATTATCTCATTTATGTAGTCCTCCCGATTCTGGACCACAATGGCCCCTCCCTTGTCAGCTGGTTTTATTACAATGGACGTGTTCTCTTTAAGGGACACAAGGGCTTGCCCTTCAGCTTTTGAGACATTATATTTTACATATTGTCTTTTCTGGAGGGTTTTTTCAATATCACACATCACAACTTGCTCATAGGCCAAGATCCTGGCTGGCATGTGGTGTAATGGGGGATTGAATTTAGAGGGTGGTCTTAGGCCACTACCAGAGAATGTAGGGTTATAGGGGATTTTTGGGAAATAATGCTTTAATCTTACTTTTCGGAAGAATTGATGTAATTCAATTTTTAGATTAAACTTGTTGGGCATCGATGTCGGGACAAATGAGAGTCCTTTACTTAGAATTTTCTGTTCATCGGGGGTCAGGGTGTCTTCCGACAGATTGATCACAGGGTTGTGTTGGGTGTACTCTACCATCTGTAGTGTTGTCTCCTGGTTCGTATTTCCCTGTGTACCTCTTGTTGGAACTGAACTTGTCCCCTGGCACGGCCCCTGCCTCTGATCCATGTCTGACCACTGTTTTTGATAACACTTGTGATGGAGTGGTTCCGTCACAGCCCCGCCCGCTCAATGGAACGCTCAGCGCAGGCGCAAAATCGGTGCCGCGCAGGCGTGCCGGGGGAGCTGTGACGGAACCACTCCGTCACCAGCACAGCGCGTCCGAGGCTGGTGACGGAGTGGTTCCGTCACCAGCATAGAAGGGGTTAAAACAGCACATCCACCCTAACATTCCAATCTGAGATTAGAGCATCTTTCCAATGTGTGACCAATATCCGAAACCATGAAGAGATGTGTTGCATCTCAATTAAAAGCCATGATTTGCAGTGGAACATCTACTTGTAAACAGTCTGATTTTCTTTCTGGAATCACCACTGTAACATCTTCACTGAAAATCCTGGATAACAGGTACAGCATATTCGAGAAAGGGAACTAATATGTACTTGCAGCTTTGAACACTGTTGATCATAGAAGGTTGATAAGAACTTTGGAGGAACGCATGGGCTTTTGTGGTCAGGTTCTAAATTGTTTTTTCTCCTTTATCATCACCTAATGGTGAAAGTTAGGAAGTACACTCAGAAAGATATGTAATGACTTCTTGTGTGTTTTTGGGATTATTTCTTTCTCCTATTTTATTCACCCTCTGCAGTAAGCTACTGGGTCTAATTTTATTATATGAGACCATATGTCCTTATTTTCCATGCAACAGAGAACAGAAGCCAAATTTGCAGTGCTGCATTGTACATAAGGAGAAATATATAGTAAGTCCATATCTACTAAGATTACCATTTTGCAAGTGTCCTACACTCCATTGCTGCACAGACAAGGCTGCCTTGCATTATGCACTGCCTCACACCATGGTGCAGAGGTGAGTGTGCTCTGTTTAACATAGAGGTTTTACTGGCAGCATACCCGTCAAGTACAATTTCTTATATCGAAGCAAAAGACAAATCTCATGCAATGCATGTTTAGAAAAATTAATAAATACATGCCCGCTCGTATCCACCTAATGGTCCAGCACACACAAAAATGTTAGCAATATAACCATAATACTGGGAATCCGGCATGAGATTAGTCCCAAATTTCAACTTTAAACATATCAGGTAAGAATAATGAGCGACATATAATCACTGCATTCGACAACAGATATTATAGTTCAAATATTCTTCATTCTTTTTTTCTCCATCTTTAAAAGAAATGTGTGGATTAAAGATTGTCATAGCCAACACGTTTCATCCCTTCACGGACTTCTTCAGGGCAAAGGTATTCTATTTGTTTTGCTGTCAATCAGTATTAATATTTTGGCAAATCGAATCCTTTTCCAAATTGTGTCAAAATATAGATTACTTGTTATCCTTTCAAACAGTATGGGTATTTTGACAAATCAAATCATTCTGTATAATAACAGAAAAGTGGGGCTGTGTGCCCGGAGCGCCTCAACCTCCCTCGCGTTGTCATGCAGCAAATGAGGAGAAATATATAGTGTGACCATATCTACTAAGATTGCCATTTTGCAGGTGTCATACACTCCATTGGTGCACAGACAAGGCTGCCTTGAATAATGCACATCCTCACATCATGGTGCAGAGGTGAGTGTGCTCTGTTTAACATAGGAGTTTTAATGGCAGCATACCCGTCCCGTACAAATTCTTATATCAAAGCACACATAGATGAATCCCATGCAATGCAGTTTAAAAAAAAATAATTAAGACATTTCCCCTTGTAGCCTGGTTTGGTTATCTTAATAGAGCAAGCTTTACGTCACAACCTATGTGTATTTGTGCCTATCTACCCCAGTAGTGCCACCCTTGACAAAAAGTGAGGCAAAGCGACACAAATGTGTTTTTGCACTGTGAAAAGGGCATCTTTCCAATGCAAAACACCAGTTTGTGCTGGATAGTAAATTAACCGTGCAAAAAATTCAGTTTGCATCAACGCAAAATATTCGTACATCTTGGCCCAGGTGTCTCCATATGCCAAATCACTGTAAGAAGCCTGAGGGTATTGGGGCAGGCAGTGGATTCGGAACCTCTGGTCTTTTGTCACTGTTGTCCTGGTGCCCCAGCTCTGCATACACGCCCATTTGGGAACCGAGTACACTTTTTACCACTTGACTGTCAGATGAATATCAAAGCAGACCAGTCCAACGCTTACTCAGGTGAGTTCATGTGGGCTAAAGACTCAGAATTCCGCAACACAACAAAAACTTTTGGTGTCCAGTCAGTGTTTTTCCTTCTGAACAAGAAACCTATTTTATTGCACACACAACTGAATTGGTACAAATTGAAAAAAATGGCTGGTGGAATAGCGGATGGTGCCACCCTCTAAAATGACCTTACAACCAATATGCTAAAGAAAGATCTGACATGGAAGGTCACCCCCTAAATATAACCTGGACCCCCTGCACTGAAGACACTCATACGGTCTGCACACCTGCGAATCCTGAACCCTAAAAAGCATTATATCTCACCATGAGCTTGGCATAATATGAGGGGTACATCAATTACAAGTCATGCCTAATTGCTTTTTCAGTGTATCCCCATACTAATTAATGGAAAAGTATAGAGTCAAACAACATGCCAATCAATTCTGAAACACTTCACCATTCTACAGCCTTTCAATGACGTAAGACACTATATGCAGTCATTTACTTCAAACAATGTACATATAAATAAAGCTTCAGTGTTTGAAACAAACGAACGACCTTTTTTTAACCTTTAATATGGCTGCCAAGCAGCCACGGGATTTAACAACAAAATGTGAAAAAGTCTCCCAGTGAAAAATAACAACAATGTCCCAACTGGATTCATTGAGGAAGACACATTCTTCAGCATGCACACGACACTGGAAGGAAGAAAAAGGGAGACTCCTGGTTTGTTCATACAAAGGTGCTCATGGCATCATATATTTACATATGACAGTTCTAACAGCACTGTGAGTATGAATTGTCAATCACTGACAAATGATAAACTAACTTTGGGGCTCATATGGGGGCCTGCTGCTTTCTTCACTGCCCTTTAGAGCCAACAATCAGTAAGTGGTACCTTTGCTACCCCTGGTGAACCACTTTCGTGAATTTGAAAATTTTGACTGATGCCCACTTGGCCTTATGAGGTGAGTCTTACCGCCTGCAAGCTTTTTGAATCAGCCACCGCTGGCCAATACATTCCTTTCTAGTTTTTCCTCACGAAAGGGGCCTGCTGGCACATTGTTTTTTAATGGTGCAGCTATCCTCTTCCCATGCCTGGAGCACCGGTGTGCACAGCATTTCTCTTGGTGCTACCATGGCAGTAGGCTTCTTTTCCTCTCGTGTGCACACCATCCAGAATGGAAACAGGATCCTGGGCTCTTCATACCCTCGTATGTCCATGTTCTTCCCTGCAGTGCGGGCAGAAGACTAGCGTGTGTGCTTTGCTCTCCCCAATCTCCCCACAAACAGGTTTGGGGAAAGGAAGACAGAGACATATCATATCAACTCTGGGGCACTGGTCCTCCACAGAGGCATGCAGTACCATCTTGTGGTGTTTCTCTATTTTCTTTATTTTTGAATGTGTTGAATTGTGTGATTGAGGTATGGATATGTGTGATGAGTCTTGGGAACATGTGAAGGATTGAATGTGGAGTATGAATGAGGAGTGCAGGATTTGATATATTGGAATGTTTTGTTACTGATGTCTGATGCTGTTATATTCTATTAAGATGCTGGCTGGAATGGCACATCTCTCACGTTCTTTGTCCGAATCAGAGCGAAATTACTCGGTTATTGAGAGGGAGGCATTAGCGGCAGCTTGGGCTACCAATCATTTCAGAGTGTTTTTGTGGGGTAGTTCTTTGAGGTTGCGTACGGATCACAAACCTTTGTTAAAAGTATTGGGCCCTGGTGGAATAAGTAATTGTTCTGGTAGATTAGCGAGACTTGCTGTGAGACTGCAAGAATTGGACTGCAAGGTAGAGTATGTTCCGGGTTGGCGAAACAGGGATGCTGACTGTTTGTCAAGGCTTCTGGATAAAGAGGCAGTGGTTTCTGATTTCTCGGCTGAAGAAGTAGTAGCAAATGTAGATGATGCAATGGAGGGGTTTGCTAATGCCATTCCAAGGAAGACATAGATTAAGGACACGCAAGAGGATGCAACCTTGATGGGTGTTGTGAGGTTGATGAAAGGTAGTATCAGGAGAGAGTACCCTTCCAGAAGGGGTGAGACGTTTTTTAAAGATAGTGGATCAATTATCCATAACTGGTGATGGAATGATTATGCATCAAGATACGTTTTTACCACCCTCTGGTTTGCGTGCCAGACTGATTGGTTTAGCGCATGAGGAACATTTGGGGCAGACTATGAAGAGATTGAGGGAGGGTTATTGGTGGCCTTCTATGAATCTGCAGGTAAAGGAATGGGTGGAAAGGTGTGTAGCATGTAAGAAATCTGAAAAAAGGTTGAGGGTTGCTATTGGATCTTCTGATGAGCCTCAGCATATTTCTCTGGCTGATGAAGTTTGGGAAACGGTGTGCTTAGATTTTATTGGGCCTTTTTCTTTTCTAAAAGACAGTGAGAGATATGCTGTGGTATTGATGGATGCGAAGTCAAAGTGGGTTGAGGTTGCCTTCATGAGCAGTATAACCACCTCTGCTACAATTGCTGTTTTGTATGACCTCTTTAAGAGGGAAGGATTTCCTTCTGTGTTGCTTACTGACAATGGTACGCAATTGACTTCAACCGAAATGAAGAATTTTTTGGACTCTGTGGGTGTAAAACACTCATGTTGCTCTTTGTACAATCCACAGGGAAATGGATTAGTTGAGCGTGTTAATCGAATGGTTAAGGACACTATGCAATTAGCACATGGTGCAGGTTTGCCTGTGCATGAGTCTGTCAGTGAAATGCTTTGGGCATATCGCACTACTGCAAACAGTGTTTTGGGAAAGCGTTCCTTTGCAATGATGCGTGGGAGGGAGGCAGGCACTAAATTACTCCCCTCATGGATGTGTGAGAAACCCGTTGTGGGAGGCTCATATAGTGGCAAGTTGAGGTGAGAACAGACGCTTCATTGATGTGGGGGATTGGGTCAAAGTAAAACCTGGTGGTCATAGCAATTTCTTCAACACATTCAAAGGACCGTTTAAAGTTAAGGCTGTGGGAGGTAATTGGGTCAAATTGACAAATGGCCAAACATGGAATTTGAGGCGGGTGGCATTATATCAAAGGCGAGATTGCAAACATGTAGAAAATTTAGAGTATAGGTCCGAATCTGAGGATTGTTTGCCATGGATGTTGATGAATTAAGCTGAATTTTGAAGAGAACAGCTTGCTGTTCCTTCCTCCTTCGATGAGGTCACTGGGTCTGATGAAGATGGTATGGTTGCAAGGGAGGGAGATGGGTCTGCTGGTTTATCTCGTGTATTGAGGGAAGCTGGAGAAAGAAGAGTTCCAGCGTATTTGAGTGATTATGTTTCTTGAGTACACTTGTATTTCCCATGTACGTTACTATTTTTGTTTTTCTGTTCATTATTATTCTCCTCTTTACACATATTTTGAGTATGTTTAATTTTTGTTACTTCTCTGTTCTTAGATTTGTTTTACTGCAAGGTGGGGAGATGTATTATATTCTATTGAGATGCTGGCTGGAATGGCGCATCTCTGTCATGCACTGTACATTCTAGCAAAATGTCATCCCTGTGGCATCATTGACAGTTGGCCCAGCTGTGTCTGGCAAGAGCATCGTTTGGGATCTTTCTCCTTATCAATAAATCTAACTTCAAGCTATTCATCACGTGTCTTCATGCATTTATCCACAATAGATGCCCTGGTCTGTATCCTGCCAAGCATCTAACCTTTTTGAAATATGTGTTAAAAATCAATAAAATTATCATATTTTTGTATGAACTGGTGTGACTGACTTTCTCTGCACTTAATTTGCTCCAGTGATTGTGTGCTTTTTTCTGGACCCCATTTTGGGGCCTCGTTTCATGAGTTGCAGCAGGTAGTTTTCTTGCTTTAGGTGCTTCTATGGCCTCCTGACCTCTTGCATGATGTCTGTATGTCCAGCACGAGTGTCAATCAATCAATCAAAGGCATTTATAGAGCGCACTACTTACCCGGAGGGTCTCAAGGCGCTTGGGGGGGGGGCGGGGGGTGCTGCTACTGCTCGAACAGCCAGGTCTTGAGCTTCTTCCTGAAGGAGAGGTGGTCTTGGGTCAGGCGCAGGTCGGACGGGAGGGAGTTCCAGGTCTTGGCGGCCAGGTAGGAGAAGGACCTTCCTCCTGTTGTCGTTCTTCGGATGCGGGGGACGGCGGCGAGGGCGTGACTGGCTGATCGTAGATGGCGTTTGGGAGCGTAGAAGTTGATGCGGTTGTTGAGGTAGCTCGGGCCTTGATCGTGTAGGGCTTTCTGTGCATGGGTGAGGAGGCGGAAGGTGATTCTTTTGTTGACGGGGAGCCAATGCAAGTCTCTCAGATGTCCGGAGATGTGGCTGTGTCGTGGGATGTCGAGGATGAGTCTGGCTGAGGTGTTCTGGATCCGATGGAGTCTCTTCTGGAGCTTGGCGGTGGTTCCAGCGTAGAGGGCGTTGCCGTAGTCCAGTCGGCTGGTGACGAGGGCCTGGGTGACCGTCTTCCTGGTCTCGGTGGGGATCCACCGAAAGATCTTCCGTAGCGTGCGCAGGATGTTGAAGCATGACGAGGAGACGGCGTTGACTTGTCTGGTCATGGAGAGGGAGGAGTCCAGGATGAAGCCCAGGTTGCGTGCGTGGTCTGTCGGTTTGGGTGCGGTGCCCAGGGCGGGGGGCCACCAGGAGTCGTCCCAGGCGGAGGGCGAGGCACCCAGGATGAGGACTTTCGTCTTGTCTGAGTACAGTTTCAGGTGGCTGGTCGTCATCCACTCGGCTACGTCTTTCATCCCTTCGTGAAGGTTGGCTCTGGCGGCGGCGGGGTCGTTGGTCAGGGAAAGGATCAGCTGGGTGTCGTCAGCGTAGGAGCTGATGTTGAGGTTGTGTTGGCGTGCGATGGCCGCGAGGGGGCTCATGTAGATGTGGAAGAGGGTGGGGCTCAGCGAGGATCCTTGAGGGACGCCGCAGATGAATTCGGTGGCCTCTGACTTGTACGGTGGTAGACGGACTCTCTGTGTTCTTCCGTCGAGGAAGGAGATGATCCATTCCAGTGCCTTCTCCTGGATTCCGACGTTGCTGAGGCGCAGACCTAGGGTGCGGTGGCAGACAGTGTTGAATGCCGCGGAGAGGTCTAGAAGGATGAGGGCCGCTGTTTCTCCGTTGTCCATCAGGGCTCGGATGTCATCAGTGGCAGCGATGAGGGCGGTCTCGGTGCTGTGGTTGGCTCGGAAGCCAGACTGTGAAGGGTCGAGGGATCCATTCGTCTCGAGGAAGGCGGCCAGCTGTTTGTTGACGGTCTTCTCGATGACTTTGGCTGGAAACGGGAGGAGCGAGATGGGGCGGTAATTCTTGAGTTCGGTGGGGTCCGCTGTTGGTTTCTTTAGTAGGGCGCTGAGTTCAGCGTGCTTCCAGCTCTCCGGGAAAGTGGCGGTGTCGAAGGAGGTGTTGATGATGTCCCGCAGGTGGGGTGCGATGACAGCGTCGGACTTGTTGAAGACGTGGTGAGGGCAGGGGTCGGTCGGAGATCCGAAGTGGATGGAGTTCATCATGCGGACGGTGTCTTTGGTGCTGATCGGAGTCCAGGCGCGGAGGGTGGTGGTGGGGGGCGGTGATTCGGTCGTGGCGTGCGTCGGTTGAGGGCTGAAGCTGTTGTGTATGTCCGCGATCTTGTTGTGGAAGTAGGAGGCGAGGGAGTTGCAGAGGTCTTGCGATGGGGTGATGTCGTTGTTTTCGGCGTTGGGGTTGGAGAGCTCTTTCACGATGTTGAAGAGTTCCTTGCAGTTGTGTGCGTTGTTGTCCAGCCGGTCTTTGAATGCAGTTTTCTTGGTGGCGCGGATCAGTTGGTGGTGCTTCCGGGTGGCAAGCTTGAGGATGGTCATGTTGTCCGGTGTTGGCTCCCTTCTCCAGGCTTTCTCGAGGGCTCGGCAGTTCTTCTTGGAGCTCTTGAGTTCGTCGGTGAACCATGGGGCCTTCTTGCTGCCGGGTCTGCTGGGCGGGGTCCTCAGTGGGGCGAGTTCGTCCGCGCAGTTGCTGATCCACTTCGTGAGGTTGTCGGCGGCATGGCTGGGGTTCGCTGAGCTGGCGGGAGGGTGCTGGCTCAGGGATGCGGCGAGCTGGTCGGCTGTGATCTTGTTCCAGCTTCTTCGAGCAACCTGTTGCTGGTGGTGGTGGATAGTCGTTCTTTTGAAGGTGAAGTGGACGCAGCTGTGGTCCGTCCAGTGTAATCCAGTGGCGTGGCTGAAGTCGATGTCTTTGCTGGATGAGAAGACGGCGTCGAGTGTGTGTACGGCGAGGTGGGTGGGGCTGGACACCAGCTGCTTGAGTCCGAGGTTGTCGAGCAGGGTGATGGTGTTGCGGTCGTTGTTGTTCTCCAGGTGGAAGTTGATATCCCCCAGGAGGATGTAGTCAGCGGAGGTGAGGGCATGCGGGCTGACGAAGTCGGCGATGTCCTCGCTGAATTGTGTGCGTGGTCCCGGGGGTCGGTAGATCAGGGTGCCTCTGAGGGTGGTCTTCGGGTCGGTGCGGATCTGGAAGTGTAGGTGTTCGGCGGTAGTCAGGGTGTCGTCGGTGTTGGTCGTGATGTGGATGGTGTCCCTGTGGATGATGGCGATGCCTCCTCCCATCTGGTTGGCGGTGCGGTCCCTCCGGGTGATCTTGTAGCCCTCAGGGATGGCGATGGCGATGTCGGGCGCTGAGGAGTCGTTCATCCAGGTTTCCGTGAGGAAGGCAACGTCAGGAGCTGTGGTGTCGAAGAGGTTCCAGAGCTCGATGGCGTGTCTGTGGATGGATCGGGTGTTGAGCAGGATGCACTTGAGGTGGTTGCTGCTGGTGTTCGGCTTGGCGGGTGCTGGTGCGGGTCAGGTCCGGATGCAGGAGAACTTGCAGGCGTGGCAGCTGAAGGGTCCGTGGGTGCGTCTCGGGGTGGCTCGGTAGCATCCCGGGATTCTGCCGGTGTTGAGTGCGTTGTGGGTGGCGGCGTCGTACGTCCGGCGGGTGGGCTGGGGTCTGCGGGGACCAGGGGTCCTGGCCCTGGGCGCGGTCCAGGCGAGGACGGGCGCAGACGGGCTTACCTTTGGCACACCTTTGGCGCTCATTCGGTGCCCCCGCTCCGCGGTCGCTCTGGGGGCGTCATAAGTGAGGAGCCTGGGAGGGCGGGTCAGCTGGGTGGCGGGCCGGCGAATGGGATGGAGGTGGGCGGGGCCGCAGGGAGTCAGCGGCGGGAGCTTCTGGGCGGCGGCCTCGGCCCGGGGGCAGGCGAGGCGGCAGGCGGGGTGATCCGGGCGGCCCAGCGGCGGCTGGGTCGCTCTGTAGCTGAAGGAGGTCGCGGGAGGGGTGAACTGGGCGGCCCAGCGGCGGCTGGGTCGCTCTGTAGCTGAAGGAGGTCGCGGGAGGCGGGAGGGGTGATCCGGGCGGCCCAGCGGCGGCGGCTGGGTCGCTGAAGCAGGAGCTGGCAGGCAGCAGGAGTGGCGGCTGGCAGGAGGGGTGACCAGGCCTTGACAAAGGCACAGTGGTCACTCCTGGCTCTTCCCCTGCTGGCCCCTTAAGTGAGGAGCCTGGGAGGGCGGGTGAGCTGGGTGGTGGGGCCGGCGAATGGGATGGAGGTGGGCGGGGCCGCAGGGAGTCAGCGGCGGGAGCTTCTGGGCGGCGGCCTCGGCCCGGGGGCAGGCGAGGCGGCAGGCGGGGTGATCCGGGCGGCCCAGCGGCGGCTGGGTCGCTCTGTAGCTGAAGGAGGTCGCGGGAGGCGGGAGGGGTGATCCGGGCGGCCCAGCGGCGGCTGGGTCACTGAAGCAGGAGCTGGCAGGCAGCAGGAGTGGCGGCTGGCAGGAGGGGTGACCAGGCCTTGACAAAGGCACAGTGGTCACTCCGTGTGTGTGGTACTTGTGGTACTTACTCGAGTGTGTGGTACTTCCAGGGTTAACCACCACAGAGCCAATCTACAAATGTTCAAGGAAACCTGCTCCTTTAAGGTCCTGAGGAAGTCCATCAGCTGTAGATCCATTGAATGAGTGAGGAGGCCAGTACCCCTGTTCCTGGAGGGAAGAGTCTAACCGATTCCTTAGCGGAAAAGGCCTGGAGTACTCTTCTGTAAAGAGTGTATTCTCAAGCTGGTACTTCCTCGTTCTGGTGTAGTTCTGCCCCCTCTATTTTGGAATTATTTCTTTAGGTAGTTGATGAGGTTTTCTAGAAAAAGTGTCTCTGCTCAATCCAAGACGCCTCATCATCCCTGCAACCCTGATTGATCCATCACCTGTAGCAACATCCTGGGAACTCTCCAAGATGGGCAAATACACAGCTCTCAACTGGTTCCTTCTCTCCAAAACTTCAAAAGAAAGAATGTTGTGTAAGTGGTGCCAGAGGTCTGGTGGCCCCTTTTTGTCTCTGCGAGAAAGGGATAGACCAGCCTATTGTAAAATTGTGAGCTAATTTCCCCATACAGATTCCACCCTCCCTTTTTCGCTTTAAGACGGTCAACCCGTTGAAATGGATCTGTTGTCTGTGGAAGGCTTCGATGTATATAGCTGCTGGTCCGCAGTTTAAAGAACTTTGCCTGACAGAGTAGTTTAAAGCCCGAATTATTTCATCTTCTTATATCCAAAGTGTGGGGAAATTAATATTGTAGTTGTACTGTGGCCTTTTTTGAAGATAAAAGAGACTTTAGTCCTTTGTATGTGTGGAGCCAGTGCAAAGATAATATTTTAGAGCAACTTTCACTTAGTGTCAATACAGTAAAGTACTATAGACTTGCTGTGAAGCACTAGGGACTTCTCTATATTAAAAATGAAATAGGGATATATCTTTTTGGACATCCATTTACATTATATGGCCTGCATAGGCTATTATCAATTTACTCAAGGTATCATCTGCGACAGGTTACTTGTGCACAGATTCTGAGCTGCCTTGGACAGTACTCCTAATCAGTCATCGACACGTGTGCACATGCATGTGCATAACACTTCATGTGTGCCCAGTATAAAACCTCTTACCGCAAGAGTGCAGCAGCAATCCAGTTTCTACAGAAGCTTCCAGTGAGACTCTGTTAGTAAACGGCACAGCAGCCAGCCAAAGGCCAATTGGTTTATAATCTAAACATCTGAGGAGCTTTAAACTGGTCAGCACAAAATCTTTCATTATCTCCCTATCTACTCAAACCAGTTGCAAAGCTGTTGTAGTCTTGTGAAAGGACTTCATAAATGTTATGATACTACCCGGTTTCATTTAAAATAATATTTCATTAGGCTAACAGGCTAAATTTGGCCACATCACTCAAACTATGTGACATCCACTGGCTTACAAAAATAGCTAGGATGAATTTCAAATTATGATTCCGCGCCGAAAAAGCTATTCACCTGAACAATCCCCATGCGTATACGACTGGCACACCATATCCGGTGGACAATCAAGAATGTGAAGTCAAAATTGCACCCAACTGGAAGGAACCAAATTTCAAACCAATTTTGCCTATAAACTTTTTCTTAGTGCACCAGCGGACTCCTGGAACTCTCTGCTTCTAGACATTGAAACTCAACAGTGGCCGGTCTCACGTTCAGAAAGTACTTCAAATAAAACTTATTCACACTCCTCCTAAAATCTATAACTAATCTTCAAAAATAACAATCCATCCTTTGACTTTTTCATTCTGTCCTAATCAAGATGTCTACTTTGGCTCCTGTAGATCTACTGATTAAAAGGTTCTTCTCCAGACGTACATAAACTCATCAATCTAGTCATCTGTAAAGTGCCCATAGAGACGCTGGTGCAGTTACACAGTTCACTAATTCATTCTCATGGAGGTATTTCTTGAAGAAGCATTGTTTTCTTTTATGGTTTCCACTGCAGTTATTCTGCAGTCAGAGAGGTGGTCACGCACCTCAAGCCCTACAGCAAGGCTGCCACTTGATCCCTTCATCAGAGCTGGAGCAATGCTGCAAAGTGATAGAAGCAGAGGTCCCTTTGTGACCGTGCCTCCAGCTCCATCGATCCCATATGCAAGTAGCTTTCTCCATTCATACTTGTATGGTAAAGGTCTAAGTAGGAGTATGGCCTTCTGTAAATAGACTTTTTTTGTCGGTATTTCAAAGCAGTTAAGAAGAAATAACTGGATTATTACAGATTTTTTTGTGGTTTTAATATTTGAAGCTTTGAAGATGATTCTGCCACCCTTTTGCATAACCATGTATGAAAGATGTCTTGTTTCAATTTTGGCTGAAAAGGAATGTAGAAGGGTGTATTTGCCCCATGGATTTGAGAAGTCCACACCACGTGAAGGCTATGTATTCATAATATCATTTCACAACAAATGTGCTGCGGAAGATGTACAGTCTTTTAAATACAGCTGTTTATCTTGTGTCTGAGCTTCGGAATTTGCTGGTAGATGGATAGGACAGCCAAGGGTGTGAGTTCGCAAACGTCAAGGCCTATATTGACTCATGGAAGATGTGGAGCCAGGTAAGGGGCCTGTTCACAAAGGCAGGTTTTCCTGCAGATATCACCTCATATGGAAATCCTCGCCTACACCTAGCTGAAGTTCTCTGCAAGGATAAAATTTCCATGCGAGGATCTCCACAAAGATTTGGATTTACGAGCCTCTCTAACCCTTCAAAAGAGAGCGTAGAGACACCTACAACCAAACTGATGACCATAAAGTTACCATTAGTAAATAACAGCTGTTTGTGGAGCGTTCTGCTACCTGAGTAGAGATCTCCTTATAGAAAGTACATTTAATTTAAGAAAAATATAAAAACACCATTTCCTAACTCCTTTTTACCTGGGATTAACACACTTACAAGACACAAAATAATGTATTTATTTATAATTTATATGAATGCCATATATTTTATTTTTGATTACATTAAATGAATTACAATTTTAATCCCCCTTGCAGTGTTAGTGCTTGGGTGCAAGCTATATTTTATTTTAAAATTAGTGTTATTTAGATTAAATTAAGTTGTAGACAATGGTAAAAAAATTGAATTAAAAAAAGTGGTTGAAAAATAATACCATTATTTAAATTAATTTTTTTTTCAATATCTAAAGATAAATGTAATATACACTTTTATTTATTTTATTTGTATTTCTATATGTTATTTGAATGGCCATGAGTGGTGCTTCAAATACTCCAAAATTTAGTTGGAGTACATATAAGCCTGTTCTGTCAGCACTACTAAAGATGTAGAAATAAATGTGTATTTTGACAAAGGGAATTGTCTTACTCAGTTGTGGGTGTGCTTTTCGATTGCCATATCCTTCCCTAAAACACCATTCATTTCAGTAAACCCCACAATATTGTAAAATGATGCCCATTTTCCTACCACTCCCACTTGCTCCTATCACATTTACTACTAAAACCTATACCGTGTGTGGAGATCCCAGCCACTAAGTAGGAGGTCTCTATACAGAAAGGAATTGAACTGCAGATATGAGGATCTTCGGATAGAGATTCGCAAATTACATTTTGAATTATGCAAAGCAGTACTATTTTATGCACTTCAAAATTACTTTTGTTAATAGGGACCCTGATGAAGAGTGGCCGATAGTGCATGACTGGGCACACTGCTTTATGCAACCCTTGGTCTCAGTATGTTACTCACCAATTCCTGCGCCAATCATACACCATGTTCAGCAATTCATTGCTCCATAAACCATGTAGTCGCCCCTCAATCTAACACACCTTAGGTTAAGTATTTTTGCTAAGTGTTGTATCAATGTTGCTTATACCAAACCTTTAGATTATCTATGTGTTTGGATTGTTCCATGTGCTTGTAGTTATCCTTAGGTTTGACTAAAACGGCTGATGAATTTGAATTTTTGAATTTGAATGCAGATTTGTAAAGGGCATAGCTACCCTGGGGCGACCCAGTGCTGTCAATCGACCTGTGGTTCCAGAGTGGGGAAGAAGAGGTGATATAATATGGGAAGAGCCATGTATTTAGTTGCCTACGAAAGGCAAGTAGGTTGTGTTCTCTTTGGATGGAGAGTGGAAGGGAGTTCCACAGCTTTAGAGCATTGTAAGAGAACAGTCGCCCCCCAGAGCGGGCCTTTTTTTATTCTGGGGACGCTGGCCAGGGAGAGGGAGTCTGATCTGAGTTGTCTGTTCGAATGATGGGGTTTGACAAGGGATCTCAGAATCGGCGGGCCTCTGCCTTGCATTTTTTTGTGTGAGATGCAAAGGGTCTTAAAGGGGATCCTTTCCTTAATCGGGAGCTAGTGTAGACTTTTAAGGGCTGGTTTGGCAGAGAATCTAGATTTGGTCCCGGTCAGGAGTCTGGCGGCGGCGTTTTGGGCGCATTGCAGTCTGTTAATGACCGATGCGGGGGCCCCTAGATAAAGGGCATTTCCGTAGTCCAATCTGGAGTTCACCAGCCCCTGCATGAACAGTTTCCTGGATTGGAAGGGGATTAGGTGGAGGATTTTCCGCGCTGTTTGAATGAGGCCGAAGCAAATGCCGGTGGTTTTTCTGGCCTGGACTTTAAAGTTGAGGTCTTGGTCCAACCAGATACCAAGGCTTTTGACTTCGGATTTGGGGGTGGGGTTGATACCATGCAGAGTGGCCATGAGAGGGATGGAGGGAGTTTGCGTGGGTTTCCCAAGAGAAGGATCTCGGATTTCTCTCCGTTTAATTTCAGGCGCGATTCGCACATCCAGTGAAAGATGTTCTCGAGACAGGCTGACAGGTTGTCCAGGCTTTTACTCGACTGGTTTATGGACACTACCAGTTGGGTATCATCGGCATACATGACTGTTTTTATGCCGAATGGGGTTATAATGTCTTCTAAGGGAGACATGTAGACGTTAAAAAGTGTGGGGCTCAGGGAGGAGCCCTGGGGGACCCCACACTGGAGAGGGAGAGCTTTGGACTTAACTGTGCCATCGGACACCTGGAAGGTTCTGCCTTCCAGGAAGGATTTGATCCAGGACAGGGCGGTGCCGGAAACTCCTACCATGCTGAGCCGGTGGATGAGGATGGCATGGTCTACCGTGTCGAAGGCGGTGCTAAGATCGAGGAGGATCACTGCCACTGATCCTCCTGCATCTATGATGGTTCTTGCCTCTTCGACCACGGCTAGTAGTGCGGTGTCTGTTCCCTGTCCCGGTCTAAACCCTGTCTGGGATTGGCGCAGGAGGTTGTTGGATTCCAAAAAGAGAGATAGTTGGTGGTTGACAATTCGCTTGGCCACTTTGCTGATGGCCGGGAGGAGAGAGATGGGTCTGAAATTGGATAGGTCCATGGGATCAAGGTGGGGTTTTTTGAGAAGTGCCCTGACTGTAGCTTTTTTCGAATTGGTTGGAACAGTGCCCAGTGTAAAGGAAGCGTTAATAAGGTTGGTGAAGGGAGGGGCAACAGTGAAAGTGACCAGTTTTAGTTTGCTCATAGGAGCTGGATCAGATGGAGCCCCACTCTTCACTAATTGTAGAGTGGTCAGGAATAGTTCTGTGGTCACCTGGGAGAATGTTTGGAGGCGTGGGGCCTCCGAATCCAAGGGAGGGGTAACGGGGAGTTGTGAGGTGTTGGGAGATGGAAGGGATTTGAGGATATTATTAATTTTTGTTGAAAAGAACTCAGCTAGCTGGTTGCATCTGGTGCCCGATGGATCCGGTGTGGGCAAAGGATCTGGGGTTTTAGTGAGAAGACGTACGATGCGATAGGTTTCTTTGGCAGAGTTAGCGGCAGCTTGTATTTTTTCCTCGAAGAAGGTTACCTGGGTGTTTTTTATACAGGTTTTGTATTGCTTCACGGCAGACCTATATTCGTTTTTGCTTTCAGTAGCCCAGTCCTTTCTCCAAAGGCGCTCGAGCTTTTTACACCTTTTCCTAAGTGCGCATAGTGCTTGGGTGTTCCAAGGAGATTTAAATGTTCTCTTTTTACTTGGGAGGGGTTTGACGGGAAGGATGGCGTCAGGGGATTGATCGATCCAGCCACGGAGTTGAACGTCAGCTCTGGAGCGGTCTGGGTCAAGCACAGGTGTGGTAGAGGCTAGTGCTTGAGTTCATGAAGCCGTATCCAGTTTTTGCCACGGGCGAGATGGTGCTTGGGGAGGAGGTCTCTCCGGTGCTTCAGACGAAAGTTGGAGCTTAAAGGGGATTAAAAAGTGGTCTGACCAGGGGACGGGGAGGGGGTTATTCACTACTAGTCTCGTGAGGTTAGTGAATATGGGGTCCAACAGGTGGCCCTTGGAATGGGTGGGCTGATTGCATTTCAGGTGAATGTTGAGAGAGGCTAGGTCTTTCTTAAGGTTGTTGGCTGTTTTGTTTGTTGGGTCGTCGAAGTGGAGATTTAGATCTCCTAAGACCGTAAAGTTAGGAGACAGGCAAGCAAGAGAGGAGATGGTT
The DNA here is from genome assembly GCF_964263255.1 of Lissotriton vulgaris. Taxonomy (NCBI): domain Eukaryota; kingdom Metazoa; phylum Chordata; class Amphibia; order Caudata; family Salamandridae; genus Lissotriton; species Lissotriton vulgaris. The sequence continues at coordinate 273,569,751 of NC_141689.1, read as the reverse complement.
TCCACTAGGGAGTTGCAAAAAAGTCGTTGCTGTCCTGGGGGGCGATAGACGAGTATCCCTGAAAGGGTTGTGGATGGGGGTAGGTAGATAGAGAACTGGGCATTTTCACAGTCCTGAATTGGGCTGTCCTTAAAATGGCAAGACAGGTAATCTCGGTAGATGATCGCGATTCCGCCTCCAGTCCCGGAGGGTCTGTCCTGGTGCTTGATTAGGCAGCCAGAGGGGAGTGCTTGGACTATGTCCGGGTCTGAGTTGGAGTTGATCCATGTTTCGGTGACAAAGAGAATCTCAATCTCGGAGTCTTGCAGAAGCATATTGATTTCTGCTTGGTGTTTCGGGAGGGATCTGCAATTGAGTAGAGCCATCTTGAGCCAGCGTGGTTTCAGGGGGAGTCGTGGTGTAAGCCTATATTGGCAGTTTGAGCAGCAGGAATGTCCATCCTTTAAGGAGATAATGCTGCGACAGGGAGCGGAGGAAGAGTCCCTGAGTTTGAGGAGGGTTTCTTGGGTGTACCTCCGGAGAGAAGGTGTGACAGATGCAGGGGTCCTGGGCTCAGGGCTCGGTCTGGCGCGGACGGGCGCAGACGGGCTTGCCTTAGGCGCTCCCGCTGCGCTCGTCCGCTGCGCTTCCGGCAGATGCACATGGTTTATGAGGAAGGAGGGGGGTGGAGTGGGCGAGGCCTAAAAAGGGGCGTGGCCTCTGTAATCGCCGGTAATGGCGTCAGGAGGTGTGTTAGGTCAGGTTCAGGGGCGAGCAAGTGCCCAGGAGTGGTGTCACAGAAGGAAGTAAGTGAGTTTAAAAACACACACAAGAAGGTGACTTTAGATTTTAAAAAATGCACAAGTCAAGCTCCCGGCTTCCGCCTCAGGAGATAGGTCGAATCTGAATGCGGCGCTTGTAATCAGCGTCTTTTGTACGTTGCGGCGGTGGGCTTAGCCTAAAAAGGGGCGTGGCCTCTGTAATCGCCGGTAATGGCGTCAGGAGGTGTGTTAGGTCAGGTTCCACGGCAGTGCTAGAATCCGCTGCGCGGGCTGATCAGGGGCGAGCAAGTGCCCTGGAGTGGTGTCACAGAAGGAAGTAAGTGAGTTTAAAAACACACACAAGAAGGTGACTTTAGATTTAAAAAAAATGCACAAGTCGCGCTCCCGGCTTCCGCCTCAGGAGATAGGTCGAATTTGAATGCGGCGCTTGTAATTAGCGTCTTTGGTACATTGCGGCGGTGGGCGTGGCCTAAAAAAGGGGCGTGGCCTCTGTAATCGCCGGTAATGGCGTCAGGAGGTTTGTTAGGTCAGGTTCCGCGGCAGCGTTAGAATCCGCTGCGCGGGTTGATCAGGGGCGAGCAAGTGCCCTGGCCTGGAGTGGTGTCACAGAAGGAAGTAAGTGAGTTTAAAAACACACACAAGAAGGTGACTTTAAATTTTATAAAATGCACAAGTCGCGCTCCCGGCTTCCGCCTCAGGAGATAGGTCGAATGTTTTGGTTCCACATGTTTGTACAAGCCTCCTCACTGATAACCTTTTTGTCTGTTGCTCTAATTATTCAGGTGCTTGATACTTATCCATGTGCCTGCAGTCGGGTACTTTCCAGAGTGATTCACTGCCACCAATACAGGGACTTTCCAGTCAGGTACTTTTCAGAAGAATTCCCATGCCACCAATTATACTCTTGGTAACTATCCATTTGCCTGCAGTCAGAGACTTTCCATAACCATTGATACATAAATATGTGCTCTTCTAGAACGACCTGGCCACCTATATAAATACTCAGCCAAACCCAGTCAGGCGCTTGGCTTTATTTCCTGAAAAGAGAATCTTTCTCCTCCCACTCTCCAGGATTATCTCTTCTCCCCAGTCCAAGCTTCTTCGCCTGGCTGTGTGACATCTACGCTCCCGCAGACATCCCTGAGTGGCTCGTCAGGCTTCTCACATACCCGCATTACAGGAAAGATCTACCGTTGAGTGACAGCAGCTATTCAGGGGCTGGCCCATTGGTTATCCCTGCATTGTGATGGCATAACCTGCAAAGAAAGGAACGGCAAAGCAAAAGAAGAGAAAAAAAAGGTTAGTTCACTATTCTTGGTTTCTTTTAAAAAGAAAAATCGCACCCTGCAATTCTACAAATTATAAACATCTTGACGTGTGAATAATATCGGCAGAAGAACCCCACGCTATCAGCTGGAGATTCAAGAGACACTATGCAAACTTTTTTTTTAAAAAGCGAAAAGGAAAATTCAAAAAAGGAAGAACAGTCACATTACAAACAGGTATGACATATTATATGCTGACAGGGGAAACAAATTAACTGTTTTGGAAGCTTAAGAAAGTAGTGGGTAATTCTATCCCACAAGAACTAAAGGAATACACATTTTCTGTGTTGTTATAAACTTCTGTGTGTAAGAACTTCCATTGCTCAAATGTTATTTGAACCAACGATGTCAATATGTATCAATGTAGTCGTAAAAAGGAGGGAGAAAGATCAGTCGATCAGACGGGCACCAATTACCACCCAGAGAGAGGGAGGAAGGTCCAGTATCAGCTTGTGCCCGTGTAGACTACACGTTTCAACAAAGGGGGTTGCTGAACTGTTCCTAAAGAAGATTAAACAGACTGGCTTGACCGAAGGTGTGTGTGTTACACCTTTGGGCATCCATTATGTTGGACGTGTTTGCCTCACACACCCGAAAGGGTGTCATGCTTCATCATAGGCGTTGCTCCTCGTCGGGGAGGCGGTGCAATCCCCGACGGGCTCACCTCAGAGAGGGGCTCTTTGGCGGAGATCTTTTTGTCCAACAGCCTATTGGTGAAGTGCGGGTATGTGGGTCAGGGCAATCAGTATCCTGAAGAAAAAGAGTGATTTAAAATGTAGCAGGGGGTGCCGGAAACCACTTTATTCTGGGGGTCCCCCTACTGCAGTTAAAAAGTGGAATTAGCTCGCTGGGTGATGGCAGGTTAGGTAGCGTAACCCTAAACAAGACTAGAGTGAGGGTTGGTCAACATGTTTCTCGCATGGGAAGTTCCCGCGATTCGTCAGGACCTAGTGAAGGTGAAATTTAAAAAAGGAATAAAAGAAACCATGCTGGTGTCATGTGTCTCCTGTGATTTACCTCAGGGGATAATCCTATGCCTAAAGGTCTTGGACTAATTGCCACCTGAGTAGTCGGCGGGTCGGTACAACAGGGTTTGCCTATAGATCTGGCTCAAGTTACCTGTGTCCGTGCGGAGTCACCTACCCATCACCTATTCGAGCTCGGCGGTGATGGGTAGGTGACTCCGCACGGACACGGGTAACTTGAGCCAGATCTATAGACAAACCCTGTTGTACCGACCCGCCGACTACTTAGGTGGCAATTAGTCCAAGACCTTTAGGCATAGGATTATCCCCTGAGGTAAATCACACGAGACACATGACACCAGCATGGCTTCTTTTATTCCTTTTTTAAATTTCACCTTCACTAGGTCCTGACGAATCGCGGGAACTTCCCATGCGAGAAACATGTTGACCAACCCTCACTCTAGTCTCGTTTAGGGTTACGCTACCTAACCTGCCGTCACCCAGCGAGCTAATTCCACTTTTTAACTGCAGTAGGGGGACCCCCAGAATAAAGTGGTTTCCGGCACCCCCTGCTACATTTTAAATCACTCTTTTTCTTCAGGATACTCTGGCGCCCGAATAGGGACCCCTCCCCTTCCCCACGCGCCGGCGATGTAACGCAAGCCCCTGACCCCTTCTACAGCCGTGACGGACCCCTATCTGTGCACATCTGCGGGTTTTCCTGCTAACTCCCTCAGGCCCACGGAGGAGACGGAGACTGCGAGCAGGCATCCATACGAGGCAGTGAGGAATGCGGAGAGTCCCGACCAGAGCCCAAGACGAGAGAGCACGGTCCGAGGTATCCCAAGGCCCACCTGTTCCGAGGCGCATGCGCAGCAAGAAGCCGTCCAGTCCAGTCCAGTATCAAGTTTCCGAGGCCTTCAGTTCTGCTTCCCGGTGAGTACCGTTGTTGGGAACGCATATAGACGGGTTCATTTATTGTGCCCGGTCAAGACGGGTCTGGGTACACAGACCCGGTCCAGACGTGTCCACTTAGGTGGATATGGTATGACGTGTCTCTTTATGGGACCGGTATGACTGTACTGTTCTAGCAGTGCATCCAGTATTCTAGTCTATGGATTTGTGTTATTCTATGTATCAGGTAATCATTGTTCGCAATATTTTGGTGTTGTGGTATGAATGACTGTTTGCAATTGTTTTCGTGTTTAATGTGTTACTGTTCAGGTCAGTTCAAATATGCCGCTGTTTTTGAAATTACGTCAGATAGGAACCAGGAAAGGGATACTTGAAGAGGCAGTTCCCGTCCCACCTAGGGACACTCCCGGACATTTTATGTACCATAAACACGGCTTAGATGCCATACTGTACTTAGATTTATGGGTTGACTATACAAAAGATCTGGAAGAGAAATATAGATGGCCTGTCTCAGGGACATGGGATGCTGATTGCATCATGAGAGTAGAAGAAGCACTTTGGAAAAAGAAAGCCAGACAATCCCAGAAAGATGCCATAGAATTGTGGCGTAAAGAAGCGCATAGAAGAACAGAGAAAGAATTAAGAAAAGCAGAGAAAAATAGAGAAGCATCAGAAAAAGCTCAAGAAAAAGAACTACTAGAAGAAGGTGAACGAGTCAGAGCAGAACAATTAGACCGACAGAGAAATGCCCTTATTAAAGGCATGTATCCCGTCCTTGCCGAGGGTCTACCTAAAGTGACCCCGGAAGTACCCAGAAACTTGCCGCCACCATTGGTCCCGACTAAACTCCGTCATAAACAGACCGCAGCGGATATTTTCCTTTCTTCCTACTTAGATGACACTGTCCCAGAGTACGTTAATACAAATCATCCTCCAAATATTCATCCTCGCAACCCTGTTAATGACGCGATTTCCCCCCACTGTTCCTCCTGCCACTGGTCCTGGCAATCCTTTTAATACACCTGTAACCCAGGACCAACCTACATTACCTACACCTACTTTACCAGCACCAATATTACCAGCGCCAGTGCAGCCTGCAAGTCCCGGTGGCTCACATTTAGGAGCCGCGGGAGGGGGTTTCTCCACCCCTCCTCAAGTGAAACGAATATCATTACGAGATTTAGCACTGGAACAAACGCCAAAAGCAACATACGCAACCCTTAGAAAGAACCTTACTGATTGTATATATGATCCAGTACCGGGTGAGGATTCATTGGTCTTACACTCACTACGATTAAGGCGCGTTGCAGATTATTTGATCACTTTACCAGGCATGAGAGAGAAATTAGACAAAATATATAACTTCATTAGAACGGGGGAGGGACCAGAAAGTATACAGGAAGCCATGGCACATAGAAAGGTGGAAACTCAACGCATGATTTTACAGTTCTTGATAAATTGTTTGATCAGGGAACAAGACCAACCACACAGAGAAGTAACTAAACGTATGTTAAATTGGAGTGACAACTTAGCGGTCGGAAAACATGATAAACAAAGTAGTGTAGAGGCGATGTACAGGAAAATCCGTAAGGAAATTCTTGACATACGTGAAAAAGAACAGGCCTTGGCACAGGCCGACGAGAATGAAACTGAGAAAGAGGACGACGAAGTTTCAGAGGACGAAGATGTAACTCCAGCGAACATGAGTAAAATAAGCTACATAGGTAGAGCAAGGCCTTTTGATAGGCCGATACGTCTAGAATACAAGAAACGTTCTCTCTCTCCCATACCAGAACACTATTCCCTGGAACGCATATTTCAAGCTACCGATCAAGAACTGAAAAAACGAATAGGGAGTAGTGAGCTTAATACTTTACACGAACAGGAACTAGCCCGGTCAGCAGTTCAATGGGCTAGCAATTCTACCATATATAAAGACGACGCAGTAGCACAAACATTTTTGAATCTTTCCCCAGACGAACAGTGACTAGCTGGTATGTACATGATCCAACATCTCATTACATTGTACGAAAGTCAGCATTCTGATCCAGGTCCTTTATATAACTTATTGGAAGATTTACTCTTAGTTAGATGGAGAGGTTTGGGTACCGAATTGATTCATAAAATCCTGGAACAACGACACAGATACGTGACTTTCCTAACTCCCCATTTCGTTCCTGTCCCTAATCGAGAACGAAAACCCTTTTACATAGACAAATTGAATCCCTTACGAGAGGTTCATCCCGTTCGGACAACAGGTGGTGAGCTTGAACGAGTATTTGTTTACACCCCCTTAACGAAAATGGAATTACTGGAAATGAAAAAATTAGTGCCCTGTCACGATAAAGACCCAGTAGGGTTTCACCGGGAATTAAAAGATATGCTCCGCATGGGGGAGTATACGTATCCTGATATTATTAAAATGTTAAAAGTACTGTTGCCAGCAGGCGTATATGAAAAACTTAAAGAAAAGGAGTGGGAGGTGGGAGAGAAAAAGATTGTCTGGGCAGAATTAGAAGACGAGGATAGGACACGAATCCCTGGTACTGGTCTCGGGGAAAAAGCCAGGGCATTGCCCGAGTTGTTGATACAAGTTTTGCCAAGATTACTAGCTACTAAAAAGGAAGACTGGGATACTATCTCAGCCTGCAAACAGAAACAAGATGAAGACACTAGTGATTTTTATTCCAGATTCGAGAAATTTTCATTATTAATAGCGGCCTAAAAACAAGTAGTGAATCATACCCACATCTTTTTGTGACCAAATTAGTAGAGAATTCCTTACCACAAGTTAAAAACAGAGTACTGAAGGTTGAGAGCACATGGCAAGCAAATAGCCCTTCCCAAATGTTACAAATGTTACAATATCATCAGAACCGAATTAGAGAGGAACACGAACATGAACAGAGATGTATCAAAGACACGAAAATGAAAGTCCTAGTTGCCCAGTCCGTCCCTGCTGATGGTCAGAAAAGGGGCACAAGGTGTCCCCTTCAAAGTTACAATTCTGTGCCCAGCAAGTGGTATACCTTGGACACTTGCTGTCCAAGAGGGGTAGACAGTTGACACCTGACCGTATCCAGTTAATTTCACATCTTCCACAGCCCAAGACACAAAAGGAAGTACGGGCCTTCATTGGCCTCACTTCTTACTGCAGACAATGGATTCCCCAGTATGCATATCTAGCAAAACCACTCATACAGTTGACAACACAGGAGGCAGCGACTTCGACTGTCCTCCCTTGGACTCAGGAACATACACAAGCTTTTGATGAACTGAAGAAAGCTTTATGTCAAGCACCTGTTTTAGCGTCACCATGTTACAGTAAACCTTTTACACTCTTTGTCACTGAACGCGATGGCACAGCATTATCCGTACTCACTCAAGATCAGGCAGGCAAACACAAGCCTTGTGCTTACTTTTCCAGTACATTGGATCCAGTGGCCCAGGCTCTGCCTGCTTGCCTAAAATCAGTTGCAGCAACAGCTCTAGCAATCAGACAAAGTGATTCCATAGTATTAGGACATCCCCTGATAGTACAAGTTCCCCACTCAGTGCAAGTTCTCCTGAACCGAACCCAGACACAGCACTTGACCATAGCAAGACTAACAGGATATGAATTGACACTGTTTCAGCCACACATCGAGATCAGACGTTGCAACACGTTAAATCCTGCTACACTTTTACCTTCGAGTACAACAGACCCTGCACCACATGATTGCGTGGAAATAATTAATAATGTAACAAAACCAAGACAAGACCTGACAGACATTGCATTACCCGACCCAGACCTGACACTTTATGTGGATGGCTCATGCATGAGAACAAGTACAGGAGAGTTAGTGGCCGCATATGCCGTGACCACTGATACTGAAGTCATAGAAACACATCGCATTGACACCTTGTCAGCCCAAGCAGCAGAGCTCATTGCTCTGACCCAAGCCTGTATACGAGCCAAGAACCTGAAAGTAAATATATACACAGATTCCCAGTACGCATTCGGAGTCGTTCACGACTTCGGCGTCCTCTGGCAAGAGAGAGGTTTTCTGACCTCCCACGGAGCCAAGATCCAGCATGGTCCCCTTGTTCAAGCTCTGTTAGAAGCCATACACTTGCCTACAGCCAGAGCCATCATGAAGTGCAAAGCACATACTAAAGTCACAGACACCATTTCTCAGGGTAACGACCTGGCAGATCGAACAGCTAAGCTCACAGCTCAAGCTCGAACAGACATACCGAATAACACGACTATGACTGAAGTATCATCACAGATACATTGCATGACAGTTAAGGACCCCATACAAGATGTACTTGACATACAGACACATGCCACTCCAGACGAAATTAAGAAATGGACTGAACTAGGAGGGGTCCAAACAGACCAGGGGTGGATGACAAAGGGAAAAGCTACATGGTTCCTGCCTGACTCTATGGTTCAAATTATCATAAATACCACACATAGTCCAGCACACTTAGGAGAAAAAGCCATGTTAGACAGTATACAGAATATTTGGTTCAACAAGCATTTACGTGCAGCAGCAAAACAGAAAGTGCGTACTTGCATGATCTGTTGTCAGTTCAATCCAGGCAAAGGCATTCCCGTGGAACAAGGTGGATTTCATCCTCCTAACCACCCATTCGAAGTCCTCCAGATGGATTATATTCAGATGGATAGATGTCGAGGATTCAAGTATGTCCTCGTAGTTGTATGTGCCCTTTCCAGATGGACAGAAGCGTACCCAGTCCCAGATTACACTGCTGTGACCACTGCCAAGCAGTTGGTTCATGAATTTTTCCCACGATACAGCTTGCCCCGTGTCGTGTACTCAGATAATGGACAGCCATTCTCGTCTGAACTGATGAAACAGGTATCACTCCTGTTAGGGTACCAGTGGAAATTCCATTGCGTACGACACCCCGAAGCAGCTGGTCTCGTTGAGAGACATAATCAGACTCTGAAAACACGGTTAGCGAAAGTCTGTGCAGAAAAAGGTGTAGATTGGATGGTAGCCTTGCCGGTTGCCCTCTTTTACATGCGTATGGTAGCTCATTCCAGAACAGGGCTATCCCCATACGAAGTGGTCTTTGGCAGACCACCGAATATGTGGGGTACGCCTATGCCGCGTAAAATCACAGATGTTGATAGTAATATGCTGACAGATTACCTGGCCTCCTTGATGTCTGCACTACTCTCTTGTCGTTCACAGGTCGCGGCTGCCTTCCCGGACAACACCCAAGTGAAACCGCATGAAATCGTTCCAGGAGATTTTGTTCATATAAGAAACTTCGACCGCTCAAGCCCTCTGGAGCCCAGGTGGCGGGAGCCGAAGCTGGTGTTGATGACCACGAGGACCGCAGTGAAGGTCGAGGGAAGGAAAGGCTGGATCCATTCCAGCCACGTAAAAAGATTCCATGGACTGTATCCAGAGACATTTCCCAAGGACTGCCCTGATTCCGATACTGACACTAAACTCCCCTTATTAGAAAAAACTCCGCAGCAGGAGTACAGAAGCAAGTTACGGTCTAGTAAGTCAGACAGCGTTTAATTGTTTAAGTCCCCCTCGGGTGAAGCGGTTAGACAGGTTTCTGACATGTATGAGATAGACCCAAATAGTGAGAGAGATAGACAGAAAGTCAAGAAAAACAAATACTGCAAGAATTAGCGTAGCAGATGCATTGTTTTCCTAACCATTATGTTTTTTCTGAGTATAACGATTATATGTATAAGCTTGACACTACATGTTTTCTCTCCTCCTCTTGGTTCACATGTACATTCTTTTTCCAATGACACTGTAGAGCACACATTTAGTGACCTGCCACCTCACGAACTATCCTATCGACTAGCAATGCGCAACAACACTTTCATTCGTATGTTACACCATACTCACCAGACCAGCAACGCTACAAATTGCTGGGTATGTGGCCGACTCCCACCTTATCAGAAATACAAGGGAGCTCTGCCCCTCTTCCCCTATCCGTTTACACATAATGGTTCATGTGGAGCATGGTTTGCTTTAATGTCATCCCTAGATAGTAAGTCCACAGTTTCCCAGGGTGATTGGATATGGGGGAACCTGAATACAGTCATGTATAAAGCATGTTTTCCAGACGCAGACGGTCTTCCCCAAAGGACAGGGACCGGTCTAGAAAATGAAGTATATGCATTAGGAAATTTTTCCCTCAACCTCATGATTCTGAACGTCCAGTCCGAGACTAATTCGGACTTACCGTTTATAACAGTTTTACCAGTAAAAGGTGAATTATGCGTTAGAAAGAATGGTTCAGTACATCTAGGACACAGTGATTGTAATACTGTGGTCGAATTCAGTGATAAAGGAAAGTCTACTTTCAAAGCTTCCCGTCATTCCTATTTTATTTGTGGTCAGACAGCTTATGTACGTCTGCCCTTAGATTGGGATGGAACGTGTTATATCGCGTTCCTACTCCCACCTGTTTTCCTAGCCCCATCCGATTATCATCGGAATTCCCAACTCACTCATGTAAGACACAAGAGAGATCTTCCTCCGGTTATCGATTACTCCGAGTCAGCATGGGATCAGTATAAGGATTACATTAAAGGATATTTCTGGTTCATAGGTCCAGTCCAGAACAGTAAAATAATACGTAGGCTAACTAGAACTCTTGAGGCAGTAGTGAACGAAACTACCTTTGCCTTAGGTAACTTAACTGAGGAACAGTCTGCTATGAGACTTGTTGTTCTTCAAAACCGCCTTGTCCTTGACGTCATCTTGGCCGATAGGGGTGGAGCTTGTAGAGTGATCGGCTCCAGTTGTTGTGTGTTTATTCCTAATAACACACCATCAGTGTATGCAGCCATAACAAGACTCCATAAGATAGCTCGCAAATTACATCAGGACCCATGGTCTTGGTCCGGCTGGCTCTGGAGTGTAATAGCGGGATGGGGATGGACCGTACTGTCATTTATTGGAATAGTACTGCTCATACTCTTCAGTTGCTGTCTCCGTCTGCAATGTGGGCCAGCGATTTGCGGCTTGTGCGCCACTGCTTGTGTTCCCCGTCCACGTTCACGTTCCCGTGTTCGAATGAGAAAAGACGAGCAAATGATGTTATATGAACAGATAGATGGTCTCATGAAAATAGACATATCCTAATGGGTGAAGTAGGGGCCAAGGAGGGAATGAGGAAATAGAACATTTTTCTATGGTCAATGTGTCCCCCACTCGCACCCTATCCATATACCTATGCTCCATGTATGTTACCATGTTACCATGTAATTCCCTTCCTGTGTCTGCCACAATAATGTTTCTGCATTTTCGTCTAACATTGACAGGTCAGTTATTAGGCCTTCCCTGAATGTAATGTTAATTTTGCACCAAGGCCTGCTTTTCCAATGCATTTCCATGTTACACGTTTAAATAACGCGAAGCACACGTTTTTGTGGTTCAGTCGAGCCAGACCCTGAATTGAGGCTTTGAGCCTCTTCTGTCTCAGAAAGCTGCAGTTTAGGTATGCATCCCTGACCTCTACCTTACTTCTTGCTCAGGCGAGCGGTGCCCGGCTCGGCCTGGCCTGTCTGCCAAGAAGGTATTTTGCCTACAGTTATCTGTTCAAGCCTCCATGAAAACACATTCCAGTCTAGTGAAATAGGTAAGCATATTCCTGCCTGCAGAGCAAAGGGCCCGGCCTTCCAGTCTCCTTACAAGTAATTTACTGCACCCGTTGCCATAGTAGGCCCATGCCCCCACGTAATGCACAGAGAAATATAGGCACGCACTAGCATTCAGTAATGAACGGCCTCTGCCCGAGAAACCTTTTACTTCAGACAATACATCCTCCAAACACAAGGTATCAGATATGTTATAGGTGCAGGTAGTTCTGACATCCCAGACACCAGACTCCTCTACTAGTGCTAAAGGCAACCCCCAGCTCTCCCCAGTTACACGTCAATTACGCGTCATGACTAAGTTGCGCGCGCATGTCGAGCAAAGGTTTCTGCTGACCCTGCAAGATTTCCTCCATACATCCACCCACTTGTGACACTCCTATGACATGCCGAGTATACACCTCTTTACACGCCTCTTTCTACGCCCATATGTTCTTATCTTCTTCTTTTCACTTGCTCCGCCTGGAGTGTTACGCCTACTGTATCCATTGCTATTAAGTGATTTTACTATATATATATTGTATGATGTTAATAAAAATGTGACATCCCTTCCTGAACCTTAGTGGTGATGGAACACGATTCTCCCCTGGCTCGAGCCACTGGAATAAAGCCCGTATGACTCAGATACCACGGACTCTGCCTCTCATTTTATGAGCTATTCCTATTGATAATTAATGTATAGAAAAATGTATAGGTAATTTTATTTACCACAATACTTATTGCCCTGACCCACATACCCGCACTTCACCAATAGGCTGTTGGACAAAAAGATCTCCGCCAAAGAGCCACTCTCTGAGGTGAGCCCGTCGGGGATTGCACCGCCTCCCCGACGAGGAGCAACGCCTATGATGAAGCATGACACCCTTTCGGGTGTGTGAGGCAAACACGTCCAACATAATGGATGCCCAAAGGTGTAACACACACACCTTCGGTCAAGCCAGTCTGTTTAATCTTCTTTAGGAACAGTTCAGCAACCCCCTTTGTTGAAATATGTATCAATGCTAATATAGTGTGTGTCTTCCTTCTCCTTAGTTACACTCCTCTACCAGTGGCGGCTGGTGACATTTGAAATTGGTAGTGCGTAAACGTTGCGGATGAGACGCGTTGTGAGTGAGCGAAGCAAGCGTAAACGTCATAAGAGGGTGGGGGAGATTATCCAGAGAAAAAAAGAGTGCAAATGGTGCATTTTAAAGACCATTTGACAAAGCAAAACGGTTTATAAAGCAATTGTGAAAGTGTAGACATACATACTATAGTTGACATTACCCGACAGGGCACAGGCCATTTGCTAAAACCGTAGTTAAACACTGCTCCATGCATTCCGTCAGTCCCTCTTGAAAACTCGTTATTTTTAGAGCTGAACTAAGGCTACGATATTTTTTAATATTTATTCATCATCTCAAACTACCTTTCAGCTGGGATATGCAAGTATCAAGTCTCTGAAAAATTAAAAGCTGGACAGACTAGAACAGAGGCATTGCCAGGCATTCATTCTTTGCAAGGAAACTGATATTTTTGGACAACAAGGAGACTCTGAGATAAACGTTAACCTGGTAACCTCTTTGTGTGGCCATACCCTGGGGAGTACATGAAAAAACCTCCAAACCCAAAAATAACTGGAAAGTAACACTAGTCTACAACCAAGTTTAAAAAAACAACCAACACAATTGTGAGTATTCAGTCTTACTATGCACAGACTCATTACATTAAGAGCGGTTGGAATAGCTTTCACACTAGGACACGACTGTAGGACACTTCAATATTTAATAACAAATAGTGAATGTTACACCATGTAGCATGCGCTTGCATTGTGTGGTTTCTAGGCGCCGATGACAGGTGCTTCTGTGCTGCGTCTGTTCGGGGACCAGATTAGCAGTGGGACGCACCCACCCACAGATTGCACGGATGTGCACCCTCATTGCATGAGTCGGGCACAGACCAGCGTAGCAGGGAGCACCAGCCCTCTCAGAAGTATAGGTTTTGCAGGAACACCACAGCTGTGTTGTTTTACACGGAGATTATTCCAGCTGCAAGCAAGCAAAGTCTTCAGGTGGAATAACCGGGGAAAAACATGCAAAATTGGCACTTAAGTCGGATTTCAGAATATTATGCCCCAAAAACTCATAATTCATATTATTTCCCTGCACTCAGAATTGACATGAACTCTGATAACAAGAATTATGAGGCAGGCAAATAGCAAAAAAATTGTTACAGGCCACTCGTAATGAGGGCCTACAAAACACACAGACCATAGCGTATAGTACCCTTTTCAAACCATTATTCATCGTGTGAGGAAGGGACGGTATACTCTGTAAACATTCCTGCCCCTATAATGACTACAGTGCCATCATTTTGTAACTTGTGTAACGCAGTAAGCAATTTGTCAATTGTACATTTGTTTCTTAATGGGTGTCTGAAAAACTTCAGCGATCATGTCACACAATTCACCGTAGCTCACGTAAAAGCGCATCATCACAATTAATTAAAATTCCCTCAAACAAGCTACAATAGTAATTATACGATAACGATGTTCATTTGCCATCATTTGCCACAACGTCACGCAGTCATCATCACTGTTGTGAGTCACAAAGCCTCGAAACCAAAGATATTTATGCGTGCTTTGGCGTGAGCACGCAGACTGTGTCACTGAGTCAAAGGTGTTTTCTGAAAATGTGCACAGAATCCAGGCAGTCATAGTTTTACCTCTTTCATTCTTGTTTTACACGGTCATGGTGGTATCTCTGTCTCTGGCCCCGACTGCAACTGCTGCCTTTCGGCCTGCAGGGTCAGCTCAGCACCACCATCCTCGTGCGCGCGGTAACTCAGCCAATCCTGGCGCAGCATAACATCGCCACTGCGCCAGCGATTGGCTAAAGAGCAGGGCTAATACTGCCCATTATGAGACCCGTCTCCCCCAGGTCTCTGCCTGTGTGACGGCTAGGGGAGGAGGAGGAGGTAAGGGGCTATTGTGTGTGTGCGCATGCGTGGGCAAGTCATAAAAATGACTTGTCCTAAATGTGCACCCTGCCATGCTGCGCTGATAATAAATCAGTGAGTCACACGCTGCCAGCCTGCCACTCAGTGCCGCTGGCCCGCCCGCACACCTTTCGCGATAGCTATTCTTGTTGTGCGCTCTGCGCTCATAATTTTACTTTTCAATTTGCAGGCAGTGTAAGTGACAGCAGTGACGGTCGTCCATGTGGGTAGTGGGGCAACGCCCCAATGGACGAACCGCCACTGCTCCTTGATCTTGGCTAACCCAAGACAAGACTCTGTTGGACAGTGTCATTCAAAAACATTATTTGCTCGGGGATGATGCAGGCTCTAAATAAAGCGTCCAATTCCTGCACCTGCCAGTCTTTTGTGCCCCCACAGTTTTTGTCTCAATGTTGTCTTTCAAAAAAGTCGAAACCTAACAAAGACAGCTGGGCATAAAAGGCCGCAGAATAAATTTGCTTGGTATTTGTCAACATACTTTTCATCCCTGTCCTATTAACACTTTTAAAGTAAAAAGATTCTGGATTTGAAACATTAAAACCTGAAAAGTATGGAAATTTGCCATAAAATGTTTTTGAGCTACCCTTTGGTGGTGTAGGACAATGTTCCCATTGGTTATAAATAAATACATTTCTAGGATTTGTAGATTTATGCAAGAAATGATGACCATTGTGATTATAACAATACATTTGTTCATAATCTGATGAACCTTGTAAATATTCATGGTTAGTCAATTTTGCAGACATTTCTTAGTCTGACATCATAATATTGACAGTCTTGTAATCCCAATCATCAGAAAAGGTACTAGATGTAACAAAGGCTTTCACGGAAATATTGAACTGGTGTGGGTTCTTCAACAGCTCCGCTGGACCAACAATGTCATATTCAGTTCTGTCCCAAGCTATACCACCAGGTATAGGAACAGCTGTGATGTTCACTGATGATAAGTCTCCTTGATCTCTATACCCCTAGAAGACGCAACCCGAAAGCGAAAAACGTTCCCGAGCAGGATAGCATGTTAGACACCAGTCAGAGGCCGCAAGTGTTTGTATCATTTATTATTTTGTCACGATCCCCTTCCCTCCTAGAACAGTGCCTTAGCTGAGGTTATCATTCCTTAGTCGTGCATTGTGCAGGGAATGAGTAGGGTCCAACATCGTCTCTGCCTACAAGCTCTCCAGGTGAGTGGCCTGACAGTCTTTTAGCGGCCGGGAGCGGAGGGTCATTGACATATAGCACACTTTTGTCTAGTCATTGTCTGTACTTTATCAGGACAGCCTTCAATCTATCAAATATTTCACATAGATACATTCCTAATTTATGCTATTGCATCGCAGTCCAGACACCCTCTCCTGCAAGTTACAGGTATACTTTACATTTGTATTTGTATTTGTTTCCTTTATAATGCTCAAATGATGTTGAAGCAAGTCAGCTGCTTTCTTCTGGATTGCCTGTGAAAGAACAGGCCAGCTCCATATGTACTAGGATATGGCACTGCTGCCCTCTTCCCAAGTGGTTGTGCACTTTCAGGCTGCACAGCAGTATCAAGGTGTCTTTGTGTGTCTAGCATAGGTTTTGTACTTATCGTTCCAGTACAAAATACTAAGTTTAGGCTTGCTTTTAAACTTTTCCCACTTTGTAAGTGTGCTGTACAGTATAGCAAACATGCAGAGTTAGAAATGTTTAGAGAAAAAAAATGTTTGCTGCTACTTTGAACCTGCTTTGAGGATGTGTAAATTTTGTGTCAAAAACCATTGGTGGTTATATAGGAATGCCCACGTACCACTCATGGGACACCTTCTTGATGCACAGTAAAGCAAAGCAGTGCAAAGTACTGATTTATGTTACTTTTAGGTAACTTTCCAGTGTAAAAAAAGTTTTGTACTGGAAAGTTGTCACGAAGCAGAGCTCCCTGACTTAGATGAGCTTCCTGATTCGGACGGACGGGGTGTTCTTCCTAACGTTTCTTCCTTTCCACCCCGTCCGCAGGATCCTTTGGACGTTTCCTGGGTTTCCCCGGCTTTGCCTCACGGACGTGGTTCACTGTATCCAGCTTCTATGACGCTAGGGGCATGTTCTGCAACGATCGGCCAATCAGGTGAAAGGACGTCATCTGACACTAACCAATCGGAAGAGCTGGGGGCGTTTAAGGAAGCCCCGTCTTGGACTGTCGGCGCGGAACCTTCGGAACGCCAGCCGAAACACGAGGAGGACGCCACGGAAGAAGACGGAGGAACTGTCGTGGAACCGCTGCTGGGACCCCTGGAGCTGAGTGACGACAAGCCAGGAGGCCAACGATACCACGAGCCGCCCCGCCACACTTCCAGGGGAGAAGTGTGGCTCCACAAGGTACGAGGGCGTTTTCAAGGGTTGTTCAAATCACGGGGTGGGACAGGGTAGCCTGAGGGTGGTCACTATCTTCGTATCTTGCCGGCCGTCTACACTCCCAGACTGCTAGAGTTGGTGGTAGCACCCTGGTGATCCCTCACTACTCTACCCTCCTCACACCTGTTGTATATACCGACACCAGGCCCTAAGGTGGCTGCTTTTCTTTTCCTTTTCCCGAGAGCATCTCCGGACCTGTGGCCATCTTCCGCTGCCTCAAGAGTGGAACCGAAGACTTCGGAAGTTTACCCCCAACGGAGACTTCACCTTTATTGTTTAAATCCTCCCGGACACTATGTTTAAATCCTTTTGAACCTGACTCGGTGTTTTCAAACCGAATAAAGTGGTTAAAGATAGACTCAGACTTGTGGCGACTCTCATTCTCCCGACCCCGTTCCCCACAAAAGTATATTCCAATCAGCACTTTGTACCAGTTTTCAACACTTCTACGGACTTTGCACTCCACCGTGTTGATAACTCTGGCACTGTGTTCGTTTGTACATGCACAAAGCCGAACTGTTTCTCACAGATTAGAATAGACCTGGATAGCATGAATTCATATTCTTCTTCACTAGGTATTCCCGCTGGCCCAGCATACAAGTTGAAATCACGGAGAGATTGAACTGATGAAAGCTGATATTGGAAGATATAATGAACACAACTACTGTGCTTCCTGTCATGAACTGTGGGTTAGAAACTTGCATTTTACCAGCAAAGAGCTGCATTCTAGGGTTATATCTGCTTTGTGCTGTTGCAAAGTGAATACTGCAAGGGCTGTACCTGAGATTTACTGAAGCAGCCTTTACTGAACTATAATGAATGCACAACTTTGCAATCATTGGACTGTGGACTGGTCAGACCATCATCTCATACTGTTCAACATTGAGACCTCCATCAAACCACATTAGTCAAACCCAAAAACGGGACCAGAAATCTCTAACAAGTCCCCCTCATGGACCTTGAAGCCGTGAACAACTACAACGTCCCCCTTCCTCACATAACCTTAATGGCCTGACCACCCACTTAAACACTGCGATTACGGAAGTCCTCAACCTAATCGCACCTCTCAAACTAAAACCACTAAGATCAACTCAATCAAAATCTTGGTTTATCTCGGATCTTAACAATGACAGAAGAGTTCTGAGGCAAGCTGAAAGGGCTTGGAGACAAAACCCATCATCAGTACATCTTACTCTAATCAGAACGGCAAGATTGAAATACAAGAAGCATATCTTAGAAGAAAAAGCCATCTTCTTCCGCAATCAAATTGACCACACAGAGAACAGGCCCAGAGAACTCTTTAGCATAGTCAAACAACAAACCACTTCCACCTCCACACATGGAATCATAGTCTCTTATGAACCAGGTGGAAATTGCCAGTTTCTTTACTGACAAAATAGCTACAAATTGATCAATCTTTCCTGCAAATTTCTACCCCACCCCTCTTATCACCTATCTGCTCGGACATTCCGGACACTAACTCAATCACTCCTTTGGAACTCGCGAAAGACAAAATGGATCCTAGTGGAACTAACAGCAACCATTTCTGCATCCCATAGAAAAACAACGCCAACTGGTCGATTTCAAACCAATGACAGATCTTGAGGTTTTCAATATTATTGCGAAACTAAAGCCCTCCTCCCACACCAAAGATCCCCTCCCCGCCAAAATGGTTCACAACCTTAACCACATTACTGCCCTGTATTGGACAAAAATCATCAACTCCTCTCTCGCCTTGGGTTGTGTTCCGAGTCCCTTCAACTAGGTCAATTCACACCCATTCCCAAGAATCCCAAGGCTGACCCAAATGGTCTAAGCAACCTCACATCTATTTCCAACCTCCCTTTCCTAGTCAAAACTATGGAAAAATGCATATTGCAACAACTCAACCGACATATTGAGTGCTCCAAAATACTTGACTCCTTCCACTCAGGGTTCAGAAAAGGCTGTAGCACAGAAACTGCAATGCTTAATATCACAAATAACACCCATAGATCCTTAGATGATGGTGATGCATGCATACTTATCCACTTGACCTATCAGCGGCCTTCAACACTGTAAACCACACAGCAGTGCTGGAATCCTTGAAGTTCCGTTATAAATGGCACTATTTTAAAATGGTTCACTTCTTACCTTCAACACCGAGCTCAAAAAGTCAAAATCAAGTCTTGCCTCTCAAAACTCGCACCAGTCTCACACCAGCGTACCTCAGGCCTCAATTTTCTCCCCAGCACTGTTCAATCTCTCATGGAACCTCTTTCTATCATCTTGAAGCAAGCTGGAATCAAATTCCACCTCTATGCCGATGACACACAACTATACTACAAAATTAAATTGTCTAGTGACATTCAACATCTCAATGTCACATTGTGTAATATTCAATCATGGTTTAATGCTAACCATTAAAACTAAACCCCACCAACACGGAAATTATCTGTTCACCCCCAAAAATGCCCACCTCCCTTTCAAAGACTGGATCACTGACCTGAAGGCTCTAAACTGTACTCTCACTCTCTCAAATTCAGCAGGGGTCTTAAGCCTTGATTTTAACCATTGTTTCTGGGCTAGGTGTTGCCTTTCAGTCAACTGTTTTCAGTTCTTCTGGAGCACTGATGGTCTTGAGTGGCAGATCAGTTTATAGGTATTAAGTAAATGAAATAACATACCTTGCGTAGAGTGCATCCTTTTCCATCTACAGGGTCTGTTCCTGTGCATTTTTTTCTCTTTTATAGGAAAATTAATTGGCTATGTCTATAAACAGAATATTCTCTTTTCTCCAGGTGGAGGGGATGTTGGTCTACACTGTGTGATCCTTTGCAAGGTTCGCGTTCCTTTATTTTTGAACTTCTTTTATTCTGGTGCATGGTATTTCTGCACTGCCACCAACCCCCTTTTCCTTAAAAATGTACCCTTCACTGAACATCCAATGTTCAAGCCCAAAGAGGGCTGGTTCTTCATTCGATTTTTGTCTGGTTCGAATGAGTGCCTTGGTTCTTAGTTCAGAGAAACGAATGGTGCTGGTGTTGAGAACCACAAAGTGGGCAGTTCTGTGAATCCTCTAACATTCAAAAACCTATAATTCCTGGAGTTTCAAAAAGATTGTACATCAAGTCCAGGAGTATTATAAGGAATTGTGAATAGTCATGCTGTTTAAGTTAACTTGAAGCCTCTTCATTTAAGTTTGAGCTTATATCTTCCTTTAGAAGACACTGTTCATCCACTATATATTTGATGATTCGCTGTGTACTTAGGACTTCCAACAGATTCATAAAACCCCATGGGTGTGTCAAACAATTACTCTTGTGCATAGTCCATTTCATGACCAGGCTCTCAGTTGCTGCTTGGGGTACATGGCATCAGTGTTAGAAATGAGAGGATTAGCTGATGTGGGTGAGAACTAAACTCAAATGTTACTCACAGTTCTTGTCGGGGTGAAATAGGAAGACAAAGGAAGTAATGCCTAGGTATGAGCTACATATACCAGTGAACGGGTAGGCACATTTTGAAGCTCAGGAAACTGCAGGTCACGGCCCCCTAGGCAATCCTGCTCAATAAGACATACACCTCTCCCCACCAAGTCCTTTTGACAACTGTCTGGGAGACGAGAAGCATTCACATGGCAGATGATAATGGTAGAAAGTCACATTTGGCATAAGAAGGAACATGACAATTTTCAAAAAGTTTAATTTTCAAAATCGTAATATCAAATTTGACTTAAACGTTAAGTTGTATTTGAAATTACTATAAAAATGAATCCTTGAATCAACTTTGTAGCTGATCCCCAACTGAAATGAAGCATGATATGTTTTTATAATGTAACCCAGTGTTTCTCTATGGGAGAGCCAGCCCGGTAACAGTGAAAATCAACGTTGGTAGGTTTCACTACCCGGACATGTAAAACCTTAAATTTACATGTCCTATTTTTTCAATACCATACTATGGGCATATGCCCTTACCAGTACTAAAAAGGCAGGTTTAAGCCTGACAAAAGAAGTAATGGCACGCCTGGAGACATATTTTGCTTGCTACTTTAGAGGGTGTCACAAGTGCTTTGCTCTACTAGCAGCATTTAATTTACAGGCCCTACGTGCATCTAGTATCATATGTTAGCGTCTAATGAGTAAATTATATGTGCCAATTAGGCATCTTGCACATTTTACTCCTGCTAACCAGTGATAAAGTCCTATGAGGAACAGAAAGGGGTTAATATAAAGAAGACAGAAATCTGGGGGAATACCATGCAAAAGATGGTCACTTTCAACAGTCAGATTCAGACTTATTGTGTGACGATGGTTGTGGATGACCTGTAGTGCTAGGCTTGATGTTATGGGCATGTTTGTCCATGCTATACTTGGCTGGTGAGCTTGGTGCTTCTGAGATATAAATTGGGTGATCTGCAATCAGCTTTGATTTAAAAATCACTCTTTAACTGGATATTGAATCTGTGGTTTGTGTGGATTCCGAGTGCAGATTCCATCTTCTTTCATAGATGATATGCTTCCACCATGCATTGCCAGATATCTTCTGTTTGTGGATTCAAGAACCTTTGCTAGATGATACATCCCTGACCAGGTAGAGTAGGGTGCCACCATCTGTAAGTGGTAATACAAATGTCCTATAGAAGGCCTTGTGCACTTGAATGAATGAATGAATGAAGTGAGATTTATACAAGCGCAACTTAGCCCAATGGGCGTCAAGGCGCCTAACTCAATATAAGAAACAATTAATAATTTGCAACAAATAGAAAAAGGCAACACAAACCACACTATTACAATCAATATCCTTCCGATAGTGTGTTATACTGTTTGATGATATTTATATCAAACCCGCAGATAAAGGGGGCAGTATAATAGTGCAAGACAAGACTGATTATGACAAAGAGGCACTACGTCAACTTAATAACCCTCTCCATTACACCAAATTAAGGGGTGACCCTACAGATAAGATCAGGAAGGACATACTAACTGTTACGAAGACGGGTCTGGATGGGTTATGGCTAAGTCAAAAAGAATATGAATACTTAAATAAGAATGATTTTACAATTCCGGCATTTTATATACTGCCGAAAATCCATAAAAACGAGCAAAACCCCCCCGGAAGACCAATTGTCGCGGGGTGTGGGTCAATTTTACAACCCTTGGCCGAGTATGTGGATTTCTTTATTAAGCCTTTCGTACCACTTACCCAGTCATACACTAAAGACAGTATAAGTGTAATAAATGCTTTGGAAGGCATTTCTTTTGACCCTACATTCAACATTATTGTTACAATGGATATTGAGAGTTTATACTCCAATATCCCACAGAGAGAAGCAGTGGACATACTTGAAAAAATTCTAAATACTCAGAACCGCCCAATGCAAGTACCAGTAGACTTTGTCATTCAGTGTGCCAAAATAGCTCTTGAATGTAACTATTTTCTATTTAATGATGACTTTTATGGTCAAAGAAAAGGGGCGGCGATGGGAGCGATTTTCGCTCCCGATATAGCCAATTTGTATGTGGCAGATTTTGAGGATAAGAACATTCATAATAACAACCCGTTTGGAGCACACATCACTAAATACCTTAGGTATATAGATGATGTCTGTCTAGTTTGGGAAGGAAGTGAGGATCATCTATTAACATTCCACAGATGGTTAAATGAACAAAATGATAACCTAAAATTCACTATGGAATATAGTAATCAAAGTATAAATTTTTTAGACTTGAACATCTTACATGATAATGGCAACTTGGTGGTAAACTTCTATACGAAACTCACGTCACGTAACACTCTTTTAAAATATTCCAGCCACCACCCTAGGAATCTACGGGATAACCTCCCTTTTGGCCAGTTCTTAAGAATCAAACGTAACTGTACCAAAAGGGAGGATTATTTCAGGGAAGCTAAGATTTTACAACAAAAACTGGTGGCCAGACAATATCCAAATAGATTGGTAAAAAGAGCTCTTAAACGAGCATGGTACTATGACGGAGCATCACTTTTGGATCAAAATAAACAAAAAGAAGTATCAGACAATACCATGTATTACCACTTTTGGTACTGAATCTAATGAGATTAAAAAGATTGTAACAAGAAACTGGCACCTTATACAGAAAAGTGAATTGCAGCTTAAATGTCCATACTTTGCATTCAAGAGGGCTAGGAATCTACGTGATTTTCTGGTTAAAACATACAGAGAACCAAGGATAAATACCATACACAGTCAATGGGGTATGACACCTAGAGTGGGCCATTATCCATGTGGACAATGTGTAGCTTGTGACACAACCGCGGTTACAAAATCATGTACACTGAACGGGAAAGAATTTGTGATGAGACATCATTCGAACTGCTTGACTAAAAACGTCATCTACTGTATACTATGCCCATGTAATTTAGCTTACATTGGTAAGACAACCCAAGAGGTGAAAAAAAGAATAACCCAGCACCAATCTAGAATCAGGTGCAAAGTGTTGACAGCACCCATGGTGGAACATTACATCGAAAAGTCACATGGTCCACAGGACATGAAATGGTTTGTACTTGAGGTGATTAAGGGGTCAAAAAGAAGGACCAATGTAGATCGTCTGCTAACTATAAAAGAAAACAGATGGATATGGATGTGCAGTACGATGGTGCATGGTCTTAACCAATATGTGGAATGGCACAATTTAGCAACCCTATAATTATTCCACTTTTGTGATTTATCAGCATACTTCTGTTTATAATGTTGGTGTTGGTTCTCTTAGACTGGTCCTGACTGTGAGGCTGACAATCGAATTTATGGCTTAATTCATCTATGGTTCTAAATGCAGTCGATTTGTATATATTTCAATATTTACACTTACACATCGGGCTGACAATAGTCGGTTAAGATTTTTACATTTAATGTCGATGGCAATACAATAGGGTTCATATGATAAAGCAGGTATGAGAACCATTTACAAATGGCCGCCACATGGACTGAAGCGACTTCCCCCATCTGCGCATGCGCGGAGTCCGCGACTTTAATGTAGTCTCCTCCGGTAACATTGTGAGCCGGTTTCGAATAGAGACGGAGTGAATTGGAGTCCCGCTCTACACAGTGTGGAAGTAAGTGCCATTGGAGGGGTACTGGGATAGTTATGGTCATGCTAGTTACTCGCATGGACTGATGGAAATTATCTTCCGTTTTTGTACCTCAGATTTGAACCACACTAATCGAACACGTTAGAAATACGAAAAATTACCGAGCCACTTTGGAAATGTTCCTATCTCTTTGAGGAGGTAAGCTTAACCGGTGTATAAAGTGAAGAGGAGTTTAGGTTGGACAGATGTTTTTGGAACGTGAAGGCATATGCTTAGTGTATATATACTTGTTTGTACAGGAGCACGTGGAAACAGGATGGTCTATGGTTAAGACTTCCTTATTGGTCTATGAAGATTGAGGTTTCCCAACTTGAAACATAGTGAGTAGTGTATATTTTATGTATAGTCACACTGGGTGTGGTGACGGTTAGTGTTAGCAGACAATCAATTATATTGGACATTAGGAACGGGTTCTAATATATTGTACATATTGTATATTTTGTAGATATTTTGAGCAACTTTCAGTCCTGAGGATGGTCTTGGTGAAAATCGCATGTTAAAGACCGAAACGTCGACGCCTATATACTGTTTGGTTACAAATAAGAACTACAACATTCATGTCAAAAATTGTTGAATGAGCTGACTGAGACTTCAGGAGCACGTTATGTATATATGTATATAATACATACAATACCAACAGTATAACACACTATCGGAAGGATATTGATTGTAATAGTGTGGTTTGTGTTGCCTTTTTCTATTTGTTGCAAATTATTAATTGTTTCCTATATAATATATGATATAAAGTTGAAAAACGATCGATACCATGGTTCCATTGTCTATTTGATTGAATGTACATATTGATGGCTTGTGGAAAATATTAATTAATAGTGGAAACAATTCCTCAAGGTACCTTTTCTATATTGCATATTTACCCAGTTCCTTGGGGATTATTGGGTTGCCCTGTCTTTATTTACTAACTCAATATAAAGCTGATAACACCAGGTGACAGAAATTTACTGATAGGCCTTAATGAAGCACCAGGCTTTGAGCGCTTTCCTGAAGAGATCCAATGAGGGCTGTGATTTGATCTCCAGGGGAAGTGTGTTCCATAATTGGGGTGCCAGAATGGAAAAGGCCTTACTCCCCCATCTAACCTTCCTAGAGCGCGGGACTACCAGTTGGTTCAGCTCTAGAGAGCGTAAACATCTGTTCGGAACATACCGAGTGAGCAGGGATCCAAGAGCGTCAGCAGGGCCAGCCATGAGGGCACTATAAGTGAGGCAGAGGAGTTTAAAAGACACTCTGGAGGTGATAGGGAGCCAGTGGAGACTCTTCCTTGCCGTGGTAGCGGATGACCGCCATGGCAGGGCCAACACAAATCGCGCCGCCGCATTCTGCACGACCTGTAAACGCTGCAGAAGACCCTTGTTGGCCCCGGCATAAAGTGAGTTGCAATAATCAAGCCTTGAGCCAACAAGAGCAATCACAATCTGCTTGCGTGCCTGTGGGGAAAGATAGTGAAGGATTCTTTTAAGGGTCCTGATGATGCCCCAACAGGTGGCCACAGTTCTGTTAACCTAAAGCTCCATAGAGAGCAAGGTGTCGAAGATGACACCTAGATTCCTGGCAGATTGTGTGGGAGTGGGGCAGATGCCTAAGGATGAAGGCCACCACTCGCCTGACCACATGTCCTGGTCTTTGCCAAAGACCAGGACCTCTGTTTTGTCACCGTTCAACTTTAGGGAGTTGAGAATCATCCATTCTGCAACGAGTTGCATGCAGGACCTAAAGTTGAAAGCGGTAGTACTCACAGAGTGTGTCAGGGACACCATAATCTGCATGTCGTCGGCGTACGACACCACCTCCATCCCCTGAGATCTTACTAGTCTCGCAAGGGGGGGCCACGTAGATATTGAATAGGGTCGGACTCAATGCCGACCCCTGTGGCACCCCACATTGCAGAGACTTAGCAGGGGAGAGGAAATCTCCAAGCATCACACGCTGCCCTCTCTGCTGTAAAAAAGATTTCAGGAGACTGAGGACCGGCCCTGTTACCCCTGCCTCCCTTAACCTATATGTTAAAGTAGAGGGAGACAGGGTATTGAATGCCGCTGTAAGGTCCAACAGTACTAGCACGGTGGCTTGGCCCAGATCTACTTTTCGGCGAATGTTATCTGCAACCTTAGTCAAGGCAGACTCCGTGCTGTGGAGCTTTCTAAAGCCATGTTGGGACCCGTCCAAGAACCCCGAGAAATCCAGGAAGTTGGATAGGTGGCAGTTCAGATGAGCCTCCAACATCTTAGCAGGTGCCGGCAGAAGAGATGTTGGTCTGAAGTTCTTCAGGAGACCAAGGTCCAAGGTAGGCTTTTTAAGAAGTGGTTTCACTATGGCCTTCTTCCATGCCATAGGGAAGGTACCCTGTTCCATAGCTCCATTCATTATTTCCAGCATAGGAGGAAGAATGCTGTCCCTACAGTCCTTTAGTACTTTCAAAGGAACAGGGTCCAGAGGAGAGGCTGATTTCGTTCTGTCTAACAGAAGATTAAGACCGTTCACAGAAAGCAAAGGGAAATGGGTAAGCATTTGGGGAGAATCATCAATCCAAGATTCAAAATGCTTAACTCGAGAGGAATCCTCGTCACTCAGGGAATTCCTCTGAGATTGTAGAGCCAGATAGATATCATCTATTTTTTTATAGAAGAAGTCCGAGATGTTATTACATAGCTCCTGTGTGGCTATCACGGGGTTAGGTGCCTGAAGAGAGCAGAGGGAGTCCACGATCTTAAAGAGCTCTTTAGATGAAGTAAGGGAACTGGTCAGGTTGGGGAAATAATCCTGTTTCTCCTTGATAACTCTGCTTTTATATTCTCGCAACAGGCACCTGTAAGCCTCCCGATCTATCGGATCCCAAGATTTGCGCCAGCCTCTTTCCTTCCTTCTACATTTTTGTCTGAAGAGCCTCAGTGTTTCTGTAAACCAAGGGGCTGTCGTTTTTTGTCGCGCAACGTATCTGAGTGAGGTAGGGACTAACACATCCACTGCTCTAGTAATAGAATCAGCAAGATCCTGTGCCGCCTCATCAACCGACCACTGAGATGAAATGCTAATGTTTTGAATAAAAGGGGCCAGAGTCTCGTTGGTGATATTTCTGAAGCTTCTTTTGAGACATTTATTGGTGGTAACCGAGTTACCCTCAGTACGGGGAGTGTTTAAGTACAGCGGTACCGCTAAATGGTCAGACCATACTATCGGCAAAGGCGCGCCGACTGTTAGTCTAGGGTCATTGGAGAATACCCCATCAAGGGTATGGCCAGCCCTGTGAGTCGGGCAAAGTACCCTTTGGACAAAGTCACAGGCCTCCAAAGCATTAACCAGGGAGGATGTATCTTTAGCTTCCAGATCATCCAAATGAAAATTCAGGTTGCCAAGAATGGTGAAGTGCGATCTCCCAAAATATGGTTCCAAGATTCTAAAAAGCTCAGCGCAAAAGTTGGTTCTAGATCCTGGAGGTCTATATACAAGGATTCCAGTAAGGGAAATCGAGATGGAACACACAATACAAAAATATAGAGCCTCAAAGGGATCAGAAGGGACAGATAGAGACTTTACAGTACAGGAGAGTGTAGCCTTAAAGAGGATTGCCAATCCACCTCCTCTGGGTCGCACTCTATCCAGCATATGAAGTGCGTATCCTTCAGGTATAGCCAAAAGAAGATCGTGACCAGAGGATTCAGAGGCCCATGTCTCGGTCACAAAGACCCAGTCAGGTTGCCTTGTACTTACGAAGTCATGAAAAGCTACGTTATTTTTAATAAGGGAACGTGCATTGATCAGGAAGCCCTGTCTGGGTTGAGAGGTCAGCTGACCATGGGGGGAGGGAACTGGTTTTCTAAAAGCCTGTGCAACGGATTTAAAAGAGGTTCTACACGTAGGGCATACCTGAGCCTGCCGCAGGACCTCAGGAGAGAACCGATGGTGACACAATAGCACTGGGGGTCTAAGAGACAATAGATCCCGTAGTAAATATCCCCGGTGCGATGAAATGGAGCTATCAGGAGCCCCAGAGTCCAGTCTGTCGTGCAGCCCATCCTCAGCGCGGACGGGCGCAGACGGGCTGAACTCTGGAGTAACTCCGGCGTCAATCAGGCGTCCCCGCTGCTCGTCTGCATGACTCTCTTTTGTACACGTCTAGCGTCCTTCTGACGACTAGAGCGTGTATACTACCTAATTGCGCTGAAAAGCGGCCCGTCTACTTGCAAGATGGCGCTAATGCAAGTAAATTACGCCGGGAAGCGGACCCGCCCAACAGCGGTGGTTTTCACCAAAATTTCAGTGCAAGTGAGGGCCAGGCAGATTTAAAACAAGGGAGAATAAACAAAATGCAAATGAAATACAAAACGAGGTACGATTAAAATTATCAGCAGCTCCGGCCACGAACCGCACAGAGTGCTGGCGCGAGTCTGGTGACAGCTAGGTATTGCATTTATTTTACCATCAGAAGAAAATACATCCCAAATCATCCCTTGTAAACTATAGAGTGGAGCCAATTAAATTCCTAACTCTTTGAATTGTTACTCCAGTCTGCTGAAATGTAGCATAGGGGATAAGGCCTGGGGTACTGTCCAAACACGGCTCCGGGAGTTACATGGTCAGCACGTATTTGGCATATTTGGCAGATGTAGAAGTCACGTTCATAATGCATTATTTGTTCACTTGCAGAATATTGTTTTGCAAATGACTTGTGTATTTAGGTCAATCACATCCATGTATCCTTCTGCTCCACCCTATATATACACAGTAATCTGTCCATCCATCCTTCTACCCCCACACCTCCACCTATGGACTCATCTGTTTACCTTTCAATCTAGACATTATCCATTTCATAACGCACATTTACCCAGAAGTGTGCATCCATCCATCCACTTTCTCTCAACCACATATTCATCTACCTGCAGCCGAACTTTCATCCAGCACCCTGCAGCCAAGCATTCATACATCAAATCATACTTCCGTTCATCCAGCACTTCAGTCATACTCATCCAACTACCCACACCATCACTTACGTGTGTAGTCATCCTGCATGTTTGCTTTTTTGTCTGTATATGTGAATATATATATGCAACAATAATTCCAATCGGTTTCTGGCATTCCAGCCGTCTTCAGCCCGGCTTGCTTGAATCCAGTCTCATGAGGCACAGGGTCAGACTGATTTGCATATAGCCATGTCTGAACTGGGGTGGCAGAGTGGGCTAAAGAACGGTGATGGATTAAACTCAGATCTTTTGACTGGGTGTGAGTGTTTGATTGATTCAGATGCTCCGTCCATCACCACCCCCCTTTTGTACCGCTTTTGGCCGCCATAAGTGTGGCAGGGTATGCTCAGATGTGAGTCCCTTGCTCACTTTGCCACTGGATTCAAGCAAGCCGGGCTGAAGACGGCTGGAATGCCAGAAACCGGTCCTCGGAAGCTTGTCCATCACCACCCCCTTCTGTACCGACTGCTTTCTCTGGGCTACACTGCAGACAGCAGTGTTCACAAATGAGATCGAGTCGCTATTGTAGGTTAGGTAGTCCTGTAGGAAAAGACATTCCTCCAGTGCATACTTTCTGCACCACTCATATGTATCCTTGCAGGCTCTGCACACGTTTTGTTTGCTTTGCGTATTGCAAACTGTAGAGCTTAAGTCAACGCCACGTGGCTGTGGGCCCTTGCTAAACGCTCTCTCTGACCTACACTGCCGACAGCAGGGTTCACAAATGAGATCGAGTTGCTATTGTAGATGAGTTAGTCCTGTAGGAAAAGATATTGCTCCAGTGTGTACTGTCTGCACCACCCATACGCATCATTGCAGGCTCTGCACACGTTTTCTTTGCTTTGGGCATTGTAAACTGTAGAGCTCAAGTCAATGCCACGTGGCTGTGGGCTCTTGCTGACCGCTCTCTCTGACCTACACTGCCGACAGCAGGTTTCACAATTAGATTGAGTTGCTATTGTAGATGAGTTAGTCCTGTAGGAAAAGATATTGCTCCAGTGTGTACTGTCTGCACCACTTTTTTTGCATCATTGCAGGCTCTGCACACGTATTTTTGGTTTGCGTATTGCAAACTGAAGAGCTCAAGTGAATGCCATGTGGCTGTGAGCCCTTGCTCACTGCTCACTCTGGCCTACACTGCAGACAGCAGTGTTCATAATTTAGATGAGTTAGTCCTGTAGGAAAAGACATTGCTCCAGCGCGCCCTGTCTGCACCACTCATATGCATCATTGCAGGCTCTGCACACGTGTTTTTTTGCTTCGTGTATTACAAACTGTAGAGCTCAAGTGAATTCCAGGTGACTGTGGGCTCTTGCTGACTGCTCTCTCTGGCATACACTGCAGACAGCAGTGTTCACAAATGAGATCGAGTCGCTATTGTAGATTAGGTAGTCTTGTAGGAAAATACATTCCTCCAGTGCGTACTGTCTGCACCACTCATATGTATCCTTGCATGCTCTGCACACGTTTTATTTGCTTTGCGTATTCCAAACTGAAGAGCTTAAGTCAATACCACGTGACTGTGGGCCCTTGCTGGATGCTCTCTGTGGCCTATACTGCGGACTTCAGTGACCACATTTGACATGGAGTCGGTATTGTAGATGATGCAGTCCTGTAGGAAAAGACATTGCTCCAGTGCGCCCTGTCTGCACCACTCATATGAATCATTGCAGGCTCTGCACACGTTTTTTTTGCTTTGCGTATTGCAAACTGTAGAGCTTAAGTCAACGCCACGTGGCTGTGGGCCCTTGCTAAACGCTCTCTCTGGCCTGTACTGCAGACTTCAGTGTTCACAAATTGACATTGAGTCAGTATTATGGATGATGCAGTCCTGTAGGAAAAGACATTGCTCCAGTGCGCTCTGTCTGCATGCACCACCCATACACATCATTGCTGGCTCTACACACGTTTTCTTTGCTTTGCGTATTGTAAACTGTAGAGCTCAAGTTAATGCCAGCCGACAGCAGTGTTCACAAATGAGATCGAGTTGCTATTGTAGATGGGTTAGTCCTGTAGGAAAAGATATTGCTCCAGTGTGTACTGTCTGCACCACTCATTTGCATCATTGCAGGCTCTGCACACGTGCCATGTGGCTGTGAGCCCTTGCTCACTGCTCACTCTGGCCTACACTGCAGACAACAGTGTTAACAATTTACATTGAGTCTTTATTGTAGATGAGGTAGTCCTGTAGGAAAAGACATTGCTCCAGTGCGTACGGTCGGCACCATGCATATGTATAATTGCAGGCTTAGCACACGCTTTTTTGTTGCCTCGCCGACGACAAACTGGACAGGTGAAGTCACCTTACATACCTGTGGGTCCTTGCTGACTGCTCTCTGTGGCCTACACTGCAGACAGCAGTGTTCATAATTCAGATTGAGTCGCTATTGCAGATGATGCAGTGTTGATGGCAACAGATATTGGTCCTAGTACGGCCTGTCAACAGCACGCATTATCGGTGACTGTGCACATGCTGAATGCTTTTGATGTGGCTTTGTGAGTGCACTAGAATTGATTGAGCATTTATGATATAATCTTTTTGTGTATTATTTAGATCTATTTATTGTGTGTCAATATACCGCATGTTGTTGTTCTTTTACGATAGAATTATTTCTATATTATTTCACATCTACCGTCCCTACCTTACTGCAGCATAAATTATTGATTCTTTTAATATTGAATCTCTGTGTGTGATCCAATGTTTACTGTTGCAGTTGATGGTAGCAGCAACCATTCCCTGAAGGCGGGTTCACACTTACCGCACACACATCCAGCACAGATGTCACTGGATATGGCACCATGGTAATAAAAAGGAGTCGAGCGTACATGCCCGTATCCACTTCCACTATCTGTCTGTGTCCGTGTGTTCATTATCTACGCATGATACTGTCTCTGGGCCATACTTTATTACGTTGTGTTGTGGATAGCGTATGCAACCATTTTGCCTGTGGTATTGGAAAAAGTTTCGGTAATGTAACTTTTAGGTGTATGGCTATCCTAGGTGGAAGGCTACTTTACAAAGCATGAATAATGATGAATATAATGGTTGCATGTTGTGTATAGTTTAAGATATGTGTATATTGCAAAAAGTTTAGAACAAAGCTCTCTAAGCAGAAGAGGTGTGTCTCATGAATTGCAGTATACAGATATTGACTAAAATGGGTGGGATTTTCGAACTGTTACAATGGGAAATGTTATGAACTAATGAAATGCTTTTTTTTATGGTCATATGGCAATTGCGCAGCCAGTGCGCAATGAGACTGCACCCGATGTGATTTGAAGAAAATATATTTACTATAATATAAGTTTATTACAGTTAGAAATATATAACTGTTTAAAATATTTTTAATTGTCGCTTGCTCTCGTATACACTTTAAAGTTATTTAGATATAGTTTTGAGACAAAATAAATTAGGGAATGGCGTATGTGGCGCGACATCGTACGTCTCTGATGTAACACAATGGCGTGGCAATGTGCATTTGTTGCATTTGGAACGCCCAGCGGGTGCCACCCCATACGTACATGACATAACACGCCGCTTGATTGTGCGTACCGGTCGAATACCACAGTAGGTGCTGGCGCGACCTCATACGTACATGTTGTTAAGCGGGAAGCGGTGTCACAAACCCGTCAGATACGAAATGCGCATCATTTAAATGTGGTGGATAGGATTCGGGTGTTGATCGAGCTTGGTCGACTACCGGTACAGGTCTGTAGTTTTCTCCTCCATAAAAATATACATATTTTGTGGGGAAGATATAAAAGATGACATAATTTGTAAAGTTTAAAAAAGGATGATAGAGTTGCAAAATGTTAAAAAACAATTTGAAAAAATATAAGTTTTATAAATATTAAATTATTAAATTAACATTTAAAAAACCTTCGAAATTAACTGAAAAACCCATAGGTTTACCAGACGTTATAGTTAGGAAATAGCATTTAAAAACCTCAGAAATTAACTGAAAAAACCATAGGTTTCAGGGACGTTATAGTTAGTTGGACATTTGACTCATAAAACCAAAGAAATTCGCCTGTTATAGTTAGTTGAGCTAACTATAACTCGCACACACGCAATGCCCTGCTTATGATGTCACATATTACATCACTCATGACATGGTCAGTGACATCACTGACGACATCACTGATGAGATCATCTACGTGATAATGTGAAGCAGATACTGATGCTCTAATATAAACTTTGACACACCCATTCTAAAATGCAGAGTACTATTTTTAAAACCGTACACACAAGAATGCCATATACTTCATGCCACTCATTATTTCCTAGGTCTACACACACATCCAGCCACTTATACTTGTATTACTCATCAATACAGGACTATAATATGTACTCATACATCTATACATGCAGTCACACTCTGCCACTCATCCACAGAGTTACTCACACACCTAGTTAGTAAAGCAAAGAATCAATTGCATACCCATTTACTCATGTATACAGTTATACACACCAACTTCGTTTTTTAGACATACCACATCACTTGTTTATACAGATAATAACACATGTTTACTGTTTCATATATTCACTGATAGAAGCAGACACTTATTTATCCACGCACTCTTCACATAACTTAGTGTTACGTATGGTCATTTATATACTCCAACACTCACATGTAGTGCCTTAAAACATATGTAGTTAGCCACAGATATACCACTGAGACATTCATTCACTCACCAACACACCCATACACACACACTAACTCACCCATACTGTCCTTCCCAGATGCACTTTTCAATTAATACAACCACTGAATCACCCACTCGGACATCTATGCACAGACTTATACACCCCCTACGCACCCACCCACCAGGGCCGGACTGGGAACTGAAAGCAGCCCTGGCAAATTTTGGCAAACCAGCCCCCGTCCGGCGCGTAGCGAGCGTGCGCAGCGCGTGAGCCCGACTACTAATAGGGGGGTTTGGGGGTTCTCCCTCCAAGAAAATTTTGGAAAACGGCAGAGCAAAAGGGTGAATTTTACAGCACATTTTTCATTACATATTCAATGAATCAACTTTTAAAGCACAGTAAATAGTAGATGATGACCTTTAAGAGCACCTGGTTACCCACCCAGTCATATGTACCCATAGACATTATTTCAGAGAGCACCAAAAATAGACACAAGTAGTGAATCAGAGAGAACAAAGTAAAAGTGAGACCAGCCCCCAAAATGGTGTATAGCGAGCAAGGGCAGTGAGCAACCACAATAGGGGGAGTTTAGGGGGTTGAACTTGTCTCCCCGCCAAGAAAATTTGAGAGACAGAAAGGCCAAAACAAAGCATTTTTCAACACATTTGTTAATATATATTAGATTGTATTAACTTTTAAAGCATAGTAAATTGCCACTCATGTTGTCATACATTAAGCACTGACATGATGTCACACATGAGCACACAGGCCACTGACTGAGGCCAGAAACTGTGGAAATGTCTCACATAAGCACCTAGGCACTGACCCAGGCCTGGTCACACCACCAGGCCAGTAAGCATGCAAACGTCACACATAAGCACCCAGGCAGTAAGCATGGAAGTGTCACACATGAACCTCCAGCTCCAGGTCACCGACGCCACAAACTATAGAAATAGCACACATAATTAGGCATCCAGGCCAGAAAGCATGGAAACGTCACACATAAGCACCCAGGCTGACAGAAGGCATGGAAATGTCTCAAATGGCACCCTGGCTAGAAAGCATGAAAAAGTAACACAAAGGCCGTGGCCATGACATGACACTGCTTTAAATAGCCTACTTAAGTGGATGGCACATGTTTGAAAAAAAGAGCGCAAGCACTTCAGCACTGGTTAGTGGTGGTCAAGTGCACTGAGCCCTAAGAGCCAACGAAAATTGATTTTTTTGCTGTAATAAAGCAGATGAAGCCGGATTTTAGTTTGGAGGAATCTGAGGCCGACAGGGACTTATCTAACCATGTCTCAGCAGTCAGTCTGAACAATATGTATCTAAAAAACATTTTACATGTGCTAATGGCGCTGGGACTTTTTCTCCTTTTCGGCCCAGCTGTTTCAACGCCTACAACCTGCTCATCTGTAATTCACATGCAAACAGTGAACGGTCAATGGGGTATGGGTGACATGCCGGAAGATATCGACTGGCTTCACAAGCTCTACCACACCCTGATCATGGAGGAGATCTCAGCTACAGTAAACCTCCAGCCGCAACAGTTTGAGAAGCAGTGGTGCCCCTGCTTGAATTTTCTCACAAATGCATTTTGAGAACTCTCTTGGCCAAAAAAACTACGAGAGCTGCACCTCACAGACCTGAGTTACTGTACAATGGTGTACATGGACCTGCTCCTAAAGGGCAAAATGGATCCTTTATCAAGCTTATGAATGAACAGGATGTCTTTCTTGTTAACTCCCCCTACATTCTCCCCCAAATTTCCATTATTCCCCCTTTTCCCTCCTCTCCAGCATTTCCTGGCTTTAATGGTGTCACTGGGTTTTAGGCACATGACACCGACCTTGTAACCATAACATACAATTATCTCCTGCTTTATCAGTACAATTCAGTGATCTCATGTGTGTGGGGGTGGGGGGGTCGCAGTGGTGGGCCTTTAGTGTGGTACGTAAATCTGGTCCCATTCTCAAAAGATCAGTATTACAATTATTCAGAGATAGCAACGACATTTTTGAGCAGTCAATGCAATGCAAAAGGTAATGGGAACGTTTTGAAAAGTTAGGTAGAAACTACAACGCGGAAGGCCGGTGTTATTTCTACGAGGCTACGTGTTTTCTGCTACTGTACGGTACCTGTACCAATCAATGCCTCCTAAGTGATAAATGTGCTCTGGCCTCAGGCTCTCCTTACTGCAGCATGATGGTCTCTTTATATCATTTTGTAGTGACAGGTAAAATGGAGTGAATCAGTGTAAAATTGCTATAGATCTCACGTATTTGTTTGATTACATATTTGACTGCTGGCCTGAGTGGAGAAGTGTGGCTCAAATGGTTGGAGCGGCATACCCTGATGCAGAGGTCTGGCCTGGACCAGGGTTCAATTCCCTGCCTCGGCGGGTCTTGGGCTCAAATTTCCCCGGACCTGGCAATTCTCGCCTCGGTGCCTATTCCAATCATGGAGTCCCACTCTGTAACTCTGGGCAATAGCTTGCTTAATCTCCACAACGGCCCCTTGCAGCGGGATGCCTGGCTTTCACCTTGGGTATGCCCAGTAGTGGGTTATCTCGCAGGGGAATGCCAGGACGGGTTCCCTAAGCAAGCGCTGGGACGCTTACAGGCAGCAATGCGCTCTACAAATCAAATTTCATTTCATTCATTTCATTTCAGCGAGGTAGCAGTACTGATGAGATAAACAACAGTGCCAAAATAGAAGCCACTGTTTCGGGGCAGATCACAGCTTATCTTGTTAAATCAATCAATGTGCTGCTTCACCAAGTACAACCGCATAAAAAGATGCCTCGTATAGTGCGCGATGCGGTCCCTCCCCCCCTCCTCTTTAGATACTGCTGTGCAGCACCAGTGGTCTGAAACAATTTGAATATTGCGTTTTATTCCAGTTGCTCTTGCTTCTGTGTGGTTATTCCAGGTGTAGAAACAATTAAAAATATTAACTAGCTACTGAGAGCACAGCAAGTGAAATGAGTTGCTATCTGAAGTGCCTCGAAGGCTACTAGGGGAGTTTGAATTATTTATGCTGCATGGAATTTCAAATTATGCAGCATATTATTCGATGAAATAAGCATTGGCTTTATTATGTAAATACATTTCCTCATTCAGGAGAGAATGGAGTGCTATACAGAGTACATGCGCTCCTCAAGAAATAGCCCTGTAATAAAAGGTTTTATTTGCTCATTGAATCCCAGTTATGGGGTAGCAGTTATGTTATGTAACTTAAGGCTAATTTGATCTTGATTAAAGAGGCAACTACTTAAACTGCCTCGTTTAAGATGTATTTAAATCCAGAAACTAGGGGCCATGCACTAATAAACAGTTGCTTTCTATCGCGCTCATTAAGAAATAACTCCTCAGGCAGCCTAGCTCAGTGCATTTATTTGTATAGCGTGTGTGACAACAGTGGCACTCGGAGACACGTTTAGGATTTGAACTCTTCGACCTTTCAAAAGAAGGTTGGCCACGTTTGGGGTTCTTTTCGGGTGCACTTTCGAGATACCGGCCGGCTACTTGGAGAAGTGTCCAATAACAATTGGTTTCATCATGACAAAGATATCTTTTCTGGAAAGGTATTACTTCTTTCCTCCCCTTTAACATTAAAGTGAACTATTTGGGCTTTAACTTGCTGGTATAGAAGAGGCGCAGAATGCTCGGGGGAAGCACCAGTGCACTGTGGAAAGCACTTACTGCCCCACAGAGCTCAGCATCTCAAAGGAGACACGGAATGCTCAGGGAAAGCACTAGTGCACTGTGGGAAGCACTTACTGCCCCACAGAGCTCAGCATCTCAGAGGAGACGCAGCATGCTCAGGGGAAGCACCAGTGCATTGTGGGAAGCATTTACTACCCCGCAGGGAGATGTAAACGCCACATGCGAGAATTTATCTCCGAAAGAGCAACAATATGAAATGCATGCATAATCCTGTATGGAGCCATGGACACCCTTGGCATTCCCCTTTCACCCAAGTAACACCACCCTGTGGACATGATGACGTGATGTGCAGAGCAGTGGGCATGGCACAGTAGCCAAGTGGGCGTTGTGGCCGAATCGCCAAGAGAAGTCGATAGAGTGGGAGATGCCAGTGCAGTGCAGAGCAGGGCAAGGCAGCTGCCCAGATACCTTCAGAGTCAACACCAGCCCCCAAGGGAACAGGAGAGCAAGCCGCCCAGACATCTGAGGGGGCAAGTTTGTCCCTGCTGGTCCCGGCTGAGTTTCCTGCATGTGCCCCCGCATTTGGACTGCTTTGACTCTGCGCCCCAAGTCCACTGGAGTAGCCGGAGGCCGGAGCAGCCACAGCCCGCAGCTGGTTGCCCACTTCAGTCTGGGCAGGTGAGCCAGAGTAACTTGCACCCAATCAAGGGACCAGCTGTCTCAGGCAATGCTCACCTACCACAGCCAGGCCTGAAGGGCCAGCAGCAGGTGGCTGCTGCTGGTAGCGAGCCTTAGAGGCGTGGGGTGAGTGAAGGAGCCACAGAGCAGCGGTGACAGGTGGGAAGGTGGCCCACGGGCACTTCAGCACTTGCTTCTCACACTTCACTACTCTTACATGACAGCGGCACTCTCTCCTGCATTTAGACTTATTCACCACGTACACTCCAAAAACAACCATGCGCACACTTATGGTGGCATTCACACACACACTTGCATACTATAACAACCTCACGCTCTCACACCTGCACTGCACACATCGATGAACCAAAGACCATCACCATCAAAAACGTTCTCATTTACTTCTGAAAGTTGATAGAGGTAGAGTGGCGAGGGATCCAGATTGGGTGGGGAGGAGAGGTATCTGTACACATGGGGGTAAAGTTTACCCTGTTACTTTCTGAATGGGCGTACTGCTTTATTAGCACTAGAAGTCATAGCAGCTCGAGCATCCACGCTGTGCATGCCAAGTGTGCCTCAGACCGGCTAGGCAGCCACAGGAGGTAGGCACAGCGAGCGCGTATCCGCCCGTGCAGGGTCAGCTGCAGCCCCGGCAGGGCAAGCGTACACTGAGGGTAATACATCTACTGGGGGAGGACTCTTGAGGGCAGTCAGAGAAAGCAACAACCTGGTGGTGTACGTGAGAATGGGGGGCATCACTGTATGTCACAGATAGCCAGTATATGGTTGTGTGTCCCATTCTGCTGCAGCGCTGCTGCTGTCCATAACTGTGCAAAAAGAACTCTCCATTCCCTTTATCCGCTGTAGCTCTTCATGGTGTCCATACCCGAGTGTACCTGGGCAATGACCCTCTGCCTGCAGCAGCCTTAGGAGCTACGCGCTGAGATCCTGCAACAAAAGGGGCACGTGCTGAGCACCGCAAAACATGCACCACAAAGGGACACCAGCCTAGGCAAGAAAGGCATTCTGCTGCTGCAGAAGGGCAAGAGTCCAATCCATACGTTAATCACCCCACCCGTCTTCTGGTGCTCAGACCTGAGTATCGGGACCCTTTGAATATTGCAGCCCTTCATACGCCCATGCATCGACATGGGGCCCCTTTCAGCTACCCCTGCTACTGCCTTCAAGAGGTATGCACCTGGGCAAGCAGGGCGTCCTACCTGTTACAGCCCTTCATGAACCCTCTTATGTCCGTTCCTGTACAAGCACCCCATTCTCCCTTCCCCTGCTTCCTACTGCTTCCCTGATGCCTAAGCGCAGGCACGATGCCTGCGTTCTTACATCACTTTTGTACTGTACTTGTAATGTACTTGTACTGTACTTGTATTGTACTTCACATTGAGAACTTTTTTATTATTATTAGAAATCTACATCTTTTAAAGAAGCAACATTCTTACTGCCTAATTAAGATGCTGGAGCAGTGAAGGGCCTGTGGCCAACCACCCCTATACATGGGACTGGAACATGCACGCCACCACTGACTCAGTGACACTCCTTTGGAGTCAAATACACTATGATGTAGTCAGTATCACAATCAAGGACATGTATCAGTACAACACCACTTCCCCAGACCCACACAGAGTCACACTCAGGGACCAGAGTTTTTACACTGTCACTGACTCTTCAACAAAAGATAGTCACACGCAGCACACCTCCATTCACCCAAGCCACACTCAGAGCTCCACTCAGGCAAAAGAACATGCACATGATCACTGACTCAGTGTCACTACAATGAATGCAAAGGCCTTGTGTGGGCCTCTGACACGTCACTGGTCCAGTGTCGTGTCAACATACCCTACCAGATATACGCTTTGGGGCACATTGGCCGACCATAACATACACACCGTCACTGACTTGGTGTCACTGAATGGATGTAAAGACATTATAAAATAGACAAAGTCACACTCCTGAATATGTGTCACTACACCGCCGATCACTCACAAATACTCAAGGTCCACAACTAACACACTGACACTGACCCAATGGCGCTCCAGTGGAGAGAAACAGACTTAGACGCAGTTAGAATCACACTCAGGAACATGTCAGCACACACACACACGTTCATGGGCAAAAGTAGGTTCCAGAACATGCACCCTGTTTCTGACTTGGTATAATTTCAACGGAGACAAAGGACTAGTGACCTATTCAGGGTCACACCGTTGAAACTGTGTTATAACACAGTCACTCTCCCAGAAGCCCTCTCAGGACATAAGCATGCACACCATCACTGACCTGGTGTGATTCCAATGGATGCAGAGGTACTATAAATTAGTCAGAGTCACACTCAGGGACATTTAGTGCATCACTTTCTCACGCCTGCATTTGTTCATAAGACGCACTCACATTCCCACTCGATAGCTCTCTTACACACGACTACCCTTCAGTGTGAGCACACTTCACGTTAATCGCACTTCCATTCACCCACACACTCCCATTTGCTCACACTTCCACTCACAGGCTGAAGCAGTCACAAGCAGCTATTTTTACACATACATTCGCACTCAGTACCATTCATGAATACCAACGTTCATACATTTGCACCCGTGCAGACAATCCCTCTATCTCACACACACGCACACACATCCTGCATAGAGTTGTAGGGGGCAGTCATAAGCCACATGAAAGGCAACTCAGGTCGTTATGGGCTTTTTAGTTCCAACAGGACCCTGAGCTGAGCCAGAGCCAAGTTTCAGGTTTGAGCCTGGCTCGAGCTTTCGGTGACTCGCCCACTTCTTGGCCGGAGTACGGTAGCGGGGTTGAATGTCCAGTTTTTCTGTGTCATATGTTAAACTTCATTACAGTTAAACAAGCTGGGTCACAAGGAGATAAAGTGAATTGCGCAAGATCACATATTTTAGAAAGTGGAGAAGTTGGAATTATAAGGCAGGCCACAGGGCGAACTGGCAATGCCGGGCACCGGGGCATGCTGGCATTTTCCGACATTGGCCCACACTGTAATAACCGCCACTACACACACCCTCATTCACACTGCCATACCTTCCTATTTGCGCACACTTATGGGATTATGTGGTTTCGGCCGTTCTACAGGTGATTGAGCCGTGCTCAGCAGAGCCGCGGCCGCTCAGCCAGGATTGGGTTCAACTTCAGCTTGCAGCCTGTGCGAGCTCTTCCTCGTGATCCCTTGCCCAGGTCCTGGCTGCTCTGCCTCCTACACAGAGTCTAGTTTAAGTCCAGTGCACGGGAGGAGTACGCAAACTTAGGAGGGTTTATCTGATTGCAAATGCAATGTTTTTAAAATTGAAACAACACTCACCGGGCAGCGGGCGGCACTGGCAGACATTCGGCAGCAGGGACACTGGGAGAGGCACGGCCGGGGAGGGGGTGGGGGGGGTTTCAGGGGCTAGAAATAAATACATTATGGGGTGGCGAGAGAGGGCCTCTCATTGTCGGTCCTGAGCAAGCCCAATGCGCATGTGTCACCTCCAACAGCCGCGCCCGCCCCACCCCCCTAAGGTGGCCGGTGGGTGAACTGAAGAACTGAAGACTGAGAGCAGGCTGCGCAGAGACACGGCGGTGGAGACATCTGCGCGCCGTACGCGCCCC
The DNA here is from genome assembly GCF_964263255.1 of Lissotriton vulgaris. Taxonomy (NCBI): domain Eukaryota; kingdom Metazoa; phylum Chordata; class Amphibia; order Caudata; family Salamandridae; genus Lissotriton; species Lissotriton vulgaris. The sequence goes on along the minus strand of NC_141689.1, from coordinate 273,528,051 downwards.
ACCCCCTAAAATCGCACTGTTGCTCTTTGCTCTCCAATGCATTATTTATCTAACAGAGAGTCTATAAATTGTGTTTTTTGCCACACAGAGCGAGAAGAGAGTACGACGCAGGCATGCAGTACAGTAGTGAGTAAGTGACTACTACTGTATGAGTGTTCAAAAAATCGGCCCCATCCAGCAACAAAACCGGCGCCCGCCCAAAAACCGGCCCCCACCCCTGGCAGCCTACCGGGGGATTGCCCGGTGCCCGGCATTGCCAGTCCGGCCCTGCCACCCACACAGACACTCAGGGACTCATACAGACACTCAGGCAACAAATCAGTAACTTATATAGGCACTCATGTAGTTATTCACACATTGGATGGCAGCAAACCTCCTTCAGTGTAACGTCTCTAAGACGGAGGTGATGCTCTTTGGGGAAGCCAAACGTTTGTGGACTCCTGACTGGTGGCCTCAAGATCTAGGCCCAGTCCCTGAGCCAAAAATGGTAGTGAAAGATCTAGGAGTCAAACTGGATCAGGAGCTCACCCTTAAACATCACGCTACTCAAGTAGTAGGCTCCTGTTTCCATGTTATTGGCCTTCTCCGAAGGGTATTCCCCCTTTTACCTGATTCCACCAGGAAAACTTTAGTCCAGTCGCTCGTGCTGAGTAGACTGGATTACTGTAATGGATTGCTGCTAGCCGCAAATGAAGGGATCACTGCCAGACTCCAAGTTGTGCAGAACACGGCTGCTCGCCTTGTTCTTAATGCCCCGGCTCGGACTCCTTCCAAACCCCTACTTAATAAACTCCAATGGCTCACGATAAAGCAAAGAGTGATGTTCAAAACTTGTTGCATCATCCACGTGCCTCTCCGGTAAAGGCCCAGATTACTTAACTAAGAAATTCATCCCATACATCCCCACAAGATCCCTGAGATCTGGAGACCGTGAACTATTATGTGTTCCCAGATTCTGGAAGACACGACAAGGGGGTAGGGCTCTGTCAGTAGCGGGCCCGAAGCTTTGGAATGAACTTCCTTTTGAAATCAGATCATGTAAGGAACACTTTTCTTTCAGGAAAAAATTGAAAACTTTCCTGTTTAACTATTAATTCTGGTTGAGCTTTTAATACACATGACAGGGTTATTTGCTCTTTGATGATGCCAAAGGCGCGGAGATACTCCTCAGGGAGTCGATTCCCAGCGTGGTACAAGTGTGCAAATAAATAAATAAAATAAATAAATTCAGCAACCCATGCAGTTGCTTACACACCAACGGAGAGACTAACACAGACTTTTACACTGTTTAGTCACTAACCCATGTATTCAGTAAGACACGTTCAATCACTCACTTATACAGTCAGTCCCGCACCTACTAATTAATTTCTTAATGTATTTGTAAATGCATTCATTCTTCAATACACCTTGGCGCGCATATATATATCTATATATATATATATATATCATATTTAACCTTTACAGAAACACACAGTCACTGGATGATGTCATCAGTGATGTCATGAATGATGTCACTGACCATGTCATGTCTTGATGTAATATGTGACATCATCAGCAGTGCATTGCGGGCGCGTGTGTTATAGTTAGCTCAACTAACTATAACAGGCAAATTACTCTGGTTTTATAGGAGTCTAACGTCCCTGAAACCTATGTTTTTTTTCAGTTTATATAAGTATATATAGATGCTCATCTTGATATTGATTTTATGTATACAGGTGAATGTATGTTTTATTCGGTTTGTTCATGCAGTCATCACAAAACAACATGCAGTAAATGAAACTAAGCCTATTTACGCCTAAAAGAAGCCAGACCTGTTGGCATTGCCAATTCTTGTTTTTATGGCAATTGAATGAAAATGCTACCGTGTTTCATAGTGAACGAAGAACCCCTGCTGCATATTTCAATTTGAACATAAAAAGGGCAAATTATAGCTGATTTACTAGTGAAAGTACAATTTGGCAACATTTCAGTAGATCAAAGTCTTTCTTAATATAGAGCGGGCCCGCGGCTATGGCTTTGATGCACTTCCTTTCTGACTAAAGTGCTGCCCGCTCCGTATTCAAAGAAAGAAGCAAACAAAATGAACAATGGAAAGCTCAATTTCACCCAATTTGTGTGTCTATAACAGAAGCCACATACGTTATTTTCTTTTGCGTTGACGCAGGAATTACGTATTCATCTTAAAATGAAAGTGACATTATTGTTTCATGAAGGAGTAAAAATACAGCGAATAAAAGCAATAAGGTATTCTTATATAATTTGGCAACTGGATTGTTTTTGAAAATTATTTCATTGATAAATAGGAGGCAGAAAAAAAGGAGCATATGCTTAGTAACAATGGACAGAAGTACACAATTCCTATGAATTCGTCAGGAATATGCCCAAGAAAAAAGCTTGATTTTGCACATTAATCCATTAGTATTTCTATACACATTCTATATATTCTTTATACGCATCATTGTCCGAATGTAAAGAAGTTGTTGTTAAGGATGTGCAGACCAATGACAAGAATGAGCCCTTTATGATAACATGTAGTCACGAACCGTGCGTGTAAATTCGGCACACAAGGCAAAATAGCATTTAGCCCTTAGAGCATTCCTTATCTTCTGGTTAAAAGGCATTTTTTCAAACTAACTTCTAATTTAACACCCTCTAGTGGTAGTATCTTAAGGCTGCTGCATTTCCTCTTGTTAGGAAAGCAACGGTGTTGTGTTTAGGAAACCCGAAAAGTTGCACGGCACCCGGCCCCCGCCCCCCCCCCCCCCCCCCCCCACCTCCCCCTCCCCCCCTACCACCACCACCACCACCTTCTGAAATCAACAGCCACGAATAAGTAATTAAAAGACACGCACCACACGAGCTGAGCCATTCACAGGCATCACATCGTATCTCCATCAGACACAAAGAACAGAATGCGTTCCACAGAACAAAATGTCATATAAATCAAAAACATTAGACTATTTCAGTTCCCTTTGCCACCAAGTTACCTTAAATGCTTGAACACCCTTTCAAAGAGACAGAACTACGGTTGATTTCATGGAAGTAGTGAACAGTTCAGCTTCCACAGTCCATCCCCTAACAAACTCACAGTCCCTGAAGATCTAGATATTAACGACCGCATCTCTGTGAACTTGTGTATAAGTACCAGATAGGGCGTTGTCTGCAGCAGTGGCGGCAGGTGCATAGAGGGCGCGAGGGCTGTTGGGATCTGTCTCTCCAGAACCAACACAGTACAGAAAGAGGAGCTGCTCTGCTTCAAGCAGCATCAATTGTAAACAGATGAACTGACAGTTCTGTAAGGAGGCATGTTTAAGAAGCCCAGGACAGGGGACATCAGCAGGACTTCATTGAGGCGCTTTTCATGTGAGCTGTTGCCAGATGTGCACAGTCCATAGACACAACCCCCAGGCATGCTAAGCATTCCCTGTGTATTATATCTACAGTTAAGTGCTCTCACGGGCAGTGACGCAAAATCATCCTAAACCCTATCAGAAGTTAGGATAGAGTAGGGGTGAATAAGTTGTATCAGTCCCCTCTTCTACTGAATTCTGACAGGGCTTGAACACTGAGCAAGATCTGTTGAGCCTGACGCCTGAGGAATCAAAGATGGGCAATGCAGACGTCCAGGCATGCAGTGCCTCATTTATGAAAACTGTTGCATCACTACGTGTAAACAGCGATGCAACAGTTTAACTGCGCCCTCCTTGCGTCAGGATGGATGTGCCATATTTAATGTAAGGCACTCCATGTCGCAAGGAGTTACAGATACGTATCTGTAGGCGAAAAAATGGCTGTGGTGTGTCTGAAAACAGATGCAACTCCAGCAATGTGCCCTTTCTCATGTGGCAAGCCCCATGTGAAAGGACGTGCGTCACTCTTACGCCTGCTGTGAGGCAGGCGTAAGATATTGACGCAGTATTGTCCTAAAAGTGGTGCACTGAAATCTTATAGATCCTAATACGCCACTTCTACGAGGCTTTTTGAGAGGTAACGCCCACCCTGCATACATTATACCTAGCGCAGGTATAATGTGGCGCAGGGGTTAACAAAGTGACACATCAACCTAGAGGTGCAACTTTGTAAGTAGGGCGCAGCATCGTGCATTTTTTACGTCGCCAGTACGTCACAAAAAGTGACAAAACGGCGGCGCAAAAGTGTTGCAAGGTCTCCTAAATAAGGTTTGAAGTATTCTAGCCAATAAAATAAAAAGACAAGACAAAGTGAGTGACCATGGTAAGCAGGCGTTTGTTCTTTATGGAGTATTGGATGAAGAGTATGCTTCGACTGAACCTCCACGCCCAGACAGATAAGCTGCCTCCCCCTCACCCCCCAGAGCCTTGAGACCCTCACGGGTGAGTAGCCACGCTATATAAACTGCTGATTGATTGATTGACTGATTGATTTTCAATCCAAGGCCCCATGTGTTTTTCATTCAGTAAATGCTCAAAGTCGGACTCATTTCTCCCTACCACCCAGGTTTTAATAAGCATTGGCAAAACCAATAGGTTTTGCCAATAATAGACCAATTGACATTGTCAATGTTTTTTTAGACATGTTGCACAGCAGTGCAGGCTGCTACACAACATGGCTTAAAGTAAACAAAACAAAGCGCTGTGGTGCGGCCAGGGTTTAACACGCCATAGTGTTTTTTCTGATTACTTAAAGCCACATTGCACAGCAGCCCGCGCAACCAGGTTTCGATGGTGGGAAGAAGTCAGGAAAAGCACAGACATCAGGGTGAGGGCGGATGGACTGCAGATACATGCACTCGTTGAGAGTGCTTCTCTAAGAGTGAAAATGAAGTACCTTGGGAAGCCCGTGGCCAGTGTAAGTACACTGACCGCAAAGAGGAAACGGTGGTTGGTCCATTCTCCATTGCTGGAACAGAAACTTGAAGTCCTGGAGGAAGTAGTGAGCCATTGACCAATAAGAAGTAAATAAATGAGAGTAACTTGCAAGCCAAGCAATGGTATGGTAATAGGCGGGCTCTAATCCTTTGTTAAACTTTTAGGGGCACATTATCAAGTCCATTATCGCCGCGTTATTTGCACTTTTCTGCCACCAACGAGGCAATAGCATTATCACAGTATTAGCAACCTGCAGCGAACGGGCCGTAGCGCAGGTTTTTGGCGATAGTGGGCCGTTTTTTTTTTTTACACAAAGCATGTCAGTGATATTTATTGCTAATGACATGCAAAGTAGGCGTTCCCGTGCAAAAATGCACGAAAACATCACTACACCATATCATCAAGGGGCTCCTTGAAATTCTGAAGAGCCAAAAAACTGGGTCTAACTGCAGTTAGAGCCAGTTACTTAGACCAGAAAATAGCTGGTCTTAAAAATGGTGATAAAACTTGGGCCCATATCTCTGCAGGTTTTGGCGCGGGGCAGTGCTGCAAGCAATGTTGCAGAGATGCCCTGCGACAAAACTACAGAGCAGGAATGCGCACAATTAATAATATGGTGCACATTCTTGTGCCACAGCCATGAAAAGTGGTGCTGCACTTCGAAAAGACACTTCTCACTACGCCCTTCTTGTGACAGCATGGATGCGCTGTAATCACTGGACAGAGCTCCATGACGCAAGTAATGACATATACGTCAGGAATCCTGACGTATCTGCCTGCGCTAAAGTCATGCATTGCTGCAGGTTTGTGCGCATTAGGCAGACAGCGCTTTTGTGTTGCGATATTTGGCGAAAGAGCTACCTACTAAGCTAGCATTTAAACAGCTACTTAGTCGAAGGTTTTTTTAATCTAGTACCCTTTTTTGTCAAAATCTTTTGTTTTTCTTCTGTCATTGTACCCGGTTTTTAATAAGCAGAACCCCAGAGTAGCACTTACTTGCACATAAATCGTGACCCTCACCGCGGTTTTCGCGGGTCTTCAGGTAGATTATCACGATCGCCGCCATCTTGGGGGGAGTTTAGGGACGTTCTGCAGGCGCCATATTGGTTAGCGCTTCAGTATTCTTCTCAGGAGGCGCGGCCCCTATTTAAAGCTACAATGGAGACGCGCAGCAGTAACGCGCAGCGGAAGCGCCGTCTCAGCGCCGGAGTCACGCCAGAGTCCAGCCCGTCTGTGCCCGTCCGGGCCCAGACGGGCCTGGGGCCTGGTACTCAATTCAAAAATTCGGCACTCAGACTGACTTATTCCCGGGCCGAGCTTACTGCATCGCGTTACCTACATATTGCGGAACGCAACCCGGTCGATAATGAACTGTTTTTGCCACCAGTCGGCAGGGCGTGCCAGACGATTCTTCCGCATAGAGGTAAGAATACCTTGCTGCTGAGTCTGCTGAATTGCAGATCTCTCCCATGGCACTCAGTTGAAGTTAATCTCCTCATACAAGATCAGGACTTAGATATCTTGTTCTTGACGGAAACTTGGATAGCTGCCTGTTCCGATGCTGACATCGTGCAAGCCCTCCCGCCAGGCTTCCTTCTGTTTCATCTTGACAGACCAGAGGGGCGAGGGGGTGGCATCGCTATTTTATATAGGGACACATACGTATGTAGGGCCCAGAATGGCTTAGTTGCTGATTGTGAGAGCTGCCATTTCTCCTTGCTGATATCCCCTACAGTATCACTGTCAGGTATACTGATTTACCGGCCTCCGGGCTGCCTGGGCTGCCTGGGCAATTTCGTCAGCTCCTTAATGGAAACTGCGACGACGCTGGCCTCGTCTACAACTAATTTTATAGTGATGGGAGACCTTAATCTCCATTTTAATGATACTGCAGACTTAATAGCCCGAGACCTTCAGGGCGATCTTAAAGCATGTGAGCTGCCCTTAATTAATGCAGGAGCCATGCATGATAAGGGCCACCTACTTGACCCAATGTTTTCTAATATCCCCCGCCTTATGGCCAGGCCAGCATATCCTCTCCCGTGGTCTGACCATTTTTTGGTTTCGGCAAACTGGCAAGTCAACTTACCCCCTACATCCGCCCATCAGGCTTTCTTGGTGGACAGAGCCTGGTCCAGATTATCGATCAATGACTGGACCTCTAAACTGGAAGACTCGCTCCCTCCTCCCGAATCAGACCCGATTAAGGGAGATGCTAATCTCAACCAATGGCAAAGAATTGGATCCGCTCCTTGGTACACTGCCGAGCTCCGTATGCTTAGGAAAGGATGTAAAAAGTTGGAGAGGTTATGGAGAAAGAAATTGGAGATAACTAGGCGAGAGGAATATCGCGTAGCTATGAGGGGCTATAAATCTGCTCTTCGGCAGGCAAAAGCCCAATTTTTTGAGGAGCGTATAAGATCTGCCTCAAGCTCATCTAGGGAAACTTTCAAAGTGGTGCAAGAACTCCTTAAAGTTCCCGAGCCTGTGGCAACACATGATAAACAGAAGTGTAAGGAGCTCGCAGACTTCTTCCACACGAAAATTGAGAAGATACTTAGTACCCTGCCTCAGTCTATACGATCTCAGCCTAATCAGGAAAAGAAGTCTATAACACAGCCTAGAGATGTATCTACCTATCTAGACACTTTTGGCCCAGTCTCAGTGGCCGAAGTATTGAAGGCCTTAGGATCTATGAAAAGTGGCTCTCCTATGTATCCGGTCCCTATGAAGTTTCTAAAGCAGGTAGCAGCTTCCATTGTGGCTCCTATCACCGATTTGATGAATGCTTCTTTTTCCCAGGGCTTGGTGCCACCAAGCTGGAAAACAGCAGTGGTTAAGGCACTCCTAAAAAAGCCAAACCTGGATTCGTCGGACTTGGCAAATTTTAGGCCTATATCCCTGTTGCCGGGACTCGGCAAAATTGCTGAAAGGCTAGCGAATTATCAACTGTCAGGCTTCTTGGAGTCTAATGGATTGCTCCGAGACTCGCAAACCGGATTCCGTCCAGGCCAGAGCACCGACACTGCCCTCCTGGCAGTCGTGGAAGAAACCAGACGCATTCTGGATGCAGGAGGGTCAGTGGCAGTGATCCTCCTGGACCTTAGTGCGGCGTTTGACACCGTTAATCATCAGGTGTTGATTCAGCGACTGTCAGAGGTGGGTGTGGCAGGGGCCGCTTTGAAGTGGCTTAGGTCATTTCTCAACGGCCGCTCATACCAGGTTTGGGAAGGCAGCAATCGGACTACGTCTATCCCCCTCCAGTGTGGGGTGCCACAACGCTCCTCTCTTAGCCCTACATTGTTCAATGTATATATGGCCCCCCTGGAGGATGTGGTTGCCCCTTATGACATCAAGATCGTCAGTTATGCGGATGATACGCAGTTGGTGGTCGCCTTATCACAACTGGTAGAGAATCCCGATTTGCTGCACTCCAGCCTGTCGGAAGTCCACACCTGGATGGATGAATCAGCTCTTAAGCTGAATGGTTCGAAGACAGAGATAATGTTGTTAAGGAATAAAATCCCCTCACTCCCACTGACCAGCTGGCCTAGCTGTATGGGTGATCTCCTAAGCACGAAAGAGGAGATTAAGAGCTTGGGGGTCTGGTTAGAACAAGATCTGTTGTTCAGGACCCAAGCTAAAAAAACTGCAGGAGTTTGCTTTGCCCTGTTACGGTCAGCCTCTTCTACCTTTATCATCTAGGAAGTTGTTGATTCAGGGGCTGATAACATCGAGACTTGACTATAGTAACGCCATCTTTTTGGGTGCTCCTGAATCCACCTTCAACAAACTTCAGCAGGTTCAAAATGCGGTGGCAAGGCTGCTCATGGGCATCCCCAGAACCCAGTCAGCCAGACCTGCCTTAAAGGCACTGCACTGGCTCCCAGTGCGGGAAAGAGTCAAATTTAAGGCACTCTGTACAGCCCATAAAATTCTTCAGGGGTCAGGACCCCCTATACTGAGGAATCTAGCGGTGCCATATAAAGTGAATAGAACACTGCGTTCCGATCAGAAACACCTTCTCCTAGTCCCTAGAGTAAAGAGGGCACGTACGGGCGGGAGAAGATTTTCGGTCAACACAGCGATGCTGTGGAACTCTCTACCTTTAAAATTGCGTGCTGAGACTTGTACTCTGCGCTTTCGTAAATGTCTTAAAACACATCGGTTTCCTGCTTGATTGCACCTAACTGGCTGTTTTATTATCTGTTGGTGTCTGGATAAGCGCTGGGATGCACGAGGGTAACTGCGCGCTATATAAAATTTTAAATAATAATAATTTCACAACCATGACGACACTCCTGCAATGCATGGGGCCAGCCCATCCCTGTGGCACTGCCTCACCCTCACGCCTGCCATCAGACAGGCGGAAGGTACTGACGCAGTGCTGTCCATGAGTGGTGCCCGAATGTTGGCACTGTTGGAGATCCATTGGTGGTGGTTGCGTGCTGCGTTGTCATCGTTTGGAAGCATTGGTGGAGTGTTGGTGAGGAGGGAGTTGACAAGATGTTCTTCGGTGACCTTGATCCAACTTCGAGGGGGTGAGATGATGGCGGTGGCGTCCAGTGGGCAAGGTGAAGACGTGATGTTACCAACGATGGTCTGTCCAGGAGAGTCCCGTGTTGTGGCTGAAGTCGAAGCTCCCGCTGGCAGAGGGGACGTGCTTGACCATATGTCTTGCTATGTGGCCTGTTGAGGGGAGTTGCAGCTTGCGTCAGACGTTAGGAACCTTCCCCAGAAGGTGGTGGTGTTCTGATCACTGGGTTTGTCCAGGTGGAACTTGAGCTAACCGGGTAGGATGTCATCGGTGGATAGGAGACCATGAGGTGCAAAGAGGACAACAATGTTTTTTGACAATGGGGGGCCAAGGGCCAGGGGGCCTGCACATGAGGGTGCCGCAGTGGATGTGCTTGGGCTTGGTCTGGATCATGGACTTGAGGTGGTCCATGGTCACCGTTGGGTCATTAGAGTGTGTGGTCAGTCAGAGTGTGCCTCGGTAGGTGATGGCAGCCTTGTCCTCGTAGGTCGGGCTGCTCCTTGCGGGTGATACTGCATCTATCAGTGATGGCGATGGCAGCGTCTGGTCCGGAGCAGAGGTTGGTACTGGCAGGCGAGGTGGCATCCAGGGTTGATGGCGAGGAGGGTGCTGGCGTCGTAGTGGTGGAGTGTCCAAGAAGAAGGCTGGGATGGCCGCGGTGGTGAACCCGCTGGTTAATCCCATCCTCAACGCCTCTTTGAGGGAGGGGAGGGTCCCTAGCTCTTGGAAAAGAGCGATGGTGATCTCCCTCCTAAAGAAACCGGGTCTCGACGCCGAGGTTCTGGCCAATTATAGGCCAATTTCACTTCTTCCGGCCCTCGCGAAGATCACGGAAAAACACATCCACGGTGTCCTGTCGAGCTTTCTGGAAGCGAACAATCTGCTCCACCCATCCCAATCCGGTTTCCGTCCTAATTTTAGTACGGAAACGGCATTGCTAGAGGTCACTGAGATCATCAGGGAGACTCTGAATGTCGGCGGGAGGGCCATGTTGGTCATGTTAGACCTATCGGCGGCCTTCGACACCGTCCCCCATAGGGCGCTCTTAGCGAGGCTTTATGACATCGGCCTTAGTGGGACGGCGCTCAGGTGGTTCACATCTTTCCTGGAAGGCCGCCGCCAGACGGTCTGGGTCTCCCAGAGCTCTGCCGAGATGCCGCCACTGGGAGTTGGGGTTCCACAGGGTTCTGTGTTGAGCCCCACGTTGTTTAACATCTTTATGTCCCCTTTGGCGGCCTTGGTGGAAGCATATGGGGTCCAGATCGTCTCCTACGCCGACGACACGCAACTCCTATTCACATGCGGGAAAGACCAGGAGTTTGATGGAGGGAGAATTCGGGACTGTCTTGCATTGGTCTTTGACTTGTTCCAACGGAACAGTCTAAGGGCCAACTCAAGCAAGTCCGAGGTTCTATTCTTCGGTTGCGTTGCCGATCCGGAGTGGCAGCACTGGTGGCCGTCCGACATGAGCCCTCCTGCACAGTCTTCCTTGGTGGCTAAAAATCTGGGTGTCAAGCTGGACAACCAGCTGTCGCTGAGAACACATATTCTGGGTCTGGCTGGCACCTGTTATGGAATTTTGAAAATGCTCCGTAAATTCCTGCCCCTGCTGTCTGAGGAGCACAGGCGTATTACTGTGCAGGCTCTCGTTGGCTCTAGGCTTGACTATGCTAATGCCCTCTTTCTAGGCCTCCCTGATTACCTAGTTCAGCGCCTACAGGTGGTACAGAACTCTGCCGCCCGGGCTATTTTTGGCCTGCATAGACGAGCCCGAGCCTCCGGGCTGCTACAGGCGCTACACTGGCTGCCTATCCGGAAGCGGATCCAGTTCAAATCCCTGACTTTGATGCACAAAGCTCTGTTTGGATCAGGGGCTGGATACCTGCGGCGGAAACTGGCCTTTTATCGACCAGTCCGCTCCTTGCGTTCGGAATCCCTTTATAAAGCGGTGGTTCCTCGGGTGAGGAAGGCCCGCGCGGGAGGGCTCTCTTTCAGCTGCAAAGCTCCCCAGCTGTGGAACTCGCTACCTCTTTCGCTGCGCAGCACTGCCAATTTGCTCCAGTTCAGGAAGAGCCTGAAGACCTGGCTTTTTAATCTTTAGGCTGTTCTTATTGTTTCTGTTTCAGTACTTTTCTTATTCTTTTTGCTGTGTTGTGTTATTTTTATTCTGAGTTGCAGGTGGAAAGCGCCGGGACACTCTTTTCGAGTAGCCGTGCTCTATACAAGAGCGTTATAACATAACATAACATATAACAAGGCTCCTTGGTGCTAAGTGCGGTCCAGGGGCAGGCGGACACAGACGGGCTAGCCTATGGTTTGCCTTTGGAATGGGAGTCGTCCAGTACAACGCAGGCAGTACATCATTTAATACACAACTCCGACAACGCATATGCCCTTACATCGCATTTGAGTACAATGCATTGTGAGGTCAGTAATGGAGTAATTTAAACTTTTTCATGTGTGTATGATGTTTTGGATGTAAACAATGAAAATTGGACTATTGGTGTAAAGTATGAAAAATGTGGTGTTTTGGGCGTAAAATATGAAAAATGGGGGGTTTGGGGTAAAATATGAACAATTGTTTTTTGGGGGTAAAATATGAAACATTGGGCTTTTAGGGGGTAAAGTATGAAAAATGGGGTGTTTTTGGGCTACATTTTGCAATTTTTAAGGTTTTTTTGGGGTAAAATGTCTAAATCTTGGGTGTGTTTTGTGCTAAAATAAAGAAAAATGTGAGGGGTGCATTTATCTCAAATGTGATCTTTTGTGTGTCTTTTAGGGGATCAGAAAGGAATTTCAGGGTTCACGGTTGGGTTTGTTGTGCAAAGGTTATTTTTGGGTTGCACTCACTGTAGTAGGAACAGTGATCTTCATGTCTCCGCTATGCAACACCTTCTCTACTGTTGCAATGTGCCTAGTATTAGTATGTATTGGAATGTAATGGGATGTTAAGACATGCATCACAACTACGTATGTGCCTTTGGCACATGAGTGGTGCGCCCGCTGTGCATGGGTGCACAGCAGCCACTTGAGAAGGACATTGGGGGGTGTATTGACAGCTGTGAGGTGGTAAACCCCGTAAAGAATACTGGATGGTGCGTGGACGTGGGAATGTGTGTGTGTGAACGTGTGTTTTAAAAAATGTATTGAGGGAAGTCCTATGTCTAAGCCGTGTCCTATGTCTTCCTATCTCCTGCGTCTGCTTCCAGGAAAAGTAAGTAGGCAGCCAAGCTCACTCCCCTCAGTCAATCACATTGCTGCTATGCGGCGGTGGGATTGTTAATTGGCAACGGGACAAGTCATGCAGTCAGGGGCTGGAGGGGTATGCATTTTCTCCATGCAGCCTGTAATGCAGCCTGCATTGTAAACAGAAAAGTGCGCATGTCTGCATTGGGCGGCCTGAGTGGGCTGACCAAACAGTTATTGCACACTTGAATGTGCATGCCAATCCGCACATTCTTTGCTCCATGTTTGGAGCAGTCCTACCCACCCGACCACCCCCTGAGGATATATATAGCATGATCACATCAGGTAATTATCCCCTGTTTTCCCTTTTTTAACTGCTTTTTTGGCTTCTCTGAGCCCGCACTTCATGCTTCCCGCCGCTGCTGCCCCTGAGGCCCCACACCCCTGTCCTCGCACATTCCCGTCTCCCAGCTGATTGTTCCTCCAGCCTCCCCTACTTAATGGCAGAAGCTGCTCGATTGCGTAGCGGACACGCGCTGTTGGCACGCAGAAGGCATGTCTAAGACAAGCCTGTCTGCGCATGTCTGCGAACCAACCGCAAGGAAGCCTGGATCACAGGCCCCCCACTGCTGCAGCACAGCTACCCTTCACGCACTCAACCCCAGGAAAGTCAGAGACTGACAACAGGCCTCGGCAAACACGAATGTCTGACTAAATATCGAAATTAAAAATATCGACCTACAAAAATATCGGGACAAAAATATCGAAGTCAAAAATATCGGAATCCTATCACTAACAAGGTAAGTACAAAAATATCGGAAAAATAATATCGTAGTACAAAAATATCGAAATAAAAAATATCGTTTTTTAAAATGTATTAATAATGATGTTAAAATAATTATAAAATACATATAATGTTACAAATATTAATTAAAAATATTAAAATATAATTTAAAAATTAAAACTAATACATATACATTTAAAATAAATTAAAAACTTAATTTAATGTAATTTTATATTTTGTAATTTCATTTAATTGATTTAATTTAAATTTATTTAATTTTTACCCTGTACGACTGTACCCCAAAAACCCAAAACTGACCCAGAACCCTAAAAATACCCCTTTACCCATGAACTGAAAACTGACCCTGAACCCTAAAAATACCCCTTTACCCAAAAACTGAAAACTGACCCTGAACCCTAAAAATACCCCTTTACCCATGAACTGAAAACTGACCCTGAACCCTAAAAATACCCCTGTACCCATGAACTGAAAACTGACCCTGAACCCTAAAAATACCCCTGTACCCATGAACTGAAAACTGACCCTGAACCCTAAAAATACCCCTGTACCCATGAACTGAAAACTGACCCTGAACCCTAAAAATACCCCTGTACCCATGAACTGAAAACTGACCCTGAACCATAAAAATACCCCTTTACCCATGAACTGAAAACTGACCCTGAACCCTAAAAATACCCCTGTACCCATGAACTGAAAACTGACCCTGAACCCTAAAAATACCCCTGTACCCATGAACTGAAAACTGACCCTGAACCCTAAAAATACCCCTGTACCCATGAACTGAAAACTGACCCTGAACCCTAAAAATACCCCTGTACCCATGAACTGAAAACTGACCCTGAACCCTAAAAATACCCCTGTACCCAAAATTAATTAATATTATTTAATTACCAATTAATTATTAATTAACAATAACAATAAAGTAAATATATTAGCACATTTGCTGTAATTAATCTAATTTAAATATTAATATTATTTTGCACAATTAATTAATTAAGAATAACAATAAATTATATATAAAAATTACTATAATTTATTTTTAAAATAATTAATAATAATTAATTACCAACTAATGAATCATTATAAATATGAAAAAAGTTATAATAATTAATTAAGTAATTAATAGAAATTAATTACCAATTAATTATTAATTAAAATATATACAAACATATATCAATTAATTAATTATTATTAAATTACTTCCCACCCTATTCCCCTATAAACCCATAACCCGCTACAGAACATATTTATCAATTAATAAATTAATTAAAAATAATTTAAAATTAATTCTCAATTAATTAATTAATAATTCCTAATAATTAATAATTAATTTAACATAATTAAATTACTTCCCACCCTATTCCCCTATAAACCCACAACCCGCTACAGTAGTAAAACACAATATTTAATAAAATAACATTAAAAAAAATAATAAAACATAATTAATACAATATAATATACACTAAATTTATTTAAAAATAGATATTAGTAACATCAAAGTTATTAATTTCGATATTATTAACATCGATATTTACAACTTCGATATTACTGATATCATACCAATATCGATATTTAGACTGTCGATATTACTTACCTTCGATATTTTTGTATATCGATATTTAAACTTCGATATTTTTGCTTATCGATATTAAAAAATCGATATTTTGTCTGTGTACCGGCAAACACGACCCAGGGCCAGTTCTCCTGCCTCCACTGTCGCTAGAGCCTAACCACAACACCTGATTCCAACTCAGCCGACCCCAGCACCAGCGACACCCTCGGATGCATCCTCCTCAACAGGCGCTCTGTGCACAAATACGCTGTGGTAAATAAAATTACCGGGACTATTTTTCTATACATTAAGTGACAATAAGAATACCTCAATATAATGAAAGGCAGAGTCCGTGGTATCTGAGTCATACGGGCTTTATTTAAGTGGCTCGAGACACTGGACTACGGGTTCCATCACCACTAAGGTTCAGGAAGGGATATTCAACATTTTATTAACATCACACATTATATATAGTAAAACTGTATAATGGAAATGAATACAGTAGGCGTAACAAGTGAAAAAGAGAGAAGATAAGAACACATGTGCGTAAAAGAAGGCGTGTACAGGGGCGTACACGGAGGTGTGTGCTGGAAGCGTCACAGAAGTGTCATAGGTGGGTGGATGCATAGAGAAATTCTGCAGGGTCAGCAGAAACCTTTACCCTGGATGCGTGCGCAACTGAGCATGACGTGTAACTGGGGAGAGCTGGGGGGCTTGACTTTAGCACTAGTAGAGGAGTCTGGTGTCTGGGGTGTCAGAACGACCTGCACCTATAGCATATCTGGTATCTTATGTTTGGAGGATGTGTTGTCTGAAGTAAAAGGTCTCTCGGGCAGAGGCAATGCGCGGGGGCCATGGGCCTACCATGGTAACGGGTGCAGTAAATTTCGTGCAAGGAGACAGGAAAACTGGGCCCTTTGCTCTGCAGGCTGGAATATGTTTACCTATTTCACTGAACTGGAATGTGTTTTTGCGGAGGCTGAGCAGATAACTTGTAGGCAAAATACCGTCTTGCAGGCAGGCCAGGCCGAGCCGGGCACCGCTCGCCTGAGCAGGAAGTAAGGTAGAGGTCAGGGATGCATACCTGAACTGCAGCTTTCACAGACAGAAGAGACTCGGAGCCTCAATTAAGGGCCTGGCTCGACTGAGCCAGAAAAACGTGTGCTTCGCGTTATTTTAATATGCACCATGTAAATGCATTGGAAACGTAGGCCTAAAAGCCAAATTAACGTTGCTATCATGGAGGACTGAATAACTGACATATTAACGTTAGACGGAAATGCAAATGCGTCTGTATGGCGGGCACGGAAAGGAAATTACATGACATACATGGAGCACGGGTGCATGGTTAGGGTGCGAGTGGGGGTCACACTGACTACCTAAAAATTTCTATTTCCTCATTCCCTCCTTGGCCCCTACTGCGCCCTTCAGGATATATCTATTTTCATGAGACCATCTATCTGTTCATATAACATCATTTGCTCATCTTTCTTCATTCGGGAACGTGGACTTGGACGGGGAATACAAGACGTGGCGCACAAGCCGCCAATCGCTGGCCCACATTGCAGACAGAGACAACAACTGAATACTATGAGCAGTATTATTCCTAGGAATGACAGTACTTTCCATCCCCAGGCGGATATCACACTCCAGAGCCAACTGGACCATGTCCAGGAGCCAGGATTCTGGTGCATCTGGAGAGCAATCTTATGGAGTCTTGTTATTGCTTTGTATACTGACGGTGCGTTATTAGGAATAAACACACAACAACTGGATCCGATCACTCTACAAGCCCCGCCCCTATCGGCCAGGATGACGTCAAGGACAAGGCGGTTTTGAAGAACAACAAGTCTCATAGCAGACTGTTCTTCCGTTAAGTTACCTAAGGCAGACTTAGTTTCGTTCACTACTGCTTCGAGAGTTCTGGTTAATTTGCGTATCAGTTTACTGTTTTGGACAGGACCCACAAAGAAAAAGAATCCTTTGTTGAAATCTGTATATTGTTCCCACGCTGTCTCAGTCTGATCGATAATAGGGGACTCAATCTCCCTTCTATGTCTTATATGTACAAGGTGTGAATTTCGATGATAATCGGATGGGGCTAGAAAAACAGGTGGTAATAGGAATGCAATATAACACGTTCCATCCCAATCTAAGGGCAGACGTACATAAGCTGTCTGACCACAAATAAAATAAGAATGGCGGGAAGCTTTGAAAGTAGACTTTCCTTTATCACTGAATTCGACCACAGTATTACAATCACTGTGTCCTAGATGTACTGAACCATTCTTTTTAACGCATAATTCGCCTGTTACTGGTAATACTGTTATAAACGGCAAGTCCGAATTAGTCTCGGACTGAACGTTCAGAATCATGAGGTTAAGGGTAAAATTTCCTAATCCGTACACTTCATTTTCTAGATCGGTCCCTGTCCTTTGGGGAAGGCCGTCCTTGTCTGGGAAACATGCTTTATTCATAACTGTATTCAGGTTCCCCCATATCCAATTGCCTTGGGAAACTTTGGACTCACTGTCTAAAGAGGACATTAAAGTAAACCATGCACCGCACGAACCATTATGTGTAAACGGATAGGGAAAGAGGGGCAGAGCTCCCTTGTATTTCTGATAGGGAGGGAGTCGGCCGCATACCCAGCAATTCGTGGCATTGCTGGTCTGATGAGAATGGTGTAACATACGGATAAAAGTGTTGTTGCGCAGTGCTAAACGATAGGACAATTCATGTGGTGGCAGGTCACTGAAAGTATGCTCTATGGTGTCATTGAAAGAAGAATGTACATGTGAACCAAGAGGAGGAAAGAAAACATGTAATGTCCAGCTTATACATATGATCGTAATACTCAGAAAAAACATAAAAAGCAATGTTATGATGCATCTACTTCGTAAATTTTTACAGTATTTCGTTTTCTTGACTTTCTGTCTATCCCTCTGACTATTTGGGTCTATCTCATACATGTCAGAAACCTGTCTAACCGCTTCACCCGAGGGGGACTTAAACAATTAAACGCTGTCTGACTTACTAGACCTCAACTTTGTTTTATACTCCTGCTGCGGAGTTTTCTCTAACAGAGGGAGTTAGAGTCCGTATCGGAAACGGGGCAGTCCTTGGGTACAGTCTCTGGACTCAGTCCATGAAAGCGCTTGATGTGGCTGGAATGGATCCAGCCTTTCCGTCCCTCTACTTTAACTGCGGTCCTCGTGGTCATCAACACCAGTTTCGGTTCCTTCCACCTGGGCTCCAGAGGGCTTGATCGGTCGAAATTTCTTATATGTACCAGATCTCCCGGAACGATTTCATGCGGTTTTACTTGGGTGTTGTCCGGGAAGGCAGCCGCGACCTGTGAACGACAAGATAGTAGTGCAGACATCAAGGAAGCCAGGTAATCTGTTAGCATATTACTGTCAACATCTGTGATCTTACGCGGCATAGGCGTCCCCCACATATTCGGTGGTCTGCCAAAGACCACTTCGTACGGGGATAGCCCTGTTCTGGAATGAGCTACCATACGCATGTAAAAGAGGGCAACCGGCAAGGCTACCATCCAATCTACACCTTTTTCTGCACAGACTTTCACTAACCGTGTTTTTAGGGTCTGATTATGTCTCTCAACGAGACCAGCTGCTTCGGGGTGTCGTACACAATGAAATTTCCACTGATATCCTAACAGGAGTGATACCTATTTCATGAGTTCGGACGAGAATGGCTGTCTATTATCTGAGTACACGACACGGGGCAAGCCGTATCGTGGGAAAAATTCACGAACCAACTGCTTGGCAGTGGTCACAGCAGTGTAATCTGGGACTGGATACGCTTCTGTCCATCTGGAAAGGGCACATACAACTACGAGGACATACTTGAATCCTCGACATCTGTCCATCTGGATATAATCCATCTGGAGGACTTCAAAAGGATGGTCAGGAGGATGGAATCCACCTTGTTCCACGGGAATGCCTTTGCCTGGATTGAACTGACAACAGATCATACAGGTACGTACTTTCTGTTTTGCTGCTGCACGTAAATGCTTGTTGAACCAAATATTCTGGATACTGTCTAGCATGGCTTTTTCTCCTAAGTGTGCTGGACTATGTGCTGTATTAATGATAACTTGAACCATAGAGTCGGGGAGAAACCATGTGGCTTTTCCCTTCGTCAACCATCCCTGATCTGTCTGGACCCCTCCTTGTTCGGTCCATTTCTTAATTTCGTCCGGAGTGGCATGTGTCTGTATGTCGAGTACATCTTGTGTGGGATCCCTGACTGTCATGCAATGCGTCAGTGAAGTGACTTCAGACTTTGTCATGTCAGTCGATATGTCTGTTTGAGTCTGAGCTGTAAGCTTGGCTGTTCGATCTGCCAGGTCGTTACCCTGGGAAATAGTGTCAGTAACTTTAGTATGTGCTTTGCACTTCATGATGGCTATGGCAGTAGGCAAATGTATTGCTTCTAACAGAGCTTGAATGAGGGGACCATGCTGGATCTTGGCTCCATGGGAGGTCAAAAAACCTCTCTCTTGCCAGAGAACGCCAAAGTCGTGTACGACTCCGAATGCATATTGTGAATCTGTGTATATGTTTACTTTCAGGTTCTTGGCTCGTATACAGGCTTGGGTCAGAGCAATGAGCTCTGCTGCTTGAGCAGACAGTGTGTCAACACGATGTGTTTCTATGACTTCAGTTTCAGTGGTCACTGCATATGCGGCCACTAACTCTCCTGTGCTTGTTCTCATACATGAACCATCCACATAAAGTGTCAGGTCCGGGTCGGGTAATGCAATGTCTGTCAAGTCTTGTCTTGGTTTCGTAATTGTGTTAATGACTTCCACACAGTCATGTGGTGTAGGGTCTGTTGTGCTCGAGGGTAACAGTGTAGCAGGGTTTAATGTATTGCAACGTCTGATCTCTATGTGTGGCTGAAACAGTGTCAGTTCATAACCTGTCAGTCGTGCTGTGGTCAAGTGCTGAGTCTGTGTCCTGTTTAGGGGAACTTCCACGGAGTGTGGAACCTGTACTGTCAGGGGATGTCCTAATACTATGAAATCACTTTGTCTGATTGCTAGAGCTGTTGCTGCAACTGATTTTAGGCACGCAGGCAGAGCCTGGGCTACTGGATCCAATGTACTAGAAAATAAGCACAAGGCGTGTGTTTTCCTGCTTGATCTTGTGTGAGAACAGATAATGCTGTGCCATCGCGTTCAGTGACAAAAAGTGTAAAAGGCTTGCTGTAACATGGTGTCGCTAAAACAGGTGCTTGACATAAAGCTTTCTTCAGTTCATCAAAAGCTTGTGTATGTTCCTGAGTCCAAGGGAGGACAGTCGAAGTCGCTGCCTCCTGTGTTGTCAACTGTATGAGTGGCTTTGCTAGATATGCGTACTGAGGAATCCATTGTCTGCAGTAAGAAGTGAAGCCAATGAAGGCCCGTGCTTCCTTTTGTGTCTTGGGCTGTGGAAGGTGTGCAATTAACTGGATACGGTCAGGTGTCAGCTGTCTACCCCTCTTGGATAGCAAGTGTCCAAGGTATACCACTTGCTGGGCACAGAATTGTAACTTTGAAGGGGACACCTTGTGCCCCTTTTCTGCCAGGAAATATAGGACTGTCAGTGATGCACGTTCACAATCTCGTTCTGTTCGTGCGGTGATCAGCAGATCATCAACATACTGGAGTAGGGCAGTGTCAGTAGGCATGTGAATACTGTCTAGTTGTCGTTTTAAAGCTTGGCTGTAGATACTAGGGCTTTCTGTGAATCCTTGAGGAGCACGTGCAAATTTGAAGCTTCGGCCATTTAAACAGAATCCGAAAAGGTATTGGCTTTCCGGGTGAATGGGGACACTAAAGAAGGCGTTCTTGAGATCGATTACAGTGAAGAACGCAGCTTCTGAGTCAATAGCAGTCAATAGTGACGAAATGTCTGGGACCACAGGGTACTGCGGTATTATGCATTTGTTTAATTCTCGGAGATCAATCACCAATCTGTAGACCGGTGGTGCATTCGGGTCAGTACGTTTAAGAATCGGAATGATAGGAGAATTACATACATTGGAGTCGGTTTCTACAACCACTCCTTGTGCAATGAGCTTGTCAACGATTTTCAGTAAGGCCTCTACAGCATCAGGTGGTAACTTGTATTGTCGGATTCGGGGTAGTACAACTCCTTGTTTGAGAGTGACACGGTATGGTGTAATGTGCATACAACCTACATCAGTTGGGCCTTGTGCCCATAAATGCTGTGGAACATTCTGCAGTCTGGGATCAAAATCTCTCAAAACATAATGACCTTTAAAATCACGTAAAAACAATCTCACTCCTTCCGGAGAACAACAAATCACTGCTCCTAGAGCTTTCAACGTTTTAATACCAAGCAAGTTTTCAGGACATGATTTCGTAAGTAACAAGTCTGTAGTTCGAGATAACGGACCAACTTCTAGGGGAACCGGTTTTGACACTTCATTAACAATAGGCTTTCCTGAAAATCCCAGGGAAACATTCTGTGAGCCTGAGAGGGGTGCCCCTGGAACCTCGTCATGACTGATGGTAGTTCTGCTCGCCCCTGTGTCAATCAAAAATTTTCTGTCTTTCCCTAATACCTGACTATGTACATAGGGACCCTCTTGATCTACAGGAACCTCGATAAGGGGCAAGCCAACCTCCCTCTATAGGCTGTTTCATGAGTACTGTTGGTAATCTGGGTAGTCCGACTGTGCATACTGGTACATTTGTTGCGTGACATGTTGTGTGGCAGCTATGGGTTGGGGCTGGGGTACAGCTACTGTCTGTTGTGGATTCTGTGGAGGTTGCGTGTTCTGTGGAATATTTCGTGGAACATGTTCTTGTCTAGGTGGACGCGGTCTTTCTTTCGTTTTGCCAGTAGCTATATTATGTCTCAGAACGGCACATTCATTTATGTAGTGACCTTGCTGTTTACAGTAGTTGCAGTTCCCTTTAACAGGAGCTGCAGAATGACTGGTCGGTGTCGTACCCCTCTTCTGGCCATCAGCTGGGACAGACTGAGCAACTAATACTTTCATTTTCGTGTCTTTCATGCGTCTCTGTTCGTGTTCGCGTTCTTCTCTAATTCGGTTTTGATGGTACTGTAACATTTGCAACATTTGGGAAGGGGTATTAGCTTGCCAAGTACTCTCTACCTTTAGTACTCTATTTTTGACCTGTGGTAAGGAATTCTCTACTAATTTGGTCACAAAAAGATGTGGGTACGATTCACTACTTGTTTTCAGGCCGCTATTAATAAGGAAACATTTCTCGAATCTGGAATAAAAATCGCTAGTGTCTTCATCTTGTTTCTGTTTGCAGGCTGAGATTGCATCCCAGTCTTCCTTTTTAGTTGTCAATAACCTCGGCAAGACCTGTACTAATAATTCTGGTAAACCTTTAGCTTTTTCCCCAAGACCAGTACCAGGGACTCGCGTATTTTCTTCGTGTTCTAATTCTGCCCAATCAATCTTTTTCTCTCCCACCTCCCATTCTTTTTCTTTAAGTTTTTCGTAAATCCCTGCAGGCAACAGAACTTTCAACATTTTAATGATATCGGGATACGTATACTCCCCCATGCGGAGCATGTCTTTTAATTCACGGTGAAACCCTGCTGGATCTTTATCGTGACAGGGTACTAATTTTTTCATTTCCAATAATTCCATTTTCGTTAAGGGTGTGTATACGAATACTCGTTCAAGCTCACCATCCGTCCTCCGGACTGGATGAACTTCTCGTAAGGGGTTCTGTCTGTCTATGTAAAATGTTTTCCGTACCGGAGGTGGAACGCGAACAAAATGTGGAGTCAGAAAAGTCCTGTATTTGTGTCGCTGTTCTAGAATGACATTAATTAAATCGGTACCTAGGCCTCTCCATCTACCTAGGAGTAACTCTTCCAATATATTATATAGGGGACCTGGATCAGAATGCTGACTTTCATACAATGTAATGAGATGTTGAATCATGTACGTACCAGCTAATCGCTGTTCGTCTGGGGAAAGGTTCAAAAATGTTTGCGCTACTGAATCATCTTTATATACGCTAGTATTGCCAGCCCATTGTACTGCTGACCGGGCTAGTTCCTGTTCATGCATGGAACTAAGTTCACTGTAACCTATTCGTTGTTTCAGTACTTTATCAGTGGCTTGGAATAGATGCTCAAGAGAACATTGTTCTGGTATGGGAGAAAGAAAACGTTTCTTGCATTCTAGGCGTATGGGTTTGTCAAAGGGTCTTTCAAAGGGTCTCGCCCTACCTACGTACGCTATTCTATTTGGGTTTTCAATTTCTATATCATCGTCTTCTGAGACTTCATCTTCCGCTTTATCGGCTTCTCTCGCTGCTCTTCCTCTCTCGTGTATGTCTACAATTACTTTACGAATCTTTCTGTACATGGCTTATATACAAGCCTGTCTACTATGTTTACCATCAGCTATGTTATCACTCCATTTTTTCAGGACATCCATCTCTTCTTTATTATAACCGGGCTGGTCTTGTTCCCTTATCAAACAATTTATTAGAAACTGTAAGATCATATTTTGAGTCTCCACCTTCCGGTGTGCCATGGCGTCGTGAATACTTTCTGGTCTCTCCCCCGTTCTAATAAAATGATATATGTTGTCTAAATGTTCTCGCATATCAGGTAAAATAGCCAAATAGTTTGTAACACGTCGTAGACGTATTGAATATAGAATCATATGGTCTTCGCCTGGTACTAGATCATATCTGCAATCAGTGAGGTACTGTTTAAGGGCTGCATATGTAGTTACTTTTGGTGTACGTTGTAATGCTGCTTCTCTTAATGTGGTTCGCTTTACTTGAGGCGGGGTGATAGGAGTACCTCCTACTGCTCCTCCTGAAGTGTGATCATCAAGTATTACTGGTTGTGCTGTCGCTGGTGGTAGTGTAGCTGGTAAAGTAGGTGTAGTAGAAGTAGGTGTAGGCAATGTGGGTTGGCCCTGGGTTGCTGGCGCATTAAAGGGATTACCGGGACCAGTGGCAGGAGGGACAGTGGGGGGAATCGTGTCTTGAACAGGGTTGGGAGGATTAATATTTCGAGGATGATTTGTATTTGCATATTCTGGGACAGTGTCATCGAAGTAAGAAGAAAGGAAAATTTCCGCTGCGGTCTGTTTATGACGGAGTTTAGTTGGAACCAGTGGTGGCGGTAAATTACTGGGTACTTCCGAGGTGGCCTTAGGTAGGCCCTCGGCGAGAAGGGGGTACATGCCTTTCATAAGGGCATTTCTTTGTCGGTCTAATTGTTCTGCTCTAACTCGTTCACCTTCTTCTAGTAATTCTTTTTCTTGGGCTTTTTCTGATGATTCTCTACTTTTCTCTGCTTTCCTAAGTTCTTTCTCTGTTCTTCTATGCGCTTCTTTACGCCATAATTCTATGGCATCTTTCTGGGATTGTCTGGCTTTCTTTTTCCATAATGCTTCTTCTACTCTCATGATGCAATCAGCATCCCATGTCCCTGAGACAGGCCATCTATATTTCTCTTCCAGATCTTTGGTATAATCAACCCATAAGTCTAAGTACAGTATGGCATCTAAGCCATGCTTATGGTACATAAAATGTCCGGGAGTGTCCCTAGGCGGGACGGGAACTGCTTCTTCGAGTATCCCTTTCCTGGTTCCTATCTGACGTAATTTTGAAAACAGCGGCATATTTGAATTTTACTTGAGCGCGAACACAATAAACACAGTAATGAATAGCAAACAATCATTCATACCACGACATTGAACACATTAAAACATTTCAGACTGGTACTACCTGGTACATAGAAAAACATAAATTCTGAAAATCTCGAGAAACAATACTAGAATACTGGATTTCTAGATGCACTGCTAAAACAGTACAGACATACCGGTCCCATAAAGAGACACGTCATACCGTATCCACCTAAGTGAACACGTCTTGACCGGATCTGTGTACCCAGACCCGTCTTGACCGGGCACAATTTAATGAACCCGTCTAGATGCGCCCCAGCAACGGTACTCACCGGGAAGCAGAACTGAAGGCCTCGGAAACTCGACACTGGACTGGACTGGACTGCTACGGCGTCTAGCTGCTACTACGCATGCGCTTCGGAACAGGTGGGCTTCCAGATACCTCGGACCTTGCTCTCTCGGCTTGGGCTCTGGTCGGGACTCTCCGCATTCCTCACCGCCTCGTCTGGATGCCGGACCACAGTCTCCATCTCCTCCGTGGGCCTGAGGGAGATAGCAGGAAAACCCGCAGGTGTGCACAGGAGTCCGTCACGGCTGTAGAAGGGGTCAGGGGCCTGCGTTACATCGCCGGCGAGTGGGGAAGGGGAGGGGTCCCTATTCGGGCGCCAGATTATGTGGTAAATAAAATTACCGGGACTATTTTTCTATACATTAAGTGACAATAAGAATAGCTTAATAATGAGAGGCAGAGTCCGTGGTATCTGAGTCATACGGGCTTTATTTAAGTGGCTCGAGACACTGGACATCGGGTTCATCACCACTAAGGTTCAAGAAGGGATATTCAACATTTTATTAAAATCTCACATTATTTATAGTAAAACTGTATAATGGAAATGAATACAGTAGGCGTAACAAGTGAAAAAGAGAGAAGATAAGAGCACATGTGCGTAAAAGAAGGCGTGTACAGGGGCGTACACGGAGGTGTGTGCTGGAAGCGTCACAGAAGTGTCATAGGTGGGTGGATGCATAGAGAAATTCTGCAGGGACAGCAGAAACCTTTACCCTGGATGCGTGCGCAACTGAGCATGACGTGTAACTGGTTAGAGCTGGGGGGCTTGACTTTAGCACTAGTAGAGGAGTCTGGTGTCTGGGGTGTCAGAACGACCTGCACCTATAGCATATCTGGTATCTTATGTTTGGAGGATGTGTTGTCTGAAGTAAAAGGTCTCTCGGGCAGAGGCAATGCGCGGGGGCCATGGGCCTACCATGGTAACGGGTGCAGTAAATTCCGTGGAAGGAGACAGGAAAACTGGGCCCTTTGCTCTGCAGGCTGGAATATGTTTACCTATTTCACTGAACTGGAATGTGTTTTTGCGGAGGCTGAGCAGATAACTTGTAGGCAAAATACCGTCTTGGCAGGCAGGCCAGGCCGAGCCGGGCACCGCTCGCCTGAGCAGGAAGTAAGGTAGAGGTCAGGGATGCATACCTAAACTGCAGCTTTCAGAGACAGAAGAGACTCGGAGCCTCAATTAAGGGCCTGGCTCGACTGAGCCAGAAAAACGTGTGCTTCGCGTTATTTTAATATGCACCATGTAAATGCATTGGAAACGTAGGCCTAAAAGCCAAATTAACGTTGCTATCATGGAGGACTGAATAACTGACATATTAACGTTAGACGGAAATGCAAATGCGTCTGTATGGCGGGCACGGAAAGGAAATTACATGACATACATGGAGCACGGGTGCATGGTTAGGGTGCGAGTGGGGGTCACACTGACTACCTAAAAATTTCTATTTCCTCAACGCCATGGAAATCGGGAACCTGCTTGACTCTCTCTCGCCCGACATCGCCTTCTTCACAAAGACCTGGGCCAATGCCTCCTCCCCGACATCAACACCGCCATCCCTGATGGATGCAAGATTCAGAGGAAGGACCGCACCAACCACCCAGGAGGGTGCCTTGCCATTGCCCACAAGAGCAACCTCTGCCTCACACTCTCCACACTCTGAGGAACCCTTGTCTACAGACACCCCAGGCCCCAGACACACCAGCCAGCCCACCATCTCCACCTGGACGCCAGTCACAGCCAAAGACACAGTCTCAACCGTGAAGGGCATCCACTCATGGTCGCCCACCAACCCATGCCCTCCCACATCTACCACAGAGCCGCGGCCACCATCACACACAAACTGCAATGCACCATCAACACCACCTTCAAAACAGGCACATACCCAGACAACTGAAAACTTGCAGAAGTCTGGCCCCTTCTCAAAAAAACCACAGCTGACCCCCACCGACCTCAAGAACTGCCGGCCCATCTCGCACCTCCACTTTGTAGCCAATGTTGCAGAGTAAACAGTCAACAGGGAACTGACACAATTTATTGATGACAATGCCATCCTCGACCTGTCCCAATCCTGATTGCGAAGCAACCACAGCCACGAGGCCGTCCTACTTGCCACCACAGATGATATCCGCACACTCCTGGACCAAGGCCACTCCGCAGCCCTCATCATACTCGACC
The DNA here is from genome assembly GCF_964263255.1 of Lissotriton vulgaris. NCBI lineage: Eukaryota > Metazoa > Chordata > Amphibia > Caudata > Salamandridae > Lissotriton > Lissotriton vulgaris. The sequence goes on along the minus strand of NC_141689.1, from coordinate 273,500,924 downwards.
TTTCAGCGGCCTTCGACACCGTCTCCCACCACACACTAGTCACCAGACTACATGACGCCAGCATACAAGGATAAGTCCTCGACTGGATCCGATCATTCCGCCCCGGAAGAAGCCAAAGGATCAGACTGCCAACCTTCATCTCCTATCCCACGTAAATCACCTGCAGAGTCCCAGAGGGTTCATCTCTGAGCCCGACGCTCTTCAACATCTACATGGCACCCTCAATGCCATCGTCCAACAACACAGCCTCAACATTGTATCCTACGCTAATGACATCCAGCTCATCCACTCCCTCACCACAGACCCCCACCACCGCCAGACTCAACTTCCAGAAATAAATGCTGGACATCGCAGTCTGGATGACCAACATTTGCCCGAAGCTCAACGCCGAAAAGACCGAAGTCCTTGTCCTTGGAACCACACCTTCAGCATGGACAACATAAGTTGGCCTTTGCCCTCAGAAGCCCACCTACCTCCTCGGACCTCGCCAGAAACCTCAGCATCGTACTCGAACCCATCCCTCACCATGAACAAACAGGTCCACGCCGTTATCTCCAGCAGCTTCAACATCCTCCACATCCTCTGCAAGACCTTCAAATGGATACCCCCAGAGTCCAGTAAGATAGTCACCCATGCACTCATCACCAGCAAGCTGGACTATGGAAATGTACTCCATGCCGCCATTTACAAGTCCCTACTCCGCAAACTACTGACATTACAGTACACGGCCGCAAGACTTGTCCCGGCATCCCCCGGCACTAACACATCAGCCAACCCCTATGTAGACTCCACTGTCTCCCTGTGGTGAAAAGAGTCGCCTTCAAAATCACCACTCACGCCTACAAATGCCTACAAACAATGCAGCCAAATACCTCAACTTCCACGTACACAAATGAGATATCCGATCTACCAACCTAGCACTGTCAGAGACCCAGCGCACCCACCGAGCCAGAGCAGGCGGATGATCCTTCTCCCACATTGCATCCAATACCTGGAATGAGCTATCGGCAGACATCAGAGGTGCCCCCTCCCTGAGCACCTTCAGGAAGACCCTCAAGAACTGGCTCTTCGGCTAACAGATCTGCGGCACCCCACCCCTCAGTGCCTTGAGACCCTCATGGGTGAGTGGCATGCTTACAATTTGGCATGCTTACAATTACCCTGAGTGATTGATTGATTGAGTTATCATCATGTGATGATTGCTCCTCTTCTGCACTGCTTGAGGAGGTGGGTCAACGCTCTTCCAACATAGCAGTATAGCCGCCACTGGGGGTGGATCATCTATGTGTGATAGGCATGAGCGACTCCCCTCCCCAGCCCTCCTGCGCTACACGTCCCACCTTCTCCTTATATGGGCATTGACCCCATAGTGCAATCCACTGCACTCTCTAAACATCTGTGACTTAGCCAACAGGAGCCTGAGCTAGGTGTGCTTTCACTGGCCTGGGTACAGCAGTCACCGTGTATCCGCTGGTGGACCACCCAATGCAGTTAATGCAGCAGGGCTCCCTTAGGCGTGTAGTTGCAGCGCTCAGACCGCATGAGTTCAGAGTAGCACAGGGGCCTCACCCTGGAGAGTGTCCGGCCAACCCAACATCATCCGTCCTGTGATGCAGGGACATGGGACCCACCGCTGGTAATCCCCTCCGTGCACCCCGATGTAGTGGTGGATCATAGTATGCGAAGCGGACCTCACTATGTTGGTGCGCAGGATCACCTCTACCATTGACTGCACCAAGCTGCGCAAGGCGGGCTTCTCACACAGGTCTGAAACGTGTCCCCATGCGACCTGCCAGACTTCACCACCAGGCACGGGCGATCATCGCACATCAATGTCTCCCGTCACAGCTCATCGACTCCATAGCTACTCCACGTCCCACTCCAAGCCACAGACGCAGGTCCGGTCACGGATACAGGAACCAGACACAGGTCAAGCAAGGGATCCAGGAACCAGGCGCAGGTCCAGCGAGAGATCCAGGAACCAGACGCAGGTCCAGCACGGGATCCAGTAACCAGGCACCAGTCCAGCGAGGGATCCAGGCACCAGGCGCAGGTCCACCAAGGGATCCAAGAACCAGATGCCGGTCCAGCAAAGGATCTAGGAAGCAGGCGAAGGTCCAGCAAGGGATCCAGGAACCAGGTGCAGGTCCAGCGAGGAATCTAAGAACCAGGTGCAGGTCCATCAAGGGATCCGCCGGGACAAGGGAAGCGCCGGGACACTCCTACTGGAGTAGCCGTTGCGCTATAGAAGAACCCTAATAACATAACATAACATAACATCCAGGAACCAGGCGCAGGTCCAGCAAGGGATCCAGGAACAAGACGCAGATCCTGTGCGGGAACCACGATCTCATTCATGTCAACCAGAATGTTGGGTGGCTTGAGGGGGTTGTTGATATGTGCTGCACTGTGCCCTGGCTGCTGAAATATTCTTTTTTTTCCTTTTTTTTGGTGAATCTTTTATATTGGAGGTGGACAGATAGGCTAAGTCCAAACTTGATGGTTAGCGTGCCTTTTTCTATGGCTAAGGGCTTATCGCTGGATTTCACCCGCTATCGCTGGTTTCATTAACACCATTGCGCTAATGTTAGCACCCATTTTTGTCGCTGATCCCTGGAGCTAGCACCTGTTAGCAAAACGTTGTTAATACGCTGCTAACAGAGCAATAACTTGCAGGGATCGACGGCGATAGGAAAACTAGCCCTAACGTTGGTTAGCGATAGTTATCGCAAAACCAACTAGAAACCATAAGACTAGAAAAAAAATGCTAAGCATATACCTCTAGATACATATATAGAGGCTATCACGACTCACTATAATACTGAGTGTTCAGTCAAACAAAGAAAGCAAAGGAGAGAAAAAGAGATAGTACTCGGAATCACCTCAGGATAATTGATATCCCATCAATACACAATCATGTGCCCAGTGTCATCATCTGGGGTCCCAGACAACCCACTACTGCCTCTCTTAATTATCAGAGAGAGAAGGAGGAGAGTTGCATCCTTCTGAGAGATTCTTACAAAAAGGAAAAAGGAAATGGGATTGTGTTCTAGAAATTGGGTGATATGAGATAGTCTCTAAAAATGCAGTGCAAAGAAAACTGTGAGGAAGTGTTTTAAAAAGGATAAACCATTGAGATGGTGTATTACCCTTCCTAGCAATATCTCATATGTTTTTCCTATTAAAATCAATGTGAGAAGTGAAAAAAAGAGATCACTGTTCCCACAGTAAACATGTTTCAGCCACATGGAATGGTCTTCCTGGTTTTCTTCAGGACCTACAAATATTTTTTCTAGTCTTATGGATTCTAGTTGGTTTTGCGAGTATTAGAATTATGGGGATTGAATCCTTAAAAGACTTTAAACTTCCCTCAGACCCTTTTTTGTTATATATATATATATATTTTTTTTTTTTGCGAAAGTTATCGCCATTTCTTGGTAATATGCCCCTTAGTCTACAGAGATTTCCCCTGCTTAGGCGAAGCCTAAGCATCAAAGTTAAACAAACCTGGGCATCAAGCCAGCAACCCACTGCCCTAACTTTCTAGTGCATATGATACGATGCACAAACTCCTTTTTTAATACAGCCTAATTTAGTGGCAACTTGGCTATTATATTACAGGTATTCGTGGTTAGCTTAATTCGGAGGCCGGTGTTGCAAACATTGGCAGTATTTATTTCCAGTTGTCATATCGAAACAAAACAAGGTAAAAAGAAACGTGTTTGTGTTTATTTGCATGCTGAACTGTCGTTCCTGGACTTACTGCACATATTAGAGCGCATGGCTGTGTAATGCATTTTATCTCTTTTTGTGGTAGCAACCTACTCTTGGATGCCAGAAATTCACTATAAGCAGTACTTCCTCAAACCTCTCTCCAACCCCCTTTAGCAAACTTCAAGTAACAGACAATGCACCGTTCTGGGGTGCATGGGTTGAACAATAAAGGTGCAAGTCTGAACTACTCATAACTCCACTGACAACAGTTGAATGAAATGATGGTGTTTAAGCTGGCCTGCTTCATATTTAAGTGCTGACCAAACATATCCCTTTCTTATCTCCCATCCGTATCCAAAGAACAGTGCTTCGCCCCTCTTTGTACCATCGGAATTGCTGGCAGGCTTTTCTTTCTGCTCAGCCTTACATAATCAATCAATAAAACTTTATTCGGCCCTCAGGCAACACAAGTACGTACAAGAAAAAACATGTAATTCAATGTGACAGCAAGTACTAAAAGCACAGCATAAAATAGTAGATCTCCATAAAATATACCTTAAAATGCAATAAAGGGAAAACTAACTATGCTATTCTGCAACATCTTCAGACCTAACTAAAATCCAGAGGCGTAGCTAGAGCTTCTGGCGCCCTGGGCTATCCCTCAGATTGCCGCCCCTTGGGGAGGGGGGTGCTAGGGAAAAAGGACGGCGAGCACTTGAAAGATGTCCGAGACACACGTAGTATTGCCGCTAATAGTTACTTCGATCATGCAAGTTACATGCACATACATGACACGGTCAAAGGCTACACAGTTGAATACACCGGTGACTGGCAGTAATGGGTGTAATTTCTGGTATTCATATGTTTCCTTCAGCTTTATTGAGTGTTTTAAATTTTTGCCCGTGAGAAAGTGTGACTCCTATATGTTGAAATGTCACTCATAATTATAATGAAATTCTGAAAGCATACATAAAAGAAGGAAACTGTGAGTAGTATGGGGCAGGTTACATGTAGCGTGATTAAAGTGGACTAGACTTCCCATGGTCAGGAACACCATTTCCAAAGGGGAATTCCTCCTCTGCACCAGGCTATTCTGAGTCCTAGGATCCCTAGTGTGCACAATCATGCACAGATCAGAACTACCAGTAAGCTTTCAGCATGTGGAGTCCTGCTTCCTGGTCTGTTTCTACACAGTACTACTACTTCCTCCCATTTCCAGCTGAAGTAATTTCTGTACAGAAGCAGAGGTGGAGGCACAGTTTGGGCGTCTGCACTGGGAGCCCCATCATGATGGAATCCGCAGACGTGCTTAGCTGAGCACCTGTATCTCTGTGCCTGCACCCTGCAGTGTATAAAGTGAATGTATTTAACCGGAGATTTTGCTGAATTAGAGTGCCACACATAGCAATCTGAAACCTTGGCAGCTATGAATAACACACGTCAGCACTTACACAGGCTGCGGCAATCTACATCTTACGTGTCCACACTTTTACACATTCGGAAAAGCACACTTTATGAAGGCGAGGGTACGATGCTTCAGAAACCACACTGGTGGAGCTACGTACAACTAACAGGCTGGCGACAATGCACAAGACGTGGGCAGTTTTGCGCCAGAAGGCAACACGCGCCTACTTCAGATTTCGAAAAAGGCATGTCTACACAGAGAGGGAGTGAAACACTGATGGAGTGGAAGTTTGCGCCTAACGCAACCTGCTCTATATGTGAACCTCGAGTACACTTGTAATAATACTAAACCACCTTGTTCGTCATTAATATTCCCCTTTTCCAGTACACGAGGGTGTCCTAGAGATGCTTGCCTATGTGTTTACTAACAGTAACACCGCTTGCATATTCTAAAATGGCCGCTTCGCAGAAATTCAGTCTGCGCATGCGTCGGTCATACCCATGTGATGTGACGCACTCGCAGATTTGGAGGGAAAGAGTCCGCTCATGCGCGTTGTAGCTGACCTGCCCGCTTGTTCTAACTATGCTCTGCGCTTGCCAATGCTGCTTCGCATTTCTGTATATTCTCGCACTAATTATTAATCGCTATAGTTATTATAGAGTAAGGGGGGTAATGTAGGAAATCATGGTGTACAGTGTGTTCTGTTTTGCTGTGTTATTAATTTGTTTTCGCGTACTTTTCATGTACCACGCATACATTGGCCTGGGTATGTGAACCCGACTCCATATTGAATCCCGTTCCGACCCTGTCACGTGCTGAGGGAAAACCCACACTGCGCAGAAGCAAATCCCAGCCAGCTGGCTCCTGAAGCAAGATGCGCATGAGAACCTACCTAGGCCTGTCAAAGATGCTGACAGTCACCTTGATACATGCAACAATGTATCAAACTGATGTATTCACCCGTTGTTTCTCTATATTCCTATGCCTGGGAACCTGTACACAGGGGGGCGGGTATTAAATATTAATATTAAGTATGGGAATGCAGAATTTGGGAGGTAAAGGTGACCTAATCATTTCTCCTGACCAATCATAAGTTGAGACCCTGTTATTTGCAACATTTGTGGGTGGTCTGAGAACCCCGGAAGAGTATATCTAGCCTAGTCAGTTAGAGAGAAATTGTCCGACTTGTCCGAGTAGCAGACCTGTCACTGACCCCACGACTCTATAGGTGATTGATACGGAGAGCTGCGGAGCCCTCTGTCCGAATTTTCCACAAACTCCAAGGGGTGGAAATAGACTTAAGTGCTGGCGAAGCACGTTGACTGGGGATTCGAGAACCCAATCGGGCTTATTGGCGGATTCCGTGCGGTGAGGGGGTAACGCAGGCGTTGCATCCGAAGCTGTGGGGGTTGGTCGTGCCCTATTGTGAGCCCTGTCCTGACCCAGAACCTGAGGGGTATCCTGTCCTGATTTCCGTGAGCTGCTACCTGCTCACCTATTGGTATTCTAAATCCTTGAGGGTCCTTGTCCTCGTCCTTCCCGAAACTGACCCGTGGCCAGGGTTAGTCTTCATTCTTGCCTAGGTAAATATTACCTGTGGGTGTCCGTCCTTCTACCCCTTTTCTTTTTCCTCTTAATAAAGCCTCTATGCACATGATTTTGCTCCGATCTTCCTCTGATATATTTGCAAACTGTTTAAATAGTGTGTTCCTATTTTTCCCTTTCTTTAGAAAGTATTCGAACTGTTTCTCTTGAATTATTAATGTGTGGTGAACTTTGGAAATTGCAATAAGACTTTAGCTAGACAGAATAGGAGTAGGGCTGAATTACGTATAGGCTATAGAAATTCACTGATTGGTGTGGTTTAAACTTGTTGTCCCTAGTTTAAGTCTAAATTGAATAGCATGTTCCCTGTTACCCATGCCCTTTAGAAACTCCGTTTCCCTTAAATGGTGTTAGCATTCTTGCATAGCTATTTCATCTTTTTGATTCTGCTTATTGATGTCCTTATCAGCAGCTGTCTCATAATTCTGTCTCTCTGAAATTACTTTATATAAAACCCTTAAAATACCTAAGGTGTCTGTGGTCATTTTGAAAGGTACATCAAATGTTGATTGAATAAATAATGGTGTATTCTGAAGTGCTATCACCTACCCTCGAGCTCCTGATCCATCAGGAGGAGTAAGTATCTGTGGTAAGTCAGGTATCCTGTTAGAAGTGTCACAGGAGACACACTCACAATACTGATAGTAGCGTGTAAAATCACCCGACTTGTAAATTGGGGTTTTGGTTGACGCATACAAGGACCGAAGTGCGTTATAATCTGGCAGTCTGTAGGGCCGGGTGACTTGCGCGCTCTATCAGTATTTCTGGTAGCAGAGGATGGTTAGGACTAGTTAGGATAGGTAGATAGGAGAGTTACTATTGAACCGTGAGAAATAAAATGTGCTGCCAAAAGAAATTTAATATATGCGGCTATAAGTGATTATTGGTTTATATGAATGTCATAGAATAAGTTTGATATATTGCATGCGTTTTTGAAAATATTACTAAACAATTGTGAGTAAATGTTTTATGTTGTGGGGATCCCCGGGGAACAGAAATAGCGGGTGGTGAATAGAATCCACTTGGCTGTAAGGTCACTGGCAAAGGGAGAGATTAGTGCATGGTTAGGCAGAACTGGAAGCGCTAATCAGGGTTTTCTTCTTTTTTTAAAATTATCTGAAGTGTGTATGGTAGCTATCAGGACCGTGGTGAAACTCCCGTTGTGATATCACCTAGTAAGGGTCACAGACGGCAGGAGTAATAGGTTCTTGGAGCTTGCGTGGCAGCAAAGGAGAGCATTGGTGAAAAATTTGACTTGGTATATATACCGGAAAGAAGTGGATTAGTCAAAAGAGTAGCAGGTTCCCTATTTTGCTTGTGTGAAAAGGATAGGCGGAAGGGATCGATCCGTTGTTAATGAAAAGTAGACAGAAGTGGTTTACTTGCAGTAAGAGAAAGACTCTTTTTCTTTCTAAGACCCTTTGGCATAGTGGCAGTCATTTTACTTTGTTAGCTAAAATTTGTACGCGCACTTTAGGAAAAATTCAAAGTTTCCGTTACCTTGTGAAGGAGGGAGTCGGTCGCAAGACTGCGCTGACGTCACTCCGTGCCGCGCTGGTATTGGAGGAGCCAGCGAATACAAGGCGAAGATAGAGTTGTAAGGGAGGGGTGAGCGCCGCAGAGTGAGACCGCGTTTCACGAAGGGGCCGCGCATCCATTGGTCAACAGATTTTTGAAACCTCTGTGCTGATTGGTTGACGGGAGCTGAAAGACGTATTTGCATTGGAAGCACAAAAAGTAAACAAAATTTTCCGAACCGAGCTTGTAGGTTGTGTCGAGAGGTGTATGTGGTATCCTGAATTTTTACCTGATCCCAGAAATTTAGGGTGTCATAGGGAATTGATGAGAAAAGGCAGACCTCACAATATGTATGGAGTTAAGAGAAAAATGTCCTTCGCTGAAAAGATAAGGAACTATTTCAAAAAAAATAAGCCCATTCGAACTAGGGAGGGAGTAATCATTCCACCTCCTAATACTCCCGCTTCATTCATGATGTTTGAAAAAGGGTACCATACCTGTGTGTGGTTAGAGAATTGGGTAAAATACACCGAAGAGGATGGAGTCCTAGCTTTTCCCCTCGATGGTACCTTCAATGGTAGAATCCTGTTTAATCTGAGAACCCGAATGGATGAATTACACCCCCGACCCAGACTGACACAGTATGAAGCTTTAGAGGAGTGGGAGATTGAGGCTCTAGAACGAGACAGGCCCCGGATGGAAAAAGGAGTGAGGAAATGGTATCCTAAGTTACACAAAGAGACTAAGGAACAAAAGATGAAACGGTGGAGACAGAATATGATGGTTGAAGGGCTGTTCCCGATGTTTGGGGTAACCGAGCAAGCAGGTGGAAAAAAGACAGAAAAGAGTCGACCTTTAATAGCCATGGGAGACTCGGAGGACGAATATCTGGAGGATTTGTTAATGAAAAATCCGCCACCTTATGCCGAAGCTTCAGGAACTTTAAGTTCGAAAAATCCTTTTCTCCACCATGCTAGGAGTAGGAGGGCGAGCGAGACAGACCTAGCTGGTATCTGCAGTAAATCTAGCAATAGTGATGAATTTTGCAGACCTAGTACTGCAGTCCCAAATTACCTACCTTTTGGTGAGGATAGACCGGGGTCAGCCATTCCCACTGCCCCGAGTATTTACCCTCCTTTGGTGCCTCAAATATTGCATGGTAACTCATCAGAAAGGGTCTTGCAAGAAAGAGAGAGAGATGCCCTGATTAAACAAAGGAATGAACTGATTCAAACTATAGCTTAGATACAACCCAGCCCGGATGCTCTGACGATACCTGTAACTATTGGTCCCGCTATACCCATTTATGGAGATAGACAGACTAGTCCTAAAGCTCCAATCCTTACTCCAATGTCCGTCCCCCCACAAAAAGAACCACTTGTTATTGATGACCAGGCAAGCAAGTGTGAGTCTGTAGTCTCTCTAATGGATCTGCCCATAAGAGAGCCCAGTACCAGTGGGACTAGGTCAGGGAGTCAGACCAAAGCCAAAGAAGTCCTCATAGAAACTACATCAGGAATCCGGAGTGCAACGGTGGTGACTCCAGAGGAGCTGGATAGGTGGACTAAGGAAATGGACCGAGAACCTTCCTTGTCCAAACCTTTGGACATTTACAGATTAAGGATAGAGATAGAGGAGTTAATGGCAGGGAATGCGGGATTAGACAGGCTAAACACCCTTAGCGAAGAAGAGTTGCTGTTTATCAGTAAAAGCCTTACCCGAAATACTAGAGTACTCCATGAAAAACTAATGGATGCGGCTGCAGACATGGGAATTGATGTAAGTCGACCCAAAGTCCTAAAGAAACCGTATAGGGCAGAATTTTCAGACAAGGATTTAGAAAATATGAATGTGTCAGGAAAAAGAACCCAGATAAGGGAATTGCTGAGTGTGTTGCAGAAATGGGGTGATCTGGACAAGTGGAAAACTAGGTGGGCTAAGAAAAAGGAAGAGAGTAGGACAAAGCCCAAAGCTTCTGAGTTTGTGCTAAAAGAAGTCGGTCAAGCAGAAAAACTGTGTCCCATGAGGGAAGTGCCAGGGGGAAAATATGTACATGTCCCATGGTCCCGGTATGACATTGTGTCATTCACCAATGATTTCCCAAAATTAAGGGAGAAGCCCGTAGAATGGTATAGGCAGGTAGAGCGGTTTGTGAAGGTCCAGAAGTGCCTTTTAAAAGATCTGGATGGGTTCTTTAACATTGTAGTCCCGGTAGATTTATGGACCGATTGCAAAATAGAGATTGATTGGCCCAGTGAAGAATTTACAAGGGACCCACACACTGGAGCCCCTTCTGCAGAGGTGATGAGAAAGTATGACCAAGTCATACAATTTCTAAAGAAAAAGGTGCTAGCAAAAGAAACTGATTGGACCCGAATCGATAGAACTACCCAGTCCATTCATATTATGAGAGGCTATTGCAGGTATTCAAGACCTACAGTGGCATCGATAATATTGAAATGAAAGACATGACTCATTTTATTTATCGATTCGTGCTAGGGCTAAAACCAGAAATATCCCAGTGGATTAGAGATAATAAAATCTGTTGGCAGGGAAAGCCTATAGATGATGTTCTCAAGTATGCTAAGTACTGTGAGGATGAAATGGAAAATAAGAATAAGGCCCTGAAGGAAAAAGTGATGTGGGCACAGGTTAAATTGGCTGAGCAACAAGAAAAACAGTTGAGCAAAATGAATAGCAATGCTTCAAACAATAACTCGGGAGGGGGAGGGAAGCCTCGAGTTAAGATGAGCAAAGAAGAGGCTAAGAAGAAATTCCCCTGTCACGGGTGCGGGCAGATAGGGCATTGGAGAGACGAGTGTCCTCATTTGCAAGCTGGTAACGCCCCCATAAATGGTTTAAATCCACAGGTGCAGAAAGAGGGGCCGCGAAAGAATCAGCAACAGGTAAATCTACCTCCATTACCTAGAGCTCCTAGACCTAATTATAAGAATCAGGCCCCACAGAATGAGAGGGTTGAAGTGTGGGAAGGACAGAACGAGAGAAATCAGGCAACCTCACAGTTCTTGTTAAATGATACATTCCTCTGTGATGATCAATACTGACGGGGCCTGAGGGGGAGGAAGGGGAGTGCGTGCTTGGCGCATCCCTACCGGTAGACCAGTCAGGGCCATACATTGAAGGAAAGGTTGAAGGAAATGATGTCACCTTTCCGTTGGACACTGGTGCTACCTGTTCGACTGTGAGAACAGCGGATGTTCCTAACCTACCCCTCTCGGGAGAAGCAATCCAAGTAGTAGGCGTATCGAACCAGATAATTAGCACTCCTGTAACTGAACCCATGGAGATTTCTATAGGGAATTTCAAAGAAATGCACAGATTTGTGGTTTGCGATTCCAGTCCTGTAAATTTACTGGGACGTGATTTGTTGTGCAAAATGAATTGTACCATCTTTTGCACGCCAAGAGGTGTTGAGATTCAGACCCCAGATGAGAATGGCCTGTACAAGCTAATGCTGTTAAGGCCTAATACCGAAGCCAAGCCCATAACAATTGTTGATTTACCTGCAGAACTCCAGCAAAAGGTGATACCTTAAGTATGGGATTTTACCGGGAGAGATGTAGGATTAATGGCAAATGTGGACCCAGTCAGAATAGCCATCAAACCTAATGCTACCTACCCAAAAACAAAACAGTATAAAATGAGTGCAGAAGTGAAAGCTGGAGTTGCACTTGAAATAAACAGATTATTAGAGGCAGACATAATTCAAGAGGTGTTGAGCCGTCCCTGTAACTCGGCCATAATTGGCCTTAAAAAGCCTAGTGGAAAGTACAGGGTAGTGCAGGACTTGCGAAAGGTAAACCAGATTGTTGTACCTTGTTGTCCCATTGTGCCAAACCCTGCTGTGATCTTGTATCAGATTCCCTGGAATGCGGAGTGGTTTACTGTCATAGACTTGTGTCATGCATTCTTCTCCATCCCATTGCATCCAAAGCAAGTTTCTTTTCTCTTTTGAGTTTGACAGTCATATCTATGTCTGGACGTGTCCCCCAGGGTTACACAGAAAACCCCTCCATCTTTAATCAGATCTTAAAAAGATGTCTTGAATCTTTAGTACTGCCAAAGAAGTCTGTCCTGGTCCAGTACATAGACAACCTATTGGTGGCGTCTAAAAGTCAAAGCGACTGTGTTACTGATACAATTGCTCTGCTGCATCACCTGGGCAGAGGTGGACACAAAGTATCTCCTGACAAATTGCAGTTCTGTCAGAATTCAGTAAAATATCTCGGACACCAGATCGAGAAAGGTATCAGAAGAGTCACCTCAGAGAGAATCAGAATAATTCGGGGTATGGAACTGCCCAGAACTCAGAGGGACGTTAGAATGTTCCTCGGAGTTGTGGGATATTGCAGACAGTGGATTGTGGGATTTGCGGTACTTGCCAAGCCTCTGATAAAAATGACAAAGAAAGGGGCAGACGATCCAGTCACCTGGGATGATGAAAGCATGACAGCCTGGATAAAATTGCGAAACTGTCTGTGCTCTGCTCCTGCATTGGGAATGCCTGACTATTCCAAGAACTTTGAGTTATTCTGTGATACACGAAACAATTGTGCACTCTCAGTCTTGACCCAAGAGCATGGTCTGACTAGACGTCCTGTGGCCTACTTTTCAGCCACACTGGACCCAGTGGCTGCTGGGCTTCCGGGGTGCCTGAAAGCAGTGGCTGCCACATGCACCAGTCTGGAACAGAGTGAGAACATTGTCATGGGACATCCTGTAACGGTTTATGTTCCACATTCAGTTGTAATTCTGCTAACCCGAACCAAAACTCAATATCTCACTCCTAGTCGGCTGACTAAGTATGAGAGAATTCTTATTGGTGCAGAAAATGTAATAATTTCAAGATGCAACATCCTGAACCCGGCAACGCTATTGCCCCTTGCCCAAGATACAGGAGAGGAAGGTGAATTCGAACATAATTGCATTGATCTGACTGAGTTTAGTACTAAACCTCGTCCTGACATAAAAGAATTGGCCCTTATCAATGCTGACATAGTGATGTTTGTGGATGGCTCTTGCCTGAGGCATGAGGATGGTGGACTGAGTGCTGCCTATGCTGTAGTCACTCTGGAAACAACCATAGAAGCATCCTATTTGAGTGAAGTCAAATCTGCCCAAGTGGCCGAGCTCATAGCATTGGCCAGAGCTTGCAAACATGGGAAGGGCAAACGAGTAACCGTATATACTGACAGCCAATATGGATATGGGGTTGTTCATGACTTCGGCCAACTATGGCTACAAAGAGAATTCATGACTTCCTCAGGTACCCCCATCAGAAATGGAAAGGTGGTGCAAAACCTATTGGAAGCTATCTAATTGCCCAAAGAATTGGCAGTGGTCAAATGTGCTGCTCACCAATCTGGAAAGGATGAAGTGGCAGCCGGAAACAGGTATGCTGACCAAATTGCTCAGTACTGTGCACGCTACAAAATGTCCCTAAAAATCCAATTATGGGGCCGAAACAGCTGCCAACTTATGATGTTTGAGAATGTATCTTCTTGGAAGGAACTGAGAGAGTTGCAACAGGCAGCAACCGAGGGGGAAAAACTAAGATGGGAGACTGAGGAATGTCAACTCAGAGAAAGGGATGGTATCATAGTGAGTAAAGATGGTATGCCTGTGTTGCCAGACTGTATGGCTGACCCAATGATTCGGATGATTCATGGAGACACTCATGTTGGAAGGGATGGAATGTGCCGCGTGTTTGATAAAGTGTTCTACAATTCAAAATTCAGGAATATCGCGGAAAAGTTCTGCCAGAGGTGCCTGGTGTGTCAGCAGTTCAATGCAGGAAAGAGGACTGTGGTAGAGCAGAGCACCATTGGAAGGTCAGAAGGCCCCTTTGTCAGATTACAGGCAGATTTCATACAATTGCCCATGTGTAGAGGATACAGATATGTCCTAGTGATAGTTTGCCTATTCTCAAGATGGGTGGAAGCTTACCCGGCCAAAAGGAATGATGCCATTACTGTGGCAAAATTGTTACTCAGAGAGCTGGTCCCTAGATTTGGTTTCCCCGAGACTATTGAAACAGACCAGGGTGGGCATTTTACAGGGGATGTCCTGAAGGAACTCAATGCAGCGTTCAAAATTGAGCCTAAACTACATTGTGCATATCATCCAGAGGCTTCTGGAATAGTGGAACAAATAAATGGCACTATCAAATCAAGATTGGCAAAAATGTGTGATACCACTAAATTGAACTGGATAGAAGCCCTGCCTCTTGTCTTGATGGGATTAAGGAGCATCCCGAACAGGAAAACAGGCCTGATCCCCCATGAGGTACTAATGGGAAGAGTGATGCGACAGGCATGGGTACCTGGACACAAACTGCTGAGTATTTCTGATGATTTGGTGCTAGAATACTGCAGGCAGCTGGGTGACCAAGTGCGTTCTATCTCTCACCAGATTGGAGAGACTGCTGATGAATGGCCAACCACTCCAGCCCATAAAATCAGACCTGGAGATTGGGTGGTGTTGAAGAAACACACCCGGAAGAGTTGCCTTGGACCAAAGTGGGGGAAAAAGAGGCAAGTGATCCTTGTAACTACCACAGCTGTAAAGTGTGCTGGAGTGCCGAAGTGGATTCATGCCAGCCACACTAAGAAGGTAGCCAAGGAGGAGACGGCTGAAGCTGAGGGTGATGCAGCTGAAGAGACTCCAGACGAGGGTCCAGATCTAGCTGAAGTGATACAACCCGGCACCAGCCAAGACGAGTGGTTTCCAGCAGATGACCTGATTCTTGATCCAATAAGAACCAGAAAATATTCCTACTTAGATAGAGAGTGGGATAGTGAGGGTGAGACAGGACTAGCAGGGGAAGGTCAGGTCAACGAGAATCACGTCAGACCTGATCAGGAAATAGGCCAAGTAGGGACAGACCAAGTCATCGACACTCCTCCAGAGACTCAAGAAGCTGGAAAGGGACAAATAGTGGTTAAAGTTGAAGATCATGCGGAAGAAAATCAAGGGGTCGAAGTGCATGAACAGGAACAGATAGAAACAGACGAACGTGTTCAGGAACCAGAGTCCAAGCTGGTTGAAGATCAAGATCAAATACAGACCATACCTGAACAAGGCCAGTTTAGAAACCAGGCAGAAGAAACTGACGAAAGACCTGGACCTAGTCAGACAGGAGAGGAAAAAGACATTGCCAATACAATAGTGCCACACCACAGTGAAAACAGGGGAATTCACGAGGACGGCCAAGTATCCTCGGCCACTAAGAGGCCTCTAAAGCAGGCGAGACCAAGATATATAAAGAGACTGAAACTAAGACTGAAAACTGTAGAAGAAAAATTAGAAGACAGAAAAAAGGCTGCAAGTGAAAGACAAAAAGACGAGGCTCAACAAAATAGACGCAGCATCAGGTTTAAGAAAGCAAACAAGAACTATCGAAGTCCTGAATGGACCTTTTTGGTGTTGGAAGAAATTGACGACCCTGAAGAAAGTGACCGCAGTGATCACGATTCTTTTGAGGATCACAGCTCTGAGGTAGAAGACCCACCCTGAAAGGTGAAACTGCGTTAGCCTCTTGAACCGAAACAAAGAGGGGTTAAAAAGTCCCAGAAACAAAAATGTCTGATTCAAGTGTAAATGGGAGACCAAAAGGGAATTGTTGCAAAACTTGCTGTAAAATATGCCTATGCAGTGTAGCAATAGTTATAGTAATTTGGATAGGACTAACAGTCATTATACCGTTTATGATAAGTAAAGACCCTAACCTGTACCCTACTAAACCAATGAACCCAGATCCAGAAGTTGTACATAGTGAAGAAACGCCACGAAGTATAGAAAGACATGACAACTCTGTTAGCCTAAGACAAACACGACATGACTTAGAAGCACCAGATGAGGATGGACTACATTTTCACCGCATGAGAAATCGATCACATTTAAATGTCTTTGCCAATCTTTTAGTGCATTACGTAGAAGCTATGGAAATGGAAGATTGTTATGTCTGCATGAGGCTACCTACTTCTGTAGCTGAAGGCGTGACTTATCACCATTTGCCCCTGACTTATGGGATTTCCTGTAGTATATTAGCAAGCTTGTTTTATAGGAGCACATTACAGCACTACTATTCAAACACTGACGTGATTTTTTCTGAACTACCTGTTCGAGGGAACGTAAACGTTGTGCATATTAAAAGCGAGGTAACTAGATACATGGGAGAATACTTCCTGACTATAGGTGACATAGACTTACATGAAGCTCGAAGAGATAATTTGACTTGCTCATTACATGAGCAAGAAAATATGTTTTTAAAGATGGCAGAAAAGAGAAGGGAGAGTTTCCAAAGAAAGGCTAATGATAAGAAACAGAAAACTCCTAAATGGGCTGAAAGCATGGAAGGCACCTCAAATGGCGATGCGAATCCTGCGAAGTTGTTGGATTTTGAACGAAAGGGGAAACTTTGTCTTCATAGAGAAAAGACTAGTTAATATAACAATGTATTCATCGGTTCCAGCGAATGCGACCATAATTACAAGGTAATTGGAGGTTGGGGTTTCAAAAATGGGTCAGAACCTGTGTTTCCCGGAATTTATTATATATGTGGGAACAAGGCTTATTTCAAATTACCGGATCACTGGTATGGAAGCTGCTATTTTGGCATTGTCTTCCCGAAAATATACCATGTGAATAACGCTGCTGGAAGCAATGAAGACACTAATGGCTTAGTGCGTAGTAAACGTGAGAGTGTAGGAGAAATTATAGGTGATATTTTTAGTGCACTGATACCTGGAATGGGGGTAGTTCTGAATACTCACCGTATCTGCAAATTATCTACGGTAGTGGATCGGTTATCAACTGACACTGCTGCTGGATTCCTGCTGGTCAATACTGAAATGGTTGCGATCAGATCAATGGTTTTGCAAAATCGCCTTGCTCTTGATACCTTATTGGCAAAAGAGGGCGGAGTCTGTAGAATGCTGAAGGCGCAACATTGTTGCACTTACCTTCCAGATAAAAGCATAGAAATTAAAAAATATGTGCAAAATATAACTAATTTGGAAAGAGAACTTAAACCATTGGAGGTTGACAGTGCCTGGAAGAGACTGACTGATGGTCTCTCTTCTGTAGGTAGTTGGTTCACTAGTGTAGGCCTTAGTCTAGTAGGTAAAATACTGATGCCAATAGCTGGAATAAGTTTGATTGTGTTTATTATAATAATTTGCTGCAAATGCCAAAGATGCAGGAAAAAGTACACTGTAAATAGGAGGGGAGTGAGACGAAATGTGGATGAACTCGAATTAGAAGAATTAAGGAGTCAGATCTATAAGAAAGCTAGAGAATCCCACCCAAATAAAGCTGTAGACAAACGGCATAATAATACGTTTGTGGAAATTGAAATGAGTGAGATGTAAATTGAAGTTGGCATCTGTTTCCCATTAGTAGTGATGATAGTAAATATCATCAAAGAGGGGATTGATGGAGTGGAACTTTGCGCCTAACGCAACCTGCTCTATATGTGAACCTCAAGTACACTTGTAATAATACTAAACCACCTTGTTCGTCATTAATATTCCCCTTTTCAAGTACACGCGGGTGTCCTAGAGATGCTTGCCTATGTGTTTACTAACAGTAACACCGCTTGCATATTCTAAAATGGCCGCTTCGCAGAAATTCAGTCTGCGCATGCGTCGGTCATACCCATGTGATGTGACGCACTCGTAGATTTGGAGGGAAAGAGTCCGCTCATGCGCGTTGTAGCTGACCTGCCCGCTTGTTCTAACCATGCTCTGCGCTTGCCAATGCTGCTTCGCATTTCTGTATATTCTCGCACTAATTATTAATCGCTATAGTTATTATAGAGTAAGGGGGGTAATGTAGGAAATCATGGTGTACAGTGTGTTCTGTTTTGCTGTGTTATTAATTTGTTTTCGCTTACTTTTCATGTACCACGCATACATTGGCCTGGGTATGTGAACCCGACTCCATATTGAATCCCGTTCCGACCCTGTCACGTGCTGAGGGAAAACCCACACTGCGCAGAAGCAAATCCCAGCCAGCTGGCTCCTGAAGCAAGATGCGCATGAGAACCTACCTAGGCCTGTCAAAGATGCTGACAGTCACCTTGATACATGCAACAATGTATCAAACTGATGTATTCACCCGTTGTTTCTCTATATTCCTATGCCTGGGAACCTGTACACAGGGGGGGCGGGTATTAAATATTAATATTAAGTATGGGAATGCAGAATTTGGGAGGTAAAGGTGACCTAATCATTTCTCCTGACCAATCATAAGTTGAGACCCTGTTATTTGCAACATTTGTGGGTGGTCTGAGAACCCCGGTAGAGTATATCTAGCCTAGTCAGTTAGAGAGAAATTGTCCGACTTGTCCGAGTAGCAGACCTGTCACTGACCCCACGACTCTATAGGTGATTGATACGGAGAGCTGCGGAGCCCTCTGTACGAATTTTCCACAAACTCCAAAGGGTGGAAATAGACTTAAGTGCTGGCGAAGCACGTTGACTGGGGATTCGAGAACCCAATCGGGCTTATTGGCGGATTCCGTGCGGTGAGGGGGTAACGCAGGCGTTGCATCCGAAGCTGTGGGGGTTGGTCATGCCCTATTGTGAGCCCAGTCCTGACCCAGAACCTGAGGGGTATCCTGTCCTGATTTCCGTGAGCTGCTACCTGCTCACCTATTGGTATTCTAAATCCTTGAGGGTCCTTGTCCTCGTCCTTCCCGAAACTGACCCGTGGCCAGGGTTAGTCTTCATTCTTGCCTAGGTAAATATTACCTGTGGGTGTCCGTCCTTCTACCCCTTTTCTTTTTCCTCTTAATAAAGCCTCTATGCACATGATTTTGCTCCGATCTTCCTCTGATATATTTGCAAACTGTTTAAATAGTGTGTTCCTATTTTTCCCTTCCTTTAGAAAGTATTCGAACTGTTTCTCTTGAATTATTAATGTGTGGTGAACTTTGGAAATTGCAATAAGACTTTAGCTAGACAGAATAGGAGTAGGGCTGAATTATGTATAGGCTATAGAAATTCACTGATTGGTGTGGTTTAAACTTGTTGTCCCTAGTTTAAGTCTAAATTGAATAGCATGTTCCCTGTTACCCATGCCCTTTAGAAACTCCGTTTCCCTTAAATGGTGTTAGCATTCTTGCATAGCTATTTCATCTTTTTGATTCTGCTTATTGATGTCCTTATCAGCAGCTGTCTCATAATTCTGTCTCTCTGAAATTACTTTATATAAAACCCTTAAAATACCTAAGGTGTCTGTGGTCATTTTGAAAGGTACATCAAATGTTAATTGAATAAATAATGGTGTATTCTGAAGTGCTATCACCTACCCTCGAGCTCCTGATCCATCAGGAGGAGTAAGTATCTGTGGTAAGTCAGGTATCCTGTTAGAAGTGTCACAGGAGACACACTCACAATACTGATAGTAGCGTGTAAAATCACCCGACTTGTAAATTGGGGTTTTGGTTTACGCATACATGGGCCCAAGTGCGTTATAATCTGGCAGTCTGTAGGGCCGGGTGACCTGCGCGCTCTATCAACACCACCACACTTCCAGGAATCGAAGACAGCAGGAGCGCGTATCATGCAATATCACACCCCGTGATATTGAATACCACCGATTATTTGTATCCTGACAATCCGTTTGGGCGGGAAAGAGGGGCCTGCTGAGGTAGGGCGCACGTGGCTGCAATGTCTGCGCCTACTCTTCTCAGAGTGCGCGCGCAGCCTTTGGGACTGGGGACCTGCATGAGGTAACTCTCTGAGCCACAGGACGAGCAATGTGGTCACTGAAGCACCCATGTACACGGCTGCGCTCATCTGTTGACATATCCGATCCCACTGAGCGTGAACCCATCGACATCAATTAACCGGCAGAGGGGGCGTGGCTGATAGTGATGACGTCAAGGAGCCTGGGAGAGCAGCCTCTGCGCTTGTCAGAGGGAGGCACGTTTCATTAGGCTCAGGGTTCCGATTATAAAGCAGAGCAGAGGCGAGGTGACAGAGCTGTGTTATACAGCGTAACCACATTGGTGTCACCCCACGTGAAGGTGTCACCCGGTGCGGTCTGCACCCCCCGCACCCTCCTAGTGACGCCACTGGTACAGCCGGGTGGAGAACCAACACAGGCTCCTAGTTCCTGTCTGGGCGCCGAACCAGGAAATAGTATTCCCAGCGTGAAAAAAGCCCTGGGATTGGCATCTGGGATCCTGCACAGTGGGCAGCAGTGTCTGACGTCTTAATGATGAGGATCGGGAGCACGTGGGCAGCCGTCGGACCAGGTAAGTGCAATTTTATATATTTTTAATTCTGCCTTCACTGATGTTTTTGGTTTGTAATCCCCCACGCCCGCTTCACCACTTTGCAATGGGAGCAGCCGCTACTTCGATATTCGAGTGCCTAAAGGTCCTTCAGCATATGTCATCAGTTCAATCGTTGTACTAAATAAACATTTATTTGAAGAAAAAAAAACACAATCCAGACAACCCAACATCTCTCAGACCTACAACAAACCCAGAACTCATGTTGGTTGCATGAGGGAGTGGTAGTACACAATACCTGTCCACAATAAGGATTACAACTTATTTCTAAAGACTTCCAAGTGGTAAAAACATTCAACAAAAATAGGCAATAAATTGATATCAAGATAGTGGGGCTGATGTAACGGCAGGTGAGGGAGCGACTCTGTTTGGTGAGAAACAGTCTGTTGCAGGCACCTTTGGCATAAGCTAGTGGCAGTATATTTAGCTGATACCGGAAACAAGCATATCTATTGGTGTTTCCTAAAACTTTACTGCTCTGACTTTTTTTGTATTTTTCTACAACTGGAGGGGTTTCAATCTACAAGTCATTCACCACAGAAGCACACCTTAAGCTAGACACATAAAATGCCTAACTGGAGTAACACAAACTGCTACCAAACAACAACAGATATACATGGACGTCAATTCACCATAATACCAGGGGTAGTGGCAGTGACATTACACACCCTTTGATACCCACTTTCACTCACACACTCATACTTACACATTAGTGGAATAAAGAATTGACAGAAAATAAAGAGTGATGCCCCAGCTGCCCCAGCGTTCCTGCCACTGAATTTGCCACCTCTGAGGCCAGGGGTCGCCAAGGCAGTGCCAGGGGTAGCAGAGGGCAAGCCAGGGGTCGCAGCTTCGACCCTTAAATGACGTCCATGATCAGGGCCGGCTCTAGGGCGGTGCCACCGCACCGGGTGCTGACTTTGCATTAGGGCGCCTGTTTGCTATACTATATTGTTTTTAAAAGCACCCGTAGCAGTGTTCCTGACCTCCAGCAATTTTCAGCCAACAATAAAAATGTCAAGCCTACTCCGGGGATGATGTGATGTTCTTCCTGAAGAGAAAGAAGTTTTGTCTAGTTGGAGTTTTGACTGGGGATGTTTTGATTCATCATAAGTTAGCGCAGAGGGTCAATATGCCTGCTGCAAAGAATGTGCATCACGCAAATCCTGAAGTGAACATAACGTAAACAGGTCAGGGGGTTACTGCTTTGTCAGAGACTATGTTTTGTTACTGGTAGTTTATTAGTTAAAAAACTAATAAAAATCAGTGAGCTATTAACTGTCATCAAAGAACTGAAATGCATACTTCAAGTTGTACAAAGTGTTGATTTGGGTAGAAATCAATTCCAATTATTAAAGATAATCGCCAATCATGGTCTTACGTTTTAAATTCTGAGTTTGTGCTTCTCCAGATCAAGCCCACCTGAACTTTACTGCCTACCAGAATGGATGACATATAAATCCTACCACTCTGTCTTATGTAACGTTACCTATACATTGATTTACGCACATATGATTGAATAATGTGTGTGCAATGTAAAGTGCTCTGACACCCTTCACTTTTATGAGTGACACTATAAAACAAATGTAATGCATCTGAGTGAGAGTGGTTATGGAGACTTTTACGGAGTGGTGGTAGTGCTGGAATTTGTTGCGCAGGTGGTCATGGGGGGCACCAAAAAACATTGTCGCACTGGGCGCCACCAGTGCTAAAGCCGGCCCTGTCCATGATGATACACAGCTCAATGGTGCAATGTGGGTGATTTTGGTACAAGAAACGTTCCCTCTTTCCTGGCACGTTTGGTGGCTGCTGCCCCTGGAGTGAAGGCCTGCAGGATACACGCGCCCTGCTGGTGGGACATGTGTAGTGCCTGCTCTGGCTGGCAAGGTGCATTATCACCCTGGCAACACATTTTATGTGTCTCTGAGTTCAGGAAACAGGAAAAAAACTGGGCAAAAGTACCCACGAAAGACCCTGTGTTCAATAGGAGAGAAGCAGAGAGACATGGAAAGGTACTACTTCCATAAGATCAAAAAAATATTGAAAACCTCGCACCTGTCCATAGAGGTGACAATCTCTGGGCAGAGCTTCTCTGCACTGCAAGGACTGAAAGTCCTAATAAAAAGAGGACTGAGAAGTAAACTGTGGAGCTTCACCCCCATCCACAACCCCATTTCCCCCCCCCCCCACCTCCCCCCCATCAAATTACCCACATGGTCAATTAAGGTGATAAATGGGAGAAAAAATATCTTTGGAACTATAGATATCCATTTGCAGTGAAGGGCCTGGTCATTTCATGTCCACATCATCTTTCTCCATACTGAGAGCACAATCTCGTCATTGCATGTTGCAGGGGTGCCATAACCAGCTGGAATCAGTAATTTTACCCAGTAACTCATCCCCAGGCACATGGTCTACTGTGAAGCTCATCTTGAGAATCCACTGATGCATTTTACAATTTTTGACTCACGGATGCCTATTCTAGCTTGGGGGCCATTAATGCCTATTAGAGCTTGAGGACCATTGATGCATATTATAGAATGAAGACGATTGATACCTGTTACACCTTAAGACGCATTGATGCTGATTACAGCTTGAATCGCATTAATGTCTGTTACTACTTGAGGCTGATTGATGCCCAGAGCTGCATGTGGCCTTTGAGACCTTTGAGCGTGTCACAGCTCTGGGCCTAATAACGGCAATTACATCTTCAGACCTACTGCAGCCTGTTACAGCTCGCTGCCCTTTTGATTCATATTACAGCTTCAGATCTACTGAGGCCTGCCACAACTCACTGCCCATTGATACATGTGACATCTTGGAACCCACTTTGGCCTGTAGCAGCCTTGTGCCCAGTAAGACAAGTTACAGCTCGGGACCCCCTGTGACCTGTTACGGCTTCTCATTGATGCATTTGACCTCTCGGAACCCACTGAGACCTGTTTGCTGCCCATTGATGCATATTACCGTTCGGGACATACTGAGATCTGTTACAGCTCGCTGCTCATCGATACATAATAAAGCTTCATACCCTTTGCGGCCTGTTACAGCACACTGACCCTTGATATATGTTACAGCTCGGGACCCACTGAGGCCTGTTCCTGGTCGCTGCCCATTGAAACATGTTCCAGCTTGAGACCAACTGACACCTGGTACAGCCGGCCACCCAATGATATATATTACAGATTGGGATCCACTGAGACCTGTTACAGCTCGGTGTCTAACGATTCATGTTACAGCCTGGAATCCCCTGAGACCTGTTACAGCTCGCTGCCCATTGATTATATATATATATATATATATATATATATATATATATATATATATATATATATATATATATATTACAGATAAGGAATTCCTGTTCCTGGTCGCTGCCCATTGATACATGTTACAGCTTGGGATGCACTGAGATCCAGGGGCGTAACACAGGGCCCCGCAGCCCAGCGTTGCGGGGGGCCCCGAGCAGCAGGGGCCCCCCTCAGCACAGACTGAGCTACAAATTACTGCCATCAAACACAGCCTTGTAGGCTGCCAAACAATGCTGACAACAGCAGTTTTCCTTAAAAAGTGGTGTTTCACCAGTTTAAATGACTGGTAAAGCTAAACTTGGATTTTTGTAGATTTTTACAATATGTGATCAACTAATCCCTTTACTTAAATTAACGATAAGCTATTATAAATGCCAAAAGCATATTTGCAATAACAAGTACGCGAAAACTGTTCATTCCCAGACATTTGGAAGCTTTATAACACACTATGAAATTCATGGTTTTAAAAGTAAGCCTATATAAAAAAAAATGTGTCTTAGGGGAAACTGGACAAATTTATCTTAGCCATCTGTTGTTAAAATTCATCCTGCCCCTCTTGTTCTGCCGTCATCTCTGTGAAATCCGCACCGTCTCCGTATCTCATCCACTTACACTCAGCGACAGCGCAAGCGTTATTTCACCAAACTGATAGAATCCGCAAGCAGGCCCAGGTTTACAAAGCAAGCTACCCCATTTCAAATGGTTCGATCGAAGGTAGATGGGTCACCCACTAAGACACTTGGGTTCCAATTACAAGTAGGACACATTGCGGGTTTTAAAATTGCTTGAGGCGTTGGTTACAAGGGCAGCGAAGACTGTGCCCTTGTCCCTGCTTTTGTCAGCAGGTAATACCCCCCCCCCACAACTAGGACACATTTTAATCCTTCCCTCTCAAGCAATATTTTAGGAGTCTGAGAGGAAGCATTGGGAAGGCCAATAAGTCAGACTTATACCTGAAAGTGCATCGACTGGCCAATTTGTGTCTGTGGTATTGTAAATTGGTGAGTGACAAATGAAAAAAATAGTCAATGTGTGATTAAATGAATGCAAAGATGAGTGACCATGTTAATGGGTGAGTAGTAACTGAATGGGTGGCATCATACAATTATCCAACCATTGACTCATGTTGTGCAATCACCTATTCATCCATCCACAATACTCATACATTCATTTTTTTGTAAAGCTGCACTTTCACTTGGAAGCCAAACCAATTCCCTTAAACAAGGCTTGTTCTTGCTATTTCACATTTAGCCTGGTCAAATAAGCTTTCACTTGTAAATGTTTCAGAATAGCAATTGAATAATGAGTCACCCATACTGAAAGTTAGTGGGACATTTTTAATGCAACATCACACAACAAAACAATGATGCATGTGAAATCACACACGTGATGTTATTAGAATTATTATGTTAGTCGAGGTGACTTTAGAGGTCCACCTAAGTTCGGAGTAAGAAGCAAGCCAAAAGTATTTATAGAAAGTGGCTTGTGATTTAGGCCTAGAGAGATATATAGAAATAGAAACATATAACAAGAGAGGGAAGGAGAGAGATTGAATCAGAAAATTGAGAGACAGCGACTGGTGTATGGATATATGGATGAATGCATGGATGGATGAATGAATTTGAATGGGTGAGTGATTGTGTGGATGGATGATGCAGGGGCCGTTAGAGCATTAGACACAAGAATGGACAAAAAAGATTGAGAGACAGACAGAAGAACAGGCAGAGGTACATAGAGAAAGATGCTTTATCAGAAAGACAGACAAACAGAGGGACAAATCGAAAAACTGACTGACAGCAAACAGACCAATGAACGGAAAACCAAGTAAAAAGAAAGTAATGCAAAAAGACGAATAGATAGAAAATCAGATATATAGAGGGGAAAAGACAAATTCAGATAGATACAACAGAATGCCAAAAAGACAGAAATGCCAATGATATGATCAATAGCGGGCAGGCATGTTTGGGTGTAAACAGGTAGACGGGCAGATGCGTATTCCTGAAATGCCTATTCATATAGTACTCTAATATTATACTCTTAAAAACAATTATAAGAGCTCAGGTATCCTGAGTAAGAACGAGTTCCTTCTATATTTCGAAAGCTGCTTCCTTTCAGAAAATATCTGCAGACAATGAAGCCTATAACACTGACCTGTTGACTGATGCCAATATGTGGAGCACGCTAGTGCATGTTTCGCAGTCAGTGGGTTTTTAGCGTACAGAATGAATGTATACACCTCAAAGGGCCAGATGTACGACCATTCAGGCTAGGGAGTCGTAAATTGCGCAGAATTGTGACTTGCAACTCTCGCAAATTGGTCCACTAGGTAATAGCAAATTGGTTCACCAGGTAAATACAATTCTAGTATCTATACTGTTCATGAGTTCAAATTCCGGAACCTACTTGTTGAGAACCTGATGAGATAGTTGAGTGCATCAATCTCCAGGAAGGCCGCAACCATAGTAACTTTTCAGAATATCCTTTTAAAATAAATTTACATTCAGTAAAATCTGTGGCATGGAGCTGAATCCTGCTCTGCATTTGATACTGTTGGGTTAGTTGGTGAAAGCACCCACTTCAATTATTGTAAGGCCACAGGTACAGGCGCCAGTTTTCTAGCTCGAATATTGGAGGGTTTGACACTCTTTTAACCTTTTGCTTTATTTCACGGCACCCATAGCTGCGAAACTGTGGCAGCCGATGAGATATGAAAAACAAATAATTATAATTCTTTTTTGGAAGTCCTTCTTGTCTTTTCATGAATCTAGGGAGATTGCTGCTTGCTAATAATGGAGAAATATGTCTTTACAAATCAATTCCAGTTGGCTGCACTCTACTTGTGCATGTCCCCCATTGCCTTGTGATATATCTTTACCCCGAAGACCCCTTTACATTATTTGCTATATCTCCTATCTCGTAAGCCACGATCACGTTCATACATTTGGAATGCTGACTGAACTTGGCTGCTATTAAGGATATTCCCAGATGGCCCTGTAAACACATCGCCATCCCAGACTTTGCTCTTGGTAAGATGGAGATCTGTCCTTGATGCCCCGGTTGCAACGACTCTGCACGCCTCTGGGATCTTGAGTCTGACGCGCACACTACTCTCTTCCAGGAGCACTACCGCTCTGGGCTGCAGCAGTGTGCATCCTTTCTTCCAAGCACTGTACACCCTAGGGAAGGGCGGCTACTGCGGGTTGGTAAAACAACGGACCACATAATCGCAGATATGTGAGAACTCACTGTCTTCCCCGCTTCCTGCAAAAAGTCCCACCTTATAGAGTCCGGATTCTGGAAGGAGGACGCTCACACTGACCTTCTGATCTAGGTGCGTAAGCAAAATGTACCTTTCCATAGGGTAGCAGTTGTTTTTCAAATGGTCCTTATCCAACACCGCACTGACCTCGATGTCTGAACTTGTATGGAAGGTGATGTTGCACTTGCCCAATTTAGTGCTTATGATGGGGGCAGGATGACTTGGATTTGATAATGCAGCGTGTTTTGCTTTTAGGCCGGGTCCACAGTGATTGCGTAGGCCAGAAGGAAACAACTCATTACAATTTCCTGGACAACCCCAGTGAACAAGCAGGTTGGCAGCATTCTTGAATTTCTCTTCTTCCAGGTCTTTAACAAACACCGACACTCTGTAATAACCCAGGAGAAGGCATAAGACCTTGCAGCTGAACTTGTCATATTCTATCTGGGACACAATACATTGCTTGCTTACAGATTCATCTAAACCATCATGAACTAGCTCATACATTGCTAGCAATGGTCGTACGGTCTCAAAGGTTAGGGTTACTGTTCTTGTGTCTGCAGAAATTATCTCTCCACTGCAGTTACTTCCTTGATCCCAAAATCGTTGACTTTCTGATGGAGACCCCAGAAGTTAAAGGGATTCTCCGGCAGTGCTTCTGTGTAGTCGGACTGCAGACACTCAACCTGGTATGAGCAGACCCAACCGTAGGCGCCTTTTGTGTCTGCCGGCTTTGCAAAGATCATCAGGTCATACAGGCCTTCTTCAGGTGGGATGATTTTGAGATGCATGCTTTTCCTGGGCATTGTTAGTATTCCATGGGTTTTGGAGCATTGTTGTAGAGCCTGTTGAGTTGATATGTAAATTCTGTCGGATAGGCAAAGCCCAAGGATACAGTTGCTTCCCCATTCGCTGTGAAGAAAAGGAAGAAAATTGAATTCCTAGAAATACCTATAATTTGTTGGTACAGTGCCCTTTTTTATTGGACTCAACTATCAATAGTATTTTGAGACTGTTATTGGAATAACACCACTTTGGGACCCTTAACAACTTTTTTTAAAGTTTAGGCACTGTTACCAAAACCTCGTACTAACCCTACTACCAAAGATGAAACCTATCTTTCGAGAGCCAGTTAACACAGAGACATATACTGTTTGGTAGAAACATGGGAACACAAACCGTGGTGCGCACCTAAGTACCATTTAGGTGAACAAAAACGTGAACTACCATAGAAAGTGCTCCTGCCAGAGGCAAGCGTACATGTTAATGTTAAGTGGCATTTGTATAGCGCATAATCACCAACAGTATCTTAGCGCTCATGAGAATTACAAAACCATACCAGCAGTTACTTATCACCAAGCCAACCCAGTCAGAGCTCAGCTTGTCCCCAGGCCTGTGTGAACAAGAATGTCTTTAGTCTTTTCCTGAATGGAAGGAGAGTGGCTTCCCTACGCAGACTCTCCAACAACTTATTCCAAAGTTGGGGAATCAGAACTGAGCAAGCTCGCCCGCCCATGGTGACTTTGTCAAATCGTGGACAGGTCAACAGGCCTGCCTCAGAAGAGCGGAGGACACGACCAGGCACATATCTCTTTAGGCGGTCCTTAATGTATTCAGTGCCAGACCGAAAAGAGCTTTGTGTGCAATACACAGGCCCTTAAACCTGGCCCTCTGCTTAATTGGGAGCTAGTGAAGCTGCTGCAGTAGTGGAGTGGCATGTGCACGTCTTGGGAGCTTAAAAATTAATCTCGCTGCGTCATTCATTACTACTTGCAGCTTACCTAGTAGCTTGTCTGGAAGCCCAATGTATAGTGTGCTGCCGTAGTCCTGTCGCAACAACATTCTGGGCCGTCACCACAGTGCGCAGAGTTGAAAGTGATAGGCAGAGTACCAGTTGCCTGAGTTGCCTCAACAGACCCACACAAGTCCCTGCCACAGAGGTCACATGATTTGACAGGTAAAGCTTGGTGTCTAACTTAATGCCCATGTGTTTCAACAGGGTGAAAGGCAGGGGTAGCTGCTCTGTAGGAGCGGAGGAGTGTGGCCCTACTTAAACTACCCCAAAGCTCAAGAGATGAAAAATAAAATGTTAATTCATTACCTTTTTATTTTTCATCCCCCGTCCTGGACAGAGTGTCAGGACAGGGCGGGGCCTGATGAGTGACAGCATCAGGGCAGAGGGTGGGCTGTATGTGCACTGTTTAAGGGGCGCATGTCTTAAGGCTGGTCATCTTGCAATGGCCAGTCACACATGTGCACTTTAAAAATCTCAAATCCAGCTGTTTTGAAACAGCAGGATTAGAGCAAGTGGCGGCCTACAGAGCGCAGTGGAGAGCTGAGTGAGGCCACTCCCTCCAATCAGGGTGCTGCTGTCATGCGGCATGAGGGCAGTGTCAGGATTTGTCAAGGGAGTTTCCAGAAGGCCGGGCTGCAGTTGGAGAAAGAAGAGGTCCAGTGCGGAGGACCCGGTAAGTGTTTAATTTTATTTGTTACTTTATTCTGTTTGATCTTGTGCATCCCACTCTGCGTAGATGCCAGCTCCCACTGGAGAAAGTCCCCTGTTTAATGGTTGTTTTGTTGGAGCAGTAAATATTTTTGCCCATGAAGACAAAGGGGGTGATTTGCTAACATTGTGCACTGGCTTTGCGTCATGCAAGAGGCTCAAACCAGTACAACTTTTTTATTATTTACATTTCAGCGAAGAACTGGTTTTAAAAATAACTAAAAGTAATACAAAGCAGCACAAAGTGCTGTTTTGCATTACTTAGCGTAAAAGGGGAGTTACTTGGACATTCCCATGCAACTACCCACACTTTTTGACGCAAAAACTTATTTACCAAAAATGTGAGACAGTGTTTAAAAAAATAACGCCTTTGAAACCCAGCCCTTAAATGGTAATTTCTCTTTTCTTTTCCGTCTTTGCGAGCCGCACTATACAATACATATAAAAAGTAGGAACATTTTTAAATGTAGTCTATGTAGAGTATTCTGTAATGGAAGGGAACAATTCTAGTACAAAACCTACGCAAGACTCTCGAACACACCCTTGCACTATGGTGCAAAGGTATGTGAGTGGCACATGGGGGCAAAATTTTGAACGGCGCTAGAAAGAGGGGAGGAGAAAACCACATCTCTGTGGATATGGCGCTCTCTCCCTGTCACGCAATGCAGGCCAGCGTTTTTGCCTGCTGTGCTTCAATGGGTGACAGTTTATTATATCTGCTCCAAATCAGTTTAGAGAAATGCAAAATAGGCTAGTAACTGGTTGTGCTGCATTTGCCATTTTACACGTGCTAAATCATATGTTGACCTCGATTTCATGCAATGCTCTGATCTTCCATTTTGTTGCATCGCACTTCCATTTTTAGCTGCCTTGACCTGGAGTTACACTTCAGCAGTAAAATAAACATGTTATTCATGTAAACCAGTACAAGCAGGTGCGAGGCATCTCTTGAGGATGCCTCGTGAAGTTATGTTGTACCTTCAGAGTGTTTTCACGCATTCCATACTTATCGCTAGGACAGAGGGAGGATGGCCGTGCCAGTCTCCAAGGCCGGAGAGTGGGAAAGGAATGTCTTTTGCCTCGACACCACCTAAACAGAATCTGGCCAGGTCTGTCTGGGTGGGTCTGATGCAGAGAAGGGGGCCAGCACTTGTGAATAGATGGGCGAGAGCGCCTGCTAGAGGCTTCTCGAACAGGTTCATTTAAGCTATAAAAAGCGGTGTCTGTGGGGTGGAGCTCAGGAACTCAGTCTTGGAGTGGACGCACTCGCGGGACAACTTTGGTACCCGAAGAGATTACTCCCTGAGCTGCCGGTCTGCGGGTTCCCGACCTGGTGTTCAGTGCTTGGCCTAGGGATGTTGAAGTCTCCGGTGCTGCAAATGAATCTGGTGAGGTGCTTTGTACATTAACTGTTTATATACCTGTATTCACAGTTTCATATTTATGTATATAGTGTGGTGTATTCATTGTTTATTGCCTTTCACTCGGTGCCTAAGACTTTCTTTGTTGCAGTGACTTATTGCCTTTGCCTACAATATTAATAAAGCTCATTTTTACCTCCAGTGGAGTGTTGGAGTTTCTCTGTGAGTAAGTGGTGTGCGTAAGTTCAGATTACGCAAGTGGGCAAAGCAATACATTTTGGCGTAGTCGGCAGGATATGAACGTTGATTTAAAAGGGGAAAATATTGTTTTTTTTTAGTAATTGAAAGCAGACTCTCAGATATCAGTTGATTTATTTGCATGGGGGTAGCCCATATGGTGTTCTGGCTCATGAGTGAGCTAATTGTGTTTGGTTGAAGGAGAATTGCTGTGTGTTTAAATGTGTTTTGTATAAAGGGCTTGTGAATAGCTTTTTTACGTTAGGCAGAAAGGGCAGGATTCCTTTAAAAGTGTTCAGTAAAAGATGCATTTAAAATGTGCTCAGCTGCAACATGAAAGTAACATCTCAGAATATAACCCTGAAAGGTGGGATGACATTTCAGACATAGACAGTGGGGTTATTTTTAATGTGTTGTTTAACATGCGTCCACAATTTGAGCATTTGCAAAAAGAGCTGAAGGAAATGTTTATTGATGACCAGTGTGAAAATATTCCTTTGACAACAGAATTAAACGTGCATGATTTACATGTGAAAAATGTTACAGAAAATCTAGTCAGGTTGCCAATTACACAGGCTGTTTTAATTAATTCTTCCGAAGAGGGTTTTCAGTCAGGAAGGAAAGATAAGAAGACCCGTGTTTTAGAATTAACGATCACCAGTGGTGGAAATAAATCAGACACAACAGTGTATTATGAACGGTGCTTTAAAAGAGAAATGTACCCATGTGTTTTTGAAAGTGTACAACAGCAGAGTGTGTATGACTGGTTAGTTAAAAGGTTTAAAAATTTATTTTGTGATTTTACCCAAAAGCAATGTGCCCATTTTAGCTACAGTGAAGTGCAGGGACTTTTAATTTCAGATGCAGAACAAATGCCCATGGCGATGTGCTTTTGCACACTAAAAGATACTGGACAGAACAGCGTGAGGGAAAATGTGATTTGCTTATGGGAGGTCGCACTAGTGGTAAAATGGCCCATATAAACAGAAAAGAAGTTTGGTAGAATTTCACAGAAGCAGGGTTGGTGACCCCAATAACTAATGTTTAAAATGATTTTATGTAGCTGGGGCACAAATGTGATAATTCTTTGCCCATGACAGTTGACTGTTACAAATTAAACAAACATATACCTTCTTTGACTGTTGCTGTCCCAGATATTATTACAGAAGTACAGTAAGACTTTGTATGTGACTTTTTAAAGTTGCCAATGTTTTATACATGATAGTTTAAATTTGCCTGAATTAGCTAAACAGAAGAGCATGCATTTAGAAATAGAACACACGGTGTTGATGGAGGTCTAAAGAGGTTGAGTCTGTTTTTTGTCAAAGACGAAAGAAAGGGTTTTTTAACATCATGCTGTTAAGGGAAAATTCCACAGCTTTTAGGTTGTGAATGGCTGGGAACTGACAGGCTTTGACCTTGAAGAAAAAGATAGCACAGCCTGCCTCGGAGCATTTCGTGAAGGTGGGGCTCAAAAGCGAGTACAGGAGCAGAGTCTTCCCTGCTTGTTATGTTTGGCGAGCACCCAAATTGTGTCCGCGGAAGAGCTCAGTGTAAAGGAGGGGGGATTCCACTCTTCAGACTGTGAAGCTTCCTTTAATTGGAAAGATAGGGAGGCTTGCAAAGGTGCAGGCTTCATCAC
Source organism: Lissotriton vulgaris (assembly GCF_964263255.1). Classification (NCBI taxonomy): domain Eukaryota; kingdom Metazoa; phylum Chordata; class Amphibia; order Caudata; family Salamandridae; genus Lissotriton; species Lissotriton vulgaris. Next base: position 273,468,044 of record NC_141689.1, on the reverse strand, counting down.
CATCATGCCCCCTCCCTATGAGGAGGTAGGCAGGGCAGACAGAAATTGGCAGGCGCTTCGCTCTTGGAATGTGAGCTCCTCGAAGGGAGGGTTGCGAGGCAGAGAGCAGGCTCTGTTAGGGTTGAAATTGAGACAGCCCTGGGACGCGGACATCTGCGAAGGGAGGGGGTCTGCTAGCTAGAAGTGCAAAGGGAGTGAAGCTGAATTCCCCAGCCCCTCTGGCTATGAAAGAAAAATCAGATTTTGCCCAAATACATTTAGAGGATATAATGCAGGTAGTATTCTTGAACTATTCCCCAGATCTAGAGGAGAGCTTTGCAGACAGAAATAAAATATGGGACCTTGAGAGATGTAAAAAGAACATTATGTGTTTTTGAATTGAAGTTTTTCGCAAGACATGTGATACTTGTTTATCGTTTCAGATTGCGGTGCTGGGGTGCAAGTGATATCCTCCCTGTATGAATGGGCCCTCACCCCCCCCCCCTTTTTACTATTTTAGTTTGTTATTTTTTGGAGAGTGGAACCCCAAACCCCCCCCCGCCCAAGCCTGGAGCCAGACTGGGCGGTGGTGATGTCCTGGGGCTGATGGCAGACGGGAGCTGATGATCTATGGAGAACCAGATCAGATGGGGTTCTTCCTTGTCGAGGGGATACTGATGAAGATGGATGCCAGAGAGCTGCCATCTACATAGATGGACTGCTTCTTTCTAAGCGAAGAAGGGATTAGCAGAGTGTGCTACAATTGGAACTGTCCCCTTCAAGTGAGGCTGACTTTGAAAGCATGGGAGCTGTGTGTCTTTCGCACAGGAGAACTGCTTGTGTACCCTGACAAGAGACAGTGGTGTTTTTGTTTTGTTTTGCTTTTTTCACAGAAAAGAACACTTTTTTTCAGTAGAGACACTTTGCTGCAATTGGAGTAGATATTTTCTGAGCTACAGTTGGCTGCCTTGGCAGTAGAATTTGCAGTTTCATTATTAGAGGTTCAAATGACACAAGCTGAATTGTTTTTAGATATTTCACCTGAGTTCTTGTTTTAAGTAATGCAGTAAGTGTAAAAAGAACAAAAAGAGAAAACCAGTTCATTATGATCTGCTTTGAATTCAATGTTTTTGAGTAGTCACTTTAACACGAGAGTTATTGATTACGTTTTTGATTCTGTAATGCAGTTTTTACTCTTTCAAATATGGCCTACAGTCTTGTATCCTTCACTCTGACAATTTCGTTTTTAAGGTTTTGCCTTTAAATGAGACATGCAATGTTTTAATGACAATCAGATCTTCAGTTAGATTTTATTTAGTTGCTGGTTATTATGCATTGATACTGCTTTTACAGTTACCAGATACAGTGCCCCAATGATAGTTTTGTTTTTCAATCATGATATTCAGTTGCTAGTTACTTTGCAATAATTCCAATTTTGCCGTTAAAAGATGCGATCATAGCTGTGCCTTTAGTTCAGTGATTTTATTTTTGATATATGTGAATGGTGATGTTCAAGGGTCAAGGGGTGCTCTCCCTTTTTCGTCCCAGATCCATGGTATTTATACCAAGGGGGTATGATGGGTGAATCGAAGGTCAAGGGGTGGAATGTGCTGCATTTGCCATTTTACACGTGCTAAATCATATGTTGACCTCGATTTCATGCAATGCTCTGATCTTCCATTTTGTTGCATCGCACTTCCATTTTGAGCTGCCTTGACCTGGAGTTACACTTCAGCAGTAACATAAACATGTTATTCATGTAAACCAGTACAAGCAGGTGCGAGGCATCTCGTGAGGATGCCTCGTGAGGTTATGTTGTACCTTCAGAGTGTTTTCACGCATTCCATACTTATCGCTAGGACAGAGGGAGGATGGCCGTGCCAGTCTCCAAGGCCGGAGAGTGGGAAAGGAATGTCTTTTGCCTCGACACCGCCTAAACAGAATCTGGCCAGGTCTGTCTGGGTGGGTCTGATGCAGAGATGGGGGCCAGCACTTGTGAAAAGATGGGCGAGAGCGCCTGCTAGAGGCTTCTCGAACAGGTTGATTTAAGCTATAAAAAGCGGTGTCTGTGGGGTGGAGCTCAGGAACTCAGTCTTGGAGTGGACGCACTCGCGGTACAACTTTGGTGCCCGAAGAGATTACTCCCTGAGCTGCCGGTCTGCGGGTTCCCGGCCTGGTGTTCAGTGCTTGGCCTAGGGATGTTGAAGTCTCCGGTGCTGCAAATGAATCTGGTGAGGTGCTTTGTACATTAACTGTTTATATACCTGTATTCACAGTTTCATATTTATGTATATAGTGTGGTATATTCATTGTTTATTGCCTTTCACTCGGTGCCTAAGACTTTCTTAGTTGCAGTGACTTATTGCCTTTGCCTACAATATTAATAAAGCTCATTTTTACCTCCAGTGGAGTGTTGGAGTTTCTCTGTGAGTAAGTGGTGTGCGTAAGTTCAGATTACGCAAGTGGGCAAAGCAATACACTGGTTAGACTTAGAATTACATCCTCCTACACTTACAATGCAAGGGTTTTCTTAGGGTAATAATGATGAATTTTGTATGGTCTCCAAAATATTTACATTTAAGGCAAACGCAGTCTTGATTCTACTCAAACTAGATATGCTATTTTTGAGACTGAGTCCCATTATTTAATACCACAACCAGGTAAGAAACAAGCAATGGCAAACTATTTCAAAACATAAAATTATTATTTTCTTTTTTGCTGCTTAAAAACAAAGTCGAAGAAAAGGACAAGGGAACCCAACTCACTAAGGAACCTGGCGAGGTAAATTATTGTCAGAAACAGCTTAAAAAACAAAGGGCCTAATTGCAATGTCGGTGGGACCGCCATTAACAGGCCATCGGTTACCCCGACAGAAAGGCTTTCTGCCTGACTACCGCATTTGGATGCAGGTAGTTGGATCGCAGAGGTCAGGAAGAAAGACGGCCGGCTCCGATAGGATCTGGGATCCCGCCAGGCAGCGGTCAGAATCGTATCCCTACCAGGAATTACAATGTCCCTTTTCAACAGCCTTTTCATGGCGGCCGACTGTGCCTGGATGTGCACAAAGTGCTTTTTTACACTACAGCTTGTGCTGCAGCCCATTTCAGGGGCTGCAGCACAAGCTGCAGTGTAAGACAGCACTTTTCCACCTGCTAGCCTGACAGGCGCATTGTAATTGGGAGCTCTCCTGACTGACGTGATAGAGGGTGGCAGTCCGACCCAGGGAAGGACTGGGAACCAAAACCGGCCCTGGCAAAGTGCTCGGCTCCCCCCCAGGGGGTATTGTGGGTGCTGCCGAGCTCTTTGCTAAGGCCGGTTTCTGGCCGATTTTGTTACAGGGCCTATTTTTAACAAAAACGGCCCCAGGGGCCCCAAACCGGCTACCCTACCCATGCAGCGCACCGGGGGATTGCCCGGTGCCCGCTACGGCCAGTCCGGCCCTGGTTCGACCATCCGTTAACATAAGTGCCCCCTAAATCGGTGTAATTCGACAGTGCAACATTCTAAACTGAGCAGTAATTGGTGTGTTTCAGCCTAAAAACATCTCTAAAAAAAATACTTGGGTACATTCTCTGCCACACATCCATCCATATTTTTACACTTGCAGTCAGCAAACAAACACAAATATACTCGCCAGTCGTTTTTCAGTCTGGCCACAGACAGTTTTAGTGCTCCACAAACTCATGCAGCACAATAAGTACCAAGAATATGAGCAGACAGAACCAATAAAGGGCAATTTCCCAGTTGGGTTGGCCAACAGTCATTTGACCGGTTAAGAGGGTCTCAGAGTTTTACTTAGACCTAGTACAGATGGATACTAGATTTCCCACTTTGAGAGGGCTGTTATGAATCTGAATAACATTAAGAGTTTTTTTATGTAATTCACATCCATGGGGGCGTCATGTATAACAATAAGTGTTGGCAAATGTGAAATATTTTGCATTATAGGAGCAGACAATATTGTATACTGCAATACGTTCTATATAATTTACTGTCATCACCCACAACTGCACAGAGTGCCTGGGAGGGCCTTTCTCAGAATGAAATGATCGGAGGAAAGTCCTACTACGTGCAGAAGTTAATTCCTCGTCATTCAGAACCAATATGTTTCCCACCAGGAGTTTCCTGTTGATGTCCAAGGCCTGGAGAGCAGTGAGCTGCATAGTTTAGAGGTATCTGTCATCACTGTAAAGATCAGGGTGATGAGCTGCACTTCTGAATCCTGCCCCTGCCCCTGTACCCTGTCCTGTCTCTCTACTAAACTGCTGCAGCCGTTTTTTTGACGTCCATAAAACCAATTTATGGATAAGCATGGGTGAAATTTGCATATTCGCGTTCCGCAAATTCGCGAATTTCCCTGCGAAATTGCAAAAAAAATCTGCAAATTTGCGAATTTTCCCACAAAATCCCTGATTTTTTTGCGAGTTGCCCTGGAGTACTTTCTATAGGCTAATCCAGTAAGTGCTCCCTCATTGGGTAAATGTATAGTGCTTTTACTACACTGCAGCTGCGTAAAGGGCCAGAAGATGTGTCTCCAGTGACCATGTGTGCCTGTAACACAGGCACAGGCACACATGGTCACTGGAGACACATCTTCTGGCCCTTTACGCAGCTGCAGTGTAGTAAAAGCACTATGGGGCAGATTTACAAGCTGCTTGCGCCTCTTTTGCGCCGCACAAAAGATGCGCCATGGTGCTGGGTATTAACAACGTGACGCATCTGAGAGATGCATCACGTTGTAAAGCCCTGCGCCATCAGGAGGCGTTCCTGCGCATTAACGCCTCCTAAAAGTGGCTGAGTGAAATCTACAAGATTTCACCTAGTCACTTTTAGGCCAATGCTGCGTCAAAACCCTGCGCCTGCTTGAAGCAGGCGCAAGGCTTGACGCAGCATTGGGGAGATGGGGCCCCCAGAGCATTGCTGGAGCTGCCTGGCGCTTGCGACGCAGCCATCTGTTAGACTCGTTTTTCCCTTGTTTTTGTGCCCTTCTGCCCTCTGTTAGACTCGTTTTTCCCTTGTTTTTGTGCCCTTCTGCCCCCTGTTAGACTAGTTTTTTGTGCCCTTCTGCCCTCTGTTAGACTCATTTTACCTTGTTTTTCTGCCATTCTGCCCTCTGTTATTCCCTTGTTTTTGTGCACTTCTGCCCTCTGTTAGACTCGTTGTTTGTGCCCTTCTGCCCTCTGTTAGACTCGTTTTTCCCTTGTTTTTCTGCCCGTCTGCCCTTTGTTAGACTGCTTTTTGTGCCTTTCTGCCCTCTGCATCACCACATCATCACTCAGCGCTACCCCAGCATCACTCAGCACCACCACATTATCGCTCAGCACCGCCACATTGTCACTCGGCACCACCACAGCATCACTCAGCACCACCATTGCATCACTCAGCACCACCACAGCACCACTCAGCGCCACCACAGCATCACTCAGCACCAACACAGCATCACTCAGCACCATCACATTATCACTCAGCACCACTCAGCACCACCACAGCATCACTCAGCACCACCACAGCATCACTCAGCACCACTACAGAACCACTCAGCACCACCACTCAGCGCCACCACAGCATCACTCAGCGCCACCACAGCATCACTCAGCGCCACCACAGCATCACTCAGCGCCACCACAGCATCACTCAGCGCCACCACAGCACCACTCAGTGCCACCACAGCACCACTCAGCGCCACCACAGCATCACTCAGCACCATCACAGCACCAATCAGCACCACCACAGCACCACTCAGCGCCACCACAGCACCACTCAGCGCCACCACAGCATCACTCAGCACCACCACATTCTCACTCAGCACCACCACAGCACCACTCAGCATCACCACAGCACCACTCAGCACCACCACAGCACCACTCAGCGCCACCCCCGCATCAATCTCGCAACCATTCAACAACAACTGGTTCAAATATGTTCTCTCAATGTTTCAAGCCTAATTACAAATGTCACAAAAAGATGTTAATATTTCACTTCTGTTCTTGGATTTTCGTCACAATAAAATACACTGAACATAATCTTCACAAAAGTTATTAACAAAAGTTTAAGCTATTGCCATTACATTAAAATCACTTTTATTTAAGTATTAATTATTTAAAAAAATTAAAAGCCATTGTAATTTGTAATATCAATACATCTAAGTCACGTAAATACAAAACATGTTGCATTACAAATGCTATAGGTGTCACATTTGCGAAAGTTATAACTATTGGCATTGTAAATGACAAAGCTATTAATTTAGCTATTTTCAAAACCAACACATAAATAAAAAAAATTGTCATTTACAAGACCAATAGCTCAAACTTTCCTAATGCGAGACCTATTGCATTGCAAATGCTTGTTTTTATATCTGTCAGTGCTTCCTGTTGAGGTTTAATTTTCGTGACAGGCGCCTAACTGCCTACTTGTAACTATTCTCTGGCCCTGCTTCAAGGGTCAGAGCAGGGTCAGAGAATAGTTGCAAGTAGGCAACGAGGCGCCAGGAAGCACTTACAGCAGCAGGTGCCCAAGTTGGAGTTAATTTCTTTGTAACCCTTTTGTAAAAGGTTACAAAAAATTAGCTTCAACTTTTGCACCTGCTTCTGTAACCCTGTAAGTGCTTGGCTGAAAATTCGTCCCCGCTGATTCGCGGATTTTATCGCAATTTCGCGAGATTTGCGGATCGCGAAATCGGGGAAAATCCGCAAATTCTGCGAGCGGAACGAATTATCAGCCCATGCTTGGAAAATATGTATCAAAAATCAGCAAAAGTTATACTCTTAACTGTAAACTGACACACAGGGGAATGGGGCTGCATTCGCACACAGAATAGAACAGCTGGGAAGAGTTAACTGTCAGTTCTATATTTAGAAGCCTGGCAGGGCTCCCAAAGTAAAGTTCTGCTTTGTCATTTTGACATCTGAAACTTTTTGAAAGACAAGATGGCAGCGCAGGGAAAGAAGGATTGGGGTTTGGGTATTCATATTCTTTACCTCCTCAAAAGTGCTATGCACCTCCTATAACTTTGTTTATGGCGAGTTGCTACACGTAGGGGTTGATAGTGTTGACAGAAGTGAAACCGGTTTTAGATTTCCTACTGTCAAAATGGGGGAAGGAGGCTAGCTCCTCTACAAATTAAGGCTAGGTAATATGTATGTTGCTCTCTCCTTTTCTCAATTTTTTTTAGCCGGTCTAAATTGTCTGTGAAATAGCAATGAGACACTTAATTGGATATTCAGTAATACTGTTTTAAACATGGTTAGCATTAATAAAATTAAAAATATATACATGCTATGTTACTGCCCATCCTGTCTGATGTTTTAATGACAGGATGAATAGTCTAGATTGTTCACTTATTTTGACCTTTAAGGGGAGCTAGATGTGGGTAGTTTTTGTTCTAAAATTCTTAGGTGATAACACCATTATTGTATGTTATTCCATGCTACATAGTTTTGCAAGGGCATTCCTAGTTTTTTATTAGCTAGTCTGTGTAAATAAACGGACAGTCCTTATTAGAGCTGATGTTGTATAGTCTGGATCATGAAAAGTAGAACGCAGGGAAGATGCCCATGTGATCATTGGCAAAAAAATTTTGGGGAAGAAAATGTTGTTTTATAGATAAGAGCCCCAGTGAAATTAGCAGTTTTAGATTTTCCTAGTGCTCCTGTAACATGAGAGCATGGTCCTGAAACGTACAATGTAGGTGCCTTTTATTGAGAAGAATCATTTAAGAAGTGTCTGCAGTCCTGTACAAGTAATGTAAAGTTTATGAGCAAAAGTGTAGAACATTTCCTTTTTTTGAGGGTTTTCAGATTAGTACACAGGAATACACCAATGTAAGGATTTAGAGTATGTCTGTGTTGTTTTTCTCTTTTTCCTCTGAATTTAGTAAATTAATACAGACTTCCTTGGCTGCTTGGGATTGGGTGATGTATTAATTTTGTTCACCAAAGGGTTCCTTTTATACTTGTCAATAGGTCCTGGCTGTTTTTTTTCTCTCTCATAGATAGATGAATGTGGTTCTTGGGTGCCTTGCTAATATATGGGGCTTCCCAAGACTAGGAAATATTTTGACACTTTCCTCTCTGTTGATAGACTGTTTCTGTGCCTTGTCTAAAGACCTTTTGCTCTGTCCACCAATAGAGATTTGCTGCCTTACAACCATTGCCAGAGGGATCGGGACATCAGATTCAGCCTGGGGAGTCAGCACCAGTCCAGTTTGAAGCCGAAGTGAAGGTAACCAGCACAGGCATTGCGGGCAACTAGGACCTCAGTGAAGGCTGAAGCCCTGTGATCAAGTGTGTACCCCTGCCACTGTCTTGGGCGAAAGACGGGGTCGCAAATCAGAAAGGAGAAATCGTGGATCATGCCCAGCTGAGAGCCACAGACCGACCAGAATGGCGAGTAGGCTTTGCTTGAGGTAACTACTTTTGAAACAAGGGTTGCTTCAGAGATCCTAGCATCAGTCCTCTGAATACTGGTCCTAAAGTGAATACAAGTTTGCTCCTTTGTTTGTTGGTCAAGAGTGCCTGAGCACACTGGATGCATTGTTTTGCCCCAATGAATGAGCAGTGTGCCAGCAGAGCAATACAGGAGTTAGGGAAGGACTTGAGACTAGGGTACAGGTGCTGTGTCTCTGATGCCTGTTAGATTGAAGTGAAGAAAACTAGTGCACTGCCTGAGACACTGGACAGGATCGCTAAGCGCATTTGCCTGTTGGGTGAATGCCCTATCCTGAAAGAAGAGACTTTTCCCTTGAAACTGGGCTGTGATTCTTGAGTTGCGAGTTGTGCGGCTCCACCGTGGAAACAACAAGAGCCTGCCTGTGAGGCTCAAACGGACACAGGGAGAAGACTCCCCTCTGGTTGGTTGTACAGCGGCTTCAAATTTCCCAAGGACTTCTTTTTGTCAATAATGTACCCCTTTAGTCGTCCCATTTTTGAGATGGAGTAGCCCTTTGCAGCTCTTTGTCCTAATTCCTATGGCCTGTTTGGTCCTCCTGGTCCCAGATATGATTGATGTTCTAGCCTTCATAAAAAGAAAATGTAACAGTCAATTGAAAAATGTTTTTATTAGAGATGTCCTGTTAGCTATTTTAAAATGGATAGTCACTGAAATGCATAGGAGCCCTGAAAATGTTTACTAGATGGTTTTAGGATTTGCTTTTGCTTAGGACAAAAAAAATGATAATTCTGTTTGTAATAGTGGTCATTACTCTCTCCTGCAATCTGTATGTTAATTATGACCTGATGCTCCGTTCCCTTTGTATTCATGCTTATGCTTATATATACCCGCTTAATGAAATGTTTACAATGGAAAATGCCCACCCAGCAATGAATTAGGAAATTGATAAAATTATGAAAATTAATGTGCAAATATTTTCTATGTTCCTACTGGATCATAGGAATGTCTTCAGCTAATGCTAAAACGGTCGTCTGTTGTAAATTCACAGCAATGGGTAAGCATTAGCAGAAGCCATCTTGTATTTAGAAGTTATCTTATCTGTTTTGTGAAAGCCATTTTGTATTTCTAATCTAGTACCACTTATCAAGTAGATCTGAGCGGACACACTATTCATTTAGTAGTTTTTTACTTAGTCCTTCATTTTCAAAAATCATTCACATATATCCGAACAATGATACCATTTCAGTAGCAAAATTCACATAAACTTACAATATTCGAAACACAAATTTGACGAACATTATGAGACATATTTACATTTATACCATATATACAAAAACACAGACAGAAATTGCCTATATTCCTTCGATGTTTGAGGCACCAGTCCTGATCTAAACCAACCAACAAGCAAGGGGCCGTTCTATATTTTTAATGGCCGGCTTGCTTGATTATGCTGGAACCTTCTAGTTTCAAGGGTCAAATTTCAGGTGGACTTTGTCTATGATTGCAATCCTGACCTGCCCTTCATGAATCTTGTTCCGGCATCAAGTCAACGCGTTTCGAACCCACGTCTTTTTAAGGCATTCTCCTCAGGACCTGGGCTGGACACTGTCCTGTACTGAAATGTAGCCTTGATGGAGCAACAGTATTCTCTCTTTCAGGGGCACTGTGGTTCTCTATTTCTTACGGTAGAAATGTCCTTAAATAGATCAGAGTTCTGGGGGTGATGCTCAATACTGTGTGCTCAAATACGGGGGTGGCGTGATTCAATCATGATGATCCAGATGGTGTTACTTCATGATCATGCCCACCGGGTGTCCGCTCAGTATTGTACACTCGGTGTATCACTCCGCTCGCGGCTTCCGCATACAACGTCTGCCGGTGGATCCAGGCGTGTCAGTTTGTAGCACAACAACGCGAGAGGCTGGTGCCTCAAACATTGAATGAATATAGGCAATTTCTGTCTGTGTTTTTGTATATATGGTATAAATGTAAATATGTCTCATTTATAGTGTTCGTCAAATTTGTGTTTTGAATATTGTAAGTTTATGTGAATTTTGCTACTGAAATGGTATCATTGTTCGGATATATATGAATGATTTTTGAAAATGAAGCACTAAGTAAAAAACTACTAAATGAATAGTGTGTCCGCTTAGATCTACTTGATAAGTGGTACTAGATTAGGTCCCCACAAACAAATCTACCTGGCCATCTTTTTTGCTGTTTTAATTGAGAGTGGTCTAGGCCAGTTAGTACATAGACCCAAGCCTTTTTTGTTTTCCTTATTTTGTATTTCTGGCAGCCATTTTAGTTTGCCATGTGCTCTGTCCTCCCTCAGCGTTGACTGCTCTTGTAAACTGCCTAAAAACAAACTATATTTTGCATCTTCTACCTTCGCACATGCCCAGAAGGGCCTAGCTAGTAGAATGCACCTGCTTCTCTAGTATAACTGTCAGGCTATTTTTGCTGCTGTATGGAGAAGTAATTCTCCTCCCACTTTGTTGACCAAGCAGATCTTGTATGCCCATCTTAGTCATTTTTGCATGCTTACATGAGCCAGGACTGCCCCTTGGTCTTATGATGACTATGTAACCCCAAGCATATATAAGGCCCAAGTTTTCTGTACTCCTCAGACTGCCTCATTCAGTTGCTAAGGCTTCTGTGTGACGTAGTCTCACTCATTTGAGGTTAATAAAGATGTTCTTTTATATTTCAGCTTCTGTGCCAATTTCTTCTTTGTTGGTTTAAAAGGACCAAGTATCAGTGGGACCCCTAAGAAGGTTTTTTGATTTTTTTACAAACCTGGCTGCCTGGAGTGTTTTGTGCCATTTAGAAGGCACCTTCTTTCCATGTTCATAGGTGGTGCTGGGATTCAGGAACAGTGCCCACATTTCAGAATCTCGAGGCATCTCCATTCAAGTGTGATAGTGTGGGAATGTGGCTCTACTGATCACGTCACCATCAACCGTGGCATTTCAATCTGTTATTCTTGACTGGATGGTACAGTAGGTCCATCACACCACTGCAGAGCACCAAGTGGGAACATCCAAGCTCATTCGGGTCACACACTCAGTGGGCACACTTTTCAGGAACAATAATCCCCATGCTCTGAGGCATGATTCAGCAAAAAGGTAGGTTGAGAGAGGGAGCTTCTCCAGGAGTCTGCGGTCTTCAGTGCAGCCACGCTCTGCCTCTGGGATAGGGCTTTCTTAAAGAAAAGTGTTGGTTAGGTTTTTAAAGCAGCACCAAGCAACATTAAATTAAAGAAATCTAACAAATATATACCCAAGCCAATTGATGAAATAGTACATAAGTCAAACAACACTAAATGGTAGTAATCAGATCACAAAGTTTCATTAAATGTCAAAGCATCGGAGGGGCGTGGCCTGCAGCCCAAGATGGTGGTCGCATAAGCAACAAGCTCCGGGCCGGGGCTTCACATCCGTGCATTTATCCGCCTTTTCCCCACCTGATTTGATGGTGGCGAGATAGCGGCTGTGACCTCTGGCCGGCCGAGCTGCCCCGACGTGGATTGGTGGGCGCCTGGTGCCCCTTGGAAGATTCCTGTAGGTTGCGGTGCTTTTTGGCCTCCCGAGGCCCGCTGGAAGCCGTGCGCTGGCCTGGAGACTGATGGGGCTGTGAGAGTCTGACCTCGGTGGCGGCCCCCAAGCGAGATCCCGGCTTTGGGCCAGGACTTCATCGCAGCGGTGGTGGGCCCCGAGGTGGTGCGTGCGGAGAGTGCTGGTGCCCTGCTGCGGTCGCTGCTGACTGAGGCTCATGGGAGCACTGGAGCAGCGGGTGGTTTCCTCAGAGACGCCTGGAGCAGTTGGGAGCCGCGCTGAGTCACAGTCCGTGGAGGCTGCACGGCATACCCCTGCTGCTCGTGTGGCGCGCTGGACCTGAGGTGAGGCCGAGAGGATTACAGTGGCGGCCCCCCTCCTAGTGCTGGTGTTGTGACCTTAGGGGACGCTGGGCTCCTTTCTCCTGAGCCCCTCCTCCTTATCCCTGTGGACAGTGGCCGTTAAACTTCCTCCTCCCCCAGGCCTACTGGTGACGCTGTGCTGTTGCAGGATATTGGTGCTGGTTGGTGTGGCCCCCCCTTTCTTCTGCCTCACAAGTTGGGTTACATGGAGACACGGCACCTTGCTCACGGAGTGCACCCCTATACACCCCGGCACTGTGACACTGCGTAGCCTGGATTAGTGACACTGGTCACGAAGTTGAGCTGGGACCGCCATGTGCCTATGATTGGCGCCCTGTACTGGTGAATAGTCTGGGGGACTGCCCGGCAGCGCAGAGGTCTGCCTGAGTAGCTTGGTCCTGGCGACACGAGAGCTGCATGAGCACATCCTGGACACCTCTCTACTCTTTCTTCCTAATCTGGTGACTTGAGAGAGCATACGGTCAGGCGGTAAACCTTTACCTGCCTGGGCACCTGGGTGTCCCTTGCGATTGTCCTGAGTTGATCCCTTCTTGCTGCCAAGGGCTGCTGACCTGTGGTGGAGATCGTCTGATTTCTGCTGAGGAGCTCTGCTGAGTGTGGTAAGGTTCGAAATGCACCCCACTCCAGACGCACTGCCACATTTATGCATAACAAAGATGCATCAATTGTTCCAATCTTGTCAAAAATATTTTTATTCCATTTAGTCCAAAGTTTTTTTGTACACAGTTTTTTTGTATTAGCTTCATTTCGTCCAGTCACACGCAGGTTTCCTATGTTTACATAAGTCTTAATGCAGTAGAAATGCCGATACGGGCCTTACTCTAGTGCATGACATGTTACATAAATCCTCTTTCATGAATGGTTTTCAATACCCAATGCATTTCGGGCCATTTTTCAGCCCTTCGTCAGGGGTTATCTACAAGATTTAAAAACATAGTAATTAGGTTTTAGTATTGACAACTCATGTTTAGCCACATTATGCTGTAAATGTCAAACAAACATGCTGATAACTTAAATCAACCCACTAATCAAACGTGTTGCCCGCTGAACTCCTGGATGCCTGTCCGGTCTTATCCATCTCTATACTAAAATCCGTTCAATCCCTCCTAACAATAGTTAACCTGTTCCCACGCATATGCAATTCCACATAATCAAAGAATTCCTCCGTTTTTTTATTGCACAAAACCAGCTCTTACCTCGAGCGTTATAGTGACTGCTTTCTCTCCTGTTCAAAACACGATTTACCACAACTCACTCTCCTGCTCCATTTTAAACACCTGTGACATATCCCCGCTCGTTCAAAACCCTCCAATTACCGTTCGCTAGTTCATCAAACTACAGGGCCCATACTGCACTGCTCGCGCTGTTGCAAGAAATCTACTCCTAAATACTTTCTCATTGCCTTAATGTGTAATCTTGCATAACAGAATTCCATATGTCTTGTGTGTGTTTCAATAATTTACTCCCTCTCTGGCTGCAATGCTTAATACCCCAGTACAGATGCTGAAATATTAGCGTAAATTCACACGGTGCATTTCCTCTGCCTCGCTCGTCAAATGTGGTAATCATCCTGCCAGTTATAGAACGCTCCATACATTACTTAGTTATTAAGACTGTCAATCATGTGAAACTTTTAACCACTCGTATTTCTGGCATCATCTTTAATATTGACACTTGGAATTCCCCGCCCACCCGCTGATGTCATTCTCTACGTAGATTAAACTGCAGGTCAAATTTAAATACATGTTGCTCCAAAATGTAACATTCAATAAACCATGAGTCTAACACATCATTATCCATTTTCTACGTTTAAAAAAAGTAGTTCTTATGCACTTCACTTTCGAGAAAAAGCTGTTCCAATAGTCCAATGTGTGACGAAATCATTTTTATGTGTTTTTCTTCGTTCATCCTTGGGTGCAACTCGTCGAATAGGCAGCAAATTGTTAACCACAAAACAGAGAAGTGAGAGTGCACACCGGTTATTCCATGTTTTTCAATGCTCATTAGTTTGTTTTTTTCTGTCGGCGTGCTAGCCTGGAATCGCGGCCTGCCCAAGACACGTGTTGTGAGTAATCACTTGGAGAATGTGGGGCGAAATGCACCCCACATGACACATAACGCCGAGTTGTGGTAAATCGTGTTTTGAACAGGAGAGAAAGCAGTCACTATAACGCTCGAGGTAAGAGCTGGTTTTGTGCAATAAAAAAACGGAGGAATTCTTTGATTATGTGGAATTGCATATGCGTGGGAACAGGTTAACTATTGTTAGGAGGGATTGAACGGATTTTAGTATAGAGATGGATAAGACCGGACAGGCATCCAGGAGTTCAGCGGGCAACATGTTTGATTAGTGGGTTGATTTAAGTTATCAGCATGTTTGTTTGACATTTACAGCATAATGTGGCTAAACATGAGTTGTCAATACTAAAACCTAATTACTATGTTTTTAAATCTTGTAGATAACCCCTGACGAAGGGCTGAAAAATGGCCCGAAATGCATTGGGTATTGAAAACCATTCATGAAAGAGGATTTATGTAACATGTCATGCACTAGAGTAAGGCCCGTATCGGCATTTCTACTGCATTAAGACATGTAAACATAGGAAACCTTCGTGTGACTGGACGAAATGAAGCTAATACAAAAAAACTGTGTACAAAAAAACTTTGGACTAAATGGAATAAAAATATTTTTGACAAGATTGGAACAATTGATGCATCTTTGTTATGCATAAATGTGGCAGTGCGTCTGGAGTGGGGTGCATTTCGCCCCACATTCTCCAAGTGATTACTCACAACACGTGTCTTGGGCAGGCCGCGATTCCAGGCTAGCACGCCGACAGAAAAAAACAAACTAATGAGCATTGAAAAACATGGAATAACCGGTGTGCACTCTCACTTCTCTGTTTTCTGGAGTGTGGTAAGGTTGTCATTTTCTACTTGCTGTTGCTGGGGGCCAGCTGTCCGGTCCTGCCATGCCACCGGCTATGGGCAAGGGAAGGCCCAGGGTGCGTGCCGGCAAGGTCTGAGAGAGCGGGGTCTCCCTCGCCAACGTCGGGACATTCTTCCGCCCTTTCCCACCAGACGGAGGGAGCAATGGAGCCCAATACTTCAGGGGACAAGCTGGACGTGATCTTACGAGAGATTCGCAATTCCCGGTCGGTATTGGAGGCGCAGCTGGGCATCATCTCAGTGGACCTCAATCTGTTGAAGGATGATCATATGAAATTGGCGGAGAAAGCTAGATCCACTGAGCAGAAGGTAAACGCCATAGTACCACAGGTCCAGGCCCATGAGGAGCAATTACAACTTATGCGGCAGCAGATTAACTCTTCCAGGTGTGGTCTAATGATGCAGAGGGGCGAGAGTGCCGGAACAACCTCCAAATCATGGTACTGCCGGAAGGGACGGAGGGATCAACACCTACGGAGTATATCGAGAACTGGCTGAAGACTGCAGTGGCTCCCACCGGGCTGTCTGCGCATTTCACAGTTGAGAGAGAATATCGGGTCCCCACGTGATGTCCAATTCCAGGTGCTAACCCACAGCCCATTCTAGCTAGGATTTTAAACTACACTGATCGGGATCATTTTTTGCAGGTGGCTAGAGACCACAGTCCTCTGCAGGTGGACAATGTCAAGATTTCAATCTTTCCATCCAACGCAGGAGATTTTCTTTATGGAGGTAAAGGCACGCCCTCATGCAGCGGGACTGACATTTGCCTTATTATTCCTCACTAAGCTGAAAATCCTCCATGACCAGCGTTCCCGGTTTTTTGATACCCCTGATAGTGCGTGGGATTGGCTGGATAAGATGTTCCCTGATGTCCAACCCATGAGAAGCATGGACTCCTAGCTGCCCAAATCGCAACGCATCCCTCGGAGGCACAAGAGAGGCCTTCTCACTCAAAGCTCAATCTCCAGTTCCCTGGGTCACAAGAAGGTGCTATAGGGCAGACGCAGTGCTCTGCAAGCGACCTCTACTTTACACACCTCTCGCCCTGATATTAGCTCTAGCCCATCTGCGGGATTGAACACGGACACCGATTCTGATGGCAGCTTTGCCCTGTTTCCTTCTGCGACCTCGCGACTCAGCAATGATCCTCTTGCCTCAGCAGACTCTTAGTTCTTTGTTTTATACTGTGTAAGATAGGATTACCCTCAGGTTATGGTCCTGTCTGGTTCCAGATTTATGGTTCACTACAAATGCCTTATCCCGTCGGGCAGAACATTGTAGAAATTGCATGCTGTCATGACAGGTAGGAGTGAATGGGTGAATCACCCAGCCCACGTTCTGAGCGCTTTCAAGAGTGCTTTACAGCTCTTGTGCGACTGTGGATGGTGTTAGCGACCTTCCCCCAAAGGCAGTAGCACTGGTTGATTGTGAAGTATGTTCACTGGGTTTGTACGGTTTGGTAGAACGATGTTTGGGCGTTGGACCCTGTATTGGGATTTTGTTGAATTTGTTGTAACTATGCCGCATGGGGTGGGGGGGGGGGGGTCGATCTGGGCTGGGATCCAGGGAGGGGGTATTTGTTCAATTTGATGATGCCTGCTGTTAATTCTTATACCCTTGTCTTGTGGAATGTTTGAGGTATGGGTTCCATGGCCAAACAACGTGCTCCAATCCCAACGTGGAGGATACAGCCTTTACACCTAGAAGACCATGTTTATCGGGTGGCGTTGGCCATGGCAATGGACTCATACTATTGAGAACGAGGGTATGGCTTCGTCCAGGACTATTCAGTGGGAGGCCTTCAAAGTGACTGTCCATGGGGTTCACATTGGGACGTTGGCAGGATCCTGGAGGGAAACGATTTGGGATATAACTGACTTAGAAAGTG
Source organism: Lissotriton vulgaris (assembly GCF_964263255.1). Taxonomy (NCBI): domain Eukaryota; kingdom Metazoa; phylum Chordata; class Amphibia; order Caudata; family Salamandridae; genus Lissotriton; species Lissotriton vulgaris. The sequence goes on along the minus strand of NC_141689.1, from coordinate 273,450,897 downwards.
AACTACAGGTCCTGGAAGTGGAGGCGCAAGGGAATGTAGCTGATGCAGAACCGCTTCAGTCTGCTAGGATTAAATATGCAAAATTGTTAGAGCGCTTACATTTGTTGGATTTTGATGCTTATACGCTGCGAATACACTCCGAGGCGGATAGAGCAGGAACGCTATTGGCGAGACTGATCCGGCCCACGGTGAGTCCCTCTCCGGTTTTGGTGGTGAATACAGTTGCAAATGTATTGGTTACATCCCAGGATGAGATTAATGCTGCGTTTCGTGAATATTATACTTGTTTGTATGCCTCCCCGTGCTTGGATGTCTGGACTCCCACGCTTTCCTTCCTTGCAGAGGTCCAGCTTCCCACGGTCTCGGATTCAATGACCAAGGAGTTGGCTGCTCCGATTACTGCAGGGGAAATCCGGGTGGCAATAAAGGCGGTGGTTTGTAACAAGGTGCCGGGCTCCGATGGTCTCCCTGTGGTGTTCTATTCCACATTCGCCGATAGGTTAATCCAGAGGTTGTTACAACTTTATACTACCTCCCTAGAGCAGGGGATCTTACCTCCCTTCACCACAGAGGCGATAGTCATGGCCCTCCTGAAACCAGACAAGGTACCCACTGAGCTTCTATCATACAGGCCACTTTCTATTCTAAATCCAGAGTATAAGATACGGAGCAAGGTCTTGGCATCGCACATCTTTCCACTTCTTTCCCGTTTGATATATACGGACCAATGTGGATTTATGCCCCAACGTAGTACCTCATTGAATATCCATCGGCTCCAGGCCTTGATACATGCGGCGTCCGTCTCTTCCACCCTTGCTGGTTGCTTGTCTCTGGACGTGCGCCAGGCTTGTGATACTCTCAGCTGGCCCTATATGCTAGCAGTGTTGTTTAAATTTGTGAGAAAATTGAGAGAAGACCCCACAGGTTCCAGGGAACAGGGTACTAGTAACACTGAAAGTCAAAAGGGCTATCCCTGGAAACGATTGTCAAAGAAAGGAACTATTTCCACAACTATTATAGCATTCACTCGCCCCAAGCACTCAATGTGTCAACTAAATCACTGGTCACAAACTACATCATAACGTTTACAGTCTGTTTTATTTAAAAATATGTTCGTTAAAAATTCAGTAAGAATTCTGTTTGAATCTACTGAACACATCAATATAGAAACATCTCATAAGAAAATTTAACTTTTCTTTAAAAAACCGACGAAAAACATAATACAGTTTCATATAAAAAATATAAAAAAGAGACAATGCATATATATATCACAATAGAAATAAAGAACACAATACATTTTCCTCATCCACAAGAATAATCATACAGTATATCACAAATCAAACAGAACAGACAACAAAACCCCTATTCTTCTGGCCTTATTGATTGAGTAAAGCTGGTCACTTACTACACCATAATGGAGGGACTAGAGATAGTATAATCTGTGAGCACTGTGATTTTATAAAATGCATCACGATATGTATACAAGAGAATAATGAATGACACGTTACTGAGATGTACACGCAAATTAAGAATCATCTAGGTAAAAACAGGTAATTTTTATGAAATCAGGGAATAGTACATCAATTTAGAGTATTGATATGTAATGGCACACATGCACTGGCTAAAGAGAAACATAAGCGATATGCTGTAGAGTCATAGTCGCAAATCTTGAATCACCTCTCTGAAAATTGACATTGTCTATGAGACCAGAAAATGGTGTATTCCTCGAGGTGCTGATATGTAACAGCATACATGCACTTACTGATTCTCTTTTAATACACAGAGAGAAAACGGTTGTTTCCTCTTGAAGACCCCAAATAAAAAACTGTCCTGATGAAGGTGTGACCATATCAATGGGCTACAACAGAAACGCGTCGACGCACTTTTTTGCACAGAATTCAAACTTGCCTAGGGGACTCTTGAGATATTTTTATTGTACTATACTGAAAGTACCCCAAACATTTGTAAAAAGGCTTTTTGAATCGATTAATCCTTAGCAACATCAAGTGCCTTATTGAATCTAAAGGGGTTTTGTTGTCTGTTCTGTTTGATTTGTGATATACTGTATGATTATTCTTGTGGATAAGGAAAATGTATTGTGTTCTTTATTTCTATTGTGATATATATATGCATTGTCTCTTTTTTATATTTTTTATATGAAACTGTATTATGTTTTTCGTCGGTTTTTAAAAAAAAAAGTAACATTTTCTTATGAGATGTTTCAATATTGATGTGTTCAGTAGATTCAAACAGAATTCTTACTGAATTTTTAACGAACATATTTTTAAATAAAACAGATTGTAAACGTTATGATCTAGTCTGTGACCAGTGATTTAGTTGACACATTGAGTGCTTGGGGCGAGTGAATGCTATAATAGTTGTGGAAATAGTTCCTTTCTTTGACAATCGTTTCCAGGAATAGCCCTTTTGACTTTGTTGTTTAAATTTGGCCTGCCCCAGTCCTATTGTGCATGGATTAAATTGCTGTATAATAGTCCCAAGGCGCACGCTAAAACGGGTAGGATCATTGCTTTTTCTTATTTATTTTTCTCGGGGTACACACCAGTTTTGCCCCTTCTCCCCTAGGCTTTTTGTGTTAGACCTTGAGCCTCTTGCGCAGCACCTGCAACCAATTATGACTACTTATGGCATCCCGTTACGGGGAGTGATTCATTCGGTGGCTTTATACAAGGATGATATGCTGCTATATTTTTGTGATCTGGATGTAGATAAAAAAACACGATAGCTGCCACCTTTTCTAGAATTGGGGAAATATCTTTCTTGGGTCTCAACGCTTTTAAATCGGTTGCCTTTGCCTTTTATGATACTTATGAGTCTCCCACTCTCCAATTTGGTCCACTGCGCTTCCGGATTAAGCCTGCCACTTTCAAATACCTGGGGATTAATATTTATAGATTGATCACCGATACCATAGACAATAATGTAGTTCGCACCATTAATTTGCTGCGCTCACAGGTTGCCTTTTGGAACTCGTTGCCATTGACAGTGGCGGGCCGCATAGCAGTGCCAAAAATGGTCTTGCTGCCCCCCCCCCCCTGCTTTATTTCTTTGTGAACTTACCAGTGGTGTTGCCGGCTTGGATTTTTAAGGTACTGGATAAGCTATTAACATTCTTGATTTGGGGGACGGACAGGCATCGCTTGGCGTTGTCTAAGCTACAGCTACCTAGTACAGCGGGGTAATGGGGGCGCCTGATTTTAAGACATACTGTATAGTGGGCCAGTAACAGTGGTTGGCATATTGATTGGGTAAGAATTTATTCGAAATTGGGTACTCATTGAATCATTGGCAGAATGGGCTCCTTCAGTCGCAGCTCTGTCCAGGTGCACAGAAATTGCGTGATCCTTCTAACTTACAACATGTTGCATTACATTATTATGCACAGGCGAAGAAATTGGCTAGATTGCCTAAACAGTACGCCTGAATATCCCTCTATGCGGGTTGCCTACTAGGCATGGTTTATTATCGATAGTCCAACTACAGGGGTGGTCTCAGGACGGGGTAGGGACGATCAACAATTTTTTTCGGAGGCCCATCTGATGCCCCATGCCGAGTTCATTAGCGCTCACTCGGTGCCTGCTACATTATTCCTCACTCATGCTGCTGTGGTGCGTTATATTCGGACCTTTTGGTATGCCGATCAGGCAGAACCCTCCACTTTCCAATTGCTGCGATCACTTCATATTATGGTGCATGGTTGTCATCTGGTGCGCTGGCTTTACAGAGGATTGAGAGAGCATTTGCAAGTTCCACTACTACACCTTAGGCTAAAATGGGACTTGATCTTAGGGCTGGAATTAGAGGCTAGAGAGTGGGTTCAAATGCTAGAGCATCCCCGGCAAATCTCCCGGAATTGTCGTTTGAAAACAATTCAATTATTTATACTACATAAAGCATTCCTTGCCCCTGCAACTATACGTAAAATGTTTCCCGCGTCATCTGCGGAGTGTCCGCGGTGCAAGACCCCTGAGGCAGATTTTCTTCATATGATATGGTACTGTCGGGTGTTGCAGGGATTTTGGTCAGATGTTATCCGAGGGTTGGAGGTGTTGACGGAGCACCATCCGTGGGACACAATTGAGGCCTGCCTTCTGGGATTATTCCCCCTCCCTAAGAAGGCAAAATTACTAAGCCGATTTGCAGGGCTCGCCTTGATGTTGGCAAAACGTATGATTACACGACACTGGAAGTCAGCTCTAGCGCCAAGGGTGGGCGCTTGGTGCAAAGAAGTGGGTGATTGCTGAAAGGGAGGCTTTACACCGTGAACAGTACAGGGGGCTGCGTCGGCGGCCGATTTCGCTGGACTGGGCGCATTTGGTGGAGCAATTTAAGGCAAGGGAGGAAGCTGACTCCGGAGTATCTCAGTATAGCATGCGGGACAGTGTTACAGGGGCCTAGGCGCAGGCGGACTTCTGCCTGCCCACACTCTGGCTGAGTGCCTGTCTGAGTGCCCCCCTTGCCAATCCCTATGGCTCTATTATTTGCTCACTTTGCCACTGGATTCAAGCAAGCCCCGCTGAAGACAGCTGAAATGCCAGAAACTGGTCCTCGGAAGCTGGTTTCCGGTCCAGGGAAGGCATGGCTTGGCAGTTCTGGCTGGACTGTTCCCATGAGGCAGAGGGTCAGACTGATTTGCATATGGCCATGTCTGCACTGGGGTGGCAGAGTGGGCCAAAGAACGGTGATGGATTAAACCCAGATCTGTCGACTGGGTGTGAGTGTTTGATTGGTTCAGATGCTCCATCCATCACCACCCCCTTTTGTACCGAAATTGTACCAATAGCATTATCACGTGTGTGTCGCAGTGCATGTTGACACAACCCACATGAGTGACTTTAAAAGCATGGCTGCGGGACTTCCATTTCACCTCTGAAGTAATCTAGCGAAAAGCTACAGCCAGAACACATGAAAGCAAACCTTTTCACTTATTGAGGTAAGTAGCATGTAATTAGTGCCTTTGAACCCTGGCCTGGGTGCATAATTTGTAAGCGTGAGGAATGCGAAATTGGATTTATGCCTCTTCAACATAACAGGTTTCAAAGGTGTTACATTACTGCATAGGCTGAAGCAGCCTTTTCCTGAGGGAGGCAAAGACCAGCTTTAGAAAGAATCTATAAATTCATAACTCGGTTTTGGAAAAGACTGAACAAAATGCCTTTATGGCATTGTACTATTTATGATCAATAATGTGTTACCAAAATAGGATTTTTGGAAATTGAGCTCAAATATGGGGTGGTGTTTTTCGTTTCATTTCTTAAATAAAATCCCTAAACTGTTTCTGCTATCCTCCCTCTCATGTGGTAGTCTAACATTTATCTTTATCCACCTAAGCTGAAAGGTGGAATGGCTCTCGGCTGAGTACAAAGCACAGTTGGAAGTAGTTGGTCAGCAGGAAAATGCAGGTCAAGAGCGGGTAGCTATAAAGCACATACTTCTGATCGAAGGCTTCCTGGTGCTAGTACTCAGACTAGATCTCAGGCAGGCTCATTGCTTTCAGTATTGCATCGTGAAATTCAGTTTGACACCGGCTCAAAGGAGGGCTTGATCTCAGAAAAGGCTTGCCCACCTTGACCAGAATTTTAAAACATGGCACGGTCCATATAGCTAGTGATGCTGAATGTAACTGGGGCCTTTCCGATAAATGTTTGTATGGCAGACTGAGAGACAGAAATTAACAGTATGATTCTACAGAGTTTGATGGATTATATTGGGTTTATTGTCTAAGCAAATCCCAGTCTCCTTACCATCTGCAATAGACAAGCCTCCCCCATGCTGTACGGAGAGGTTAGTTACTGGAATATCCACTTATAGTTAACTAAGAATGTGAGGGGAAGGGAGAACCCAGATGACATAGGAAAGGCATGCAGGAACCCCTTGATAAACATATTTAGAGTAAACAGGGCTCTGATTTTAGCTTGCTTAAAAGAGAGCCTTCTCAGGAGCCAGACTGGCTGCTTTCAGCACTGGATATGACTTGGACCCATAACTTGTGTGAGTGGATGTCTTGCCAGCGTGGAAAGGGAGATTCTCATTTTAATAGAGCAATGGTTGAAAGTGCTGTTATGGGGTCAGGCCAGCAGGTGTCCTATGGTCCCATAGGTAAAAGATTAAGAAAGACAAGTTTCCAAAAGAAACAGGTAACCAGTGGCCTGGACTTTGCCTGTGTTTTGGCTGAAGAACAGCGGTTAAGCTTGCCGCGCACTGTCTCCTTTGACTTGGTAGCCAAGAGACAATTAACAATACATAATAAAAGCATTTGAGCACAGCATAACATTTTATTGTGCTACTCAAATGCTAGTGAATCTACCCTGGAATACCAACGTGAAAGCAACCAGCAGGAAAAGACCGCCGGGTGACAATATGACTGCAGCAAAACTACGCCAGTGGCTACAATATTTAGCTGTTCTGACGCAAAGCCTTTGTGGACAAAACTGTGAAGGTGTCCACTTCATCGAATTTGGCCTTGAATAGTGCTTGCCAGTCAGTGTCCTACCTTGTGAGCTGGAGAATTTGAGCTTCTACTTTGAACACTTTTAACTAGATTTACTATGGCTGGAAGAAGTACTAACACAGTACAAATTAATGTTGCGCTCACATGCCTTTTTAATTATAAGTAAATCAGCATAATAGTTTGCGGTAAGAACGAATTGTGAAAAGAGGAGCACTTTCTTCCTGAGACACCTGTTATACAATTTATTATGTTGTGTATTTGTCCGTTTGTCTTTACATATTTTTCTCTTTCAACAATTGAGAAAGGGAACACCTAAGTATACGTTTGGGATTCACAGTGACCAAGGGCAGGGTACACCTTAGTGCGTGTAGACCGCCCTGGCCACTTCCACTGGTCCTGACAAAAACCTGGAATCTTCCTCCTAGAGGTTGAAACATGTAGACCATTTGAAACTCACTTTTTTTTCTATATTTAGATGCCGAAGGTCAATTAGATATCGATAAAGACTTTTTAATATTGTCCTGTTGCTCCAGAATAAATAGTTCCTACTAAGGAGTTAAACCTGGCCAATTTAATTCACTCACTTTTTTTCACTCGCTCAAAAAATACCTGCTCCACTGTAATCAGGTGTCAGAGCACACCCGAGCGGCACTCAGCTGTCTGGAAACCCAATGATGAAGCATGTCACCAACTAGGTTGGTGAGTGAAGGAGTCTTCTTAAAAAAGGAGATTTTTTTTTTATTTTTTGTGTGCACCTCGTTTTTGACTAGAGACATTGCTATGTCTCTAGGGTGTACCCCTCCTAGTGTTTTGACTATACTTTTCTAAGGGGACCAGGGATATTCCCTCAAAAAATACCCTTTCTCTCTACGTTGTTCGCAATCAATTCTGATGGTGTTGGCCATGGGGGTCATGTAGGTGTTGAACAGTGTGGGGCTGAGTGGCGAGCCTTGAGGGATGCCGCAGATGATATTCTTAGGTTCGGAGGTGACAGGAGGAAAGGGGAATCCTCTGGATTTTCCTGGAGCGGAAGGAGTCAATCCAATTGAGGGAGTTTCCTTGGATTCCAATGTGGTGATGACTCTTTAAAAGGGTGTGGTGGGATACGGTATTGAAAGCTACTTAAAAGTAAAGCAAGATCAGAGCCGCCACTTTTCCCCGGTCAAGAGGGGTTCTGATGTCATTAGTAAAAGCGATCAGGGCAGTTTTGGTCCAGTGGTTAGCGTGGAATCCTGACTTTAGGGTGTCCAGAAGATTGTTGTTCTCCAGGTCTTCTGTTAGTTGGTGGTTGATGGCTTTTTAGAAGACTTTGGAGGGAGCAGGGAGATGGGATGGTAGTTCTTGAGTTTGCTGGAGTCGGCAGACAGTTTCTTGAGACGGGGATTGACTTGTGTGTTTCCATTCTTCAGGGAAAGTGGCTGTGGTGATGGATGTGTTGAATACGGTGGTGAGGTTGAAATGTGGTGTGACAGGAGTCCGTGGGTGCTCTTGAGTGGATGGAGTTCATGATGGCAGTGGTGTATTGTGTAGTGAGCTGGTCCCAGGTGGTTAGTAGGTGGTCAGAGTTAGCATCTGTGGGTTCAGGAGGCTGAGCATGTCGGCAGTTGAGGTTCAAAGTTTTTGTTGCTGGTGGAGATCTTGTTGTGGAAGAAGTCCCCTAGGGTGTGGCAGAGTTCCTGGGTAGAGGTGATTATATTGTTGGTGGTTGAGGGGTTGGAGAATTCACGAACTATGTTGAATAGTTCATTGTTGTGGTTAGAGCAGACTTCAACGCAGTTGGCAAGGGCACTCCTTTTCGTCTCTTTGCGGGGGATGGAGAGAGGCTGCAGCAACGAATAAGAGTCAGCATCCCTGTATCGGGCTATGTTAAAGTCCCAAACAGACTCGCAAGCAAACGGTACATTGACCAAGAGACCCCGTGCAAAATATCCAATGAACAGAGTGCCCGGGAAGTCCATCATTCTGCTGGTCACACAGACACCATTGATACCGGATGCGAGCTTTGAGAAGCATGCGCGGGGACAGACAGCATCGGCGGCGATAGGAGACAGCCCGCCATTTTCGCTGACATCGCTCCACAGCCTTGTGATCCCGCCGTGAGGGATCGCAGGGCCAGCTTTTATTCAGCGGCGAGCGGGGAAACGGAGAACTGTTTGATGCCCCCCACCACCGCAGTGCGGCACGAGAGAGCCCCCGATCAGTAACGGGTGCCTGACTTCAAAATGGCGCCTAGAGTCGAAAACGGACGACGGAGCTCAATCTCTCGAGACCCCTGAGCGCCCATGGCACCTTCTGAAAAGAGGTGAGAAGTGGGCGCAGGCACCTAGTGACAAATTCAAAGAGAATTCCCCCCTCAGTGGCAAGGACTTAAATCACACGTGATGGCGGCTGCCTGACCTTAAAATGATGGCCCTACAATCCTGGCTCATCTCATCGTTGGAGCACTGGTGAGACAAGCAACCTGGCAATTAGACCACCGGGGGCCCCCGCAAGGACGTTTGCTCCATGACAACTCATAGACCATGCCACACCATTCCCTACAGCACCCTCTCTTCCCCCACAAAGGCAAGGAGGTGAGCGGGACACTGAAATAACCAGAGCGTAGGTCCCCCCCCCCCACACACACTTCCAGATGTCTACCGACCTGCTGAAATCTTCCTTCTTCGCCAGGTGGGCACAATTTTTCCAGAGGGACTACACAACTCTGCATCGGATCATCCACGACGGGCATATCAACATGCGTAACTTCCTGAACTACCGCAAAGGGGCAACAGAGAGCAACACAGCACCCAACGTCCCCTTATCCTCTTCTTTCCCTCCTCCCCTACCCCCACTACTTTCTCGCTCCTCTCTCCTCCCCTAATGTATTGCTGATTGTTTGATCTCTTTTCCGGATATATTGTTGAACCACATGGTCTCTCCTGCCGTCTCCTACCGCATCCGCCCTCTATTTATGTCTCTCCTTCCCTCCTCTCTCAATGTATTGAGACTGAACTATTTTGTCTGACGCCCGATTGAGCTACTTAGTTTAGCTATAGGGGAGATGGGCCGTGGATTCCCTCCTTGGTCATCACCTACCCAGTCGGTCTTTAAACAGACTATTTTTCGTCTCTCCTCATGGTCTCGTCCCCAGCTCCTATCCCTTCTCCCCCAAATTCTCTCCCCTGTCCTTTGTGCCCTTTGACTAAGCACTCCTTCTCCCCTTGTTGGGGAAAGATCCAATATTTATACTCTGGAGTCTCAGCGACCCCGCTGAGTGAGTCCACTGCGCCAAGGGAGCCACTCACACTTGAGGTATGGTATGGCACCCCTTGCCAAAGCACTCCCTCTCCCCTTTCTGGGGAAGGATCCAGTATGTAGGCCTTGGAGTCTCAGAGACCTCTACGAGAGAGTCCACTGCGCAAAGGGAGCCTCTCGCAACAGAGATAGGGAAGTGATACCACTTCCCCTGGGATCACAGCATACTGGACTTTGGACGTTTTTGCCTTGACTCGTCTACCAGTTTGTGTACCCGTCACTCTTCCCCCTCCGCTTCCCATGCTGTGTCACTCACCCTACCCTCCTCTTTCCCTCCTTCATTATCTGTCTACTTCCCCTGCTCCAACCCCCCCTCCCCCGAATCTCTCACCTTGCCTGCTTTTCCCCTTACGTATTTGTGCTTATTGTTTATCTTGACCTTACAAGTAACTATGTGGCCATGCTTTAAGAACTATGTAACCTTTGTAATGATATAACCTGTAACTATGATCTGATGCACGTGTAAAGCGCTCCAATACCTCCGGGTCTAGCCAGCGCTATATAAAACTTTTGAAAATAAAAATAGAGAAATAAATATAATCTTTTGCAATATTTGTTATGAAAAATGTTTGCGGTTGACTGAGGCCCAGGGGCATTTCTATTGTGCAATATTCACCTAGTGTTCCCTCCCTATGGTGTAAAAAAAAGCCCACTCCCCTGCAGGATACCAATTTCCTGTATGCTTCCTTGACCTTGATAACCTTAGAAGAATCGATATATATGCAAGAAATAAAGAGCACTGACCTGTTTCAGACAGAGCAGAAGGTAAATCTCTCAGCTAGTGTTTGTCAGACCAAGAAACCCTTTCCCTTGTCATTAACAGCAACGATGTATATGAGCACCCAATAAAACCTAGCCCTAACTACTATAGTAAGCAAAGCAGATGTGCAATTCTTCTGGTTTCGTGGGCAATATAATTAAATCTGTGGCCTCCCTCAGGTTACCAAACACAATTTGGGGCTCACTTTCTAGTGAGATCTGCTTATTACATTGTGGACAGTGAAATCGGGTCAAAAGCTCTTATTTCCTTAACTTTGTTTTTGTCTGTTCACTAGCTCTTCTTACTGAGTTGTTCGCTATTTGCAGACTACACAGCACCTCTTGCCTGGCTAAACAAGCATTTACAATGCAATGGTTTTGCCTTTGGAAAAGTTAGAGCTATTGGCATTGTAAATGACAACATTTGTATGTATGTGTTGCATTGTCATTTACATTGCCATTAGCTTAATCTCTGCAGTCCCTAGCACTCCATAGCATACTCCCTAGCACTCTGCACTCCTTAGCACTCTGCACTCCCTAGTCACTCCCTAGCACTCCCTAGTCACTCGGCACTCCCTAGTCACTCGGCACTCCCTCGCACACCCTAGTCACTCTGCACTCTCTAGCACTCCCTAGCCACTCTGCACTCCCTAGCCACTCTGCACTCCCTAGCCACTCTGCACTCCCTAGCCACTCTGCACTCCCTAGCCACTCTGCACTCACCTAGCACTCTGCACTCCCTAGAACTCCCTAGGACTCTGCACTCCCTATCACTCTGCAGTCACTCTGCACTCCCTAGCACTCTGCAGTCACTCTGCACTCCCTAGCACTCTGCACTCCCTAGCACTCCCTAGCACTCTGCAGTTACTCTGCACTCCCTAGCACTCTGCAGTCACTCTGCACTCTCTAGCACTCCCTAGCACTCTGCAGTCACTCTGAACTCCCTAACATTCCCTAGCACTCTGCAGTCACTCTGCACTCACTAGCACTCGGAGACCTACCCACCCCAAATAGCCCCCAAAGACAAGTAGACTCTAAAAGACCTCCCTGGCTGCATTGCTCCCATTAAGAGCGAGACAAAGGGTCAGCAGCAATTAACATAACAGACACACGAATATGTGCTCTTCATCCCTGGACGAGCTCGGGTTGACTTAACATAAAAAAAGCAAATATTTACAACTAGTTGTGTCAGACGCATATCCTCTGTGGAAATCAAGCTTCGTTGTCTAGCGGATGCAGGTACAAATACGGTCTAGAGGAGCATAAATTGACATAAGTGTGTAACTGACCCCCGAGAGGACATGCCAGTAGCCTCGTTAACTTGCACGTTACCAAGAGGGGTTAATGAAAGACCAAACCTTAGCTAGCCTCTCTGTATGTCTCTCTAGCTGAGGAGGTCCTATGCACAAGACCCAACAACAAAATAGAAATCTCGGATAATAGGACAATATGCCCACGGGCAACGGGAGACACAGGAAAGTACTGAGAGAAGGAACAGAACAAAAAACAGTCGTCTAAAAACACAAAACAGACTGCTAGGGGTACAGTATGTGTAAACATACAGCGCTACAGTGTCTAAAACAAAGAAAACAAACAGTTTTGAAGTTCAAGTCCCCAAATTGTTCAATACTTTCACATACTACACATGCCTCAACAGAGACAGGAGACACCCGCTCTGTGACGAGAGTCCCTAGCAAACAACCCCAAGTAGTACAGCGAGCTGCATTTCCACGAGGGCCCTTCCTTACCTTCACACTCACCGCCGCCAACCTCACAGCCGCATCCTCCAACGCTTCCTGAATGTGAGCAATAAAGGGGGGGGGGGGGGCGTGGTGCGCTCTCTGGTACCGTCTGGGGCGTCGGTAGTGGGACTGCTTCCCCGAGGGCTGCTCAAATGGTTAAAAATAGTCGCGTGCAGGGACCGCCTGGTGTTTGCATGCAGAAGGGAACGGCAACTGCCAAAACATTACAGCACTTGTTAGCTGGGCTTAATTGGCCAGTGTTCCCCAGTGAAGGAGGAAAGAGATGACAGCAGCAGAGACAGACTCTTTTACAGGGGCCATGGGAGAGAGCGCACTGCCGAGGCCTAGCCATGGGAATGTGGGACGGCGGGGGCTCTGAAGAGCCCGCGGCAAGCAAGGGCTGCTTACACTCTAACGGTGCTTAATTTGTGCCACACCCACCGCCACCAACCTCACAGCCGCATCCTCCGACGCTTCCTGAATGTGAGCAATTAAGGGGGGGGGCGTGGTGCGCGCTCTGGTACCGTCTGGGGCGTCGGTAGTGGGACTGCTTCCCCGAGGGCTGCTCAAATGGTTAAAAATAGTCACGTGCAGGGACCGCCTGGTGTTTGCATGCAGAAGGGAACGGCAACTGCCAAAACATTACAGCACTTGGCCTGTGTTCCCCAGTGAAGGAGGAAAGAGAGGACGGCAGCAGAGACAGACTCTTTTACAGGGGCCATGGGAGAGACCGCACTGCGGAGGCCTAGCCATGGGAATGTGGGACGGCGAGGGCTCTGAAGAGCCCGCGGCAAGCAAGGGCTGCTTACACTCTAACTGTGCTTAATTTGTGCCATGTGGGTTGAGGGTGTTGTTGGGCACCGGAACTTATTTTGGTAGCTTGGACTTACTTTTCATAGTCAGACAGATTATGACACAGAGCAAAAGAGAAAGGTACTAAAATTATGAAAAAAGGACAGCAGGGTTCAACAAGTACTCACCTGGGCTTCCCCCGGCGGCCGTGGTCGGCATGAAATGACACAAAAACAAACCCCGAGAAAAAAAAACGAAACTCCGCCCACTGCCGCGATGACGACATCGCAGAGGCGGAGAGGGAAAAAATCGCGGGAACGCCCCCGAATCTGGTCCGGCCTTGACGGACAGATCCGGCTCCCAATGGCTAGCCTCCATTTATGGAGCTAGCCAATAGGAGCCGGGGGACGTTCCTGAAGCCAATATATGTAACAATAGATTTCGCCTGCGCGAACTGCTTGCGCAGATCGCCAGGTCGAAACCTAAAAATGACTGTTATCCATGAAAAAGATGTGCAGAGTCTTATTGAAGTGGGTCTGCCTGGAAATCTCCAATACAATCCAAGCTAAAACGTACAGGCTGGGCCTACAACTCACCGACACAGTGGATACTAGGCCACTGCAAGGGAAAGGGAAAGCAGATAGGTTTCTCCAGCAGTGTCCAACTCAATCCAATCCTCCAGCGCTGGTATCAGCACTGGGGTCAGGTACGAGTAGGTTACGCTACATTGGCCTCGTACCTCAGCATCTCATTGCTCGGTTTAGGATCAAGTCTTCACCTGAAGTCATCTCTAGGATTCAGAAGCCCCATTGAGTAATAGCCATCTTCCTCATCTTCAAAGCCGTTCCTCAAGGGAGGAGGTTTTTGAGTTGTTAATAGGCCAAGTGTAGTAATGATTTCTCCCCAACGTTTTCTTGAAGTTTGGTCAGTGGTTTCATAGCACCTGCAGAAAAGTATTTGCAGATTAACACAGCAAATAAAGAAGTATGGGAATAAAAAGGAACAAATAATAACTTTGAGCCTAGCTTGAGAGAGACAGTGGCGCAACAAAAGTGTGGGGGCCCCCTCAGCACAGTACCCTGCCCCGAGAGCTCCTGAGTGAGAGTTTTGTTACGGCACGAGAGTGAATGAGTGAGTGAGTGTGTGTTTTTTTTTTACTTCCCTGTGACAGCCTGGCAGGCATGTAAATTGTTCCCCGACAGTGGACCGCTGGTTGTTACTGAGAGCCAGTGTCTGGATCGGCATGGTTCTGAAATGCATGCAGCAGGTCATCCCTGGATGCCTGCCACTGTCAAGCCTCAGGGAGTGACGCATCCTTCCATCGTATCGAGACTGTATGTCTGGCCAGTTATGGTGCCAGATCGATAAGGGCCGAAGTCGCTCCCCCGTGACCTCCGGCGGCCATGGAAACCCCAGACAGATTTCTATTTTGCACAGGGTCAGGCCAGGCGACCCGTGGTTTGTACAAACTGCTTCCCAGATACAGGGGTGGCTCTAGGCTCATGGCGGCCCTGGGCAGGGAGCGTAGGTAGGGGGCCCCGGAAGATGGGGTCCGGGCGGGGCGACGGGGGTCAGGGTTTTTGGAAGTGGAACAGAGCTGGAAGCCGCCAAGTCCCTGTCAGGGGCCACCACGCAAATATGTATCCATCCTCAGAGGATTACTATATATAGGATATATATTGGTGTGGTGGCCCCTGGGGTTTGGTGGCCCTGTGCAGGTGCACAGCTTGCACATGCCTAAGGCCGCCCCTGCCAGATAGTGTGCTCTACGGAGCAATCCCAAAACATATGCGATATATCCGCACAAGGGTGCCTCCATCAAGGACACTCCGAGTATGCCACAGGGTACATTTTATGTAATTTGGTAGGTGTCAAGGAGGCTCAGTGCAAAATGTGCTGAATGTAGTGAAAGCGTGCATTCCATGAGACTTTAAGTGTTTATTGAAGCACCCACTGCTATTCCTTGGGGATAAAAGGGCCTCCCTGGTCTTGTTCACACAACCCCGCAGCCTGGTGAAAGGGTCTACCTTACTATTGGGGTTAGCCCTTACGATCCAAGAGAGGAGGCCTCAGCCGGTACCCAGGATAAAAAGCACCTGGGTGAGGGAATGCATGGTCGGTCCAGAGGCCACTATGCCCCGGAGGCATTCCATCTCAGCGGTCAGATGATATAGTGGTGTGCTCTAATAACATCACAGAATTAAAGTGGGATCCGGAAAAAGATCCCCAAGTGTCCATTCATGCAGAATCCCAGGAGTCCATCTCCTCCTTGCTTACCACCAAGTAAAAGCTGACGAGGGATCTGTCCCAGTCTAGTATTGACGATACCTCTGCCCGGTTCATTGCCACATGCCATTGGGCTGGCCACTGTAGTAGCGCTGCTAGATAGCAACATTGACATTCAGGGCCCAAGGCCTCCAGCAGTTGTAAACAGACTCTGCGTCTGCACCTATTTAAGATCAGATCTCCCAACATACTATATAGCATGCGGAACATCTTACGGGGAGGAGTATAGGTAGATTTTTAAAGTACTAAAGTAACCTTGGTAGCAAGACCATTTTTGATAGTATGACCCAGCCCTATACTGGAGGAGGAAGTGAGCCCCAAAACGTGTTTTGGGGCCTGAGGGAGGCAACAGCTTTACTTCTATTGCCCATGAGCAGATCATGGGATGAATACTGTATAATAATGCCCAGATAGTGAAACATGCTAACTACCCACTTTATATGGTGAGAATTCATAATTCCTGTCTCAGCAGTAGTCTGGGTGCAATGGAAACAAGCAGTCTTTGACCTATTCAATCCCAAGCCTGATGCTACTTTAAAAGCATTTAGGTCTCTTGTTACGATATCAACGCCATCACATATGTCCTTCACGGGAGGAGGACATTGTCAGCATAGAGAGAGACTGCATGTACCTCACCCCTCAACAGTGCTCCCCAGGCCTCACAATACTGTGCAGTTGCTATGCCAGGGGCTACATCGCCAGAGCAAAAAGCATCTCTGCCGTGTGCACTGGAAATGGGGCAGAAATCAGTTGCTCAATTTTTAGGTTTTGACTGGCGATGCGCACGTAGTGCGCATGCGCCAAAAAACCTTATGATTTGTGTGTGGGGCCGGGTATCCGCCCCAGTCTCCCATTGGCTAGCTCCATAAATGGAGGCTAGACATTGGGAGAAGGCTCTGTCCGTCAATCTCGGACCAGATTCGGGGGCGTTCCTGAGAATTTTTGGCTTTTGGCTACGTCAGCCAAAAGCCTCTTCTCGTCAACGCCCCCGAATCTGGTCTGGGATTGGAACCAGGCCGGGAGGTCGTGGTTTCCGCTTCTCGTGCTGTCTTGACCCTGCCCCAGTATAATTTGAAAACCAAACCGTGTTGCTAAAACGGAACGAAAGTAAGTTGAAAGAGTCTGTCGTCGGGTCTGATAAGGAAGTAAGGGTTTGATTCTGTGTGCAGAACCCACATAGGACACTCGGAGACATTTCGTTGAACATTATGTTTTTTAATATTGTGATCTTGCTAGTTTCTTATTTTCTCCAGGATATAAAAATATCCCGATGCGACCCAGGTGGGACTTGAACTCACAATCCCCAGCTCCGGAGGCTGATGCCTTACAGTGCACGGCCTCGGCAATTGCGGGAGCATGTGGGGTCGTTTGTGTGGGCCCGCGCATGGATTAATGTGTGCACTGATGCTGGATTCCGCGTAGAGGCCTTGGACGTGTGGGAGGGCGATGTCCGTCCATCGCTGAGTTGGTGATGCCTAAGAGGGGGGGTTTAGGCGTTCCCCCGATCTTGTGCAGGCTCACAAGTGTGGTGAGTCCGAGAGTAACTACAGGAGGTGGCGGGCGGCCATCACTTCGGTTCACGATAGGCGGTTCAGGGGTCTCAGCTCGGCCGCTTGCTGGACCCTGCGGTCTGGCGGTGGGGGGAGGGCCTGTGTGATGGGCCCAGCACGTGCGTGGCCAAGGTACCCCCACAACAGCCTCACAATGCACGACCTCTGTGAAGAATTAACGTCGGTCCATCTGTAGTGTTACCGCGTTGGTCACATTTTTCCTACGACCTCCCTGGCGAGTAATTACTTATTTTCTTATACGCTTTCTTAAGCTAGCGCGATCCAGCCGGTCCTCCGCCGAGCCCAGCCTACTCCTATCCCTCCTGACGGGGTGGTGTCGTTTAGTTTTTTAAGGAACTGTCTGTGTGGTTATTACTGCTTTCAGACGTCACGTTTTAGGTTCATCAATTTTAGTTACTAATGTCTGCAGCGTTTGGCAGACTTGTAGACTTTCGGCCTGATGACCGTGCGCGGGAACTTCATGGATGGAATGATTGTTTCACTGGCCTCTTGGGGCTGTGAAAGTGAAGTTTGTATCGCGCGTTGTGTCAAGAGTTGAGGACTACATTGGTGTGGTTCGAATCAATCATTGCGACTAATATTGATTAGGGGGGCTAGAGTGTGGGCCGGTATGGGTATATTTCGCATGCTTTAATGCGTAAATGACGGTTTTACTGACATCCCCTTATCCTGCTATCAGTATGAGCCGTTTCGTGCGGCTCTCAGCAGAGAGGCCAATGGCGGTATGGGCACTAGGCAGCCGCTTCTCGGCTTTCATACACATCCAGGAGATTGTTCGCTTCTTTAAACAAACTCGCCCGCTCCGGGCACGGCCCGATGGTGTTCTGGCGTCTAGCACGGGCAGCGATGATTTTATTATTACAACTTTCTTTGATTGACCATTGTATTCATCATGTCGCTGGGTATGGTTCTTATATGCGAGCCAATTGGCCTAACATTTGTAGGTACTTTAATCTTACCCGATTATATCTGTGAATTCGAATAGGTTCCAGGGCAGTCCCCCCCCCCCCCGCTCACCCCCAGCGTCCCATCTCCCCCACTCGGGCTCTCATGTACACCGAGCGCCAGGGAAGCTCTCTCATCCTGTCGGTTCCCTCAACTCCATGGGAGCGGATTCTGAGCGGTGGGGGAGCTTGCATATCTATGCGGCCCTGATCGGCGCCCTACACAGAGCAAGCAGCAGGCTCTTTGTCGGTGTGAGTTCGGTTTTTCCACGCTGTGTAGCTATAACTGGCAACACGGCGGCCCATTGTTCTGCTATTGTTGATTTCCTCACGGGCGAATGATTTTATAGGGGTGTTGCGGTCAATTTTGAACCTTCTCCGCGTGGATCAGAAGAGTGGTTCATATCATCTTTCGACACGCTTAGTTGGGGTTCGTGCCAGGTCCAGGGGGCGACAGGGTCCGCACCGCACCTATGGAGGATGCGCAGAGTGAGTGCGAGTGCCTGTGAGTGCAGACTGAGTGCAGAATGAGTGTGTGCAGAGTGAGTGCGAGAGCGACAGTGAGTGCAGAGTGAGTGCGAGAGTGACAGTGAGTGCAGAGTAAGTGCGAGAGTGACAGTGTGACTGCAGAGTAACAGTGACTGCAGAGTGACAGTGACTGCAGTGTGTGAGTGTGCAGGGTGCACATTGTGCGAGTGTGCAGGGTGAACAGTGTGAGTGTGCAGGGTGAGCAGTGTGTGAATGTGTAGGGGCAGTGTGTGAGTGTGCAGGAAACAAACACTCAAACTAAGTCAACCACACACTACTGCATATACTAGTGAATACAGTCATCTCTATATACCGAAAAAATTAGTTATATTTAGAGGGGTCGGAGTGAGACACAGTGGGTGGGTGGATGGATGCATGATGAATGGATGTATGCATGATGTATGGGTGGATGCATGGATGGGTTGTTGGTTGGATGGGTTGGTGGATTTCATAAATTGTTGAGGGATTGGCTGTATATATGCATCTATCCATCCACCCATCCATGCATCTATCCATACCCCCATTCATGCATGCACCCATTCATGCATCCACCAACTCATCCATGCAAGCATTACAACAAGAGCCCGCAGCTCTCCTTCGTCTCTCCTCGCCCTCCTTCCCTGTGCCCTGCCCTGCTATTGTAAATGACAATGCCATTTATTTATGTTAAAAAAAACAAATAAAAAAAAATGTCAAGAGCAATGCCAATAGCTCTAACTTTAACAAAGGCAAAACCATTGCATTGTAAATGCTTGTTACCATTGGAACTGTGTAATAGCTTGAATAGCTGAATAAACCTGTCCCCTATTCCCACCATCCTCAAAACTGCAATCATGTACTCCCAGCCCCTATTCCCACCTTCCTCAAAACTGCAATCATGTACTCCCAGCCCCTATTCCCACCTTCCTCAAAACTGCAATCATGTACTCCCAGCCCCTATTCCCACCTTCCTCAAAACTGCAATCATGTACTCCCAGTGTAGCATGTCAAAAGCGTTGTCAAGATCCAAGAAAAGCAGAGTAGGGTATTAGTCGGAGCTTCCTAAAGGAGTCAATGAAGCCTTGATGAGGATCTACACAATATTAACTTATTTCGATCCTCATTGATCAAGTTGGGCAGGCAATCAAGTAAGCATGTAGCGAGTAATTTGATCAGGATTTTGTAGTCACAATCCTCATGGCCAAAGGCCGGTATAAGCCCACCTACATGGGGTCGCAGCTTGGCTTAGGTAAGACCAGTAGTGCCTGCTGCATGGATCATGGTGAGCAATGACTAGTACAATTCCATCAGTTATCTTACAGAACTCTATGGGGAACCAAACTAGATCCAGGGTTTTGCATGTGGGAGAGTTGCATATGGTACATCTCTTGTTCAGTTATTGGGACGCTTAAGGCTTGATGTTGCTATGCTGATACTCTCGGAAGCGAAACAGTTGAGAGGAACTGGACTATTATAAAAGGGTGCAGGCATGTCTAAAATCATATAATGCTTGATAATGCATACAAAACATTATGTAGATGTCTTACTGGGAATATCTGAATGAGGCAGGGCTGGTACGTATTACGGTCGCTAGTGTGCTGGAAACTTTGGGCTTTAGAATCCATGCTAGAAGGCAACTCTGCTTGTCGCCTTCTGCATGAGTTCTACCCTGGTCCGCTTTGTAATGTAAGCATTGGAGGGAGTCAAGAAGGCCCTCTCCAATCTCCCTGGTGCCACAATTTAGGTCAATCAAGGACCGTTGGAGTTGATCCAACTAGCGGCTTACTGTGCCCCTTGCACCTACAATGGCATGTGTGCATTGGCCCGGTACCAGTGTCTTCATTGCGTCCCATTCAATGAGATAAGTGGTGGCAGTGTTGGTGTTCTCGGTTATATAATTAGTGAGGCCATCACAAGTGGTTGCTCGAAATACTTGATCCTCCAAGACCGCGGGCTGTAATTTCCATGTTGGTACTGGTACTGGAGGTGTACAACCACCCTCTGCACTGCCGCCCCCATCCTCAAGGTGAGGCTTGGTATTAGGAGATTATAATCGGATAGGGTTTTACCCAAGTATTCAGCATCGGTTACCAGTTGCTGTGGGCAAGAGAAATCTATTCAATGTAATTTGTAATTCATGGGGGTGGGGGGAGGGGAGTAAAATAAATATTTCCTGGTGTTAGGATGTAAGAAATGCTCTCCAACACTCAATTAGTGACCAATCGGTGGTCCATTGTGACAAATAGGCCTGTAGGGGAGTTTGGGGTTGTACAAGTGGTCCATCATAGTATCGAGAACACAGTTAAAATAGCTCCTGTTCATCCAGGGCATGAAGGCCCAGTGTACCGAATGGGCTTAAAGGAGGCAAGAAAAGCTGATTGGCCAATGTTTGGTAGTATATGCATCCCAACAATACTGTCATGCCATCTTACACCCCCTCTACTAGGACGAATTGCCCTTCAGAATCAAAATTAATAGTAATAAGTCAAAAAGGAACAGTTAGTCGTATCCATACAAGTGCTTCCCTAGCTTATCCCTAATATATGGTTCAGAAACACTGGCCTCACCAGTGCTTCTGGAGTCGGGTATCTTCCCCTTTGGAAAGGCGTTTCCTGCACACACACACAAACAAACCAACCTATGTGGGCCCCCACTCCTCTCAAGGTGTGGGTGTATAGTGTGTTGGCTTTTTAGTTGTAGTCATATCATGGATGTTCTAAGTTAGCAAATTCAATTTACACATACAGTCAATGTGTTCTAATGTAGTGTGGAGGAGGACTCCCTGGGGTGGAGTGGAAGAAGCAAAGCTCATGTACAGTTGCAACAACCTGGGACACCCAACAAAGCGTGAACCAGTGTAGGCTTGTTAATATAAACATGCCAAATCCCAACCCCAGGGCGTCAGAGTAACATTTGGCTGCAAACCTCAAGGAACAGCAACAGTAATGCAGATGAATATTGCCCATGAGGATGTCCTTCAGGCCTATGAGGCCACAATGTGGTGAAACTGAGGCCGGAGTGGGTGCGTCCCCTAGGTCGGTTTCAAAAGATTCAATTCCTGGTTAAGGTGATGGTGTAGAGGGCACCTTTATAGGATGTGATGGCGGCAGTCCATAGTCCAAAGGTGAAGGGCAGTCCATGTCAAGAAACTAAATCTGGTGGATAAAACAGCCCCAGGGGATTCCAGTGAGAGCCCCCCCAAGTGCCTGTGAGTGAAACAGGAGTCTCCTTCAAATTCTCGATGTGAGCACCAGGGGGAGGAGCAGCCTCCTTCAAATTCCAACAATCTATTGTTTCTACTCTGGCCATTTGCACCACCCAAACATGGGAGGTACTTAAATGATATTCTCAGCTGTCTGCAGTGTGACCGAATGAAGCAGGGCAGACGGGGTACTGAGCTGAGAGGTTTAAGAGTCTGTCAGAAGAGTGTCAGACAAGCTTTTAGATGAGCAGGTTGGTCTGGCGTCAAGCAGATGAGCCGACGGGGGTTAAGGCAAAGATCCTCCTGTGTTGCACCTGCGCAGGCAATGGAGCACCAGAGATGCTGAAGGCCGGTCTGCTTGCCGTGGGGACCGCGGCACCGTCCGATTCTATGTTGAGGTTACTGAGGATTACTCCTCTGTAGTGTGAAATCGCTTGCCTCTAGAGTCCTGACTCTGCTGCTCAACCCAGTCCCAAGCATCTCCGTGAAGTAGGATTTTTCGTTTGCCATCACCTTTAGTTTTGCCAGGAATAGCAGGGACTTTTAATACCAGTGTCTCTCAACTTGCGTTTCACATCAGTGAAGGGCGCCAGTCTGCATTTGACCATAATGGTATAAGGGGGAAAGGAGTAACTGCCCACTTTCATCAGTGATCCGGCCCAAATGTCAAGAAGCATGTAGTACTTCGTCCTTGCCCGCGAAGTTGAGCAGCTTGGCCACCACAGTCCTTGGAGAGAGGGGGCACCAGACGGTGGGCGGGTACTCTGTGTGCACACTCAGTGAAGTGGGGGGGTGACAGACAACTAGGTGCATTGTGTGGGAACAGACACTCTGTTTAGCGTTTAAAATCCTGAAAGGTACCAGCCCTGAGTTACTTCGTCCACTTCTAACTCCGTACACTCCTCAGCGTAACTTGCGCTCCTCAGGTCAACATCTGGTAAATATACCCAAGTTCAGACTCTGCCGTGTTGGAGGTCGTTCCTTCCGACTGTTGGCGGCCAAACTGTGGAACTCCCTGCCTGTATCTATTCGAAGCACCGATGAGCTTCTCCCTTTTCGGAAAGCCATTAAGACTTTTCTTTTTCCTTTGATTTATGTTTTTATCTTTTGCAGTTTCCTTTTCCGGTATTATGTTACGCTCAGCGCCGGGACGCCCCTTAGTTGGGGCAGCTGTGCGCTCAAACAAACCATTAACATAACATAACCGCATAGTCTCGAAGGCGGCGGTGGGGTTACTGCCCTCCTCTTCTTTCGGGAAGCCACGGATGCAGATGTTGTTATGCCTGGATCTGCCCTGAAGGTAGAGTTTACCCTCCAGTATATTGACTTTGTGGGTGATTTCCCCAACTTGCTTATTGAGAGAGTGGGTTTTGAGGTTGGAAGTGTGAGATTGCCGATTCAGTGCGTTTCACTCAGACTTCTCTTGGTCCTCTCCCAGGAGCCCCATCTCCAATGTCCCTGCGTCTACCCTTCCCTGGAGGTCACACCTAGGCTCAACTATGGCATTTAGGATGGAGTCTAGTTTTGTTGCCAGGACTGTCTGGCCTAGGTGAATATGGCATAGCAGGCAGCACAGTGTTTGTTGGTTCCATCTCAGTTACGGAGGTTGGTTTCCCAGAGGACCTCATTTTGGGAGGGAGGATAATGTCAAAAGAAAGAGAGGGCTCAATTGCAGTTTCAGCATGCCCCCCACTCCACTTCCAGTAGCCTCACCCTCGTTGAGTAGGGGGGGGGTCATGAGTGTCAAATCCCTATGTCCCGACCTCTAGCACACTCGCCACTCCCAGAGGTAGTCAACATAGACAGTGGCCTTGTGTGCTTCCCGCTTGACCCCCCTCACACACAAAGCTCCTGGGCCTACTGAGTTTCTGTAAAACACACAAGATGATGGACAATGGCAAAACATTCACCCCCAGTCACAGATATGGGTTTATTCCATCGTTATTGTGCTCACCAAGCGACCCAGTTCAGACATGGCCATATGCAAATCAGTCTTGACCCTGTGCCTCATGGGAACAGTCCAGACCGAACTGCCAAGCCAGGTCTTCCCTGGACCGGAATCAAGCATCCTAGGACCGGTTTCTGGCTATCAGCCAGGATAGCTGGACTCCAGTGGCGTAGTGAGCACGGGATCCACGTCTGGGCATACCCTTCCCACATAGGGTGAACAGCAAAACACACAAGATGATGGATGGAAGGTTGCATAATACTGAGTTTCTGTAGCAGCAGGGGCGGCATATTGTGGAGGGGTGATGTCCTTCCAATCTCAGCCCCCAGGGAGGCCCCTCTCTCCGTCCAGCAGACACAACCTTGACTGCTGCATTGCACTGTCTCAGCGTCTTCTAGTCCTGCAAGTTGATTAGTCAGTTTCCCTAGCACCGCCACAGCTCCATGTCAATCCTGGGTACGGGGTGCTCTGTTTAGACCAGGAAGCGTTCGTCACTTCTGGCCTGCTAGCTGGTGAAGGATTTCATGCCTTCTCCCTGGAATTTTTGAAACCAGTGTCCATCATCTTGTGGTACTTGGCCGTGCCCCATGCAGTAATGGGTTATACTTTGCTTTGTTCCTCTTGCCCTTTATTGCCAATTTAAATTATATACCAAAAATCCTAGTTTTGATTTAGTGATTTGCATATATCGAGTTAAGGTAGTTGCTCAGTAAGCAGATTTTGAAAGCTTGATACAAAAAGAATGCCACTGATTGAGAACCAGTTTGCATGTTTAGTGCTATCTTAATAAACTAGAAAAGCCAGTTTAAGTTGAAAAGCCAAGGGAAGCATTACAATATATGATAAGTGTTAGACCGGGCATCTTCGGCGTGTTTATCCCTGGTCTCATTTGCTTCTGACCTCCTGTTTTGACTGTGCGCTGCATTTCGTTTTAGCTTGTTTTAGAACTCAGGGCACTTTACCAATGCTGATCAGAGCTATAGTGCAAATGCTCCCAGTGTAAATTGTGATTCTGATTGGTTATCCATGATTGGCATATTTGATTTACTGCTGAGTCACTGGTAAAACATACTGCGTGTGCCTAGGGCCTATATTTCAAATGTTGCTAGTGGGCCTGCTGCACTGATTGTGCCACCTACTTGACTAGCCCTGCAACCATTGACTAAGAACCGCCACCGCAGTGTCTGTGTGGGCCGGTTTGAACTGCCATGCCAACTTGGCAAGTGAATGTATTTGCCAGACCCAAACCTTCCCTTTTAATACATATAAGGCACCCTTGGAGTAGGCCCTAGTTATCCCCGTGGGCAGGGTGCGTTGTATTTAAAAAGATAGGACATGTACATGTGTGTTTTATAACTCCTGATAGTGAAATACTGCCAATGTATTTTTCTCTATTGCAAGGACTATCTTATCTTTCCCACAGGTTATCATTTGAGAGGCCTTGTAATCCCTTAAAAGTGCAACTTCCTATTGGGAAGAAATTGAGGTTTGGAGTTTTGGGTGCCTGAACTCACAATTTAAAAAGTACATCTTTTAGTGAAGTTTGTTTTTAAATTGCGTGCTTGAAAATGCCACTTTTAGAAAGTGGGCATTTTCTTGCTTTACCATTCTGTGCCTCTGCCAGCATGTGGAATCCACGTCTTAGGGTGGGTGATAGTTGGGGTGTTTGTGCATTCACTCTTGACAGTCACACAAAAGGAGCAGATGTGTGCCCTGCATATCTCGATGGCCCATCACCAGGCTGAAAGGTCTTGCTGAGCTAGAGTGATGGGAGAAGTTGTCAGTTACACCAGAAAAGAGTTGCGCCTGTGCTCCAACAAAGCTGTCTCCATCCCACTGTAGTGTCCGACTGGGGCCTAGGCAGGGTCTTGTGCACTGCAAAGACTTCCATTTGAAGTTTTCCTACTTCAAAGGCAGAAAGGGGTGCAAGTAAATCAGACCACTTCCGGAAAAAAAGGACATCCTGCCAAGAGGAAGAGCTGGAGGAGCTCTACGGAGGGACTACCACTTTGCTGTGTGCTTTGATGTGTTGGCTTGCTGCTTCTGTCTTGGGCAGTAAATGGACTGGACGTTGCTTTCTACATCCTGCTTGCCAAGGTTCTCCAAGGGCATGTGCGTGCTTGCCTCCTGTTAAGAAGTCTCAGGGCTCTCAAAGACTTCACCAGCAGCCCCTGAACTCTTCTGCTGGGAATTCTGAGCCCTTGGAGGTGGCTGTTGCAGCAAAGAAGGCCGAAAAATCATGCATCAACCTCTAGCGACTGTTGTTCCTGATGCAGCTCTGCCGTAAGGTTGAAAAACCAACACATCGCTGTGGTGTGGCCAAAAAAACAACGCAGCGCCTGCTCTGCCCGAGTCGTGAGCCCGGTATCTCAGACGTCCGAGGCCCCCACATCGACTCTGATGCACACCCTGCTGTGCAGCTGAAGAAATTGACACAGTACTCGCTTTGAGTCTGGGAAATCAAAGCAGCGCCAGTTCTGCCGCAGCGACCAAGCGCATCTGGACTTTCTAAGCATAGTCATGTGCGCCAAGTTCTTCATCAACGTAGCCCAGCAGTAAGGACCAAGGAAGCGTCTCTGGAGATAGATGCATCACCTTCTCTTGCAGTAAGAAATCGACGCATAACATCCCCTGGCAGTAAGGAAATGACGCAGCGCCGGTTCTGCCGCAGCGACCCAGCGCATCTGGACTTTCTAAGCATAGTCACTGTGCGCCAAGTTCTTCATCAATGTAGCCCAGCAGTAAGGACCAAGGAAGCGTCTCTGGAGATCGATGCATCACCTTCTCTTGCAGTAAGGAATCGACGCATAACATCCCCTGGCAGTAAGGAATCGCCGCATCTTCTCCCCTGGCAGTAAGGGATAGACGCATCACTTTGATTTCTCGGCGCCTAATCTCCCTTGTACCTGTTTTTGTGTTTGATTTTGCAGCATCACTGGTACCTTGTGATCAAAAGATAATAGTTTCCTATGGACTAAATTTTTTTCGAACTTTCAAAAATCATCATCTTCGCTTGTCTACGTTGAATTTCTATAGTTTTGGTCCCATTTTATTCAGATAAATATAGGTTATTTTTCTAGACTGGTGTGGTGTCTTTTTCTGGTGTTTTCACTGTGTTACTGTGTGTTTATGTATAAATGCTTGACACATTGCCTCTGAGATAAGCCTGACTGCTCATGCCAAGCTACCAGAGTCGAGGTGACCCTCGACCCTTCTCCAGGGCCAGGTCGCTCCCCTGCCGCCTCAGCACCACCTGTGAGCGCTCTCCCCCGCTGCTGCCGTCCTGACTGGGGTTCGAGCCTGTGCCCAGATCAGCCATGGACTGTCTCACGTTTTTGGTATTATTGTTTGACTATTGCAATTTCTGCTTGTTCCTTCCCTTACTCCGCTCCGTAGCTGCACCCTCCACCCCCCCCACTTTTGCCTTGTGCCCAGCTGTTCCTGCCGTTCCCATATGGCCACGCCCTCCTCACAGCCCAAATCCCGCCTCCCAGCTGCTCCTCCCTCCCTCCGCCTCTTATGGCGACAACCGCCAGGACGCAAAGCGGACGCGCGTGCCGATTGCGCGCCAAAGGCAAGCCCGTCTGCACCTGGACAGTGCCCAGCACCAGAACCCCTGGGCCGCCAAAACACCGGACTGCACTAAGACGCCAGCACCCTCCACGCACTCAACCCAGGACGCATCCACTCCTGCTACCGGGCCACCCCGAAGCGCACCCGAGGATCCTTCCCCGGCCGGAATCGCAGCTTCACCAGCATCCGGCCCACCAAACCATCATCCAGAGAACAGTATCACCTCCGACGCATCCTCCTCAACACCAGCTCCGCTCGCAAG
Source organism: Lissotriton vulgaris (assembly GCF_964263255.1). Taxonomy (NCBI): domain Eukaryota; kingdom Metazoa; phylum Chordata; class Amphibia; order Caudata; family Salamandridae; genus Lissotriton; species Lissotriton vulgaris. Next base: position 273,423,542 of record NC_141689.1, on the reverse strand, counting down.
CATGCCATTGAACTCTGGGACCTCCTCGACTCAACCGCCAGACGTCGCCTTCCTGACGGAGACCTGGCTGAACACCACCTCGGCACCAGACATCGCCATAGCCATCCCAGAAGGCTACAAGATCTCCGGCAGAGACTGCACTAACTGAGTGGGAGGGGGAAATCGCCAACCACAAGAACACCCTCAGAGTCTCGACCAACACAGACAACACCCTCACCACCGCTGAGCACATGCACTTCCAGATCCACACCCACCCCAAAACCACCCTCAGAGGAACACTCTTCTACAGACCACCCGGCCCCGACCACAGTTCAGTGACACCATCGCCGACCTCGTCAGCACCCACGCCCTCGCCTCCACGGACTACATCCTCCTGGGGGACCTGAATTTCCACCTCGAGAATGACGCGAACTCCATCGCCCTGATCGCAAATCTCAGACTCATAAACAGCTCGTGACTCCCCCCACCCATGCCGCTGGACACAAACTGGACCTCATCTTCTCCTAAAGTCCCCACGTCTCCTTCAACCACACCACCGAACCTCACTGGACCGACCACAGATGCGTCCACTTCACCTTTAGCAAACCCACCACACACCAACGCACCCAACAGATGCTATGCCGCTGCTGGGGCCAGGACCAACTGACCACCACCCTTGCCTTGGGACCACCCACCGACACCAACACCGCCGTCATCAACCTCAAACAGTGGATCAACGACTGCGCCGACACCCTCGCCCCACTCAGGACACCCACCGCCAGCCACACCAACAAGAAAGCCACATGATTCACCGAAGACCTCCAAGCGCGCCTGCCGGAAGCTGGAGAAGAGCTGGCTCCGTGACCAAACACCAGACAGCTACACAGCCCACCAGAGAGCCACCCGCAGACACTGCCAACTCATCAGGACCGCCAAGAGGACAGCCTTCAAGGCCCGCCAAGACAGCAACGCACACAACAGCAAAGAGCTCTTCAACATCGTAAAAGAACTCTCCAACCCCAGCTCCAACACCAACGACATTCCCCCATCACAACACCTGTGCGACTCACTGGCCACCTTTCACCGCAAGATCACCGCCATCCACGATAGCTTCAACACTGCCACCACCGCTGAGTCCAACACAGAGACGAAGACACCACCATGGCCATGAACTCCATTCACTCCGGATCCCCTTCTGACCCATGCCCACACCACATTTTCAACAAAGCCAGCACAGCCATCGCACCCCATCTCCGGAAAACAATCAACATCTCCGAGACAGCAACCTTCTCGGAGAGCTTGAAGCACCCAGAGATCAACGCCCTACTGAAGAAACCCAAGGCGGACCCCAAGGACCTAAAGAACTTCTGGCGCATCTCCCTGCTCCCTTTCCGGGCGAAAGTCACGGAGAAGATCGTCAACAGTCAGCTTACCCGCTACCTCGAAGATGACAACATCCTGGTCCCTTCCCAATCCGGCTTCCGCAGCAACCAAAGCACCGAGACCGCCCTCATCGCCGCCACCGACATCAGGATCCTCATGGAGAAAAAGCCACCCTCATCCTTCTGGACTTATCAGCCGCCTTCGACAGTTTGCCACCGCACCCCAACAGCATGCCACCACGATGCCGGAATCGAAAAGAAGGCCCTGGCCTGGACCACATCCTTCCTCTCTGGTAGATCCCAGAACGTCAGCCTCCCACCCTTCCGCTCCAAGACTACTGAGATCATCTACGGCGTTCCACAGGGATCATCCCTCAGCCCGACACTGTTCAATATCTACATGGCACCACTCACCCACGTCGCCCAACAGCACAGCCTCAACATCATCTCCTACGCAGACACACAGCTGATCATCTCCCTCACCGAAGACCCCCGCACCGCCAAAACCAACCTCCTCAGAGGAATGAAGGCCATCGACGAATGGACGAAGGAGAGCAGATTGAAGCTGAATTCCGACAAGATGGATGTCCTCATCCTCGGCTCCACCCCCTCAGCCTGGGATGATTCCTGGTGGCGAACATTGCTACGAAAACCCCCAGAACCCACCGACCATGCACGCAATCTGGGGATCATTCTCGACTCTGCCGTCTTCATGACCAAGCAGGTCAATGCCATCTCCGCTTCCTGTTTCAACACCCTCCAAATGCTCCTCAGGATTTTCAAATTGATCCCCTCAGACACGAGGAAAACCATCACCCAGGCGCTAGTCACCAGCAGACTGGACTACTAAGGGAACGCCCTCTACGCTGGAACAACAACCAAGCTACTGAGACAGCTCTAACGCATCCAGAACAGCTCGTCATGACTGGTCCTCGACGTTCCCCGACGCAACCACATCACACCCCACCTGAGAGACCTGCATTGGCTCCCGGTCAACAAGAGGATCACCTTCAAACTCCTCATCCACACACACAAAGCCCCGGACCAGCATACCTTAATGGTCGACTCAGCTTCTGCACCCCCACCCGCAGCCTCCGCTCAGCCAACCTCGCCCTCGCCACAGTTCCACGCATCCGGAAAACCACAGCCAGCGACAGATCCTTCTCCTACCTCGCCAAGACCTGGAACACTCTCCTTACCGGCCTACGTCAGACCCAGGACCTGCTGGCCTTCAGACGACTGCTCAAGACCTGGCTCTTCGAGTAGTAGCAGCAGCCCCCGCCCCCCAGCGCCTTGAGACCCTCACGGGTATGTAGCGCAGTCTACAAATGTTTTGATTGATTGACCAAGGGGGTCAGCTGGGGTTATTTTCTCTGTGTAGCCGTCTTACCCTAACTAGAGTGAGGGCCCCACTTGGACAGGGTGCATACCGACTGCCAACTAGAGATCCAATTTCTTACAATCTGTTTAATACAATGACTACAATTTTGTTGTTTGTGTTCTTCATTCCTTTTATTTTTGTCTCAAGTATTTCATCTATACTATTGTTAATGGACAGTCTCTGGAAAGACTTCCTGGAGAGGTCATCTTGGTATTGATCGAGCGACTAACCTTTGTTAAGTTCCTGCAGCATTACTATTATGCAAATTAAATATTAGGAGAAAAAAAAAAAAAGAGCAAGACTAGTGACACACCTAGGAACTCAAGAGTTAAATAGGACGGCCTCTTTTGTTCGCTTTAAGAGACAACTAAGGCCATGTGCCAACTCTTCCACTTCAACAGAAAATCACAATTCTACTGGTTTATGTTAAAATTACTAGGCAATAGATTACATAACAATAAAAAACAAGAAGAGCACAATCCTCTGTTACAGCAGATCTATGTAGTGGTTTTTCTAAAACTTTCATACATATTCGCAACATGGTAAAACAGTACACATTTTTGGGGGGGAAGAACACACAACGAGGAATAAAAAAATGTTTCATTTATTTGGAAAAGAACAGTGCAGAAACTCAATCACATGATACATTCGTCGACCATATTTTACAAACCCAGACACCAGTAAATCATTTGACAATATATTTTTTGAAGCCACAAGTACTGTGCTACAACTAGATAGTAACATAGCATTGTTGTGCAGGCACCATACTCCATCAAAGGTAAATACAGAATAAAGTACTGTTATCAGGAGGGTCAAGTGTCAAATCACATTCATTAAGCATAACATTTACAGATATGTTGCAAAGACCAAACATAATACACGGAAACATGCTCTGGATAAACCGACATATAGGGGAAGATGTGTTTAAGCTATATTAAGATACATTAATAGACCTAGTATAATACTTTTGTTTACAGAAACACAAGTGATACCTGTCTTCTGTAACAAAATATATGTGGATGAGTACGACTGAAACATGTTGACTCCGTTGCACACTTCATGAAAATATGTCAGATCTAAAACCTTACATATGGCACATGTCAGTGATGTGCTCACATACAAATACATATACAGCCATAGAGGTTTGCATAACCTCACTGTAATACAACTGACTGGTGAAGATTATTTTTCAAAAATACAACACATTTCAGAATGCTGATTTTGTAGACGTTGGAGTTCGTTTCTTATTAAAATGAGTTAGTTTTATGAATGTAGGATATAGTATCTGAATAGAAAAATACACAATCTTGCCTATGTTTCCTGTAATACAAATTCATTCACCCACATTCATTAAGGTCAAGGTAAAACCACAACCTATTTTAAAGCAATTCCTTTTGAAACCTAGATTATCACAATGAAGTTAATAAAATCTTTGTTCCAATTTCAAGATTTTAATAGTGCACCCATAAAATATCAAATTATAGCACAAATTGTACAAGTACATTTTTTTAATTTTCTAACATTCACTGTTGTATTCTTGGACGAAAATACTTTTAAAAAAATCAGTTATATTCTGTGGAACTACATCAACGTTGACATCAATTAAGATCCTTTTGAAATACCAATAAGTAAGTTATCAGCAGGAGATTAAAGGCTTAGTAGGTCTTGAAGTACTGAAATATTCTAGGATACGAGCTTTTATTTTTATCTTGGCTGAATGAAAAATCTCAGATATGGGGCATCTGGAGAAACACGGTTGCAGAATAAAGCAATTGGTGAGTCCAAGTCTTGTTACTTGTGATTGAATTACCATTTCTTGCAACAGACCACAGTAGGAGGCTAAAGCTTATTTGGAACGCATTTGAAGAAGCAGATTCCTATAAGTAACAATTACCCTGGTGTTTCTGTTCTGAAAACATTTGTATGTCAAAAAAGAGCAAGGTTGCTTACCACATTTCCAAGGAATTTTATCCATGAGATTATGAATTAAGAATTATATGTGACTTGTAGTGTGAGATTCCTGTAAATTATTTAAGATTAACTAATTACTAATTCCAAAATCAGTAATCTACTTGTATCCCAAACCAGTATGCATATGTTGCACCTTTTGTAGTGGAGGCCACTCAATCATGCAGTATAATTCATACAATACAGACCTCACATTTTGAAATTATTTGTCATGCAATCTAATCATTTCTGTTCATCAAAAAGGGATAAATATGGTTTAAGTCTAGATAGGAAGGTTTATCATTGGTTTCAGTCGCTCCAAAAACCCAATATCTTTAGATTTTGATTATCAGGCATATTGTCTTATGGAACCTATGTAATCCTTGTTTCTAGCAATTAAAAAATAAACACCAAGATAATGGTTCTACAATTAGAATAATAAATCATTCAGCCACTGAAAAGAAGGACCACAAAGATTCCAGATTTTGGATGATAGCTTTGTGGAACGTTGGGAATAAACAATTAACTGTCACCTAGAAATATTTAATTATAGAAAAAAAAAAGATTTGTTGGTTAGACAACACTTTGTTACTGCAGACTGTACCCATTAGTAAGGCATGCAAAGACTTAGTGTATGTATTCATAGGACTTCTAGGGGAAACCGATAACAGCATCATTAAACAGTAATATGCTAACATTATTGGCAATGTCTTGAAACAGGAAAACACCAATGGTGCAAGAAGACATCTTGCTCCAGTAACGGCGAGGTAGACTTACAAAAGGACCCGGCTTACAACAGTAGACCCTTACATGCTGAGCCTACTACTCCTCACTGTAATCCATTCATTTGTGGGTAGCTGCATGCAACAATGAAATGATATCTTTAAAGGTACAATACGCACCTGCTCACCTCATTTGCTTCCAGTAATGTTTTAAAGGTTTATTAGCAAATTCCTGACACCTACACTTGGTTCACAAGGAGATGAGCACACTGTTAGATTCATTGAGAATCTGACGTAATTTATAGTTATTGATTGAACAATGAAGTGGCACCATCAACTTACTTATTTAAAATTGTAAAGTAACCCTTCCACCAAAGCGTTACAAGGGCATTATATGATTTTAGCTTTGTCCTTCTTGCTAACTGGCTCGATATATTCCTTAAAAGTACACAGACCTGTTGATTTCCAAGTCTTAGGGTGAACATGGTACATGTGTATCTAGTGGTTATTTCCTTTGGATGAGCCACAGTTACACATTCTTCAAGTTCACATGTCCTAGCAAAAGTTACCAGGTTCTGGAAATCGACAGAAATATGAATTTACTAGACCAGGATCTGTCAACTGAAACTACTTTATTTCACTAGTTCCTTATAGATGGTGACATGGCAGATTTTTAAATATCCTCCACAGACACAAAGCAAGGCGGCGGAGCTCTAACCGGTTTCACAAAGTGTGGAATGAGACAGCACAGAAAGATGGCAACCTGCCCGATAACAGCAGAATAAAACTTACATGCTTTTACTAGGAGCGAGTTTGGGAAAAAGGATTACAATCACCAATCACTCCTTCACAAACCACAGTGCACAACTTGAGAAAATAGCGGGGGAAGGAGGAGTTCAGACTGCTGGTCAATGAGAGGAGGTGGAAGAAGGGGGTATTTTCCTGATGATTTGGCATAGGTACAAATAGCGGGTTTACACCTATTGAGATTGAGCTTCTTCACACAAAGTCTAATTAATGTAGGAAAGCTACATCTTGTAAATTTCCTTGTATGATTAGCATTTAAAATTTAAGGGATGACCAATAGCCGTACTAATGGAAATTTACACAAATCCTAGTTTCCATGTGTAATCCTATTCAGCTACAGATGACGGGTCAGAAGGAGCAATTGTGGTAGAAAAATGTATTTGCTCTTTTACCATTATTTTCCACAGTGGAGAAATCCCCAATTTGGTACTAAATGTGGGTGCATGAACTGAATGTGAAACACCTGTGAGATATTTTGCTAATATGTACAAGGTGAACACTGTTTTTTTTTCATGTTGTTATGGCCACTTTCGTCCCTTACCTAGAAACTGGGAGATCCCTACAATGCATAACTTATGAGTGGATAGAAGTTGAGACAATTGAAGATTTTCCAGTCATAAGATCCATCTGAGCATGTAAATACCCAGAGATCTTGATACCAGAACCATGACAAGCAGATGGCACTTTTTTCACACTTAAACTGAACATTGGGCACAAACACTGTGAACATGGTTGAAAGAGATGGTCTAGCTTGCCAAAAGTGTTCGCCATTATCATGGTCTGAACACTGATACCAGCATTTCGCAATTAAACCCATACTTATGTGAAAAATTGAGGACAAATATTAAACAGTGGGGAACATTGTGCCATCCAGATAGGGCAATAGGAGGAAAGGGGTGAGTAGTGACAACTGCAATGATTGTTAAAGTATTAGGAAATAGTGATTTAAGGCACTTTAATTGGAAAGTGTGGATTTAAAACGGTAACTATCCTAATATTAATTTTGCCAACAGGAACAACATGATAGAGAATGACAGACCAAAAATACACAATCTTAAAGTGCATGTAAATTGGCATGGCGTGAGTTTGCATTGTTCTGAACAATACAGAAAATACCTATATGTGAAAAAAATATAAGCTCTATTTAATGAACAGCACGGGAGACGTGAATGAAAATTTAAATCTGTACAGGAAAGTAACTTTCATCGCGCTTTCCAATGCAGCAACCATGCTCCTCTATATCCGTGATTTTTGGTCAAAGTTATCTGCCAACTATGGGCCCGATTTAGAATCGAGCAGGCTCGGTACTCTGTCGAGAAGACGAAAGAGTACCCTCTGGACCAAATCGAAGTTCCACCCGTCTCATTTGGAGTCGGGTGAAGTATGTCACCAATGGAACTTACTCGGTCTAAGCCGCTGACAGTTCAATGGAGTTGTGCCCATTGGAGGTTCTGACATTTGTCCGCCTACCCGAATTACAATGGGCAGACAAATAGCCAGTTTCTACTTTCAAACACCACCATTCAAATCGTGGCAATAGTTTTTTTTCATTTTCAAACAGAAAATCCTGCTTTGTGATTTTGTTTTTGATAATATAAAAAAAAGATAATGAAAGTGTGCAGTGCAGCAACTTCGCACTGACGGAGCTGCACAGCACACTTTCAATGCATGGAAAGGAACCACTGTTATGGCGGTTCCAGTTAATGTAAGACTTGTCCGCTGAGGCAGAGTACACCTCTAAATTCAGAGTACAGTTACTCCGTCATGGCGGTTGAGTATTTTACTCAGTCACGCTGACAGAGTAACTACCCCACTCTGAAGTTTAATTCAGCCCCCAAGTTGACTTTTGCCTCCTTTGAAATGTATGTGCAGTCCATGCACATTTTTTAAATATGCATACCACACACACTAATTTTAAAATAGAGTTTTATCTAGAGAAAAATGTACAGCTTTCAATTGAATTATTTTATTAGAATGACCATGCAGCACATTATTCCAAAAACACCTTTCAAGCACTTAAAAAGGTGAGGTGGCATATGAATGTCACAGAACTGGAAGGCTTGAAAATTAATTTAAGAACCTAGAGAATGGATTTAAGGGACATGGTGCCAGGATAGGCAAACCATTTAACAATGTGGCTGTTGCACTGAGCATTTTGTTGCAAGTTTCTTGGTTCTTGTTTTGGGTGGGAAGAGCTTGTATGCTTGTTTCAAGTGAAGCTAGAGATCGGATATATTGAAAAGCAATAGAGCTTGTAGACTCAGGGTGAGGTAACTGCAGTAAATAAAGCATTACGTTTATATAAATGAGAATAATCAGATGTGAATACCTTTCAGTATATTTTTTAAAAATTGATGTAAACTATCCATTGGTTTCTAATGAAGATACATATATACTCACAAGGCATGCAAACACTCTAAACAGGGACACCCTATAAAATGCAGTGCACACAATAGGAAAGCCAGAATTTGGAATTCAGTCATACATTCAACGATCTACTCTATGAAATTATAACTATGCGCCTTGCTATAACTAATATATTCAAAAGGGCAAGAAAAGGGTGATGTGTATTTTGCAACCAAACAACTAATGAATACTTTAAAGGCTCCAGAAAACATGTGTCAATATTAAAATATGAAAAGAAATCAATCAAGTATCTAGATGTTTTCTATTGCAATACGATAGAGGATCTATTCACTCCTAATTTAAGAATTCCAAAACCAAAGTTCACAAGATTCTCATATGGGGTCCTATTTGATGCTTAGGTCAGAAACCGCTCATTTTGAAAAAATCATGATCAATGTTATTTATATATTTACATGTACTTGGGATCCTCGCACAGCCACTGATCCATCAAGAATTCAGGATGACTTATGTTGGCGACATATTAAAAAGGGTTATTCTAATATCTTCTAATCAACTCTCAGAAACCAGACTTTAGTCTTACCAATCTTCTGTGGCACAAGAAGACAATGACATTATTGGCAGAGGGGTGATATAGCCAGGTACTTACATGGCCTTCTTGGGTCTTGGAAGAAATTGGAGAGGTTAGTACAATAAGGAATGATGTAACAGATGCAGACATTAAACCACTACTTTCCATCTGTCATAGAAGGCTGACAGGATGAAGGTAGGTTAAAAATGGGTCTTTGGGTACTGAAGACTATGTTACAGAGAGAGGATATGCTTGGAAAGTAGAGTCCCAATGCACAGTTTGCCCCTGAGTACTGAACTATATGTTACAGGAAATAAGATACTACTGTCATACCTCGCATACACAATTTGCTACTTTGTCCTCATTGGACAATTATGAAGAGAAAGTTACTTTTGCACATTTTCCTCAAGGTCAAGGCGTATTTGTACATGTAACCAACCTTTCAATGACTGCTTGACCGAGGAATCGAATTTTAAATGTGTTTTGGTGGCAAAGTTTACAAAACATTCGTGCAAGTAACTTCCTGAAAAAGCGGTTGATTGTCACAAACTCCGTTTTGGGCTTGCTTCATCTTTTTATATGTTTTTTCGACTAGCTATCTGGCTTTGAGAACATACCTTTCTAGTACAAAATTAGCTTTTTTAGAATTTTTGTATAACTGATTGCTTTTGTTTGTAACTTATGATATTGAACATTGTTACTGTACATGGACTGTTCTATTCTGCACAATTAAGATTTGTACAGATTTATGCCTACTTAAGGTATTTTGTGAGCCTACAGAACAGGATTTAAGTAAAATGTGAATTGCTAAAGGGAAGAAGACAGAAGAGAAAATATCGGGCCACATATCTATTTTAACTAGAATTTGAGAATAATCAAAAGAGTGCGATTGACCTGAAATGAAAGATTTCATATTTTATGGAGTGTACTATTGGGCTCCCATAGAGACATATACACGCGGCACATGGTTTAAAAAAGAAAAATTGAATTGAAGTGAACGTACATAAGCAAAGCTTGCTAACATATTCTACATGCTCTGGAGACTCTGCAACTGCTTAGGCCTGAAGGCAGAGCCACACACATTAAAAGTGGAAATTATATATGCTCCTACTGCTCCTATGGAAATAGAAGGAAACACTTAAGTTTACTTAATGTTTGGCAGCTGACCAGAGATGATTTCATGGTTGGCGTTGGTAGGTCTAGGAACCACCATTTATATTAAAAACACTTTAACAGGGTCCTAAAATGGATGTATAACATTTCACACTTATGAAAGCCTTGCTGCCTGTGCCCGTAAGTCCTAGTTCTATTTAGACCAATCTGCATGAAATATTTCAGGTTTAAGAATGTATTCCTAATTTAGATATATAATGCAAAGCTCAACATATTCAAGTATGTCCTGCACACAAACTGCCTACCACAAAGGTTTTATGTGAACGCCAATTTTAAAAAGGAATACCACAGAATCAGATTAAACACACAAAAAACTGAACTTGTGCATAGTAGCTCAAAACATCATAATCCATATTTACAAGTTCCTCCAACTTGGAGTCACGCATGCATTTTCACAATAAGATAAAAGGAACTCATAACCGTGCAGTCCTTACAGCGTTTCTGAAAGTCATCTTATCCTCGATCTTCTAAATGTATTGAATAATTTGATTCATACTCATGCAGCAGTTTGCAAAGAAAAATTGTCTCCTGCTCTAGAGCACTCTATCAATTGGATTCGGATTTAAAGTTTACCACTGGAGCACAGCTGTCTTGAGTTAAACTACAATCACAAATTGTTTTAGATGTTGTGAAAGGTTCTCATACATAACCTTGAAAGCTAGAGCTAGGTGATTTTCAATGACATTCAGAATGTTTCTGAAAGCTAGTATAAACTAAGTAGTATATATTTCACACAAGTCTTAAATGGAATCTTTACTGCAATGCTGATTACCAAGTTTTCCATTACATTTAGTCTTTGCATTTGAGAGGAGGCAGGGTCTGACACGTGTGTATTTCTGGAAAGCTAGGAACAGGGAGGGAACACCCAAATGTTTCATTGCAGTTTAGGAGGTGCTTTTACAAGACTCAAAATATTTTTCACCTGGAGAAATAAAGAACAAAAAATGTGTATTGTGTCACTCCTACGTAGCTGTTGATACAGTTGGTGCATTAATGCTAAATAAAAAAAATGTCACCTATTTGTTCTAACTTGATTATAGTCAGTACTGTTGCAAAACAAATACTATACGATAATACATTGCGCACAGCAGTATTAATTTTGTTCACAAAGTAAGCACTGCATTATTGTTTTTTTAAGTGAAATATAAAGTATGTTCAGGTGCTCTTGTGCTAGCAGAGCCAAAATAAAATAGCAAAGTTATACAGCTAAGTTCCATGTTTTCAAGGCTTCCCAGAACTGAAGATGATTGTTCAAAGTGTAATTTTGCAATCGATTAGAGTTCCAGGTCTGTTAAGAAAAAAATGGTGTCAAAGCAAGTTTTTTATTGGTGGCACAGGGTACAAGTTGCAGAACGGAGTGCCCGTCATTATTAGCTGAACTCAAAAATATCAGATATCTGGTCGTTGTTCTGCAGCACATAGTGTTTAATTAGACATCCACAAATTTAAAGGACGTTTTTTTCCAAGAGGTGGTCACTCAATTTTTCTCCACATAGCGGTAGATTTTATGAGATTCTTGCAGCACAATTTTGAAATGTTTGAAGATGGAGCATGATTTATTCAGGGAGCCAAAAAAAGGGAAATGCAGAAATCGTGTTTTGAACCGAGCAATTGAATGCTAACACAGAAATGAGAACCTTTTGACAAACAGGCCAATATTTTTTTAAAGAATGTTTTGCAATAGGATTTGAAAAGGTGATCTAGTTATAAGAAAAATTACAAGGTTATGGGCCTATTTCATTGATGACGGGCAACTCATTAAGCTACCAACTGACATGCCAAGTCGCAGGCTGTTGGTGCCCTTTCTTTTAAGAGTTGAGTGAAAAGTGGTTCTGTTTGATCCACCTCACAGCAGTTATCAGAGTTTTGGAAATCGCTCACATGATCTGCTTGATTTTCATCTAGCTGTAGCACAATCTGTGAATAAATGGGTTCCCTTCTAAAAACAATAGTTCAAATTGCTGAATCAATGTTGCAAAAGGTGCCAAATGTTGATAAGGGTGGGTCTCCCAGAGCCTGAGGGACGCTACACAGAATTACTTGATCGGAAGACACAAACTATTCCAGTTTGCCAGCTTGTCTGCATTTAGGGAGAAACGAGAGAAACAATTTAGGGATTTGGCCTTCAAAACTGATCTATGCCAGTCTATGCAATATTATAGTTTGGCACACAGTATTGAAGGCAGCAAAGATGGCCAAAAGAATCAAGACAGCCGAGCAGCTATTATCAAGAAGCACTTTAAGCTCATTTTGTAAGGAGGTTAGCGTGATCTCAGGGCTAAGAGCTGTTCCGAATACTGATGGAGCAGGATCAAGCACCTTAATAGTTACAATATAGGGTGAAATTTGTGAAAAGAGGTCTTTTTCATCAATGTATGTGAGAAAAGTTAGCATTGAAATAGGTCCATACTTGATGAAAATGGTTGGATTGGCTCTTGGCTTCTCTACAAGAGGAGTAACCAGTGAATGCTTTCAACTGCTGGGCACAGATGCCACTAAATCTATATTCCACTGCAAGAAAGAAAGCAAAACAGATTGAAAAGATCAACTTGCTCTTTCTAAATATTTAAGTATATACTGATGGATACATGCCACATGGAAATACAGAACATATGGCACTCGATTGCTTATGCTTTGAATGGGGTTACTAGCTCCACAGTCCTTCAACGAAGCATAAAGTAAATCTCTGCATGCAACAGAAATGGTCGGTCATTGTACAACTCAACCGCTTAAGGAATCCCCATTTAATCTCTGGAGCACATTTACAAAAATAACCCTTGTGATAGAGGAAGCAATACACAATGGTACAACCGGACTGCCCAATGTAAAACCCAAGGAATATAGCAATCAGTTAAAAAAACGAGCCATCCCTTATGGAAGCTATGGTTTATCTGTAGTCGTTCTACCAATGAGGACTGCACTCTCCCCTATATAGCAATAGCCACATCTAGGCCTCCATAAGACCACAAGAAAGTATTGGTAGTTTCTATTTCATAGAACAATACTGAAAAGAATACAGCAAAATGACAGTCACATGTAAAAAAAACTAAAAACAGGTGACATAAAAGGGCTTATATCTAAAAGAGATTTGTATTTATCGATAGCAGTACCCGATCCTTTATATCTATTTTTGTACACCCAATGCCCCGCAACTGTTTTCCTGTTCAATGACCATGCACTAATGTCATAGGATATCAGCAAGATAAGGCTGCATTCCATAAATCAAATGGTCCTTCTGAAATACACGGTTCTCAATTAAATACACACAAACCAGCTGGTAAAATCATGTAGAAATGCAAAAAAATACCATAAGGTAGATCTATATAGAAAAAACCTATGCGTACCTTGAATGTATGTTTGGTCCATTTTACGTTCTAAATATTTTGGGGATAAGCGGTCTTCAAGCTGAGAACCACAGTTTAAATAAAGTACAAAAATATAGAAATACCAAAGAGTATCTTTGTACATTTGAGAAAGTAAATAATGCTTGGACTGCAATAAACAAACTCCTGTTCACATTAAATATGATGGTTGTTGATATAAAAATAGCAACTTTGTAGGAAACACTCTGAAGACCAGATAATGTCGCAAATAGTAGTGTATGTAGAAAGTCGATCACATACCATTCAGGAATTACATTTCTGTATTGTTAAACATTAGCTCCATTCTGCCTTAACTTCTAAAATAGATCACTAAGTCCAAGATGCATAAGTGGAACAAAGGAAACGCAGCCTGCACAACATTTAAACACTTTACACTCCAATCAGATGCTGTAGTGTGGTAACAGTTCGATCTGCAAACTCCTTAAAATCCAAATACGTTTATATTTCCATATACAAACGTCACCAAAATGTTAGATTCTTACAAATCTTATAAATAAGACACCACATGTCAGTAAGCAAGCTTTAAAATCCAGAACGATTGTCCCCATACCTGCTTACGGTTAATCATAATGTTTAAGGACAGCCTTGCTACGGATATAAACATTGAACATCTAAAGTCAATGTCACTGATAGAACTGTTCATAAAAAAAACAATCAAAAAGAGAATAAATGTAATTAAATGTGTACTTCCACCTATCCAAATTTTAAAACAATACTTCCTTCTTCCTAAATTTTGGTGCAACCAATCTGAAAACAAACATTAAAACTCATCGGTTAAGGAGGAGTGTGATGCACCACCGATAGGAACCACGGTAAGGTGCACTGCATCTTTTTTAATTCTATATTTACATTACGTTCAAGGAACCCTGAATGCTACACAGGATTGTTAGAGAGGACTAAGTGTTTTTCAGCTATATGCAGAACGACAGAAGATGATCAACAATTCTTCAATCGATCCATCTTTTAACTGCGCAAATCGAACTGTAGATTTAAAAAGGCAGTGTATGAAGCATACAAGCTTGTAGTATCCCTAGGCTTAATAAACTATGCTGGGTGTATAACTGAACAAAATTCTTCGAACAAGTAACGCTGGTCTCACTTGAGGTTGATGGTAACCAACATCCAGTCTCTGGTATGTAAATTACAATAGGCAGTGTTTTTTCAAAGTTAAGTAACAAAATGAGGCATACACAGGAATTCTGTCTGAAATGTTATATGCATCTCACTCAAAGACCAGAAAGGTGTCCCAGTAGTATGTACTACTCACAGATTTGTAACAGGCTCTCCTTCATAGCCGAGAGGGTGTCCCAAGTAAGGGCACACGTAAAACTGGGCAAGCCTGACCACTAGAAAAAGAGTGGGGAGATACTAGGATACACAAGTGAGTAGGTTGCACACTAGAGTTTGCCTAATTCAAGTAAACAACAATTGGATCTCTCAAGAGTCTGGGCAACGTGGCTCTGTTCTCCTGGGGGATGCCTAGGCCACACCATCAAGAAGCTTTGAGAGCTGGAGGGGCCACGGGGGCTAGCCTAGGGCAAGGAAGAGTGTATCGGACACAAACGCAAATTTAGATTTCAGTATCCACTTCCCAAATGCGTAATCAAGGATGCACCTCAGCGTATGGTTCTATTTGGCAAATCAGGAACATCTTTTGCACCTTAAATTATGTGTTCTCTATCCTGTTTTTTTGTTACACTTTTTAGGCATTGGTCCATTCAAATGACCCTTTTCTGCAATCACTATGGTAAACAAAGCAAATGTACTGAATGTTTCCCTGATATCATACAAAATATACAGCACCATACTAAACTGTGTGGGTGAGTCACTCAGGATAAAGTCATTGCTTGGCTGCTTCGCACAGGCAGATCATTCGATAAAAACAGTACCGCTTGAATAACCACAACAGGGTATTGCAAAAGAAATAGATCATTCTAAACCAAGTAAATCAAAACAACAAATAAACACAATTATATATTTTTTTGCACTTCCATTTTACTCGAGCACGCCGCCGTTTTATTAAATAAACCTACATGTCATATCCAATATGTAACTAAAGTAAGAACCCGTCCCTCCCACCAGCCCCCCAACGGGGTTCCCAATGTTGGGAAATTCTTGATTCCAGCACAACTCTTCACGTTAGGCACTGAAAAAACACATATTTCCAATATAAATCAACTCTGCAGCAGGGTTCTGCTCGAGGCCCAACACGGCTGCCACTTCGTCGTTTGTGGTAACATATCTTTATCCGATTGGCACAATTTCAGTGGGGCTTTAGCATGCACACTTATTCTCATCCGCTTTAACTGGATCAAGTTTCCCAGACGTTCCGCCATTCACTGCTTCCGGTACTTGAGTTTTGTCAACACATTGTTCCATCCGCTTCATGATTAAGTCCAAGAGCGTTTCCACAGCCTTTTCTACATTCTGTCCAGTAGCAGCGCTCGTTTCAAAATATGGAATGCTATGACGGAATAAACAAAAAAGCATTAACGTTTTGCAGGGAATAAACACCATCAATATTTACACTATAACAATTTGTTTACTTATTTGTAACACTACACCGTAGGAAAAATATATACGATTCACTACCTACAACGTCTTGTTACATCACGGTGCAAGCAGGGCCACAAATAGTTTATTAACAATAAGTTTTGTTTTAGCAATGGACTACCTCAGAAAAGTAATAAATGTACTTGTGATGGAGTTTGGAAGTAGAACTGGCAACCTAAGTCAAGTCAAGTCAAGAGATTTATATAGCGCGTTACATACCCAGAGGGTCTCAAGGCGCTTGAAGAAGGGTGGGGAATTACTTCTCGAATATCCACGTTTTAAGTTGCTTTCTGAATGCTAGGTGGTTCTGAGTAAGGCGAAGGTGAGTGGGAAGTGAGTTCCAGGTTTTAGCTGCCAGGTAGGAGAAGGATCTCCCTCCCATGGTGGTTTTGTTGATGCGAGGTACAGTGGCAAGGGCTTGGTTGGAGGATCGTAGCTGGCGGGAGGGGGTGTAGAAGGACAGTCGTGTGTTGAGGCATTCGGGTCCAATTTCGTAAAGTGCTTTGTGTGCGTGGGTTAGGAGACGGAAAGTAATCCTCTTATTGATGGGGAGCCAGTGGAGGTTTTTCAGGTGCCCAGAGATGTGTTCTTTACGCGGGATGTCTAATATGAGCCTGGCTGAAGCATTCTGGATGCGTTGGAGTTTTTTCTGGAGTTTTGCGGTGGTACCGGCGTATAGGGTGTTTCCGTAGTCCAGGCGGCTCGTGACCAGTGCGTGGGTGACTGTTTTTCTAGTTTCGGTGGGGATCCAACGAAATGTTTTTTTGAGCATGCGAAGAATGTTGAAGCAAGATGAAGAAACGGCGTTGACTTGTCTGTTCATCGAGAGTGAGTAATCTAGGATGACTCCCAGGTTCCGTGCGTGGTCCGTCGGGATGGGTGCTTTTCCAAGGGCCTCCGGCCACCAAGAGTCATCCCAGGCGGAGGGGGAGGTGCCTAGGATGAGGACTTCTGTTTTGTCTGAGTTCAGTTTCAGACGGCTGTGCTTCATCCATTCGGCTACTTCTTTCATTCCTTCATGCAGGTTGGTTTTGGCAGTGTTAGGGTCTCTGGTGAGAGATAGGATCAGTTGAGTGTCATCGGCGTAGGAGATGATGTTGAGGTTGTGTTGGCGTGCGATGGTCGCGAGGGGGCTCATGTATACGTTGAAGAGGGTGGGGCTGAGTGAAGATCCTTGTGGTACGCCGCAGATGACTTCAGAGGCCTCTGATTTGAATGGTGGAAGGCGGACTCTCTGGGTTCTTCCAGTGAGGAACGAGGTGATCCATTCCAGTGCTTTTCCTTGGATTCCGACGTTTTTGAGGCGCTGTAGAAGGGTTCTATGACAGACTGTGTCGAAGGCAGCGGAGAGGTCGAGGAGGATGAGGGCGACTGTGTCTCCATTGTCCAGTAGAGTTCGAATGTCGTCTGTTGCTGCGATGAGGGCGGTTTCAGTGCTGTGTTTGGCTCGGAAGCCGGATTGTGAGGAGTCGAGGGATTTGTTGGTTTCGAGGAAGGCGGTGAGCTGGTTGTTGACCGCTTTCTCAATGACTTTGGCCGGGAATGGAAGGAGCGAGATAGGGCGGTAGTTTTTGAGTTCGGTGGGGTCAGCTGTGGGTTTCTTCAGAAGGGCGCTGAGTTCGGCGTGTTTCCAACTTTCCGGGAAGGTTGCGGAGTTGAGGGAGCATTTGATGACGTCTCGGAGGTGTGGTGCTATAATGGAGTCAGCTTTGTTAAAGATGTGGTGAGGGCATGGGTCTGTGGGGGATCCTGAGTGGATAGAGTTCATCAGACGGATGGTATCTTCAGTGGAGATAGGGTTCCAGTCATTGAGGGTGTTCAAGGGGGGTGGGGGTCCTGCAGAGGGTTGGGCGGGTTGGTCTTCGGGTCGGTTGTCGAAGCTGTTGTGGATGTCTGCAATTTACAACACTTCCATGAAGACTTAGTCCGATACAACCAGGAAGGCAGATGCAGCCCTGACGTGGGCCAGTGCACACATCAAGGTCGATGAAGCTTACCTCGGGCAAATGTGTGGATGTATGTGGATTTTTACAGTTCTCGCCAGAAACTGCAGTCATTTTGGGAGACCTGCAGCAAGGTTTACTTCTGGCTTTGCTCTTTCAGGCAGTCTGATTTCTCTGGGTGCTGTTCAGGCCAGGAAAACTACGTTCTTCTATTGGACAGGCTCTACTTCTGCAGGGCCAGGAACATTCTGCTTGGTCTCTCAGAAAGGGGGTATGCTTCCAGGCACTAGGCAGACCATCACCTTCTGCTGAAAGTGCAAAATTCAGTTGACTGGCTATCAGGCAGACATGAGCCCTACCAGCACAGCAGTCTGTCGAGTACTCTGAAGTACTTGCTATCTTGGTCATGAAGGACTTGCAACTGGAAAAAAGGGGTGGTTTGGGTCCCACTTTTGTGCACAATTTATAATCCTATTCACAGTGCAATATAACATTAGTGAAAGGATCAGCTACCTGTGTAGTGATTAAAGAAAGTAAGGCTGCCACTATATATTGAAAACCAAAAGAAGGGGGTAGTAGTGGTTAGTTATTCGAGCTTCATTTTGGAAGATCTAGGTTTGTAACTGATATTATGTATCAAAAAAGTTACTATAAGGTTAAGAACACCCAGTACACACTGGATCCGAAGACTCCGAATGTATACAAATGTTATGCCAAAACAACCCAATCACAACAAGTGTTATAAATTAGTGTGAGGTACAAACGTTAAGGACTTATTATCAAAGAAAGTACAGTTTGTCTTATTCGGAACTTGTAGTCTTCAGTATATTCAAACAATCAAAAAATTAATTTCTTCAAAAACAGCCAACACGTGGTTCATCACACATTGACTTTTTCAAAGCGGAGAGATGTTACAAAGGATGAATTGTAAAAGGTAGAAAAAAGAAAAATTATTTAGAGTAAAGAACAGAATGAAGATAAAGAAGCAAGAGGATGCAAGAATCTCTACGTGGTGCTAATTATTACTATTTCCTGTTTTTTTTTATCATAACATTGTAGTAAAGACACGCTACTTAACCTCATCCATGTTCGGGAAATCGCGTTCTCTACCGGGTACTAATAAACATGACTATTTTCAGGGTTTTTTTTCCACCACTAATGGAGAGCACATGGAATTTTACCATTTCCTTTGTGTCAACGGGGGACGTGCCTTCGGAGGCTGGGACACGATACTGAAATATAGTTGTATTTTCTTCACTCTCCATGTGCAATAGGTCTAGACTGATTTCTCCATTTAACACACATTTAATTTATATTTTTTTATTTTTCAGTTGCTAGTCGACCTATCTCATTTATTACATGCCAGTAACGGCACTGTTTTTTTTTTTTTTTTTTTTACTCATCACCCTTTAGAGAAGCTCCCTTTCATATTTCTCGGCATGAACAGTTTTTAGGTTTTTGCATTTTTCAATACACTGTTGGGAAGCCCTTCGACTTTCCTCAACATTACAGCAGCGTCCCCACAACTTATCCTATAATTACATACACTTTTGTTTCACAACAGGAAATCTGTCCTACAACTATTCGAGATGGGTATTACTTACCACTCAGCGTTACCATCTGAGCTGATTAATGACTACTGGTTTTTTTAAATAACTATTTGAGCAGCCCACTTTACGTAAGTTATTACTCATAGCAACAGAGCATTAACTTTCTATTGATTTGCCTTCACTTCACTGGAACTTTATTTTCCATTCTGCTTTCCGTTACCAGTGCCACGTGTTGAAACATTAATAGGTGTGAACATACCAATTTTGAAGCACTGCATCAGATATTCACCAACCGAGTCTACAACTTGGATTGGTGACCTTTTCTATACTTTTGAGGTTGGTCTTCGTCAATAACTGGGTCTTCGAGCTCTTGTAAGACCTCTTTTTCACAGCATTTCTGGATACTTTTTCACTGTGTAACTACACTGGTTCTATAACTTTTGAATAGGATTTGGTTCATGGCGATACATCACTGGTTCTATACCTTGAATAGCCTTTGACTTTACTAAAGATCACTATGGAATTTCTCCTTCTTACTTATAATATCATAAGCCAATTGGAGGGTCACACTACAATAACATCTTCACATTTCCTCCCTCCCTTTATTCACTACATGGGTAGGGGATTCTCTCACTAAATTATATTGCCCTGTGGATCTGATTACGTGATTCCTTCATCGTCTTGCTTGTTCATTTATCTTCATTTCATTCTTTACTCTATATTTTTTTTTTTTACCTTTTCCAAGAAGTTAATTATTCTAATGTTACAATTCATTCTTTGCAACATCTCACAGCCTTGGAAAAAGTGTAACGAAACACGTGTTGGCTGTTTTTGAAGAAAAATGTATAAACGTATGAATGTACGGAAGACTAAGTTCACATACAGACAAACTGTCCTTTATTTTGAAATAACAAGTCCTTAACGTTTGGACCTTATACTAATTTATGACACTGTTGGACGCTTGGTTGGTTTTGGAATCCCACTGAATATTGATTTGCTTTCTATTTGGCCTCTTATCTCTTCACGCCTGCAGATAAAGGTTAAACGATCTGAGGAAGATCTAAGCAGGGCTGATAGGTGTAAGTCAAGTGCTGCAAAAGAGCCACGTTCGGCAAATGAGGGAGAAAAATAAATTATGAAAATATAATTTTATAACTAGAAGCAAATGACAGGAAACTACAGTGTGTTTGGGGACGTGGGTAAAACAAGATTGAAAAAACAGTTTGAGAAAAGAAAACAATAGGGTAGCTAGAAACCGGGAAAGAAGAAAGCCTGAAGGGTCAAAAGAATGGTGAAAGGAAGGAAATATGAAAGAAAGGAAGGTAGGAAAGGTGAAAGGAGAAGTGAAAGGAAGGGTGAAAAACAGAACGGTGCAAGGATGAATGAATGGCTGGAAGGATGAAAGTTTGGATAGATGGATAAAAGGATCAATTAACAAAAGGTTGAAAGGAAGGGTGAAAGAATAAATAGTTGGATGGAAGGTTGGTTGAAAGGTTGTTCGCAAAAATGGATGGAAGAGCGAAGGCAAAGATCATTGAATAGATGGAATGATCAAAGGATGGATGGATAGATTTTTTAAATGATGGACTGATAAGTGAAAGGATGGATGAATGAGTGGACCGATGGAAGGAAGAAATGTCAATGAACTGTTGAAATAATGAAAGCTAGAGTAAAGGATCCAAGAATGGATGGAAGTGTGGGTGGATGAATAGATAGATTGGAGAATGTTCATGTGAAGAGAGCTAATCCAGGAAGTGCTGGCCTTACTGTTTCTCTCATTTAGTGTCATGAAAGTTTTCATTCAAAGAGGGGGAGGGAGGATGTAGTTTAATTATCTGGCTACTCCATTTAACAAGGGGAACCCAAAATCCTACTGGTTTTGGTACACATTCACATGCAGATTCTGTGTGACTCTTGAGTGCCACACACAAACTACAGGACCTCTACATAGACAGGATTGTTAGTGCAAGGCTCTGAGTTTTTACCTAACAGTAGAAGAGGAGTCAGTCTGCCATCGGCAATCTTGACCTACTTTAACTTACATGGGGAAGAAGGTGGGGCTGTACTGCTTATTGCACTACTAGTAATTGCAACCTTTGTGCTCATTCGAGCAGGAGCGTTCACTGCACCAGTTTTTCCTTACCGATATTAACCATTCCGATTAACCAAGAATATTTATTTTCGTATACCCACTACAAGCCACAAAGAATGTCGTTTTATTGCACCGTCACGTATGAGGCATCCATGGCTTATAACTTTATTGTACTACCTCATGGTGAACTACACCACAAGTTCACAGAGGCATTCTCTGATTCAGGCACATCACGAGCACGGACAGGCACAAGTTGTCGTATGGGCACTCTTTTTTTCTCATTTTCTACCTTATATATCATAATGCATAGTAAAAAATTTTCTAAGAATTATTACCAGCATGCAACATCTAGAGAGGGGACTCAGGGTAAACTGTCCTTCAGAACAGAGCAGATAAAGTGACTAGATTGTCACGGTAGTAGAGTTTTGTAAACTTATATGCACGTACACACATCACAGTCTTGCATATATCCAGAACAGTCACCCAGCGCTCCAAAGCAATGACAGTAGCCTCGGCTCTGGTGGAATGAGCCCGCAGGCCCTCAGGGGAGGGGGGGGGGGGGGGGGGGGGGGGGGGGGAGGGGGGAAGGGGTGATTGGGGGGGGGTGGTTATTGGCCAGTGCGTATTTTAATACAGAGGACTATCCACCATGACAGGAAAGCCTTCTCCTTCCTTGTCCGCGGGAAACCTACCAGGATCGGATCATTCATGTGACGGTCCTTTGTGCGATTGATGTCAAATGTCAAAGCCCTTGTTGGGTCAGGTTAATGGAACGTCTCCTATTTTGAGGGGTGAGGTGAAGCAATAGCACTTGCAGAGTAACTGATTGGCCAACGTGGAATGGAGTCACGACCTTCGATAGCAAGGCTGCCAAGGTCCTCATAACCAGTTTGCATCCGCCTTAAACCTCCTGTTTTTTCCGGGCAAAGACAGCGCCTGCAGTCTACTCATGCGATGTAAGCACGAGGAAGATGGTTTTCAGTGTTAAGAGTCATAAAGAACAGCTGTAAATAGGCTCAAAGGCTATACACATAAGAAATGTCAATACCAAGTTCTAGTCCCACTGAGGCATAACAAGCGACTGGGGGGGAAGAGGGATGTGGCAATGTGGCAAGACACATGCATCAAACCTTGAATAAAACATATCACAACTAGTGACAAAGGTAAACACAAAGTCTGAAAGGTATGATAATTAACCAGTCACCATGCCCACCGCAGGGTCTTGCGGGCTAAAGAAAGCACAACTAAAATAACATCACAAACTGTGGCTTGTAAGGGGGGCAGTGTTTTGAACACTACGCCAAGCAAAAAATTCGGTCCCTGCGTCCAGAGCAGCTAAACTTTATGGATGGGCATTTGGCTGCAGGGGTGAAATCAACCACTTCAGTCAAATGCATTCAACTGCCACTGCTGAATCTCCATGCATGGAGGTGTAGGCCGTGGATAGTCTGACACAGGATCTTGCCCTTCTGCTGAGAGAATAAGGACCTTCTAAAGTTGAAGCAGGTTAGAGAACAAATACTCAGCCTCAGGGGCTCTAGGTAGCACACTTCCCTAACCCAACCCAGGCCAATGATAATGACCTGGGCAGAGTCTGTCTTGATCATCCTCAGAACTCAAGGCAGGGGAGATAGTCAAAACAAGTACAGGACTATTTTCTTCAATTCCAGCCAGAGAGAAACTCCTAAAGGGCGCCTTATAGGAAACACCAACATGCACAACTATAAACAAGATGGCGAAGTTGCTTGTGATCTGCCAGACTACACCTGATTAGGATGTGCGATCTGGCATTCAGGGAGGTCGCTAGGCAGTTCAGGACCAAGAAGATGTTCTGCTGGTACCGTCACCTCCAGAAGCTTAGTGCCTCCTGACACATGCCCCAGGACCTCACTCTTTCCATTCTACCACATGCCGACCAAGCTCGCCTCCCTCCGATGGATGGCAGAAAGGCTTATAGGAATCACAGGAGGCTCGAGAAGATTACTATGGCGCTGGCTCTCAGAGTCCTGGGGTCTCTAATCCTTCTCTCCCAGATCTTATATTCTTATCTTAACAAGGTTTTATAAAGCGCTCACACACCCAAGGGTTTCATGGCGCTAAACCGACAGATGCTGTGAGACTTGGAAAACTATCTGAAGAAATTAGGCCAAAGCCTGGACCAACAGCCAAGTTTTGAGATGCTTCCTAAATGGGAGAAGAGTGGTACAGGAACGAATTTCCAGGGGGAGGGAATTCCATAACTTTGAGGCAAGGCTAGCAAACCTTCACCCTCCCTTACGTTGGAACTTATGTCGAGGGACAGTCAGGAGGGTTTGATAGGCAGAGCGTAGGCTGCGACGAGGGATGTATCTGGGCAGAAGATCTTGAATAAACTTCGGACTGCTAGCATATAAGGATTTAAAAATTATGCAAGCAGTTTTAAAAGTAACGCGTTGTGTAATCGGGAGCCAATGAAGTTGCCTAAATAGTGGTCTGGCAGTCTGCCAGCGCGGAAGACGGTAAATAAGTCTGGCTGCCTGATTTTGAACCATCTGCAAATGTTTGCTAGGCGTTGCAGGAAGACCCAGGTAGATGGCATTGGCGTAGTCTAGGTGTGATAACACCAATGCCATTACCACATGGGTTAGGGCGGACTGGGTGAGCATCCGGCGAATCTTTTTTATTTTACGAAGCTGGAAAAAACAAGTAGATACAACCGGTTTCACTTGTGGCTTCAATGATAGCTCACTATCAATGAGCACCGCCAGACTTTTAACCGAATTAGACAGAATGGGGGGGGGGGGGGGGGGGGGGGGGCGGGGGGGAGGGGGATCCATGTTCGGATGGCCAGTAATGAGGGCCCCTCAGAAGTTGACTTTTGCCGACAAGAATCAATTCGGTCTTGTCAGGATTTAACTTCAATTGGTTCTAATCCATCCAATGACTGATATGAAGCATGGTGTTCTGAAATTGATGGATTGAATCTGGAGAATTGTCAATCGTGAAAACGAGTTGCAGATCATCTGCATAATTAAAGGTAGTTACTTTGAAAGCTTTTAATGACTGGAGCAAGGGGTGCATATAAATATTAAACAGGATGGGCTACAGTGAGGAACCCTTGGGAACCCCACAAGTAGTATGGAGTTTGTGGGAGGAAAAAAGGGGCTAGTTTGACACGGTCGAGAAGGATGTCGTGGTCGACCGTGTCAAACGCGGCCGACAAGTCAAGTTAAGACCAGGGCCTGGGGGGTTCCCATATCTGCATTATGACGCAGGGAGTCCAGGATCCCCGTGATGACTGACTCAGTCGAATGGGCCAGACAAAATCCGGCTTGGAAGTCGGTTCGTACAAAAAACTGGAGAGATGCAGTGTTACATGTGCTTCCAGTACCTTGGCTAAGTACAGAAGCAAGGAAATAGGCCTGTAGTTAGATAGATAGAGTAGTGGGCTTCGCTCCCGTTTTTTTTTCCAGGAGGGGCACCACAACTGCCTCCTTAAGAGAGTTGGGTACTATGCCTTGAATTAGAGAAGAGTTGAGTAATCTTAGGATGGGAAGGGGGAAGGTAGCAAATACAGTTTTTAGTATATGGGGAGGACAGCAGTCACGAGGGGATCCAGATGGTTTTTAGCAACCCAGCAGTGAAGCACCGGCACCACAACTAAAACTGGGTGGGAGAGGGAAAGGGTGAACTACCAGCTGAAATATCTGTGCAATAGTCTGTAGTGTCCAGGCAAGCCCAGAGCACATACTTTTCTGCATTCGGACTATCCTGTGCCCCATGAGCCAAAGAGGCCCTGAAATCTTCTGGGACAGCACACAGGATGTCGGTGTCCATATCCCATAACGTGTGGTGTATCTACCCTAGGGACAAACCACAGTGATAAACATAAGGGCTAGATTAATCAAAGAAAACATTCTCTTCCTAAAAGAATCAAATATTTCTGATTCGTAATCCAGAGAATTGGTCAGGTAGGAATTTGGACTGACCTTACTTGTTGAAGCTTGAACAATGGGGCTCTCCGGTGCTGGATGCTTCACCATGAAGCCCGAGTCATCGGTCGAATGACTGGTTGTCATGAGCATGGCTTAGACAACGCACCCAGAATTCTTAAGTACCAGCTCCATTAACGAGCAATAATGGCTCAGATGAAGCGGACTCTTGAAGAATTTCAGTTAACACATTTGTTTTCATCTTAGTAGTGGGCAACTGAAATGCTACACCCTCAGCTGCCCTCCAATTCACCACTTCAATTAAGTACTTTACTCAATCTAATTAGAAGCCAAGCTCTGTTTCAGGAGCTTGGCTGTGTAGACCACTGTAATAGTAAAGACCACTGTAATAGTGCAGCCAACATACTATGCATCATCAGTATAATGAGATGATCTCTCGGACTTCTTCCAAAACAAAATACTCAAGAGCTACGCTTACTTCGCACCCCAACTCATTGCAGAGGACATCTTCACGCAATCACCCACCACCACCACCTATTATCTAACCAACTTGAGCCCCTCACCACAAAAGACACTGCCGGAATTATGAAGACCATCTATTCAGGATACCCCAAAGACCCCTGCCCTCAACACATGTACAAACTGGGAAGAACACCGATCAGCACTAACCTCACCACCATCAACTCCTTCATCCTTAGTGGAACCTTCCAGGATAGCTGGAAATACGCATAAGTAACAGCTTTCCTGAAGAAAACCTCTGCATATACAAAATGACTTCTTATTTACAGACCCATCTCGCTACTTCCTTTCCCGTCCAAAGTCCTGGAGAGAGAGATCAACAGGCAACTCTCCTACCATCTAGAGTAGCACAACCTCATGGACACCACCCAGTCAGGGTTCTGCAACAAACAGCACGGAAATCGCCCTACTGGCAGCAACAGACATCTGTTCCATCATAGATAGAGGTGAAACCCCTTCACTCATCCTCCTTGACCTATCTGTAGCCTTTAACACCGTTCCCAAGGCACCCTCATCGCTATACTCAGGATTTAAGGGCGCGTCTGAGATGGATTGCTACTTTCCTCTCCAACAGAACCCAATAAGTCAAACTCCCTCCTTACACCTCAGAAACCATGAAGCTAGTCTGTGTAATCCTTCAGGAATCCTCCCTCACCCAACCCTTTCAAAGTGTATATGGCACCCCTCGCCCGCATCATAAGAGCCCACAGCTTCAACATTGTCTCTTACGCCGGAGGCAAAAGAACGATGGATTTAAACCAGATCTCTTGACTGGGGTGCATGTATGATTTATTCACATTCTGTCCATCATTTGTTTGCGTAGCACACAGCTCATCTTCTCCCTCACTGATGAGACCAACTCCACCACGATTAACGTCACATCCTACATGATCAACGTGGCCAACTGGATGAGGGAAAGCAGCCTTAAACTCAAATGGGACAAAACAGAGATCCCAATCTTCAGAAACAAGTGCTTCCCATGCGAATCCTCCAGGTGGCAATCCAATGTAGGCAGCACACCCACCCCAATCGCCTGCACCAGAAACCAGGTCATCATCCTAAATGACAAACTCACAATGAATAAACAGGTTAATGCTGTGGTCACATCCTGCTACCTCATTCTCAGAATGCTTTGGAAGATGTTCAAATGGATCCCCACGCACACAAGATGTACGGACATCCCGGCATCTCCAACCAGCTCATGCAAAGACTCCAAACAATCAAAAATGCCACTGCCATACTCATCCTCAATATCCCCAGGAGTGCTCACATCACTCCCTACTTCACTAACCTACACTGGCTACCCATCCAAATACGCTCACAATTCAAACTGTTCGTCCACGCCTACAAAGCCCTCCACATCAGACCAACATGCTTCACTTCCACTCTACTATCTGTTCAGACAGCTATGCTCTCACTCGCTTACCCTTGCACGGGTCATCTGCATCTACAGAAGTCAAAAGGGTGCGCCTTATTCTTTAATGCCGACAAGAACTGTAATGAACTTCCAAGATACATCTGGACAGCTACTTCGTTTCTTGACTACTGCAGAGAAACTGAAGACCTGGCCTACGTTCCTGCTCCAGCATATGGATACCCTCATGGGTGACAAATTGCTCCATACATTTTGATACAACATAACATGCAGCAATCTGTCCTTTTTTTCATGATCATCAGTGTCCTGACACATGTGCACCATGCTGGGTGTGAAACTGATCCTGAAAGAGCGTGAATCCTATGCTGATACTAAAGCCAGCATAAGTAAACAAAGAAGTGAGTGCAGAATGCCTGAATTATTCTTAGCCCAGGGTAATTACTCTGGTCAGCGCACTAGTCCATCTTTCTTTTGTCCACTATACCACCTCGCCAGCGACCATCCATGTTTAAATCAGTGTTGGTCTTGCTCCAATAGGGACAATCCAGCCCAAACTGCCATGGTTAGTCCAATATCAACAGGAACACAATTAACCCCAGACCGATGTTGCCCAAAACGGGACTACCCACATCTGTGCCTACCTGTGCATGTATTCATCAATACGGATGTCAGGGCAGAGGTTGGGACTGTAATCAAGCTGCATAATGACTGGCTAAGCTTCTTAGAGTTTACAGCGGTTTGGGAGTGAAGACTGGTGTCAGGATCAGATCACTGACTGGCGCAGGCGGACTCTGCTTCCGCATAAGAAGAACTCAGTAAGAAATATGGTGTAAGCTCATGTGTGGAAAAAAAGGGGTTTACATTTGCAATCCACTTTTTAGATGCCATTTGTGCAGTGGGAAGATTTTTAGCACTGACCGATTAATTCACGCATTCCATTTGTCACTTTTTTGTAACTTTATTTATTTTAGGAGTTTTATATTGCGCTGGCCAGACTCGAGGGTATTGGAGCGCTTTACGATACATTTTAATACAGTCACATAGTAAGACGGAGATCAATTGAAGGCGGGAGCCGAAACGCGTAGACCGTCCATTTGAAGCACTTTCTTTTTGCACTTGGTGTGTAAATAAAAAACGCGAAGAAATCATCTGCTGCTGTGCCGTGTCTTTGTCTACTAATCGTAGGAAGAAGAAGCTGTGGTAAAAAAATATATATAATATAATAAATATAATATATAATATATAATATATATATATGCTGTGCCACATTGAGGAAGGGAGTCCTGCGATAACCTCGAGGGTGCACATTGTCATTGGGCTGAACCTCTTTCCATGGGGAGGGGGCAATGAGTTAGGGGGAGCGGGAAAAGGCAGGTCTTAATGACAGTGGCAGTGTGTGTCTAGTTCATGCTGGTTCGCTTTGGCGTTGGTTCCTGGTTCGGGAAGGCATGGTTGAGGAAGAGGCCTTTTAGGAGTTTCTTGAATTTTACAAAGGAAGGGATAGTCCTGATATCCGCTGGGATGGAGTTCCAGATTTTGGGAGCGCTCCCAGCAAAGGATTGAGTAGCTGTTTTTTGTGTGTGTGTCTTCATAGGAATGAGTAGTTGGGTATTGGAGCTCCTGAGGTTCCTAGTCTGACCGGCCTTCGAGTTTGGAGGCCAGGTAGTCTGGGTTCCCTGTGTGCAGGGCTTTGTGCGTGAGGCAGGTGGTTCTGTAACTGGCCAGCATTTCGACTGGGAGCCGTTTTAGTTCTCTGAGTGTGGGACAGATGTGTTCATATTTCTCAACTACGGTGACCATTCTGGCTGCTGCATTGAGAGTAGTTTTGAGGGGAGCTAGGTGGGATTTTGCTGTGCCGGAGAGGACTGCATTCCCATAGTCGAGTCTAGATAGCACCAGTGATTGAGTGGCTTGTTTGAGGTCCTTGGGCGGAATTAAGTTTTATTTTGTTGAGTATCTTCAGATTGAGGAAGGCGCTCTTTGCGGAGTTCTTAATGTGTTTGGACATGTCGAGTTTTGTGTCTAGGGTGATTCCTAAAGATTTTACAGAGCTGGCCAGCGTGAGGTTGCTGTTGGGAGATTCGATTGCTTTTAGGCACTCTACAATATGCAGGTTTTCTTCTTTGTTGAAGATGAGGAGGATTTCTCGTTTATCTTGGTTGAGTTTTAGGTGGTTTATGGATAGCCATTGTGCAACTTCTCTTAGGGTGTTCCTGTTTTTTTCATTTTCAGGAAGGCTAAATGGTCTTGGATGGATGCCATAGTTGTGTTGTAGTGAGAGGTGAGTTCTGTGGTAGAGAGATCACCTGTGGAGATAGGAAGAAGCAGGTTTACCCTTTCTTCTAGGTTGGCTAAGGTGATCCGAGTTAGATTTCTCATCCATATTGGGAGGTCTTGAGTGAGAGGTTGATATGTGATCAGTTGGGTGATACGGAATAGGATTAAGTGGTGGTCGGACAAGTCGACGGGTAGGATGTGGTCAATTGTGATTATGTCGCGTTGGGCGATAATAGAGTGTAGGATTGCTCCTTTGATATGGGTTTCATCTGAACAGTGCTGGGTAAGGTTGTTGCTGTGCAGGAGCTCGTTCAGGTTTTGGATTAGCGAGTTGCTATTTTCATTCCAGTGTAAATTGAGGTTGCCCAGAATTAATTTATTTGCGTTTCGAAGAGCACAATGCGCGATCAGGTTGGACAAGTGCTCGGAGAATGTTGAGGTGTTGCCAGGAGGGTGGTATAGGAGTTGGCAGTGTAGTGATTTGTTGTCGGTTGTGTTAATGATGGCGGTTAGGCATTCGAAAGAGTTATTGTTGAAGGTGTCTATTTCCGTCATGGACATGTTTTTGCTGCAAATGATTACTATACCCCCGCCTCTTTGGTCTTTTCAATCTTTTTGATGGGGGCACAAAAGTGTCCATGATTGGTGTTGAGCAGTCATTGAGCCAGGTCTCGGTGACGAAGGCTATGTCGATCTCCTGGGTAAGGATGCATTCTGCTAGCTCTGTGGCATGTTTGGAGGCTGATCTGCAGTTTATGAGCATGCAGTTGGTGGAGGGTGCCATTTGTTTTTGTTGCTACTTCTTCAGGGGGGCCATGCGGATGTTAGTGAGGGAGACTGGAGGTTTGGTAGGTTTCAGGGGGGGGGGGGGGTGGGAAGGGGTGGTCTCTTCACAATCCAGTGATCACCTGGGGCGTGGAATAAGGGGTGGCAGTAGCTGGGGTGTCGTACGAGGAGGCAAGAGATGCTGCACCACTCGAGGACATAGCCTTGTTAGTTCTTTTGGGTCTCTGTATCTGATTTGAGAGGGAGGTGGAGATCCAACTGAGGCAGGGAGCCTTGGGAAGCGTTTGGTGTGAGGGGTTGGGGAGGGTGGGGAAGGGGAGGGAGGTCTTGCGGAGCCTGGCGAGGTTAGTAAGGATAACATTAAAGCCCTGGGTTATGGCTACAAGCTGGGTTTCTAGCAGGGTGAGTCGCTGTCCTGTCTCTTCTGAGGTGGGGGTAGGGGGGGATGGGGGTTCTGGTCATCCCTAGAGGGGGATTGCCTGGCTATGTTTTGTTGCAGTCTGGTTATTCAAGTGCTGCCTGTGGAGGCTTTGTGCAAGACTGTGGGCGCGGGGAGACGGGGGTCGTGCAGAGGCTTCCATGTTCTTTTGTATGCGGGTATAGGGAGGTAGTTTGGAGTCTTAGATAGTGTGTGGAGGTCGATTGTAGTAGTATGTGGGAGGTTGTAGGTGTTGGTGATGTGAGGTCGGACAGGGGAAGGAGAGCCTTCTTCGTGGTGGCAGAGGTACGGGTGGTGTCTTGTGGCGCATAGCTGGTGTTGATAGAGGGAGCGTGGATGGGGTGTGTGCTCAGCTGGTGGGTCCGGTTGTCAGAGGAGAAGGGGTGGGTTGTTCGTGTGTCACTAAGTGGGACTGGCATGCTTAGACTTGGGTCCCAAGTGCACACTATCACTGGAACCAAGCTACACCTGGCAGATGAGCCCTAACCAGGGCAAACCCAGTATTGGTTTGCTCGTGCTCCGGTTCAGGGAGGGCCTGGCCTGGAAGTTCAGGTGGTACTGTTCCCATTTCAGCAGGGTCAAGACTGATTTGCATATGGCTACATCCAAACTGAGGTATCATGGTGCCGGAAATAACGATGGACAGGGATGTGGGCCAGAGTAATTGCCAGTGGTCAACGGTGCCAGAGCAGAAGTTGAAGCTAGGAAGGTAGCTAGCTTCGAGGGGCTGGCGGCCTTAGGGCAGATCTGCTGGCGAAGTCTAACTGGAGACCCCTGCTGCTCCGTGGGGCACGAAGGTGCACCATCTGCAGCATGGTCTTGTTGAAGAATGCCATTTACTGTGGGGTTAACAACAGCCTAAAACACTTAGTGTGTGCTGAGAAGAACTGCACGATTGGTTCGGACCCAGGACCTATCGGCAGAGTGTGATATTTACCATGACACTTTCATACCTTCTCACTAGACGTCATGTGGTGGGATGAGGAAAAGTCCCATTTGGCCTTCATATGCTTGTTTATAGACTGACTTCAATTTACTGGAAGATTTTTAGCAGGAAGGAGACTACTTGTGATGACCTAGTGACTGGGACCACAATCTGGAATAGGAGTTGAACTTCTGCTTGCCCACTCTTCTTATGTTTTGTGGCATTGATCACAACTTCCTGGTCCTCAACAACTTTAGAGTGCACAAGAGCATAGCTTTTACACGATTTAAGAGTCAAGGGCTGTGCCAAGCACCATATGCAAGCCACAATTGGGTTTGTGACCGACAGCTGCTTCCAGCAGACTCAGCAAGGCTCCAATCCTATCATTTTCGAAATCATATTCTGCACCTTTGTGAGAAGCTTTTAGGAGTTGCTGGAACAATGCCACAGTTGGGAGTGGAGTTCTGGATCCACATTAAAAGGTGAAGAAAAGGAACAAGAAAAATGTCAGCACTCAAGAGGTGGCACTTGAATGTGTCTCTACTCTGACTTCCAGAGCAGTGTGGATTACAGCACTAAATGCTGGTGCATTACTTGGAAAATTCGCAAGAATCAGTCTCGTGTCTGAGGATGTTTGAAAAATGAGAAATCTGCTGTTAGAAGTATTCACAAGAATGGAGAATTTTTCACACCAAATATTTTTCTTCTTGTCCTATGTGCTCCCCCTCTTTGCTATCCTGTAGAAATTCCCAGAAGTCCTAGATACAAAGCGGCTGACCCCCTCTTTTCACAGGAAGAGGGCCTTAGCTCATCCTAAACCAGTCACATATTTAGATGCGGTCCCTTCTATCCGTCACTGACAAGACCTGTATTTCATCCTGCTAGAGCAGGAGCTAGAAAGTCTAGGAGGGCCCTGAAATATACGTAGCGTGAGACTCTCCTTTGTTACGCCAGCTGTCCATGCATTCCTCCAGTTTAAGAAGGAAATGTTAACAATACCTACCTTCCTGGGCCCAGCAGCCAGGCTATTGTCCTCTAGAGAGCTGCATCATGAACTCCAGCCAAGAATGTGTGCTGGGCCTCACGAGGTGCAGGGAGTGGCAAAACTGGTTCTAAGACAGTTTTGGTTAATGCAGCACTAAGCACATTTCATAAAATTAGGTTTCCACTAACGTTATCAAAAACCTACTTTCACCATTAAAATACATTTTCAAAACTATGTGAAAAATAAACTTGAATCATTTTGGTAGCATTTTTAATGACACCTATGGCTCTTAATGGGAAAACAAGCTAAACTAAAGAGTGAACACAGCTTTTAGACATGTAGTCAATATGAGGGCACACTATTGCAAACATGTAGCGTGCCACGTGTTTTTTTTTTATT
Source organism: Lissotriton vulgaris (assembly GCF_964263255.1). NCBI lineage: Eukaryota > Metazoa > Chordata > Amphibia > Caudata > Salamandridae > Lissotriton > Lissotriton vulgaris. The sequence continues at coordinate 273,390,058 of NC_141689.1, read as the reverse complement.
CGTTAAGCACCCAGCTATGTGTGCTTAAAAGGCACACCTTAGGGTGACTTTTGTGAAATAATTGGTTTTCGGACGTGGCAAAGCCCATTTTTTTTGCACCACTGCAATGCACTTCAACTGTAGTCCACAGAGGTGGGCATGTAACTATAAATTGGCCATACAAGTGGGCAGTTAAACCACATGCAACCTACATGACATTTAACTTCTAATTGGGCGATTACACAGAAAAGGTGACTTTGCTACATGTGCCCATCCAAACGATAGGACTACTTGTAGCTTAGCCATGATTAATTGGAGATATATTCGCTGGCGTTATATTTCCAGCCTAAGTTCTACATCGCTTTCTGTAAAACGTTAATGTCTGGACATTTTAATCAGATGTTGCAGGTGGGCTATGTCACCAAATTATCAAAGCTAAATAAACACGTAGGGGGTAATTCTCACTCGTGTGATAAACTGATGCAATAATACCACAACTGGAATTACTAATTCCATATTACCTATGTTAACCCCATGGACAAGGACTCCGAAGTCTCCGGTGGGAGCGAGTACATCTCGTTTTCAAGTTCACGATTTATTGATACAAATAAAACAATAAAAAAACAGCTTATTTGGATCTTTGTTCCTCCGAAAATAGTATCAATATTTCAAAAAAGAAAACATAAATCCCCCCAAAACAGCGTCTTTGCTCACCCATATTTGTCTGCAAGATCTCTTGCTTGCTTTTCGTTGACCTCTCGTTGGTCTGACAAGTCTGCTTTGTTGCCAATTAATACTATATCAGGATTTTCACAATATGCATTGGCTTGGAGTTGACCTGAAAATAACAGAAGCAGGTGATAATGTAGTTAAACAGAATGATTTATGAGTCATACGAACACCATATCCTACTTATTTTGAAGCCGTTTTTGTTTTTAGACAATATTTCTACTATAGGGACGCTATAGTACGTGTGGGTATATTATATACATATATATATATACATATACACACACACATACAAACACTGAAGTTGTGAGTTTAGTGTTACCATGTAATTATTCTGTTAAGTCAACTACTATCTGGACATATATCAGTAATTGCAATCATTACAGCAATACCTCTATGAATAATATGGCCCGATGTTTGACTAGTTTATGCTAGAGAACAATCATTAAAAAATCAAACGTGACTGATTCACTAAACAGATTGTGTTAGTGATGACACTTACCATGGTAAATGTATAAAATGGATTAATAGTTAAAAGGGATGCGAGCCCTACTCAAATAATAAACATAATATTTGTGAGGGTAAACCACAAATGTCACTAAATAAACCTGCGGTATCCTAGAAAAAATGCAGCCAGGCTTAATTTAGAGACAATATGTAAAGTAAAGCTTAAACAGTAATAAAGTGAAAACACAAGAGAAGTCCCATAACAATTCAGAAAATGGAGGATATTCTAACAAATAAAATCACACCGAAATAACAAAAACCCAATCAATAGAACCGGCATAATGAGATTTTAAAATATTAAGTTAACAAATGGTTCCAAAAGGCGCTGGTCAAGCTGGACCAGGACCAAGTCGCAAGCTGACGGAGTGCCGGTCGCGCATGGGACCAGGTTCGATCCCACAGGGAGTTGTACCATTTTTTCATTGGTGTGGGGGTTGCGATGTGCTGCACATCACACTGTGTCAGGTCTGTCAAGCTGTCGATCAGGACCTAGAACTTTGAGATCCTGCAATGCAAGGCCCTTGTATCATTATGTGTTGTTCTGGGTCAGATCTGATGAAACTGTGATGAGGATCTGTGAGGTTCTTTGATGCAATGTTCTGTGTCGGTTTGCACCACATGGTCTGATCCCGTGAAGCATTCAGTCAAGCAGGGAGGTGTACACTCGGACCCTTGCCAAGATCTTGAACACAGGGGGCAGGGGGTCAAGACACTCCCGATCAGGGCCAGCAGAGGGGACCACATCAGGTCCAGTTAGGTCCGGTGAGCTAAGAATCAGACAGCAGGGCAGTCCTCCTCCTAAATTGTCTACGGGTCCAAGGGAATTCTCCTGTGAGGTTCTGAGGGTTCCACATTTATACCCAGAGGCAACATGTGTGTAAGTCTCATTCTTGGTCTACCCCTAAACTGGTTCTGGTAATTCTTTTCCCTTCCCCTGGGTTTGGCTCCAAACTGTCTAGGAGGACAAAAGGTAGGCAGGCCCAGGTAGTAGATGCCTTTGCTAGTGGCAGGGCAGGCAGCTACAGAAGTCAGGAAGGGTGTCGGCACAGCCCAAACGATATGCTTTGAAGTTCAACAAGGGCTGATCACAACCCTCGGGAAAGCTTGCTCAAGAGAGGAACATTCTGCCCCACACCCAAGACCTTTTGTCCCCCGTCTGGAAGGAATACACATCACACCACAGGAGAGCCTTTACCAATTATGTGACCCTGGACATTGGCAGAAAGACACATTAGGTTTAGGCAGAACTTTCAAAAAGCGGCCTTTTCAGAACAGTAATTTAAAACCAGACTTTAACATTAGAGAGGATTTTAAATTCCAATGTCAATGAGTGCGAGAAGTATTTCTCTATCTGTTCCCAAACAGATGTTCCCACTTATGTGTAATACAGTAACCCAATGTTAGGCTATGGGCGAGGTAGGTATGCTACAGTGAAAAAGGAATTCACGAGTTTCTCTCTGCCAACAAAAATGGATTCAGTCAAAGCAGGGTAAAAACAAGTTAGTTACCTGTACACTGTGGTTCTCCAGAATTGATATCTTGCATAGATTCATATGCTTGAATCTTTCCCACCGTCATGGTGAGAGCCCCACTGTAACAGCAGTGCTTATACCTAAGCATTAGTAATTACATTGAGAATAGACATTGCTAGCCAATTCACATTATTTTAATACATCTAAACATCAGCAAATCAGAGTCCCTAAAGCACTCATCCACCGCATAGCCACCATACCTCAGATTTTGAGGACGAGTATAAGTTAAGCAAAATTAGAGGTATCAGAAAAAGTGGTGAACTTTAATGGGGAGGAGGGAGGGTTGCAAGTGAATCTATAAAAGATATCAATGCTGGAGAACCACAGTGTATAGGTAAATAACTTGTTTTTTCTCCAGTATGGTATCTTTCAAAGATTTGCCTGCTTGAATCAGACTAGTAAGCAGTTTAAAGTAAAATGTTAGTGGGTAAGGCTAGCCATCCCACCACAAAAGAAAACATACTGCAAGATTAACTTCACTAGAATGAATACACTAAAAAGCATAGCATGACATAATTGCAACATATGTATACGAAAGACATCATAAACATACAGAATATGAATAGACCCAAATAGTTGTGTACCTTAATGATCAGGCGACAACACCGCCTGCCCAACTGCAACATCCACCTTCTTCAAGGAATCCAGACAATGTTTTGTGAAGGTGTGGGAATTAGACCATGTCGCTGCCCTGCAGATGTCTTGTACCGATACGCCTGCAAACATTGCTGAAGAAGCTGAAACTTCTTGTAGAATGCACTTTCACTTTTGCAGACCATTGGTCTTCCTGCTTTCTCATGACAAAAGGTGATGGCTGCAGAAACGCACAAAGCAATTTGCCATGGTAAGGCCTGCCCCTTCCTCGGAGGAACAAATGAAATCAAGAATTGATCAGATTGCTTGAACAACTTTGGTTCTATCCAAGTAAAACATGAGGCAACGCCTGGCATATAGAGTAGGTAAAGATCTCTCTGCTACGGATGAGGGTTTACTGTAGAATGTTAGCAACCCAATTGGTTCATTTAGGTGAAAAGATTTGGCACTTTTGGAATTAACTTCGGGTTTGTTCGTAACATGACTCTGTCCTCCTGAAACTTTAATTATGGTTCATGAATTGTCAAGGAGTGAATCTCATTTATCCTCCTAGCTGAAGTAAGTGCCATCCGAAAGCCGCTTTCCAAGAAACCTATTTCATGTCTGCTTTAGGAATTGGTTCCAAAGGTCTTCTAAGAAGCCGAGACAACACTGCGTTGAGCTGCCATACCACAGGGGAAGACTTCACAGGTGAGTAGACTCTAAAAAGACCTTGCATGGACTCCAAATGAGTCTGTTGGAACATAAGAGCTCGCCATGTCGCCTCCTAAATCTGAAACAGATGACAGATGGACCTTTATGGAGGAATGCACAAGGGCGGATACCTCTAGGTGCAGCAGATAATGGAGTATCTGCTCTGGAGCAGAGAAAAAGAATGTAGAGTATTAGAGTAACACCATGAACAAAATTGTTTCCATTTGGCAGCATAACTTATACTTGGTGTCTGCACAAGCGTTCTGGAGAACTACGTTGCAATTCTCAGGCAAGTTTAAAGTTCCAAACTCATTGTTGTGACGAGTCAAGCTGACTGAATGTGTCTGTGGATGGACAATCTGACTGTCCTACATGGAGAAAAGATCTTCCGTCAGCTGAAATGGGATATGCGGACACTTTGATAGGAGAAGAAGCTGTGTAAACCAATATTGCCTTGACCTGAGCTATCAGAATGAGGCGGCATGGTTCAGTTTTCATTCTGCAAATGAACCTTGGAATTAGGGGAAAAGGGGGAAAAGCCAGCTGGAACGCATCTCCCTAACAATTATGTGGAAATCTGCTGGGGTACATCTTGCATTTTTTGTTCTTAAAGGTGGCAAAGAGATCCAGATTTTGGGGTTGCACGGTTTGTCTCTTCTGCTTAAGAAATCTGCTCGTTCTTTCTCTACTCCTGGCAAATGATCCACTGTCAAAAGGGATGTTGTATGCAATAAACCATTTCCATATTTGCTGAGCTTGAACTGATAGGATCTGTGATCTTCTTACTCTCGGTTTGGTGCGATTGAACATTGTTGTGGTGTTGTCTGTTTGTACCAACACTGATGAGTTGCGGAGCCTGGCAAGAAAAGATTGGAGGCCCAGGAAAACTGCTTTCAATTTCAGAAGGTTTATGTACGATAGTGTCTCCTGCATAGACCATTTCCCATGATTCCCCAAGTCCTACAAAAGAGCTCTTCAGTCTTCCAGGGAAGCGTCTGGTCTGTTGTCATAATGATATGGGGCTGTATGAGAAAGAATGATAGGCCTAGAGAGATATTTGCTGTGTCCTTCCACTAAGCCATCGTCAACTTCATAGCCGAGGTAATTGAAATTGGGTCCTTGAAGGGGGCTGTGTCCAGTCACGGTGAGAGGAGGTACTTATTCCATGTTTGATTTCTGATCACTTTTTAGATTAAGTGCAAAAATTTAAGAGCTATAATGCAGTGCGCCACATCACTTGTAAATTCTGCCTAAATAAAGAGACATTGTCGATCCTGGATTGTTTTATTACAGCCTGTGCTAAAATGGGATTCTGGTTTAAACAAAGCAGTCGATGACAGATTCTCCTAAAGGATCAGAACATGTATTTCCAGTTAGCACCATCGCTTCCTGTTACAGGGCCTAAAGGAGCTGTAATTACCTACTTATAATTATTAGAAAATGAGATCTGGTCGACTGAGTTCCGAGGTTGTTCCGGTATGCAGACATAAAAAAAGTTGAACACTAGAATAAACATGGCATGCATGGGGGAAAATAAGCTGTGAGGTAGTGTACCATTCTCCCTAATTAATATGGTCCAAACAGGTAGAGTAATGCTTAACTGTGAATTCACTAGACATGGAAACAGATGTAGAAAATCCTGACACTACTCTGAAAAAAAAAAAAAAAAAAAAACAGGCTGTTCCGTCAAAGCTAGGTTAAAAAAATTAACAATCTATCGTTCAAATGGGTGCAATTTCTGATGTTTCCTTCGTCTTCATTGTTCGATTTTGCTCCTCAGAATGTGTCACTCAGTCATTGAATGTCACTCAATTTCCCTGAAATTATGAAAATATCATATAGGCAACCTGAAACCTTGTCAAATATGGCTTTACTACCAAAAGAGTAGAGCAAGTTTAAAAACACAGCGTGTACTTTCTGAAAGAACACGCTGCGTTTTAAACTTGCTCTACTCTTTTGTTAGTAAAGCGCGGCTGGGAGAGAGATTGGGTGCTTTTGTTTAAGTATTCATGTTAATCACAGCTCCTTCACGAGCTGTGATGAACATGAATACTTAAACAAAATCCCACCAGCTTTCCCACACCCCGCTTCACACTTTAAACTTGCTCTACTCTTTTGTTAGTAAAGCGCGGTGCAGAGAAGATGGGGGGCTTTTGTTTAAGTTTTCATGTTCATCACAGCCAGTGAAGGAGTTGTGATTAACATGAATTCTTAAACAAAAGCCCACGATCTGTCCCACACCGCAAAATACAGCAAGTGCCTCAAGCTCCAAACCAGCCCTACCTGCAAAATACAGCAAGTGCCTCAAGCTCCAAACCAGCCTTACCTGCACTCCTGACTCACGCTGGCAAAACCGCAGGAAGTGCCTGTTTTTTGCGCTGCTCGCTTTTTAAAGCTGTGGCGCAAACTCTCATGCTGGATGTCCTGCGTGTGTGCACACTCCACACACAGGAGTGCTCGCTCACGGGAAGAGAGGTGCGCGTGCGCACCTTATTGGGAACAGTGGTGACCGTGTTGTATTATGTTTAATACCCATTTGTCGAAAGAGATACTCCTTCATTGTCTGTAAAATGGAAAAGGGATTTCCGCATTGGTTTTGAGGTAGGACGGAGAAGACCAGTGACTAGAAAACATCATTGGTGCCTAGAGTAGCCCTGTGATTTTCCTACAGACCGGAGGACGTCTTTGTGAGGGTTGCTGTGCCTATGATAATGCGGCCGCCGTTCTGTATGGCTGTTAAGAGTATTCAGAGTGATACCCTTGTTGAGCATATGGTTAGCGCCTTTTCTGTTGGCAAGATACTCTGGACATAAACTACCCTCTTCCTCTGCCTCCTCGAAAGGACTGGAAGTGTTGCTGCTGTAAAGTGCCCAAGGATCGCACAGTCCCCTTGCCCGATTTGATGGACTGCAAAGCATCATCGACATGCTTGCCAAAAAGATTTATACCATCAAATTAAATGTTTAGAATCTTAGTCTGCATGTCAGGCATAACGAAGTTTCCTTCAGCCAACCTTGGTGCCATTGGACAGTAGGCCCTACCATCCGACAGAACACTGTAGAAGAGATATCCATGTTTGCATCAATAAATTCTCAGGAGGCCTTCTCACCCTCCAAAGGAATCTCCTTTGCTTCACAAGTGAAGCCTAGGCAGAGCATTCGCCGTTTCTTTGAGACATGCTGTATTTACTCTGTGGGCTTACAGCCCACCCTTTGCCTTTTTATCTGTCCCTTCGATTGCCGTTCAAAAATGCTTGCTTGCTAGTGGTTAATCCTTCCTCTTTTACCCTCCTTTTTGTGTTTGGTTTCCTCCCACAGATCACAGTCCAATTACTGTTAACATTACACTTCTGTGTTCATTTGGGGGACTATTTCTTTCTTTGATTCCTGCTCGTGTCACTGTTTTCCTGTCTTCGGTGGTTCAGAGTTGGCGCATGTTGCTTTATCTCACCATCCCGTTTAAATACGGAGATGAAATGTCAGTTGCTTCTGACAGTTTTCAAGGGAGCCGCTTCAATATTCTATGACTTCAAAGTGCAAGAATGTTCCACAAACCCCTCCTGTTTCGCTGCTTGTTGCTTTAGTGAGCCTATTGGGAAACACTTGTCGCATTTTCTCCAATGCTTGTTTATATAATGTGAATTTGAGCAACCTGAAGGTGTTGGAGAGATTTACATGAAGGATAGTTATATTACACAAGGCCAGATGAATTTTAGCTGAATTTGTATAGAGAGTGAACTCAACTGACCCAAAGGTATTTAAGCACTTTACAAAATTCCAATCACTATTAGAAGAAAGTACACTGTATAGTAATCAGAGAGATTGTATGTTCTTTCTTTTGCTGTGAATGAATAAGACTTTTCTGGAGAAATTCTACATCTGGAGGTTTAGAGTGGGCCACAGTTTGTTGCGCCGGAACATTCGCTTCTAGAATTTTTTTTTATAATAATCATTCAACAGAAAGTGTAAATCAGCGACCAGAGAGATAGGGACTGTAACTGTGTCCCCTTGCTCATTATGCTGTTACTGAAAAGATTCATAACCTTGAACGGACTGATGAGGCATGTCACAAAGAAAATTCACCTTCTAGGTATTTAGAACTGTCCTGATTAGCATCTTCCTCATCAGTGTCCTGGTATTTTATGTTAAGTTGAATAGGGTTGTGGGGTGGGCCAAATAGACCCATATCACCTGACTGACACTTCAGAAGAAACACTGGAGGTAGAAGTGACACCATGGAAAGATCCTGTGTGCAAATGCTATGATCCAAAATAAAAACAGTCTCTTTTATGGCCGTCAATGACGTTGCTCCTCCCCCCTTCTCCTCCCCTTTGCGCCACTCCCCCCTCCCCATGTATGCTTCGTCGGTAGACAGGGATAAGTGAGCAAACACTTTCCACGTTGTTGATGCAACAGTCAATAGGATGATCTTCGACAACTGATTTTCTTCTCAGAGGGTTTCTTAAAAGGCGTTACAGAAACTGAGGAAGGAGAAGGAGCCTTTCTGTGAGATGGTGAAGGCTCTGCGGGTTCCTTACAGACAATCTTCTCAGAAAGAGTACCCATGCTTTGGGATTTTGCCCTTTTGGAGTCCTTATCAGATGAGGACGGACCCTCATCTTTGCGCTTCCTTGAGGAAGGGGGCCCCCTTTCCTCATCCCTAAAATCAGATGGAGCCACATTCTTTTGGAGCTAGAGAAGCAGCCTGGGCTCCCAGTCTTTTGGTAGAGAAAGTGTGACAATGCTTGCCCTCCTTTGAATTATGGAGAGGGAAAAGGCTGTAAAGACATTCCTTGTGGGGTCCTCAGAGAAATTATGTGGCTTCCCACCAGATTTAAAAGACCTGAACAGCCTTTTTTAGATCTCTCGAACATGGTGAAAAAACAGGGAAATAATCATCAAGACTGTACATCAGATGTTGCTTGAAGGTCAAAGATGAGTTTGAAGAGTTGACAGGGCAAAAGTTCACAAGAATAACACTGACTGAGCAGAGCTCAGGGAGAATCCCCAACAAACAAGTTACTTACCTTCGGTAACGTTTTTCTGGTAGATACAGTATCTGCCTGTGGATTCCTCACCTTGTGAATATCCCCTGCGCAGCAGCCAATCGGAAACTTTTGTAGCTCTCCACGCCGGCGAGGTCATGGATGATGTCACAGGGTACGACTCCGCTCGCAACCCCGCTGACGTCACTGGATCCATAATAGGGCCTCGTCGGCGTGATGACGTCAGTTCCGCCCTTTATTTCGTGCCCCCGAGGCACACGGACGGACAGTCATAACAGTAATAGAATACATAGTACACAGTATTTAAAATAGCACACACACTGTGAAACCGATGCAATATGCATGAACATATAAATACATCTATTTAAAGTTTTTAAAAAAACGATATACACTTAGCAGGTATAGAAGAGTGGACAAACGGGGAGGCGGGTGGGTCAGTGAGGAATCCACAGGCAGATACTGTATCTACCAGAAAAAGCGTTACCGAAGGCAAGTAACTTGTTCTTCTGATAGATACATCTGCCAGTGGATTCCTCACCTTGTGAATAGAGTCCCACAGCAGTCCCCACTCCCGGAGGAGGGCGACCACTCTGCTATACCAAGAAATCTTGGAGGACAGAGCGCGCAAAGTGGCCATCCCTCCTCACCTCAGCATCCAAGCAGTAATGCTTCGCGAAAGTGTGGAGGGAGGCCCAAGTCTCGGCTCTGCAAATATCCCCAACAAGTACACTCCTAGATAAAGCAGACGTTGATGACTTTGCTCTAGTAGAGTGAGCCCTTATACCCTCAGGAGGTTCCTTACCAGCAAGGGCGTAGCAGATCTTTATACACAGGATTATCCATCTCGACAGAGTGCGCTTCAGCACCGCTTTTCCTCTCTTACAGCCAGCAAATCTAACGCAAAGCTGGTCGTCCACACGATAGTCTTTAGTCCTATCGAGATAGAAACTCACCTCCCTTTTAGGGTCTAGACGGTGAAGCCGCTCCTCCTCCTTGGAAGGGTGAGGGGGAGGATAAAAGGTAGGGAGCATAATGGATTGCCCCAGATGGAAGGGAGTTACCACCTTAGGCAGAAAAGCAGCCCTGGTTCTAAGTACCATTCTCTCAGCATGAATGGTCAGGAATGGGGGTTTCGAACTCAGAGCTTGAAGCTCACTTACCCTCCTTGCTGAGGTAATTGCTACAAGAAAAACAGTCTTGAAAGACAGAAGTCTCATGGGACACTTGTGTAAGGGTTTAAAGGGTGAACCCATCAAGTAAGTCAAGACAAGATTAAAGTCCCATTGAGGTACAATAAAAGGAGTTGGAGGGAATTTGTTGGTAAGACCTTTGATAAAACGTGACTTAAATAAAGACGACTGGTCCGGCAAACAAAGGAATGCCGACAAGGCTGACAAATAGCCTTTTACAGTTGCCACAGCAAAACCCTGCTGGGCCAAAGAAAGAGCAAATTGAAGAATATTGGACAAACAAGCCCTCAAGGGGTTAATAGACTTCTCTCCACACCAGGAAACAAATTTGGACCATCTAAAGGAATAGATAGACTTGGTGGAGTCATACCTGGCCGATATGGCATCCACCACATCGTGTGGTGTCCCGTACAATCTCCAGCCATGAAGGTGTATGGTCTGGAGGTGGGGGTGTAGAACCGGACCCTCCATCTGAGAGAGGAGATCTGCCCTGAGAAAGAGACGGAGCGGCGGGCACAAGGAGAGGTGGAGAAGATCTGTGTACCACACCCTTCTTGGCCAATCTGGGGGGATCAATTTGACTTGGGCCCGGTCTTGGCAAATCTTCCTCAGAACCCGAGGGAATCAAGGGTATGGGAGGAAACGCGTAAAGGAGTTGTGAGTCCCAACTCAACTGAAACGCGTCCCCCAATGCTCCCTGCATCGGATACTGGAGGCTGCAGATAGACAGGCAGTGGGCGTTCTCGTGAGTGGCGAACAAGTCCACCCGAGGAGTTCCCCACATCCGATAAACCACCTCCGGATGAAGCCTCCACTCATGGTCGGCTGAGAACTGGAGACAGACTGTCTGCACGAACGTTCAGAACTCCGGCCAGATGATTTGTGACTTGGCCTTGAAGCTGAACGGTGCAAAGACCGAGATCATGCTTCTGGGCAACAAATGGACGTCCATCCCACCTTCAGTTTGGCCTGACACCTTTGGTGAAATCCCCCCACCTAAAAAGGAGATTAAAACTCTAGGAGTATGGCTGGAACCCGACCTGACCATGAAGACGCAGGCGACCAAGACTGCAGGTACGTGCATTGGTCTCCTGCGATCCGTGCGTAAGTTCCTACCTCTTCTCCCCCCGCTATCCAGGAAATTACTGATCCAGGGACTTGTCTTAGCCCGGCTCGACTACAGCAACGCCATCTATCTTGGGGCTCCGGAATACACCCTGGCCAAACTCCAACGCACCCAAAATGCGGCAGCCAGGCTCATTATGAACCTCCCCCCCAGAGTTTCAGCCAAGCCTGCCCTCAAAGCCCTACACTGGCTCCCTGTCCGCCAGAGAGTAGAATTTAAAGCCCTGTGCACCACCCACAAGCTTATCAATGGAGTCGGCCCAGCCGCACTAAGACACATGGTTACCCCACATAAAGCTTCCAGACCCCTCCGCTCTGACGCCGAACATCTGGCCACTGTACCAAAATTCAGGAAGGCTCGAACCGGCGGCCGTCACTTTGCGGTCAAAGCCTCCATAGGTTGGAACGCACTCCCTCACAGCTTACGTCTGGAACCCTCCCACACCCTGTTCCGTAAGAAACTCAAGACCCTTCTGTTTCCTAAATAATTCTCCCCTTCTCCCCCCTCTCCTGGTCTGCACAGATTTATAGCGCGGGGATGCCTACGGGTCACCAGGCGCTCTAAAAAACGCAAAATAAAATAAATAAAATAAAATAAAATTTGCAATCAGACAAATCTGGTGGTCCTGAGCCCAGGACCAGAGACGCAGAGCTTCTCTGCAGAGAAGATGCGATCCCACTCCTCCTTGCTTGTTGATATACCACATCGCGGTTGTGTTGTCCGTCAGGACCTGAACCGACTGACCGCGAAGGGAAGGGAGGAAGGCTTTGAGTGCTAAACGAATCACCCTCAATTCCAAAAGGTTGATGTGAAGCAACCTTTCCTCCGGAGACCAAAGACCCTTGATCTCCAGGTCCCCCAGAGGAGCACCCCACCCTAGAGTGGATGCATCCGTTATCACCGTGGCAACCGATGAAAGGGTTTTCCTTGAGACAGATTGCCCTTCAGGCTCCACCAAGACAGATCCGCTGCAGTTTCTCTGGAGATCCTCACAGACTCCCCGAGATCCCCGTTGTGCTGATACCACTGCCTGCAGAGGCACCACTGGAGTGCCCTCATGTGCCAGTGTGCATGGTTGACCAGGGGAATACAGGAAGCAAAAAGACCGAACAAGCGAAGGACCTTCAGGACTGGAACAACCGCTCCATTGTAAAACAAGGGATTCATTTCCTGTATGTCGCGAATCCTTTGAGGAGGAGGAAATCCATGGCATACAGTTCTGTCCAGTACCGCACCTATGAACAGGTTGCGCTGGGAGGGCACCAAGTGAGACTTGGGTACATTTATCGAAAAACCCAATCTGTACAACAACTGAGTTGTCTCTTGCAGATGATGTAGCACCTTCTCTGGAGACTCTGCCTTGATCAGCCAGTCGTCCAGATAGGGGAAAACCCGAATCCCGGACCTTCTGAGATGTGCTGCCACCACTGCCATCACCTTGGTAAAGACTCGAGGTGCAGTATAATTCCAAACGGAAGGACCGCAAACTGGTAGTGCTGCGAACCCACCGTGAAGCGGAGATACTTCCTGTGTGACTCCAGGATCGGAATATGAAAATACACTTCCTGCAAGTCGAGCGACACCATCCAGTCTTCTTCCAACAGTGCTTGAAGAACCGGCGCAAGGGTCAGCTTCTTGAACTTTTCTTGTTTCAGATAAAAGGTTCAAGATCCTGAGATCCAGGATTGGACGCAACCTGCCATCCTTCTTGGGAATCAGGAAATACCGGGAGTAACATCTGACCCCTTTCTTGCTCTGGAACCACCTATATTGAGCCTTTCTTTAACAAGGTCAGAACTTCCTCCTGTAGGAGACTGAAATGTTCTTCTGAGCAAGCCCCTTGGCAAGGAGGGTAATTTGGAGGAAATTCCAGAAAGGAAAGAGCATACCCATTTGCCACAAGATTGAGAACCCATTGGCCTGTAGTGACCGACTCCCAATCCCGCAGAAAATGGGTTAGCCGAACCCCCCCAGAGGACCAATATGATTGAGAATGGGGAATCTAGGGCTGCTTTGCTGCGGTGATAGGGGGTGAGGTAGAAGAAGAAGAGGAGGAGGAGGAGGAGGAGGGTTGACGGCCTTGTGGACGACCTCTGCCTTTTACCCCATAGGACTTGTACAGCGTGTTCTGTTGTTGCTGTTGTCGAGGCTGTCCTTGCGGACGAAAGGACGACTTTCCAAATCCTCTATACTTTCTGAAAGATCCCCTAGATTGAGTGTGTAAGCCAAGTGACCTTGCTGTGGCCTTACAATCTTTGAATCTCTCAAGAGCGGCATCCGCCTTCTTACCAAAGAGTCCTGTGCCATCAAATGGTAAGTCTAACAGAGTAGCTTGCACATCAGAAGAAAAGTCTGAAGACTTCAACCAAGCCCCCCTCCTCGTTGCTACTGCAGAGCCCATAATCCTTGCCACTGAGTCAGCTGTATCTAGGCCGCTCTGGATAACTTGACGAGCAGCTGCCTGGGTGTCGTCCAAAACTTCCTGAAAATGTTTTCTATCTTCATCAGACAGTTTTGGCAGCAACTGCTTAGAAGAATCCATCAAGGCATGGATAGATCTTCCCATCAGGCAGGTAGCATTTGTGAATTTTAGTGCCATGCTTGGAGATGAAAATACCTTTTTTGCAGACTGGTCAATGCGCTTTGAATCCCTGTCAGCCAAAACCTGAGGAAAAGCCCCTGAAGATTTTTGAACAAGCCGCCTGCACAACTAGGCTCTCAGGCGAAGGATGAGCCGACAAAAACTCTGGATCTTCAGGTGCCACCCTAAAACCTCCGTGCCACAGTCCTGGAGACCGCAGGAGCAGACAAAGGCTTCTTCCAGACCTCCAACACTGGTTCAAAAATTGCCTCATTAAATGGTAATAGAGGTTCAGACACAGAAGAGGGAGAATGCAACACTTCAGTCAGAAGATTGGATTTAAACTCCGTAGAAGGCAGAGTAATGTCCAATATTTCGGCAGCCTTCTCACCATATGATAGGGAGCTGCATCCTTAGAGGGAGCATCCGGGCCAGGAGAAAAATCTCACTCAGGTGAGACATCAAGGCCACTTGCGTCCTTTAACTCCGCAAAATAGTCCTCTGATTCAGGAAGTTCACCTTCCTTCATCTCTTGCCGATAGCGTTCCTCCTCTACAGCCCTCTGGGCTTCCCTCCTGGAGCGGATCCTGGGGGCTGGAGTCGATGGCTCCACGACTGACTCAGTCGGCCTCGGGATCGGCGTCTAACGCGGGTCCGACGGCGCCACAGACTCCAAACGAGGACGACCAGACGGCGCTGGAGAATCCAGATACGGCGCTGGAGATTCTGGATACGGCGTCGGTGCTCTCTGCGCCGGAAAGTTCCAGGACGGTGTCGCTGGCATAAATGGCATAAACTGGGCCTGGGCATAGGTTTGGGGGTACACCCAAATTAAATGCAAAAGGACCAATGGGACCCGCAGGTGCACCAGATGGGTACATTGCCCTCGCAAAGACGCCATACATTGCGTTAAGGTAATGTGATGGGTCCTGACCTGGAGCCGGGAATGGAGGATAATTACACAGCGTCGTCCCTGAAGCCGGTGATCCTGGAGTCGGGCCAGCCGGCGCCGATAAAGGAACCTCCTCAGGCTGCTCCTGATCCTCATGCTCTGGCTCAACCTCACAAAGATCCGGAGAGTGAACCGAATCAGAGGGAGCCGACGTCGGAGATCAAGAGACCTAGACTTCGGGAGTCACAACCTTCACTGGTGACGCTGGATTTGAATGCAATGGATCAACGTCATATCTGTGACGCCAAGGAGAAGATGACTTCGGTGCCGATTCTTTATCAGAGTGGCGCCTTGAAGAGTGCTTCTTCTTCTTATGCCTCTTAGACTTCGAATGCCCTGAAGCCGATTTCGAACCCGACCTGAACTCTGATCGAGACCTCGACCTTGATTTTCTTTCACTCGCCTTCTTCTCTTTTTTCTTCATCTTGGCCATAAACAATTTCGCCTCCCTTTCCTTTAATGCCTTTGGGTTCATCTTCCTACAGCACGCACATTCTTCGACGTCGTGATCCGAAGATAAGCACCAAACACAGCCCTGATGCGGGTCAGTAATAGACATTTGCTTACCGCACTCTCTACAGGGCTTAAAACCGGACTTTCTTCCCGACATTTTAGAAAGGAAACCAGAAGAACAGACGAAAGTACTAGAAATTACAATGTAACTACGGAGAGTCCCAATAAACCGTTGGCGTCGATGGCGCGGAAAAAAAGGGAACTGACGTCATCACGCGTACGAGGCCCTATTATGGATCCAGTGACGTCAGCGGGGTCGTGAGCAGAGTCGTACCCTCCGTGACGTCGTCCATGACCTCGCCGGCGTGGAGAGCTACAAAAGTTTCCGATTGGCTGCTGCGCAGGGGATATTCACAAGGTGAGGAATCCACTGGCAGTTGTATCTATCGGAAATGATGTGCAGTAAGACATCTGAGGTATGGTGGCTCTGCAGGAGTGGAGTGCTTCAGGGTGTCTTCTTTGATTGGTTGAAGTCTGGATGCATTAAAACAATATGTCTATTGTCCTCAATGTGATTACTATTGCTTTAGTATTAGCACTGCTTTTATTGCTGTTACCGTGGGACTTCAGTCATGAAAAAACTAGAGAAGTGAAGGCCAAAAAGTCTGGGGGTATTTCCCACCAAAGGTGTCAGGTCTAACAGCAAATATTTGGATAAACAATCGAGGCCTGATTTAGAATTTGGTTTGGGAAGTACAGTTCATCAGGGTGGCAGAAGACATTACCTCAGCCAACAAGATGAACCTGCCAGATTTACAGATAACTGAAAGCCCAGCATTCGTCGATGTACAATGAAAGGAGCTGCTGTCATGGTGGTTCTTTTTAATGTACTAAACGTTTGGTGTACAACTGCGTCTGTTTTGATGGCCTTCAAGTTTTTAAGTGTTTCATAAATATACTCCCAAAGCAGAAGTTCGTTTTTGACAAACAAAAAACTAATGACTACCACATTTGAGAGTTTTCCTCCAAGGTGTGGATGTCCCTATATGGTCTCCAAGTCCCTCACTGGCAGGGTTTTCCTGGTGGTGATGGACAGTAAAATAAGAGACATTACACTGTCCACTCTAAATAAGATGGGCATTGGAATGTTCTTCCTCTGATGGCCCCTCTCTGTTGGCCTGTCAAAAGGAGGTATTCTGTTGATGGAGCCAATGTGGGCTCCATCAACCGAATACTTCAGGTTCACCTGATTGTAAATGAGGCAGACTTAGAAACGGTTTGGCAGGCAGGGTACTTAATCTTGTTTGCAATGGAGTATTTTATCCAATAAACTGAATTTCTAAATCCTGATTCAAAGAATAACTGCTGTATATAGTTAGCATTGAGACCATAGTTGTTCCCGCAGAGGGGAAGCTGGTGTTCGCATTAGAAAGGTGAACATTCACAAAGTTATAACTTCGTGCATCTTCCAGGATTTCAAAGACTATGCACACTTCGATTGGTACATTCAACCTCCAATAAACCATCACAAGGTCTTTAATAACATGGCCAGGTCAGTGAGATCAGCAATAAGTTGCTACAAGAGGGCACAACTGACCTAAGATGAAAAATACACAATGTTCATGATTTTCAGGTACAAACAAGACATTTCTAGAAGGATAACTTTCTACTCCCAAAGTGTTCATTCAAATACAACTAACAAAAGGAGGAAGTACAATATCTAATATGAAAATATTATCTGGAGCCCTGTTCATGAGTAAGCTCTATGATGGAAGAATAGCAGTGAGAAATGGTATAATGAGATGGGTAGTTGAGCCACCTACCACTATTATTCAGTAACTGGGGTCGCTCTTTCCAGGTGCTAGCAGCCAAATTGTGGAACAATCAACCTATCGACCTAAGGTTAACTCAGGATCTCCTGGGGTTCAGGAAATCTCTAAAAACGTGGCTGTTTCAGCGGTAGACCTGAGTGCGTATCTCCCTTTTCGGGTTGAGCCTTCATCTGGCTTCATCGCCAGGACACTCAATCGAGTAGCTGTGCGCGCTACAAATCAACTTTTAACATAACATAAATGCCACATCATATGACACATTTTTGGCAACCTTAGTCAAACCTACAGTTATTTAATCTCCTGCCTCTGGATTAAGAGGCACATTTAACCTTTTTGTTAAAGGCAGTAGTTAGGCCAATATGTTTCTCCTCTACTCCTCTCCCTTAGTTTTGCGTTTTAGAAGTTTTAAGCTGCCTGTGCTCGCTCTGCATAGCCACATTTAACAGATTTGTTTTTGCAACAGTATTTTGAGTATACGCTATACAGGTTTGTTGTTCAGGGACTCTTTTTGGGATTTAGTCTACACATCTTATTTATGCAAGTGGCTTGGAATACATAACAGTGTTCTGTTTGCTTTGCTGGTTCAGCAACAGCTCTTTAATGTTTAGGCACAACACATTTGTACCGCTGCATCTCCAGCACAATAGATTTATCTTATGAACTGTGTCCTGTCCCCCTGGGGGGCCAGAGAGGAGAATTCCAACTGAGATTACTGTACTGGTACAACTTAATTGCCTTACATGCAGCCCTTCGTAAACTAGGTTTACACTGATGATGCGGACCACCTAACTTCATGCACCAGGTATAGGGTCCTAGGCCAATAATAGATCGCAAATATATCCCTGTGATCATACAGTTAGTTGTAGACCTAAACAGATCTATAATTTGCCATGGTAGGGATGTTTGTCCCATACAGTCCGTTAGTAATGCTAATTACATTTAGTTTGATCTATCTAATGATCGCAACACATTTGCTTCATAATAGAGTACGATAGTTCCAATAAATGTATTGTGAACTTTCTTTCTGTCTTTTTTTTAGGTTTACTATTGGTATGCATGAGTAACGAGAGGGGAGGATCTGTTTCCACAGTTCCCCTGGGGACTAGAGTGCCATGTTCGAGGTTGCCAAAATCACCCGATAAACTGGGAATGTTAGGAGTTGAGGTGAGGCAATGTGAGCTAGCCAGGCTTGGGCAGGCAGGTACTAACGTGGAGAGACTCGGTCACTACATTCTGGCGTCCTGTCGTCCGAATATACGGTTATATTTTTCAAGCAGAATTTATGCAACAGTGAGGAAAGGACATGATACAGAGCAGATCTTGTTCTTTCCTGCAGAGCCTAAAGAATGACATTTGGAGTCATCTACAGCTCTAGGAAACATTGTTTTTGTGAAAACACAGGTCTTCTGATGAAAGACCAAACATGTCTAGCATAGTCTTCATTGAATTAAGCATCTCACAGAGCGGTATGGAATACTGCACTTCTTAAGGGCCTAAATGCACAAATCAGGAGGACATACTATGCAAAAGAGGTGGCAGTGCTTACCACTTCAAAGCACTCCACAACATGGAAGAGCAGTTTTTTTCTAGTGCCCATAAAATGACATGGTGTTGCTTAACACAGGGTACTCCGTAAATAACTGATCTGAAGTGCCCACTGTGAGGCAATGTAAAAAGAGTGAGGTGCATTCAGGACTCTCTAAATCTAGCATTTCTGCATTTAAATTCCCAAAACAGAAGCAGGGTGTTTATGAAGGAGCTTCCACAATCATGAGGATCCATTTTAACACAGCCAGCATCTTACACCCGACATAGTACCCAATAAGAGCCCACTAAAACCACAATAACTGTGCCGATCTATGGGAAGATAACAGTGTGCAGGGTACAGTGGAGAAGTGTGGCTCAGGGGTTAGAGGCGGCAGACCCGGAAGCTGAGATCGGCCCTGGACCAGGGTTCAATTCCCCGCCTCGACGGGGCTTGGGCTCAATAATACCACAGACTCGATAATTCTCGCTCCGGTGCCTACTCGACTCACGGGTTCACACTCTGCGACTCTGGGCAATAGCTTGCTTAATCTCCACAACGGCCCCTCGCGGCGGGATGCCTGGCTTTCACCTTGTGGATACCCTGCCGGGGTTATCTCACAGGGGAATACCAGGACGGGTTCCCTAAGCAAGCGCTTAGATGCCTGCGATGTGGGTAATTTGCGCTATATAAATACATGTACATTTACATTTACATCTAGCTGGACAAGCTGTCTCCAATGAAAATGGGTCAACTGAATTTCTCAGAGTACACCTATTCTCCCCAGACAATCCTAAGAGAACAGAAGCAATGTAAGATACAATGCTGGTGCCTAATATAATGGGTGTACTCCATACCAAACTGGCAAGAACAATTCATCTTTCATGATATTATAAAAGTAGCTCAATGACAGCCTCTGTATGATTAGGTATGAAATGCACTCAGGATAAAGGTATTGTACGGAGGAGGCCCATGAAGCTTTGAAACCAACATTTGCCTTGCTTTCCGTTTTGAAAACTTAATTGACAATAGTCATGAACATCTCAGCACTTAGCTTTTTTAGCAGGACCTTTGAGAAATCTACTTTGCTGACTAACCATGACTTCAACGTACAAATTAAAGAAAGCATTCTTGTTTGCATTAACATCACCTTAACGTTCCAATTATAACATTCGGATTTTAGTTTAAGAAAGTAATCTTTTGCATACTAAATCAGGGAATAAGCCCATCTATAGATTTCTAGCTAAGAAGGCATTGCTGTCAAAGTTATTTTGGACTATGCAATGTCTGAAACCTACATAAGTATAGAATTTCAGAAGAGAGGCAATTTTCATATGTTTCACCTGTTTCAAGACCCTTCAATTGCTTAACTGCAGCTGGATAGTATGTGTCAAGCACTCAGACAATAGTGACTCAGCTAACGTAATATAAAACAATGGTGACTTCGGTGCAAAATATGTCTGGGACCTCTGAGATTTCTCTATCTGACTGATATCAAAAAGGTCCTGGGCTGAGTGGAAGCCCAGTGAATTGATTGGTGATTCTCTTTATGGTTGAAGGACCAGCATTGCACCATATAAGTACGTGTCTTCAAAAACAATTTTTTTGTACCAAATATTTTTATTGGACTTTGTCAATAGACAAATTACCCTCAAAACCTATAGTCATCGAGCACAAAATAAAAAGGAAAGATAATTTATACACCACAGCAATACTCAACTGAAGGGCACACAATATAGAATTCCTAATCCCCTGTCTCTACCTCAATCGCATTAGCAACTAGAGCTTGCACAATACCTGGTAGGCAGGTTCCCACAACATTTACTCTTTCTTGCCAGTTAGGTGTTTATTGTTTTAGACCGAAAACCCCAAGCAAACTAAATGAACACTACTACAGTAAAGCACTATGAATCCAGACAGGGGATCTTTTTTTTTGAAACGCATTGAAAGCCTATTTAGTAAAATCAGTTAATGTCATCTTTATATTGCTGTATTTTCATAACACTTTAAAAACCATGCTGGACACAAAGGTAAAACGTTCACAGAAAGGAATACTGGCTGAAAAGAGTAGAATATGGAACACTGAGGGACTCTATAGTTACATGGAAAAGAAGAACTTTGACCAACCACAGCTACAGGGAAATTTTAGTTTGAGTAGCAAAAACAAAGCCAGGAAAGTACAGTCGGAGGGGGTCAGAGAGAGGAAACGTTAGAAGAAACAATTCGAGTCAAATTTCAGGAAGGTAAATGCGAAAAAGTAAAGACTTGCAGGTAACTAGTGTAGGATATTCGATTTTACATAATGAGCAAAGGCTTATAAACCAGATAACCTTCATTATTAAAAAGCAGATTTCAGGAAATGACATAGGACTGAAGTTATCAGGGAAAAAGGGCCAAGAGTGGTTTCATTTCATAATAAATCGACACGTAGCGTTTTCTAACAAGATGGAGGAAAACCAACAGAAATAAATATGTTAAAAGGAGCATTAAAATAACAAATATGGGCCAGAGGTTATCAACTTCATACAGCTAGAGTTGACCAAGGCTAAAACTCTGTAGCGTCCACCGCCTATCGCTGATTTACGCTGGTTTAAGAATTAATTCAACCAGAATCAAGCTACATCGCACTGCATGCAATCATGCCTACTATTAAAAAACTAAAAAACGATCCAGAGTGAACAGTTTTGAACCTTGATGAATTTGAATACAACAAATCCTTTCGGGTGGTTCAACTCACCAGCCAGGTCATAGGCATTCCTAGATGACTCTAGGTCGGAAATTAACAACAGTCCTAAAGTTCCTAAAGTACAACTTTTTGGCAACATTTATAAAGATACAGATTTCCAGTGGGTAAATCGTGCAGAATTGTGCTTTTGCACATGTAACCTTTTGTTTTTTCCAATATAAAAATATCTGCCCTGCAACAGAGGAAGAAATGCAAGCACGCACCTTGCTTTTCCACCATGGAAAGATACTTAACTGTACGAGTTTTGGGTCGGAAACTACATGCAGAGCATTTGTGAATAGCTGCCAGTTTTAAGGTGATGGTGAGAGAGCGAAATTTGAATGAAAATTATGTATACATCATATTTACAAGCTTGTGGCGTAATGTTAGCCAATGTAACCGCAGAAGTGAGAAAATGTATTCGTATTTACTCTAGAGTGTTTGTTAGAAGTAGAAAATCCATATAGAGTGTGAGCTAAAGTAGAAATGTGTGGACTGTTTAGAAATATTAGACGTGTTAATCAAGTTACATGTATGTAGCTGCTAAATGAAGAAAGATGTAAGATGTAAAATGAAGAAACGTGCAGACCACATGGCACTGTGTGAGAAGAAATATACAATTGCATCTTTTACGCGACATGGATTCATTATAATCAATGATTTTGCTTACATATATATGTTAAAGGCAATATTCTATAGAAGTGTTTTGTATAACTTTAGTGTGGTAGGTTAGCGTGTTATTTTAAGCAGAGTGAATTAGAGTTCACAGAGTGTAGAATACTGCATGTAATTTAGTGAGCCCAGATAGATAGTGGCTTGCCTTTGATCTGCACGTGTGAGCTACAAGTCAAAAGTCTTGTTAAAATAAATTGCCAATGCTGGTCGAAGTTTTACGGCCTAGTAAGATAAGAGAAGCCTGGAATTTGGGGCCCTGTTTCGAAGTGTCTGTTTCCAGGTGCAAGGGGGGTACCAATCAAAAGCTTTATGAATAGAGCTCTGTTTGAGGAGATAGGCTTGGGTCCGGAGGAGTCAACCGGAATGTCATGGGGGTACCGGCACGATGGAGACGGCGCCTGGGAAGCAAGGTCAACTTAACAGACGATCCAAAGAAACGAAACTATGGAAAAAACCAGAAGCAAGACCACGTGAAATGTATACGTGGTGGGCGTCTCAAAGGGGCGTTCCACCCATACTGTGATTTTGTATTAGGGACAGTACCCCGGGGAGGAGGTAGAGCAGATGGCCTGAGGACTCTTAGAGAGCGGATGGGTAGGCAGAAAGGGTACTGCTACACGACATAGGTTTTCATCTGAGACTAAGAGAGATTGAGCTTCTTCGGAAGTTCAACGGCTGACACCTTTTTAGGTAAAGAGCTTGTTAAGTAGGGATGTCATCTAGCATAGTGTAGGGACAGTTTAACCTGTTTCATTTCTTTTCTGTAAATGACGCTTCAGATTCATCTTGTGTCAACGATATTCAACTTATTGATTTTTGAATTGGTTTTAGTAGTTTTCTTCTGTCGATTGAGATCTCTTAGAGAGTTCATGTTCATTTTATTACCTGTATACCTTTTGAACCTCTTAATGAGGTGTTTGTATTTGCAACTGATTTTGGCTTTATAATAAATCTTTAAAACTTTCCAGTGGTAGGTGGTTCTTTAGAGTTGCGTCAGTCTATGGGGTTGATTTGATCCATGTGGGTTGCCTTTTACTCAATGACAGTCAATAATCGATTCAGATAGGGACTCAAGTGAGATAAGGATCAGGGTGATAAGATAATCGATCAAAATCTCACGCCCGCAGTTGGTAGCAGAGAAAGATGGTTGGCTTCTTGAGGAAGGCGACCTAGGTTAGGTCAAGATTACCCCAAGGCCCCTAGTCATCGATGACCAGAAGAAGAGCCACCTGTCGAAGAAGGTGCTGACGGTGCGAGAGAAAAAGCAGCAGAGTCGGTCGAGAGTGAGTATAAGGGTCATGCGTTGCCAGATTGCGGTGTTTTGTGTTGTACCTGTGTTGTAATGTCAAGCGGAGTTGAATGCCTGTAGTGTGATTGAGAGACGGTTGTGAGCGCGCGCAACCGGGGAAAATCTTAAGTCCAGGGAAGGGCTTAAGTGGTTCGGGTGTATCGGACATCCAGAGTAATTGTCTACCATTGTGAAGGGGGTCATGAGGTACCATTGATCGCCCGCAGGACCGTGATAGGGGGAACGTAAGAGTGAGTGTATGAGTAAACGGACGCTGGACGGACGTTTACTGTGTGTAAGTAACCTATCAGTAAGTCGATCGTCTGACCCTTAGGGAAGACGTTTCGTCAGTTGAGGTGACAATTACAGTTAGACTGTGGACGTACAGTCAAGGAAAGTGATCGCTTGGTCGGAAGTAGTCATTTTCCGGTGTATGAATGAGACGCACGCAAGACCGGGAGACGAGCTGAGAAAGGAGGGGAACTGTTGCAAAGGGGACGAGTGACGTCAGAGTGAGCCGCGCTGGGATAGGCTGGTTGGTGTGAGCCGCGCTGGGATAGGCTGGTCGGTGTAGAGCCGCGCTGGGATAGGCTGACCAGCGAGAGCCGCGTAGGGATTGGTGGCTCATCATCTTCGGGAAGTAAACAAGGAAGAGAATTGAAGAAAAGCGTAGAGTCTTAAAAAATGAAGTGTTTTAAATGTCTAAGGGCGATCTTTAAGAGAGACAGAGGGAACTCATATGCTGGGGAAGAGGCCCCACCGGAGGGCACACCAGCTTATTACATGGCTGTGAATGTTGGGTTACACACTATACTATGGATCTCTAAGTGGAGCAAGTTAACAGAGGGAAATGAGGAACTGACGTTCCCGAGATTCGGAACCTTTAGGTTA
Organism: Lissotriton vulgaris; assembly: GCF_964263255.1. Lineage (NCBI taxonomy): Eukaryota > Metazoa > Chordata > Amphibia > Caudata > Salamandridae > Lissotriton > Lissotriton vulgaris. The sequence goes on along the minus strand of NC_141689.1, from coordinate 273,365,781 downwards.
GAAGTGTTGAACCAGTTGAAAGCAGTAATGCTCGCAACGAGACCTCTACCCAGGCCAACACAATTCGAAGCCCTCAATGCATGGTTCAGGGGGGCGTACGACCAGAGTTTGACCAGACGCCAAGAAAGAGTGAAACGATCGGTAAGAGCAGTACAGGACGCTAAATGGGATGATGAAGCTAAAAAGTGGAGAGTACAGAGAATAGACGCAGATAAACTGTACCCAGTGATAGAAGTTACGGGAGAAAAGAAACCTCCAGAGGAGGATGAGGAGAGCGAGACGGATGATAGTCTGATAGATAGGCTATTATCAGACAGACCACCTCCGTACAACAGAGAAGCTGAACGTCCCGAACTCCAGCAGGGGGACGGGGCCGGAAAAGGGGAATATAAACCGCTCCCCATATCAGACTGGGAACCAAGAAAAGGCGAGGAAATACCTCAACCTAGTCCAGTACAGAGAGTAGTCGGAAGGTTCGTGGTACAAAAAGTGCCAGAAACAGAGTGTGCCAGGTCGTATCAGCTACCAGATGCTTTACAAGTACCTGTTACCATAGGTCCCGTAGTGTCAATCTACAACCCAGAAAGAGCACAGGAGGAGGAACAGGCACGATGGGACAGGGAAAGAGCAGAGATGGAAAGCAGGAACAATACGATAAATTCACAAAGGCAGTTGCTAGGACCAAGAGGTCAGAGTACCCCATTGGATTCAGTAACGGATCCCTTAATAGAACAGGGGGGTCAGAGAGGACCGATGGATCTGAGGGGACCTCGACCGAAATCCTTTAAGGAGTTAAGGGAGTATTTGAAAGAATGGGACACTGCTGTAGAGATTCAGAATAAAAGAATAGAAACGGAAGATGAATGGAGAGGCCAAGATAACAGGATTCTCTCTCACTGCGGGGCTGGCGAAAGCAGTCCGGAGTGGGACGGAAGGAGTCAGGAAAGCAAACGAGATACCTGCCTTATCACCGGTGGCAATAGACAGATGTGTGAAGAGAAGAGTACAGGATGTGGGGGGATGCCTCGCCCCATCCTCAGTGAAGGAGAGCGAAGGACACAGGAGTACAAGAATAGTTACAGATGCACTCACCATACACCAGGCGAAAATGTGCAACATTGGAGTCGCGGGAGTATGGAGAGTCGCGAAGGATCTCATCATGTGTCCAGTGATCACGGACGAGATCGTGGGAACATGGAGAGCTGTGAGGGACCTTATCGGTTACTGAGTGACACCAGACAGCAAGGGAATGGTGGAGACATAGAAAGTAACGGGGAATCCTATCATGTGTCTAGAGGGACAGAGCCGAAGAGACAGAATGAGATTGTGGGAAATAGAACAATGTTCCATCATCCACCTAGGGAAGATGGAAGAGCATGGGATTTAGACAGATGGGAACAAAGGAGGACTCCCCATGACTCACTGGGGCCTAGACGTAGGGCTCGGAGTTGGGACGAGAGAGATGTTAACGCACCACCTAGGAGTGAGGTACTGAGAGCTGAGGTAAAGGCAAAAAGACTCAATGTAACCAGTTTAAAATCAGATCTAGATGAAATAATAGACGGCACATTGCCAATGGAAAGAATCGATCTGTATGAACAGGATGAGATACTGTTTATGGCAAAGGATGTTACTCGGAAAGCGAGGTCAGTGCATGAAAGACTGAGTTGGCAACCAGGTACATGATAGACTTATCAAGAACTAAGGCGTTACAGGGTAACCATAGGCTGAATTGCACGGATCAGGACCTAGACGAACGGAGGACGATTGGGCTGAAAATCCACATAAAAGAACTAATCTTGGGTATAAGAGTATGGAGAGATTTGGATAAATGGGAGGAAAGATGGGCCAAGAGAGGGACTGTCAGAAGGAGTGCGATTGGGATGTCCCCAGAGGGAGGGCCACAGCGAATGGAAGCCTTCCCTTTGCGAGAAATCGCGAATGGAAGCTATGTGCATGTGCCCTGGAGTAGGGGGGACTTAGCGGCATTTACCAATTCTTTCCCTAAACTGAGGGAGAACCCCGTGGAGTGGTACAAGCAGGTAGAGAGGTTTGTAAAAATCTCCAAAGTACTGTGGGTCGATCTGAACACCTTGTTTGACATTGTAGTACCAGGGGATTTGTGGACAGCATGCAAGCTTAGTGTTGAATGGCCCATTTCTGAACCGGATAGGGACGCCCAGACGAATGGGCCATCAGAGAAAGTCATGGAAAAGTACGAGAGGGTAATGGCATGGCTGAAAGAGAAAGTGCCGTTGCAGGACATAGACTGGGTTAAGATAGATCGAACCACTCAGGAGCCGAAAGAGACTGTCCATGAATATTATGAGAGATTGCTGAAAGCGTTCAAACAGTATAGTGGGTTGGATGTGATGGATCCTAAGGACATAGGACATTTTGTGTCAAAGTTCGTTTTGGGTTTGAGACCTGACATTAGCTTGATGATTCAGCAGCATTTGATTTGTTGGCAAAACAAACCCTTAGATGAAATTCTGAGATATGCAAGGTACTGCAGCGATGAAATAGACTCGAAAGCAAAGAAACTTAAGGAGAAACTGATGTTGGTACAGATGCAGTCAGCAGGAAAGGGCGGACAGCGGCAACAGACGACCGGAACCCTAGGGAAAAAGCAGAATAATCAAAATAAAGACTATGTGGACAAACAGAGACCTAGGATAGATATTGCGACACTGAAAAAGACGACTAGGTGTCACCAGTGTAACGAGGTGGGACATTGGAAACGCGAGTGCCCCTATAATGTAGAGACTGGAGAATTAGAGCCTGAGGAAGACGATGTCCAGAGCCGTCTGGTGAAGGGAACAACGATACCGAAGGGAAAGTTTATCCAAGGGGGGACTCCGACTCCTCGAGCCCAGTTCCCTCAACCACCTCGTATTGCGAACGGAGGAAAAACCTATAGACAGCTGCCACTGTTCGTAGGAGGAGAGGAATGCTACTACGTTGATCCCCTTATGGGACAGCGAGTTAATAGAGAGGAAGATTGCACCTTAGGAGCAGCCTTAGAGGTAGACCAGAGGGGACCATACGTGGAGGCTGAAGTGGCAGGGTGTCCTACAACCTTTCTGGTGGATACGGGGACCACTCGATCCACTCTGAGATCAGCGGTGGTCCCAGGTCTGCCAATGTCAGGAGAAACGATACAAGTCGTAGGAGTCGCAAATAGGAGAATGACGAATCCTTTGACAGAACCAGTGTCGGTAAAAATAGGGAAATATAGTGATGAGCACCAGTTTGTGATATGTGATTCCAGTCCTGTGTGTCTGTTAGGAAGAGACCTGTTATGTAAACTGAACTGTACGATATATTGCACGCCCCAAGGAGTAGAAGTGCAGACTAACGATGATGATGCCGACTTTAAGGTTGCAAACTCACAGGTATGCGTGGAGCTATATCCTACCTTGACGGTGGAAGAGCTTCCATGGGACTTGAGAGGTGCGGTGTCATCTGAGGTGTGGGATTTCACAGGGGAAGAAATAGGATTGATTAAAGGGGTAGAGCCAGTGAAGATCATGGTAAAACCAAATGCTGAGTATCCAAGAACACCCCAATACAAGTTGACCCCGGAGACGATCGCAGGAATAAAGCCTGTGATCGAATCCATGATTAAGCAAGGAATACTGAAGGAAATCGTGGGAAGCCCGTGTAACTCCCCGATCATGGGTTTGCAGAAACCTAGTGGGAAATACAGAATAGTGCAGGACCTTCGGAAAATTAATAACATAGTTGTTTCATGTTGTCCAGTGGTACCGAATCCATCAGTGATACTGTTTCAGATACCATTCCAAGCTGAATGGTTCACGGTGATAGACCTGTGCCAGGCCTTCTTTTCAATCCCCTTAGATGAGGAAAGCCAATATCTTTTCGCTTTTAAGCTGGAAAATCGTGTTTTAACATGGTGTCGTATTCCCCAGGGGTATACAGAAAGCCCATCGATTTTTAACCAGCTGCTGAAGAAAAATCTTGAAAGTCTAGTACTCCCCATGAACTCGGTTCTGGTGCAGTACATAGACGACCTACTTGTGGCGTCAGAGACTGAGGAAGCTTGCAAAATAGACACCATCACCTTATTAAATCACTTGGCTGAGAACGGACACAAGGTGTCTCCAAGTAAATTGCAGTATTGTTTGACAGAAGTGCAGTACTTGGGTCACAGGATTGAGAAGGGAAAACGAAAGGTGTCACCAGACAGAATAGAGGCAATCATGAAAATGAATGCGCCCACAACACAAAGAGAGGTCAGGATGTTCTTAGGAATGGTTGGGTATTGCCGGCAGTGGATAGCTAACTTTTCATTGAAGGCAAAACCTTTACAAAAACTGACGCACAAGGGGGTGAGTGATCCGGTACCATGGGACAAAGATTGTTTGATGGCGTTCCTGCAGCTGAGAGAGGACTTGTGCCGTGCTCCGGTTTTGGGAATGCCGGATTACGAGAAGCCATTCTTACTGTATTGCTGTGAAAGAGAAGGTTGTGCTTTGTCAGTTTTGGCTCAGATACATGGAAATGCCCGTAGACCAGTTGCATATTTCTCGGCTACATTAGATCCAGTAGCCGCAGCGTTGCCCGGATGTCTTAAATCCGTTGCTGCAACGGGTGTCAGCATTGAAAGATGCGAGAATGTTGTGATGGGACACCAGTTAGTGGTGTATGTACCGCATTCTGTTGAACTGTTGATGACCAGGACCAAGACACAGCATCTGACAAACAGCAGGCTCACGCGCTATGAGCAAGTCATTTTGGCTGTCGAGAACGTGACTCTCAAGAGATGCTCTGTTTTGAATCCTGCCACTTTAATGCCACTTCCAAATGACCTAGATGATGATGTATGTACAGATCATGACTGCCCTGATGTGACTGAACTATGCACCAAACCATGACCAGATATCGTAGATGAGCCATTGACTGACCCCGATGACCCCGATGAAATATTCTTTGTCGATGGCTCATGCGTAAGAGACGATATTGGTCAGCTGAGAGCAGCTTATGCCGTTTGTACCATTACCGGAGTTGTGGAAGCCGCCTGCCTGGAAGGAGTACATTCCACTCAGGTAGCTGAAATCATTGCTTTGACCCGTGCCTGTTTAGCCGGTAATAAAATTCTGGGGGGCCATTCAATAGAATGCAATTAGATTTTATTGAAATGCCAAAGTGCAATCGCCTCAGATACGTCCTAGTGGTCGTATATTTTCCAGATGGGTTGAGGCTTACCCCACACGTAGGTGCGACACACTTACAGTAGCGAAGCTATTGCTTCGAGAACTGATACCGCGCTTCGGGGTGCCGGCCTCTTTGGAATCAGATAGAGGGACTCATTTCAACAGCGAAATTGTGAAGATGCTATGTTCAGCCCTAAGTATAGACCAGAAGCTGCACTGTAGCTATCGACCAGAAGCTTCAGGGATCGTGCAGCAAATCAACAGCACCATAAAGTCCCGACTTGCCAAAGTTTGTTCATCGACATCCTTGAGCTGGCCCGATGCACTTCCACTGGTCCTTATGAGCATACGTAGCACACCAGACAGAAGGACAGGTCTCTCCCCACATGAGGTGCTAATGGGGAGGGCTATGAGACTGCCATCCGTTCCAACTGCAGCATTGTTAAACATCACAGATGATTTGATCCTGGACTATTGTAAGGGACTCTCTGACGCAATTCATTCTGTGTCTCTTCAGGTGCAGGCTGCCGAAGTTCCATCGTCACATGACCTGTGCCATGACCTGTGTCCGGGGGACTGGGTCCTGGTGAAGAAACACGTCAGGAAGAATTGTCTAGACGTGCGCTGGCGTGGACCTTTCCAAGTCATATTGGTCACGAACACTGCAGTGAAGTGTGGAGGCTTGCCTAACTGGATCCACGCCTCACACACTCGAAGAGTTCCAGCACCTCTTGAAGAAACAGCTCCTCTCTCGGATGAAAATCCGGCTGAAAGCGGAGAAGCCACAGAGGGGATCAGCCAAGCTGCAGAGGTGCTAGAGGAGACTGAAAGCGTGTCTGACCAGGCCGAGGACGGTCAATACACCAGCGAAACTGAAGCTGCGACAGAAGGAGAAAGTAGCTGGGAGTACGAATCGGACACTGATCAAGCTGCAAGTGGTCCGGAGTCAAGTGCAAGAACAAGAAGCAGGAGGACAAGGAGTGGAGAAGCTAGCTGGCCGGAAAGAAGAAGGAGGCCAAGCCTGAGAGCAAATCCAGAGAGAACTCTTGTCCCGATTTCTGAAGACTCAGACCTAGACGAAGGTGCAGCAGACTCTGACTCCGAGAGTCCAAGAAGATCAAGGAGAGTACGTGTGCCCTGCCGAAGATACGCCACTCCTGAGTGGACCTACCTGGCGGCAGATGTCTTGGGGACAGAGATCCGAGAGGGTGAGGGAAGTGCAAGTGACCAATCTCGATCCAATTGTAACGGTGGAAGTACGGATGTTGACACCTGGAATCGAAACTGAAGGGTTGCTAACGTTCACACTCCCCGTCCCCCTGTATCTAAGCCGGATAAAGGACTTGGTGCTAAATAGATTAGACTTTCCAACCTTGGGTCATCCGGTACCAGCACAAGAGGAAACCATCCTTTGTCTAGAACTGTTGGAATACGCCATTAGGGCTGCTGGCACCAGAATTATTGTAGATATCTAAAGACTTTGCAAATAAACCAGTGAGAAAGAAGATAACCTAGCGCCTAGTGGAAAGAAGAAGAAAATTAGGGACTTCATTTAGTGGATGGAGAAGGGCTAGGGTTGTCTGTTATTGAAGATAAAGAGACTTTGTGGTGAAGAGACTTTGTCATTTTTCAAGTGTGATTCGTAGACCGAAAAATCAAATGTAAGCTGAGTGAAGAAATCAAAAGAGACTTTTTCAAAGAAAGCTACGCTATCTGATAAAATGGAAACCGGCAGTTCGAACCGCAAAGCAAAATGCATAATAGGCACACTTATAGCAGTAGTAATTTTTCTCATAATCATAGTAGTTACTGTATCATACACAGTGGGACATGCAAGTGTAACTGAGACAAGAGATGTAAAGCCTGTAACGACTTTGAAACCTGTTCTTGGTGGAAAGAAGGAGGAGAGCAATGTAATACAGGAAAAGGCGTTATTGGCAGCTGAGGCTCGTAGGTTACACGTAGATGAGTCGCAGAGAAATTTCAGAACAAACGCATATGCTAAACTATTGTATGAGTATATTGATGCCATGGAGGCCAGGGATTGTTATGTCTGCATTCAATTGCCGGCTTCCGTAGATGAAGGCATACGATATCATCACCTTCCATTGACATATGGGATCACATGTAGTTTACTGCTCAGTATATTTTATGGTCGAGAGGGGTTTGAATACTACTTTTCGAATTATGATTCGGTACTGCCCGAAGTCCCGAATTATAAACAGATGAACAAATGGGACTATTATAAGAAGGATGATAGACTGGCTAAATTCTTCCTTCCTTGGGATACATTAGATACTTCATATGCACGCCGAAATAATCTGACTTGCAAGGTTTCAGAGATCGAGAAAAAGTTTATTGGTCAAGTTGATTACCGTTACAGGAGGCAGAAGAAATTGGCAGGACAATGGAAAACAGATTGGACCGAAGAGGAAAAGGCACACAAAAGGAAGGGTAGTAATGGTCCAATAGCGTTAGATCGAACACAGAAAGGAAAGTTATGTCTGACCCGAAGCAAAACGTACTATGAGAGTGTATTTGTAGGTGAAGTTAGTTGTGAACACGCTTTCCGATTAGAATACTATACGAAAGATTTCATGAAAGGGATGCAAGTGATTCCTAATGTATATTTTGTATGTGGAAGAAATGCCTACGTAAAGTTGCCTGACAATTGGTATGGTTCATGTTATTTGGCAATTGTCTTCCCCAAAATATATCATGCAAAGGATTTGGAGATTATAGAGGGAAAGGCTTCGACAAGAGGGAAAAGGGATGCAGGAGATGCTGAATTAGTTGGAGATGTATTTGGAGCCATGTTTCCTCTTTTAGGTTTGATACTTAATGATGTCAAGATCAGGAGAATGTTGTCTGCCAGTACTGCAAGGTCATTGATGCTGGTGGAAGGAGAGATGCAATCGATTAGGGCAATGGTTCTTCAGAACCGTCTTGCATTAGACGTTCTGCTAGCAAAAGAGGGTGGAGTCTGTAAGGCTTTGAAGGTCCAGGAATGTTGTACTTACATTCCAGACAATTCAAAACCTCTTGAGAAGGCTATACAGAATATTACTAAGATACACCAAGAGATCGAAGACCTAACAAGGGTAAATGTTTGGGAAAAAGTAGGTCATGGAATGGGCAAAGTTGGAGGTTGGTTTGCCAATCTCGGGAAGAGCCTTGTCTGGTATATTCTGCAGCCTATTCTCATAGTCTTAATCTGTATGATCATATTATGGGGTTTAGTGAGGCTGTACAGATGGTATAGATCAAATAGGTTGCAAAGATCCATGAGAGAGCGGGAGCGGAGATTAGCTGCTATGCAAGATAATCAATACAGAAGTTTGAGAGCTCTAGAAGCGGTAAAAAGAGGGAGCCTTGCAATAAGTTCTGTGTGACACATTCAAATTGACATATTAGTGATGACCCCTAGAGGTCATCAAAGGGGGGGAACTGAGAGAGCGAAATTTGAATGAAAATTATGTATACATCATATTTACAAGCTTGTGGCGTAATGTTAGCCAATGTAACCGCAGAAGTGAGAAAATGTATTCGTATTTACTCTAGAGTGTTTGTTAGAAGTAGAAAATCCATATAGAGTGTGAGCTAAAGTAGAAATGTGTGGACTGTTTAGAAATATTAGACGTGTTAATCAAGTTCCATGTATGTAGCTGCTAAATGAAGAAAGATGTAAGATGCAAAATGAAGAAACGTGCAGACCACATGGCACTGTGTGAGAAGAAATATACAATTGCATCTTTTACGCGACATGGATTCATTATAATCAATGATTTTGCTTACATATATATGTTAAAGGCAATATTCTATAGAAGTGTTTTGTATAACTTTAGTGTGGTAGGTTAGCGTGTTATTTTAAGCAGAGTGAATTAGAGTTCACAGAGTGTAGAATACTGCATGTAATTTAGTGAGCCCAGATAGATAGTGGCTTGCCTTTGATCTGCACGTGTGAGCTACAAGTCAAAAGTCTCGTTAAAATAAATTGCCAATGCTGGTCGAAGTTTTACGGCCTAGTAAGATAAGAGAAGCCTGGAATTTGGGGCCCTGTTTCGAAGTGTCTGTTTCCAGGTGCAAGGGGGGTACCAATCAAAAGCTTTATGAATAGAGCTCTGTTTGAGGAGATAGGCTTGGGTCCGGAGGAGTCAACCGGAATGTCATGGGGGTACCGGCACGATGGAGACGGCGCCTGGGAAGCAAGGTCAACTTAACAGACGATCCAAAGAAACGAAACTATGGAAAAAACCAGAAGCAAGACCACGTGAAATGTATACGTGGTGGGCGTCTCAAAGGGGCGTTCCAGCCATACAGTGATTTTGTATTAGGGACAGTACCCCGGGGAGGAGGTAGAGCAGATGGCCTGAGGACTCTTAGAGAGCGGATGGGTAGGCAGAAAGGGTACTGCTACACAACATAGGTTTTCATCTGAGACTAAGAGAGATTGAGCTTCTTCGGAAGTTCAACGGCTGACACCTTTTTAGGTAAAGAGCTTGTTAAGTAGGGATGTCATCTAGCATAGTGTAGGGACAGTTTAACCTGTTTCATTTCTTTTCTGTAAATGACGCTTCAGATTCATCTTGTGTCAACGATATTCAACTTATTGATTTTTGAATTGGTTTTAGTAGTTTTCTTCTGTCGATTGAGATCTCTTAGAGAGTTCATGTTCATTTTATTACCTGTATACCTTTTGAACCTCTTAATGGGGTGTTTGTATTTGCAACTGATTTTGGCTTTATAATAAATCTTTAAAACTTTCCAGTGGTAGGTGGTTCTTTAGAGTTGCGTCAGTCTATGGGGTTGATTTGATCCATGTGGGTTGCCTTTTACTCAATGACAGTCAATAATCGATTCAGATAGGGACTCAAGTGAGATAAGGATCAGGGTGATAAGATAATCGATCAAAATCTCACGCCCGCAGTGGTAATCTTACTAGATTGGCAGAATTCACAGCATTGAAAGCAGCATATACGATGATGCTTTTCTACAAGTCCAAGTTCTGTGAATCAGGATGTGGTTAGAAATCTTCAGAAATAACAACCTTATAGATCTGAATGAAACCTGCAGGAAGGAGGTTCCAATCCTGGCAAGACCGACCCTAACTCTCATTCATTTCTGATATGCAAAATCAAGAGGGCTAAATTGAGCATGTGAAACCAGACTGCAAATACATATTTTAGTCCTGACCCCCAGACAGAATACTGAAATCTCTAACTTACAATATCTATCCACAAAAATCCAGCCTTCACTTAAATTCACTATCGAGCACTTGTTCTCCCTCTCTTGCCCCCTTGTGCTAGGAAAGGGATCAAAGTGGCAAATTAACAGTGAGTAAGCTTGACTGGCGCTTGGACAAGTACAGGCATACATACATATGGCAGTAGATGTTTATCTATGCCTGTAAATTTGACAGTCTAAATTTAAAAAATATTTTTTTTTTTACACCGTAAATTTCATCATGGAACTGTCTTTTTTCAAGAACCAACATCTAAAACGAAGAATATAGCAGAAGAAATAAACAGAATTTCTGGTGGTGTCGAATGCAAAAGGCTGTAAAAGTAACCACAATAAAAACTTGGCAGCTCAAAGCAGACAGAACCATCCTGCAAGCTATCTTTGAAGCACACATTACATACACGTTGTATGTTTGGAAATAAAAATATGTTACAGCAGCAAGCAGCATAATCCATGTATTATTGAATTCAATTAAAAAGGACTTTCAAAATGTTTAATATCACTGACAAGTCTTTCGTACATAGGACCTTTTATGTTGTACAAACAAGTGTTTCTATGTCACTTACTCATCCAGTTTCTGACATTTAAGAAGCTTTGTTGACTGGTGAGGTCAAACATTAATAAAAATCCCATGGCATCTCTGAAAAAAGCAGTGGTAAGACTTCGAAACCTGGAGAAAAAGAAAACGTGTTAACCACACATAGTATTTCAGAAACTTAAATGTACATGCCATGTTTATAGCTCAATAACTCAAAACAGAGGAAATGGACAAAACATTAATGTAATTTTCACTATAAACTGAATATAAAATGAAATTTGAAAGCCATTTCATAAACTTTGTCTAGCTGAGTGACTAGATCATCTATTTATATGGGGCACTACGTCATCCAGTGGGCACGTATCCATCCGTCTCATCTTCAGCTGGATTCTGAATTCACGCCCAAGCACACAAAGTGGACGAGGCACTTTAATTTGGCAGCAAAATTACAGTCCATGGCAAAAAGGTCTACCATAGTATTTCAAATGTAGGCTTTTGGTGGATATCTCACGATGAAACACGTTCTACCAGTTAACATAGGAGGAACCCAGGCATCTTAAATGTTCTAGTGACAGTTTCACTACTATGGTATTGTCTTCCTGTTCTTAAAGTTTAAGTTCCAACTAACGCTTTTTGGGGCATTGGATAGCCCACGATACATAATGTCCAAATCATTCGATCATTTTATTTTTTCATTCAAGGTCTGTAACTTTTTTCCTGACTTGCAAAGCTGTAAGTTAACACTCTCTCCCATTCCATGTTTAAAAGAGGCACATGATTCATGATTGCGTTATATGGACATACTGGCGTGCAATGCCAAGCATCCACATACAGTGATCCTAAGTGTACTCACTTCTATTGCTTTCTAGCTTTCTCACTCAAATAGGATTTTCCATAAGGTCACCCCACCCGTGTCATAGCCCTACAATCCAACATGATAACTACGCAAATGTAGGCTAAGGCTGATTTTTTTTGTTCTTGTAAGGGCTAAAATCATTCCTAAGAGATACCGAGTGTCTGAGATTACACTAGGCCTGAGATAGTATTTCAGACAAGTTCTAAATCCTATTTAGCATAACAAGAAGCTCACTGGCATACATACTTCTCCTTGCCAGCATCCTCAAAACTTCATTTTTGATATGGAGATTATTTAGGCACTTTAAACATGCTTCATATCAATATGTGATTAACGTGGTTTTAAAGATGAATATGTTTTAAGGCAAATTAAATAAATCTTATAATTTATGAAGCCACAACTTTTTCACTAAAGGGCTGTCAGTTAAATATAGGTTATTTATATGCAGTCGATAACAACTCCAGTAATGAGAGTAAACCAACCAGTAGAATTACGTCTAATAATGATTGATCCTCTGCTCGAATGTGAAGCTTAACATGTGATTTGCCGATTGCATACCGATTTATGCAGAACGGTCTCATTTACTGACAATAAAACATTGTGTTTTCACTCGTAATAGCACTTCGTTATAAAATCCACTTTGAGAAAATAACAGGTACATATAATGATGTGCGGTTAGTTATTAAACCACAGATGGTTTTGGTGGAAGCAGGAATGTAGTTAAATCAGTAAAGAACGAGCATTTGGCAAAAACCTCTTATAAAATGTAATATTGTCGATGTCCCAACTTAATGAATCTTGTCATAATTCCGAATGTGTTAAATATATCGACTAATTGATAAAGGGCAGAAGGCATGGAGTCAAAGTAGATGCAAATTTGAATTACCTCGTTACTACCAGATAAAATATTAGTAAAATGCGCAGCACATTAAAATCAAATTCCATGTTAGCATTTGTCAGAACCCATCTAAGAGGTTCTCACGGCAAGCAGGAGTTACTTTGCCACACCGTTGGGGTTTAGGCCTTTTACTCCTGGTGTCCTGTGGCTGACTTACTATGGATTCTGTGTAACTGGGCCAAGTAACCCTTCAGCATTTAACTCTGTGGTAGCACGGGTCTAGCCGTCCAAGGCTTCTCTGGCACAGGGGTAGATACAGGGGGGTGAAGACAGGCTCACAACCCCAAAGTACGTTCAATAGCAGCAATAAATGAAAGTCCAGTCTTTTATGACAAAGGTATTTATATACCAATAGAACGTGAAATTAGACATAACTAAATACACACAGCCCACTGAGGTCAGGGCTCTACTGTTAAATAGGTAGTCTCCTGCATCCCACTTCCCTCTAGGAAACAGAGCTGCATGTTTTTTTTTGTTTGCCAATGTTATTCAAGGATTAGAAGGAGAGCTACAGTATTTATGTAAGAATCTTGGTGCAACTCATTGTACAGACGTGTATAGGCTTTTAAAATGGGACACCAGCATGCATATAGTATTTGCTACCTCACGATTTCTTGCTGCAATGTGGTGGGCTCGTCTGCAATTTTTAAAACTCCAATGAAATAAAATTTTCATTTGTGGTTATTGATAAATTATGAAAGACTTTTTTCTTTTTATTAATGTATTTTATTTTTTCAAAATCTCTTTTAATCCTGGACATGAAATGTTGTCTTTTATGGTTCCACAACCGAAATAATGATTAAGAACTAATAATTGATTTTCACAAAGAGGCTGAAACACTCGCACACAAGGTGGAGGCAGATTCCAGGGACCTGGACATCAAGGTCAGAGTCTTCGAGTTGGTTCTTCCCATCCAAAGGTAGGGAGAAGACTGCACTTATTCAGCTTAAATTGGGCTTTAATAACAATCAACTGTTGGGTGATGAATAGTTCAGTTCAATAACTTTTATTCGATTACCACTTGTATAATCATAAAAAGTACATAATTTAAAAATAGAGCAAAACATTTCATCATAAACATAAATTTAAGAAGGACAATATTTAAAAAGTGCATGAGAGAGAACTTATTGTTTAAGTATTTCTGTTCAGTTTCTAAGTTTTTGGCGTATTGTGATAGTGGCTTTTAAAAAGGTCGCTATAAATTTAGCTACGTGCGGTGAGTCCCAACATTGCAGAAACTGGAATGCAGAATAACACTGTCTATGACTAGATCGAAGAAGTGGAAGAATCCAAGATTTGCGGGGAGATTTATAATATTTGCAGAAGAAATTAATGTGAATCGTTGTTTGTGGAGATGTTCCATCGCATGGACAGTTCATGAGCGTGCGGGACCAGTTGTGGATTTCAGGAAAAGAAACTAAACGAAAAAAGGTGTTGAAACGAAATCTTGTTAATAAAAATTTCTCTTGGTTTGACAGAAAGTAGGACAAGTAGGGTTGCATACCTTTGAGAGGTTGTATTGCGCAAATCTGGGTATTCAAAGTTTTTGTGATCTCCGTCTGGTTTCGCAGCTCTCTCAGGGGAGCCAAGCACATCGATTTTAGCTGTTTCCTGGAGATGTCTTCGATGCTGGGAGGGTCATCGAAATAGGACTTGTGGCCAAAGTCATTAAAAAAGTTCCGTACGTAGACCAACCATGAGATCTTATGCCAATTTGTTAGAGCTAAGCAGTCTGTGATCAGGGATCGTGTTAAGTGGCACTCAGGTTTGGACCATATACGTTGCCACAATAAAATAGGTTGGGAACGGATAGTGTCTGTAATATATTCCATGCCAAGCTCGCTATGGGAAGCAAAGTTCGGGGCGCTTTGCGGGAGGGCCAGCACATATTTGATGAAGCCATTCTCTGTTATTTGTAGGTGATCAATATGGCCGTGCCCCCACATGCCTGCTCCATAGGTAGCCACACTGTGGCATTTAGCGTAGTAGACTTTCAGGAGTTCTGGTGGAGCAGGTTTCCCCAATTTTCTCAAAAAAGAAATCAGGGCCGATGTTGCACGCCGAAAAAGGAGATTTCTAGTGGCCGTAGCTTGACGCCAGTTTAAAGCATCATCCACAAGAATTCCCAGATAAGGGTAGACAGAGGTTTTTTCCAACTTTGTGTTATCCACCAATATTTGTTTAGGGTTTTTGACCCTAGGGCCAATGTGCATGGTAAAAGTCTTTTTTATGTTAATTTTCAGGCCAAGTGAGTCCATAAAACTGCTATATTTATTGATTTGCTTTTGAAGTTGATTTAGTGTGCGGGCCAGGATGACTGAATCATCTGCATATAGCAGTGTCGGTATTGGTCGGTGGTTTATCTGGGGTAGATCCTGGCTCCCTTCCAGCATAGCCTGCTCTAGTCCATTGGTGTAAAGATTGAACAGGAAGGGAGCCAGTACACAACCCTGTCTTATTCCTTTTGTTATTGGGAATGAGCGGGACAGCTCACCGTTGGTACCGAATCTGACTCGCCCTGAAGCATTGGAATAGGGTTCACGGAGGAAGACTATTAAAGGTGGATCCACTCCGAGGTCACTGAGTATTTTCCAAAGTTTTTCATGTTGGACGCAGTCAAATGCCACACTGAGGTCGACATAGACGAGGAAGATGTTACCTCCTTTGGCGCCAACATATTTCCCGGTCAGGAGGGCAAGGTTCAGGGCCTGTTCCACGGTCCCAAGCCCCTTCTGGAAGCCATATTGCAGGTCGGTCATGATGTTATTTTCCGGGGCCCAAGATTGTAAACGGTCCAGAAGCACTCAACCTGCAATTTTACCCATGGAATCCAGAAGGGAGATTTGCCTGTAGCAGGCTGGGTCGTTACGGTCACCTTTTTTAAAGATGGGTAGCAGGATTGACGTTGACCAAGACTGAAAGAGTCCATCCGATGTTACTGCTGCCAGGACCTGCGTAATAATCGGTGACCAGAGTTCTATGTTATGGAGAAAAATGTCCATTGGAACTCCATCAGGGCCCGGAGCCTTGCCTGGTTTCGATGCCTTAATTGCTTTAATAACTTCACTGTGATGGAAATGGATATTTATCGGATAGATGTTATTCTTCGATGTGTGGGCTTCACTTGGTTCTGTTCCTATTTCTGTGGCATTTTGTGAGGATGGACCGAAGATTTTAGAGAAATGCATAACCCTGTCATCCTCCGTAACTGCTACATCTAGATGTTGACCTTCTGCATTGTCGGCCAAAAAAGGGGATCTTATAACTTGCCAGAATAGGGCGCTATCCTTTCTTTGGCAGCTGTCATGGAGTTGTGCCCATAGGTCTTTCTTGATTTCTTTTTTGCATTCCCATCTGGCTAGGTTATAGAGTTTTCTTAAGTTGGAGATTTCCACTTGGTTTCTTGTGGGTCTATGTAAGGCTTCTTTTAAGCTTGAGAGGGCTTTTCGGCAAGCTGCGTCGAACCATCTCGTAGTAGAGGGCTTAATGTTCTTTACTATGACAAAGAGTTCATTACCGATTGCTTCCAAGATGTTCTTGAAGCTATTGGCGATTGACCGAGGTGTAGTATCTGAAGATAAGCATTCAAGTATCCAAGGCTTAGATTTTTCAAGAATCTTCTCTGTTACTTCGACCGGGTCAATCTTGGCCCATTTGACTGTGTAGCCATTCAGTTTGTTCATGGTTAGTAAGTTTTGGTTTAAGAGACTCATTTTTACAGGGTGTGCTTTGGCCATTTTTGGAGTGATTCTTACACTGATTGGATAATGATCACTCGTAGCATTTGTCCCAGTTTCAAAGTTGGTTAGTTGTCCCTTGAATGATTGGGAGGACAGTATATAGTCTATAGAGGTTAGGAAACCTCTTCCATGAAAAGTTGGAGAAAAATCCTTCTGTGGCTCTACTAACTCGTTTGCGTAGTCCAGATCTAAGGAAAATAGAATCTCGTTTAACTTGTTTCCACAGGTCGAATGAGCAAAATGGGGCATAGGACTACCATGTTCGTTTTGCAGTCCACAGTTTCCATTTTTGTAGCTGGAACAAAGTGGGAGATTAAAGTCGCCGCCCCATATTAAGTGAACTGTATTTAGGTTAAAATCATTTTGCAGGGATATTAAAAAAGTGTCAATCTCTACTAGGATTGTCAAACAGTCCAATGTAGTTGAGTTATTATAGGAATAGATAAAAATATAGGTGCAGTCATTTGTGAAATTTATTTGCATGATTTGATAGGTCAGGATTCTGGATAAAGAAGGGAGAGTATTGGCAACATAAATCACAAGGCCCCCCTTGGGCCTGCCCAAAGCTCCCTGCACTGCTGGGGTAAAAAAGGTTTTGTATCCCGTTAAATGATTTGCAGTAATAGACCATGTTTCCTGGAAACAGAGTACCTGATGTTTCCTTACTGTTTCAGACCATGATTCTAGCGTTAATTTGGAAAACAGTCCTGCGACATTCCAATACATTATGGAAAGGTTCAACTTATTGGAATCAGGGGATACGTGTGAGACTGGGGGTTCACTAGGAAATCTCTCTATTGGAATCAAAGGAGAGTTAATAGTATCTCTCGAATCATTTGGCTGGTGAGAATTTGGATTTATACTATCCATAAGGATAACCGAAACTCTGGTCATTACTTCGTTGGGAATGGCGTGGAGGGTATCTACAGTAGTCCCGGGCTGGGAGTTTATGTTAGTGGGCAAAGTTTGTTTTGGCTGACTTCCGGGTTTAAGTGGGCATGACTGGGATCTAGGGTTTGGTGGAGAAAGCATGATATGGGCGTTCTTGCTCTTAAGTTTTTGGGGCCTTAACGGTCAATCCACCATCTCAAGGCAGTCATAACGGTTTCTTGTTGGAATACCCTGCCAGCCCTCCAGTGGATGATAGGGTCTACCTTGCCAGGGCTGTTTGTGCCATTCTCTAATTCTATTTCTATTTCCGTGACCATAGCTATATCCCACCTGTTTCCATTGGTCTTCTTTGGGGTGCTGCCAGTTCGGGATGGAAATATATTGGTGTGTATTCAATGGTGGGTGGAAGAAAGAAAGGTGTTGGGCATCTATTCCACCTTTTTTCTCCAGTGAGGGCCATGAACAGATGTGGTCCACAGTAGATGGATCCCTGCAAGTTACTATGATGCAGTTTCCGTGGATCGACTTGGGTTCTTCCCCTATCCATATTACTCTACGGACTGTGGAGATCCCTCCAGAGTGGTATGGTTCTAATGGTCTGTTTATACTTAGCCACTGCATGACCTTGTTCTTGAGTGACCAGGCAGTTTCAGTCATACCTTCCGTTAATTCAGGTACGCCTGTGAGAATGATTGTATATGGGGTTGCCTCTGGTGGGAGGTGCACTGGGCGCCTGAATCTTGATGTCTTTTTGGATGTCAACTAGGGTTGTGTAACCGTTGGTTTAGGGGATGTAGGTGTCAGTTTATTTATAGGATGATTTATGGTTGCATTGACTGCTGTTTTCCCAGTTTTTCCTGTTTTTACCGGACCTGTGCTGGGCGTGTGTTGGGGCAACTCCGTAGTGGTTTTAGCATTTTGTACACTAGGCGTTGAATCTTGCTGTTGATGTGTTGGAACACTATGTTTTGGTTTTTGAGAGGGTGGGATAGTCGGGACAGGTTGTTTGGTTGCTACAGCTGATTGTGGTTGGTGAGATGCTTTTGGGGGATGAGTAACGTTTCCTGTCCCTTGCTTAGGTAAGTGTCGATTGTTTGTGCTGGGGTATGTTCGTGATAGGATTGCTAATTGAGATTCCAGGTTCCTTATACTAATTTGCATAGGTTTTAGCTGCTGAGAAAGAAGGTCTTTGATTGAGGTTAGTATTTGCGATGTAGTTTTACATATTTTACAGGGGTTATCTGTATCCTCAATAAGAATAGGAGGTAGTAAGAAATTGTTTTCTGTTGGAGTAGTTGTCATTAATTGTGCGGGTTGTGTTAACTGTTTGGATCGATCCCTCCCGGGTTCCCTCTCAAGTCCCATAGAGGTGATAGAAGCTACTGTGTTATCAGATGGGTTGATGTTACCTTGTTTGGGGATAGCTCCTTCCCTTACACCTCGAAGGTGTTTATCTATAGTTGATTCTAGTCTTTCGAGTGTTTGACAGGCTTCTAGATCCGGGGTGGCCTCTAGGTCGTCTGATAGTTGTGATTCAGACTCTGATTGAGTTACTGATAAATCAACTGAACATGGCACTGTATTGATATCAGCAACAGTCACAGGTAAGAGGAGGTAGGTAGAGTTTGCTGGATGGGGGATACTGCAGTTCCTAGAAGGCCCAAGGACGAGCGTTTTGCTTTCATGAGGTCCTGAGACACTCTACGTTCCAGAAGAGAGATACTATGATCAATTGCCTCGTTGGTCCGTGAGATGAATTGGTCTATTGGACCGTTGATTTGAGCTACAGCCAGAGCGGTTTTGGTTTTACTTCTGGTTCTACCAGGCATGGTGGACATGTAAAAACTCCTGTGTGCTGAGAGGTGGAAGAATTGGCAGTAAGAACCAAGGGGGGTGGCTCGGTCCGGTCTCTACCAGGCACTAACGGGCAACAACGGGCCCGCCCTTGGCCCGGGCTTTGCCCGGCGTCCCGCTCGCGTCCCACGAGACGGGGGTGACGCTGTTTTTGAGCGCCTCCTGGCGCGCAAATGTCGCGGCGTGTGCCGCTAGGGGTGCTGGGACTTGTAGTCTTCTTGGCCCTTCGACCGCACTCCGCTCGGCGGCCAAACACCAGGCAAGCAAGGAGTCAGGCGGCGGGAGGTGGGAGGGCTGGGACCCAGATCTTAGAGGTCCTCGTCAGGCGGTTTTAGCAGCGGGTTTCAGGAATAATCCCAAACGGAAGGCTGTAGAATACAAAGAGTTCCATATACTATAAAGGGTTTCAAGATAGATTTAAACCGACAGCCTTATCAAGTGTGTCAACTCAGGGAGTTATCCTTAGATGTATTTATATTATTTATTAAGAAGCTTATAGAGCGCACGGCTACCTCCACCGGGGGTGTCCCGGCGCTAAGACTACTTGTTAATGACAAAGAGGGTTGCCTAGTTCATGACTATCTGTCAGAAGAGCAGGTCTGCAAGGAACTTGCTGGCTAGTGCTTAGAAAACAGCCATGTTTTCAATTTGCGACAGAAGACTAGTTCAGATTCGGAGAACCTAAGATCTATGGGTAGGCTATTCCAAAGCTTGGCGGCCGTAACGGTGAAAGTTCTGCCACCAGTACGCGTGAGTCTGAATCGAGGGACGATCAGAAGGCGTAGACTGTTGGATCTCAGGTGCCTTACTGAAGAGGATATCTTAAGCCTTTTACTCAAGTAGCCAGGGCCAGTGCCATTGATTGCCCTGAAGGCAAGGATCAGAACCTTGAAGTCAATGCGACGGGCTATGGGGAGCCAATGTAGCTCCTCTCGGTATGCTCTGACCGAGTTGCGGGGGGGGGGGGGGTGATGTTACCAATGAGCCTTGCTGCCACATTTTGTATAATTTGGAGTCGGTCAATGAGATATTGGGGGGCACCGGTATAAAGGCTGTTGGCATAATCAAGGTGTGCAGTAATGAGTGCCTGGACCACTGTTTTACGGGAAGACTGGGGGAGATAGGGAAAGATCTGCCTGATCATGCGCAGTTTATTAAAACAAGCCGCCGCAACTTTATTGACCTGAGTTTTCCCGGACAAGGTGTTATCAAATATGAAGCCGAGGTTGCGGGCTGATTGCACTGGTATGGGTGGTGGGTTGAGAACGGTGGGCCACCATAAAGTTGCAGGGGGAGTAGATTTCTGGCTGAAAAAGAGAACCTCAGTTTTTTCAGTGTTGAGGGCAAGATGATTAGCAGCCATCCAGGTGCAAATGTTGCCAAGGCAGTTTGGAAAGTTGGAGAAGAGGGAGTCAGAATGGTCTCTAAATGAAAAAACAAGCTGAGTATCATCAGCATAAGAGACCACCCTGACTCCCCAAGACTCAACTACCCTGGCAAGAGGGGCCAGATAAACATTGAACAATAACGGGCTCAAGGCTGAACCCTGAGGCACACCACACAAGAGGGGTTTGTCTTCGGATTGAAATGGATGTAACAATACCGTTTGGGTCCGTCCGGACAGAAAGGATTTGATCCATGCTAGGGCTGTGCCATCAATCCCCAGCTGTTGTAGTCGAGATATAAGAATGACATGGGAAACCGTGTCAAATGCAGCGGATAGGTCGAGGAGGACCAACATGGCCTCCTCACCCCTATCCACTGATTCCCTGATTGTCTCGGAAACTTCCAGCAGCGCAGTCTCGGTGCTGTAACCGGTTCGAAAGCCGGATTGAGATTCGTGTAGCAGTTTGTTTCCAAAAACTGGGCCAGTTGTTTCTGAACCACTTTCTCCAACACCTTGGCAGGTTTAGGCAGGAGCGAAATGGGTCGGTAGCTGCAGAATAGAGAGGGGTCAGCGTTAGGTTTCTTAAGGATGGGAAGTAGCCTAGCCTGTTTCCAAACCGCAGGAAAATGACCCTGGGTCAGGGAGGAATTCCAGATGGAAAGGAGGGGATTAATTAAGTCAGGGGCAAGATTGCCCATCACTTTAGCAGGTACTGGGTCTAAGGGTGAGCCAGACTTGACTTGATGAAGTAGTGATAGGGCAGAGTCAAAGGTTAATTCGCTAAAGGAATTAAAGGAGCAGTGTGTGGGGTAAGGAGCATCTGGAGGTAAGTTGGGAGAGACTGAGACTAAAGATGAGGCGAGTTTAATGATTTTGTCCTGAAAAAAGTCAGAGAGTCCATTGCATAGGTCTTGGGTAGGAATGCATTGGGTTTTAGTGGCCGTAGGGGTAACAAAATCCTTCACAATCGTGAAGAGGGCTTTGGACGAGTTCTGCGCCTGTTGGATGAGGTTTGAGAAATAGATTCTCATGGAGAAGCATTTGAGAGTTTGAAATTTGTTTAAGGCAGATTTATATGCCAGTTTGGCCACTGGGTCATAATTCTGGCGCCATTTGCGTTCTATCCTTTTGCATTTACTCTTTTCCTCACGTAGCAAGGGGGAGAACCAAGGGGCCGAATGACGAGATCTGGCAGACGCCATGGGAGCGGGAGGAGCAATGGAATCCAGTGCAGAGGTGAGGGCAGAATTGTATCTTGCCGCTTCCTTGTCCAGATCTTCCGTCTGATTAAAGTGGTACTGAAATCGGGAATCAATAGTCTCACAGGTAACCTTGGTCCATTTACGACCACTGTCTCTATTAAGGGAAGAGGGAGGGGGAAGGGGAGGCATGGTGATATGAAAGGGGATGAGGAAATGGTCAGACCATGTAAGGGGAAGGGAAGGAAGGACAGAAATGCCAGGGTGATTTGAAAAAAATCAGATCAAGTGTATGACCAGCTTTGTGCGTGGGGCCTTTAACTAATTGGGACAAGGTAAGTCCTTGTAGGGTTTCCAGAATTGAAGAGGCTTGAGCACAGGAAGAGTTGTCAATATGAAGGTTAAAATCTCCCAACACTGTAAAGTGCGAGTGTTTGAGAGAAAAGTCCGCAATGGAGTGCATCAGGACATTGAGAGAGGATGCAGTAACGGGGGGGGGGGGGGGAGGGGGGGTTATACACCAGGATACCGGCAAAGATAGTACATGCGGCGTCCTTAATTGTGAGATACATGGCCTCGATAAGACCGGGGTTAGCAATTTTAGTAGTGCTCAGTGTAAGGTGGGATTTTGCAATTATCGCGAGACCTCCACCAGTTTTGGTGTTATCTCGATTAATGCCTAGTAATCGGAAACCAGGGAGAATGGCCAAATTGAGGTCTGGCATGGACGAGTCTTTGAGCCACGTTTCTGTGAGAAATAATATGTCCCACTTGTGCGTATCTAGCAGCAGCCAAATGTCCGAAGCGTGTGCAGGAAGAGACCTGCAGTCAATTAAGGCGGCATGTAAGGTAGGCGGTAGAGAGCAATGAGCGACAGTGTTGGGTGGTGGAAACCGTTTAATAAAGGCAGGAATGTGATGGTTACAGCAAAGGCACGAATAAGAGAAGGTATCCAAACTGTGGGGGTTACAACACTTAAGTGGATTGCATGCACTACGGCGTAGGAGTACAAGTTGCTCAGAAGACCAGGTGATTAAAGGGGTACGAGAGGCAGGGGGACTGGCGCTGGGCGCGGGTCCGGCGCGGACGGGCGCAGACGGGCTTGCCTTCGGCGCGCCAGCCCGCTGCGCGGACGGGAGAACCCCTTCCTTTTATCCATGTCCTGCTGGGGGTGGGAGGCGTCCAGGAGCTGGAGCGCTACCCTGCCTCCCCCCAAGATGGCGGTTCCGCGTTTCCCAGCCGGCGAGATAAAGATCAAACCGCTCTAGTAGATTCAGAAGTGAGCCAGATGTTATTCAAAGGGGCTATCTGCAAAGTATCAAAGCCAAAACAGGGTTTCTTGAGCACAATCTTTTTGGAGAAGAAAAAATACACAGGTTGGCATCCCGTCATACAGTTGAGAACTTTCCAGTCTACAGACATTTTAGAATGGAGGGTCTCCAACTCCTAATAGGCATCTAACAAAGGAAGGATCGGCTTGTGAAACTAGATTTTAAAGATGCTTACTTTACAGTCCCTATGTAACAGCACTCACAAAAATATCTAAGGTTCACCTGGAAAGGGATCTGTCAGTTTTGTTGCCTCCTCTTTGACCCCTTGGTGCTTTCCCAAGGTGCTAAGACCAGTGGTCGCCTTCATGAGAAGAAGCGGTGTACGATTAGTAATTTATCTAGAGGATATGCTACTGTTGCCACAAAATCAGGAAGAATTACTGAAACACATGAAATAGTTAGTGGATCTCTTGGAGAGGTTAGGATTGTTTTTATCACAGCCGAAAAGTTCATAATGAGCCCTACAAAAAATCTGGAATTTCTAGGGTTTCAGGGAGATACCATCAATGCTCAACTACAAATACTACAATAAAACGGTCTAAAATAAAGGAGGTAGGTTTTGTTTTATTCAAAGACGGTTGTTCCGTAGTGAACCCTCTTACCAACTTTATGAGCAGCGCTCTGCTGAATGGTTTTTATTCCTAGGGCGGCTGTTCCGCCACCGGAATACGGCTCCTATGGTGGCGGAACAACTTCGATAGTTGTAACGGGAAAGCAATATTTGGCAATACCAAGGATCATACCGTGGAGTCAGATACAAGCAACCTAGGCTGGGGAGCGATACTAAGACAAATAGAAACCGGGAGAAGTGCTCTCAGGGGAAGCTCCCACTTCACATAAATAGTGTAGACTAAACGAAACGGGACTCCATACGAAAGACGAAAGAACACGAGAAGGCGATGGGACTTATCATGGCTCCATCAAACGTGTAATTACTTGTTCACTGACCAAAGAACGGAAGGATTGACACCATACTACATAAGCCAAATTACCGGTGCACAAAATAAAAGTCTTAAAGGACCAATGTACTTTCAGACTATACGATTTCTTGTCGACTGCTAAAGATATATGCTCACCACATAATTTGTTAGCCTTGAAAAAGCCCGTGGAGGGCGAAACGCGCGTCGGCTGTGACGGTGTGGCAAAAGAAAGGAGTTGTTAATAAATGGACTTGGAATAACATTGAACATTGTACATGTCTTTTTGAGGACTATGAGGAGCTTGTGAAATCACTTTTCTTTGGAGTTGTAATGGCGAAAATGATATTTGGAGAATAGCAACTAAGAGGGATGTGCTTTGGTACTTTTTCTAATTTGTGTACGAGATTCCGTCTCGCCTTGAGTGAGTAGGAGATCGTGGATTGTTGCTTCTAGGTGGATAAGCACGATACCAAAGAGCACTCCAATAGAGTGTACTAAATATATTATATTGCAACCATTACCAAGGGGAACACGTGTTCACAGATGTGCAGACCTAACGTAGCAAATCCCCCGTGTGCTTTTTGTTGTCTAAATAGTGTAGAAATGATGGCAGGTTCGAATGCGTTGATGAGCTTCAAATCCAATTAAAAAAACAGTGTTGTCCTAATAAAATGAGAGAATTTTACAGCTGTGTCTTAGATCAATTGCTTGGGGGGTGCAAGGTCACAGATACTTGCAAACCCGGCAAGAAGATTTGGTATTTCTGTTGGAATAAAAAAATCCTTTTTGTAAGCAGAGTTCATTACCTCCCGTCCCTCCCTCGCCTTCCTTCAGTACAATTGAGGCCCCGCCTCCCACCCAGACCCACCCCCAGCATTAAAACTCTGCCCGCCCCCACCTCCACCTGTTTTTTTCTGTCTCCCTAGTGAGACTTACCTTTCAGCTCCTCTCTGTGGCGGTGCCGGGGAGTCTTCGGTCTGGTTCTCTGCTACGGCGGTGCCCTCTGCAGCGTTCTCCTGGCCGTGCCGCCTCTCCTAGTCTCCCTCGTGGTATGGGGGCGGAGCGGTGGTTCAGGAATCCTCGGCGGTGTCAGGCGGTCCTCCTGTGGCTGGGGCTGCGTTTCCGGGTCGGGCTGTGTGGCTGCCTCCTCCCGGTATGCTGTCTTCCCGGAGGCCAGGTAGGGCGGGTTTCGGCCCATTTTTCCTGTTTTGTTCCTGCTTGGTTGGTTCTAATGCCCTGCGGTGCGGCCCTTGGTGCTGTGGGGCCCTTGGTGCTGTGGCTTGGCGGCGGTTCTCGTGCCTTTGGTGGCTTGGGCTCTCGCTGCCTGGGGTGCGTCTCCGGCCACTGCTCCTTGTCTCCTTGGGTGGTGCCCTTGGCGCTTGTCTGCCCCTGGGTCGCTGGGTGTTGTTGGGGCCTGCTGCCTT
This sequence comes from Lissotriton vulgaris, assembly GCF_964263255.1. NCBI lineage: Eukaryota > Metazoa > Chordata > Amphibia > Caudata > Salamandridae > Lissotriton > Lissotriton vulgaris. The sequence continues at coordinate 273,340,325 of NC_141689.1, read as the reverse complement.
TTCCCTACTACTGGTTCTCCGGTCCCCCTGGGGTGCCCTGGCCGCATGGGCTCCGTGTGGGGGTGTTCTGCCTCTCGTGTCTGCTTCTGTTGCATGACTTGGATGAGGCTGCTCTGTCCAGTGTTCTGGGGTTCGGCGGTGGCTTCTGTGCCCTCCCATCATCGTCCTGCAGCTCCTGTTCGGGGCTGGTTCATGGGATTTGGGGGGTCCTTCTGCCGCCTTTGGCGTTGCGTAGGGCTCTGGGTTCTTGTCATGGTTTTTCGCTGGACTCCTGCGCTGGTCGGGGGATGGGGGGGGGGGGCTTTGCTCTTTTACTGCCGGGCTGGAACTGTGGGGTTCTTTCTTTGCTGTTCCCGGCCCTTCTGGTTAGGGCTTGTCCTTCATGCCCGGTGTGGTGTGTGGTGCTGTGGGTGCGGCATGCGTTGCCCGTGCGTGGTATTTTTCCACACTGTTCCCACTATTGTGCGCCTTGTCCTCGCTACTCTGTCCACGGTGGCCTGCCCGGCTGGCGGTTGCCTGTGTGACGTGCCGTGGCGGTCTCGCCTCTGCCCTCTGTGTTCCTTCTGCGCTGTGTTGGTCCTGGAAGGTTTTCAGGTTTCTTTACACGCTCGGTTGGTGTCTGGGGTTTCACTTCTGTGCTACTCTTCCCTCTCTTCCTCCAGTGGCTTTGCTTCTTGGTGGTGGTCGCCCCTTTCCTCCCGTTGTGCTGCCGGGCTCTGTCCTGGCCGTGCTGCTTGGTGGGTCTGCTGTTCTGCTTGGCTGCTGCTGTTGCGTTGGTTGGCCTGTTCTCTTTTTCTTCTGTGCCCTCCTTGATGTTGGGTTTCATGGAGTTGGCGTCGGCGGCTCGTGGTGGCTGGGTGTCGCCGCCTTGGCCCTCTGTTTGCCTTGCCTGGGATGGGGCGTTCTGCCTTTCCCGCGTGCCTTGCACTGGGGCCTTTCCGTTCTCCCCGCTGTGGGTGTCTCCTCTGGCTTTCGGGTGCTCATGGTTTTGGCCTTTTGTTCACCCTGGCTTGCTGCCTCCTTTTCTGGGTGCCGTGCCCTGTTGGGTTCCTGTCACTGCTGTCTGATCGATTCCCTGTCAGTGGGTGGTCTTCTTTGGCATTTCCTCCTCTGTGTCTGCGGGACATTTCTGTTGACTGGGTCCTATGTGCGGTGGTTCATGGGTGCTGGGTCAGCTTGGTGCCGGTTCCTCCGGTTCGTTGGGGTTCCTCTGCCGGTGCCCGTCTCCGGTTCCTGCTGGGTGGTTCTCCTGGACTGGGTGTCCTGTGTGCTTGCCTTTTGTTCCCTCTGCTGGGTTCCTGTCGGTGGGGCTCGGGTTTGGGGCCCGCTCCGTTTTATTGCTGGGGCTGTGGTGTCCGGCGGCTTTGTGCCTGTTCCGGTTCTCCTGGGGGTCTGCTCCTGGCTTCGGCCGGTTCCCTTTCGTGTGTTGGCCTTTCGGGCGGCTTTTCCGCGGGCTCTGCGTGTGGTACGCACGTTTTCTGGGTTGCGTCCTTCCCCTTCGGCCTCGGGCCTTCAGCCTGGGTCTTCCGGCATGTCCGGTTGCTCTCGTGGCTCTCCATCTTACGGCGGGGGTGTTCCCTCTTCCTTCTCTGGTCGGCCTCTTGCGACTTACGGCTGGAGTGTCTTTTTGCTCGGTCTGTTCAGGAGGTCCTTTGTGGTTCTTCTGGTGATCGGGCTTTTGGTGGCCCGGGGTGTGTCTTCGCTGATCCCCTCTCTGGGCCTGGGGTTTGTCGGGGTGCCGTCTTCGGGCTGTGCTCGGCCCAGTTCCCTTGTCCGGGTGCCTGGTCTCTCTTCCTTCGTGGGTTTGGGCCTTTTTGTCCCAGGGCTCCTTGGGCGGTCCTGTGGCTGCGGGTGCTGGGGCGCCTGGCTTCTGTGGTGTTTCTGGTTGCCTGGGCTCGTTTTCTTCTTCTCTGCCTGTCCGTCTGGCTCCTGTTGGGTTGGTCTCCGGGGTCTGTTGTCCCTGCTGCCCTTGTCGGTCCGTCCCCGGGGGTGCTCTCCTGGTGGCTCGGCCGCTGTTGCCTTCTGGCCGGTTGTTCACTGGCTCCTCCGGCTCCGCTTTTGGTGGCTTCGGTCGCCTGCCTATCCTTGGCTTTGCTGGGTTCTGTTTGGGTTCCGGTTCTGGTTCCTGCTGGTCTCCCGGGGGTCCTCTTGCTGACGGATTTGTGGCGTTCGGGCTTGCCCTGGTGCCCTTTCGGGGCTCTCTGCGGGGTCCGTGGGTGTTGGCTCAGTCTGTCGTCCGGTGGCTTAGTCCTGTGCCGTGGTCGGGTTGGTCCAGGTTCTGGTCCTTGATCCTTGGTTTCCTGTGTCCTGTGTCTGTGGACTCTGGTCTGGGTGCTGGGGCAGTCTGCTCTCTGCCTTCGGCGGGTGGCCTGTGTGCGGGCTGTTCTGTTGTGCTGGGTCCCTCCTTCCTCCTGGGGTTTCTCACTCCTTCCCTGTGTCCGGCCTGTTGGTGGGTCGTTGGGGCCTCCCTGTGGTGGTCCTGTTGCGGCACCTGGGTGGCCCGGTTCTGGTCTCTGGGCCAGGGGCCCGGGTCTTGGGGTGGTCGGCGGCTGGCCCTCTCCTTGGCCTCTGGGTTTTTCTGTGTGCCTTCCCCTTCCCCCTCGCTGCTTTTCTGCTGCTCTGGGCGTTTCTGGTGCGGGCCCTGTGGGTCTGTTCTCGGGGGTTGGTTGCTCCCTGTTGGCCTAGAACTCTTTGTTTTCCTCTCCTGTCCGGGTTGTGTTTCGCTCAGTGAGGGTTCCTTCCTGTGGTTCCGTGCCCTTTGATGTTCCGTGCCCTTCCCCTGGGTTCTGTGCGGGGCTTGCCCCTGCTGCCTGGCGGTTGTGCGGCTGGCCTTGGCTGGGTTGGGGGTTCTCGGCCGGCTGGCGGTGGCTTGCGGGCTTCCCGTCGGTCCTCCTCTCGGCTGTCCTATGCTTGGTGTTTGCTGGCCCTTTCGGCCCGGGGTTCTGCTCTGGTGTTGTTCCCTTGGTGCTGGCCTCCTTTTTGTGTAGCGGTTCGCTCCTTCTGGGGCTCTTCTGGGATTGTCGGTGGCTCCTCTGCGGGTGCAGGGGGGCGGCTTTCCTGCTTCTTGGTGCTACTGGCTTCCTTGCATGTTGCCTGGGGTCTGTTGCCTGGTTTTCTTTACCGGGTCTGGTGTGTTTGATTCCCTGCCCTGTCGTGTCCTTCCCTTCGGGGTCTTTGCTGCTTGTGTTGGAAGTCCTGTCCGGTCCGCCCTTTGGGCTCCTTGGGGACTTGGGTTGCGACTCTCGGCTTTTGGGCCTTGTTTTTTGGTTGCTGTCGCCCCTGCGGGGCATTTGGGGGTGTTTGGGCCCTGTCTTGTGCGTTCCCTTCTGTCTGGTCTGTATGGTTCTGCTGGTTTTGGGTCCGGTTCCGTCCCTTGTCCCTCCGGTGGCTCGGCGTTTTCGCTCTGTCATGGTGTGGTGTGGTTTTGCCTGTGTTCTGTCCTGCTCCTTCCTTGGCTGTGGAGTCTCGTTTGCTCTGTTTGGCTGTCCGGCCTCTTTTGCTGTGGTGCCTGCTGGTTGTGGTGTCCTTCCGGGTGGTGGACTCCGTTTGTTCGCTTTGGTCCGACTCCGGTGTTTGCCTTCCCCCGCTCCGTGGGGTTGTTGGTTTCGGTCCGCAGTCTTGGTGGCTTTTCCTCTGGTGGGGGTTCGGGCCTCAGAGTCTTGTCCTCTTTGCGAGGCCGGGGATGTTGATCTGCTGTGTTTTGGGCACTGTTTGGTGTTCTTTGTCACTCAGTTGTCCGTCCCTGTTTTCTTCTGCTTGCTATGTCCTCAATTGTACTGAAGGAAGGCGAGGGAGGGACGGGAGGTAATGCTTCCATTTCTAACGATAATGGCATTACTCCTAGTCCTACTCCCTCGCCTTCCTTCAAGGACCCTCCCTCCCTCCCGGTGCGGTTCAACTGAGTGCTAGCTCGGCTTGTTTGTGTACAGGTGGAGGTGGGGGCGGGCAGAGTTTTTATGCTGGGGGTGGGTCTGGGTGGGAGGCCGGGCCTCAATTGTACTGAAGGAAGGCGAGGGAGTAGGACTAGGAGTAATGCCATTATCGTTAGAAATGGAAGCATTCCAGGGCATCAGAACAAAAGAGCAGATTGGAATTCAAGGTTAAGGGATTCAAGCCACTGGAACCCAATAAAATTTAGAACCTTTGGGGCCCATTTCAGGTGGATCCGTTTTCCAGCAGACAGACCTTTCAGGAAGAGTGGTATTATAGTTTGAAACCAGACCCCAACGACTTGGCAGAGGATGCTCTACTATAAATCTGGAACAAAGATTTGTTATGCGTTCCCTCATTCCGTACTAAAATTAAGAAGGAACAGATGGAGTGATTCAATATTGTCTTAATTACTCCATTTTGGAATACTCAAGTATGGTTTACGGGAGGTATGAAACTAGCAGAGGACTTTCCACGTTTGATCCCAGGAAGCTTAGGTCTTCTACTAGGTCAGGAAGTGGAAGAGCATCCTCTTCTGCTAGAAGGAAACAAGAACTTTCAAGTTTGGAGGATTTCAAGAGTTCCAGCAGATACTCAGGCCTTTCAGAAGAGGCTAAAAGGCTACTGGAGGAGTCCGGGGCACCTGGAACAACGGAGAGATACACAGGTGTATGGAGGAAGTAGTGTAGTGGTAACATCCTCAGTCCATTTATTAACAGGAATTCGGTCCGATGGACGCTCAAAGCGACCTATCTCGCAGGTTTATTTAAATTAGGTTTATGTTATAGAACACTTAACTGTTATAGATCTAGTTTCAAAGCAGGCCACTCACTAAAAGATGAATACTCAGTTGGTAGTGACCCTTAAATCTGCAGGGTAATGAAGGGAAAAAGACTAAGACACCCTCCAAGAGCTAGATTTGAGTCTTTATGGCACGTTAAACTTATATTTGACCTATTCGTTCTATGGCCCGATATATGACATTCGTTCTATAGCCTGATAATTCTCATCTTACCAGAAAACAGCAATCTATCAAATTAGCAACTTTACTCTATCTTATATCTTTTAGGAGAGTATCAGATGTTAAGGTGTTAGAAATCTGTAATAGGTACTACTCACCAAAGGGAGTGCATTTTGAAATATGTTAAAGAACCACAACAATGCCTGTAAATATTGGTAGGTCTCGCTTACACAACGCGCATGCAAAACATAGAAAAACAAGACCTTTTGAAATAGATTCAGTTTTGGAGTAAAAACGTGCACATTGCTTTGAATAGCAACGCGTGCACGTTTGGCGATTCCCTTGCGTGAGCGAGCTTTCAAACCATATATTTGTAATTAACAGATGGTTCCTGCTCACTCCTGCAAGGGAAACCGGCACAGACCCCCCACCCCCCTCCCCGCTGCCTCTCAAACTTTTATTTTCTTTTACTTTGAGCGAGCATGCTTGTTTAAGTGGTTGCAGTTACTAGACTACAGGGAGTGGCTGAGCGGGTCTGGAGTAAGATCCGTACCCTAGAGAGCATGTGGGCATCACGCTCCTCACACAGCACTTTTGATCCTACTGCCGGCGCAGTCAATGAAACCGCGCTGGTCATTGGTTGCTGCCGACAGTAATTTAATTAGATCGACATTAATTAGGATAATCACCTGGCTACTGGGCGCTGGGTAGCAGGTTGCACGAGATGGTTTTACTGTGAGCTACGGGTCGGCATTCCACGTCATGCCTTAAGTCCTCAACAACCTTTAAACTTTATTTGTAATTGTTCAATATAATTGATTGTTATGTTATGTTATGTTAAATTAATTTATTGAGCGCACTAACACCATTAGGTTCCTTGGCGCTGCGTTACGCACCGAGCAGTGTGAAAGACACTCGTTCATCACTAACTTGGGCCATGTTTTACACTATGTTCTGCGGATTGTTAACGCTTGTTCCAAGCGATTTATTCAACTTTCAGAGACACCTCCTCTTATCGCTTTATGTAATGCCTTCAGATTACAACTACCAGGAATGTTCACCCCCTTCCTTTTCCAGCCACCATTGCGGCTCGAAACACGATTTTGGTTAATGTTGCACTCATGAAAACCTTCAAGGTAACAACCACCCTCGTCGGGTATTTTAAATCATTGTTTAGCAACTGAAAAGAGCTGGTTTGTTGATTTGCGGCAGTGCCTACCAGTTCTCCATGAATACAAATTGCATCCATATGTAATAAACGTTTTAAGCGTTATGCAGTTACATACGATAGTTTGATTTCTTCCTGTTTCATTGGCATCCTTTGCACTCACACCAAAACACTAGCGTGTCACCTAACAAGTACATGCGTTTATGTGTCACAGCATTCTGTGCAGGTGACCTGCGCCCTCCAGGGGGCTCGCACTGGGAGCCCGTTTTACTCTTGTGCACCGTCGGGCCCCTCACAGGGTCTGTGAGCTACAGATGTGCAGCACTAAAGAGCATGTTAATTCCCCCAATTCTTTTGTGCTATGAATTGTCACGGGCCTGTCATTGCAGGGTATTTTTAGCAGGCAAGCCTTCCTTGAGGTGCCTGCGCCCAGTCTGCTCGCACTGCTCTGGGGTGGGCTTTACCACATGCACCTATACCCCCATGCTAGTGAAAGGAAGCAGAAGTGAGAGGTTCTCACTACAGGCCGCCTCTTAGGGCTACTCAAGGGCTGTCATCAGGCCCTGTTTATGAATCGCTGTAATTCGGCAACTGGACGCAAAATTGATTGATGGAATCTATGGGATGTGTTTTGAAATAGGATACTGTTCAGCAAGCTTACCATGTTATCCTTTTTACAACGCCGGGAGACTAAATTTGCACATAAGGCGCTATATCAGTGTGCAGTACATACGAGTCCCGCCGGACGGAGGTCTGGCGGTTTGCGGTCACATTGTGTGGTGTGAGCTTGGTGGGACTGAGGTGGTCTTCGGCGGTCAGTGAAGAGAGGGGTCCGGAGTGTGCAACATCACGCCACCACAGAGCTCAGAACTGCAGATTGTTTGCGCTTTAAAATAACAGTTCTTGTGCCCAGGTCCTTAACTAACCCATGAGGTTGGTGCTTTGATCCCACATTAAGCACTAGAATGCGGCAATGGTGGAGAGACTATAGTTTACACCCAGAAATAAGTGCAGGAGTTTAACGTAACTATGTTGCAACACCTGTTTCCACAGCAGGCACAGGAAAGGGCAGAGCATATCTTCGAGTAGATGTGCTGGTTACATCATGAAACCAGCATTTACAACGCAACGGTTTCGCTTTTGTAAAAGTTTGATCTATTGGCATTGTAAATGACAAAATTTATATTTATGTGTTGGTTTTGAAAGCAAATAAATAAATGGCATTGTCATTTACATTGCTAATAGCTTAATCTCTCACAAATGCAAGACCTATTGCATTTGGTGATCACGCTAATTGATTTCAAGATCATAATACCCAATTTTTATTCTGTCCCACTTTGACTTTTAAACTATTTAATTAATCTAATGTGTTACATTAATCTAATGTGTAACGTTACATTAACTGCAATTGCACGGTCAACAAGAGTCCACCACAAATTCGAGCTATTGAATATGTGATTGGAAGAGAGCCCTTCACATCTGATAGCTATTTTTGTTGCTTTCCAAGTTATCAAATTTCAGATATCCTATAACCTCCTTTTAGAGGATTTAAAAAAATAAAAAAACACATTTTTTCATAAACGAGATTTGCTAACTATGAATGTGATTTTCCACGGATATGTATTCCAATTGCTTAGAAATCAAATGCTTGCTCACTCACAAGTTGCAAAAACTGGGAATTAAATCTCAACTTTAAACTCTTATCCAGAGCCTCCCGACTGCCATAAAAAATATGTCTCAAATCAGCCCTCTGGGCAGCCATCTCGAACTAGCAAGATCGTTCCAAATGAGAACCATAGTTGCACTAGAATGGTAGATAATCTTCAAATAATCCAGAAGGACATCTTTGAAGCATCACCAACTACAAGGAAAGCGTAGGCTACAAACAAAAATATTTAGTCTAGTTAAGTCAAGACACTACGTTTACAGAGCTTCACAGTTATCTTGGTGCCACGAGACAAGGTATACCTCTAAATGAGCATCTTCATTTATCAGTCCTAAAAACAATGCTTATTGACAACTCCCGTAGTTAATAAAAAGGATAAATTACCACTTTAAAATTCTAATCTGGAGAACAACCGCCCATATAGTCAATGGTAATATTACACCCATTTTAAATAGCAAAAAATTACATCACAGAAATTCAAACAGGTTGGAGACCAAAGCAGACAAAACTAAGCAGGTAGACGGAGCACCTACCTCATCATCGTGCTGCTGACAGTAGGTGGTCCTATCAGAGAAGAGGATGCTGAAGGATGGCGAGTGCAGGTGATGGAGGAAGGCCTGAGATAGCTGAGAAACAGGTGTTGCCTGCTGATGGTGGTTGTTGTGAGAAGTGGATGTGGAGTGGACACAGAGGAGCCAGCCGGGCTGTTGGTTGAAGTTGGTGCCTCATGTCCAATAATGGCAGAAGATGTTTGTGGGAAACGCTCAACGATGAAGTGGTCCTTTGTCAAGCGCACACGCTGGTGGGCTCGCACACAACTTGCACATAGGTTCTCCTGGCAGTCCAGGCAGAGGGAGCTTGCTCCTGTCCCTTCATCACACTAGCTGCAGCGTGTACCAGTAGGGCTGGGACCCGGAGTTTGTCGAAGCAGTGATCCACCGCCACCACAATGATGGTGCTGGCGGCCACTGCTTCCATTCGTTCCACTGCGGCCGTTAATTTGCTGCTCCTCAACATCATCCAAGAGGCTGCTGAGATGTAGGAAGACGGTGCTGTCCATGGCAGGCTCTGGACAGTCACAGGCAGGGCAGTGGAGGGGCTCACCAGGGCTACGCTGGCCCTCTAAGCACTGCCGACAGAAGGCGTGAAGGCAGGGTAGTACGCGTAGAGACCGACGCCGGACAGGGAGCAAGCAGGTACCTGAAGATGCCTAGCAGGATGATGATGATGTGCCCGATGAGGTTGGGGCAGAGGATCCGCTACATAACTCTTTGCAATGATGGCACAGCTGGAAGTCTGACTCTGGGAAAGCAGCCATGTATGTGAATATGACAATCTGCACTGTATGTAGGGATAACTCCTGGATATATATAAAAAATACCAGCTGACCTGAGTTGGGTAGGTATATTTAACAGCCACGGTCCGGAGGAGGTGCAACTAAGGCCACTGGGTTACTGAAACATCAAACTTCATTAAAGGTAGGTGCAACTTAGAGCCCAGTTATCTAATGATGGGTTACAATGAATGGATATGAGAAGGACAAGAGCGGTGCAAGTAAGCCCTGTGACGTATAGGGCTTGGTAACTAAGCCCACCGTAATTGAAGAATCTGAAATTAAAGTTTTGAAAATCCTACAACTCAATGTTCTGGATTGGAGACCAAAGGTTGGGAAGAGGAGTGAATATGGACTTGAAACTAGTAACTTCCAACCTGTGCAAAGACCCACAACATCGGGGAGAGCTATCCACTCGTACTCACTTGCAATGATCACAGCCAGTGAGCTCTGGACCGTGCCACCAATCAATACTGCCAGGCGTTTGAGGTGAGGAGAATGTGTTTTAAAAATATAATCACTGCCCCGATGAGGAGACTCCAGTCCCTAATCTACACCTTTCTACAACCTTCCCTCTCTCAACTCAGAGCTTACAACACCCGTTTGTTTACACTGATCAGGTCGGTGAGCTTCTAGGATCAATAATCAAGGGCGCCTCTTGCCTCCGCCCTCTTGTCCAATCAGTCAGATAACAATGTAGTGATTACTGTGTGGCTCCAGCGACCTGTTTGTTTACAGGGAAGAGCCAGCGATGTGTTCCTTTTAAAATGAGTCTCAATTAAACTTGTTCAAATAGAAGCTCCAGTGACACATTCCTGCAAAGGGGGTCCTCTCCTGCGAGCTGTGTAAAAGGAGGCTCAAGCGATGCATTCAGTCCTACGGGAGCACATGTTCCACTTTGCCATTTCTTTAAAGGGAGGATCCAGTAAAATGCCATCCAGTCAAGTGAGGAAAGCCTGCAAAGGGGTGGCTCACGCGGGCAGCTTCTAAGCGCCGGGGGTGGCCCCGCGCTCCTCTTCAGTGCTCCCCGCGCACGCCATTTCTCATTCGCAAGAGCCGCGTAAAAGGTCAAAAAACCACAACAAACCCCTAAAATAAAATAAAAACTCCGGTCCCGTTTAAAAGGTTCCGACCAATAAATCCTGGAGCGTGTGTGGGCTTTGAGCAGCGGAGGGGTCAGAACGACACACCCCGTGCGGGACCCGGGCCCCCCTCGGCTACTCGTTTTGCTGCTCCGGCGGTGGCTGCTGCGCTCGAGCGGGCGGTGTGTGAGAGCGCGTGGGGGCGGGCAGGAGTGAGCTTGCGTGGCTTCCCGGGCCCCCCTCCTGTGACTGAGCTGCTCAATCCGGACACTGCTGCCAGCAGGGCCGGCCTTAGGCATGTGCAAGCTGTGCACCTGCACAGGGCCACCAAATCCCAGGGCCCACCACATCAATATATATCCTTAATATAATAATCCTCTGAGGATTGATACATATTTGTGTGGGGGCCCCTGGCAGGGATTTGGTGGCCCTTGGCTCTATACAACTTCCAAACACCATGAACCCCCCTCTTTACTGGCCTCCGCGCTCCGCCCCACCCGGACCCCCTTTTCCGGGGCCCCCTACCTACGCTCCCTGTCCAGGGCCACCATGAACGTATAGCCGCCTCTGCTGCCAGCTCTGGCGGGAAGGGGGACACTGACAGCGGGAGGGGAGCACTCACCTGGGCTTCTTCCGGTGGCGGTCGGCCTGGAGGAATGAAAAAAAAAAACCTTGGAAGAAAAAAAAAAAAACTACCGCCCACCGCTGCAATGACGTGCTAAAAGGGGCAGGATGAGAAAAAAAAAAAATCAAAAAAAAAAAAATCAAAAAAAAAAAAAAAAAAATCGCCGGAACGCCCACGAGTCGCCTCGCAGAATGACAGACGCCTCTCTCTTCATATGGCTAGCCTCCATTTATGGATCTAGCCATTGGTAGACAGAGGCGGGACAAAGCCCACATACTGTTCTCAAAAGATATCGCCTGCGCGAAACGCTGCTGCGCAGCTTTCGACAGGCGAAACCTAAAAACAGCTATGTCATTGTTTGGGGAGAGTGGCCTAGCATTGTATACCGTAATGCGAGCAAAAACGTGATCCTCCCTTTGCCAGCTTGCAATAAACAAACAGCCACAAATGAAGGTGTTGGAGGCCCCTCGCCCACTGTGGCCCTGGTGTTACTGCACCTGCAGCACTATTGATAGGTACGCCAGTTGGGGTAGGGGAGGGATTGGGTCCAGAGACTGTCCTGTAAGCGCATGCAGTAAACCGGATATCCGCCACGCTTGCTACCTTCTTGCAGTATTCATCCACTCACGCGTAACAATCACTGCCCGTTATACCTAGGTACGACTGAAACATGCCCAACTGGAGTGCGGTGCCCAAGCGGGGTGTGCTCACCCACTGTCACCGTTAAGAAGCTCCCTGGAGCTAACAGCGCATGTACCGGTCCTATAAGCCAGTCTTGCGTTCTTAGTAACATTCTATGGTTTATATGGAACTTTATCGCTGAAGTCTGAGTTATTAATATTATTCTAATCCGCGCCATCTGATAGCTGAAAGGCTGTATGAATTTGTTGGAACTCGAACCCGCGTCTCAGCGGTATGTACAGATCTGTGTGTGGGTCGAATTGGCATTTAGGATTAGTCTTTCTGCCTGTAGCAGGAAGATCTTTCATACTTCGCTGTTCACAAGGAGGTTTACCTCAGAGTGGCAGCCATACCGGATGGTAATCCAGGTGTGCCGGGCGTTGGGCTCAGAATTTCATCCTCCCCTGGGGCGCAGGACTGCCTCACAGACAGAAGCCAGTTAGGGGCGTAACACAGGACCCCGCGTCCCCCGCAGTGCGGGGGCCACAAGCTGTAGGGGGCCCCCTCAGCACTGTACTCCGAGAGCTCTGGATTAAATGCGGAGCGGGGGCCCCTCTGTGTACCTTGCAGGGGGGCCCCTTCAACTTTCGTTACACCACTGAAGCCAGTTATTTTGCAGCAAGACAGACTGGAAGCTGGAAGAAGCGGTCATCGCCAAGTGCAGAGCGGCAGAGCTCTGTCTATTCAAAACCCCTCACATCCTACGTGTATGTACAGAGCTGGAGACAGGCACTGTAAGGGCTGTACCACAGCCGTACAGCTGTGGTACAGCCCATACCACAGCTGCAGTACCACAGTGAGCAGCCTGGTGCGTTCTTCCGTCACCATCCAGCTCTTTGTAGTTTTGGAAACCTGCTGCTCCGCTCTACCCGGACTTCAAGCCCAAGTGCGACTCACAATCTGAAAATTACAGGCACTTGCATGATTTGAAAAGAAAGCTAACCGAAGGACTGTAGATTTTCACCCTCTGTGCTGTGTCTCTGTTTGGGACAGAGGAAGCAATTTCAAGGGAACTGCTGTCGGTCTGAAAAAAAATAAATGTTTCATAAAAATGTGCACACATTTTCAGAAAGGAGGAATAGCTTTGATAAGTTAAACATGGTAAAATGTGTCAGATTAATTCAATTGGAAGTTAATGAAATGTCTTAACTTATTCAATATGATACCATTAACCATAAGGTGCCACAGCTCTGTAGCCTTTAACTTTGCCACCTATTGCAGTAGGGTTTCCTGTTCTCCCGAATTTACATTTATTAAGAAAAAGCCTTGCAGAAGTAAAGTGAGTACCGTACGCACATTTTAAAATATAAAATTAAGTCATGATAACTCAACACAATAACACTAATTAAAAAAGGACAAAAGAAAAAAACAATAAAGAAAGGTAAGTGACAGACATCAAATCAAATTTGAGCACAGCAATACATCTCACAAGGATGATGAAATGAATTTGCACAACAAATGCATCAGCAAAGGAGAACAGAGAAGGACAATTTGTAAAATACGCAATATCAATATGCAACACGAAAACAAAAATCAAAAGAAACAGTCTACAATTAGAATGCAAAAGTATTTGAAAGTAAAAAAATAAAGAATGAAAAATTCTAATATATTATTTGGTAAAGGTCTATAGTCAAGTGAAAACACAAAAGTAATGAACCACAAATAATGTAATTACCAATATATACTAATAGATGAACTCACCAAAATATAAGCATTATTTTATATATATTTATTTTATCCTGAGAATTCATATTTTCTTTTTTTTTATTTTTTGAAAATGTTCATTGTATACAAATATATCTTTTACGTGGAATTACTTATAATATATAAACATTAAAAACCATTGGAAGACAAACATATGACACAACGAGTGATTTATGCAATGTGGCAAGGTAGATCACAACGCGCGTTTCGGCTGGCTAGCCTTCAGGTGGCCATATATTGCACTAAATGAGGTTGCAAGAAAGACTACACGTCCTTTTTGGCTTAGGTATGGAAATGATATCTTAAAATATGGTATTCCGTCCGCACGACGTTACATAATTAGATAAAGTGGCAGTTTCCTTGAAGATATTGGTTTTAAAAATTAAGGCTGAGTAGCGGGCTTTATTATAGTCCCGTTTTATAACATGTTAGCTGGGTTGGTTATTCAAAGCGGTCATAGCGGACAGGGTCGGCTGTGCAGCGAAGATACAGAGGCGCACAAATACATGTTTAGATGAGTTCCTAATGAGCTCATTAGTCGTTCCTCCGAGAGTCAGGGGTCATGGGCAGTAAATTATTCTTGTGATCGTGACTTCGATTGAAAGCAGCCGGCTATGGCTCTCGTAGAGGTGGTGGACGGCGTGCTTCACACCAGGGAAAGGCGTGTGTAACCGGCGTGGAATTTTTGAACGCCATTTATCGCAAAGCCAGTGGATTTGCCAGTCCAATTCTAATATACATGAAATCAAAATGCAACAAGAAAAGGCAAAAGAACCACGGAATAAGTGGGAATACAAAAAGACATCAAAGTAAAATATAGAGAACAATGTATTGTAAAATACAGAAAATTAAAATTAAATGCACTATGAGAACACTATAAAAAAAACGCAATAAAATTAAAAATTAAACCTGCAGCGGAGAATAAAGAATCTTAGGAAAATTCTTTACCGGACAGAACCCACGGTAATTCTCGATTAATCCGACCCAGTAACTGAGTAGACCCATGGTATCAGTAGATTCAGTAACAGATAACAAGCATTGGCAAAGCCAATATGTCTCGCTTTTGGGACCTTATAAGTATTGCACAAGTTACTACTTCGATCTGCAGCACCCACCTGTCCGAAGTGACTGTGCGCCAGTGAGAGTGGTGATGGCGAACCCTGCCCCCCACTGGCGTCACATGGGCCGAAAAGCACGGACTAGGAGGGTTTAGAGGCGGATGCTGCGGGGGCAGGTGTGTACTGGTTCCGCTTGCCTCCCCGACCGCCTCCACCGCGGTTTCCACGGCCGCCGCCGCGCTGGACGACAGTTTGCGGCGAGTGGCTGGCGGCACGTGTGGGGACGCCCCTTCCTTGGCCACGAAAGGAGCGAAAAGCAGCCACTTGCTGGCGCGGGGCCGAGAGGCCCAAGGACTTGGCCGTAGCCCTGGAGTCCTTAAAGCGCTCAAGCGCGTGGTCTGCCTTGTCGCCAAAGAGGAGACGGCCATCGAACGGCATGTCCATGAGGGTATTCTGGACATCAGCCGAGAAGTTGGCGGATCTGAGCCAGGCGTGGCGCCGAATCGCCACCGTCGTAGCCATCGCTCTGCCCAGCGAATCAGTTGTGTCCAGTCCGCACCTGATCGAATATTTCACTGCGTCCCGGCCCTCCACCAGGGCTTGGCCGAGTTTGGCCCGTACCTCCAACGGACACTCTGGCAGCAATCCCGCCACCGTTTCCCATATAGAATGGGTGTAACGGCCCAAGAGGCATGCGGTGTTGGAAGACCGCAGTCCACAGCTAAGGGACGAGAAGACCTTCTTGCCAAAGGCCTCGTACCTCTTGGATTCCCGATCAGGGGGAGCCGACGGGAAAGCGGTCTGGGAGTTAGAGGCCTGGATAACCAGGCTCTCGGGGGTGGGGTGGGTGGACAGGAAACATGGGTCGCCCGGAGCCGGGCGGTGGCGTCTGGCCACGTTCCTATCTACAGGCGAACCTGTAGCGGGCCTGGACCAAGTGCCCAAAAGAACGTCCGACAAGGCCTCATTAAACAGCAGCATAGGCTCCATGGAGCTTGACTGCGTCTTAAGGACCTCAGTGAGGAGGTTAGTCCTCACGGCCGCGACGGGGAGCTCAAGGCCCAATGCCTTAGCAGCCCTCATCAACACCACACTACATGTCGCGCCCTCCTCCGAAGCCACGGTAGGAGGAGAGACGAATCCAGTGTCTGGGGAGGTGTCCAAGCCACTGGCCTCCCCAAGGTCTCCTGTCCAGTCCATGCTAGACTGACTTGTCAGAGGGTCCTCAGACCCCTCCCAATCCTCCTCGTCCCCCATCTCCTGAGACTCAGGGTCGTTAGTGAATGAGGATGGTTCATAGGGATAGAAATCCCCGAACGGCGTCGGGATCGGCGCCGAAGGGCGCCGTCCCGACGTCGGGACCCATAGAGAGGAGGTATTGGGGACGGCGTCGGCCGGGACCGACGCGGGGGGGGGGGGGGGGGGGGGGGGGGGGACACCACACGGACCGACCCCGGGGGGGTCGTAAGGTCCACCGGGGACGTTCCATCGCCCGACAAGGGTCGAACGGCACCCTGCGGCGTCGGACCCGAAGGCACCGACGACGCCGGGACCGCCGAACCCTGCGGCGCCGAGCCCGAGGGCAGCGGCGGCGTCGGGATCGTGGAGCCCTGCGGCGCCGAAGACGCCGGCGGCGTCGAGGCCGAAGCACCCGACGGGTTCGCTGGGCCCAAAGGCGCTGCGGAACCCGTCGGAGAAGAAAGGGACCTCATGGCCATGAGGAAGCGCTCTATCTCCTCCGGCGTCGCGTTCAGCCCAAGGACCGGGGGGTATGGAGCCGAACGCGGCGCCCGCGACTCCTGAGGAGCCGCGTGGGCGGTGTCACCCGAACCCCCGGCCGCATCGCGCGAGCGTCCGGGGGAGTCGGAAGAGCGATGATGTCTCTTCGACTTCTTATGCTTCTTACCTGACGACTTGGACCCGGAGGAGTGGCGCCGACTCCCGGAGCTGTGACGGCTCCGCCCCCGCGACCTGTCCCTCGACCTCCCGTGGGACCGGGACCTCACACGGCGCGGGGCCGACTGGCGGATCTCGAGTCGCCTGCGGGACCGCTCCCGCCTGGCCTTCCTCGAGAGGGCCCGACAGTCGGAGCAGGCCTCGTCGTCATGGTCGACGCCCAAACACGTCAGACACAGTCGGTGCGGATCCGTAACCAACATGAGTCGCTCGCAATCGCCGCAGTGCTGGAAGCCGGGCATCCCTAACGGCACCGTCGGAGTCGTGAAGACTTCGAAAGAGATCAAAAGATCCAAAAAGTTAGTCAAAAAATGACTAGGGAACTGCTTTTTCCAGATCTGCGCTGGCTGGCGCGGAAAAAAGAAGAACTGACGTCAGCACGCGGAGGCGGCGTCTAAGTACTCCGACGAAGTCATCACGGCGCCCACGACGCCGACGACGGACGCGGAGCCGCAGACGACGCCTACCGACGCGCAAGGGTACTGCTACGCAAAACTTTCCGGATCCAGTCTGACGCCTGGGGATATTCTAAGGTAAGGAATCTATCACTAACGTGTCTCTTTCAGATTAGTGATGCAGCAGAATATACTTGGTGCAACAACATTAACTGTTGCATGGTTAAACACTTATAAGGTCCCAAAGGTGAGACCTATTGGCGATGCCAATGCTTGTTTATCCTTATTTTGCAGACTGTAAAACTGTGTTGTAAATTGCATGAAAGCCTATGAACATAACATGATTGATGTTAGACCAGATGGAAAGGATCAATTACTAATATCTTTTGAGAAAACCTATAAAGGCAGTATCTACAGCTACCATCTCAAGATGGGCGGGGAAAGTCATGTTGGAAGTGGGAATAGATTTGCCCGAATTCAGAGCACACTTTTACCGGGTGTAATGGCCAGCAGAGTGTTCTGGGCCAGAGGTTCAGTTTCAGATATACTGAAAGCAGCTGACTGGTCAAGTGTTTCCATCTTTGCAAGCTATTACCTTATGCCTGTGGAGCATGCGAGTAGTCTGGTGTCAAAAATCTTCAAACATGCATAATGGTAGCCCTGGTCTTGTAATGAAATGTCGATTCTCCAATGATCATACAGAGAAAATCTCGATTTCATTTAAGACAACAGAGGCTAACATTATCCCACCCATCGCACCTAGGTGGGTAAAGGAAAAACCTATTGTGTTTGAGTATATATTTCTTTATTAAATGTTTCAGTATTTATTATATAATTAAATTGCAACAAATCTAGGTCATGCTTAACTCTTTACCAGTTGGCATCACCTGCTTTGCTTTTTTTTTGCAGGGAATTTGTCACTGTAAAACTTCTCCTTATCAAGTGCAATTAAGGTTGATGACGTCAAATGAGCGAATGTCAACGTTTTCGTTGCAGCTCTAAGAGGATGATGCGTTGCCATGACATGTTGTTTTAAAGTTCTTAATGGAATGTTTTATTCATGGTGTTACACATATTCTTTGAAGGGCTGCATGTGGTGAAGAAATAAAAGGTTATTGCATAATGTTAGCAAAGAAGACTCTTGAAGCAGAAGAAGGTAAGAACGGTCTTTATTCTGTCACCCACTCTCCTAGACTGCCTGAGAGATGCCAACATTCTAAGGCGAGCTCTCATGGAACATACTAACAGGGAAGGGATAAAAGGGGGTAAAGGAGTGTACCATATGAATATGTAAACAGGAAGAATGATTACAACACATCTCCCTTCGCTACGTAAAGAAAGAAAACTGAAATTGTCAGGAAATGTCAGGAAAGTCGTTGAGGAGCCAGCATATAACCTGGAGAACCTGCAACAAGGAGGAAAGGAAGGGAAGGGAGGCATACACTGCTGGCAGGAGACAGTGACGGGAAAGACAACTCGTTGAGGAGCTTGCTATCACGGACCTTGCTCTGGGGAAGCTGCATTTCGATCCTTTGAACCCGAATCACGGACATTGCTGCTGAGAAGCCGCCTCTGTATAGGTGACGCTGCGCCAGGGGTTTTCTTTCAGGACGGGACTGCGAGGCCCACCAGGCTGTGCGAGGAGCATCAAGCACACCTGCTGCCTCTTCCCGTGACCCCTCCCCTCTGTGACCGGCCTGAAAACTCCTCACGGCCCCCGCTTCGCAGGAGCCGCTCGTTGAGGAGCTTGCTATCACGGACCTTGCTCTGGGGAAGCTGCATTTCGATCCTTTGAACCCGGATCACGGACATTGCTGCTGAGAAGCCGCCTCTGTATAGGTGACGCTGCGCCAGGGGTTTTCTTTCAGGACGGGACTGCGAGGCCCACCAGGCTGTGCGAGGAGCATCAAGCACACCTGCTGCCTCTTCCCGTGACCCCTCCCCTTTAGCTAACTTCCAGCATATAACCAGCTGCAGCTACGCGTAAGCGGGACGCGTTTGTGGGACAAATCCCGGGACAAAGCCCGGACTAAGGGCGGACCCTCTTAGGCCCTCATAGGCCAGATTAGGCCGGCCGGGCATACTTTGCTGTTCATTTGTTTTTTGGTACTGGTTTCTACTTAGCCCTTGTTGTCCAAGACATTCCATTTACCTATCATGCCTTCACCAGCTCTGGACAAATCTATAGTGAAGCTGGGGGAGTCCAAGATTAGAACCCTGGATACATATTTTCCACGCTCTTTGGCGGAGGAAGAGGGAGATTTGGATACTGCCCTTGCAGAACGCAGGGTTGAGCGCCGACGCTCTATTGAAAATCTGAAACGTAGACCCCTGGTAGATACTCTAGACGGTGGCTCATCGCTGATTGTTAGTGAGGAATCTCTTTCACAGAAAGGAGTCCCTCTTTTATTGAGGGAATGTACTGTTAGTCCCAGTCAGGCACCGATGCCTACCCCTTCCCCTAGCCTCTGTTGTACGGCTATTGATCTTATATCCCAACCTACCCTTATTTCTAAATCAAAGAAAGCTAAGCCCAAATTAGTTACAGTGGCCGAGCTGCACGGCCCTCCCCCTAATAAGCGTAGAAGGAAGTCGAGGGCAGGTAAGGGTAAATCCAAACTTTCCCATTCCGATTTTGGAAAACCTACTAAGTCTGTTCCTGTTCCCGGTAAGTCTAATGAAGTTACGGGTACTGCTCCTCTCCTTATAAATAGCCTGCCTACTTTATTGCCCCCAGTTGTCCCCCAGGGGAACCTAGAATTCTTACTCAGATCTCTGCTGCAGCCTATCAGTGAGAGTATTAAGAGAGTGGAGATCAGACTAACTATTCTTGAGGCTACATTAAGTAGTTTGAATTTGCAGGTCAATACCCTTGGAAGACCCCCTGAGACTATGTCCCCTCCCACCCTACCCCCCACCTCACAACCTCCTCCAGCTATTTCAGGACCAACTGTGGTGCCCTCTGCCACCCCTATTTTGCAACCCCTCATGGCCAAACCAGTTCCTCCATGCCATAGTAAAACTATCATTCCCCCACTACTACCAGCAGGTATTACTCCCCCTGTTATAAATCCCAATGGGGCTGTAAATGGTGACGGTATTCCACCCCCTTTACCAGAGAAACCTGCCCCTAGAGTTCGGAGACCCGACTTTCCCCCCGAAGCTAACGATCTTATGGTAGTTATGGCCGGGGTTCCTCCCCTGGAGATGGGGGAAGGTGAGAATTATTTCTCACTAAAAAATCAAGTAATTAAATGGTTGAACTGGAATAGACCTCTTCCTGCATATTTTAATAATGAAATTGTGATGGTAAGGAGGGTACCCTGGCTGGGTAAGACCAGGAAGTCAATAGTAGGGGACTGTATTTTGGTGAGCTTTAGAGACCCAAGGACTGTTCATTACATCTGCTCGGGGTCGAATAGATCTGAATCCACCATCCGGACCCTGCCTGTATCTTTTTTCTTCCCCCCTGTACAAATGCATCGTGATCAAGCTCAGGACAAATGGACAAGGGTTGATCGGAGGGGTAGATTTTGTGGGTATCCAGCCCAACCTGTTTTTCAACCACCTCTGACACCCTTTCATAATTATAATCGTTTTAATTGTCTGAGTGGCCTTAATGGTGTTGATTGACTGCCCACTGCTGTAGACCCCACTATTTCTTCTGATAAAGAGCCTACGGTAATGCCCGACAGTAGCCCTATTTCTATTCAAGATCTTGCAATGTCCCAAACTGCCCCGATAATCCCTGTGGCTTATCCAGTATTATTGGACCCTCTACCTGTCAATAATGCTTTAATTACCACGGTACCAGTGCCTATTCAACCCCCCACTTGTTCCCCTGGGCTGAAGTTTGTTACCTGGAATGTTGCAGGGTGGAGCAGGCAATCGGCCTCTCTGGGGTGGAATGAGATCCTCTCGGACTTTGATATTTTATGCTTACAAGAGACCTGGGCAACTGATGATATTGAACTCGATGGGTTTGTGTCTTATAACAACCAGGCAATAAGGACAGGTATGGGTAGGGCTAAAGGGGGGTTAGTGATTTTTACATCAGTCAAACTTCCACTATGTTTGATTTCCTACCTCCCTGTGGGACACCACTCCCAAATTTTAATACTAGAACATCCTAAGGGCCATGTTTTAGTGGTGGTCAACCACTATAACAATCTGTTTAATGCCTCAGATACCTCGGTGGCAGAGGAGCTGGGTCCTATTTTGAGGAACTTACGAAACGATGTCAGTAAACCAATTGACATCATTTGGGGTGAGGATTTTAACCTCCGTACTTGCCCATATTCCTTTACTAGAATTTGTGGATTTGATGGAGACAACGGGGAAAACAGAGCACATTTTGTACATACTCCCCATGGTGATTCCTTTAATTCCCTCGTGCTGAACCTGGATCTTATGATCCACTCCCCGGCCCTAGATGCGGATGGTAAGCCTGTTCCAACTTTTGTAGGACCCAGCTCGTCTTCTGCCATTGATCACTTACTGGTTTCTACGCATTTTACTCCTCATTGTACGGTTCCCGTCGTTACTGATCTTGGAGGTAGTGATCACCAAGCAATCACCATGCTTATTTCTGCATGGGGGCCTAGTGCTAAGAATGATTATTTGGTATTAGAAGATGTTACCCCATGTAGACAGAATGGCTTCCGTATAAAGTGGAATCTGGATAACTCAGAAAAATTGCAAGCTAGAATTATTAAAGAGGGGTTCGCTGAAATTTATAGTTGCCTTAATCCCGAGGCCCCTAACGGGTGCATTATAACTAATTTCGTGGCACTCGGTGATGCTGTAAAATGGTGCCTTATCATTACTAAAGCCCGAATTAGGAACCAAAACGTGGGCTGGTTTGATAGCCTATGTACTCAATCCCTGCGGGAACTCAAGTTGGCCTTAACAAAACTCCAGAGAGATAGGGAGGCCGTCAAATTACTTAGGCTTACCTATAAAAGTAATCTTGTACATAGGAAGCAGGAACTCAGGGAACTTGCCTGGGATGCCCTGAACCAAGCATCGGTACTACGGGACAGTAGGCTGTTTTGGTCTACGGTTAACAGCCCTTTCCTTGCCAATGAAGAGTTTCCCAAATTGTCAGCGCAGGTTAGCGAAGCCAATTGGGTCTCCCATTTTTCTGGTATTTTTAACCCACCCGGGGGAGACTCTGACGGTCCTACTATCCCGATGTCTGACACTAGGACACCTTTGGATATTACCCTATCAGAGGTGGTTATCTCCCTAAGCCAGAGCAAAGGTGGAAAGGCACCGGGACCCGATGGGGTACCGGTAGATCAGTACAAATCTAACCCCAGTCTTTGGTGCCCACTCCTGACCCAGGTGTTTAATGCATCAGTCCTGGAGAACACCCCTCCTACTTGGAGTGAATCCCTAATTCTACCTATTTACAAGAAGGGAGATAGAGGCGAGGCAAAGAACTATCGCCCTATCTCCCTTCTTGATTCCTCCCTGAAGATTATGAGTAGGGTTCTCCTTATAAGGCTTGAGGAGTGGGTTGAAGAAAATAATATCATGGCTGAATCCCAATTTGGTTTTCGCAAAGGCTTAGGGACTATGGAGCAGTGCCTTAACCTTGACCTCCTTATAGGGAAATATACAAGAGCGAAACAAGGGTCCCTATTTCTCTGTTTTGCCGATCTCTCGAGCGCCTTTGACCTTGTGGACCATGAACTCTTGTGGTGCACTTTACTGGCCATGGGCGCTCCCCCGGCAATCCTTCACTTTCTGGCTCGTCTCTATAATAAGCTGTCGGCCCAGATACGTTTTGGTCCGTCGGGTGAATGTACTGAGAAAATCAGGGTTAAGTCAGGCATAAGGCAGGGCTGTGTACTGGCCCCCCTGCTATTTTCCCTCTTTATCAATTCCATTGAATCTGAACTCAAAAAGGTCCAGGCTGATTCCCCTCAAGTCGGTGGACTTCCCGTACCAGTTCTGCTTTATGCCGACGATACGGTGCTTCTCTCGCGTACTCCAAATGGGCTACAGAAACTTATGAATACTTTTTATGATTTTATTAATGCGAGGAAATTGAAAATAAATAACACCAAGACCTTTATTATGGCCTGTGGTAAACGGATGAAGTCTGTTATGCCGTTCCATTTTAACAATCATAATATTGAGGTAGTGGATAGGTTCTGCTACCTCGGTGTTACCTTTAACAACAAGGGGACATGGTCCCAGGAGATCTCAAATGTTAATGGTAGAATGGCCAAAAGCTCATCTGGTATTTTTCGATTCGCTGCAAAGCTAGGAAGCCGTCGTATACCTGATATGGTAGACATTTACAGGCATAGATGTGCGTCTATTGCTCTGTACGGCTCTGGTATTTGGGGCCATAGTCCGCATAGGACACTGCAAAATACCGAGAATGGGTTCCTTAGAAGATTGCTTTGCCTACCTCCCTCGGCACCTACTGTACTGTGCCATAGCGAAGTCTGTTTAAATTATCTGACTGATCTTATGGGATTAAGACCCCTCATGGTATGGAGGTCAATATGGGCTAAAGAAGAGACTACTTTTTCTAGGAAGATTATCACCGATTGTTTGAAGTTGGACAAAGTCCTTAAGATTCCCTGGCTAAGCTATGTCTCTTCTACTTATGGCAAGGTATTTAATTTTGACATCATTAAGGATCCCTATTGTGCCGTTACTGTATCGAAAAAGGAACTTAAAGATGTTTTCATCCAAACTAAGTCTGATATGCGTAGGGTAAAGTGTACTACCATGTCTACCTATGTATTTTATCACACCACTAAACCTGAAGGAAAGGGCATGCCTATGTACTTAAAATTCATAACCAAGCAGTCCCATCAGTTTGTTCTGACACGACTCAGACTTGGTATAGTACATAATTTAGTTGCCTTCCCTGAGATGAAACTTCCTAGCCATTCCCCCTGTCCTTGTGATGGTCAGACTAGGCAAAGTACTCGGCACTTCATGCTTATTTGTCCACTCTATATGCATCTTCGCCGTCTCTATCTCAGACCTATGTTTTTAAGATTATCAGTGTATACTATTACCCAAGCCATGGAATTCTTTTTTGCACTTGACTCTGCAGACACCTGTTTTTTTACTGCTACCTTTTTACTCAAAGCCATTTCTCATAGGAAAAGTCTGGTGTTTTAAATCTTCCGAAATTTTTTCATTTCTGAGCTATTGTTTTATTATAATGTTTGTATTGTGTTTTATTGTACGCTTTTGTGATTGTTTTTAATAGTCGAATAAAGCTTGAAATTGAAACACGAACAACAAGGTTGTATAGTTCATAAGTCACAAAAGTACAATTCCATCACAAATGTACAATTCCATAACCAGGGCCCCCTAAAAAAACAGCACCTAAAATATACTAGAGAGCATAATATAAATGTGCGAGGCAACGGTGATAATTTACATTGACACACTTGCCTTTACATACCACATCAATACAAACACGCCCTGCATTATGTGGAAAGACAAATGCAGGATCTAGTTACCACTACTCAGACGAACTTGATCAACATTATTGGGGTCAAGCATTATTCCTAGCTCTTTTAAGTGGTGCCAGCCTAATAGGTTTGACCCAATTTTTACAATATAAACCCAACCACGAAAGGACCTTCCTATGAATTCTATATCCATCTCTACCATGCCCACCAGGTGTATGGGTTCCCCAGCATAACTGGTAGGAGATACATCAGGTTTTAATACATTAAGACTGGAGATACTAAAAAGCTCATCGATCTTCCGTAGACTAATCATCGTAAATGGAGAACAAGAGTCTGCATATACGACCAAAGGTTTTTGTTCACAACAATGGTACATTCAGGATACAGATGTTGCAAGGTATCTCACTTAGAAGACTTCACACCTTTTTCTTTTACTTGAAATACGTACCGGGGAGAGTGCTCCTCTCCGTTGCCAACTAGTTTTACCTGGTTACTCTCCCCCTCTCTGCACACTCTTGCAAAGTGTCCCTTCCGGTTACATTTTATACACGTAGCATTGCGAGCAGTGCAATGAACATTGTTCACAAGGTGGTTACTGCTGCCACACCTAAAACATTTTAACCCTTCAGTTACACTCATAGGTTTTTCCTGTCTTGTCTTCGCTTTTTTTGAATTTAAAATCTCACTGTCAATGTTGTCATCCTGATACCCATTGGCAATAACTACACTACAGACCGGTTCTTTAGGTGCTCAATAGATTGTGCCATACTAACAGCATCTTTCAAGGATGGGTTTTTAGATAGGAGTTTCTCTCTAATGCGGGGATTGTGGGTACACTTTACTAACTGATTCCGGATAAGGGAGTCATTCAATTCCCCAAACTCACATAATGGAGTAAGGCCTCTGAGAGCCGCAATGTAATTGCTAACAGACTATTGTTTACCCTGCACCCGAGTAAAGAACTTGTGCCTTTCTAGGACGACGTTCACTTTGTCACCAAAGTGACTTTCCAACTTCATAAGAGTAATTTTGAAAACATCCAAATCAACCTCATCTTCTAGCTCGGGATCAGGTAGGGTATTTATTTATTTTATTTATTTATTTTTAATATGTGTAAAGCGCAGCATATACCCTTGGGCGTCTTGGCGCTGATAAATCATTTGTTTACATAAGAAATATGAGGTTGTAGACCAGTGAGCTAAGACAGACTGAAAAGGTGATATAATTATTGAGTGAAGAGCCAGGTTTTCAAGAGTTTACGGAACTGAAGGAGGGTGGTGCTTTGCCTGATATTGAGAGGCAAGGTGTTCCAGAGTCTGGGGGCCGCCACCAGAAACCGACGGTCTCCCCAGGTGACAGTTTTGGTGCGGGGAACAGCCAGTTGTATCATATCTTTCTACCTTGAACACCAAGGTTGTGCAACAAGACATTTTTCCTAACAGCAGAGAATTTTTCCACCCCCAATTGCAATAAGGTAGGAATCGAACAGGTTAATCAAATCCTTCCAATGGATTACAGAATCCCCAATATCATTTAAAAAGGAGGGAGGTTGACTGATGGACGAAGCAGCCATAGGGTAGACTAAGGGAAGAGATTCCCTGAAATCTAAGGAAGGAAAAGGAGGCAAAAAGTAAGTACTCACTAAGAGGTTAACTTAAAGGTACAGTGCCCCCCAGGAATGGGAAGTCCTACCAAGTCTAATACCTATACAGGTAAAAGGGGATTAGAATATAAACACACTGTGCGGAGGGAGAAGTGCACAGAAGAGAAATCAATAGAAACAATTAACGTACTAACAGTACCAAACTGAACCTATGTAAAGTACTAGGGTTACCATGAAATATTAAATAAATTAGCTTATCACAGGCTGTACATTATCACTGCAAATATGAACTAAGATATACCCAGTACATCCAAACATCCCAATATTAGGCGTAAAACGCGAGAGTAGAAATAGGCAATAATCCAGGATGCTGGAGCAACTCAGTAGGGATAACACATGGTAAATGACTTAAAGTTGAATACCTATGTGTCCAATGGATAAGATAGGTATAAAAATGCTGATATCACAGTAGTAGGAAGAAACAAAAGGAAATGGTGTGTGAATCACCGTGATGATGCAGTGACTCACTGGCGAGTGCCGCAGTTCAATGGAGGAAGAATGTAGCTTAAATAGACACTTACAATAAATAGAGAACGTATGTGTATCACCGTTGACACAGCAAAATAAAAGAATAGCACAACTCCTACTAGAAAAAATATACGTGAGCACTTGGTGTTTCTCCAACAATGAGATGTACCAGTATGTGAGCGGAGCTTCGGACGTTGGGTCAAAATAATAGAAGTCTTACTTGTAACTTAGAAGATCATGACTTGTAAAGGTTTTGACAGCTTTGCTCCAGAGCCCATCAACGAAAATTCCTGCAGAGGTGGCCCTGAGTAGCTGGAGCGCCGGGTGTGCTTAGCGGAAGTCCTTGTACTCCCGGAAACACACCTGCAGGCTGAAGACTCTGAAAGACCGCTTGTGAGGAGAGCGCTCGGCTGGAGAATGTCGGCACTACAGTTGCGCGGGAAATCCAAAAGGCGGCTGAAGCGTCAGAGTATGCACTTCTGATAGGAACAACTGGGGCAACAACCAGTGCGCCGGAACCTTTCCAAATGAAAAAAAAACACCCAAAAAACCCCCGCCTTCCCCACCAATTACCTTACAGGGGAAATCGGCAAGCGTGGAAGGGATACGCAAGCACCCTCTGTGAGGAAAATATTTCCATTGACCTCGCAGGCAGCCGAAAACAAGACAGGGAATGCATTGAGGCTGCACCACTGCACGCTCCCACAAGAACACGAAGCAGCTGACAGGACATAACTCAGCGGGCCTGCATACGTCACTGTGGACTCCTAATGTGCTGTATGGGATACAGAAGTCTCCTCAAAACTCAGCAGCAGGGCACCAAGCATTCACGAACTCCCCGGTAACTCCATCAGAACAACAGGACGACTAATGGCAAGATACAGAGCCTATCAGGAACCGCACCGTGAGGCAAAACTAATCCTGAACTCAGTGTCAGTCAAAGGAGTGTCGTAACTAGAAACTCCCACAGAGGATGACAGTCCTTAACGCAGATCCACAAGCAACATCTGTACTCACGCCTCCAAGGACTCCCGGGCAGCTGATAAAGGCGTACTGAGTTCTCCACCGGGAACCACACCATAGGCAGTATTATAGCATATCCATCATCCAAGCACCGGGCACCATGGACTGGGCAACTGCAACTCACCAATTACAAAAATAAATGGTAGAGAGTACAGAAAGGGGAGGTGACAGTATGGCCACCCAGCGCCAGTTCGTCACCAGTGTTGCAAAGAAGACTCTTGAAGCAGAAGAAGGTAAGAACTGTCTTTATTCAGTCACCCACTCTCCTAGACTGCCCGAGAAATGCCAACATTCTAAGGCGAGCTCTCATGGAACATACTAACAGGGAAGGGATAGAAGGGGGGAAAGGAGTGTACCATATGAATATGTAAACCTGAAGAAAGATTACAACAGTTAGCCTCTGTTTGTAATGAAATCAAGATTCTCTCTGTATGTTAATTGGTGAATCACCATTCTCTTATCATCCGGAGATGTGCCCAATGCCCCTTTCACTTTCCTTTCTGTATATCAAAATGGTATACTGAACAGTCTGGCTCTATCTGTCCCTAGTGTGTCCTACCCAGGTCACAGGAATGCAGCAATCACAAATCTGTCGGGTGGGAGATTACTTGTCCTCATGCCTCTTCAGTTAGCCCGGTCTCTCTTAAAATGGAACCCAGCATCTTCCATGTATTGTACTATTCACAGACACGTTCATTCAGCACATGCATACAACATACACACACACAACACTAACTTGATGTAGGCCAAGAGTATGTTAAGCACATAGCACTGGAACTTTACACGAGCGAGTCTGTAGCCCTCACTCCAGTGACACAGGTAAAAAGACGTGCTCACTTCTATTGATCACTACATGGTATACTGCCACCAATGTACTCGTGCTGCTAAACTCCTGGCAAAGGCAGTACTCTTTCAACATTGAGGGTACCGCAATCTGTGAGACAGACCTATGTCATGGCGCGCACACACATGATCCGTGGTCGCCCATGATAACAAAATTCAGCACCAGGGATCCGGACATCACTGCAGCTTGGGTACTTCGGAAAGGGGTACAGGTATGTCACCATATAAGGGACATTTTCGTCACAAACAGTATTCAAACATTTAACTCCATCAACGTCCGAACAAATGTGGATTAGAGAAAGGAGAATAGAGCATGTAGCAATATATGTATAGAGATAAAGGATACTTTAACCCCTTCAATGCTTGTGACGGAACCATTCCGTCATCAGTCACGGCTGAGCTGTGCTGATGACGGAATGGTTCCGTCACGACCACACCCTGTTCTGGAATGTCCAGCACAGGGGAAAAATTCAAGTAGCAGCCAAGGTGTTAAATAGGTTTCAAAGAAGAATTGTTTTTGTTTTCATTCATCTAAACTTTGGAGCAATAATGTTAGAATGTGCTGTGGATGTACTTTAGGGCAACACAATGAGCAACATATATATTTTTTCTTGTGAACCTGGGCCCCCAAACATTGTCTAGGCTATTAAGAAATACAATCTGGCCTTAACAACCATCATTGCTGTGTGGTATTGTTTACCAAGCTCAGTGAGCTCCTCAACTAATTAAGACACCAAGGATAACAAAGTGAAAGAATAAGGTTAATAGAACTATAAAACAATAGAAAAAGTATTATCTGCTGTAACATCCAATTTCATATTTTTTTTAATAAAAGAAAAGCTAAATGGAGTGTAAGACGAATTTATCATAGCAGTTAGTGAAGGAAACACAGGTATGTTGCAAAGATCACACACAAAGGTTACCATTTCTTATGCCCATTAGGAATAATATATACGGAGCAGGCAGCCATAACAGGGCAAGTGTACGATGAGAGTAAGGGTTCATGAAGCACAATAGTAAACTATTCGGGTGAGCTCAATCGAAGGTACTATTACCTTTACTAAAGTCCGGTAGACCATTTCTTTTTTAGTAAACCTAGGAAACTAAAGAATGAGGCCATTCAATAGAACAAAATACAAGTTAAAAACTGCCATAGGCATAGATCAATATATTACTCCCCTTAGAACTTATGATGAAATGTAACAGTACTTTTCTATCCATCTTTTTTATTGACCTCGCAATTTAAGCTATATAGGAAGCACAAATGGCAACTGAAAGTTTGCATACAGAAACACCAAGGTGGTAAATGGAATCCTGAATTGGAACACCCCATGTCTGGGCACAATTCTACTTAAGAGGAGAAGAGGAGAAGAAAAGATTTTTCTCTTTCGAGGCAATACGACATTTTCCTTCACATAACAGGGGAGGAGCTACAGACCTCATAAGAAGACAAAAGGAAAGCTTTAAATTATATAACTTCAACCTGTGGAATGAGCCTAAACCACAATACCGAACTACTTATATTTATTCATATAAGCAAAAGCTTTCATAAGATTTCTTTTAATCACAATCTAACCGATGTGTAACTACTATTGATTTTTTGCTATTTTTCTGTTCCTCTTTTCATTCTATAAAAACTTAAATTTTTTGTATTTCGGCCACAACTGAAGAGTAACTTGGGCTCTTTAGCCCCTTTTCACTTCTTTGCACCATTTTGAAACAATGGATTTTTCCTTCTTTAATGCTATCAGGTCCTCCCTCACTGAGGGAAATTTTGGACCTTTGACTGGCTCTGTTTCCATCTCAACTACGTTCATCGCCTTTGGCACACGACATTTCATAACATTCGAAGGGCTACGTAAGTCAAATTCTTATAATGACAAATGTCCTAGACATCTCTAACATTATGTATAGTGGCACGTTCATTTTTCAAGTAGACTTTTCCAGTAAATATCTCTTGCATTATAGCACGGATGTGCAGTACATGCACACACACATGCAGGCCTAGCTTTGATGGGCATGCATTACATTAAGCCCGTTTGCCATCGTAACTAGAACATGTTCTAGTATTTACGGCATTGAGACGTTTGACAGAACAATTTTCAACGTTGAGTTTGTTTATATCTTAACACTATGATAAAACAGATTTCAGGCATATTTGCTGCAATTACTCAGTCTTTCACACAAACCGTGGCAGCACATAGTAACTTGTATACTATAAATGTAAACACAACATGGCAGCTCTGTATGGACAGATTATTTGAGACTTACCTCACAGTGGCTGCTCATGCAAGTTTCTGCAAGTATGGCGCTACAGATTTGGACTGGTTTTACAAGCACTGACGCGCAAGGGGAAGATGGGTGCGCACACTCTGGTTTTCGTTATACCCTGAATCGATACAAACTCTGGAATGACATGCCTAGCATCATATAAATAAACGCTGAGTGTGCCGCTAGTGGGACGGACTGCTGCTCTTCTTTGGATCAGGACTTAGGGTCCCACAAGCCAGAGGCGCCACGCCTGCTGCCCTGACCACCCTCACCTGCGCTAGGACCTTTATTCCGAGATTACAAACATGGTCTGCATGTAGCTCTACTTTGAAAGTGGCGGCTAAACACTCTGAATTGGATTCAATATTTAAAAAGGAAGCGTGGGGGAGCCCCATTGAAAAATAGAAAAGCGAAAATCCCGAAATGTAGTAACGTGGGGGTTAGCTCAACAATTGGAACATCAACTAGTCCCAAACTAAGCCAGCCATCTGTACAAGTGCCCACGTCTCCATTAAGTTCTGGTGATGATTATCCTACCCAGTCTGAAGCAGACTTTTGGTCCAAAATGGAAACTATATTTACCAAGACATGCCTTCCTTTTTATGATAGACTAAATTCTTTAGAAGACAGACTTTCGCACCTCGAATCATTGTTTGTTTCCATTCAGGCTAAGGATGGTATGCGGGATGAAGGGGGTACTGGAAATCCAGAGAGGGTGTCTAGGTTAACAAATGTAGTTTGTAACCAGTCTGTCCCCAGCAATGTAGCTGATTTGCCCCCCTCCACTCTACCGCCTAACGTACCCCTATCCCTAAGTAGCGATAATGCTGCGATTAATGATATAACAACGAGTAGAAGGGTGGAGAACATTGGGGGTAGAGGAATTGAGAATACGCATCCAGAAAGGCTGTGTGAGGAGGGAGGCTTGACGCATGACTTAAAAGGACTGACCAGACAACATGTTACAGCAAAAAGTGCCATGCATTCCCCCCCACCTCTCCACCCCCCCACCGAGTCAATACCGTATGTTGTGGTGCTTGTAGGGGTTCCAGTTTTGAGCCAGGGAAAATTGGAGGCATATACTGATCTTAAAGATAAATGCATTCATTGGTTGAACTATAACAGGCCACTTCCCATTCGGGTATCTAGCGAAATCCTTTTTGCCCGTAGAGTAGACTGGGTGGGGCCTCGAAATAAAGATGCAGAGGGTGACTGTATTGTAATTAATTTTAGAAACAGATGGGCTGTCGAGCATATATGCAACTGGGATCTAGCAAGGTCAGCAACGCAAATACAGTCCCTTCCCCTAACCTACTTCTATCCTCCTATTCCTAACAATTTTATCTCTAATTCTAAGAGAAGAGGTCAGTCGTGGGGTGATTGGGATAGACGGGGACCTAGTGTCCAGTCAGGTTACGTCAATCGGGATGGAGTTAATAATTACATCCCTGAAATTGACTTAGTTTCCTGTAAGCAATAGATTCAGCGTTCTGGACCAGGTAGATTGACAGCTGAGGAGTAGTCAGTCTTTAGCCCCCCATGTTGATAAACAGGGTCCACCAGAAGTTAGGGCCCCATCTAGCTCTCAGGGATGTGAGAGTGCCCTTGATGAGAATAGGGGAAACATAAGGGGGGGGGGGGTAGCGGGCGAGAGCATGTTGGTGTGCTGTCTGGCGTTCTGTTTTCATTAATACAGGAGGGTGTAATCAGAGCTGTATCTCCTCTAGCAGCGGGAGGGGTCTCCGATAGAGAACTGAGGGAGAAGGGGCAAGACTAATTGGGTGGGAATGCATTCTGATGGCCCATTAGTTAGGGATGACAAATGGCAATATTAATATTCTCTCCTTGAATTTGGCCGGCATTAAAAACAAATGTTCATGTCCAGATTGGGGTTTGTTTGTAGAGAAGTGTGATGTCTGCCTAATGCAGGAGACGTGGGCTCGGGAAGACTACCAGAGGAGAGGCTTTGCCACTTTCAATATATTGGCCACAACGAGGGGCAGGGGAAGGCCATCGGGGGCGTAAGCATCTGGGTGGGCACGCACCTGGATGCTAAAGCAGAGCAGATCCTAACAAATTCTGAGGATGTACAATGTGTTCTCTTAAGAATGCCAGTAAATACCCAAATCGCCCTACTTAACATCTACTCAAGGCCAGCGCAGAATAGGCAGGAGACTGGAGTCATTGAACATCTGAGACAGTTTATTTCGACTCTTGACCCAGCTGTTGTCCTGAAAATAGAGGGCGATTTTAATTCTCAGTTCGAGCCCCTACCCAATTCAAGTTTAGATGGCCCAGATGATGAGGACCAGTATCAGACAGACCAGGCCTACCCACTTTAACAGAGAGGGGCAAAATTCGACTCTAGACTACATTTTGGAAGAATCCAGAACATTGAATAAGGTACTGGACTTCCAGTTCCATCCGAGAAAAGATAGTGATCATAACGCTTTAGTTATGACACTCAAACCTGGGAGTTTGGGTTTGTCAAACCCCGCACCAGTGCCCAATCCAATACAACATCTATTGTCTGTAACCAACAACAGGCGGAGAGTAAAGTGGTCTTATATCCAGGGTTCTCCAACCAAATTAGCAAACATCTACCAGCAGGTTGTGCCATATTTAAGAGAAATGGGAGAGGCCGGGGTAATGAACATGCAAACAAGGATGAGGGACAGACCTCTAAAAATACATGAACAGCTGACTTCCAAATAGCTTGATGCGTTTTACCCAGCAGGAAGTCAAAGGGCGAAACCTGTCTCAGTCCATCCCTGGTATAATGCTAATTGCCGTAAAGCTAAGACAGAACTGTTAAGCGCTGTAAAGGCTAAGGACAGGCTAAGGATTAATCTATGCAGGATTAAGTACAAGCGGGTTATCCAATCAGAAAAGAAAAATTGGGAAGCCCATAAATGGGATGATCTTAGGAATGCCCTTATGGGAAAGGACCTGAAAACATTTTGGGCAATAGTCAGCTCGGGGAGAGGGAGGGAAGACCAACGGTAGAACCCAACATAGCCCCAGAAGTCTGGGAAGCTCATTTTGGAGCCCTGTGTGCAAACTCGGGTAATAACCGTATCTCTACTTCGCCAACAAGACTCCTCCATGAGTATCGATTGGAGGGGGTTTGGGAGATTACTCTAAGCGAAGTAGAATCCGCCATCGACAAATTACTACCAAACAAGGCGCTCGGCTTAGACAAGCTCCCCGGGGATCTGTTCCTGTCAGAACCAAACATTTGGGCACCATACTTGTGCGCTTTGTTCAATGCTATCTTAAAGGGCATGGACCCGCCGGACACTTGGCGTGGCGCCGAGATAGTTCTGATTCATAAAAAAAGGTTGCCCTCTTTTACCGTCTGATTACAGGCCCATCAGCCTGATAGATACCACCCAAAAATTGATGGGGTGGGTTATGCTAGATGGAGTCCAGGGTTGGATTGAGGAAAAAGATTGAGAGTCCCTTCCAGGCTGGCTTCACTATCAACCAGATATTCAGACTTCAGGTCTTATATTGGAAAACTGTGTGGAGGGTGGCAGCTTCTATCTCATCTTCTTTGACCTGAGGTCTGCTTTTGATCTGGTCCCTAGGGAAAAACTGTGGAGGGTATTGTTTGACCTCGGCATTCCACCATATCTTTTGGATGTGCCGATGAGGCTGCATAAGGAGACCTATGAACAAGTTAGGTGCAGGAAGCATGGAGAGATGTCAGCACTTTTCCCGGTGAAACAGGGGGTGTGCCAGGGGTGTGTCCTGGCCCCCACCTTATTCTGTCTATACATTAATGTGCTTATAGACCACCTACTCGGAGTCCAGGATAGTGATGCCCCGAGGCTAGTATCAGGAAGGGTGCCCGCATTGATGTTCGGGGACAACACTTTGTTGTTGTCCAAGACATCAGCGGGTATCCAACGTACCCTGGACGGCTTTGTTGATTTTTGTACAATGCGAGGTTTGGAGATCAACTTAACTAAAACCATATTTATGATCTTCAATCCTCCTAGCTTGACTTGCCCGAATCCACTTTTGGACGGCACTCCTCTTGAGAGAATGAAGACTTTTGAGTATTTGGGCATTACCCTATCTGAACATTTGGAATGGGAGACCCAATTAGCAAAGGCATCTCTAAAGTTAACCCAAGTGGCGCGGGGGATATTGAGTTCAAGCCTGCTGCCCCGGTTATTGAAATTTATAAAGTACAGGTCAGGGCGGCCACCCATTATGGGGCTGAACTTTGAGGGCACCATAGGCCTACCAACCTCATGAAGGTAGAGCACACATTCATGAGGAATATGGTGGGATTTCAATCTAGTACTCCGCTAGTGCCCTTCTGTATGGACCGAGGGCTACTTCCCTTTGAGGAGAAAGTGGCACTAAGGCCACTCATGTATTGGAGAAGATTATGGACAGTCCCTGAATTAGCTTCCTATAGAAATTAATTTAATTTAGAGAGGTTTGGGTAACCATGAGTAGCAAGAAAACACCGTGGCTTATACACATTAAGGCAATCAGCAGTAGGCTAGGCAGGCCCAAGCTTTGGGAAACTCCAGATGTAGCATGCCCAGCAATAGGTAGGGCAGACCTGGTTCGACATTACAGGCATATAGTTTATCATCTCTTCATGTGAGTTCTACAGTCTTTGACAGTTGAGTCTACAGTAAAATAGGATTACAAAAAGAAGTTTCTAGACCCGATCTACCCATCATCGGCTAGAAGATTATAAATGCAATTTAGGATGGGGAGTCTTCCTCTTATGTCGTTTACCAGCAAATGGGGCAGCCAAAAAAATACCAGCATGTAAACACAACCTAGAAAATTAAATTCATGTCTTTTTCATTTGCCCTGCATATTACGCATCACGCAAACGTTAGGTGATCCCGATCTGTAGAAACTTAGGTTTTAGACATTGCTCTCAAGCTTTTAGACTCTAAAGTATGATATCCATCCCCCGATTGTCTTTGCCGTCTCCCGTTTTTTAAACGAGATGTGGCACATACATAGGAGTTTATTAAAATAAATCACCTCTGGTGCTGAAAGAATTTTCTTTTTCTTTTCCAGCGAAAAGAAAAGTATCCAGCTTTTGATATAACTGGTTAGCTGGAATATCTGTATAAAATGTATGATTATCGTCGATAACTATATTGAATTTGCAGGAACATTGACTGGGGGCATTTCGTTTCTTACCTGCCGCATTGCTTTGGACCCTGGACCTCTAATCCTCCGGTGCCTGTGCAGTCCTGCTGTGTCCCCCTCCCGCCGCCGCAGCTCATTATCCTGTGGCCGCCGAGTGGAGGAAGACCACAACTCCCAGGCTCCCCAGCACCGGAAGTGACTCAGCCTGGTTGGCGCCCGGAGGCGCTTTAAAATCACTGTAGCCCCGGTGAGCGGGCGGTGCAGGAACATTGACTGGGGGCATTTCGTTTCTTACCTGCTGCATTGCTTTGGACCCTGGACCTCTAATCCTCCGGTGCCTGTGTAGTCCTGCTGTGTCCCCCTCCCGCCGCCGCAGCTCATTATCCTGTGGCCGCGGAGCGGAGGGAGACCACAACTCCCAGGCTCCCCAGCACCGGAAGTGACTGCCTGGTTGGCGTCCAGAGGAGCTTTAAAATCACTGCAGCCCCTGCGTCGCGGGTCCGCGTACGGGCATCGCCGGGCTAAGCCCGGGCAAAGGGCGGGCCCTCTGTGGCCCTCCGAGGCCTGAAGAGACTGGGCTGGGCCAGAGGCTCTGCCCATTACTATTTAAAGTACAAACTTCAGTAGAGTAAGCGATTGTTCTTGCTAAAAGTATTTTGTTTATTTCTGGACACAATGTGTAGTGCAAAGAGCTATTAATTACATGGTTTATAGCTTTACAGAAAGGATCCTTACGTTTGTTATATGTTTTGAACTACCTATAATTGCAATCTGTTTATATTTATAGCCCAACCACGAACTGAATGCACTTTTGCCCATTCGTAATCAACACCTTGGATGGTGTATAGTTAATAGCTACTTATTCCTCTTTTCCTTTTGTTCCACCATCCCGTAGCTTTTGTTCAGGGGATATACATAGTATATATACAGAGTATACAGAAATGGTTTCCCGTGAAACCAGGAGTAAGGCAGCAGCAGGTGGCACTAAATTGACAGGAACACTTGATGATTTTATCGTACGCACTAACACTCCGATAGACCAGGGAATCCTCCTTATGGAGAGAAGGGTTTCACAGGACCTCGTGTTAGCTAAGAGATCTTCCATGGGACATATCGCTGCAGCGCGCACGCCTGAAAGTGTTTTAAATAAGTTTAACAATTCCAATCTTCTACAGACAACTGCTGAGGTCCATAAGACCATTAGCAGACAACCTGATTTCCAGGATCTGAGCCTCGATGATAAGCAGGTGTTGGTAATCTCAGGAAACATTACAACTGGTCCACTATTAGATACGCAGATGGACAGTAGCAACCATCAAATAAGAGGAAAAAGGGAAGGAGCTATCCCAAAAACAAAAGCAAGCAAACTAACAAAAACAATCGCTCTGCAAAAAAAGGGAAAGTGATAGAGAACATTGATAAAAATGATGTAGGCACTATAGGGGTATCCTCGAATACCCATGGGCAGGAGTCAGAGATAGAACCTAAAACCCTACTACTAAGTATCCAAGATGATACAACCCTTGATGACTGCATAGCGGACATACTATTCGACAACTCGATAGCTGATAGTATAGGTACAAGAACTAATAAAGAAGAACTTTTCATGTCATCCCTAACGTCACTACTCAAAACCCTACTTCTTCCTTTAGAATATAGGCTAAGAGGGATGGAAAATCAACTGCTTAAGCTACAGAAAGATATAAAAACCTATCACACCAGTCAGGTAAAAAAGGTAACCCATGCACCTGCTCCCAACACCACACTGCAGATACATAAAAAAAATGAAGCAGAAAGTAAAAAGGTAGCACCCAAACCCCCTGTGCCAAGCTTAATCAGCCTTGAAGCAAGCAAAGCCAGTCCAAAGCCTCCCATGGTAACTGAGTCAATTCCTAAAAAAACAGCCAGCATTAAAACACCGACCCACAATGCTGACAAAATTCAACCAGATAAATAGAAAAGCGTAGGAATATTAATTTACCACCTGAGGAGTGTGATTATGTGGTGATTTTGACAGGGGTCCCAGAATTGGACCCCTCAATTTCTGAACCACATGGGGCACTTAAAAACAAGGTGTTTTACTGGTTAAATTCTAACCCCCGTACCACCAACAAGAAGTAGTAATATTCTAAAGGTCGAGAGAGCTCCCTGGGTAGGCTACAACAGAAAAAGAGTGCAGGGGGAACTGTGTGGCTGTGTGGTTATAACCTTTGAAGATCGTAGATCTGTGGACCACATTCTCTTGGGAACTTCCAGAAACGATGGATCTACGATTGTGGCAAGACCCTTGGCGTACTTTTATACGCCAGCGGAACAGCCTGACAATAGATGGAGTTGGACCAGGGGTAGTAATCATGTTAGGGGCGGGAGGGGCCGTGAGATGTACAGGGATTTGAACTATAACAACTGGGGAGAGGAGAGGGATGATGGTTGGACCCTAATACAACACAGGGCCAGGAGATTTCCAGATGGTGGTCCACAGCATTGAAAAATGAAGAGTATTTATAGAGCGCATGGCTGCCCTAGAGCATTATGGAGGATGGATGGGCCCACAGTTTGTATCACCCTTCATACCATGTTACAATAGGTTCAGTGAATTAGAGGCAGTCGATTGACTTAGAGTACCCGAGGAGGTTTTCCAGCCCACTTTCACCCCTTCTGTTCCATTGGCTCCCCTTGAGAGTAGTTCACCTAGGCTGGCAGAACACCATGATAGCCCGGTTCAATGGTTGCTATCGCCCCGTTTACAGAGGGATAACAATTCGATTATCTTAGATTCGGGGCAAGTCAAGGGATTGATGGCAAGAGTGGGCCTACCAAATTCAACAGGGAATGGTGTATGCAATCATAACAATGTAGGAGTAGATAGAACAATATGCAATCTGTCACCACTCGTTGGAGGCAATCTAACCTCCGGTCCCTCTGGGATTAAGCTAGTTTCCTGGAATGTGGCAGGAGTGGGTTCAAAAACAAGCGATCCGGATTGGAATGATTACATAAATACCAGTGACGTCTGCGCCCTGCAGGAATCATGGGCTACAAAATCTGTCCACAGGGTAGGATACAAAACCTTCCAGCTGGATGCAGTTCCATCGGTAAGAGGCCAACCCTCTGGAGGGCTGATAATATGGGTTAACCACATCGCTGCTACAGGAATTTTCCTGCTGTGCTGCTGATTTATGAACAGGGTGTGGTCGTGACGGAACCATTCCGTCATCAGCACAGCTCAACCGTGACTGATGACGGAATGGTTCCGTCACCAGCATCGAAGGGGTTAAGGTGGTCATTAATATAAACATTAGCAAACTAAGTATTGATTCCTTAGACATACTTGGATTGAAAATTGTTACCAACGACAAACAGGTGATATACTTATTTAATGTGTACAACAGGCCTTGTCCATCTTACAAGGAGTCATCCTGCATTGACAAACTAGAATCAATATTAGACGCTCTGGACCCAGGATCAAGCAAGATCATATGTGGGGATATGAACTATAATTTTGAGCCCATTACAGGGATGAATAAATTGTATGAGGATGAGGACCTTCCAAATGGCATACCATGCTTATCTAGAGGTGGGGTAGTTGCTGGTACAACTTTAGCTCTTCAAATTACTAGGGTAATGGTAAGCCACGGTATGAGGGCATGTAACGGCCGCCTACCATCTGATAGCCCCAAAACCCCACTTTTTACAGACAAAATTGCCAGAGCAAAATTGATTACATTGTCTCCTTGGATCTGTGGCCATATGCCATAGACATGAGGGTCAACACAAGATCAGATAGTGACCATCGCCCTCTCGAAGCAACCTTCCTTAGCACCCTATTACTGGGGTTGGAAATTAAGGATGGTATACATAAAGCAATCCCAGACAACATCGTATGTAGTAATAATAGACGGTCTGTTAAATGGGCCTATATTCTAGAACATGAGGAGATTGTGGCCAACATCTATAGTTGCCTCAAATATATTTGAAACATACAACCCCTCCCAAAGTGAACCCAGACTATTTTTTAAACTGCATCAAACTTTTTTTAATGAATTATTAGAACTCATGACAAAAAGATTAAAAAAGGTGCAGGAACTGTTAAGCTACATTCTGTAGGTAAACCCTGGTTCAACAAAGAATGTGCCATAGCAAAACTTACCTTGATTGAGACAATCAAAACTAAAAACGCTGTGGCAGTTAAAGAATCTAGGAAAGCTTTTAAGAAAGTGTTGGCCAATGCTCAATCATCTTGGGATGATGAATTATGGTCATCTATGTTGTCGGCAGCTAAAATGAAGGACCAAAGGGTGTTTTGGGAAGTAGTAGCAAAGGGCAATAAAAAGGAGAAGGGGTCACAAGAGGTTTTTCTAGATGAGGCAACCTGGATTGTCCACTTCACAAAACGGTATGCCGCTCCAGAGCTTGAAGGTGTTGTCCACGAAGAGCATGCTCTGTCGCCTACAGATGATGAAGGCATACAATTAGCCTTTGATCTGCAGGAAACAGAACTAGCTATACATTTAGTTAAACTTGGGAAGGCTCCAGGGCTTGACAAAATCCCAGGAGATTTATTTAAACAAGAAGTGGATGTCTGGGTACCGTACTTAAATCACCTATGCAATGTTATTGCGGCTGGGGGGGAAATTCCAAACACATGGAAGGGAGCGGAAATTATTACTATTTTTAAAAAGGGTGATAGAAGCGATCCGGCTAACTATCGCCCTATAAGTCTTATTGACATAACACAAAAAACATTTCGCTAGGCATATATTAAATCGTATTAATACATGGATGGAGCATAAGTCAGTTCTCACTAAATATCAAGCGGGTTCAGAACAAAAACAGGAACTATTGACCAAGTACTAAGGTTTTGTTGCTTGTACTGGAAATATGTTACTCTTCGTAAAGGCCACTTGTATGTGGCATTTGTCGACCTACGGGCGACGTTTGATTTAATCCCACGTAAACTTCTGTGGGAATCTCTCAAACGCCAGGGCCTTCAGGTAGACTTACTGAAATTAGTTATATAAGATTGCACATGGACACTTATGCAAGGGTCAGATGAGGTCCAACTGGGGAGCTAACAAAACCAATCCCAATACAGAGGGGAGTACGTCAGGGGTGTGTATTGGCCCCGACCCTATTCTCCCCGTTTGTAAACGACATCCCGTCCTACATGGAGGAGTGTGACAATGATTCCCCAAGATTGGGGGGTGAACGGGTTTCGTCCCTCCTTTTTGCGGACAACACTATTCTTATTTCCCAAACAC
Organism: Lissotriton vulgaris; assembly: GCF_964263255.1. Lineage (NCBI taxonomy): Eukaryota > Metazoa > Chordata > Amphibia > Caudata > Salamandridae > Lissotriton > Lissotriton vulgaris. The sequence continues at coordinate 273,299,653 of NC_141689.1, read as the reverse complement.
CCCGGGGTCTCCAGAATTTACTGCATAGGTTCCAGTCTTATTGTAATTCCAAAGGCCTAGAAATTAATGTTAAAAAAACCAAATACATGGCGCTGAACCCGCATAAAAACTTTAGGAAGAATCTAACATTAAATGAACAGAAGCTCTATTACGTGCAGAATCTTACCTACTTAGGCGTATCACTTGATTCTACTTTATCATGGAGATTACAGCTAGAAAAGAGCAAGATAGTTTTTAAACAAAACAGTCTTCCAATCCTTAAAAGACATGCTAAATGCCTGAGCAAAGCAGTAACCCCAGCCCTAGAGATCTTTAAATACAAGGTTCAATCAGCATCACTGTATGGGGCAGAATTGTGGGGTCCCTCATGTAGAAGTACATTTGAAACAGCAGAGAACAAGTTCTTCAGGGGGCTGTTAAAACTACCTGTAAATACCCCTCTAACCCCGCTCATTCTGGATCTTAATATGAAGCGTATAGATCATTACACAATACTGAGACCCCTAATGTTGTGGGTTAGACTGTGGACGACTCCCGAATTATCTAAATATAAGGAAGACTTGCAAGAAGTAATGGCCCTTGATTTTTGTAAGCAAGTTTACTGGCTCAAACACATTAGAACCTGGATGGCCAAGATTGGCTTATCCCATTATTGGAAAGACCCAGTGGCCATGAACTCTAGCGCAAAGAAAATTGTTAAACTTTCCTTTTGGACATTTGTGAGCTACGAGTCTGTGTATGTAAAAGCCCACGGCCCTCTATCAACAAATTTCATAATGTTCAAAGATACTCCATTTTTTGAACTGTTCTTAGACGAGATCAATCCGCCATTGGCAAAAACTCTGTAAATGAAATTTAGATATGGCACACTTAGGACCAATATGAACGAAAAGACCTGGCCAAAATCGAGATGTAATCTTTGCACTGTATGTACTAATCAGGCGAGGGAAGATTATCTACATGTACTACTGTTTTGCCCTAGTTATGCAACACCACGGAGAAAGTGGATATTGCCACTATTGGCTTAAGATCCTATAAGGAGGCTGGAAGAATCCTAAAGTCTGACATGAGTCAGGTTGTAGTCTTTGGCGTTAGAAGATTTCTCCTTGCTGTTAATTTTATTAGGATTTTATTTTATTTATTTAAACTTATATTGCGCACAGCTACCCTCAATGGGTTTCCCGGCGCCAGGGATAGATAAAAGAAAGAAAAACAAGCAAAAGGCCCAAAACAGAACAAACAGTGCAGAGGGATTAATTGAACAGAGGGGTCTTCAATTTTTTACGAAAAGGGGGGAGATCAGTCTCGGCTTTCAAGGCCGGCGGAAGAGCATTCCACATCTTTGGGCCAAGATAAGAAATCGAGCGGCCAGCCATTTTGGCCAGTTTAATTCTGGGAACAGGAAAATCACCACTAGTGGAAGATCTTAAAGTGCGACCAGGCTTATAGACTTGAACCAGGTTCTGTAGGTATTTAGGGGCAGAACCCTGCCTGATTTTAAAGAGAAGGCATAAGGTTTTAAATTTTACACGATTCGGGACCTTAAGCCAATGAAGGTCACGCAGAGCCTGAGCTGCGGAATATCTCCGGGGTACATTACATAATAAACGAGCTGACGAGTTTTGCACCACCTGAAGCTTATTTATAGTGGCCTTATCGGCCCCAAGATAAAGCACATTCCCATAGTCGCTGCAGGACGTCACAAGAGCCTGGACGACAGTTCTCTGCGTAGAGCGAGGCAGCATCCATAGGATCTTCTGCAACCATCTTAAGGTGGAAAAACAGATTGCAGCGACCCTTGTTACCTGCTGGCTCATAGAGAGCCTGTCGTCAATGAGGAAGCCGAGGTTGCGGGCTACGGGGACTGGATTCGGCAAAGGACCCATATCACAGGGCCAATGCCGAGGGCCCCACAGATCTTTATTCTTGACCAAAATAACAACCTCGGTCTTGTCACCGTTGAGCCTGAGCAGATGGTCATGCATCCAAGCAGCGACACGTGACAGGCCAGATTTCAAGGCAGAGACCTCATGGCCCTCACTGCTGGAGAGAGAGAACACAATCTGCGTGTCGTCGGCATACGAATAGATTGTCAAACCGGCATCCTCCACGATGGTAGCAAGGGGTCTGACATAGATGTTAAACAGCAGAGGGCTGAGAATCGACCCCTGGGGGACGCCATATGCCGAGGAATAGACAGCAGATTCAGCTTCTGTCGAAAACACCTGAAAGGTGCGCTCACTTAGAAAGGAGGCAATCCAGGCCAGCGCAGATCCAGCAACACCAAGGGAGCGGAGAGAGTCAAGAAGAATGGAATGAGAAAAGGTATTGAACGCTGCACTCAAATCCAAAAGGATGAGTGCAAAGGTCTCCCGGCGATAGATACCGTGCCGAAGCCTCTCCATCACCCCGAGGAGTGCGGATTCAGTGGAGTAATGTGCGCGAAACCCAGATTGGGACGGATGTAGATATCCCACGTTCTCGACAAACGAATTAAGCTGAGTGTTCACATGTCGTTCCAAGATAATCAAATTGGGTCACCATTTTTAATAAAAAAATTATTATATCGAATACAAGGTGGATACGCAAAAATTAACATGTTAAAATAAGTTGTAGGTTACGTATTTATATTGCACGCTAATTCGCCCATCGATGTGAACAAATCAATTGACACTAAATTGATTTGTTTTTTTAAAGGGACTAATTTTTAAATTCTGTACTAGCGGCTATTTGTTTATTTAAGTTTTAAATTCTGTTGTTTTAATCCGTATTTATTTATTATTTTAACTTGTGCGTATAATCTCCTCTCCTAGAATATTGTTTGACATGAAAGTGTACATAAACAATAGTCTTGAACTTTGAGATAATGATCCCTGAAATATGTTGTGAAACTTGTCCTTCTGATTTTTAAAAAAATGCCTTTATGTGCAGCAGTTGTAATGTTAATGAATTGTTACGTTTCTTTTATGATGCTTAAGCGCCGAAATAAAGATTGATTGATTGATATTGAATTTTGAATCTGGTTTTATGATGGGATGGCCAAATGTATAGTTTTAACCTTGCCAATAATGTAAATATTTGATTGTTCTATGCTATTTATTATTTTTATTGCGATTGTATGTATGTATGTATGTATGTATGTATGTATTTAATTATGTGCTTTTATGGTCCGTTGTGACCGAAATAAAGTTATCGACTGACTGACTAATAAACTGTACTATCATTTTGCTCCTTTGTCCTCAATCATTATTGATGCATGTTCCATACATTATACAACATTTTACATTATTGCAAAGAGATGTTGGGTGCATAGACATCATTAAAGTGGCATAGACTAGTGATTCTTTACATGTGCAACACCTACTCAGGGGGTCTGAGACTGCTTTGAAAATTAAATAATATTAACAGATAATAAGATGTATATAATAAAGAAAAAACGTGTAAAACTGAAAAGTTTAAACTATTCTATAAATATGAAGGAATTTGAAATTGGGGGCTACACTTAGATTGATTTATGGGAGCAGTCAAAGAGAATATAGTATGACAGATGGTTGGTCTCAATGTAATTTAGAAAAGCTCCAACCTTTCCAATAAAAGCAATATTTTAGATTATTTTTCATAGATTTGCTTACGATTTAAATAAAATATTTCATCATTAGTGTATTTGTTATAGGAATGCCTCTTTCTATATTGTTTTGAGGTTCAAATCATCGAAATTGTTTAGGTCGGAATCCCGAGATACAAATAATGAATCTATGGGGTCCCTGGTTTCTAAAATGATTTGGTGGTGGTGGGGAGAAGCCTGGATTCCAGCGATGATTAAGTAGGGGACCACAGAAGTCAAAAGGTTAAGAACCACTGCCATAGACCACTACTGCCTATTAATAACTCAACTGGTTTGTAAATAATTATATCAATTTTTCTTGTTTTAATCTTATTTCTCAGAAGCTTGTCTTCATAAACCATAAGAGAGATTCATCAATTTTTGTTTTCCAGCTTTGTGTCGATGGTGGGATGGAGATGTTATGGTTTCGAAATCTGTGAAATTACAATGAGACTGACGGTCAAATTGTGTCTCTCAAGCAGGGCCGGCTCTAGGCATCGGCAGCATGGGCGGCTGCCCAGGACATCCGGTCTGGTCGCAGGAAGGGGGTCTCGCACCTTGACTTCGGTGTTTCGAGGCCCAGGGGGCCCCCTAAGAGTTTAAAGGTTTTCTTTTTTTTTACCAATTTCCCCAGATGGCCCCTCTCTCAGGGCCTAAACGTTGCAGCTGCATGATGATGGCAGCGATTTGATAGGTACTTAAACTGCCCTCATGTGTGAAGTGTGCCCTGCCCCTGTATGAATGAAAAGCAGGATATCCTGCAGGGCACACAACAAAGGATAGAATGACATCCTGTCACGTGAAAACTGCTCACCTAGCAGGGCTCGACAAATCATATAAAATGCTCTAGACCTGCAGGTCTAGTAAACTACAAAATCTCCTCGACCTAACTTAAATGAACTTGACCTCAAACTCTGAAAACTGAGCAAATGTGACAAGTTAGCAAGATTTAAAAGCATTTTTATTGCTCATTTACTTCGTGAGCAATAAAGATGCCTTTAAATCTTGCTTTCTTGTCACATTTCCTCTGCTTTCAGAGGCAGAGGTCAAGTGTCAAGTTTGTATTCCTACTCGCCAGAAAGGGCGAGTAGGACCTAAAAATAGCTCGTCCTTAATCAATCTCACTCGCAAATGCGAGTGGTCAAGTGAATTTCCTGAGCCCTGCCTAGGATGAGGGAACACATAAGAGGTGAGAAAAAGGGGGTGGGGTGGCAGATCGGTGTGAGTAGGACAGTGAGACAAGGTGGGCAGGCAGAGGAGCAGACACAGCATGAACAAGTGGCTGGAGCAAGGCTTTATGGGTCTTAGACCCAGTAATAAATTAGAACAGACATTGAAACGGCCCCATAAAATTTTCCTATATTCATGTACTAACTTGACCTGCAAAGAAACTGGTCTAGTGTCTGCACAATGAGGTATGACATGTTTGCAGGGTCGGACTGACCTATAGGGCAATCAAATCAGACTGTTCCCAATCTGTCAGGTCAGAATGTAGGTTGTTTTTTGGGATGTTTACAGGTCTGCTTTATGGTCACATGAGCCTTTTTTTTACTGTTGATTTTCGTGATATTTTAAAACAAACATTGCTTCCAGCAAACTCAACTATATGCAGTCTTCCATACCTTACGCAATAGTATACAGCATGTCTTTACAAATTAAAAACGGATATAATTTGCAAATACAGAAATTTTTCTAGCTGCCTAATTCACTAATGGGGGCTGATACAGTGGTCGATTTACATTAAAGGAATGTTTACGATACTTGGACGCCCCGAGATCTTCTCTGCGCCTGAGGGTATAGTCAAAGCAGATGTAAAGAGGGCTAAAACTAACTTCCTGAATTATAGAGAACAGGAACGTGAAGCAGTGGAACTAAAAAAAACTCTGGTTAGGGCACATTATTTATTAGTAACAACTTTATCTATTCAGCCCTACTTAAAAAACGTCTCAAAACCATTCCATCTTTGGTTAACAAAATTTTGTTTTAACCAGATTCATCATATTTTGGGAGATTTTGTAGGGTGGTGTAAACCCGAGAACGCTGCTCTCTGCCCCTGTGATGGTTACTCAATTCAGTACACTGTGCACTTTACATTTTTTTGTACATTTTATGCTAATGCTCAAAAGAAATATATTATCCCATTGTTAAAAAAAATAAGTTTTTTTTACAGGTCAAACCAGTTCTACTGCATTTACAATTACTGGATAATCCACGGAATATCTTTTATATAAAGTAAATTTTTTTGTAACGACCGTTCGGATTAAGAAAATAAGAAACACAGAAATCATAGAACTATGATATTTAGAGGCCATTTAATGTTTTATATTAAAATGAAATTCTATGTGTTAGGAAAAATGCTGTTTTGTATATAAGTGTTTTTAAAAAATATTGTAACCATGGATGTATTTTATAGTAGACTTTTATGATTTTTATTAATCAAATAAAGTGGTATTGACTGACACTAATGGGGGCCACTTTTATTTCGGTGCTGGGGCATATTTCCTGTCTCAGTCTGACAATGTACGTTAGGGTAATACATGGCAACAAATTATTTCCTGTTTGTAATTCACATGCTTCACTTAATTTTGCATTCCAATCTCAGGTATTTCCAAGATGTGTGTTTCTGTAATTCGTTTCTCAGCATAAAACTCTTGTGTGGTTCATACTTTGTATTGAGTCGCATCCAGGTGTTTATAACAGGCTATAATTGAGAGCTTTGTATTTGAGGCCGACCTGGGGATCAAAAAGGTGATCAGAATGCATTGTCATCCAATACATGGCCTCTCTGCAGAACACAGAGCAACAGTACAGTATTCAAATTGCAGGTGCGATTATGTACAAATGTGTGTGAAGGAGGCACTCTTTAGTCAAAACAGTGACAAGGTAAAAGTAAAATAATTTGTTGTTGTTACTCATTTACCCAAAACAGCCAACAACCATTGACAAAATCAATACTCCTGGCTGTTTTTAGGTGTAGGTCAATTGTTTCATATTTCTGTTTTCAATCACGGAAAGCCCAGAGAGGAAACAAAGTACTGGTCAGATTGAACTCTTTGTGGAATCACAGAAATTTAGATTACGTGTTTAAGCCACACCCTTCGTTACATAGACCACGCCCCTTTTAGAGACCCACTCATTTTTTTCAGCCAGCTTAAAGGCCTGGGCTGGCAGAAAGGGAGACAGGGAAGAGGAGAGATGGATGTAATGGACAAAATCCATTCGAACAGGCTGGTAGAGAGATTAAGAGCCGAGGTGAGGGGCATTACATTCAAAAGACAAGGATGTAAGAGGGGTAGAATCTATGCAAAATGGTAGGAGGCTGGGAAACTGGTGAACTTTGAAATGCAGAGGTTCCTAATTAAACATTTAATAATTTGTTGTGCGCAAGGCATGCCTCACATTTCCTAGTGGTTTGGTGGTTTCACCCTCATCAAGAATACTTTGAAAAATGCCAGAAGATAGTATTTTTGGCCCATTCTCCATACAAAGTAGTCCACAGGTCATGTGTGACCCATTCTTACCAGTTTGCACCACTTTCTTGAGCATCATTCGCATGTTATAACTGCACTCCTGACTTTTCCCTTCTGTAATCCCCACTTTCCCATATGCTCCATTTTACCCTTTCAATCAACACACTTTCCTGTCTGCACCATTCACCCCCATTAATCACCTCTCTTTATATTCTAATGTTCTCTAGTGCTCAACATTCTGCTCTCTAAGCTCCTTCCTCTTTCGAATACCATTATAATTCCATGTGTACTTTGACTGTGTTGTCTCCTCTCTTCCTAGTGGACAAAACAGGTGCTAAATCAGGTGAAAACTCTTTTTACAACTATTGGGGCCATAATTGCAATGGTCAACAGGTCACAAGTTTTAATTGGCTATTAATAAAACATATTTACAGAGCGGCAAATGTGTTAAAGTAAACGATTTATAAAAGAGTTAGTGTTCCATTTACTTTTCTTTGCAATTGAAGCATTTCCACCTCTTGAAATGTGTTCCTACTCAAGGGTAGACATTGCCAGTCTAAAAATATTTCAATCAAGTTTATATATGTATGCTTTATACCAAGGACTCTCAATGTTTTCACAAAAAAAATATGCTTCTGTTCAAACTTGAAGCAGGAAATACTGCAACACAGGAGATACATGAGAGAATAGTGCTAACAAATCATGTTGATCCATTTTCCTAGCTCAATGTACAATTACGGTTACTACTTCGGGAATCCACCTTTATTTACACATGCAATAAGGCTCTGTTAATGGACACTCAAAAAGTCAGCATGCTGTGACAGTCTTCTCAGGTAGGTGATACTGTATGATCATAGGTGATTCCCAGCTCAAAGATATTTCACAGTGTGATCATAGGCAAAGAAAACTGACTCCATGTGTGACCACCTGCACAGCATGCTAAGGCTTTAGTGTGGAACACAACCTGGCTTGTGGGGAGCAAAACGGACAGGAGAAACAACGAGCAGTGGAAACGGTTCAACTTCCCAAGTGGTACTGAGGTACTGAGACCAGTCTCTAAGTACCAGCTCTTCTCTTCTGGGTCACTCAGTCCTCGTGTCTGTGTCTCTGCCATGAGTTTGCTGACAACCCCATCAGAAGACAGGATAGGAACAGGGGCTAACCTTCCTACAGTCTCATTGTATCATGGCTTCTGATAGGCCTTGGGGTGACAATGCTACAACTGCATCACAGTCCAAGCATGCTCCTATGTTTCACAGATGTGCATTTCAGGGAGAATGCTCAGCTTCTTTATGGCTTGTGAATGTGTGAAAAGTGCGAAAAGGAGCATAGCACTGACGAAAACAAACACGCAAACTGACTAAGTTTGGGTGTTTACACGTTTTGCCTTTCAAAGCTCTTCAAAGCAGCTTCTTTTTGCCTGTTGATACTAGGGAGCTGTGCTCTAGCGGCCTCAAGCACCAGCTGGCTCTGGTAAAAGGATTGAGGATAGAGCAAGAGTAGAGGTGGATGTAAAGAAGGAGAACAAGTAAAACAAAATAAGAGACTGGGGGAGAGTGGTGAAGATCAGCACACGGAGAGCAGAAGACAATGTTACAGGGTCAGAACCAGCAAGAGGAGAGTAGAGATGGGGGAGAGCTGAAATATGAGGAGTAGAAAATGGAGGGAAGAGGTGGATCTAAAGAGTGCAGAACCAGTGAGGAAAACTTGTAGTAGGAGAGAAAAATAAAAGGTGCAAGATAGTGCATGAATGGGAAAAGTCAATATAAAAGAATTAGGAGGATTTAAGTAGCAGGAAGAGGGGAACGTGAGAGGTGGATGTAAGAGGTCAGGAACATCAATAGAAGGTAGGTGGCTGGGTAGGGAGGTCGGTTAAAGGTAGCCATTACAGGGGAAGAATCAGTGAGAGAAGATTAGAGGCTGAGAGATGAAGTGCACAGCATGGGGGAGAGAGGGGGTGAAAGAGAAGCAGAATCAGTGAGAAAAATAAGAGGCAGATTTACGTAAGATTCAGAAACAGTGAGACAAGGTTCAAGGCTCGAGTGAGAGCTGATAGGTGATAGGGTAGCACATGGATGGGAGCTGGTCACAAACACAGTGCCAGCAGAGAACTAAAGTGGAGGGGGAGAGAGAGGAACTGGTGAGAGTTGGATGTCAGAGGGGCAGAATCAATGGGTACTCTAAGAGTCAGGAAGATAGATGATGTGAAGTGTAAAGCATTGAGGAGAGAGAGATTTTACCTTATTGTTTAAAGTTTACATAAAACTATATACAAAAATTACTTTACATAAAACTTCTCAAAATGTTGATAAAAAGCACCATTAAAATTCAACACATTTTGATTAAAAATTAAAAACAAAGTTAAGTATTTTCCCCCCAGGGCTTAACCGTATGTATTTATTTATTTATATAGCGCACTGCGACCCGAAGGCATCTAGGCGCTAACCTGGCAGAAACAAATCACAAAAGCCACGTAAGAAAGAGCACAGAAGACTAGATGGAAAAGAGCCAAGTTTTCAGATCTTTTCTAAAAGGCCGTGTCTCAAGAACTTTAAAAGGTTACCCACCATTTTACAGAACAGCCTTTGAAGCACAATAATACAGCATCTGGTGCCCTCAGCATTAAACATTGACTTTAAATATTTTCTCTGCACATCTAGTAGGTCTGGACATAGGCACATTATATGTTCAATGGACTCTTCAGCTAACTTGCACATCCTATATGACTTGTCGGTGCAGCCCTTTAGTTTCCATGAACCATCAAAAGCCTTAAAAGGGAGATAAAAATACCTGAATCTCAAAAATGTGTTTTTTGTCCTGAGACTGCAAATTAAAATCAAAGTAAGGTTGCCTTAAGCTAGAAAAGGTGTCTGAAATATATCTGCTATGATTATTTCTGGAGGCTGCATCTATGTCACTATTCAAGATTAGGTTTTCACTCACTTTAATACTAATTTGCGCACTGCTCTTGGCAAGGATGCTAGTGCAACTATCAAGAGGAACCTATATTTTTCTCCATTGACGAGATAGGTGTATATAAGAGATAAAACCAGTTGGAAATTGGATGAACTTGGTTGCATGGGAGAGATTGATGTAAGAGGGATAGAGTACACATGGTAAGGTAAGAGTATGAGGGAAAGATGAGAAAAAGAGTAGAGCATTGAGGGGTAGGTGGATTTAAGAGGGACAGAATCAACAAGGAAAGATCAGATGATCTGGGAGGATGGAAGGGGAGACATGGATGTAAATGAAGCAGAACAAGGAAAGAAGTTATGAGGCTGGGGGAGAGATGAGAGTTGAAGGGGAACATGTTGGTAAGATGGCTGTGTTCATAAGAGACCGAACCTGCATGGGAACATAGGCAGATTGGAGAAGAAGTAATGTTGAGAGGTGGATGGAAGAAAGCAGAACCACCGAAAATTGAGGTTGGGCGGAGGGAGACAGGAGGGTAGAGGTGGACGTTAGATGGGCAGAACCAGCAAGAGAAAGTTGAAGCAAAAAAAGTAAGAGTCTGAAAGGGAGGTAAAAATGCTCAAATACTCTTCAGCCGGCTTAGAAATCATCAGCATCTCCAGACATCACCTTGTTGCCCCTTCCTCAAAAATCCTAGAAAAAAAAGAGGACAACTTCCAAATTTCTTTCATAAAAAGTAGGTTACTCATTGACAATGTGCCAGTTGGTTTCTGACAACTCTAGGAGTTTTAAGTAGCATTTCCTACTGATTCAGATGATTTGTGGCTGACCTTTGAGGTTTTTATGACAGAACCCCATCAGCATTTACCACACATACCTTTACAGTCAGTATCTCAACTGCAACATTACCATGCATCCCTTTACCAAGCAAGTCACTATAATGACTTGCCTTAGGGGGTTGCTAGAGTTAGGAATAGTATAAATTACTGTTCCAACTGTAGTCCAACAACACATCCCCTACAGCAAGTCGTTTTAATAACTTGTGTGGTAAAGGAATGCGCGGTAATGTCGCAGGGTAGTGACTGCGGTGTAAAGGCATATCGTAGTATTGACTGTGGCATAAAGATTGTTTACCACTCTTGTTCATGAAGTTAGCACAGCCTAAGTATGACTAAACATTAGTGCCACATTTGACACAGTTTCCCAGCCAGTGCTTATAAATCAACTAGTACAACTTAGAAATTAAGGTATTTCCCTGGTATGGCTAACCACTATCCTATTTGGGCAATCTGAAGCAAGCCACTCATCACTTGTTTCTGTTATGTACTAAACCTCAGACTTGTGGAATTAATTGGGTCTCCACGGTTTAATCTTTATCATTCCCAATTAGCCTTACTCATTCAGTCCTTTGGTTTCTTGTTGATGTCTTCCGCATATTGGTACCCAAACATGAATTTCCCTCAGTGGCAATCTGCCCAAGAATATGTTTGGTCTTGCATGCTAGCAGTTAATTTCTGAATGAAGACAAATTCAGTACAACTTTATAGTGACACAGCAAGGGTTCTAATGTTGAAAAGATCTCATACCATATGGTGTCCTCTTTGTTGGCTTGTGGAGCTGGGTCAATTACCCACATTTGCACAGTCAGCAAAAAAATCTTGGATTCATTTTCCAGCATCTCTTTTTTTCAGAACAGATTAACCTTGTTTCATCCACTTGCTTTTACTACATCCATATGAAACACCAAATCACTGCAGTAAGGCTGCTATACAGTCCATTATAGTCTCGCCATCTTAGGTTTCCTGCCTTTTTTACATTCAGTACCCTTCAAATCATTCAGAACAGTAGAGGGTGCCTCATCTGAGACTACTGCATCACCGGGGCAATTCTTCTCCCCTTTTTGCTGTCTGCTGGGTTTTTAGTTTGAAACCCTCCATCTACAAGGCACCATGCATTCATCATTATGCACTTCATTAAAAAGGTTCTCTCTTTGTACAACACTCCTTATGTTAATTCCAGAATCCTATACTCCAATCTTTTGAAAAAACACTTAAAACTGTCCTTTCTCCACATTAGTAAAGTCTGCAACTCTCCTTTGGAGCTCTCTTAGTGCCAGGATGCCCTGTTATCATATCGAATTCATTTATCCGATTCAATAGAATAACACATTTTAAATCATTTAATGTATTCCTATTTAATACAGATGTAAAATATAGGTACGCATTTTCTAAGTTATTAATTTGTAACCATTATACTCCCATCCAAACTCAGTAAGTAGCTTCTTGCAAAAAGGCTTCAACAATGCTATATAATCTGTGATCTCTAAATAAACTGCACATTTTATAAAACGCAGCAGCGCCTCTTAATGAGAATTCCAAAGTTCAAATCTTTCTAACATGCATTGTTGGATCTACACTAGTTTCCCATTAGAAAGGAAATAGCCTTCACGACACCGTATACTGCTCATAACATAGGTCCCGAGTACCTTGAGAAAATTCAAATGGTACACACCTAGGTGAGCTCTTCGCTCAACCCCCTCGGGAACAGTGGAAACACCTAAAATAAACAAAGAGTCCTGGAGTGGTAAAAGCTTTCTCATTTCTTGCAAACTCTGAAACAAAATGTCTTTGCATTTCAAAGCCCAGTCCAATTCGGTTTTAGAAAAAAACGTAAAACCTGGCTTTTTTCAACTACGTTGCCCAATTAGCTTTATTTACGGTTACAGCTGCAGATGGCAGGGCCACATTGGCATGCTCTATAAACAATAGGACAGGCCGTGCTCTCAAGCATGCACATTCAAACATACCTAGTTACTCGTGAAGCTATTGGAATACCTAAACTATTTATTGATCTCACCCATTAGACACAAAATCCGACTTTTAACCTCTTTAAATGAAGGCTTGAATGCACTCATCTACAAATATTGAAAACATAAAATCGCACTGATGAGGCCTAGTGATCATTAGCAGAGTTACTTCCCTTTGCCAAGTCATTGTTACATGCAACCTGTGAGGCAACCAGTCCCATTCTCAGGCCAGTTTACTGTGATAACACCATTTGACATTTTCGTTATAGTTATTTATGTGTGTGTTGATCAGGACAGTTGTTACGTGGCCGGTCTGTTGAGTGCACAATTGAACCAGTAGCAGTACAATCTATGTAATCCAGAAATGCAGATGCTAAAGATGTAATAGTGCCATCTATGTAATTCAGCCCCAGCCTCCAACGCCATTTATTTCACCCACCATCTCCCAAGGAACTAAAGTAGTAGTGGTGTTGAGGAGAAAGTATGTTTGAAAAAAAATATCAAAGAAGCAGCCGATCGATGCAGCCACCCTCTCCAAGCCAAACAGATTCCACTCCGGTGGTTTTGTTTGTGTTGCAGTCACCATGGGGCAAACATTCTACTCCCACTCAAAAACTCTTCCCATGTACCACGGAGTTCTCCATCGGCATAAAAGAGTACACATCAAGTGGTTTCTAGCTCACAGTATGCCAATACGCATAGCACAAAGCTGGGCTCTGGTAATTAGAAAATATTTTTCAATAACAAACCTAAACACACTGAATCATTTATAGAGAGCCAGGAATTACCTCTCTTGCCCAGCTGTGTCCCAGAGCTGTAGATGTACTTTAAACGTTTTTCCTGGAGATCCATTGGCTCCAACGCCATTGTACACCTAAGGAAAACAAGATATAACACCATGTAAAATGAGGGGTTGCTATAACCTATTGAAAAATTGAAAATGTATATGCAAAAATAGATTCCATTTGTAAACCAGGTGCTATTTTTGAGGACAAAATTGTTAAAAAGCTTTTAACCGAGGCACAAACAGACCAAACTCACTGCGCACAATTTTATGCTGGTAGCATGACAGAATATAGAGCAAATATGCTTTCCTTTGAATTTTGGTCTAGATTTACTAAATTTTAGAACAGGCGCTCGCATCATGCAATGGGCTGCTACAGAATACAAAGTGCAGCAAATGAGAATGTGATCGACTAAGGCACACCAACGTTTTGTTTGAGCTGAAGGTTGAGGCAGGCATTGCTTTACAGAATGACAAACATCTAGATCTATGGAAAGTAAGTGCAATGGGGTGCAAGCAGCACACACGACTGGATTCCATGCCTAGCACGATCCACTAAAGTATAGTGGCCTACCAATTTGTTTGATATTTCATAATATAAGTACAAATCCCAAGTAACACGTCACTTGCACTGTGACTTGGCGCACGCTTTAGCATCTTTAGGCTGAGTGGGCAATTAGTTCATTGGAAGAAAACTAACTACTGCACTGTTCAATTCTCCCCCCATGCAGCAGTTTTATGGCATGCATTTTTATCCAATTTTTTCTAAATCCGGATCTTAGTGTGCCTATATTGTAAAATCTTTTCAAAGGGGCAGAAAAATGACATTTTTGGCTGTTTTGAATACACTTAAAAAGTAAGCTAAATTGGCTTTGCCTTTGTTTGTAAAAATAATGTTTGAAAGAAATATTTATGTACTACTGCCCTAACGTCACACCAGTCTTTAACATTCTATATATGGATGTAGCAAGCATCATAGAAAATGGTTAGGCCATAATTTAAACCCAAAGCAAACTTAATGTAGAGTGGCCGAATAGATTAAACATCAGTTTATCGTGTTCTGTGGTCATTCACTACCAAGGAAAGAGCAACTAAACAAGTGTATGCCCCTGAACAATTTTAATTCCCACACGGTGCTTGCGTGCTATCTATTCGTCCCTGTCCTGATGAAGACCAACTAGCAAGGTTCCATCGTATGTCTGCATCAATTTGGGTCGAAACGTCGACACTTTCCCCATTTTCAGCTTCTCTCCCGATCTATCATTTGTGATTTTGTTTTTGAGAGGCATGAGTTTGTTAAATTAATTTATGAATTGTGATCTTTAGCCTGTGTTAATCAAGTATTAGCATTTTCTATTGAGGTCATAGGGACCATTGCTTCATTATTTGTATAGTTTCTTCACCTTCCAACCACTACCCTTCCCTTCCCTTCCATTTCCATTAGGGGCACTAATCGTGACCAAGTATTGATGTATTTTATGAACAGTTTTTTATTACACGTTGTGATTAAAACAATGTTGTGATATCCTTTTTTAATTTATTTAATATAGCATACATTTTTGGTCTATTTGCTCTAGTATTTGGGACCACCTTGTTTGCATCTCCTACTTACCCAGGTCCCAGCGACTTATTGGGTCAACCCGTGTTTTTACAGCACAACTTTGAAAAGCAGCATAAATATCTGAAGCCTTGGACCTTTGTCTAGAATAGATCAACCATCTACAGGCTGGGTAGGGTGATCAACTTCAGTTTGGGGTCACTTATCCCACAGCATGTAGTAACTACTCATCATACAATGATCCAGTAAAACAGAACACACTACCAGAGAACATGTTCTAATTTCTCAAAACAAAAAAGGATGGCAATTTGCATAATTTCTTCCGTTCATGCTAGTGCAAGAAGTTTCACAAGACTTCTCACAAGACACTACAAATAAGTCTTGTGAGCCCAAAACATTACACGATTGGAGTAAGTGAAGAAAATGGGAACCCTTTATTACCAAGGGATGCTCAATAATATGAATTTATAAAAGACTACGTTGCAAGATAAAAACTATCTATGTACCACCTTCCTATGATGCAGAAACCTATCATGAGATCACGTTTATAGCACACTCCTATGCAGGAGGTCTCTAGGCGCTGCCACATCAGTGCTGATTTGTTTTAACACCTTAAATGTGGCTCTTTCAAAGTAACCTGCCGTGACTTGGAGATACCATAACAGTGGTGTTTGCCACTGCTATTTAATCACCTTGGCAAGGCTCTCCAGTTTTGCGACCATCTTGCATGCTAAAAGCAAAGTGCCTTGAATCCCTTAAAAGCAATTAGAGTTAGGTGTGGGGCCACAGCTATGAGGAAAGGAAGAATTTACCATTTTAACCTGAGAGATGCTCAGACAGGGCAAAAGAAACTTAGCAGGAAACTGAAGCTAGTAACAGTTGGCTCTAGGTCAAGATCGGTCAAGGATTTCTACATGCATCGTAACTAAGCTGAAAAGCAAATTCCAAAATTTTGCAACGGGCAACAAGTGTGACCAAGAGTGGTTCTTGAAATGCGAGCAAACGTTGCTTGACTTTGTAGCACATCTCTTGTAGTTATCCCACACTGAGATTCTCTCAGTTCCGAAAGAAAAATTAAACAAGCAGAACATCAGACAATCTCTGATCATGGTTCGGCTTCTGAAAACACATACTGAGTTTTGGAGTATTTTCTTCTGTACGTTTATTTACTGCAGCGTCCGTCTGGCCTCACGGCCAGTGTGACACTGCCAGATGGACCAACTTGTAAGGATCAGTGTGTGAGACGTATTGTTTTGTCCCCCGGTATAGCAGCACTGCTTTGATCGATCATCTGGCAGAAGGATGGGACTCTTACTGATATCCAGTTTTGCTTGAAAGAAATTAATTCCAGAAACAAGTACTGGATTCAACAAATCAAGAAAAACCCCACATTTACGTACAGTTTTGTATCAGCTTTTTAGCATTGCCTATGTTCCTCTCGCTACGGGACCTTTCCCAATACTTCGAATCTTATCACAAGGGGAAAATTGAGGGCCGCGTCGCAAAATATTTTTGGCTAACCTAATTCCTTGACTGTGGTGATAAGGCAATGCTTGGTGCAGACCTTTACCATAGCATTATAAAAACAGATTTCTGGGGGTAGCAACGCATCACTAGAAGGGTTTGTGCAGGGCTTCAAGTGAGTCGGTTCTGGTCGTGTCTCAGACCCATTAGTAATTGGTATTAACTAAAAACGGACATTCAGAAGGGTCCCGGTCTGGCCCAATATTCAGGGCGTTTATTTTTGTGGCAAAAAGAAGGATTTGTTTCGGAGCAATGAACGGTAAAACATGAAGGTAATCTATGTCAGTGATTTTGCTCCTGTTTATATTTCACGTTTTAATTACTCATGCATTCCCTAAGAAGAGTGTTAGCTACTTCCAGGATGTTTAGTTTCTGTATTTTTTTTGTGTAGCCTATTATTTATATACAGTGCATACTTTGAAATAAGTCACCTCCAAGCATTGATAACAGGCCAGGATTGAGAGCTTTGGAGTTGAGGTTTAAAACACAGAAAGTTTCTCATAGTGTCAGTCAGTGGCTCAAAGACCTGTTCAGAAGACTTGTTCATTGTTGGGCATGACTTCCTTGGCGTGGTTGTCCCCCAACTTTTAGCCTTCCCCTCCTCTTTTTGCTTACTTTTTTTTTTTTGCTGGCCTTAGTTCTCTGCACACTTTACCACTGCTAACCAGTGCAGAAGTACTTGTGCTCTCTCCTCTAAACATGGTCAAAATGGCTTATGCCCAATTGGCTCAGTTATTTTGATGCAAGACCCTTATAAAGTAATACGATCTGTAACTAGGTCCTCTATGCAGATTTAAAGTGCAATCCGACCTGGCAAAATAACCTTTTCCAGGCCTAAACCTCCTTTTTAATACATACAAGTTACCCCTTGGGTAGCCGCCCTTAATTACCCAGAGAGCAGGGTGCAGTGAAATGGTGGCCATGCAGTTTCAACTTTTACCTGTACTAGTAGTGAAAAACTCAAATTTGTATGTCACTACTGCAAGGCTTACCTCTCCCATTAGAGAACACTGGGTTACCTTATTACATTTAATAAATAATAACTTTCAGTTGGGAGCAGGTAAGAATGTTTAGTTTAGTCTCTAAAGAATTGTAATTTTAAACTCTTTAATAGTAAAGCTCGACTTTAAGACACTGTTCTGAAAATGCCACTTTTAGAAGAAAGCTGATATTGTCTTGCCCCAACAATTTGGTGCCTGTATCCTTGGTCACATGGCTAGGGGTAATTTGTGATGATCTTTGTGTATTACTCCCCAGACAGTTAGAAAAACTGGGAATATCCATTGTCGGGATGAACCATCTGTGACTTCCTTGGGGCGTAAAGAAGTCACCTACCACACTTGCACATAAAAAGACTGCCTCAGCTCAGTCGCAAAGGGTTTCACACAAGTCGTTTGTGCTCCTGAGACAAGCTGAAGGGAGGAAGGAAATGTCAGACACCTCTGTAGGATAAGGACTCTAGAAGCTTCTCCCACTTTAAAGTGGGCACCAGGTGTTAGCAGTGGATCCTCAGACCCACCTCTTTAGATCAATTGTGGACTCTGCCAGGAAGGCAGACTGCCCAACGGTGAAGTCTGCCCTACTGACTTGCTTGCTGACCAAGGACTGCTGTGCTGCTGTTGCTGGATCATGAATCTTCTGCTAATATGAGTTGCCCTGCTGAATCCAGCCAGTTTGTGTGGACCCAGAACTCCAGGAAATTTCCACAGGTCAGTTGGCTGGCCTCCTGTTCAACACACAAAGAACAAAACAGGCTTCTTCGATGTGGACACATCCTTACGTAGCGCAATGCAGACTACGGCCCAGCGCAATACAACTAGTCCTGAAACGCAGACGTATCTTAGAGCAAATCCTTGCAAGCCTGGTGGTTTATTCGATGGAAACGGAGTTAGGCGACAACATTGGGCCAGTGTGACTCATCTCGTCTCTGCACTGACGCATTGCAGCGCAAGCCTCACCTGCTTCCTCGACACAACAACAAGGGACCTCGCATCGGAGCCCTTTGTCTACTACGGTCGACTCCGCTGCTGCACGAGGCATCTCGCAGTAGGACCTCACATCACAGCTCCTCGTCGCCAGTTCCTCGACAGTCAGCGCAGCACGACATAAGGACTTTGCATCTTTACACCCAAGCCACAAGGTACTTCAAAGCAGACTGACCTCAGTCCTGTATCTGGCCTGCACTCCACCTAAACTTGTGACTTGCATCCGGTTTACTGCGGCCCGATGACCAAGGTTGGCGCTTTTTACTTCACGCTTTATTTCTTAAAAAAATTACAAATTCCTTACCTCTGGTACTACTAATTGGATTTTTGTGGTGCACAAGTTACTTACATTCGGTAACTATATATCTGTAAGAAACAGTAGCTAGTGTTAGATTTCTTACCTTAGAATATCCCAGGCGTCAGACTGGATCCGGAAAGTTTGCGTAGCAGTACCTCTGCGAGTCGGTAGGCGTCGTCTGCGGCTCCACGTCAGTCGTCGTGATGACGTTGGAGTACTTAGACGCCGCCCTTACGCGCGGACATCAGTTCTTGTACATAGCTTTCCGTGCCAGGAACGCAGAGCCATGCCAGATACAGACACTGATGCCATGAAACTAGGGCCCTGAAAGGGATGACCTCAACTCTAGATATCGGTTCGCAGAACAGGGAGGATGGGAGGGGCGGTAAAGAATCTAACACGAACTACTGTTTCTTACAGATATATCGTTACCGAAGGTAAGTAACTTGTGCATCTGAAAGAAACAGGTTAGAGTTAGATTCCTTACCTTAGAATGGATACCCCAGCAATACCAACCCCGGTGGTGGGTCTTTGAACCAAGATCACACCAGAAAGTCCTGGATAACGGAACGGCCGAAGAAGTCATCTCTCCGGACTTGGCTGTCCAGGCAGTAGTGTCTAGCGAACGTGTTCAATGAGGCCCACGTAGCTGCCTGACAGTTGTCCTGCAAGGGAACTCCTCGACCCAGGGCAGTAGTAGCCGCCGTGGCCCGAGTGGAATGGGCCCCTTAGCCCAACAGGGGGCTCCTTTCAAGCTGTAAATGTAAATGTAAATGTATAGGCATTTATATAGCGCACTACTTACCCGTAGGGTCCCAAGGCGCTTCGACCGCTGCGAAACCCTTCCTGGCTTCCCTGAGAGATGGTCCCTTAATGGGTATCTCCAGGGTGAGACCAGGCATCGCCGGCGGTCTGGTGGGGCCGTTAGTGAAGATGAGGCAAGCTAATGCCCAGAGTTGCCGAGTGTGATCACTGATCAGAGTGGGCACCGAGGCGAGAGAATTATCGAGTCCGCTGACCCTGGTCCAGAAACCTGCCGCGCCGGGAATCGAACCCTGGTCCCGGGCCGTCCTCTGCTCTCGGGTTTGCCGCCTCTAACCAGTGAGCCACACTACTTCACTAAGTTAAGGAGTAACAGACTTTAAAGCACAACACAACACACCAAGAGATGGTTCGTTTGTGCACCGCCCGTCCCTTCTTCGCGCCCATGTAACCAACAAAGAGCTGGTCGTCCACCCGGAACTGGCATGAGCGATAAAGGCAGAAGGAGAGCGCACGTTTTGGGTCCAGACGGTGGACTGCCCAATGTGAAAGGCCGTAACCACCTTGGGCAGGAAAGAGGGACGAGTTTTTAAAACAACTTTGTCCGGATGGACAGAAAGGAAAGGAGGCTTAGAAGATAAAACCTGGAGCTCACTCACTCTCCTGGCAGAGGTGATGGCAACCAGGAATGCAGTCTTGAGGGTCAAGAGAATAAGAGGGCAATTGTGAAGTGGCTCGAAAGGAGCGCACATCTGATAGGTTAGAACAAGATTCAAGTCCCACTGAGGCATCACGAAAGGAACAGGAGGAAACCTGTACGTGATGCCTTTCAAGAATCAATTTACAACAGGGGACTTGAAAAGAAAAGGCTGATCAGGAAGCCTCAAGAAGGCTGAAATGGCAGAGAGGTAGCCCTTAAGAGTGCCCAGAGCAGAGCCCTGCTGGGCAAGAGAAAGGAGGAAGAGGAGAACCTCAGAATGGGGTGCAGAGAGTGGATCCACAGCCTTTGCTGTGCACCATGCCACAAATTTGTTCCACCTACAGGCGTATACCGATTTTGTGGAGGGACGTCTGGCTGCCAGAATCGCATCACAAACTTCAGGAGGCAAGTCAAATGGCCTCAACTGCCGCCGCTCAATCTCCACGCATGGAGGTGGAGGCTGGACAGGTTTGTGTAGAGGAACGTCCCCTGCTGCGAAAGAAGGTCCTCCTGAAGAGGCAGACAAATCGAGAATCGACTGACATGCTGAGTAGCTCGGGATACCAGTATCTTTGTGCCCAGTCCGGAGCCACAAGGATGACTTAGGCCCGGTCGCGCCTGCTCTTATTCAGCACTCTGGGCAGAAGTGGTATAGGCGGAAAGGCGTGCAACAGACCGCAGCTCCACTTGCGACGAAAAATGTCTACGAGCGAGTGCCGCCTTGGAAATTCCAACACGCAGAATTGATGACATTGCACGTTCTCTTCGGTGGCGAATAGATCTAACCAAGTCTCTCCCCACTGCTGAAAGAGGCCTTGCGCCGCGTCAGAGTTCAGACACCATTCGTGATCCATCGTGCACCGGCGGCTGAGTTTGTCCACACTGGCGTTCAGGGAATCCTGCCAGGTGTTGAACCACCAGGGTGACGCCCTGGTGTTCCAGCCACTGCCAGAGGCGCAGAGCCTCCTGACAAAGGGTCCACAACCTCACCCCACCCTGTTTGTTGCAGTACCACATGGTGGTGGTGTTGTCCATGAACACCTGCGCTACACTTCCCCGGACAGAGGGAAGGAATGCCTTCAGTGCAAGCCGGATCGCCCGCGGCTCCAGAAGGTTGATGTGGAGCCGGGGACTCAGCCGGAGACCAGAGGCCTCTGATCTCCCTCTCTCCCATGTGGCCCCCCCCCATCCCAGAAGGGACGCATCTGTCATCACTACGTGCTCCAGTTGGGGTAGCGAGAGAGATCTGCCGCTGACCCAATCGCAGTTTGTGAGCCACCACTGCAACTATCTTGCAGTGCCCTCCGAGATCCGGACGTGGTCGGACAGGTTGCCCTGATGCTGAGCCCACTGAAACTTCAAGTCCCACTGCAGAGCCCGCATCTGCCACCGGGCGTGATGCACCAGAAGGATGCAGGAGGCCATCAGCCCCAGGAGACGCAGCACCAACCTGACCGAGACCCGGGATAAAGGCTGAAAGATCGGAATCAGAGCCTGAATATCCCAAACTCGCTGTTCGAGGGGATAAACCCGAAACTGCGCCTGAGTCCAGAACCGCTCCGATGAAAAGGAGCTTCTGAAAGGGACACAGGTGTGACTTCGGCATGTTGATGGAGAACCCCAGGAGGTCGGCCGTAGTTTGGAGGTGGGAGACGACTGTCTGGGGCAAGCCCACCTTTAACAACCAGTCGTCATGATAGGGGTAGACTGAAACCCCCAATCTGTGCAGGTGAGCTGCGACCTCCACCAACACTTTCGTGAACACCCCTGGGGAGCTAGTAAGGCCGAAGGGGAGCACAGTAAACTGAAAGTGCTCATGGCCTACCATGAACCGCAGGTAACGCTGGTGGGCCGACAGGACGGGAATGTGGAAATATGCGTCCTGCAAGTACGACGCTACCATCCAGTCTTCTGGGTCCAGTGCAGCTAGGATCTGAGCCAAAGTCAGCATCTTGAACTTCTCCTTCCGGAGGAAGCCGTTGACGCTCCGAAGGTCCAAGATAGGGCGTCGGCCTCCTTTGCCCTTCTTGGGTACCAAAAAGTAGTGGGAATAGCAACCACGTCCTACTTCTGGATCAGGAACGCGCTTGATGGCCCCCTTGGCCAAGAGGGCCGTAATTTCCTCCTGTAGAAGTCGCAAGTGATCCCCCGACATGCGGTGGTACTGAGGTGGCATGGCTGGAGGGGTCGCTTTGAAGGGGAGGGAGTAGCCCCTTCGGACGATTTGCAGCACCCACCTGTTCGATGTGATGGAGCGCCAGTGAAGGAGGTGATGGCAAACCCTGCCCCCCACTGGCGTCGAATGGGCGTGAAAACTCGGACTAGGAGGATTTTGAGGCAGATGCTGCAGGGGCGGGTGTGGACTGACCTTGCCGGTGTCCCCTGGCACCGCCACGGCAGTTATCACGTCCGTGACCGCGTTGAGGTTGGTTCTGCGGCCTGTGGCTAGCTGGACGTGTGTGGGCGCCCCTTCCTTGGCCACGAAAGGCGGAAGTTTGCTGGCGTTGGCCGAGGTTTAAGGACTTGCCCGTAGCCCTGGAGTCCTTGAAACGCTCCAGCGCACTGTCCGCCTTGTGGCCAAAGAGGCGACAGCCATCAAAGGGCATGTCCATAAGGGAGGCTTAGACATCCCCCGAAAAGTTGGCGGACCTCAGCCAGGCGTGGCGGCGAACCGCGCTCTAATGTCGCAATCGCCCTGCCCAGCGAGTACGTGGTATCCAGTCCCCACCAAATCGAATATTGTGCTGCATCCCGTCCCTCTGCAAGGGCTTTGGTAAGCTTTGCCTGGACCTCCGCCGGGCATTGCAGCAGCACTTCTGCAACCGTATTCCACAGAGAGTGGGAGTACCAGCCCAAAAGGAAGGCAGTGTTGACAGACAGCAACCCCAAACTGAGTGAGAAGAACAGTTTCTTCCCAAACTGATCGTATCTTTTGGATTCCCGATCCGGAGGAGCGGTCGGGAAAGCGGTCTGGGAGGTAGAGGCCTGGATCACCAGGCTCTCGGGGGTGGGGTGGAAGGACAGGAAGCTGGGGTCGCCCGGAGGCGGGCGGTGACGTTGGGCCACGTTCCGATCTACAGGGAGGCCTGTAGAGGGCTTGGACCAGGTGCCCAACAGAACGCTAGTGAGGGCTTCGGTAAACGGCAGGAGAGGCTCTGAGGAGCTTACCTGCGGTTTGAGAACCTCAATGAGGAGGTTAGTCCTCACGGCCGCGACTGGGAGCTCAAGAGCCAAGGCCTTAGCTGCCCTAGTCAACACCACTCTGTAAGCAGCCCCCTCTTCCTAGGAGGAGAGACAATTCAAGTGTTAGGCGAAGTCTCCAGACCACTGGCCTCCCCCAGCTCGTCTGCCCAGTCCTGGCTCAACTGGCACTGTAGTGCCAGAAGGTCCTCTGACCCCTCCAAATCCCCCTCGTCATCTATCTCCTGATATTCAGGAATAAATGATAGAGCCGGGTCGTCTCTGAAGGGCTCACCGATCGGCGAAGATGGCGCGGGCGGCGCCGGTCCGACGCCGGATACGGACAGGGGTGGGGATCGTGACTAGGCCGTCCGGGGCCGACACCCTTGGTGACGGCGCCAGCGGAGGGGGCGTAAGGTCGACCGGCGTTGTCATGGATCCAGGCCTGGATCCTAATGAGCCGAAGCACCCGACAGTGCTGGGGCCGAAGCAACCCGACGGCGCCGGGGCCGAAGCACCCGACGGCGCCGGGGCCGAAGCCCCCGACGGCCCGCTTGGGCTCCCAGATGGACCTGCGGGGCCCAAAGGCACCTCGGCGGGGTCAGACGGATGGAAGCGCGCCCTCATGGCCGTGAGGAAAGCGCTGATCATCTCTGGCGTCGCATGCAGCCCAGGGACCGGCGGGTATGGAGCTGGACGCGGCGCTTGCGGCTCCGGCAGAGCCACATGGGCGGTGTCGCCTGAACTCCCGGCCGTGTCGGGTGGGGGGGTGAGTCAGAAGAGCGATGCCGCTTCTTCGACTTCCTGTGCCTCGACTTACCCGAGGACTTTGAGCCAGACGAGTGGTGACTACTCGCCGAGCTGTGATGACTGAGGCCCCGCGACCGGTCCCTCGACCTCCTCTTGGACCGGGACCTAGAGCGGTGCGGGCCGACTGCCGGAGCTCGATGCGGTTGCGGGACCGCTCCGGCCTAGCTTTTGACGTCAATGCCCGGCAGTTGGGGCATGACTTGTCATCGTGGTCGGCCCTGAGACAGTAAAAGCACCGACGGTGGGGGTCGGTAACCGACATCAAGCGGTTACAATCGTCGCAGGGTTTGAACCCGGGCATCCCTATCGGCACGAGAGTAGAGTAGCGAGAAGATCCAAAAGAGATCAAAAAGTTTAGCCAAAAAGTGACTATGAGTACTGCTCTTCCCGGATCTGCGCTTGCTGGCGCCGAAAAAAGAAGAACGGACGTCAGCGCGCGAGGGCGGCATCTAAGTACTCCGAAGACGTCATCTCAGCGATCACAACGCCGACGACAGACGCGAAGCCGCAGACTATGCCGACCGACGCGCAGGGGAACTGCTACGCAAAACTTTCCGGATCCAGTCTGACGCCTGGGGATACTCCAAGGTAAGGAATCTAACACTAACCTGTTTCTTTCAGATTTTGGAGTCAACTGATTAAACTTTACTCTATTGTTTTTAATTGATGTGGGATTTTTCTTGGATTTCACTTACCTACTGTTTGTGTACTGCATACATACTTTACAAATTATGTCTCAGATAAGCCTGATTGCTTTTGTACCAAGCTACCAGACAGCTGAGCACAGGTTAATTTGGGGTTTGCTTGAGTTTCACCCTGAAAATAACTGTGGTTTCTTCTTGTGTAGGACTTCACCCCTCTTCACCCGTAACCCAATTTTCTACATTGGTGTTCAGTAGTCTGATTCAGTACTTGTGCATGGCCATACAGTGACTTTATAGAACACTAAAATCCTAGATAAATAATTTGATACTATTTCTATTTTCTTTTAAATTCCCCTTGATTGGCTCTTTCTCTTCCCAAATTCACCCTTATTCTACTGGTTTGTGCTGGAGGCAACAACTGCAAGTAGGGATTCTGAGCGTGCCAACCTAGATAACTACACTGTGGTTGAGCTCATATAGTTCTGTAAGGAGAGGGGACTTCCAGTCATGAAGGAACACCAGGAAGCTGAAGCTCCAGAAGGCTCTGACGGCCTGGGCGGAGGTTCGGTTATCACTGGAGGTGGCTGGCTCTACCCAATGCATCCTCTGCTACAATGGCCAGAAAGAGCCTGCATTGGCTTCCTATACAACAGAGGATCTCTTTTAAGATCCTGTGCCTGGCCTATAGAGCGCTCGCAGCTGGTCCTTTGGACCCCCTGGGTTCCCTGCTAACTCGCCATGTGCCCAGTAGAACCTTCAGATCATCGGAGATGAATCTGCTTGTGGTTCCTCGTGTTAGGAAGGTCCGTTGGGGCAGCAGAGCATTTTCCATCGTTGCCCCTAGGTTGTGGAATTCACTCCCACTGGAGATTAAGGCCCAACCGTCCCGGTCCCTTTTCAAAAAAGCGCTCAAAACTTGGTGCTTTATCAAGGCCTACCAGTAAGAGTATATTTGCTCCAGCTAGCTTCTTTTTGGTTAGGCGCCTTGACGCCCATTGGGCTTAGTAGCGCTATATAAATTTGTTTTCATCTCATTTCATTTCAGGTGCAATATAAGGACCTGGGCACAGGTCTGGAGTTGTAGCACCCAGCAGGAGGGGAGACAACATGCCTAGAAGATTTGTGCCCCGATTCAGGCCAGGGAACAGTATATCGATAGCTGATCAAGATTGAGGATCAGAGCACAGGACATTGTAAAGTTTGGTATGCACACACACACACACACCCCTTATCCTACTCCTCATCAGTGTCTGTTCCTTCCTTTATGGCCTCTTTTATGATATGGGTTGTGGTCCTTTTATTATGGGTTTGTCCGGCCTGTTCAAACAGGAATGTTGGGCTTTCCTGTGTAATTAATGGTGGGCTGGACAACTGGACAACTGAAGAGTGGGTTTGTCGTCATGCGATACCTTTTGCAATAATGCCTATGATTGGACAAATTGTAAATAGTGGGTGTTTGTCCGGAATGTGATTTTTGGCATAAAAGATGTCTTGCCTTACGAATTTGAGCAGTCTCTGACGAATATACCTGTGTTGTACTTCGTGGACTTCTGTTCCTGGTTGCAGCCAATAAATTTGATCTTTGACGTCACCGAGAAGTATCCCGTGTCTCTGTATTCTAAGACAGGTGAACCCGAAGACTTTGGGCGTGCCCCTATCGCCGCTGGGTTCTAAAACCCGGTTCTTCAGGTGTAGATAAAAGTAAAAAACAAGGAGTTCTATAAAGGCCCCCAAAACAGTTCACTGGGATAAAATTCCTAATCCTCACCTAAGCAGAAGAATGGGTTCCCCGATATATGTTCTCAGGGAAGGGCACCCATAAGTGCTATGGCCACCATAAGTACAGGCACTTGAAGAGTGATGTCAAGTGTCCTAAGAGGCCAATGCCTTCCCCTGTGGGCAGACACTGGGGCTGGCGAGATTACTGCTTGGGGAGGAGATTGTCTCAGATAGTGTGGGGGTAGTGCAGATATTACTCTAGTGTCCCTGGGTGACGGAGAGATGGTGCCAAAGGCGCACATGCCTGGCATAAACTAGTAAGGTCAGGCAGTGGATCACGATCAATGGGCAGCGGGTGGAGGATCTGAGAGACACAGGAGCTAGTATGCCTACAGTCAGGTGTCATCTCGTGTTTTCAGAGCGGGTAATTACTAATGTACTCCACCAGGCTTCAGTAGCTGACAACCATGACAGTCACTAGCTAGTGACTCTGGGTCATTTTGAAGGGGCGTGTGGGTCAGGTTCCTTGAGGGTAGCAGTGAGTCCATCCATGCATGTCGATTGTCGGCTGTGTAAATGGGGCAGGCAATCTGGAAAGAGGTGGAGCTACAGTACAACGTGGAGGTATTGGGGTTGCCAGAGTGGGTATGCCCGACCGCACAGTCAATGAACGCCCAAGACGGTAGTCAAGAGGACCTAGAATCTGGAACAATGCCCAAGGCACTTGCCAAAAGGAGTTCGAGCAAGGGGCTCACTTTACGTTTTATGTACCTGGAAGTGCTAATTTATGAGCAATATCTACTGCAGTTTTCAGTTGACTGGTGTCTTAAATAGCTGAAACCGTGACATTTTACCACTTTAAGCAGGGGTAAAATGTTGCCGTCACTAAAACTTTAAAACAAACGAGTGGCTCTAGAAGGAAATGATGCAGCATTTGATGAAAGTCTACAAGTTATTACACAGCACACTGAGCAAAAAACAGTAACATAAGACAATAAAATAAAAACAAAAACATCACAGGGTAAAACGGAACAAAAATATCACAAAAGAATGCAGCACAAAAACTACAATATAACCCAACAATATCACAGTACAATAATATAGCCCAAAAACACAACAGCGTAAAAAACAAAATAGTGCATCACCAACCACAAAAATGCATGGCAACATATATGTCCACATACTCTTGTCGTGCCTTTCCATTTTCAATAATCGGTTTTCATGATCAGGTGGTAGAACGTTTTTGCACCAAAGAATGCTAATGTAACACAAAGTACATGTAAAACGGCCTGACAAATAGGTTTTTGTGGTCCGGCCCAAAAACTCTGCTTTATAGTGTACAGATCTCAGAGAAAAGAGTCAAACAAGTAAAACGTGCATTGGATGTCAGTGAGCCCAGGTCCAAATTCGTTAGTCATAAGGCATTGTTTAGGAGGATAGACCTCCACTGCATACAGGATTGGTCCAGTCATGATCTTGCATGAACTTCAATTTCCAAATAAAGCCTAAGGACTAGAATTTTAAACCCTACTGAACCAGTAGGCTAATATTTAAGCTAACTGCTCAACTTTTCTCCCTATAACTTTCGGTTTTAAATCGTTTTTTTCTCCAGAGAAAAGCCGCTGTGAGGACAGAAAAATGCACAGCATACTAGCAAATAAGGCACACAAACGTGACATATAATATAACTGATAAAACTAATTTGACTGGAGAGCTTCCCAAAAGAAAACCCTATTCGAAATAAGAAACCAGAGAGGCCAAAACAGACCCAAAGATAGATGCTGTTCTATTTCATGTGCTGGCATGTCTCCAATTACATCTAAACGTATGGTCCCAGAACTGTGAACTAATGTTCTGACCAGGAAAGTCCTCAGCTATCCCATCAAGAATAGAGGTAACCAACACTACCCTTTTCCCCAGAAAACATATACAGACTAGTCCACAAATATATTTTCAATCCGGAACCTGTTGCCCCGACACTCTACAAGAGCTTAGGAAGTCGCCCTAGTCAAAACAAAAGGTTCACTGCAATGTTGAACTTTTAGTTTTTAAACCCTGTGCTGCAGTGCTGAGCCCCATTTGTGATGTGTGTGATAATTATCAGATGTTACAACAGGTTTTACAATGCGTTTGCCTTTACAACATTTTATAATACTATATATTTATGTATGAGTATTACCTAGTGGTGGCCCGTACCCCACCCAACCCAACACCCCCCACAACCTCCCCGAGCTATTTTCGGCCCTAGTGAGCCCATCTACTAGGGCACACAATATTATTTAAGAGAAGGGGGCTACGCAGCCCTCCTTTCCAGACAGTTAAAAGGCACAGGGAATCCTATCCTCCAAGGCCGTAACTTTGAACTTTTATATTACAGTAGAGTGTCATATAGTCACAGAACAGGAATTGGAGATTTGTCAACGTCAGGAGTTAACCATCTGGAATACAGCTTACTTTATAACTTAATTGATCAGATATTTTTACAGTGAGAATATTTTTCAAAATTGCAGTCTATGTAACAATAGTTTGCATAGACACTTTCTTAGCGAATACCTTTGAAAAAACCTACATTTCTGAATTACATTTTTCTCAGTTGCGGTTCCTATTCACCTTCTCCCTATAGAATATATAGGACCAGTAGTGTATATTATACTACTATCCTATATATTCTTAAAAGAGTACGTGATTTGTTAGAGGAGCAGTGAGCGACCTCTAAGCACTACGACAGAACGTTCCCTAATTCTACAGAATACAAATTGTAAAAAATGATGAAGTGTACATTTCTATGTAAATAAAGTCATCTGTGTTTAACTGTTTACTTGTTATTGTTCTTGTGACCTGAGATGATTTAGCGTGGGAGTGTTTCTTGTAGCACTTCTTTTCTACTTTATCTAAAAGTAACTCATGCCCCCTTATATTATCAAGAATATGGGGCAACACTTTAACAAACTATATCAGAAAAAAAAGGGAGGGTGTGGCCACGTTTAAGGGATATTTTATGAATTGAGTTTTTATTGGTCACCCCTTTAATATATATCAGTTGCCGAAGAAAGTTTATTTGTAATTGTAATTGCTTCATAAAAACGGTTTCCAACCTAGACTGAAATTTTTGCTGCCCAATTTTTGCTGCCCAACCACACCTCCCTGTCAGAAAAGTAAACACCACATTATAAGTAAATAGTGCTCCTGGAAAGTATCTCACCCGCAAACTTAAAAAAAAAAAAAAGAAGACGGCAACACAGTTATTTTTCCGCCGTGATTTGTACACCCCACGCAAATTATATAAATGGCTTTTAAAACATATTAAAAAAAGTTTACCTTCACAATCCCGGTCTACCACCTTGTGACCACTGTACAGAGTTAATAGTGTTCCTACCCTCCCTGCTACTACTTTGTTTTCCCGTACTCCATTAAAGTGCATCACAAAATGGTTCACAGCAGAGAACCCTTCCCAGCCAATAATGAGCAAACTTGTACTCTGAACACTTTAGCCAATAAAATGTCCGTGGTGTTTCGCAGAGAGGGAGGGAATCGCTGCCAACACTTCTACTTGTAATGCTTCACAGTCAATGAACATTAACCTTGGGAAGGTCCGGCTTGGAACACATCAGCCAATCAGATGTACCTGCTACACTGCGCAGGGGAAGGGGACGGCTGGCAACACTTCTACTTTTAGTTGTTCGCAGCCAATGAACATTAAGCCTGGGAAGGTCCAACTTGGAACTTGTCGGCCAATCAGATATCCCAGATGCTCCGCGGAGGGGGGAGGCTGTTAGGATAAGGCTTTATTTTCTTGGGTTTCCCTCGACCCAGAGATTAGAGAGACGCGTTTCGGCTTCGCAGAAGCCTTTATCAATCTAATTGGCGCCCAAACATAAGTAAGTATTTATAGCCACTCCCCATTAAAAGGCATAGATATAGAAAAAGTAGTGTTCCATTGGTACAGTGCACGGTTATCAACACATAGTGGTATTGAAAATGCCTATACATACGAATAATGTACCTAGTGTGAAAATATATGCAGTATAAATAAAGCACAATACCTCAAATAAATAAATGTACATATCACAGCCCAATGCAGAAACAGTTTATATGTTGCGACCTTTGTGCTTAACACGCATATAAATGTTCACGCATACCCAATAACAAATGTCATCTGCCTGAATGGTAACTTTCTAAGCCATTACATAGCGGCTCCAATTACTCAAATCTAATCGCTCACACACATATTGTTAAAAAATAGTACTGTAACATGTTAAAACCGTGCTGTGAAAAATTGATAGCTTATCACTGCGAGCCAACGTTCTGCCAAAAGTCGTTTCAGAAAAATATTCAAAACCAGATCCCTCGTTGCTCGACATGCATCAAAAACAGACACAATGTTCGTGTGGGCACAATTGAATATGCAGCAGTCAAAGTTATAAGCAGTAGAAGGACATGACGATTGTGTTCGTGCTCCGGGGCCAAACTGAACATAACATTAATGAAAAAACACAAAAAGTTCCCAAAACTAGCTCCGTAATCGTGCTCAAGATAGGGACACGAACTCCAATTAGGTGTGTGCTTTCTTTATTTTTCTTTAAAACAGACGCTTCGGCATGACGCGTTTCACCCAGCAAGTGGGCTAGTTCACATGTCGAGACTAGCTACTCCCAGAGTTTTTAAACACCTTTCTTCCTCTATCACTCATTGCGTCACGTGATAGGGTGAACATAAAAGAAATACTTCTAATGTGTAATACATTAAAGTTCAATCTAAATATTATTTTAGAAATAGAAGAACACCATTGATGTACTGTTGGTTTTTTAAAAATTATTTGGACACATTCCTGAATAAGATAACAAATAAATAAGTACATATGTTTACGTGGAAAGGTACATGGTATCACAGCATGATTAAGAAATAATGAAGAGGTACTGGTACAAATACCAAGACAATCAGAGGGTACGTTGTCTTTACCATGCAATTTGGTTTAAGGCATATTCAATTGTAGACAAAAGGTATATCTTTGTCACAGTCAATAAATCACCAAAAATGCTAAAATTCCAAAAACGTAACTGTTTCTTATTCATTAAATTGATTGTGAACAGGTTTCCTTTGTTGGGTGTAATATTCATCTATGAACTAAGTGTAGAACTACACTGAAAGTGCTTTGAAGTGCTATGTAAAGTGATTAAAGTGCTGAAAAAGTACATAAATAACTGATCACAATTAAAGGTCTTGTGATTGTTGTGAACAAGTATGAGAATTAGATTGACTTGATCACCCAATTTGTTGGGAATACAAAATAATTAAAACAAGCATTTACAATGCAATGGTCTCGGCATTGTTAAAGTTAGAGCTATTGGCATTGCTCATGACATTTTTTTATTTATGTTTTTGTTTTTAAAATATATAAATAAATGGCAGTCATTTACAATGCCAATAGCTTAATCTCTCGCAAATGCGAGACCTATTGCATTTGCACCCACACAGAGAGCCACACATACAGAGCCATGCACACACACACAGACTGAGCCACTCACACACACACACAGAGCCACGCACACACACACACACAGACAGAGCCACGCACACACACACACACACACAGACAGAGCCACACACACACACACACACACAGACAGAGCCGCACACACACACACAGAGCCGCACACACACACACACACAGACAGAGCCGCACACACACACACAGACAGAGCCGCGCACATAGTATCATCAATGGAAGAGTAAAACTCATCAGACTATCAGTCCACTGCATTCTTTTCTCAAGGCAGACTCCCTGATTCATAGTTTTAAAACATTGATTACATTTAAGTAATTGCTTTCCAAACAGATGATATCCAAAGAGTTCCATAATCTGGGATTCACAATGACAAAAACACAGCTTATTTTGATAAGCCATACTGCGTGTGTTTTTATTTTAAGTCTGGGAGTTACCTGTCTTAAGGATTATATTGGGATATATTTGGAGGCTTTAGGTATCATCTATAGGGGTCTGTCTTCATAACAATTATGACCTACAGTCTTTCACAGTCAGGTAAACTAAATTGAGCGATAGTCATTTTTCCATGACTAAGTTTATCCTACTATTGAAAACAGAGTAAATCCCATCTAAAGTAGGAGTAAGATAAAATAACTTACAGAAAAGGCTTTAGGGGTTGAAAACACTACAGATCTGCCTCACCAATAGCATGTGGGTCACTGGCTAAGCTGGGCATTATGGATCACACAAACACTCATTTTAACCCTGGATTAAACGATAGCCACACTGAATGATTCCAAGAAAATCTCTTTGCATCCATATGTATTAGCACCTTTTCTGTAAAAAGTGACACCTCTCATAAGAAGGCTATTCCACCGTATTAAAAACTTGAGTAAACTATTAGGCATTTATGAGAGCCCTGTATAAAATCGCCCAGCGTCGTGCTGTGATTCGCCAGCAGTTCAGTGAAGAGAGTGATGTGTTTCCTTGCAGTTCAGGCAGCACTCGTCAGATAGGGGACTACTTCTGTTCAGTTAGCCTGATCTTGTGTCTGGAGTTTTAGTTCAAATGTTCATTTTGTCTAGTGTGTGGTATCTTACATGATATTGCTTTTAGTCGTGTGTTTAATTATGCATTTGTGCAGGTTTCTGTATACCATATGATTTTATTATTTTTATTATGATCCTCTAGCTTTCATTAATACACACAAGGGAGCAAAACTTCTTCTTGGGGGGGGGGGGACCCTAAACTACAAGAATTAAATCATTGTCTAATCCCTCTCGCGCTCTCTCCCTCTTTCTCTCTCTCAAACACACACGCACTCAAACACACACATCTAAACACACATAATAACACACACATATACACACACACACACTCAAACAGACACATATACACACATACACAATAACACATACACAAACATCCCCAACACACACATACACACGCTCTTTCTACCCCAGGATTCCTGCCTTTGTCTTTACGGATGGTCGAGGTGTGTTTGACATAGAATTCGAAAACGAGGAGTAAGCTATATTTAAATTCTGAATAAAAAAACAAAATGCTCTGTCGATAACTTTTTAAAAGGGAAAATCAGACCACAGCGGTAAATCGCTAGGAAAACAAGTTAAATATCGAAATTGTCATTTTCTGACAATATGCGTCTGAGAAGTGCCTTGACATCGTTCTCCACGTTTACACTGGGGAACCCCGGGACTGATGTCGCATATTCTGATATTATTTCTACTTGAGCGACTTCTGCTTTCTTCAAGGGTTTTTATCACGCTGGTATGCTTGGACTCCAATGTGGTCACCCACTCGGCAGTAAATCTTGTTTGTGAGCTCATTCAGCGATAAAAGTTTCCACTTGACCAAGCTTGCACTCCGCTTTCTGCAGAATGTGATCTCTGTTTATCCAGTCAAGATTTTTTATTTGCATGCTGGGTCTTGTATTTCTGATTTCATAAGGGATAAACCGGACAAGTCCCTAACTGCAAGAACTTTGTAACAGAAAATAACCGGAGGCAAAACCGAGGCTAGGTCCGATGACAGCACACAGACCGCTGCAGGGAGAGGCAAGCAGGAGGGGGTGGGGGCGGGAGTAAGGAGGGCTGCAAGGAGGGAGAGAACCAGAAAATAACCGGAGACTCAGGAGGCAAAACCGAGGCTAGGTCCGATGACAGCACACAGACCGCTGCAGGGAGAGGCAAGCAGGAGGGGGTGGGGGCGGGAGTAAGGAGGGAGAGAACCAGAAAATAACCGGAGGCTCAGGAGGCAAAACCGAGGCTAGGTCCGATGACAGCACACAGACCGCTGCAGGGAGAGGCAAGCAGGAGGGGGTGGGGGCGGGAGTAAGGAGGACTGCAAGGAGGGAGAGAACCAGAAAATAACCGGAGGCTCAGGAGGCAAAACCGAGGCTAGGTCCGATGACAGCACACAGACCGCTGCAGGGAGAGGCAAGCAGGAGGGGGTGGGGGCGGGAGTAAGGAGGGAGAGAACCAGAAAATAACCGGAGGCTCAGGAGGCAAAACTAGGGTGACCAACTGGCATGGTTGAAAATTCAGGACGGTGAGTGTAAAAATTCAGGACGCAGGGTAAAAATTCAGGACAAAAATTCAGGACGGAAGGTCAAAATTCAGGACAAAACTCCAAGACAAAGTGTACACTCAACAGACATTACGACGTAGGTCGCACACAAGAATATAAGTAAGTAAATAGACAAACATAAATACAAGTCAAAAAAAGTTTATATTAGGTTAAAAAGTTAATTTACAGGCATTTAAAAGTTGTTGGGTGTTACCAAAAAAATTGACAGCGTATCTCCTTTGTTTTCACATGTGCTTTACCACCACAGCAAGATTGTCAACTAGTCCACTTTTTTTTTTATGTCTTTGACTGCAAAGTGAGAACATTTTGTAAACACTAATCGCCATGTTAAAAGAATAAGCATAAATTTGTCAGGAGACATGGCCTGACATTTCTCCTCTATTCTTGACCACATAGCACTTGTGACAAGCTGAAAACAAAATGTAAAGGCATCTATATTGCCTCTTCACCTTCTCAACTGAAATTCATAAGGCCATGATGTGTGTGTGATAGTCTGCCTCATAGATATGGAGTAAGAAAAAGCAGTGCAATTCGCTGCATTGCCTTAATCTGCGCCAGGGAAGAGTCCATGGGTTTTCCCATGCAACAGGTATGGGTTTTGACGCTGCCCCAGATTTACTTCATCACACAAACCTGGGAAAGCGCCTCCCTAGAGCAAGCATAACAAGGAGAAATACTTTTATTTCTCCTTTTTCCATGTGTCTTGAACACATAGAAAGAGAAAAACGCCTCTCAGGATTACTTTTAAGCAGGAGAGTGGTCCTTCCTGCACAAAAACAACCCTGCTTGCAACGGAGGCACCCTTGCACCATTGTGCAAGGGTGCCTACATTGGCCTTACGCAGCACATTGTGCACCAGCACGGAGTGAAAGGACAGGAATGCAACGTATTGAACAAATTTCACCTTTTCATGCCTTTACTGTAAAGCGCTCTGCTACCTTCGGGTCTTGTTAGCGCTATAGAAAACTTCTAAATAAATAAATAAATAAATAAATATGGCGCATTCCTGCCCCTTCACATTTGTGTAGGGCAGCGCAGCCCTACGCCCATAAATAAGCCCCACAGTGACAATGAGACAGCATGCTAAACAGAGTAAACCTTTGGGCATTAGCATATTCACCCGACCAACCATATGAGGCAACATAAAACTGTGGCATGGGAAGCCATGAAAAAGCAACATTAACACACAGTGGATATAATGGAGAGCTCATTATTTTGCAGTTCAGGAAAGGTAGATTAATAGCCTCCTTCATGTTTAACCTTGTAAAAAAACTTGTACTTTTAACATCCATTGCGTAATCCAACCATGTAAGCATGCACTGGTGTAGGTAATGTCATGGGCTGCAAAGCCAGTAGATGGAGAGATATCCAGTACTAGTGAAACAGTAGGAAAGGTCGGTAGACAATCCTTTACACAAGTGCAACAATCTAACTGACTTGGCATCATCACCACCAACATAAAGCTGTGAAATATTCTCAAGGTAAAGAAGTGTGGGTTCATGGAAGCAAATTCTATGTTGGATACCACTGTAAGAAAGGATGGTATGGATTTCTCTCTGCTAAACTCCTCTCACTTTCCCAAACTTTGTTTGTGGAAATTCAAACCTGTGCCAGAAAACAGTACAGGAATTTTTGCTAAAACTATGGAGTACTTCCCTAACATGCTAGGAAACAGGTTCCTCTGACCACGGCTGGCACTGTTATACGTATGTGTGAACCATATGCATTTAATGAACTTCACGTGAAAGCACCATAACAGGAGCAGTGTTTATTCCTAGTGAGTAACAAGGCCATTTAACATTTACAGATTCCTGAAACCCTTACAAAGGCGGAGAGTGGCCATTCATCGTTTTGTGCTTCCGTTAGAGAACAACCCCAACAAATAGGCAGCATGTTGTGGAAGCAGACATGGCTTGTGCTTTACTGATTATGTAAGTCTTAATGCTGCAACATAAATTGAATCACGAAAGCAGCATCTATCAGACATATTACTATGAGATGCAGAAAGTGCATGGAATCCCACTGTGCTGTACAGCCCAACGCAATCCAGACAGTATGACGAGGGATGATATACATAGCATGACTATGGCAGTTTCATGCTCCTTGGTATTTACTTTCGAGATCTCATAGAAAATACTACTTAATTAGCTCTGTAAAAGAAAGGTAGGTAAACAGCAAGCTAGGCAGATAGAAAGGCACAATTCTTTGCTAGGGGGGGGGGGGTAATGGAACCTTATGAGCTTTGGCTGAACTTAGAGTATTTAAAATTGTAAAACAGCGTTATTACTTTATGTAGCTAGTCGCTAGAAATAGTAAAATGTTTAATAATAGTGCATATGAGACTGTTGTTGTCTGTTTAAATTATCTTAACAGGTGCTAATTGGTGTATTTGGTTGCCCCGTTCCTTTGCGTGGGTTGCCATTAAAGAAGTGGCCCAGTGGTTGGCATACACAGTGAGACAGACGTGCCCATGCAGTTAGTGGCCTTTTGTACTGCTGTCGGAGCAGTTTGTCAGGGAAAGAATATGAGTAGAGCTATTAACAAAGCGAAAAAGGGAGAAAAGGAGCGCCTTCTGTAGCAGTAAAGGCGCGTCCTCCCACACAGGCGGGGGTTTAACCCCTGTTCAGAGGGTTCTGAGACAATGCACATTACCCACCAGGCAGTAGCCCAGGGTGACCAACGTCCATAATTGTGGACAGACAATTAGAAGACAGACACACAAAGGTAAAGACAAATAGAGAGGAAGAGAGGGCAGAGAGAAAGATAGGCGCTCACAAGTGAAGAGAGACAGACAGAAATATACAAAAACAGGACAACATTTTCAGACCAACAAATGCATGAAAAACGCATTTTTTCAACTTATTGAGCGTTCGAGAAGTTGCAGGGGGTAATGTAGATCATAGCTGACTCTGTGCTCCAGTTCTTCAAGGTCTGAGAGCCTACAACCCTGGCACACGACGATGCTCTCCCAAAAATGCAGGAGGCAGACCCTGTAATGTAAACAAGAAACGAACGACCGAAAGCGTACTCCGCAGGTCCTGGGCACCCTAAAGCCGTTCTCATTGGTTGTGTAGTGGAGCAGTGCAGCAGAGCACTAGGATTGGCTTATGGTTTTCAAGCCAATCCTAGGTAGCTTCAGACAATGAAAGGCATTACATTAATTGTTTGAAGGCATAACTTCTAACATCATGAAAATTACGGACAAATGGCGTCCGTTAAAGATTCTATCACGGACAACGGACAGGAGGAGAAAATTACGTACTGTCCGTGAAATTTACGGACGGTTGGTCACCCTAGGCAAAACCGAGGCTAGGTCCGATGACAGCACACAGACCGCTGCAGGGAGAGGCAAGCAGGAGGGGGTGGGGGCGGGAGTAAGGAGGGCTGCAAGAAGGCAGAGTAACAAACAAGTTCACAGCATCCCTCGATCAGAAGGGCTGCAGACAGAGTGCAGCCCACTGCAGAGCCCCTCCTCCCGCGATCATGAGTTGCACGGCAGCAGCATGAGCAGAGTGCTGCAGAGAAAGCACACGAGCAGCACAGCACTCCTCATGACTGTGACCCCGTCCCTCCACAAACCGCGCCCAGGACAGAGGCATGCAAACAGACTGCAGATACCGCACGCATGCACTCTGCACCCCACCGTGGCTTTAGCGCACAGTTCGAGCAGAGGCGTAGCTCCCTCTCCACCCCCTCGTATCCCCGCCCCTCCTATCCTCGCCCCTACCCCGGTATACCGCCCCAACAGTGACCAGAGAGCGCGGGTACCTTGCAGACACCATGGGAGGTCCTCGCGCCCCCAGCAAGCTACCGTGCTGTCCTGTTATTGAGTATGCTCGGGGAGAGGTCTGGATCCGGGTCTTGGAGAGAAGCACTTCCGGGTCGCCGTGGGCAGCGCGGCGGCCCCTTCAGGTCACTGCAGGCGGTGCGTCAGAGGGCTTCACAATAGGAACAGAAATTATCCATGAGACGAGTGAACACGTTACAAAAGCAGACGTTAAGTTACATTAGGCAAAAGTGACAATTGTGAGCAAACAAAATACAAGAGGTAGCAAAGGGTACATTTCAGGAGAAATAGACTGGGACCTCGGCAAGAGGGAGGGTGTAACGCCCATCACTAGAAAAGGGGCGGGGCTTAAAAAAAGAGAGAAAAACGCCCCCGAATCGCGTTCAGACGGGCCTGAACTGAGTGGCGCCCCTCTCCTCCAATGGCTGGCCAGCATTTACGAGGCCAACCAATTGAGAAGAGGGGCGGGTTCAAGCCCCATATTAGACAACAAAAGATCTCGGACTCCGCCCACTTCGTGGGACATTAGTCCGAGACCTAAAAAATTGAAAATAAAGGGGCAGACTGCTGATCGTAATTGCTATAAAAAAAAACAAAATAGAAGTCATAAATATGCTGAAATTGAAAACATGTTCAGCTTATAGTAATACATTCCGGAGGTTTAGATTGTTTGTCAAAGTGAGAATTCATGAAATTCAAGTAGTCTCCAGCTGCCATGTAACATGCCGAAATGAGGGGGACCTTGACATGATAGCTTCTGATGGAATGCAGGAGCATGTGCTTGGATCAAAATGTATATAACTATGTAAATAAATGGATGTCAGTTATTCCTATGAGTACTAATATTGCACAACTGGTGTGTAAACATCTACTCTGTCTATATAAATAAATATATAAAATAAATATAGTATAGAATAAATGTAAAACTAATTATGAAAATATATAAATATAATTATAATTCCATATCACCTGTAGTAGCATATGTCAACATAGAAATCCTGTAAACCAATATTCCTTGACTGGTGTAAACAATTACTCGATCCTTCTACATTCACAAATACAAATATATAAATATTATAGTATAGAAAAAATGTAAAAGCTCATAACAGGATATAATTGAATTACATTGTTATTATATACATTTTAAAAACAAATTCTGCATATCTAGTGAAGCAATATGGTCTACAAAAAATTGTATAGTTCCTCCCCATTGTCCAATCCATTCGGAGTACTGGTGTTCAATTCTAAAATGAACTTGGCTTCCAACTGTCTAAGGACTTTTTCCCTGTTCCCTCCCCTTCTCACAGGTGGTACCGCTGCTATGACATAGTACTTTAGATCTTCCAGTCTATTCCTATGTACCGCCTTAAAGTGTCTGGCCACTGGATGATTCATGCCATAACTTACTATTGCTCTCAGGTGCTGTAAAATACGTACACACACCTAAAGTTTGGTGCTGCCTACGTATTGTAAGTTGCAAGAGCAACCCAACATGTAGACCGCATATTCGGTCCGGCAGGTGTATCTTGCCTTGATGTGATTAATGGATGCCCCAAAGATGGTACTGTAGTGGGTGGTGTTTATTACGAATTTGCACGCTCTGAATGTGTTACACTTAACAAAACCGCTACGGGGTGCTAACCACATTGTACCAGGATGACTTACTGGGTTGGTCAATTCAGGACTGGGCTTTACTAAGGCGTTGTACATGGATTGAGGCTTTCTGAATGTCAGTGCTGGGGGGGTTGGTAATAACTGGCTCAAAATCGTGTCAGTTTGAATTATTAGCCAGTGTTTATTTAGGATTGTCCTAATCTTTTTGTGTTGACTACTGTATGTAGTAATGAATCTCATGGAGTTGGCTTCTGAGTTCTCTAACACAGCGTTTCCTCTTCTCTTGAAAACTGTAATTCCGTCCCCTCCCCCTTGGAGGCAAGAGCAGCGCGTTCATTTTCCCCATACCACCGAGCATACAGGTCTGCCCAATACTTGTACTCTAAGGCACCACGAGACCTAGTTGGCTGCAAGTGCAGGAACAGCAGCTTTGAGCTAAGCAGGGAAATCGGGCCCCTCTACCTGGGCAGGCTAAGCATTGATACTACTGCACTCGTATAGCGGGGGCCCGCTGTCAAAGTGGTAGGACAATTGACCGTCATGAGAAAATGTCACTCATAGTTGTTCAAATGTCACTCATAATTATATTGAAATTATGAAAATGTCACACAAAGCAACCTGAAAACTTGGCAGCTATGAACCATGGTGTAAGTAATCACAAAAGGTCTTGCAGACAGCGCATGCGCTGTCGGCTCGACCTAAAAAGGACCAAGCGAAGCCAACAATGATAGAACATGAAGACAGTTTATCTGTTTCTGTGGAATGGTTTAACTTTCAATAATAGTAACATTTGTGAGCTGTGCGTCACACTGATTTAAAAAAAAATATATAACAATAGGGATGCAAGGAAATCTATTCGCTCATCTGGTGCTTGCACCAGAAGAATTTTCTTTAGCACACTGGTAGACTGTTAATGGTGTTGAATCAAAACCTTAAGACGTATATATTTTAACTCCGTAATGGT
The DNA here is from genome assembly GCF_964263255.1 of Lissotriton vulgaris. NCBI lineage: Eukaryota > Metazoa > Chordata > Amphibia > Caudata > Salamandridae > Lissotriton > Lissotriton vulgaris. Next base: position 273,258,439 of record NC_141689.1, on the reverse strand, counting down.
CAACATAACCCTCTTCCGCTGCAGAATGTCTGGATGCAAGACAGGGAAAAGCAAGACGGTCTCTTGCGGAACTGGGTAGAGAAAGGGCCGCACCTGCAAAAGATTGCTTGAATTCCACCACTGCAGGGGGCGAAGAGTACGGCCCCAAATCAACACTAGATACTTCCAAAGTCCCTTTGCCTGAGACCATTGAGCTGCTAGGCACTGGTGCAAACCTGGTGTGATGAACTGTGACAATGTAGGATGCCATCATAATTACTGATTGGATTTGATTTCTGCCCATCAGAGCAGGTAACCCGCAGTATTCCCCTGACCGGTGGTGTATGATCAGGGAAAGGGGCAAAAGCAACACTGTTTTTTAGGCACAGCCCCTTTGGAGACTGTCCCCTTTTCTCTGCCACTACTATTATTTCCCCTGCGGCCCCCCTGTAGTAACCCCATGGGGAGGTCTGCTGCTGTTGCCTGGTGAAATTGGTGGAAGCCTCTGAGGAGGGATTTTTTGCTGCACTATGATACTTGGTGTGTCAAAAGGAGCCGCGATCAGCTGGAGATTTTTGAGAGCTCCCATTGCTTTGGATGTGTATTTATTGATTTTTTTTAATATCTCATTGACTTGGGGTCCGAAGAGATGCTCCCCATCAAAGGACGCATTTAGATGTTGATGGATTTCCGGCTTAAAGCAGGAAACTCGCAGCTATGTGTGGCAGCGTAGCAGGATACTAGTATTTATGCTGCAATCAGCAGTGTTCACAGCATCTAGAGAACAACGGATGTTGGTGTTCGAAATGATCATCCCTTCTGCCACAAACTTCTGACCCCATTTCTGAAATAGCACTAGGAGATGTTGGATGAGGTCCTCCATCTGGTTCCAATGAGCTCGGTCATACCGGCAGAGAAAGCACCAATAGGTGGCAGATTCTGCAGCAACATGTTTTCCAACGACATCTATCTTTTACTCTCCAGGTCTATGTCATGTGAATTAGCAGGCTTCCGAACAATGTAGGCCACGAGGGACTATGGGGTAATTTGCACCTAATGTAGGGTAGGTCGCAGAGACATTTTGTCCACCCAAGGCGAGGCTACCCTTGCCTTCACGGGCTACTAAAAGATGTCCCCAGCAGGTTTCAGCATGCCCTTTAGCATGGGAAAGGAGAGTATAGTGTCTCCATGAGGAACTAATCTTCCTCGTGCTGGATGAGAAGTTCCACCTTTTGAAAGGTATCAGCTCTGTGTACGCTCTCATTGTACAAGGGGTATTGTCTGGGGGCAAGGGCTTTGCTGGATATAGGTCAGGGTTAGGGTCAGTGTTAGCAGTGGGTTCCACATCAATCATCCCAGGGCTCAGGGCCCTGAGGATCATAGGGCTGGTCATGAGGAGAGCCCGGGCTGCCCCTTCACCTGAATTTGAGGAACCCTGGGGTGAGTGTAACTGAGGTCCACAGGTAGAATTGGAAATGTAAGAATAGTGGAGAACGGGAAAGATATTAAGGTCTATGTACAGAATCACAGGTTGGAAACCCACCTTCACCGCAAGGAAACGGTGGGTAACTCAGTCCTGCACGCTACAAGTGCCCATCCTCGACACTTGATCAATAGTATCCCCTATAGGGAGATGCAGAGATTGAAACGCATTTGCAGCACAAAAAGTGACCTTAGAGAAACCCAGGAACAGAGCAGGCAGCGGTTTTTGGAGAGAGGCTACATGCCAAAAATAGTGGAACAAGCAATAAATAAAACTAGGGAGCTTGACCGCAATCTTCTTCTAACTGATAAGAATTAACGTGATGTCTCTGCTAACTCCATATCTACTCGCACTAGTGAGAAAATTCCAGAACTTAGACTAATTATGGGTTACAGCAGTCAACATAAAGAAATCAACAAGATGGTACAATCCAGTTGGCCGCTTGTCCTGAATGACCCTGTAATAGGACCCCTGCTCCCGCAGAGGGTGTCCATCACACACAGTCGTGCTCCATCAATGAGAGATTGTCTAGTTGCCACAAACCTGAAAGTCAGAGAACATCTCGTGGTGGCAAACCCATAAAGGGTTTGTACGTTGTAAGACCTGCAAAGCTTGCACACACAGTGTTAACACTGTAACCTATACAACTCCCTTCAGTGATAGAACATATGCAATTAACAAATTATTGACTTGCAAAACAGAATTCACCATTTATGTCCTTTCCTGTCCATTCGGTCTACGCTATATTGGCAGTACGAAACTCCAAGCATACAAAAGAATCCTCCAACATCTCCGCACCATCACCAATGCCGATAATACGTATCCGGTAGCGAGGCACTTCAAATATTTCCACCAAATCAAACAATAAGAGCCTCAGTTTCTATTTAATAGATGCTATACCACCAAGCAGAAGGGGAGATGACAGAAAGCAAATTACGGAGGTTAGAGACCAGATATATCTTACAAATGGATACTAAACATCCCAAAGGTCTCAATACTACTGATGACCTTTATACTTGCCTGTAAGAGCAGTTCAAGCTCACGAGTTTCACATGAATTTAAAGTATACACATGTATGAATTTGACCTTTGAATCTATCTTGATCAGTTCTTCCTGTCTTTTCACTTGTAGTTTAATTCTAAGGTTCAAATACTGATACTATCTGAATCTTTTACTCCATTCAGAAGATATTCTTGCATATTGCGACCCTCGAGTTCCCGCTATGTTTTAGCTAGCATAGGCAACCCCATAAAATTGGTACAACACTGTTTTTGTCCTAGCTCTCAAGGACAGTATGCCAGTAGTCCCGGACCCTACTAGTATTTTGAAGGGATTGAGAGAAGGAGTGTGCACCCACAAATTACAATTGCATGGGAATGAATTTTAGATTAATTTTACTGTAGATATTTATATTTTTTTGACAATAAGATGCATATATATTTATACAAGATCTAATCAAAAAAGTTTACATATTTACTTCTTTATCTTTCCATCAACAATTGCACTAGTCTTGATAAGCATAATATGTTTATCAAGGAGAAGGGGGCAAAGGCTCAAGAGCACAACGCCGCGTACACTGATTTACAAATGGATATTATATTGGGATTGTTCATTATACTCCATGCTATAAACCTGCTTATGAGTAGTAGGAAAACAGTGGGAATCGAAGACTGTGCAAATACTGACTCCCAATACATAGAGAGTTTTAGAAACTATTTAAATATATGTTTACAAATGGTATAAGGGGAAACATTTGGGGTCTAATCATTGTATTTCACATTTAATGTGTAGATGCCAGAGTAAACGTAAATTACTTCCGTGTATATATATATATATATATATATATATATATATATATATATATATATATATATATATATATATATATATCTATATCTTTTTGGATGTCCTCTGGCGATAACCCTTCATTGTATCTGACTGTTATACCATGCACTCTGCTAATTGAGGCACACTACAACTGAGTTGTTAGCGTTACAGAACGTTTATTGTATAGAATTTGTTATAGACATTTTTTTAGTATTATTGTCACTTTTGCACATTATTAGAATCACATGAGATTTGTTGGTGTAAGATTCAGCACGTGACTTATTGTACTTCATAGTGGTAGTTTTTATCTTTCCAACGCGATAACCAACATGCAGGGTGTTTGAATGTTTAACATTTTATTCTATATACAACTAGTTGGAGAATCATCGTGACTTGGAGTTGTATATTTTCAGAGATCACACATTTTGTATTTTATGTCAATTATGCAGTCAGATATCATGTGTGTTTGTATGGTATTTTACGTTGATAGAGCTACTAGGAGTCGGGAGTATGTCTTTTAGTTCTATGAAGAGTTTGATCATGTGCCTTAATTGTTGCACATGCACTGTCACTTTTAAATTGCTCTCAGAGTTCGTATTCACTGTCGAGTGAACAAGCGGCTTAGGCTGCTAAACGCGTCTTGACGTTGTCAGATGAAAGAACCTTTGAAGCACTAAAAATTGGGTCCGTGTCTGGAATTGCGGCAGGCGGCGCGTTGTATGGAGCTTGCGCCAGTCACAATTTGGAACACCGTTTTATATATTTTTCAGCAGGAATTACTCTGACACCCTTGTATGCTTCGAAAAGTTATTTTATTGGCTCCAAATGACGCGTTTCAGCTTTCGCCTTGAACGTGATCACGGCAAAAGCTGAAATGCGTCGTTTGGAGCCTTTAAAATAACTTTTTGAAGCATGCAAGGGTGTCCGAGTAATTCCTGCTGATGCAACGGAGAAGCAATCTAATTGGTGGGTACACACACACACACAAGAAAAACTCGTCCCAAACTCCAACACTGCCAGATGTCGCGCAGTCCTGAACAAACGAAGAGAGGAACCCAGAAATGGTGCCAAACAAGTGTGTTTATTGAAGCTCAATCTCGCTCAGCATGCCCGCCATTACGCGTTTCGACAGTATCCACTGTCTTGATCACATGATGTGATCGCAAAGTCACATGGGAATTTATCCTCCTTTACAATGACACAAAAGGTGGACTAAGTTTCAACCACCATATATATACACACAATATATATATATATATATATATATCCTACTGGCGGTCGCCAGTAGGTAGTTATAGTTAGGCTTTTTTTCAATGCAAAATCTCAACATTCTATTGGGAATAACTTTGGCGCCGGTTGAGGAATCTGCCTGAAAATGTCCTCAAATTTGCTTCGCGGCGCTCCGGTCCTTCCCTGAAAGTTTGGGGGGGGATTCCTCAAGCGGGGGCCGAGATAAATGGGGGGTCCTAAAACGTGTTTTCCCCATGTTAATTTCCATAGGGCGGTCGACCTCACTTTTAGCCCGAACTGCTGAATGGATTTCCACCAAACTTGGCAAAATTGTAGGGACTGGTACCCCGATGTGCCTTTGCTAGGTCTCAAGATATATGCTCCAGTGGTTTTGACGAAAATTAACTTTGAAAAAATATATATTGGGCTACATATATGTTAGAGCCCAAATGTAGCACAAAGATGGCCACCAGAGACAAAAAAAAACAAATGTAGCCCAAATATCAGCCAGATGTAGCCCAACTATAGCCCAATGACAGAATGTCCCAGAGTGTTCTAAAGAACAACTAGAGCGCTAACAGTCTTACTTATGACAAAAGTATGGCACACCTGAAGTTATCTTGATTGGAATAAAGTGTTAACACTTAAAACATTTAATTTGCAAAAGAACAAAATGAGGGGGTTCATTTTGCCATAGAAATTATGATTAGTGCTGAAGAAAGAAAAATTAGGGCACATTTTGAGTGACTTCTCAAATCCTCTTATATTTCATTAAAAAAATTCTGATTGCAGTCTCCCAAGATGGCCACCAGAGACAAAAGAGCCCAAACGGAGCCCAAATATCAGCCAGATGTAGCCCAACTATAGCCCAATGACAGAATGTCTCAGAGTGTTCTAAAGAACAACTAGAACGCTAACAGTATATATATATATATATATATATATATATATATATATATATATATATATATATATATATATATATATTCGCTCCAAGTATCCCAGGAAAATCAATCACTCCAAAAGGAAAGTAACACACGCAGGGGAGGTTCCACAAGATTTAATGGGAAAACCAACAGCAACGACGCGTTTCGCCTTGGGGCTTAGTCAAGTTGTGCCTTATATATACATATTCACTGAAAAAACTATTGGTTTCACACCAGTTATAGTTAGGAATTAGCATTTAAAAAACCAATGAAATTCACTGAAAAAAACCATAGGTTCCACACCAGTTATAGTTAGGAATTAGCATTTAAAAAACCTATGAAATTCACTGAAAAAACCATAAGTTTCACACCAGTTATAGTTAGGAATTAGCATTTAAAAAACCAATGAAATTCACTGAAAAAAACCATAGGTTCCACACCAGTTATAGTTAGGAATTAGCATTTAAAAAACCTATGAAATTCACTGAAAAAACCATAAGTTTCACACCAGTTATAGTTAGGAATTAGCATTTAAAAAACCTATTAAATTCACTGAAAAAAACATAGGTTTCACACCAGTTATAGTTACCTGGAAATTTTACTGACAAAACCATTGCAATTCCCACGTTATAGTTAGTTGGACTCACTATTAATTAATTAATTGTGGGTTTGTAATGCTCTAGAATCGACTCCCGAAGGAGTATCTCTGCGCAGTAGACCGCTGGGGAACCCGTCCTGGCTTTCCCTGTGAGAAGGTCCCTACTGGGTATCTCCAAGGTGAAACCAGGCATCCCTGGCGTATGTGGGGGGCCGTTGTGGAGATGAGGCAAGCTAATGCCCAGAGTTGCCGAGTGTGATCCCTGGTTAGAGTAGGCACCGAGATGAGAATTATCGAGTCCGCTGACCCTGGACCACCACCCTGACGCGTCGGGAATTGAACCCTGGTCCCGGGCTGTCCTCTGCTCTCGGGTCTGCCGCCTCTAACCAGTGAGCCACACCACTCCACTATAACTTGCGCGCCTGCAATGCACTGCTGATAAGGTCACATATTACATCACTCATGACATGGTCAGTGACATCACTGATGACACCATCCTTGTGACAGACCTCCTTTCAGTGTAATGTTTCTCCGTGTACAACCTAATCTTCTGGCATTCCGAAAATTTCTGAAGATCTGGCTGTTCCCGTAAGCTTCTCCTCTTGATTCCGCCTGTACTTCTGTTCAGCGCTGGGACGCTTACGGGCAGCCATGCGCTCTAGAAATCTAACATTAACATTAACATTAACCCTTGAAACACATTCAAAAATAGAAACTAACATTTTCAAAAACATGCAGATACCATACCAGTTACAACCACCAATTCAGTAATTCCGTCATCTATATACACATCCACTCATTCACCAACAGTTCTATATAGTCACTCATACATATACTCACTCATCATATGTAGTGATACACCTATACATCCTGTTACACACTGACAGTCATCCAAAAGTTACTCACACACATACTCACACATGCAAATAAACTATTGAACATCCATTTGTTTGCATATACAGCTATACACACTCTACCACCTTACTTCTAAGGAAACTGACACATACTTACTCTCTTAAACAATCACTTATAGAAACACATACTGATTTAAATAGGTACTCTTACAATCTCTCACTCTCACATTTACTCACTTATATACATCAATACTCCATATACTAGATTAAAACATATGTAGTTACTGATAAAGACACTAGTGAGACAGTCATTCACTCACTAACGCACACATATACACACTCATCCACCCATACAGTCCTGCACATAAGCGGTCTTCAAAACACATACAAACAGCGAGTCGGTCATTAATGCATCTATGTGCAAATTAATACCCCCACCAAACCATACAGACACTCTTACTGATACTAAAAACAAAATCTAATAACCCATATACATACACATGTAGCTACTCACCAACCCATGCAGCCACTTATACACAAAGTGAAACACTGACACAAACATTTAAATATTTAAACATTACTCGCTAATATATGTATTCACTAAGATACACTTAATAAGCCAGTTAATCAATCATTTTTTTTTAAAACATCCATTTAGACACTTATTTAAACATGTATTCTTCCATCCACCTTTACAAATACATATATAAAACAATTATTTTTCAGAAAGACACACATTCACTGGATGATGTCATCAGTGATGTCACTGACCATGTCATCAGCAGTGCATTGCAGGCGCGCAAGTTATAGTGAGTCCAACTATCTAGAACGTGGGAATTGCAATGGTTTTATGTCAGTAAAATTTCCAGCTAACTATAACTGGTGTGAAACCTATGGTTTTTTCAGTGAATACATATATACATACATACATATATATACACATACATATATATATACACATACAAACATATATACACACATACATACATATATACACACATACACATATATATACATACACATACACACATATACACACATATACACATATACACACACATATACACACACATATACACACACATATATACACACACACACATATATATATATACATATATATACACATATATATATATACACATACACATATACACATATACACACATATACACACACATATATATATATATATTTAGTTTAGTCCGATGCAGCACAGCAGAGCGCAACCACGCCACGCCACACAGCAAAACCGGAAAGTTGAGTAAAGCCACAGACTCCGTGCTCTCGTTATCAGTGCCTTTTATTCGTGATGAGTAAACAGCCCACCAGTCGCCATGACGCGTTTCACCTCAGCCGAGGCTTGATCTCCAAACTCACTGCTCATGCGATCCTCAGCCTGGCAACGCTGATGCAGTGGATGGTAGCAGTCACCATACTATGTGTCTTCCACGGTTTCCGTTCACCTTCGTGATTTGTTCCCAGGAAAAAACGGCACACCAGGTAAGTCCAGCACAAGAAAAACTTTATTGTGCACTTAACAACTAAAGAAGACGCGTTTCGGCGTTTAGCCTTTATCAAGTAGCCCCCATTTTGAAATTACATGTATTTAAGTCCTTCCTTTCTTCATAGACAAAGAAAATACTACCGTATATCACCCGCGTTATTATTTCTTCTTTTCTCATGTATACAATTTACATCATTGCATATTCAGTTTATACATATCGGTAAGGACTTACTCATATTTACGCACAACTACGTTTGCTGACCTTCACGTGTGCAATGCAATCACTATTGAATTCAATAATCCCGCCTGCGCTTTGGTAGTGGTATATGGGTAATGTAGTCCTCATAATATCGCCACACATACCAGCCATGACACATATTTGTGTCTGTATAGCAGAATTCCGCATGGGTACATGTTGATATATAGTCGGGTGCTCCCATTGTTCTCATATTGCCTGATAAGACATTTAAGGCGTTCTCATTGCGTGCTATCATATAAATGTAAATTTTTTTAACATGTAGCGTAATTCCACATATTCATTCTTAACCACATATTATGGCAGATAACCAAGACTTATATCGGATCCTCCAGTTACCAGCAGACTTGTTTGTCATTCGTGTGTGATTTGGTCAGCAAAATCTAAGGGGGCAGGCCTAAAGTTTATGTGCATATCGTGATGGATGAGGGAATGGTGGAAGTGAAGTGGGTGTCTGTTAGACCTAGGTATTTCCTAGCCAACACGTGGGTAGTGTGGCACAGAGGGGAAGACTAATTCCAAAGGCTAAATGTGTAAGCTTGCGTAAAACCTCTCAGGAACTCAGCGCCCATCCATTCCAAAAATGACACTACTCCTTGTTAGGAAAATAAGGTTCGTACTTTATAAAAATAGACTCTGTTCTCTTCGGTTTGATAGCTTTTCTTAATACATTAGTACAACACCTTTCGAATGAATGCAATTCTTATCACTTCTTACGTTTCTTTACATTACACGTTACAATTCAGTTTACATAACCCTCCTTCGTCTTGTTAGAAAAATCAATACAATGCAGTTGCTTACAAAAAGATTAATAAACGATTCCCCTGAAGGAACCAGAGTATACTTCACCCCCGCTACTTCAGGTTCAGTTCACTTCTAACATTCACTGTACACAATACTTCAAGGGTTGTCACGGCTGTTACACTAGGAAAGAATAGGCAAATTAACATCACATTTCACTTCGGCCCCAGTGACATCACCCCCGCTGTCCTTCAGACAGCTCAGTAGGATCGGATTACACTACCGCGCCTGATGTAATCGGCGTAACAAGTAGCCCTCGCCATAAAATAACCGGAGCACCGGAGGGACCCTGACCTGTAGGGGTCGTCAGGAGGGCATAGTCAGCGGAGCGGTGTGTGTCCCAACGCACGTGCAATAGGGAGCGCACCGGCGGGCTGCGGCGATCCTCCGCGGAGGCGATCTGGGAAGAAAACGCCCGTCGGGTGCTGGAACGGAGCACACACCAGCTGTAGTGGTGAGCCAGACTTGGAGGGCAGTTGCGGGGCGGACCGGGGCACCGGAGTATTGCCCCCACACAGTGCCTGACTTTAGGATGGCGGGCGGTGGCTGACATTGCAACAAAGGCACTCTTGGGCTGAACACTGATTGAAGCGGAGGTCACGCACAGCACGGAGCATACAGGGAGCCCGCTCCGGTGATCACACTGAGGATTGACATAGCACTGCAAGGGGGGACACCGGAGGCTCAAAGGCAGATGACACAAGGTCTGCCTGCTTCCAAGATGGCCGAGACCACACATGATGAGCTCGATTCCATGTAGCACCAGAGTGCACCTCTACAAGCAGGCATCAGGCCGGACAGGGCACCTTATTTTGATTAGGGGCACTCCTATAAGACGCTTTGGAGAATTGTATGACCATAATTACAGCTCCCGACGCAGGCTACGGGAACACGAACGCAGAGGATAGTGCCCTGGTGGACTCTGGAGGACTTTTTCGTTGGACTAGTCCCTCCCTCCATACCCTGCATCCTACCCACCCTTCCTCTATGCGGTGAATGCTGCTGTTTTTTTCTTGGACAGTTCTCGCTGGACTCTAGCCCTTCCTTCCCTCCAGACCTTTGCATCCCACCCACCCCTCCTCTATGCTGGTACTCGTGTAGTGTTTGCAGCGGTCCTTTGTACTCTCTACCACCCCTATATTACCCCTAGAGTGTTTCCAGTCACATCCCTCCTGTCAAGATAGAAGATAACTCTAATGACTAGTATACTATTTGATTTTTAGATTGTATCCATGTGTATCCCCTCCCTGTGTTAGAATTATAGCTTTTACGACTAATCGCCGGTGGAACTGTTGGAATATAGCCAGGTGTACCCCTTCCCCCGTGTGAAGAGATAACCCTATCCACTAGAGCAAAAAGAAAGGTGTTCCTGAAATGTGTAACGTAACTGATTTTATGTAAAGTGCCTTGTAAAGGGGCAGCTGAAATTCCAGAAGCCTAGTCCCGACAGCTCGACGACTTCGGAGGGCTGGAAGTGGTCCCCCGCTACACGGCGGAGGAGGGCACTGGACATCGAATGCTGTCTTATGTAAAGCGCTCTGATAACCTAATCGGTTCAAGATCCTGAAATGTGCAACGTAACTGATTCTATGTAAACCGCTGTGATAACATGTAACGGAACTGGTGCTATGTAAAGCGCTCTGATAACCTAATCGGTTCAAGTTCGCGCTATAGAAAACTCTAAAAATAAATAAATAAATAAACTGTCACCTCAGATTAAAAAGGTGGTATCTATACACTTTCCTATGATGGAGATTGTGCCTATATCCCCACAACTCTTGGTTTTCTAACCCACAACCCCTTACGAGTTCCATTCGCTCCTCTCACTCCCCTCGTATTTATCAGGCTTGGTCCTTGACTGGCTTACTCGTATTGTGAAAGTCAAGTTCAGGGAAATACTTTGGCCGACTTCTAGTTCATACAGGAATCGCCCGTCACCCCCTTCAAGCACTGCTCCTCCAAGAACCGATTCCGCCCTTCTCCCAGCAATGCCCCAGCTTACTTTCGACACTGCCGGAGTTCGTCAGCTTGGATGAACAGTCTCGGGAACCACCTCACCTCAGAGGTCAAGGGGTCGGTGTGCGATGCTTCTCCACAGCGACCAGGTCAAGGGCGGGACATCCGCCGGCGGCGTTGACGAAGCGCGTCATTACCCCTCTCGATCTCCTCACCAGTGCGAGCGCTGTACCTTCCTCTGCGTAGGACCGCCCTCACCGAAGTCGCTCGGCTCTCCTTCAGAAGCTCTTCCTCGGCCCCGCCTTCGCTGGCGTTGGTCCGTCTTCCACCACTACAGTTTCGCGGAAGTTCCGGCCCTCAGATACACCAATGCTGCTTCAGGTGTTTCCGAGTGGGACGGATGATCTCTTCCACGACCGCCGCTACAGGCTACTCTTCCTTTGACTCGGTAAGTGTACCTCGTCTGCTGTGAGGGCAGACACAGCGGTTGTAATTTCGGCTCCCCTTCCTTCTTCACGTTAATGCCGTTTCAACAGGGGCGATTACGTTGAATGAAGACAGGAGCGATCCAGGGGTGTATGAACCCCCGATGTGATCAAAGAACACCAAGGGAACTTCTGGTGTCTTTGAGGTGAAAGTCCAGATGACACTCGGACTCAGTGGGGTTCGGTCGGATCCAAGGGGGGTCACATCCAAGTAGAACACAGTCGACCACAGGACAAGTGGGCCCCTACTGGTGCAACTCTCTCCTCTGTAATTCGCCTCTCTCCTCACTGGTCACTGCTACCTCAGCTGGTCACAGGCTTACACAAAATGGCCACCTGAGTACGGTCCTTTTATAGGCTGACCCTAGTCCGTTGGACTTGGCAGTTGGTTCCAGAAACTTCCTCAGGCAACTCAATGGGTCAGCTTGGTTGGGATGTCCGTTATGTCAGTTGATGGACTCCATTTTAGGTTTCAGGGATCTCACTAAATTTTCAGTTAGATGACTAGGCCTCAAGGATAAGGTACAACGTCCTACTCAAGGAACACCTAGCCCCACAGTCAATGCTGACAACCAAAAATCTGGATGGACATAAAAAAAAGGATAATAACACTCGAAGGCCAAAGGGGACAAAATAAATCATAGTTGTGAGA